>NC_137744.1:23461855-24677046 GCF_963264785.1 Psittacula echo
TCGTTGTGTACTCTGGGACAAGCTGTGGATGTGAGTCATAATCACATAATCAAACAGAACTAAACATTCAGTTTAGAGTTGGAGACACACTGCTATAGCCAGAACTTTGCTGTTCACCAAGCCAAACTATCAAGTCACACTACTCACGCGAGGGGAACGGGTGACAAGCAAAGTGTCTACCTCTGTAGAGCAGCGTTAGAGCTGCTCCTCCATGTGGCATTGCTTCTACAGGGTTCTGTGGCTTTTGCATTCCCTAACAGAAGAGCTGTTCCAATGACCCTGTAAAACCTACCTGCAAGGACACAGAAGAGGATGCCTAGCTGTGGGCAAGAGCCAATCTGCAAGCTCAGCAGGGTTGAAGCATATGCTCACTGCTGAATATGAACACTTTGATAGCCAAGTGTTTGGCTGTACTTGATCTTGTAGCCTCATGATTCATGTGGGAGAGCTTGAGAGGCCCCACCTTCCTGAAGCATGTCAGGACACAGGCAGCAGGAGCCCAGATCACCTTTGTCTTGCTTGTTGAAAGGGCCAAAGTATTTAAAGATGCGTTAATAATTCACACCAACCCAAGACATCTGGAGAGCGCCTCGAGGAAAACCAGGAGCTGGTTTGCACAAATACCTGATTTCCATGTGTGCAGCCTGCCAACAAGGAGAGCACACCCTGCCTGAAGAGCGGGGTCAAAGCTCTTCGTGGGGTGACCGCAGGCACCTCCAGCAACTGTGGGGCTGTGGTTATTGGGTTTCTACCAACACCTCCCCTCCTTTTAAGCCAGTGGTCACCAGCAATCCCATATCATAGTGCTCTGCCTCCAGCTGTGCGTGGAAACCAGTTCCAGCACCATGCACTGGGCACTGGCCAGGCTCACACCCAACCACGCACAGGGAGCATGCCTGAGTATGGATAAACGCACCACGGCAGCAGAGATTTTCCCCACAGATTTTGCCTTTCATCTCTGATAAGTAATTTGCCACCAGCTTTATTTTGGCTTGGAGATGTTTGAAGAGGGTAAGCATACCAGAGCCATGAGTCTGACCTCCTCTCTTCAACAGCAATCGGGTTGCTTTCAAGCAGAGATGTTTATAAGCTGGCTTCTGAGACTGCTGCCACAGGGAACTCCTTTCCCTCCCCCTTATTTAAGGCACTGCACAGAGGGGAGCAGTGAGCATCCTTCTTTCCAACCCCAGATACGTTACATTTTCACTCTGATCCGGGGAACTACTGGTTGCCCCCTCTGAGTTCAGGGATCCTTTGGAGTCCTCCCGCTTTATCCCATGGCCATTTGGAAGTGCTGCTCCACAGGCTGAAAAAAAACCCAAACTCCACAATTAGCCCCTTTGCACCGGCACAACTCAGCTCATCACAGACAGCGAATGGAAGATGCCAAAGCTGCCCGAGGGGAGACTGAGATGAGCTCTTAGGCAGAAGCTCTTCCCTGTGAGGGTGCTGAGGCGCTGGCCCAGGGTGCCCAGAGAAGCTGTGGCTGCCCCATCCCTGGCAGTGTTCAAGGCCAGGTTGGACACAGGGGCTTGGAGCAAGCTGCTCCAGTGGAAGGGGTCCCTGCCCGTGGCAGGGGTTGGAGCTGGAGGAGCTTTAAGGTCCCTTCAACCCAAACCAGGCTGGGGTTCTGATTCCACAACTGTTTCAGGTTTTGGGTAATGGGGGTTTTGAGGCTGGTAACAGTTATGTTCAAAATCAATGGGAGAGTTAAAGTTTAGAGGACCGAATTTACCTGGATCTTTGTCTGCAACCAGGCTGGATCTGTTTGAGGGAGATGCAAAACTGTACATGAATTCATCCCTGGATGCCTGCAAAGTAATGTAGAGTTTTTGTGACCAATGGAAGATAACACCGATTCTCTTAGAGAAGAGAATAATGGAACAGAAACAGGCAAATTAAAGCAGCTTTTAAAATACAGATTAAAACAAATCTATTTCTTTACTTCCATAACAAGGAGACAAATGACTTGGGGAGGAGCACAAAGCACAGCAGAACATGTCAGCGTAAGTCAGAGCAGTTTTGTCCCTTTTGGTTTTCATTATTTAAGTTGAAAGTTGGAATTGTTTTTCCTCAAATGCCTTTTCATGGTTGTTGCTTTGCCCCGAACAAGGAGGAAAGTCTGATCTGCAGGGCTAAGCCTGCCTGGGAACCACACACAACCCTCAGGCAGATGGGCGACTCCCCAGAACAACTGCTGGAGTCCAAGGCTGAGTCCTGTTGCAACTCATTGCACTCGGAGAGGCTTACATCACCTCATGGCACTACACACACCATGAAAAAACACTTTAAACAATAGCAAGTGAAAAGGCAGAGACATCCCTGGCAGTGTTCAAGGCCAGGCTGAATGGGGCTTGGAGCAAGCTGCTCTAGCGGAAGGTGTCCCTGCCCATGGCAGGGGGTTGGAACTGGATGACCTTAAGGTCCTTTCCAACCCAAACCATTCCATGGTTCTATGAAAAGGCACAGTAAAAGGAACGAGCCCATTACGGGGTTGTGTGGAGAAGAAAACCGCATTATTGCTAGAGCTGCGCCTGGCTGCAGGCAGCGGCAGCCGCGCAGGGGTGTGTGGGGTGAGGACTGAAGAGGAGGAGGCCAGAGGCCAGGCTGGGCTGTACTCACGGGGCTGGAGGCAGCAGTGCAGGAGTAGAGCACCTCGCGGCCGGCCACGCGCTGCAGGTTCTCCAGGAGCAGCCCCAGCAGCGGCAGGTAGAGCTGCGCTATCTTTGCCTGCTGGTTCTGCAAATAGATGGGGAGAAAGATGCTGGGAAGAGCCCGGGCTTTCCATGCAGGGTAAAAGGAGAACTGAGCCAAACACATAGATAGGTGTTTACACACTGTACACGGTGTCTGAGGACACGGGTTGGTCCGGCTCCTCCGCTCCACTTCAGAGCCGCCAGGTAGCGATTATCCTTTTAACAGCAAGCTTGGGGCACCCAGGGATTTTGGGGGCTGAACAACATTCCCAGTCATACAGGAAGAACTGAATCCCATATTTCCCAACCCTTTAACTGGTGCTTCATTCCCTTAGCTTGATTTTTGAGGCAACACCCAGGAGTAATGAAGCAAAACCATTTGCTCCTTGCTTGGTGCTGGCTAGTGCTGCCAAGTCAGGAATTCTTGATAGCAAATACTTTGAGTTCAAACACTCATTTGAGATATAATGATTGTTTTGTTTTACTGTACTATTATTGATAATAGATGTTCATTCTTCCTCACTCAGCCAAAGACCTGCTGTAAAACTATACACATGACAATGTAGTATGAAAAACAATGTCCATATAATCATTTCCATCTTAGTTTGTGTCTTAGCAAGATCTGGATTAAGTCCATCACTACAGAGAATGGTGCTCAGAAAGAGTGATTAAACAGTTTGTAGGAACAGATTAATCTGGATTAAGTGACACCGATCAAAAAGGGTCTGGTTGACATTTTCTAAATGCAAGGTTCTTTTACGCGCAATTCTCTTTTTGTTAAAATTTATACTTCTGCACTTGACAAAAAGGTTAAAAAGAAGAAATTTCAGGCTTGCCAATTAAATGGCACATTTTGATCAATACAAGAATCCAGACTTCTGACTCACTATGACAAAAGGTAACAGCAATCGGCCTGCCCTGCCCCTGTCGTGGTACTTGCTCTGGTGTCTGGGGACACCGGCCGAGCCTCCTGCCCTGGCTCCAGGCAGTGTCCTGCTCATGCAGCCTGGAGCACAACACAGGTACAGAAATCCAGCGGGACAGTTTCGGGCCGGGTGGTGTTTTGGAGGAGGCAGGGAGCGTGTAGCGGCCAAGCAGCTCCTGCATTCACGTGAGGATTTCCAGGCACCCGGAGAGGCAGAAACAGCCTCAGTAATGACAGGGAGCTGGCAAATCTCTCCCGAAATATCAAGTCGTGGCACCTGCCATGGGCTGCACTTTTGTTTCCAGGCTGTGCAAGTCACCGTGGATCCTCAGTGCAGAGAAAAGCAAGCGCACCTCCTGCTCAGCCCTTCCAAACAGGCAGGGAAAGAGATGAGAGGAGCTGGCTCCAGGTCCATGCGAGTGCAGGTCACTTCTACCCCTCGTGCCCAGGAAGGTATCTGCATTCCCAGATAAAACTCAGCAATGCAGCACACCAGGAGCAATCTGAGGAGGTAAACTCTAAACAGAGGCATGTTTTCAGCCTAGAGCAAGGCCAGGTAGTGTCTCTGCACAGGTAGCTGGGCACATTCAAGGATGTACGGGTTAGCAGTGAGCAGCATCAGGGAAGAAAACCAGCCCAATTCCAGGCTTTTCAGCAACAGCAATGCTGAGCCCCTGACTGAAGAATTCCCCAGTGGAAACCCGGCATCTTACCCACAGATCCTCTCCTCTGATTCACCAATTAGTAAAACATGCAGCTGATTGTAACAGCAATCAGTCCTGTTTCCTAATTACCGTACATTAATGCAGGATATGAATTTAAGCCCAATACCAGAACAACATCAACGTTGCTTAATTTTGTTGAACAGCCTCGGGGCTAATGACACTCTCAAGTTCCTTAATAGCTCAGGGCTTTAGTATCTAAATACTCAGCAGGAATAAGAGCACTTATCTGTTATATTATGTTATATAACACTTATGCAGTTATCTGACTGCATTGCTCGTGTTCTTGAATTAATAGAATTCAAGAACATCTTGTTTAAAAGCCAACAGAAAATGCCTGACCTTGTGCTGGTATCTGTTGTCGAAGGCATGCTTTATCAAGAGATTTTTCAAGACCGAGATGGCTGTATATCTGATATCGTAGTTGTCCTGCAAGGCAACAGAGGCTTCTCTCAGAAGCATCCCCACCAGGAAATGGTGCCTGCAATACTCATCAGTTAAACTGTATTCAAGATTGACATCTGAAAGAAACAGCAAGGCAATGGTTAAGGGAACTGCTCCGAGGAGCTGGTCAAAGCAAGACAAAACGTCAGGTAAGCCACAGCAGCCCTCGCAGGCTCATCACTGTCCCCTACAGTGCACTGCTCTGACAACAGCTTTCTCCACCACCGAGTCATAGCAAAGAACTTGGCATCTTCCAGCTCAGGCTAATCACCCCTGGAGACATTCCAGGCCAGGCTGGATGAGGTTCTGAGCAACCTGGTCTAGTTGAAGATATCCCTGCTCATCGCAGGGGGCTGGACCAGATGAGCTTTGAAGGTCCCATCCAACCCAAACTGTTCTATGATTAATTTCAGCCCTCACTATTTCAGCAGCAGCTAAAGAAAAGGATTTCTGCAGGGTGAGGCTTTACAAAGCTCAGTGCTCCAGAGTGATTCGTGAAGGTCGATGGACTCACAGCCCGGGGCCTGCTTTACTCCTGGCTGTGGGCTATCCTGTAAACCCCAAACTACCCCGGCAGCCGAGGTGCCAACCTCCACAAGCAGCTCTGAGGGTGGCAATGAGCAGTGGGGAAGGTGCATCCGTCATGGCTGCCCAGCCCTAGCAGGACCCTTCCTGCAGCTTGTTCCACATGTCCCGTGACATCTGCATTCCTTCTCACCAGGTCAGAGAGCAGGGAAAAGGCACATACTCCTGCTGAGATAAGGGATGCAAACAAGGACATGGTGCCAAGTGGCCACTACTGCATCCTCCAGCAGTTTACACAGCAAGGACCAGGGAGCCAGGGCAGCATTCCAGGCAGCAGCTTGCCAGGAACTGAGGCTCCTTTTGCTTCCTACAGCAGGTAAGGAACACTGACGGCCAAGAGAAAGGCAGCTCAGTACCTGATCACTTGGTTAACTTGTACCCTATATCTCATGTAGATTGGGGCTCTAGATTGTGGTCAAAGGAGCGGCTGCTCCTTTGATGACAAGGGTAAAGGCATCAGGGTAGGGCAGCGTTTCCACTGACCTACCTGGATAACACAGCAGGGAAACGACACAGACTCCAGCGTGCCCTTGAACTGCTATGAATGACCTTGTCCTAACACCATTATCTCTGTCAGACAACCCATACATCTAACTAGAGCCTCAACAGGCACTGTTTGACTGTTGCCTTGAGCCTCCCAGAGGGATACCCCCAAAGCTGTGTGTTCTCCCCCAGAGGTACGAATGCTGTGTGCTCAGCTTGGGCTTCTGTCCTTGGAAACCCCATAGGTGTGAAAGCTTTCCTGTGGTAAGGCAGGGAGCATATGCACAGCTTTGAAAATCCCAGCCAAAGCCTTTCAACAGCTCTGGGGCTGGAAAAGTCAGGGTTAAGTTCGTTGATTCACATGGAGCATGTAGTGGTTTGTGAAAGAAAGTGTGATTCAGAGGAAAGGGAAAGCAAGCTGCAGCATTATTTAGCTTTCATTGTGAGTCATGTTAGTAAATGCCCAAGAGTCTCACATCATGGTTAGTTCATGAGCTGGATGCAAGCTGATTGATTGGAAGCTGTGTATTTAATTTGACATTAGAAAGCTCAATGCTGCGCCTGCCTACTGAAGTACCCGTCCCACAGCAAACAAGTAATACTTAATTCATGTGTGAAAAGGGACAAATAAGATAGCAAAATTACACAGGAATAAGTAATTCTCTAAATGTTGGAGAAACAGGACAGTACGTCATGTTCTAATGTTGTTTGGAAGGCTGTTGCTTAACCCCCAGCTCCTGCCAATCTCTTGAGTTCTTTGCTATCACAAGGTTGCAAAAACAATCCTGCGCTGCGGGCTGTGAGAATGGGCTCTGGGCTTGCTCTGGCTGATGAAATACATCCCTGGGGTGAGGCAGCAGGGATGGAGACCAGAAACCAGCCCTCACAGCTGAGACGGTTCAGGGAAACTGCTCCAAGATGCAACACTTCAACTCAACAGGATGTGGTCACAGGACGTGCTCTGCTGGCAGGCCTGTCTGCTGCAGAAGGTCTCTGTATCCACCTTCCTGGGGGCTATTCCTTCCTGTCCCAGAAACACAGCAGGAGGTGCTGGGCACGTCACTGCTCTTCATCCAGATGAGGTGAGGTACACCAGCAGGGCAGCTCCTGGGTCAGATTGCACCTCCCCATCTCTGAGCCTGCTGTCCCCACAGGGTCTGTCCATCAAACCAGACCAGTCTGCAATGGAGATGTATCACCACATGTCTCTACCATGGCAGGCAAAGCACAGGCACCATGCCAAGGGCACTTCCAAAGGTTGCTCTACTGCCATGAGATGTGTGTGAACCTCAGCTGGTAGGTTCTAGTCACGGTAAAACGGAGGAGAAAAGAGTTGCTGCTCCTATAGCTTTTCAGTTTCAGCATTGCAAATGCAAAGGTGAATGTGAACCAAGAAAGAGCATCATCACGTTATCATGCCACAAATAAGCAGTGGGAAGGCATCGTGGTTGTGAGTTTTCAGCCATTTCTAGCAGTGCACTTCGTTAAACTATGCCAGGCAAGTAGCCAAACTGATACAAGAGATTAGCAGCTGGTCCAGAAAGCTCTGAGCAGTCAGAAATACACCAAAATGAGGAACATTTCACAGTGGCTTCCGCTTCTGCCCCCTGCATGTGTGTGCAACCACTTTGGGACTTGTATGGTTGCACCCTGAGGCACAATCAAACATCCCCTTGCCTCTACCAGAATAAATCACAGAATCACAAACCCACTGGGCTTTCACGTGGGGGAATCCCAAAGCTGATTCTCCTCTCCCGTATTTATCTTGGCCAGGCACCCAAACCTGGCAATCTTTACCTGATTTATATAGCACGAGGCGATGCCTATAGCAATCTTAGGAGGCGGCATGGTCCACATCTGCACAGGCCCTCAGCCTCTTGCAAACCCTACCTGCCCTGTGGTGAGCAGCATCAGGATCAAGAGGGACATGGTGTGAGCAGCCTGGAGACAGGGTGGTGGTGCCACAGTATGTATGTCCTTGGTATGTGCTAAGGCTTGGCATGAGCTCAAGTTCTCTGCTGGCTACCTTCAGCCCAGGTTGGAGTCCAGGCTTCAGTGCCTCATGCACTGCTATGCTCTTTTTCAAAATGAAAACAGAAGGTAACCTGAATCACCTTCTTGTGGCCACAAAGAGAGCTGGCGATGCAGAGGGAATTGAGTCTGTTGCCCTGTATCTCCATTCTCTACAGCACTGGTCAGTGGGGACCCTCTGCTTCTCAGGGGATGCTGACTCTTGTGGGAACAAAGGATTACACTCGCACAGTTTGTGCATTTACTGAAATAGGGGCAGTTTCTTTCTGCTATTGTTAGTCCCATGCAAACTTCAATATAAGAAACACTGAAAAGATGAATTGCCCACCACGCTGGAGCAGAATGACGTAAAGTTGCCAGAACAGCATCTTTTCCTGAGGTTAATGTAAATCAGGCTAACCAGGACATAAATTTCCTTGACACCAAAGCAAATCCCATCTGGTCAGAAGCCATCACAACCAATAAATTACAGCTCTCTAGCAAGTCTCTTGAGAAAGGACATACCTTGAACTCTTTGCAGCTTGGGTTTGGAGAAGGTCATTGGTAAGTTCAGAGGAATGTAATGCTCATGGTTGCAAATGGTTTGGAGAAATTCAAACTTGTATTCAACCAGCAGCTGAGACAAAGGAAAAAGAAAAGACAAACAGAAACTCTTCAGTTTGACTCATGTGCTTCCAGTTCAGGATTGGGGAATGTAAACAGCATTTGATGAAACTCAGTAATAACAGGCAATTTTTTGTGTTGTTCCCCCTAAGTGTCCATGCATGGATTTGCCACCTGGGACTTCTTTACCTTTCTCACCCAGACTATCAGCAAATCTTTCCTTTAGTTCTGATTCTACATTGATTTAAAGCTTAGCTGCATTCAGGCTCTCAGCCAAAAGAGGTCTCTGCCTCCAGAAGACTCTGCAGGAACAGTGTCTAAAAGGCCTCCAAGAGTCATAAACTAATCACTACACAACTTTGATGTAGATACGTATGACTGCAAACCACCTTTCAAGAAACATACAGCTTACCTTGGGGTCTTTTGGGCTGAATCCAGAAATGTAATCATTTATTAAGTTAAAAACAAATCCTCTGTCCATAAAGGTCAAACAACGCTGGGGAAAAAGTAGCAACATGTGAGTGAGCTTTACAAATAGAAGCAATCATCCTAAATCAGCTCCATGCTCCTGTCCTGCCAGCAGCCAGATTGGGTCCTCCCGGCTGCTGCTGACTTCCCAAACATACTTGAGCCTGTTTCTCTGGAATTATTTGGATGCCCTCACTTGAGTCTGCAGTGGACACCAGAAACATTTAAATGAGAGCTCCCATATTTCCTCTTGTGTTCTGAACAGTTGCTGGGCACAATTGAAAGTCCTATGTAACATAGAGTATTGCAGCCTCTCTCTTGGAAAGATTAAGCTTCTTCCCCAGGAAATCTTATTCCCTCCACAGTTCTCAGCCCAAGGCCAGGTTGGATCGGGCTTGGAGCAACCTGGCCTAGTGTGGAAGGTGGGGGAAGGGAGTTGGAACTGGATGATCTTAAGGTCCCTTCCAACTCAAACCAGCCTCAGATTCTAAGAAACCAAAGAGGTGACAATGCACACACACATTTGTTTGCTTGCTGCTCATTTCTCATTGTTTGGGTTGATTTTCTTTCCTGATATAAGCATGAGAAAGAAAGAAAGAAAGAAAGTGCTGACCTTCAGGAAGTTGGCCAGGCTGAAGTTGACATTCCTGGACTCCTCAGGGATCTCGTTATAGCGAATGGTGACATGGGGAATGATGGCAAGCAGCAGCGAGTGCAGGGCATGCTGGTAGGAGTCAGGGAACCGCTGGCCTCTGGGCAGCTGGAACCAAGAGCATGTCCCAGTCAGTGCTGCAAGGAGCATCCTCCAGCACGTGTGTCACTTCCCAGTACAGCACTGGCACAAAGCAAGCACTGGCTGGAACAGCAGGAACTAGGAACAAAAGGAGGCTGCACGAGCCATAAGAAGCTTGGAAATTTTTGACTTACAACTGAGAGTGAAAAGGGGAAGAAGGGAAAAGTGAAAAAGGAAGGATCTGTCCGTTCTGCTTGTCAAAGATTTCATAAATAAGAGTTAGGTAGTTTTCCAGGAAAGCTTTTGGAGGACAGCTTGTGATGGCTCTGTAATGTGCATCAAACAAACTCATTACCTTGATTTTGTTTTCTTCCAGTAAGTACATTGCCATGGACTTTGCCAGTGCTTCAAAGAAAAACCACGAGTACTGAAAGGAACAGAGAACATCATCACTTTTCTCAGCAGGACTGAACATGGCAGGGGGGTTGGAACTGGATGATCTTAAGGTCCTTTCCAACCCTAACTATTCTATGATTCTATGTTTAACTGTGTGAGGAAGCAGAGTGTGGGAGGGAGAGCTCACGTTCAGATGATGTTCTGTAAGCTGGGCAGTACCTGCATGGCCAGCTTGGTACCCAGAGGAGTCCTGCCAGTCTGGGGTGGGAATAGCTCCATTGCCTCTGCACCCCAATGCAGCAGTATGGGGTATAAGCCCAGACTGGCAGAAACCCATCCTGCTCTCATGAGCCATATGGCTTGAGGAAAACAGATGAAACATGCATTAGTGGTGGACTAGGCAGCCCTGGGGGAACAGACAGACTTGATGGTCTTAAAGGTCTTTTCCAACCTAGATGGTTCTATGATTCTGTGAAAACTGGCAAAATGAAAAGCCCTTTGCTGTGTCCTGCCACGAGCACAGCCAGATCCCCTGCAAGAATCCATCTGTTGCAATAGGAGAACCTCAAGGATGTGGATGCAAGGAGCTGCCCTGGTCGCTTTGCTGCTGTGGTGGGTTTAGATGGGTGAAAGTGTTGGGCTTCATAGCAGACCCCCTTCTCCTCTCCTGCAGCCTCAGCAGCCAAGTATTGCCCATACTGCACCTTGAGGAGCTTATTGATGGTCAGAAAATCCGCTGACTGCTTCAAGATCGTGGCCATGGAAAGGACCAGGATTTCATGGGTCATCTTCGCCTGGGTGACACTGGGTTTCTCGGCTCGAAAGACATACTGAAGGCAAGAGAACAGTGTCAGCCTGTGCCTGCTCCCAACAGGGAGTTGTGCAGAGCCGTGTGTCATGACTGACCTTTATGAAGGAGCGCAAGTAGTGATCTAGACCTTCTTCATGGCACTTGGACACAATGTGCAGAAGAACCCTGGGGAGAAATGTGGTTTGTATTCAGCACGGGATGCAAAGCAAGTTCCTCTGGCTTATGAAAGCAGACACCAACTGTCTCAACCCCAAAAGCCTCACTGCTGGCACTGCAGAGCCCATACCTGGAGGCTGAGCACCCTCACAGCTCCTGTGGCTGCACCAGCCCTGCCACAGCACAGCCCTTTCACAGACCACTCAGAGAAGAGGTGCCCAAAGCCTCTTTTCCACTGTGGTGCTGGTGTCTCCCAGCCCAGCTGCCTTCAATGCTAGAGGCTACCTGCACGAGGAGGTGCAGGTGAGGGGCAGCATTTCTCTGTGGGCAACATATCTTGCTCTTTGGCCTCTGTGCATGCCAGGATTAAAGCCTGCTGGTACTGAAATGCAGCTGCAGCGAGCATCAGGCATCTGAACAATGCTCACGTGTCAGGTAAAATGAAAACAAACCCATTAAGCTCGTATGCTCTGCACCCCGTTCTCTTTGGCTGCACCTATGGACCTGCTGTGTGGAGCACAAGCTCATTGCCCTCCTGCAGAGGCTACAGGTTCCTCCACACCACACAGCGTATCATGGGTTGAGTCTGTCCTGACCTGCAGCCCTTTCCTGATGAGAATACAAGTGAGAATGAACAACTACAGCACGGCATCAGGTGTGCAAAATGAACACAACCCCCACAGAATCTCCAATGAGAAGCAGGTAAAACATTCTCCATTGTTGTTATAATCTGATACCTTCCTGCATCCCCTGCATTTACTCATTCCTCATGGAATCTACACACACTGGGTTGTTCTCAGGCTGCTGCCTTGCAGTTCACTGGGGATAGGCAGCCCCTGGAGAACATGCCAGCCCTCTGGAAGCGCTCCAGGGAGCTGACGAAGGCAGCAACCGCTTGGATTCCCCAGCCAACACTGGGGTTTACATTCCAATCCCAGCCAGAGGGAACAACAAACTATTGCACATTGTCACAGACCCCAAAGGCCAAACCACAGGGAGGAGTTTACAAGCCCTTTATCAGGTCAAGTGGATTTTAAATTCCACTCTGAAAGTCTGGATGAGAAAGCAGTTGTCATTGGAACAGGAAGCTATTGACAAACTGGGAAGCACCAGGCCAAGCTTTGATAAAGCCTCTGGAAGTGAAGGTGGGAGCCGGTCACCCAGCAGGTACCTGGGTGTTCCCTGTCCCTGCCCTCTGGTGATTCAGAGTGGGATTACAGTGTTCTTCACAGGAGCTGTCCCCACAACTTGCACCACAGGGCACAGGACCATGACTGCAATGGGCTGGACATCCCTAGGGGCCCGGGACTCAGCCTCCAACCTCCAGTGTCATGGGAGTGAGATGGTTCTTGTACAGAGATGCACAATACATCCTGGAGCCAGAGGAAGCCAAGAAACCTGGAGAGGAGCTTTGGGCAAGGGCCTGTAGGGACAGGCCAAGGGGAATGGCTTTAACCTGCCAGAGGGGAGACTGAGATGAGCTCTTAGGCAGAAGCTCTTCCCTGTGAGGGTGCTGAGGCGCTGGCACAGGGTGCCCAGAGAAGCTGTGGCTGCCCCATCCCTGGCAGTGTTCAAGGCCAGGTTGGACACAGGGGCTTGGAGCAAGCTGCTCCAGTGGAAGGGGTCCCTGCCTGTGGCAGGGGTTGGAGCTGGAGGAGCTTTAAGGTCCCTTCCAACCCAAACTACTCCATGATTGTACGATTCTTCCCCACACAGCTCCCACAATGCCCGATGCCACCAGATGTGCCAGGGGAAGGCAGCAGCCAGTGCTCCACAGCAGAGCAGTGACAGCCAACATTGTCACGCAGCACCTTGTACCAGGAAACCACACCCTGCTTTGCACTGTGGTTTGTGGCTTTGCCTTTGTAACTGAAGGAAACCAGAGGGTTCGCCAGACACTCACATGGTGCAGTTGACGGCTACTTCATCCTCCTGGGTCACATTTGTGAGGACTCTAAATAGTTGCATAAGAATTACAGGTAGAAACTGAATCATTACTTGGATCTCCATGGCGTGCAAGCACTAAAACAAATGTTCAAAACACACTTTTAGTTCAACATTCCACAGATGTGAGATGTTTATAGTGCAGACATTCCTGTGGCCATAGCACAGGCATTAGCAAACCGGGCAGGGTTTGGGCTTCATCCTGCCAGAGGACCCGAGACCTTGACCCCACAGCAGCAGCGCTCAGTGCCTTTGGGAGCAGCATCAACCACTCATGGCACTAATCCTCCCCTTTGATGTGCCCAGGCAGCTATGACTTTATTAGAGGTCACATGCTGTGATTTGCCCCCAATAACAGAACTAAAGGCTGAAGCTTTGCTCCTGATTCTTGTCACTTGTGACAGGTTTTTCAAGTGACCAAGTCCCGTTTACCCCGAAGCCTTTGGAGCATGGAAGTCTGATGGCCGATGGCTTGCAGTGAGAGAGCACAGCTTGCTACTTGCAATGGGATTTAAGCGACTTGGTGAAGGTCAAGATCATCAGGTGCACACACCCTCCATGCACCCCATAAACCTCTCTTGCCTGGGTCTCAGGATATGAGCCTTCGCAAGACAATGTGTTTCATTTTCAGTTTTCAAACCTGACAATGAAAGGGTCTTAAATCTGTATCTAGGTATTTAAATTACTGAAATTATAGAGATACTGGTGATTAAGAAGCCCTCGCTTGTGGTTACATGTAAATATCTCCCTGCCTGCACCTACCCAGCCCCTTGACAAAATGCTCACAACAAAGCAACTGTTCTTTTAGTGCCTGGCTTCAAAACCTGCCATTGTTTCTATTCCTTAACATATTTACGCATTACCTGAAACACACCCAGTAAGTTTGTGATGACAAATCCCCACCACTGGAAGCGGAGCTGCTGCTACAGCAGCGCTCTCCAAACCAGGCAGTTATGGAAGGACACAAGGACAGCAAACAGTCCAGTATTCCCTGCAGAAGCCTTTGCTGGACCTGCTCCAAGGCCCTTACTCTTGCCGCAGTGATTGCCAAAACGCTGGGTCGGAGGTCATCTGTGCTCAAATGTAACTGACTGATAATCCCACATATCTTTGTCAGCCTGATAAAATACCCCATTTTGAATGGATAAGCCTGAGAAGAAGGAACTGTGCTGCAGCTGAAAGGTTTGAACCAGATCTAGGGCACCAGGAGGAGGGTTTGCCACGTGCACGGCAGAGCGATGCTCTTGTATTATCTGCTGTGAAACAGACTGCAGCGATAGGACAATGGGTGATGGGTTCAAACTGAAACAGGGGAAGTTCAGGTTAGATGTAAGGAAGAAGTTCATTACTGTGAGGGTGGTGAGGCACTGGAACAGGCTGTAAATGCTCCATCCCTGGCAGTGTTCAAGGCCAGGCTGGACACGGCCTTGGGCTACACGGTCTAGTGTGATGTGTCCCTGTCCATAGCACGGGGCTGGAGCTGGATAATCTTATGGTCCTTTCCAACCCAAACCATTCCGTGATTCTATGACAGGCAGTGAAGCCGCACACAGAGCAGCCAGCCCTCTCAGTAAGCAGAGGTAAGGATATTGCGCAAAGCACCAGTCCCAGCACTGCAGTGAGGGTGTGCTCCCAGCACGCAGGGGTCTGTTATTCACTGACAGTCTGTAAGAGCCCAGCTGATGCCCACTGCCAGGCGCTGCTCACCTTCAGGTATTTCACAAGTTCTCCTGGCACTTCCTTAGCTCCTGCCTGCACCAGCTGGCAGTATTGGAAGAATTTGTGCAAGTGCATGTCCTGGAAGAGACAAAGGAGTTCAGTGCAGCACCCTCAGTGTTTGTCAACCCCTGCTCTGCAGCTTGCCCTCAAACCCCCGCTGACCTTCCTGAGGCAGAGATGTCCCCAGCAAGCCCCATGGCCCTGTCAGTGGCCCCACTGGTCCCCAATACCATCTCCCAGGACTACAGTATTGCTCCCTGCCTTTGCCAATGTACCCAGCCCCTGCCCATCCCCTGGCTCCCAAATACTCTCAAGGTTAAGCACAAAGCTTCCAGCAGTGTTAAAATTCTCCTGTGGCTGCGCTACCCTGAGCCCTGATCCCCATCCAACACTGGCCTGGGTAAGTGGGAGCCTTCCTCTCCCAGCTGTGGCTCTTCATCTGCCTCACCAACCTAATGCCCACCTGAGGCACTTTCCTTCCCATTGCTCTCCCTCCTCCTCCATGGGTAAATTTAATTGCTGGGTTATTTAATCCTGAAAAGCATCTGGGGATGTAATCTGGTGGGAAATGGAGCTGCTGTGCTGCTTTCAGTGCCGCACAGAATCAGTAAGACCCTAAACCAGATCTGGGTGATGCTGAAAGCAAGTTGCTGTGAATGTAAATGCAGCCAGTTACATCCAGCATGGGAAAAGCAGCCCTGCCCAGGGCATTTCCCCATGAGCAGTGCTGACAGGAGGTGCCCCAGAGCACTTTGCTGCACGTCGCATGAAGCTTGGGGAAGTCCATCACTGCCATAGGACAGGAGAACACACAAGGCTTGGTAAACCGGCCTGAACTGGTTTCAAAAGGAAATCAGGACTCGTGTTTTCTTGTGTCTGCTGCTGTTGGAAGACCTTTTAAAAGAATCTGAATAAACAGACTAATATCTGCAGAAACCTCCCATTGCCACAGTCCTTCTCTTGCATTGAGGCAGCTCATTTGCTCGAACGTTTCCTTGGTCCTGCCAGTTACAGTGCAATTGGCCAAGAAAACATCAGCCTCTCCCCAGCTCCTTCACACAACTGCTCATCACACCCAGACAAAGCAGCAGATCCCTGCAAGCAATCCCAGACCTGCTGCTGCAGAAGGATCTCTGTGCTGCTCTGCAAACACAAATACCTCTTCCCCACAGCAGCAGCAGAGATAGAGCAATCACTTCCTTTGTCTTGAAAGACTTGAACAGCGAGATGCTCATTTACCTGGGTGTAAATGGTGGAGTCCAAATGGAGTCTGATCTTAAACAGTGGCTTTGCTCCATCCACCCACTTCGCATCCACGCTGGGCTGCTGTGAACAGACAACATTCAAGCACTTGGTTTCAGACTGCAGTGAGAAGGTGGCTCTGTGCAGACAGACACTGGTCAGGTTGGGGTGGAACAATGGGTTCCCCTGCCGCACCAACACCAGTGACCTGACTGCAGCCTCAGCAGGGCAGAGAACGTGCCCACAGAGCACGTGTCCCATCTCCTGCTCTGCCCCATCTGCAACAGTCCAGCCTCCCACAGAAATATTCTCTGCAACCTACAGAACCACAGAAAGTCCTGCCTCCCATCCTGAAGAGCCTTAAGCTCTGGGGGCTGCCATGCAGCTGAGCAGAGCACCAACACGGGCCCAGAACTTACAGTGATAACAAAAGCTCAGCCTTCCCCTTCCTGTTACATGTAAGTCCATTTTAAATGGCCTTCCTACCCTTCGTGCCTCTGTGTCTCCAAGGCCTAGGTAGCCAGGCGGAAGGTTGGATGAAACTGGCAAATGCCGCTCCAGAGTGACAATGCGTCCATCCTTCAGCAACGGCACCCAGGCGTAGCCCACTGCGGAGGCAACCAGTGCACCCGAGTTAGGTGGCACTCAGTGATCCATCACCCTGAGGAGATCAGGCTCGCAGTTGTGGAAGTGGCTTCAGCAAGGCTGGGATTGACCACATCAGCCTTGGTAAAGCACGTTCAGCTGGTGACTTGGTGAGCACATTCATGCACAGCACAGCCAAGACCAGGAGTGGGTTGGAGGGGCAGAAACACTCTGCGAGCCACGGTTGTGCACCAAGGGTCCTTCAGCCACCCAAGGACTGGCTGAATGGAAAGGCAACCCAGCCTGCAGGACCTGGGGGTGCTCAGTCTCTTACACATGCCCAGTGTTGGCAGGATCGGCCCCTGAGGCTCTGGTCTCCCATTAAGGTTTTGGCGGTGACCTGACTGACAAAAGCCCATTCATACAAACCAAGTCAAGAACGTGCAGGAAGAGCTTCAGTATACACTAAACACATTGCGTTTTATTCCAGTTTAGACCCAAGATTTGTACGAGGATGCTTTCAAAAAGCCAAAATTCAGACAGTCCAGTATTTTAATCAAGTATTTTTTCATGTCCCTTTGTTCATTTTATCTTGGACTCCAATAGAAGTAACCGAAGCATTGAACGTACCTTGAGTTTCAACGGTGTCCTGCTTTTTCGATGTTGCCTTTGTATTAATTTCACAGCTGACATGATAGAAGGTGAAAAGCAAATGATGCTTTTGATGGAGGTGAATTGGAAGCTCAATTTTAATCTAAAATGATATCATGATAGATAAGACTGTATTTTTAGTCATGGAGTAGTATTTTAAGCTCTATTGCACAAATGCTATGCTGTACGCAGTTACACAAGACACATTCCTACCAAACCGAAATAACTCCTGGCTAACATGTTCATCACATCAGCACATTATTTATTAATGGGGGTGTGTGACTGGAGTGCACAAAGCGTGACAGTAAAGACAGCAGAAAACAAACTGGCATTAAAAACTGACAGTCCCTGGCTCTGCTGAGCTCTTCTACTGAGCAAAGGGCTGGTGATTATTTTTACCCATACTTCACCCAGCCCTGGAAAAAAGACATCTCCTGAAAGGCCCCTTGGCTTTGTAGCATCCAGGAAAACCTGGTATTTCCCACCACTGCATTTTTACCTCATCATAGAACTCTGGACTCTGGTTGTGATGCAGCACAGCAGCGTATGCGTTTGTGGTCAGGGGATGCCCTCCGGGTTTGCCGTATATACACTGGGAACACAAATGAGGAGCTGAATTCAGGCGTGCTCTCACCCTAAATTAGCCGGCCAAATGAAAACAGCTTTCCTGTTGTCCTGCTCAGCCCGGCTGGCACACACGACACAACAGCAAGTGGCAGCCTCATTAACAGGTACCCACCTTTAACGGCCTGGCATCAGCTTCATCGGAATCCCTGAACTCAACGCAGACAGCAATATTCCTCGCCTGAAATGGGGGACAACAGGAGGATGAGCCATTGCTGCAGGTCAGCAGCATCACCCCATTCCATGCGGAGCCTGCTCTCCAGGTCACCCACCTTTGCAAACACCTTCTGGTTCTCATACTTCAAATGCAAGGGGTAGACATAGAGATGGTTTTTGTAGACGGTGAAGGGATAACAGTATTTAGTGACTTCTGGGATAAACTCTTCCACTTCAACCGCAATGTCCTCACAGCTCTTCTCAAAAGGCTTTATAGGAATGTAAGAAGCTGTCACACAATCTGGAAGAGAAGGGAAGCTTGGATACGAGCGCACCCAGCAATACGGGAAGCACAGCCCACGTGAAAGGAAATTCATAGGTCCCAAACCCTGCTCCACTTCTCACCACAGGATCGCGTGTGTTGACCGGCAGCAGGATTTGGACCACTCCTGCCGAAATGATTAAGGGAAAATTCTCCCCTTGATCACGCAACATCCATGGTCCCCAAATGGAGGAGCAATAGTGAGAACAGATGGGTGCAGGGGCAGCACAGGGCTCTGCTCTCCTGGCCGGGGGGACTGCAGAAGTGGCACTTTACTGTAGCTCTGGGCAAAGTCAAAGGGTCTTGTGAATGACCCATGTCTGAGTAGGGACAGCCGCTCTGCCCAGGACCTGCACCTCCAGTCTGCAGGAATGTGGCCCATTAAGTTACTGCTTTATAAATCCTGGAAACATCCCCTGACTGAAGCAGACAGGCTACTGAGATGGTGGTGTCTCAATGCGCGTCAGCCCTTTCCCACTCTCTGCTTCAGAAAGATGTCCCATGGTTACGTTGTCTCCAAACACCAGTGCACAAACCGGGCCTAATTCACTGAGACTCACATCCACCATGAGGGTGAGTTCATCTCAAGTGATGGCTTTTCAAAGAACAGAAAAGAGTTAAGTCCACTAGAAAAGCCTTCTGAATAGGGACCAGCCTACAGAACCTGTAACAGGAGCTGCCAAAGGCCCATGGAGTGACACTGAGCACATCACAAGTCCATTCTTTGCCTTGCTTTCCTTAAATGTAAAGTAAAGAATCAAACTGACCATGCATGTGAAGCCCTCTGGTGTTAACAGACTCAAATTGCTATATGAGATTGGTGTAATAGTAACAGCAAAACCAGGCAAGTGGCTTCCTTTAGATTTAAGATGTGATGGCCAAACAGCAAACAAGATGCACACTCAGGTGTCCTCTGCACTTGAACCACATCCCTCCACAGAACCCAACAGAAGGACTTATGAGGTTGTGCTCTTGTTCATGAAATAGCAAAACTGCCCATAGAAGGATTAACTCCTGAGGCTAGAGCCATCAGGATTCACTTGAAGATCCAAGATCCTTACTTGTGAAGTCTAGCGGGACATCCTTGATGACAATATGTAACTGGGCCGGAATGACCTGTAGCTTTGTCTTCTCTGGTCTGTGTTAGAGAGAAAGGAACAAGAGCGTGAACCTTGAACATTCAGGTGCTGAACACATCAGCTTTCTGTTACCCCCAGAGTATTGCAGAAATTGTCATCTCATGCTTCTGCTTAACTGTTCTATTGCCTGCTCAGCCCCTGCCCCAGTCTCTTACACTTACTTCTTATACTCTGCTAAAAGCTTCAGCATGTCTTCATTGGACAGCTTGCCACTGTCTTGCTTGTACAGAGGTGAGAATTTCCCTTCAGCATCCAGAGTGCCCTGGGAGTCTTTGAAAACTGGTCTGCAGAAAAGAGGAGACACGTGCTTCAGTGCTGGTAAAACAAGCAGATCCTGGGGTCTTCGACACATCAGGCTAAAGGGCAGGTTCACTGCCCTGTGACTGCTCTGATCAACACCAAACCTCCTGAACACTCCCCCATCCCCACACACCCCACTCCATCACATCACGTAATTGTATGGGACATCACCATGTCCCTTCTCTCCAGTGTGAGAAGGACACACACAGTCCAGTTCCAAGACTGGTCCTCAATGCCCCAAACCCTTCAATCCCCTCCCACTAACACCAAGTGGTAAAGTATCTTCCTAGTTGCACACAGGGTCAGAGCATGGAAATTCTCCTAGGAAAGGAAGGCACAATGAAGACCAGTCTCAGGACATACATCAGCTTCCTCCTGAACCCAGAGCAGGAGACTCGATTCTGCCCTGAATGAATACTAATATTATTGCCCTTGAAAATAAAGGCTGTGGATGTCTGTGTACAGAAAGACCATTAAAGCATCCATATTCCCTTTCTGTGTAAACACCTTCCTCTGAAACTCACAGGAAAATGGTTAGGGATGCAGAACAACACAGCTCCCCACATCAGGCCACTCAACTCCTTGGTCTCAAAATGCAGCTCCTTACCCAGCAGGAACAAATCTGAAGCCTGTCAAAAGTCAATGTCCGCACAAAGCCCACTGCTAGGCTGAGGCTGCCCTTGAGAGGCTGTGTGCTGGCTCCAAGGAATAAGCTGCATCCCAGAAACACCAGGCTGAAGCTGAGCAGCCAATGTCAAGGGCAAAATCCCTGCACACCCCCAAATCCCAGCCCACTGTGACAGTCATTTGGTGTTCCCATGTCAGTGCCATCCCTTCATCAGCACCACAGAGCAACTTAGCGATAGCAGGCAGTGGCAGGGGAATGAACTCGCCTTCAGGCATTCCTCTGACGTATGATTTCAGGGAATGAGCATTGATACACTTTATCAGTCCCAGTAAAGAACAGTGCGGGAATGGGATCACTATTTGGGGTCAGCCCCAAGAACATTAATTAAAGCAGAGCCCCACATAGGAGCCAAACCCCAGCTGATAGCCACTGCCAGGCCAGGAGGTCCTGCACTCTCATCCCTGCCTGGCAATGACTGGTGCCAGGAGGGAATCTCTGCGCTGATTCCCGCAGCAGCCCAGGATGGTGATATTCATCCCCCGGAACGTTCCGCCTCTGAGAGCAGCAGCTACAGGTCAGCAGGAAGGTTACTGCTTTCCCAGCACTGTTTACTCCTTCATATTTCATTTCTAATTCTAGATAGAGCATTCCAGGCCAACTCCATTCTGCCTTGGGAATCGGAGCCAGACTCTGCCCTCAGCTGCAGCTTCACTGACTTCAAGCCCTTGGTGCTTTGCCCACCCACTCTGATTGTGTCCCGGATCATGTCCTGGATAACCTGCAGCAGTGACTCTTGCTACAGCCGAGGCGCAGCCCGTGGTGACTGACCTGGCCGCCCAGCCAAAGGGCATCCGGTACTGCCCCAGGCGGCTGCACGCCTGCTTGGCCACCTTATGAACCTTCTGGGCAGTCTGCAAAACACAAGGGAAGAGTGTGAGCATCCATGGAGCCCTGGGGAAGGAATTGGAAGCACTGCACTGCCCAGGGAGAAGCAACTCTCCGTAAGCTGCAAGGCACAACTCCCTAGGGCAGCTGAGAGACATCCCTGTCACTGCACACCAGGCATAGCTATCACTTTTGCAGAGCAATAGCAAACACTGGACTAAGATTAGCTCTTAGACTGTGATGAGCTCTTAGGCAGAAGTTCTTCCCTGTGAGGGTGCCCAGAGAAGCTGTGGCTGCCCCATCCCTGGCAGTGTTCAAGGCCAGGTTGGACACAGGCGCTTGTAGCAAGCTGCTCTAGTGGAAGGTGTCCGTGCCTGTGGCAGGGGTTGGAGCTGGATCAGCTCTAAGGCCTCTTCCTGATGTCTAATCTCAGTCTCCCCTCGGGCAGGTTAAAGCCATTCCCCTTGGCCTGTCCCTACAGGCCCTTGTTCCAAGCCCCTCTCCAGGTTTCCTGCAGCCCCTTTAGGCACTGGAGCTGCTCTCAGGTCTCCCCTTCAGGAGCCTTCTCTTCTCCAGGCTGCCCCAGCCCAGCTCTCTCAGCCTGGCTCCAGAGCAGAGCTGCTCCAGCCCTCGCAGCAGCTCCATGGCCTCCTCTGGGCTCACTGCAACAGCTCCACATCCTTCTTTGTGCTGGGGGTAAGACACTGTGTAGCACCATGAAGCAGCGCAGCCCATTTCTCTAGGGCTCAAGTGTCCCACTTTTTTGCTGCCAGCCCAGGCTTTGCCTTGTCGAAGTGTAACAGGGAACAGGCCCCCATGCACCAGCTGCTTTCTAGAAATCCTCTGCCTCTTTCCAGGGGAAGGAACCAAATCTCCCATCACAGCACAGCCGAAGCCAGCCCGGCAGCAGCACAAGTAGCTGAATGGATGAAGACCAGTATTTGTCAGAATGAGCAACCCACGTTCCAGACCACACTACTTCCTGCAGCAGCAGACAGCATTACTAAGCATGGCCCCATCCAATACCTTCCCCGGGTCCGAGTTCTTCATGTACGGCTCTGCACAGTGTGTAATGCTGCCCTGCAGCACCTTCTCCACACGGGCCACCAGGAAGATCTCCACGTGTGGGTCAGTCACAGAGAAAACCCCCTGCAAGAGGCAGAGAGCAGGCTGTCAGACAGCAGGACACCCGACCTGCCCCTTCCCACAGCACGCACAGCCCCTGCTTCGGTTGCTGCTGCAGATGGGCCATGGGGGCTCACAAGGCTTGAGCATGGTCAAGTCTTAAAAAGCTCTACCTGGAGCTTTGCCTGTTGCTGCCAGTGAGCCCAAAGTAGCAATTGGCTTGAGACACTGACCAAAACCCCCCCAGTTCAAGAGAAAAGGTGACTTCAGCCTCTCCACACAGTGGACACCACCACACTGCAATACTACTGAACAGCCACAGCCTCAAAAGGGACACACAATGAGGAGAAAGTCAGTTCTTCACCCGTTTTATGTAGCGCAAGGAAGCCTCAGGGACCCCGTGCACGAGGCTCTCGCCTGGAGAACATCCCTTGGGGCCCTCCACGCTGGATGCAGCGTTATCCATCAGCATGTCCCGGACAGACGGGGGGTTCAAGTCCACGTGGAAGTCAGCTGAAATCTTGCAATTATTTTTCAGGTCAAATAATGCCAGGCTTAGGAAAAAGGGCTCGACCTGGAAATGTGATTGAATACACGTCAAAAAACCTCACTGTACAGGCCAGCACTGCTGAGGAACTGCATGTGCCAAGTCTGCCAACTTGTTTGTAGCTGCTGACCTCGACAACACAAGGCAAGCAGCAATAATTCCATGTATTTTTAATTCACAAATCCTAGCAGGCATGTGTGCATGTAAAGATACAAACAAAGGCCTGAAGATAAGACTGTAGCATGCCCGACACATTACAGCATGACTTGGAGGCATTACAGCAATACTAAAAATGTGCTGATTAGGTCAGAATCTGGGCCCGATTAGGGACAGAACAACAAGGATCTCTGCGCTCAGTGACACATTCATCTGCTGGGGGTTACCAAGGAGGAGCTGGTGCATGAGCTCTGAACTGCCAGAATGAACCAGCAAAGCCTCTGCAGTTCTAACAGGCACCACACAAGGTACCATCTGCAGTGCCAGGGCTGCTGCCCCCGCTGCGATGCTTTCTGCTGCTCCAGCACCCTCACATTAAGGGTTGACTCCAAAGGCAGAACATGGTAATAAGGATTATGTTTTGGGAAGAAAAGACTGGAGGAGCCTGGCAGAACAGAGGCTGAGGAGAGATGTGATAGCTGTCTACAGACATCAGAGGCTCCGAAAATACAAGGAAGAGCTTTTTAGGCTAAGGCATAACAACAAATGCATATAATAAAGTGAACAGAGTTGTCTGGGACTGCTGGGCTGTGAATACAGTTAGCCCGGGAGTCAGAAGGTTTCAGAACAAGGAAATCCCTTGCCATTAGGGGAAATGAAATAAAACACAGAAGTGAGTGGTTTGGAGATGGAGCTTAATCATTTACCAACAGGACTTTCACAGGGACCCAGACCATGGCAGACACAAACTCCCCATTCCCTATGTCTCTGAACTGCTGGGAAACCAGCAGTCCATGTTCCCGGCAGGCTAAGGCACACCAGGACAGACCCTGGGCCCAGACACATTTTTGGAACACCAGACCACCAAGGTAGATAAATCCTTCAATGACCCTGCGCCAGTGCTCACTGCTTGCCCAGGTCCCATCGGAACCATCCCAATGGGATGCTTTTATCCACCCAGATTAATCTGCTGAGGGTTCTTCTTGGCAGTGAGGAGAAAGAAGACAAGGCAGAACACGCCAGAGCACTCCTTACATTGGTGGGTCCTCCTTCGGCCCTGTCATTGAGCTGAGCGAGGAGGTTGAGGGAGAAGTCCTGGCAGCTCACCACGAAGCGCCTGCTGCTCTTCTCCTCAAACGGCTTCACGTCTGGCTCCATCCCAGAGAAGTCCAGTCTCTAGGCAGCAAACAAGCAAATCTGGTCTCATTAAACAAGAAAACAAAGGCCCGAATAATGTTAAGGGGTCACATTATGGCCAATACCATCTTAATAATCTTTGACTCAAGTGGTACAGAAGGTACAAGACATTCACAAATGAGCGCCATTTGGGGATGTTACACAAATGTATTCACGACATGAATTCATGAGGATGTATCAATTTTTAGCAATCTGGTTTGTAGAGCACAGAAAACTAAACCTCAGTATGATTTCAGTTCCTTCCTGCTTTGCTGTAACCCTGGGGATCTTCTCAAACACCATTTACAGCTTGGGGAAGAAAGCGGAACATAAGCAGGCATTACCCTCAGGAAAGTATCTTCCACTTTGAGGATCTGACTAGCTTAAGAGGTGGTCCCTGTGCTTGAAATAGAGAGAAGGCACATGCTGTTGGGATGGCATGAGGATGCCTCCTCGAAGTGGGAGGCATTTCTAGATGCACAGCAATAACTGACATAGTTAGAAACAACAAAGACTGCCTGTAGAGCCAGCTAGAAAACCCAGTCTTGATTATAATCAGCTCCTTTCTTCCTAACCCAGAACACCCATGCCTGGTCTGTGTCTCAACATCCACCCTTCTTGAAGAAGAGATACACATGTCCAAAACACCACCAGCTAGACAAGACCTTCACCATACCCATCATACTGGGCAGTGGGGACACACAGCTACCAAACACCCTTAAACACCAGCACATCTCTCAGCGACAATCTGGTATAGCCCAATCCTGCACAAACTCGCATGCCAAACCTAGGGAGCTGATATCTCCCAGTCAAGTAATTCCAGCAAAATAGGCTGCAATTGCTCATCTGATTGTGGGAAACTCTTCCCACTGCTTCCACTGTTTCTCTTCAATGAGGAAAATATGTTGCAGGTCTATGTTCCTGCTCCCAGCTTCCTTAGCACCAGACATACAAGGGTGCACAGGCAAACCAGGATCGACCAGGGCAGCGATTCTGGGTGTCAGGTGTTCCAGCAGATCCGACTGACCCACACCAGAATGAAGAGCTCTGGGTACAGAGGGAGGACAATGAATTCAGCCTAACCAGTTGGTTAGGTGAAAAAAACCGATCTTAGATGCTCCACGCTGAATAATATTTCCATGGTCTCCTGGATGTTTATCTTCTTCCTGTTAAAGACTTCAAAGAAGGGCCAAGAGAAAAGCTCATTTTGTACAACTAAACCTTGTAAAGACTAATTACATTTCCTTGTTAAACCTGAAAGTTCTTTTCCACAGGTGTGAACAAGACAAAGCCTGCCACAAAGAGAACCAGAAACCACCAAATAACTTGGAACAATTCTCTCCAACCGTATAAACAATTGCAGCCCATTCCACTGAAATCCCACACCTGGACCTTGGCAGAAAGCTTCACAAAGGTGTCAAAGCTGAGAGGAAAGCAAGCCAATAGTCAATGAACTCCTACCCCAGAGCATGAGAACAGCACGGGGTGGTTTTCCTGGTTGTATGTACCCTACATCTGAAAACTCCCTAAAGACTGAGACTCTCCCTGTAAGCCACTCACAAGGTCTTTAACATCACTGTTAGACTCCAGACATGCTAAGGCCATGTGGGTTGCAGGTGTCCTTGCAACACTTCTACTGCTTCTGCAGCCATGCGAACCTCCCAGACACCCAGATGATGGGTTTGAAATCCAGCAGCATCAAGATGCATCATACAGAAGCCAGTAAAGCTGGAGGGAGGCCACGTGTGGGGCTGCTGTCACTCATCTCTTTATTTGGGCTATCACCTGAGCACTGACACGTTGTTCAGCTCTCACATGAGCTGCACTTCTGCTCCCCAGCCCACTGGAAAACACAGTGGGAAGAGGGGAGGCAGGACCCAGGGAACAAAACCTCACATTTACAACTATGGGGATGTTTACCTGGACTTCTGGGTCGAAAGAAAAGAGGTTTTGTCGTCCATCGTTTCTGCTCAGTTTGTTCAGCTGCTCTGTTTCTCTTCCATACTAGGACAAAGAAAAGCGCTGGTATTACTGCCTGGCCACACAGGGCAGACACTTGTTACTTGCAAAGAATGGAAGCAAAACAAAATAGAAGTTTTCAGGTTCCCTTTGTGGTACGTGAGATGATCATGGAATCCCAGACTGGTTTGGGTTGGAAAGGACTTTAAGATAATCCAGTTCCAGCCCCTCTTCCACAGGCAGGGACCCTTTCCACTAGAGCAGCTTGCTCCAAGCGCCTGTGTCCAACCTGGCCTTGAACACTGCCAGGGATGGGGCAGCCACAGCTTCTCTGGGCACCCTGTGCCAGCGCCTCAGCACCCTCACAGTAAAGACTTCCTTATATCTAACCTACACTTCCCCTGTTTCAGTTTGAACCCATCACCCCTTGTCCTCTCACTACAGCCCCCAATGAAGAGTCCCTTTCCAGCATCCTTGTAGCCCCTTCAGACACTGGAAGCTGCTCTGAGGTCTCCACGCAGCTTCTCTTCTCCAGGCTGAACAGCCCCAATGTTCTCAGCCTGTCTCCATATAAGATACACTCCAGCCCCTGATCATCCCTGTGGCCTCCTCTGAACTTCTCAGCTGTAACCACCAACACTGTGCAATGGCAGTAGAGCAATGTGGCTCTGCCAGATGAGAAACCAGACAGAAGCAGGCAACCACAATGCATCATAAACAGGATGTGGCTGCCACCTAACTGCTCCTCTGCTCTCATGGCCTGGACAGCCACCCCTGCTGAGCAGGAATGAGCACTACTGACCACAACGCCCGTCATTTGCTCTAACTCTGGTTCTTCCTTAAATGCCCTACACTTGGAAACAAGGAGAATGCAGCCTCAAATCATAGAGCTCCATGCATGAGACAGGCAGATATGAGAACAGGGACCCCACCAGCACTTGGAGCCTGCATGGCTCCCCCAGAGCTGAAGACACAGAAATGCAAAACTCCCTTTATAGACATGGAGGAGACAACTATGGGCTGGGAGAGCGTCCTCTGCACACACAATACCTTCATCAGCTCTGGATGCATGCTCCTCTCCAGGCTCTCCAGGATGTTCTCTGATTTTCCCTGCGTGCCCGATTCATCATCTGCAAGGACACAAAGAACAGATGTTCAGAACAACTGCAGGGGCACTGCTCTGCCAGAAAGGATCCTGCAGTATTTGCTTAGAATAGCACAGAAACACTTCATAGGGACTTTTCCACTCCTCAGAAGTAAGCTTTTTCCATACATTACCAGCACCAGAGTGTGTTATTCCAGCCTGCTAGGTCTTTCCAAAGCAGAACTCCAGCACAGAGCCAATTTTCCAGGAGTCCTGAAAATTTGCCATGGATTCCCCATCCAGAAGGAGGGTCATGTTTCCCACCACTTTCATCCCTCAGACTATTGTCTCCATTATACTAAGCCCTTTCACATGATATCATGTGTCAGCCACAATCCTTGCTATTAATACAGGAAGACAAACATGCTTCTCCAAGCACACTGCTCACATCCTCCTGCAGAGGGGTGAAGGTAGGTGCTTATTTAGAAGCTGACCTTGCACAGGTTCCACAGTGTCTTTCTTCTCTTGCACCAAACTCTCAGTATTGCTCTGGATGATCTTCCTCAGAGTCACCAGCCATTCTTCCATCTCCTGCTCAGTTTCAGCTGCCAGATAGTGGCTGTACTTGTCTATTGTCTTCAGTTCAAACGCGTAACGGCGCATCTTGGGGCACTGAACAAAGAAACAAGAATGAGAAAGATCTGTATTACATTTTGCTCAGCAACTCTCTGTGGAAGCATCCTGAACTGAAACACCAGGAAGCACAATGCCAGCATCCTCGCTGACACTGTGCAGCCTCTTCTGCAGCAATCACAAAGGGCTTCATGGCTGTGACCAAGCCGTTGGCAGCTCCATGCTCGACAGCTACTCTGAAAGTGAAGGGAGCCAGACTGAACCACAGACACTGCACTAAGAAGCCCAAGCAAGCTCCTTCTTCTGTTGTCAGACCTTTAAGGTTTACCCAGAGAAGCGAGGGACTGGATTTGTCTGACACAGTAAGTAATGCTGCACTCCAGGACACTTAGAGGCACCTAATTGAAAGCAAGTGGTTCAATACAACTTCTCTGAGCTCTGCTGGCCTTTAAACAGCATTTTCCAACTAGAAGCCAAGGCAAACCTGATGAACATCTTGTACATCACTGAGATGTGTGCATTGCTGCTTTTCCTGTCTTCAGAAAGACATAGGTCCTATGTTCAGGAAGCACACAGCTCCAATTCACCCACGCTGAAGTGAGTAACTTAAGCTGCCCTGTAATGGCTCCATGGTGCTTGGAGCTTTGGCAGAGGCAGCAGCAGAAGGCACAGCAGCAATCCACTGCTGCTCTTCACTCTTAGCATAACAAAACCAACCCAGGTTTAAGCTCTGTACAAATACCTGCTCCTAAAACCCTACAAGACCATTGCAGGCCGAAAGTCCCAAGGGGCTGCATGTTTCCATGGACTTATCGGGATACAACTTAAGAAACAAGAAGCTGGTGTAAGCAGCAAATAGAGGAGGAAGGTGCTCACAACTAAGTATGGCACCCTCATGGACTGCCTTGCCTGCATTTTAATAGGATGAGCTGACACAGCAAACCAGCTCTGGGTTAGTTTGTAAATCCATACCTTCACCCTTCAATGGCCCAGACCTTAGAGAGATGTCTGTCTCAGAGCTAGCAGAGCATCAGCCCATGTCCAGCTATGCAGGAAGCACACTCACCTGAACGACATCATTGCAAGCATCCAAGAAAATACAGCCTTTGGATTCCTTGGAAATCTTCTCATCTTTGTAGGAATTAAGAATATAGGAACCATCTGTGAGTTGTGACAAGTAAAAATACCTCCTCTTGAATACCTGCAAAAGAACAAAGTCTTGCTCATGCAAGTATTCACTCTGTTGTGTATCACAAACCGCAGCCATAGTATGTGCCCTCCTGCTATTGAGAAAATACTGTAACAAGAAACACTGATGACCCCGGAGTGTTGTGATTCACCCCTTTGAGTACAACTTGTTTTCATAGAGATTTCATCATCTTCTTTAATTCTAATGTCCTTGTTGTTATGATAAGTTTGTCCATCTACAGCAAAGCCCCAGGGTTTTCAGCTCCCCTCTCAGCTGGCTCCAGCCTCCTTTATCTTGACCAAGTAATGCTGCATGGCACGTTCAGATCAGCTCACTGCTTGAAGATTCATCCCAGCCTAGAGCAGGTATTGTCAGAGTCTTTTTGATAAGACCTTAGTTAGAATTACAAAGCAATTCTCTGGAAGACTTTGGAACAGACATGTGGAAATTCCTAGCATGCAAATGCAAGCCAAGGGACACTAATCCATTCAATGGCTTGGGGCTTTATTGTTTGGTTTTGTTATCATTTGCTTTGTGGGTTTTTTTATATATATAAATATATATATACACATACACACACACAAACCTATTTGAATTGAAACCTATATGAAGTGGCTTGGCTCAGTGTTCAATTCTTATAAAGCAGTAAGCTTGGGAGAAGTGATTCTATGTTTGAGATATTGACTTCTATGAAAAAAACAAGCTCTTCACTATCTCAGAGCATCTTCCTTCACATTTGTCAGCCAAAAGGCTGGCTATAATTCAGGACTTTAATTCAGGAGAACATTTTGGCAGCAGTTATGACAGCACCATATGCTGTCAGGCTGTAAGGAGCAGGGTGCATTTCACAGTTGCTGGGTGTCTGTGTTAGGAGAATCATGAAGGAAGCTGCAGCAAGCAGCATTGTGAGTATTTTCCACTCTTCTGCATATCTGGAAGATCTACAAATAAACACAGCATTTTTCATCCCAGATGGGAGACTCCTAGTAATTTCCTGCTCCCACCACTGCTGACACGAGTACGTGTTCAACAGAACCACTCACACAGAACTGGAAGGGAGCGTTGTGCTCTGAATGACAACCTCTGGCATCATTTAGATGACTACTTAGTCACAGAGCTGCTCCAAGAGCTGTTTAATAAGATTTACCTAAACCTTTAGTCCAACAAAGCATAAAAATACATGGAAAGCTAAGCATGCTAAGCATTAAGCCAGCTTAAACACTGATTTAGCACTTCACTGAATCAATCGCAGAAACTCTGGCAGTGGATGCTACAGAAACCCATGACAGATCTCTCTTTAGATATTACAGGGTTGATATCCCTTGTGGGTATGGGATTTCACACTAAACCATTTGGCATCTTCTGAATTCTATTCAAAAGGAAATGTAGAAGCAAGCAGCAAACACTGTTCCTATGATCCTTTCCCCTTGTAAGCACCGCTGTCAGAAATAATTGTCAGAAAACTATGCTCACTTGAAATGAATACTAGAAACCTAGGAACGGAGGGGAACATCCGCTCTGATCAGGCTACAGACGCTGCTGCTGAGCACTGCAATTGCAGAGGGATGGCTACAGAACTGGGGAGGTCCATTAGGGAAGACAGGGAGCAAAGGGAGAGGAGGGAGGAGAAAACTGATGCGCTGGTTGTAATGCAGCACACTGACATGCTGCAGAGCAGACAGCAAGAGAGCTGGGCCAAGCCAGGGAAGCTCTCTGCAATAAAGATTACTCTGAAATAAAGGCTGGCGACTGTACCCTACTTACAGCTTGCTCGTGGGCTGGCTCTCCACTAAATACAATGTGAGATACCAACCACCCAGCATGTGGCAGCAATGGAACAGCCAGCACTCAAGAGATGGACGCATGTGCTTCTGCTATAGCACAGGAGCTTCTCAACATGGTGGTAATGCCGAAGATGTTCAAAGTCCTCAGGTTTCTTGCATGTGCCTTAGGAGGTGTTTTGTAAGATACAAAAGTGACCAGGATCAGCTCAGAAAACAGCTACTGATGGTTGGTACTTTGAGTTTCACAAGAGGCTCTGTGGATCTTATTAATGGAACTGAAGCCAGTGTAGTCCAGAGAACATCTTTGGAGGGTAGGTCTGAGGTGCTGAGCGCAGACACCAACACCACCACAAGAGGCTCAGTCAAGAACGAACCCAACTGACTAATTTCAGCATGTATAATACCTCATCCAGAAGTTAAAGGAACAGCAATGGCTTCAACCTTGCTGCTTGGAAAAGCAGAGGATCAGAAAACCCTGCTCTGTGCGTGGCCTTCAGGCTCATGAGTAATCATTTTAAAACTCAAATTTAGCACTATGAATGGTCCTGCTCCACCTCTCATGAAAGCAGAACTCACTGAATCGAGCTTCTTGAGATTTACTAATATCCTTACAAAGCAGCCTCACTGCAGCCACCCTTCAGCTGCACAGTTGAGGGTAACTCCCTCATATTCTCTCTATGCTGTAAGGAGGCAGCTGCAGGGTGGAACAAGAGACGGGCTCACTGCCACAGTGAAAACCTGAGCTGGAACTGCTAAAAACCTCCATTGCAGAATGTGAGCTGTGTCATGCTGGATTACGCTCAGTGTTGAACAGAAGACAATGCAGCTGTTGCTTCTAGGTCAGTAAAGCTCCATCTCCTTAGTGATATCACCCCTGCTTTTAAAGCTAAGACTTGGCCTTGCAATTTAAAGCTGGCCTCCATACATCTTTCCTACCAGCAAGGAAACCATCAATTCAGAGGAGGCTTCTCTGCAGGGCAGCTGTTTCAGTTGTTTAAATCTCCTTCCTCTTCTGGGCCTCAGCTGCTCATTCAGAAACAATCCTGGTTTACTGAAACATGCCTTTTTGTTCAGCTTGCTTGTGACGAATTGAAGTGCATGGGTCTTATATTCTGGGGAGGGAAGGGGCGAAAGGCTCTTGCCAGACTGGGTTTTCCAGTCCACCTTGGGATACTCTACAAGAGGGACAGATGCCCATCCAGACACAAGCCTGCACTCCTGATCTGGTCTGAGCTTAACCTCGTGCCTTGTTCACGATCAACATAATGCTGGATTAAACTCACCTTCATGGTAACAGTGATGGTGCTGTTCACATTGGCTTTGTGCAGCCAGCCTTGCTTTATCACCCCACCCTTCTGGGAGCACAGGGAGGAGGAATCCTGAAAGAGAGCAAAAGAGGCCAGGCTGGACACAGGGGCTTGGAGCAAGCTGCTCTAGTGGAAGGGGTCCCTGCCCATGGCAGGGGTTGGAGCTGGAGGAGCTTTCAGGTCCCTTCCAACCCAAACCATTCTGTGATTCTATGAAAAAGAGGTGAACTGCCTCCCACACACAATTCCCCTTGGACACATGGATTCTCTCCACCCTGGAAAGCAATACTGTTCTAACTACAGTGATACAACACATGGAGTATGTGTGTGACACAGACAGCTGCACATACAGTGTTCTCACAAAAAACCCCAGGGTTATCTCTTTCCAAGAAAGAGGCAAAACAGGCGAGTTTGGGTCACCTTTAAAAAGGACAGATTACACCTACACTGACAGAGCTGCACAGCAGTTTGCAGTGAGGAAATGCACAGTGGCTCTTACACAGTGTTTCAAAAGCTTGGGGAAGAAGAAGATTACCAAAATGGTCTGTTCAGGAGGTTGCAAAATGCAGAACTCCAGCCCCATTGTGTCATTTCCCTTTGGATAAACCACCTCTCCATTCTACATTTAGGTGAAAACCCCCACGCCACAATAGGTGGAACATAACTGCACATTTGATGAACCAGAAAGTTTCAAGTGAGCAGCCAGGCTGTGCTTGGTGTGTGAGCTGTGATGTGCACCTCTGCTCCTGGCCCATGGTCGCAGCCAGGGAGCACAGCTCTCCATCCATACCCAGCTGTGACCCCCACTGGGGAGGGAAGGCAATGAGATCCCAGACTGATGAAGAAAACTTGCCCTGGGACTTGCAGTGACTCAGCAGCAGAGGTGGACCTGGGCTGTCTGCCCATGGGCTGTGAACAGAACGGTTTTGTATTGTCTCCTGCATCCCGAATGGCAGGTTTTCACTCTTTTCTTGTCAAACTTCCAATGACAAAGTAAACTCTGTGATGCTTTATTTCCCTGGGTAAAACAACCCGCGATTTCTCCTTTATATTGCTTCACATTTTTCCATCATGAGATTGCTTTTACTCAGATTTCCATTACATAATTCTAATGCAAATGTCACGAAACTGTAACAGAATCCTTCAGATATGGCCATGCCAAAACATATAAATGACAAAATAGCTGCCAAAGCACTTGGAATACTCCTTCCCAACCAACCTCAGTAACTTCACTTTGTGAACACTGACCAGAAGAAAAAAGGTTTCCACCCACTTTTGATAGCACATTTGTGTCCTTTTGCTTTTTCAAACGCATGCCCCATCCCTGGCAGTGTTCAAGGCCAGGTTGGACGGGACTTGGAACTGGATAAGCTTTAAGGTCCTTTCCAACCCAAACCAGTCTATCATCCTATGCTATTACCATACTCCACAGCTCTGTCTCCAGCCCATATTAGGTATTATTAAAGAGGTACCACCTCAAGTTAACAACATAATGCAACCCAACAACACAGGAAAAGAAAAATCCAAAACATTTCCATTTACAAAGAAGCCATCCCAGTCCAGACCCGAGGGGTACTGAGACACATGCAGCAACTGGGAGAACATGGAGCCAACAGCCCCTTCAAATCTTCAGCCCCACAAGAAAGAAACTTCCCTTTTCCTCCGTCCTCAGCAGCAGCAGCTCAGTGCCATGTGGGTTTTAAACAGCTGAGCTAAGCTCTTCCCACTGTAAACTACAACTTCCTAATGCCATGGGTGTGAATTAGGCTTCACGTGGTACTTGGGGCAGAAAAATGCTCCCCCTCCCTTTTGTAGCAAACATGATCTGCAGAGGGAAACACAGCATCCTCCAAAATGAGCACCAGGATGGGGATGTCCCGAGTGTCAGAGCCCCCAGCTCACCTCAGGGAATTGCTCCAGGCTTGCAAATCTTCCCTGCGACCAGCTGAGTGCAAAGAGCCAACTTCCAGAGGGAGCAAACCCCTCGGAACACTGGCATAGCATATAGAGAACAGGACTGACATGCTGTGAGTACCTGCGGTCGGGGTGACTGGTTGGGAATTGCAGGTTATGTGCTACAGGAGGACCCCGGTATCACAGTGTGGTTGGAAACCAAATTACCCACTTTTCATTCTGGACATGAAGAATTTTACTTTGTCATTGCTTGGCTTCCTTTTTTCTTCGCCTGCTGCACTGTTTCAAGTAAACCCCATTATATTATGGCCAATCTTGCAGATAATTTAGGAGACCCTCAGCTCCAAGAGATTACCCTGAAACATATACTCTGAAATACAGCACTGTCTTAGTTTTGGTCACACCTTCACAGCACAAAACATCTCATCCGAAAACCATTGCTGGGAACTGAATTCTGACTTTGCCTTGTGAAATCTGCTTTTTAACAGAACTTACAGTGGAATATGTAAAAACAAACCAGGTACCTCCTTACCTCATCCTTTTCAAAGTCTTCATCGATTTCGAACACATGGCTTGGAATCTTGTCTGGCCTGAAGGATTTGCTGAAAACACAACACATTGTTATTTATAATGACTGGGACACGAGGTCCTGTAAGCCAGCAGCCGAGGCTGGATCCAGAAGGAAGAGCCAAACTGCAGACTAGAGAGTACATCAGAACTGTTCTCCTGCAGAAGGCACATCCCCGTACAGCTGGAGAAAGCTCATTTCTGAGTGCATTTCATGGAAAGTACGCACAAGAAGTATGTAATAAGCTTGCTCCTTGTTAGCTGATTCTGCAGAGATTTTGCTGACTTGCATTTATGCAGCAGGCCACTTTATCTTCCATTGGAGCACACGACTCCCAAGCACTGCAGCATTAACAGCAATACTGCATCCCCAACTGAAGTTGTCCAACACCCTCCCCATGACAGGGGGCACAAAGAGCTGCTCGACATGAGAACACCATGTCCAGCACGTACAGAACATCAGCCCAGGAGGACAAGGAGGCTCCCAGTTTGGGATGAGCAGACACTGCCAACAGTATTTATCCTGCCACAAGGCCTGTCTGTGGGGCATCCTCATCCCAGACGGACACTGGTGGATAGGATGTGAAGTAATGAAGTAAGATCCCCATGGCCTGGCTTGGAACTGGATGAGACCTAAGGTCCCTTCCAACCCAAACCAGCCTGGGATTCTATGACCCATGCTGACAACATTGTCAGCATCTCCCTGGCAGAGCTGAATGACAGCATTGTGATAACATGAACCTCTGGCCCTCTAACTTTCCCAGTGACATACCCCTGGAGGGAAGGCTGCTTGTGAGACAGGCATCAGAAAGGGCAGACTGGTTCTGTTAATCCTGATCAAACCCCAGCCCTGTGACCATGCATTAGTATTCCAAGGGAGCACAACACTTACCATGGCAACATCCGAAAGTCTCCTGAGTATTCCTCATACTTGTAGTTCACCACGTGCCAGTCTGAGCTGTAGGTTTTAATGCACTGAAAGGAAAACAATGCAGCTCTTTGAAAGCTACAGCAAGCAAAACAAAACCATGTACAAGGCTGAAAGGCTACAGGCTGCTGGGTGAGGGAAGCACAAGTGGAACAGGCCTGACGAGGGCTGCTCCTCTTGTCTGAAGGAAGGCGCTGCGTGGACTCCTTCCCTACCTCTTTGACGAAGAGACTCTGAGCTTTCTTTAGAGCATCTTCTGGCACTGTTGACTGGACAGTCCTTCTCTGTCGACTGATGACTGAGATCTGCAGGGAAGAGGAGAACACGTTTTCAGTGCAAACTGGGTCTTCAGCGCTTGATACTTGCTTTAAATAAATACTGAGGTCCCAAATCGCCAGTCGGACATTTTGGCTTTATGTGTCAGAAACGCAGCCAACATGAACATGTGGCTAAGAGTGGAAATCTTCCAAAGTAAGCAGGACTGGAGGCAAGTGAGCCTCAAGCACAAGAAACAGCCAGCACCAACTCACAGATACATCTTCGATGGGGAATATCAGCAGGTCCCGGAGGGGATCGCTGTAGATCTGAACCTTGCGCTGAAGGATCACGTTCTCATAGTCCAAGGGTTCAACCACTTTAGTTTTTTCCTGCAGAAAAAAAAAGAAGATGAAAAAAATTACATCTATAACAAATAAAATAACCAGTAACTAAGACCTTGTGCTTAATTCAGCCTGACAATTACATAACACAGTTTGGACTGCTCACTAATTCAGCAACATGTGATGCAGGTAACAACCCGTGTGCATGACTTCAGAGAGGGAACCGAGGGGTTAAGTTATTTGTGCCTGGTAATAAGCTACGGGAAGAAACAGAGCTCTGTGCTGCTCTCGTCCAAGCACAGCCTCTAATTCCTTAATGGAGCAAGAAATGCTCCTGGGCAGGCCACAGCTTTAGCAGCTGCTTCATCTCTTTACATTGGAGCAGCTCATCCATGGAGCTCAGAGGAAACACAGCCTCTGGCGCTGTTGAGATGAGAGCAAGGCGGCTGCTGTGACCTCCGTGGCAGGCATCTCGCCTGTGGAAGGAAGAACAGCATCCCTCTGGAAATGCAGGAAAGCCCTCTCCATAAATCACACCTCAGCCACAGCCAAAGGCTGGGAAAATCTGGGGCCTGGTTTTGCTCTCATTTACATTTCTGGGAAGCAAGAGGAACTACTGCAAAATCCCCAGTAAAAACTATCAGAATATCAATACCTTCACTGCTGAATTACTTTTACCTGTGTTACACGTCACAGAACCCCAGCCTGGTTTGGGTTGGAAAGGACCTTAAAGCTCCTCCAGTTCCAACCCCTGCCACGGGCAGGGACCCCTTCCACTGGAGCAGCTTGCTCCAAGGCCCTGTGTCCAACCTGGCCTTGAACACTGCCAGGGATGGGGCAGCCACAGCTTCTCTAAAGGGAAGCCAGAGGAGGTTTGTAAGCAAAGCAGCCGCTCACAGAGGGATGTATCCTGTCTCCTGCCTGCCACCGAGGAAACAGAGGCTTCTCCATTCATCCCAATCTGTGCCTGCTGCCCAGCGGGGCCAGACAAGCCCATGCCCCTGCAAACAGACCGGCAAAGTAAGGAGGAAGACATCACAGATACCTTTTGTCCCACCCCAGTGCCCCGTGTCCCGGCATGGCTGGAGATAAAGCTTTAAGCCCTGAAAATGAGCTTTCAGAGCCTTAGTTTTCCTGAAGAGCTTGGTTGAAGCACACACCTCCTGGCATCCAGGAGCCTCGCGCTGCCCGCTGCTGTCACAGCAGCAGATGGCACCCACCACAGTCATTATCGCAGCAGAGGAAAAACTATTACGCTAAAGTAATTAGAGTCTTAGAAACCACAAATTCCTCCATGGGGAAAGCCAATATCCAAGCACAAAGAAAGGCTGCTAGCCCAGCTACAAAATCAGCCCGTGTCTGCGGGAAAACACATGCAGTGCTGTCAAAGCCTCTGTCAAGGTTCTCTGGCACACACGTGGCAGCTGCATGGAGACCTCAGAGCAGCTTCCAGGGTCTGAAGGGGGCTGCAAGGATGCTGGGGAAGGACTCTTCGTCAGGGACTGTAGGGACAGGACAAGGGGTGATGGGTTCAGACTGAAACAGGGGAAGTTCAGGTTGGATTTATCAGGTTAGACAGGGGCAGCAGCCCCCAGCTCAACACACCAGGATCAAAATCAAGACCTATGGGAAACACCTCAGGGGGCAAAACCAAATCTGGTTTTAAAGGGAGAGAACAGAAGAGCGGTGTGCCTGCCCGGGGAAGCACACTCACCTCCTCCTTACTGGTTCAAGCCCCACACACCAGCCTGTGCCCCAAAACACATGCTGCTCTCTCTGCCCTTCTGCATCTGCCCTGAGACCGTTGCTTCCCCCAGCACAAGGAATAGGGTCGCAGGCCCCATCCGGGCTGGGTCACGAGGCTCCCCTTGGACAACACACAGGCAAACAACAGCCTCTCTATTAGAGTAGTGACTCTTCACCAAGCAAGCTGGCTGACATTTGAACAGGAAATTCAGTGAAATGACTTCAACAGAAACATGCCCACGAACACCAACGCAAGGCTTGGCTTTGGCCAAGCACGGGCACAAGTAAAACCCCAAGGAAAGGTCCTGATCCTCAGTGCCCTGCTTGTGGTGCTGCCCTCTGCCAGCCCAAGCACAAATCCCCACTAGACAGAAACCACCAGAGAGAGCCTGAAGGAAAGGCTGAGCAAGGGAGTTGTCAATACCCAAGAGGGGGGAAATCTTTAGGAGTCAGATTCATTTCCCACCTTTCTGTATCCATCGGCAAAGCCTATAAAATTCCTTGTATTTGCTTTCCAAACAAAGGCTCACAATGACAGCTGAGAATATTCATGTGGGAAAGGACAGGAAAGGACATTTCTGTTTCAGCTTTTGTTGTCTGAAAAACAGTAGCCACCTGTGTTCTAGAGCTCTGCATCTGTGTATCATACAAACATGCTGGTATTTGTATCGTAAGATTAACTGACATTAATCAATATGATTCTTCCCCTGTGAAGGTGCTGAGGCGCTGGCACAGGGTGCCCAGAGAAGCTGTGGCTGCCCCATCCCTGGCAGTGTTCAAGGCCAGGTTGGACACAGGGGCTTGGAGCAAGCTGCTCCAGTGGAAGGTGTCCCTGCCCGTGGCAGGGGTTGGAGCTGGAGGAGCTTTAAGGTCCCTGCAACTCAAACCAGGCTGCGGTTCTATGACAGTGTTTTTCGGTGATTCTTTTCCCCCAGAATTACAACAGGTATAATCCACGTGAAGTGATGTATGGAAACAGGGGATGAAAAATGTTTAATTCAACCAGCCCAGCTCTCTCAGCCTGCCTCCAGAGCAGAGCTGCTCCAGCCCTTGCAACATCACCAAGCAGGGGGGCACCTTTAACCGATGTGCTTGTCCCCAAGCACTGACACAAGCTCCATGGTGGCTGCCACCGCACGTTTCCCATTGTACAGCGGAAGCCAAGCCCAGAGCAAACCCTGAGCAGCACAAGAGCTGCATCACCATCACCTTCAGCATCTCAGGGCGCCAACAGCCAGCACAGAGACACGAAGATGCACGGCTCCATCCCCACCCGGCTCCACCAGCCCTGCAGCGCTTCCTCTGTGCCTTGCCCTGCACAGCCCTGCGGCCATGGGGCTTTCTCACTTCCTCAGAAACAGAGCTCTATCCCGTGCATGCACCCAGCTCGCAAAGTGTCTGGAGACACAAGTGATAGGAATATTAAGACTTCAGGGAGACCTTAGAGCAGCTCCAGTGCCTAAAGGGGCTGCAGAGAACCTGGAGAGGGGCTTTGGACAAGGGCCTGTAGGGACAGGCCAAGGGGAATGGCTTGAACCTGCCCGAGGGGAGACTGAGATGAGCTCTTAGGCAGAAGCTCTTCCCTGTGAGGGTGCTGAGGCGCTGGCACAGGGTGCCCAGAGAAGCTGTGGCTGCCCCATCCCTGGCAGTGTTCAAGGCCAGGTTGGACACAGGGGCTTGGAGCAAGCTGCTCCAGTGGAAGGGGTCCCTGTCCGTGGCAGGGGTTGGAGCTGGAGGAGCTTTAAGGTCCCTTCAACACAAACCAGTCTGGGGTTCTGTGATTGAATTGATGGTTCTTTAGAGGAGCTAAAAGGAGAGGATGAAATTGCACGGACCACATGTCCATATTAATGTATTATCTCTGGCTTTACAACTGTGCCCCATAATTTAGGAAGCATTTTACAGCCCCCCTATTTCCTGCCTCTGCTGTTGCCACCCTGTAATGCACTAAGGTGGAAAACTCAGCAAAGCCCTGATTGTAAAACAAATCCCCGGGGCAAAATAGGTGAAACACACAGAAAATAGGAGGAAAAGGCAATCTGGGGAATTCATTAAAAAATAAAGAGGGGACAAAACCAGAAGCATACAACTACTCTTTGGACATACTGGTCACCATCACATCACTCCCAAGGCTGGCAGCAGCCTAGGGCAGAACAGGACCATTTCCCACTGCAATGCAGAGACTGGAAACCTGAGGATACCTTGCAGACAGCAGAGAACTCCCCATTTCTTATTTGGCTCATGGAACCTGACAGGACATGGGAGAATTTAAATGGAACTGAGAAAATTCACTTGGCAAACAGCATGGGCACATGGAACTGAGACATTCCTACCCACAGCAAAGCCTTCCAAAGGCAGGGATACAAAGATCTCTGCTCAGGGCTCTCTCAAATCATGCGGTTTTTAACAGCTTTCTGGTTTTAAATAGCACATTTGTGACTCTTCCCTTTTTCTGCCCCCAGCTCCTGCACTCCCATCTGATCCCATGGCTGTGCTCTGATTCCAGCTTGCAGGAAGGATACAGAGCTGAGACGCACACAGAATTCATCCTTCCAGCAACCCAGGCATAAGAAAGAACAAGGAAGAGTGGGAAACCCTGAGCTTGGTCATCCAGTGCCTGCAACCAGCACAACCCTGTGCAAAGGCAGAATAAAGTCTGTGCCCCAAAGACTTGGCATTCAAAAGCACAGGAGAGGGAAGAGGTGGAATGGGAAACGAGGGAGGCAGAGCAAGCGGAGGCAGTGTGAGTCAGCACACATGGCAGCAGTTACAACTGATGCAGCCCTGCTGCTGCCAGGAGGTTTGTGGGCTCCTCAGCAAAGCCATGTGGATTCCCATAGAGGCAATCAGAAGGGAGACGAGGAAGCACCTCCCAGCAGGTGATGGGGAGGTTGTGCCCATGAGCCTGCCGCAAACCCAGGCCTCGGTGGATGGAACAGTAGGGCCAGGGTGAGATGTGCAGAGATGGGCTGTGGTAAAACCACAAGGATCAAAAGTAATCAAGGAAGCCGGGTACGAGGAGGCCAAACCTGTTTTTACACTGGCCAGAGAGAAAGTTTAAAAAAGCAGGAGGAATTCCCAGACTGGAATCCTGGCTGTGCTGAAGGCACAGAACCACTGAGCTTGAGAACCATGGAACCCCAGCCCGGTTTAAGTTGTAAGGGACCTCAAAGTTCCTCCAGCTCCAACCCCTGCCACGGGCAGGGACCCCTTCCACTGGAGCAGCTTGCTCCAAGCCCCTGTGTCCAACCTGGCCTTGAACACTGCCAGGGATGGGGCAGCCACAGCTTCTCTGGGCACCCTGGGCCAGCGCCTCAGCACCCTCACAGGGAAGAGCTTCTGCCTAAGAGCTCATCTCAGTCTCCCCTCGGGCAGGTTAAAGCCATTCCCCTTGGCCTCCTCTGCACTCGCTCCAACAGCTCCATGTCCCTCTTGTGCTGTTGCCCCAGAGCTGGATTGCAACTGAAGAGAGGGGGTGTCTCAAAGCATCTCACAGACCCACACCTCCCTCCTGCATTGACAGCCATGAGTGGCAGCAGAACCTCATGTGGGCACCACGAAGGGCAGGCTGGCTGCTGGGTTTTGGGACTTGGATGTCCTTTTCGCAGTGTAATGCCCAACTCTGCAGGAACAAAGCGAGTGTTTGCAGCCATCAGCGCTGACCCCGAGCGTGGTGCAGCATCAGTGCAAGATGCCAGCTTGAAGCAGTCTTGAGGAAACAGCCATAGGACATACAAACATTTACCTGTCATTATTAGGCCTGGCAAATAGAACTAATTCAGGCTTTGAAATGTCTTCAAATTGGCTTACAAATTACAGGAAGTCAGGATAATCAGCGTATGGCTCTTCATTTCCCTTCCACTTACTCAGAAGTGGACTCCACACTTCACATCCTTTAGGAGATCACATTTTGAAAGCTAGCTCTGCAGCCACGAGGGCCAGCAATGCTGTTCTTTTCCTGCAAGCTCAAGGTCCTGGAATAATCACTTGAGCACAGGAAACCGCCCTCAGAAAGAGGCTGCACTGCAATGAAGTGATAGAGCTGCTACAGCACCTCCGAAAACGATGCCCTGAGCAAGTCAACAGGAAAAGCACCACTGGAGGCGAGTGGTAGCTGGGGCACGGCTCATCTCCAGCACAAGGAGATGCTTGAGGTGGTCCAGCACGGAGCCTTCACAGGGCAATGAATAAGGGCCAGCATGTGGGCTTGCTTCTGATACCCTTGTACCTCTCATTGTGTGACAGCTCAGCACAGACCTCCACAGCATCCCCAGTCCCCTGCAGTGCCACGTGTTCCTCCCTGCCCAGGTACACCCTGGCTCAGATCCAGCCCTTCCGCACGAGGAGCAGGCAGGGACCGGTGCAGCTCCACGCCAGCAGAGCTGCATCCACATCCAGCCGAGCATCTGCCGCAGAGCCAGAGACACGGAAACACGGCACAGCTTTGACGTTCTCCTCCCAAAATAACCGCGCTGATAGAAAGTGGAAAAAGAGCACTGGTTTCTATGGGACGGCCAAATTCCTGCCAGCTACAGCTCCTCCAAGCATTCTGTAAGCAAAGGCATGCTGAAAAAAGGAAAGCAGTAATTACGATGACAATAATACACGTTATTTATATAAGTTCTTCACTGGCGCATCCCAAAGTGCTTTTCAGATGTCACTGGCACTTCATCATTTATTTATGTAGTATCGGTTTTATATTTAGTATCCCGTTCCAGAATAGCCAGCTTCAGAACATCTGAGAGCAATTAATCACAACAGCACGGCCCTCCCCTTCCTGCCTGCTCTTCAAAACTCTTGTTTTTCACTCAAGAAACCACTTGTGCAGGGGCCGAGCCAAGCAGGAGAAACACTCCCCAGCTCCTCCGGGACATGGAGGGAGCCAGGCAGTGGGGAGAGACTTCATAGAATCAGCGAATGGTTAGGGCTGGAAAGGACCCTAAGATCATACAGTTCCAACCCCTGCCATGGGCAGGGATGCTTCACACTAAACCATGGCACCCAAGCTCTGTCATGTTATGGTTTGTGTTGAAGAGACCTTAAAGCTCCTCCAGCTCCAACCCCTGCCACGGGCAGGGACCCCTTCCACTGGAGCAGCTTGCTCCAAGCCCCTGTGTCCAACCTGGCCTTGAACACTGCCAGGGATGGGGCAGCCACAGCTTCTCTGGGCACCCTGTGCCAGCGCCTCAGCAGCCTCACAGGGAAGAGCTTCTGCCTAAGAGCTCATCTCAGTCTCCCCTCGGGCAGGTTCAAGCCATTCCCCTTGGCCTGTCCCTACAGGCCCTTGTCCCAAGCCCCTCTCCAGGTTTCCTGCAGCCCCTTTAGGCACTGGAGCTGCTCTCAGGTCTCCCCTTCAGGAGCCTTCTCTTCTCCAGGCTGCCCCAGCCCAGCTCTCTCAGCCTGGCTCCAGAGCAGAGCTGCTCCAGCCCTCGCAGCAGCTCCGTGGCCTCCTCGGCTAAAGCAGAACTTGGCCAAGCCCATGCGGCAACAGCAGGGGAGAACGGAGCAGGAAGCCACAGCACAGCCTTGGGTTGCCTCAGCAACAGAGCAAACAGCCCCAGTGGGGACGTCAAACCCCAGAGATGGTGCTGGTGGTTTAAGCAGCTCAGGAAGTTGTTGGCCTCAGCCTCCATCTTGGCTCCATCTCCAGGCTGCAGGCAACGGCTGCAGCATCAAACCCTCCTCTCCTCAGCAGTTTCAGGAATGGTCCAGCGCCTAAAGGGGCTGACAAGAAAGCTGGAGAGGGGCTTTGGACAAGGGCCTGTAGGGACAGGCCAAGGGGAATGGCTTGAACCTGCCAGAGGGGAGACTGAGATGAGCTCTTAGGCAGAAGCTCTTCCCTGTGAGGGTGCTGAGGCGCTGGCCCAGGGTGCCCAGAGAAGCTGTGGCTGCCCCATCCCTGGCAGTGTTCAAGGCCAGGTTGGACACAGGGGCTTGGAGCAAGCTGCTCCAGTGGAAGGGGTCCCTGCCCGTGGCAGGGGTTGGAGCTGGAGGAGCTTTAAGGTCCCTTCCAACCCAACCCAGGCTGTGGTTCTGTGGCACTTGGAGATGACCAGGTCCTGACGCTGCACAGGAGGTATTTCCTCCTTCTGGCTGCACCCATGCAGTGTCCTCTCCGCAGGGGCCAGGCTGCGGTGGGGATGCACACCCAGCACTCAGCCAGGAGCAGGGATTGCCCTGGACCGAAGCAGACAGCATCTCCTTCCAGCTGGAAGAGCTCCCAGGGGCCAGCCCCGTGGCAGGAGATATTAATAGGGGAGAGAAAGAATTGCCTTTCAGCAAGAAAGCAGAGAGGGGTGAGAAAAGGGTCAGGAAGGAGCAGAGCTGACCCCATTAGACAGCGAGTGGGAGGCAGGGAGAAGCTGTAAAGACAAGTCAGGGCTGTGCTGAAGCAAAGAGGAGCCAGCAAGGAAGAGCTTTGATTTGTACCTTTTAAGGGATGAAAGAGATGGAGGGTATTGGTGGCAGGAAACACGCTCCAGCGCTCCTAAGATGACAGCTGTGGCCATAATGGATATTGAACTACCCTTTTCTTCCCTGGACACAACAGGAGTGAGGCCAATCAAGCAGGGAAAGTACAGCACACGCGTGCCCCGAGCCTGGCTGCTGTTCAGCGGCTGTGTGCGACCGTGACTTGCATTCTCAGGCCATGGAAACGTCAAAAGCTTCGTGCAGTTTTGCATCATTAGAGATAATAATTCAGCTGCAAAGGGCTAAGTGAAACGCTGAAAGAGCCACCAAGCTGCAGCTATAAAAGGGTACTCCAATAGGCACTACAGCAGGTAGGCCACGTTCAAATGCCTCTGGTCCTAGGAGGGATCTCTGCAAATATCTCCAGATAACACAGGAGGCTGAAACAAAGCCCGAGAGCATCCCCTCACCGGATGCAGAGTGCACCAAAGGCCCAGCCGCATTGCTGGCATTTGCTGTACCACCAGCAGCCATCTGGTCCAGGCGTTTCACTGCACTGATGGTGGGAGGGCAGATGCTGGCAGTGCAGGGACACCTCCATCTTCATGACACTGTCCCTGGCACAGAACAAACCACTCTCAGCCTGGCCCAGCAAGTGCCAAAACCCCAGCCACACAGCCAGCAGGACAGGGGAAGAAATGTATGCAAACACGTGTAAAGCCTGAGTGCTTTGTTTTCTTCCAGAGCTTGCCTACAGTGGGCAGGAGGACACATACACTGAAGTGATGCTTGGGAAGGGTAAGACCCAGTGCCCATCAAAAGCTGTCATAGCCTCCAGAAACCTCAAGAAATGGATGCATTGACTACAGCTCATCCTACAGCACCCATTCCTCTGCGCATTGGTGTGCATGGGGGAGCAAGGGATCACTTCATTCCTCCTGGACTGGGTTTTGGTGGGAGACATGCTGGGGATCTGCTAAGTAGCCCCAGATCGCTGCACCGTGGGCTTGGGGCCGTGCTCCCCTTCATGGAACAGCGCCTTTCATGCACTGCATGACCAGGGTAGGCGCTGGACACATCCATGGCACACGCTGCGCCACAGCACCCAGCCAGCACCCAGCTAAACACAGCCCCTTCCAGCACCCGAGCGAGCCCCATAGCAGGAAAGCACGTGATTAATGTTAAGAATGCACTGAAGGGTTTCTGGAGTAAACCCTTGTGAGCAAGCATCTCCCCTTGAGCTCCTCCACAGAAGCCACCCCAGCAGCTGCTCCGGAGGCAGAACCTGCCCTTCCTGAACCGATAGCGCAACTCCCACCGCTCACACAGGGGCAGGAGTTCCTCCCATGTCTCATGTACATCTCTTTCTCTACGCACATTATGCAAACACAGCGTGCTGACTACCCCCGGGGGGGACATGCCCGTATTCTGTGCCTCTCTTGAGTGCCAAGAGCGCTACGAACGCTGCATGTAAAGTCTTCACATTGATCAAAGTGAATTCAGCTTATTAAGAGAGGATTCTATGCAGAAAGCTGATTTCGTCTGCACAGGCATCAATTCAGACGCTAATAATATAGTTTAAGCTGTAAAAAAACCCCCAAATCACACAGAAAGAACAAAATGCCTCTTTGCCTCCAGTCAAAACCTTCTGAATATCACCGCTAAGGAGCTTTTTATCTCCTTTCTGAGCCTGCCTGAAACTGAGCCACCCCTACGAGCCCAGCCCAGCCAGGATCAAACAAAACCCAGCTCCTCCCGGCACAGTGCCCATGGTGAGGGGTTCCAGGGAGCACATCCTGCAGCACCACACAGCACAGGGGAGCAGGCACTGGGTTTGAATACCCCATCCCTGGCAGTGTTCAAGGCCAGGTTGGACACAGGGGCTTGGAGCAAGCTGCTCCAGTGGAAGGGGTCCCTGCCCGTGGCAGGGGTTGGAGCTGGAGGAGCTTTAAGGTCCCCTCAGACCTGTGTCTGTGGCTCTATGATTGTGCCTTGCAACGCTCTCGTGGCTGCCCAGGCTCTGTGTCAGGCAGTGCCTCGGTGCTGGCTCCTCCTGCCTCACTGCATGACTTTCCCATTAACACTCAGCAACATCCTGAGCATGGAGAGCACGGGAAGGGGGAGATTGCGCTGAAGGTCTGAGCCAAAACCACCCCTGTCTATGCACTGCCAAGGGTCCCTGGCTGCAACCCTTGAGGCTGAGCCTTCATGGCTCTTCCAGCTCTGACCAGCACTTCACACTCTGGCTCTGAGATTGCACTTCTGACACAGGGTTTTACTGTGGTGCCCAGGGTAATCTCTCGGTGAAGGATGGTTTAAGTTATCACACTGAGGCTTTGGCTGTTCCTCTCCTTAACCTAATCTTCACTTTGTTCTTTGTCTGCTAGCATGTCATTTCTCCCACCGGCCAACTCAATACTTCTGCTCCATTTGCCTGTTTGTTTAAACAGTGACATTGGTTGTCAGTTATCGTGCCAAAACTCCATCCGTGAGTTACAATCCGCAGCACACATCAGGGACCACTCGAAGCTGCCATTGACACAACCTGCTCTGCAGCTTAGCAGAGGGAGGCGCACAGAGAACCGCGGTTCTCGCACACGCTGGCTGCTCCCAGCTCCGCTCCGCAGGGCTCTGCCTGCGCGCAAGGGGTTCCTGAGCTCCTTTTCCTCACCAAGACCTCCCTTACACAGCCTGTCTGTGAACACGACACACGGCCAGAGCACCATCCAGAATGCTGCAACACCAGTGCAGTTAAAAGGAGAAAAAGAGCCCCAGCTCTGGGGCCCGCAAGACAGGAGGGACATGGAGCTGTTGGAAAAAGCCCAGAGGAGGCCATGGAGATGCTGCGAGGGCTGGAGCAGCTCTGCTCTGGAGCCAGGCTGAGAGAGCTGGGCTGGGGCAGCCTGGAGAAGAGAAGGCTCCTGAAGGGGAGACCTGAGAGCAGCTCCAGTGCCTAAAGGGGCTGCAGGAAACCTCGAGAGGGGCTTGGGACAAGGGATGCAGGGACAGGAGCTTTAAGGTCTCTTCCAACCCAAGCCAGTCTGGGACATTGCGATCCTTCCCACCCACCGGGCCTGAAGCTCCTCTGAGCTCCCTCACTCTCCCTGCTATAGCTCTGATCACAGCTCCACTGATACGATGACAGGAGCAGCACTGACTGCACCCGAGCAGCTGGTCCAAAGGGTGGGACACGGGTACCCCAGGACACCTCGAGAAGGCACAACCTCCCCTTCCTCTGATGTCCGACCAGCACCACATCCAATGCTTCCCTTTCACACACATGAAGGAGCTGACTCTGCCACCAACTTCACTGCAGCTCTGCAGCCCAAAGGGAAGTGTAAATATCCTCCTGGTGCTCGACAAGCATAAATGGAAAAGCAGGAACAGAAATCGGATGACGTGAACTTCACATCACCTGCAGGACAGCAGGCTTGAAGCTGCATCATCCCGCACATCACACTTGCTCAGGCTTGTCACGCCGAGCACGGTGCTCCTGGCTGGATGAGTCTCCTCCAGCACACAGATTATGCTCCACACAAGCTGCCCGCGTCCCTGACACTAAACGCTTTCCTCACTGAGACATTTTCATTTATGAGTGTTTCATTCACTGCCTACAAAGGGCTCCTCACTCCAGACAGCTCCTGGTCTCGAGGGAGCACTCTGAATGCCCAAAATGCTGAGCTCAGTGCACGCACTGAAACAGCCCTACAGTGACCACTCCCGTGCATGAAGCTGCATGTGCTGGTATCCGCAGCATTAGCTCTGCTCCCCGCTCCGTGTCATCCATGCTCACCACTGTGGATACCTGTGGTTTCAGCTAGGCAAGGAGACAGCCAAGGTACCTGACAGGGTCACCAGGGGACAGGCAGGGTGTCCCCAAAGGCTCTGGGAGTGTTAAACTATTCATAGAATCACAGAACCCCAGACCAGTTTGGGTTGAAGGGACCTTAAAGCTCCTCCAGCTCCAACCCCTGCCACGGGCAGGGACCCCTTCCACTGGAGCAGCTTGCTCCAAGCCCCTGTGTCCAACCTGGCCTTGAACACTGCCAGGGGTGGGGCAGCCACAGCTTCTCTGGGCACCCTGTGCCAGCGCCTCAGCACCCTCACAGGGAAGAGCTTCTGCCTAAGAGCTCATCTCAGTCTCCCCTCAGGCAGGTTAAAGCCATTCCTCTGTCCTGCAGCTCCATGTTCACTTGCTTTTGTTGATGTCCCGTCACCTGCTGTATCCAGGCTGTAGGAAGGGGATGGGATGTCCAGGATATACAATTCCAGTCTGTCTCAGACAGCCCGAAAGCCCCAGCTCATGACACCTCAGGACACAGCACGCTGCCAGCCTGCACCAGCCCCTGCTCCCCATGCTGGGGCCCTGGGTCTCAAGGAGGGCACAGGTGAGCAGGGGATGTGCCCACACCATGCTCTGCAGCTGCCCGGCTCAGCAGTGCCAAGGCTGAGCCTCACCTTGGCAATGGGATCAGAAACGACGGCTTTTCATCTCCCCGTCAGCCACTCCCCAGCATCACCTTCCAGGATGCCCTCTCCACCCTCCCAACAGCCATAGACAACAGCCTTCTTTACAAGGATGCTGACCTGGTGGATGGAGAGGAACCACCTTTTTTCTTGGAGCAACCTGGAAAGCATGAACCTCATCCTTAATTACTGAGCATGATGAAAGTGCCACCTGAGAGTCATATAAGCTTCTGCCACCTCCTTCCTCCCTCCCTGCACACTGCAGTGTCCTATGGCTCTTCCTAGTGATGCAGAAGTGCTGGGATTTATCCCTTGCTGCTGAACTGTCAGAAGCAGGAAACTGCCAAGACCCAGGAATCAGAGACCTGCCCTTGCCTCCTCTGGAGCAGCTCCGCGGGATTTGCCTGTCAAAGGAGAGGTTGGCAGGGACATGGGCAATGAAACCCTGGAGAGGATCAGGAAGAGGGCGGCTGCTGATGGATGCTGGGCCCTGCTGGCTCCTTTGGGATGCTGTCAAGGTGTTCTTCATTTTCATCTGCAGTCCCACCCATCCCTTCCCATGCTGACAGCAGGCACTGAGGAACCATTTGCCTGCAGGATACCAAAGCTCTTCAGGTCCTACACAAACAATTTCATTTTTAATGAGAGGTTCCATCAGGTTGTACACAAACCATTTGTTCCTACGTATTGCTGCCGAAAGAGGGAAAGCAAATCCCATGGGAGCCCGTAAGGATCCCTGAACAACAGCACATAGGAGGTGATAGCCATGGTGCTAGGAAATCAAACTGGATTATCACCATGGCTATTTCCAGCTTCAGAAATCAGTAATTGTACAAGAAAACTCTGGTTTAGAAGAACAGTTGAATCCGCTCTGTTTATTTAACAACACATGCCATCTAATGTGATGGTAGAGAACTAATCTTGAGCAAGCTGCTCTAGTGGAAGGTGTCCCTGCCCATGGCAGAGGTTTGGAACTGGATGAGCTTTCAGGTCCCTTCCAGCCCAAACCAGCCTGGGATTCTATGACTCTGTAACAGAAATTACTCTGAACTTGTACCACACTTTCTGCACATCTCATTGCCTACCCTTCCAGCAACGCCAAGGTCAAACCGATTACACGCTGGAGTAACCCAACGAGTGGCACATCCAGCATAGCCCCGGCGGCTCTGGGGCCCAGCGCCTGCCCGAGCAGGGCGCAAACGCTGCAGCACAACACACGCAACCTGCTGCAGGGAGCGCATCCCGACCGCACGTGGCTGCGCCCAGGCACGGCATTCCCGGGACAGGTCGGTGGTGGTCCCGGCTCACACCGGTGCCGGTGCCTCTCCCGCTGCCAGGCCGAGCGGCTCAGCCCTGCGCTGTCCGCCTGCCCCGCGGCGGGGGGAGCTCCGTGCCTGTCCGCCCGCTGCCCCGCACGCTTCGTTCCCGTTACCTCCCGCTGCCTCCGCGCCAGCGCTGACCCCAGCTTCTGTTCCCCGCAAACCCCCGGCCCGGCTGCGAGCGGCGCTGGGGCGGGCTTGGTGTCGGCAGGTGGCGAGCGGGGCGGAAGGCGGGATGCACATGGGGGGAACCCGGAGAGGGAGCGCTGCCCTTCCCATCCTCATCCCCATCCGCATCCGCATCTCCATCTCCTGCCTCGCCCAGCGCTGCCCGGCCCCGCTCGCCCCCTTCCTCTTCCCCCGTTCAGCGCATCCCTTGCCCAACCCTGCCCCTTCCCCGGGGGTACCGCCGGGCCGGGCGGGGCTCCTGGCGGCTGCGGCGCCCCCCGAGCCCAGCCGAGCCGCGCTCACCAGGACGAAGGAGCCGCGCACCGCCTCCGAGACGCTCTGCCGGAGCTCGGCGGCCGTGCCCGGCTTGCTGAGCCGCTTCGTGAACTTCCTCACTTCCGACATGGCGACATGGCCCGAGCCGAGCGCCGCGGGGCCGCGCCGAGCCGAGCCGCTGCCTCCCTGCGGGCGGGCGGGCGGGCGCGGCGGGGCCGGGCCAGGGGCGGGCGGAGCCGCTGGGCGGGGACCGGGAGGCCGCTGCTCGGTTCGGTTGGGCTGGGCTCGGTCCACCACGCCCTGCGTCGGCTTTGTCCCCGCCGCAGGTGCGGCGCTGGGGGAGCAGCCGGGATGGCGCAGCCGAGCAGATGGGCTCAGGCAAAGGCGTCCGGGCTGCGGGTGAAGGGACCGGGCGCTGGAATGGGGCTTTGGGCAAGGGCCTGCAGGGACCGAGCGAGGGAACGTCTCGGCCAGTCCAATCCAACCAACCCGGGGCTGTCAACAAAGGCCCCAGGCCCTGCCCCTCGCCCAGGAATTCCTCGCCCTGCTCAATCCTATGGGACGCACCTGATGCCTGCACTTGGCCCTGCCCGCCCCTGCCTGCACCAAGCAGGATCAGACCCGCAGCGGGACAGATCCTGAGCTGATGGGCAGCGCCCGCAGCCCATGGGATTTCCCTCTGGCTGCCCCGGGAAGAGGCATTTGGGATCCTGAGCCTCCGGCGTGGAGCGACCTCGTGGAGCCCATTGGGAGGCAGGAGGGAACCTGCACTGGAGCCGGGTCGGGGCTGAATCCAGCTGGGAACTGAGCAGCACGGAGCCGCTCGCTCAGCCCCTGTGCCCTGCGGGAGGGATGGGAGGAGAACGGGAAGAGTGGGAAACACAAATGGTTGGGAGAGAACAGTTTAATAAGTGAAATACATTGGAATACTAATGACAAGGACAATAAATAACATGACAGAACAATAGTAATAATAAGAATAAATAACATATGACAATAACAACAATAAAGGACAACGTAATACTACTACTATTAATGACAACAATAATATATAAAGTACAACCTACTACAACTAACAACTAAAGTACAACAGCATCCGACCACTAAAACTGAAGAACAACATAACACTGCTCCCACTACAATGAAACACAACTACTACAAACAACAATAACATCAGCAACATAATCAATGACACGGTGGAGCTCAGCCCGCGAGTGGTTGTTTCTGCTGGCGGCAATGGATCTTAGTTCCTGCCCTGAGTGGTGCTGAACGCCCTGGAAGTTAGAAAACACGCGGGGATTTGTGATTCCTCTTGACAATCCCAGCACCACCTCCAGCCAAGCTCCCGAGTTTCAGATTTGGTGGGATTTGGGCAGGTCGGTGTTCAAACAAAGCACATGGCCGGGGTGGAAGCTGGTTGTAAAGTGCAGGAAGGCCGAGGGGGATCCTGAGCTCCGCCTCCCTGCTCGGGACTTTCCATTTTAGCCCAAATCGGTGTTTCCAGAAGCAGCTAAATCCAAGTCCCCTTTGGCACCCAGGGCAGGGGAATCCACTCCGGTCACCGCCGCCACGGGGCTGCTCTGGAGCCTGGCGCCGGTTCTGCTGCTCTGGTGTCACGTTGTGGTGTGGCAGAACACGGCGCTTCTTGTTGGGGCTGCAAAGGGTCTGTAAACCAGAGAGAGCTTAGTGCTTTATTCCTTCTTTTTCCTCCTCTTCCCAGAAGGTGGAGGAGAGCTGAAGGGCAAAAAGAGCTGGGAAGGGCCGGGCCCATGGGGATGTGTTACATCCAGCACAGAGCCCAACTGTCAGCCTGAGCCTGCCCCAGTGAGCTCCCCTGAACACCAATGAGCCCAAAAATGCTTTAATGGGATGGTGAGGACGGGCACCTCGGCAGAAAACCGCGAGGATTGGGAGTGCTGGGAGCGGGGTCGCCTTTCCTGCCCCAAAGTTGCAAGTGGGGAATAACTGAGCACCTTCTCTTCAGCCTCCTCCACCTCCTGCAGCAGCCTCTTGGTCTTCCCTCCCATCAGTGGAAATCGGTTGCAGCCAAACTTCCATCCCATAGTTGGAAAGCATCTATGGCCAAAGATGATCTTCTTCTTCCACGTATAGTAACATTCAATACAGTGGAACATGAACTTAGTTGGAATCTGTTGTGAGCAAACTAGAAGCAATCTGTAAGGGCAATGCTGGAGGCAAACCCTGAAGTCACACACATACAACACATCCATCTTGCAGAGGTTTGTGGCAGCACCGGCACATGGACAGGGGATAGGGGATGGGAAAGAAACCCTCCTCTTCTGACCAGACTGGGAAGCAGTGTGGGAAGGGGAGCGCGGCACGTTCCACACACATCATGTCCTTGTTACTGGAATATCTCTGGGACTGGGGAGCAGAGGCCTGAGATGTTCTGTTCTAATGACACACGAGGGTCTCTCAGGGCTACCTGCAGAAGACAACACCGCATCCTGAAGTGACTTCCTACAAAGTTAAATTCTTAACCACATCCCTCACAGGCTTCAGATCACCGGGATTTGCTTCCCAACCTCTCAGGGTACCCAGCCCTGCCCAGGCTGCAGGGACCAGGGAGGAACCACACTGGAAGGTGCAGCCAACACAGGTAAAACAGCTCTTTCGCCTCCTTCCCTGACCGGAGGGACAGCACAGCCAGCCAGGGACATCACATTAGCCTGATGGTGGAGGCCCTCCCATTCCCCAGCAGCACTATAGCACCAAGGGTGCAGTAAAGAAGAATGAGTATTTCTGTCCTAACATCTATTTGTGCAGTTGATGCTCCTTGTAAGGGCTGGAACAGTGTGTAGAGACCAGTCCTGTGACTGAAAGGGTTAGTGGCAGGTTTAGGATTTAATATCTCATAAGCCATCCAAGATAAAAGGCTCTTAATATCATTAGACAGTAACACTCCATCTTGCCCTGCCTGCACTGCATATCTGTGAGCCCTTTCATCACCTGTAAATGGGCCTAGCCCTGAGCAGCAATTCACTGTGCAATTAGCCTTAAGCAGGTGATTAATCCCAGTACTTCATCCATTGGACTGAGGCCAGCATTCCTGCACTGACCAGCAGGGTCAGTAACCCAGATCCAGACACGCTTTCCAGCTGAGAAGCAGAGGGTTATAAATGCCATTACACCTGCAGTGTCCCAGCCTTAGAACTCCTGTGGGACATGGATACAGCTGTAATGTTTTAATGGGTTTCAAGTACCTCAGATGTGGCCTTATAATCACACCTGCACTTACCTGTACCTCTCCTGCTAACAAAGCCAAGACCAGGTGACTCCAGGGCCACAAGTGAGGAACTCCTCCAGCAAAGCTTTGTATGCAGCTCGTGCCTCCCATCAAAGCAAGGGTTGTGGTGTGTATGTGGGCGATGTGGTCAGACATCGGTGCTCAGCCAAACCTGCAGCCCCCCAGCACTTCTGGTGCGCTCATACACCCAGCTGTAGCACCAGGACTGTTCTAAACACTGAGCAACCTGGTCCAGTGCATGGTGCCCCTGCCCGTGGCAAGGGGTTGTAAGTGGATGAGCTTTGAGGTCCCTTCAACCCAAACCCCTCTGTGATGATTCTATGAAATACCCAACCCTTTTTAGCTTAAGAAAAGAGGAGTTATGCAGCATTCGTCTTCTTGAACTGCTGGCTTTGGGCCCAGACAGTAGACAGAAGGAACCTGTAGGTGAAGTGATGGTGTTTGCACTGCACAAAGCAGCTCCTTGCCTTGCATTTGTCACTTAATACATAGAGCAGCTGTAGCAAACTCCAGAAATGGCTTGGATCAGACACAGGAATCACAGTCTCCACATGCATAACCTGATACAGAAACTCATGGCTGGAGTCACAAACCACGTGTTGTCTTGTGCCATCTCCTCACTTCTGTCCATTTGTCATTACTTTGAGCTCCGCTAAAATCTGGAGTGAGCTTAGCTCATCTCATCTATACAGGTACCTTTAAACCTGAGTCAAGCTTACTCTGAGTGTGTCAACTGAAAATCACTTTATACATCAGTATGTACTCATGATGCTCCTCTTGCAACAAGAGGCCTTTCATGCTCAAGACAGGTTTACACAAAGTCTTCCTTAAGTTCACTTGAATAAAAAGAAAACCTTAAAAGAGGAGCAAGACTCATTTCCTGCTCCTCTCTGCCTTCATTCATCTACTCACAGATTGATTTCGGTTGGAAGAGGCCTTCAAAGCCCATCTAATCCAACCTCCCTGCAACGAGCAGGGCAACTAGGTTGCCCAGAACCACATGGGAAGGAATCTTAATACACTTTGGAAGCCTCCTCCTCACACATCCAGTTGCAGTGCTCCATTCCCCATTGCTTCAGGAAAAAAACTGTCACTAAAGAAGTGCCAAGATCAGGAGAAGCAGAACTCAGGAGTTAACCAGTGCAGGCAAGGTCAATGATCTGAGGAACAGGTCAAAACCACTCACACAAAAGTAGGCAAATTTATGAATCAAATGGAAAAGAAGCAACAGTTTCCAAGTGTGTGACCAAGTTTAATGATACATCTGTTCTGAACCACTCAACCATCAATAACATTGCGTGGGTCCCGATGCCCAGAATGTTACTTCATTGGTGTTTTATATGAATATTTACAAAGACTTTCAAAATTCAGTGGCACAAAACAAACGAGAACAACTTAAAACTTTAAGCTACAATGCTTAAAAAATGTAAACAGTTTATTTTACATACTTGTAAAATAGAAGAATTTTCTAATGCAGCTCAATTTTACCTGGAAGGTGACTATATCCTGGTGCCCGTGAAGAAGGAATGAGAGAATTCTTTACACAAGTATTGTGCTCCAGTGTGCAAAAAATCAGAGATAAGAAAGGAACCCAAAGTCCACGACAATTAAAAGACAACAAAAAAAAGAGGTTTTCCACGTCCTGAAGTTGAGAGATTTATAAAAACATTTACACACGTTGCTCACCCATCACAAACTCCCAGAACTTAAACCTGGCAACAACAGCGACTACAGATTCAACATCCCATCCAATGGAATCTTGTGCAAACAGCAGATCAGAGCATTCCTTCAACCTTCCCTTCCCATCCCTGACATCTAGTGGCCACTGGCACCACTGGAATCCTTTTGATACCTGTTCAAATGAGTGCATGTAACCAAGACATGTGTTCCTGTGCAGAAATGCGTGCAGGCTCATAAGGCCAGTGCAGAACAACTGCTCATAGAACGTTTAGAGTCTGATGTTTGGCAGAACTATTCTTAGCCATTCCTCTCTATGCTAAAGCCCAGGTGTTATAGGCAGACACTGCTTTCCCAGGATCCAATATTTGAGTAGCCTTAAAAGAAAGATTTAAAAAGAACTCAGCCTGTAACACTATTATATTAGATACTCTGCTTTGCCCGCATTATTTCTGGGGATGAATCCCACAGTACCATAGCTTTGTGCTGTCAGTTGCAGAACAACTAAGATACATATTTCTTTTTGTTAATGAAGACTTTGATTGCTCCGGTGAAGTCGGCTGATAAAAGCACTTCTGTGTGATCTGTCTTCAAAGCTCCTTAAGGAAAGAGAATGAACTGTTAGTTCATCTAAGAAAGTGTATTAAAAGATCAAGCTCTCATTAGAAGCTAAGCTCTCGCTGTGACACCTTCCCTCCTTTATCACATTCCTGTTATCCATGCAATGCTTCAAGGAACATCTGCACCTCTTGGAAGGGGAACTTACGTTAGAGGGCTGGAGCCAGGCTGAGAGAGCTGGGCCAGTTCAGCCTGGAGAAGGCTCCTTAAGGGGAGACCTTAGAGCAGCTCCAGTACCTAAAGGGGCTCCAGGAAACCTGGAGAGAGGCTTTGGACAAGGGCCTGTAGGGACAGGACAAGGGAAAGGGCTTGAACCTGCCCGAGGGGAGACTGAGATGAGCTCTTAGGCAGAAGCTCTCCCCTGTGAGGGTGCTGAGGCGCTGGCACAGGGTGCCCAGAGAAGCTGTGGCTGCCCCATCCCTGGCAGTGTTCAAGGCCAGGTTGGACACAGGGGCTTGGAGCAAGCTGCTCTAGTGGAAGGTGTCCCTGCCCGTGGCAGGGGTTGGAACTGATGAGTTTTAAGGTCCCTTCCAATCCAAACCAGTCTGGGACTGTATGCTGGTAGAACTCAACTTCCTAGCAGCTCAAATGCAGAAAGAATCCTGAAGTACAGAGGACAACAGCTCTGCTCCTCACTTCACATTCTCTCAAGAATACAGCAGTTATCAAAATGTTTAACTGCTAAGGCAGGAATGTGGATCCATGCCACTGCAAGGACTTTACTCCTCATGCCATGGCATGAGGCAGAGCTCATCTCAAACACCTACCAGAGGGTATGGTGTCTGATGTTTCAGAATCTTCTCCCTTATTTTCAGCTTCTTGCTTCTCTGAAGTTTCCAGTGCCACCATCAAACCAGGATTGGGAGCAAAAATTGCCGATGTGACCACTGCATTGTGAGCTTCAGAAAGAAAACCCAACTTTGGTTACCTGGCTGCAAGGAACTGTTACACAAGAACAGCAGGCATCCATTTCAGTAACTATCCAAGGATTTCGGTGCTGGTGGCACCAGGTAAGCTCATCATTCAGAAACAGTCATTGGTTTATAAGCTTGGGGAGCTCAGAAGTTCCTCTAATTATTAACTGGTAATAAAAGCCCCAAATTAACTGGTAAGGGCTCTGAAACATGTTTAATACAAACACATCCCCAAAACTTGTGTGTGTGTGCAGATGAGTTGCTCCTTTTTTGCATTGTTTTTAGTCACTTTTCCCCATAAAGGACCTAAGGATCAATCTTTACACTTACACAAGCAAGCTCTGCCAGCACAGTGTTCTTACTACTCTTACTCAGTTTTGCTGGCAGAACCTGACTGAAGTTCTCTCGCTGAAAGTGGACATGTTCTTGGCTGCTCTGTCTCTTGCCACCCCAAGCATGCATTTGCAGTTTCTTGTGGGCAAGGTTTTCTGAGAGGCCACTTACTGAAACCCCACCCATTCCAATGCATCTTCCTGACAATCTGTTCAAACTAAATGAACAGCACTGCTGAGCAAATGGAAAGGAGAAGATAAGAAAACCTTCATTTTTGAAATCATATGAGCTTTGATAAAGCACAGATGAAAGATCGTTTCTTACCTTTAATGCCTTCCCAGAAGTCATTACGGTCTCTCCTTACAGACGTGAACTTGCTCAAGTCATGGTATGTACTCCAGATATAAACGTATTTATCTTCTGAACCACTCACAATGTAGGTAAAGTCATGGCTAAAGAGTCAAAGAAGGAAAACCATTACTTTTCTTAGCTGTTCAAGCACCCACTACAGCAGATCTCCAGATGATGTGCAGCTTTACAAGTGCAATCAGGCCAAGGTCCCCATTCAAACTGATGCTTTATTTTAGTGACTGCAACTCAAAAAAAGCTAAAAATATAAAAAACCACTTAAATGTGTGTGCATGCAAGTGCCTGAAGCTCTCCTGCTGGGAGGAAAGGGTAGTTCCCATGAAGAGCACACAGAAGCTGTTCTCCTGCAGCTTCTGGCATAGAAGAGCAACATGAAAATGGCATCATCTTGAAGAGCAATTTGTATCTGAGTCTGGAACCTGTGTGAGCACCAGTGTGCAACAGGAACTGCTAACAACAGTCACGGGCAAAAAAATCCACACAGGTGGAAGAAGAAAGACATTCAACAAGATTGTAACTAAATGACTGTATAAAACACATTGACAGAGACAGAACCACCCCTGCAAATCCACTTCGGATTTACCTACTGTGTGAGTATGCCCCATAGCTGAACTCTACCCCAACTGTGCTACAGCTGTCAGTAGAAACAACTTAATTTGGGAAGTTAATCTTGAGCAGGGGGCTGGACAAGATGACTTCCAGAGGTCCCATCCAACCTCAGCCATCCTGGGAAATGATGGGTCAGCCTTAAAGATGCTTTCAAAGGTCATCAAGATTAAACTTGGCATTATTCCTTAAGCACTGCTGCCCTCCTCTGTTCAAACAGTCAGGTCAAACAAACACCCAAGCATTTTTCCCCTTTGGTTTCTGCAAGGCTCAAAAAGGGAATAGAACATTCTTCTCCCTCTACTCCCCCTCTTTTACTACTCTAAACCCCAGTATTCCCATGGCAGTCACAGCAATGCACTCAAACTCAGGAAAGCATCTTAGGCTTGCATAGAAAAAGAGGAAAGAATTCCCACTCAGATCTGCAGGCTGTTTCCTGAGAGTCATGCTGAATGGGCAGTGACCAACGGCCTTGGGTAGCACTTGGGTGACCCACACATCTGCAGCAATACCTGACAAAACTAAGGAAATGAAACCTGTTTACCATGGAGGAAAGAAATGATGCAGTGTTCCAACCCCCTCAGTTCTAGGAGAGTTTCTGCATTTACAGCAGCAGTAATGGACATGCATTGTGCTGTCAACACAAAAGGACTCGATCCTTCACAGAAGCTTCCTGCTTGCAGGCAGCTTTGTCATTCCTGACCACAGCTTTCAGTCACCTTTGTACTCTGAGCCAAGTGACATTTCAGAGGCTCAGTTTCATACCAAGGTAAACAGATTAAACAAAAGCCTCTGTACTTCAGCCACAGCAATTCCCAAACCCAACAACTCCATTGTTATATTGTCTTACCTAAAGCTAGCTTTGATTTGGCTGCTGCTGTTGACATAACCTTTGTATTTCATAGACAAAGACAGATCTCTCAGGTCATACAATCTGATCCTGGAATCATTTGATGTCACTAGTATCTAGAAAAGAGATAAAATTTAGGAGTAGAAGCCATGGGCATGCCCAAGACTGAGTTCATTCAGAGTCGGAATTCAGGTCTTCTGAATCAAAGAAATGACACACACAAAGAACAGCCCCAAAGAAGCAGAAGGATTGGACAATGACAGTTTTCTCTCTCATTTTCTGTCAATGGACAGAACACAAGTTCGCTGTCAAGATGATCCTGCTTGGTCTGAACCAGAACAGCTGCTCTTTACTGAAGTAAAATGTGGGCCCAAAGAACAGCCATCATGTTCCACCATAATGCAGTAAAGCAGCTTTCTAGTGAGGCAAATTCCTGGCGAGTCGTGACCTATCATTAATGGAGCACAAAACAGAGGCCATTAGCTGCTACATACACAAACTGGGCTTTTCTTGGTCCATGCCAGCATGCTTCCTATTCATATGTTTCAGATCAGAAGCTTAAATGTACTTGTAAGGAACAGAGAAGTCTCTGAAAAGAGTTGTCAAAATGCATAAGGGCATTGAGCTGATGAGCCCTTTCATGGTACCTTAGAAGTAGAGCAGACTGTAGGTTAGCAGCGAGCCTCAAGATGCTGCTAGGAGAAGGGAATAGCAGAGTAGCAGTCAAATACTGAGCCCCACTTATCTGATCCTTTATGCAACAAAGTTGGAGCAAGTCTTGGAACACCATCACATTAGAGATCTTCCTGCTTGTTTTCAGAAGAGCTCGTGGTGAGCTGTGTTTTATTACACCATCTAACACACACCAACACACATCTGAGGCAAACCCAAAGGCACTACTGAGTTCTGAATCTTCTGCATGTTTTAGGGGTTCAGTGATTTCTCTGACATTGATCAGAGTAAATACAGGTGATAGCAGCTGGTGATCTGCTACTCTGATAGACCCAGCTGTTGATCCCACATCACCCCTGAAACTTTATATACAAGAGATAAACTCATAACCTAAAGCTGGAGAGTTTAACATTCAACAGCATGTTCTTTGTATGATGAGAATTGAAGCCTTTCACAAGACTTCAGTTTCGACTGAAGCTAAACAGAATGACTGATTCTGAAATACACTTGTTTGGATAACAGCTTCTGAGCTTTCAGCATCTTTTCAGCTTCTCTATGAAGTACACTCCCGAATGAGTATTAAATTTGAGAGGTTACTTATGCCAAAGAAATTTTCACTGAAAGCCATCTGTAAAGATTTTGTCACATTTACATTAATCAGAACGTAATGTTACTTAAAAAGAATATAATCTATTTTACCACTACTTAGTATTGTATTAACCTAAATCAGCAAAGAGTAGTGCTCATTTTAGTAGTGCTAAAAGACTTTAGTCTTTAGTAGTGTTAAAAGATTTAAGCCAGTGACTACAAGCAAGACTTAACACAAACTTCTTAAGCATTAAATATAAATACCAGGCCTCAGGACTGAGCTAAAGCTTCCCTGAAACTCAGTACCTTATTTTCTCCAGGCAATGGTTCAATGCCAGTAATTTTCCTTCCAACTCTGTTTCGGCCTCTGGTAGAGCGCACGTGTATTTGTGTATGGTACTTCAAGTGCTGAAAAGGTATTTGAAATAATTGTGAAAACAAGTTTTAAAATGCTTGTTTCTTGATATTTCAATAAGCATTTGAAATCTGTTGGTTATTTAACATTAAAAAATACAGTCTCCAAAAGGTTTTACCTCAGTGTCATAGAAGATGCATCTCCCATCATATGTGCCTATGACTGCATATTTGCCATTCTGACAGAAGTTGGCAGCTGTAATCAATTTTGTCTGCCCATCTACTTCATTCCATAATGCCACCTTCTTGTCAGGAATGTTCCAGAGCCGCAGCTTCCCATCCAATGAACCACTTAAGAAGTACCTGTCATCCTGAGAGGAGACACTACATTAATCTCTGCTTGCGCTTCAGGTATGCCTGCCTTCCTTAAAGCCTTCCCGCCTCATTGCCAAACAACTCTACAGAACCTCCCACATAGGAGCTCTCAGAGGAGTTGATTACAACGTTTAAGACTGAAAGGACAATATAAAAACTACTGGTAAATGGAGTTCCATTTCTTACAGCTGTTCTACAAGATTACACACACAGGGGGACAACTCTTATAAATTCTGCCTTTCGAGAAGAAAGAGGCCAATTGCACTTACCCTTGGATGGAATGCTATAGCAGTGACAAAGTCGATGTGCTGGAAACAGCAGAGACATTCTCTTCTTGATATGTGCCATAATCTGACAGTTTTGTCCATAGAAGAAGAAAGCAAGAAGTAATTCTGTGAAACAAGAGCATTCCATGGTTACTAACACAGATACAAGTAACAGGAAATACAGAAGCAATCTGATTGGTAAACCCTCACCAACTTCTCTCTTGCCATGAAATTCAACATTTTATCCTTTCAGATACAACATTACTGATCACTTTCCTTAGGATCCCTACACTGATGCTCACAGAAGATTTTCTGGAAGAATCTCAATGGAAATGAACACTTGGAAAGCAGTTAAAGTATTCAGAGAAGAAAAAGAACAACAGGCTTCAGAGAAGGGGTCAGAGTCTCTCCTGCCTAAGATCCTTCAGCCAAAGACCCAGAGTGTGTTCTTCAAATTACAACTGTATTCCAATGAGGAGAATTAAGTGAGCAAGTTTTATGTGAAACAGTTTGAAAGTTGAGCACAAGGCAATTCTCTAATTTTAAGATAATATATTCAGCAACTTTAGAACGTGTCCACTTTGACTATTTCAGGCAGCATACGTGTTGCCTCCACAAACCTTTCCTCTTAACTTCAGTGACTGTTTCATGTTGTTTAGCTGTATGGTTCCAATGGCAATTAATAAAGGAAAACAATAAAAACACAAAAGAGCTCCATAGTCTGTATTAACGTGCCTTACTTTAGACCAGGAAAGATCAAGAAGATCTGCTGTATGCCCTTTGTATTTGCAAAAAGGTCGCTGTCGAAATGGGGCATTTTTATCATCTGGGTCTTCATCAACTCCACTGCAAATCTATCAGAGGAATGGATAGAAACATTACAAAGTGTCAGCTGGAAAGTTAACAACAGGCAGTTACTGCTTACCAAAAGTACAGAGCCAGTAACAATTGAAGAACAATTCTTACGACTTTAAAATAACCCTGCACTAATAAACAACTCCAGTAAACTTCAACACAATGGGCTGTGAAACATCTTGAAATTGATTGAAGGTGTCTATCGATAAGACAGTTTGTCTCTGCCTCAGAAAGACAAGCCAAGAACTCTTTAATGTGTTTGGATAAACCAACAGTGAAGATTTGGCTTTACAGAACACATATGTAATGCACATACCCCTGCATCGTTATCAGACTTGGAAGAATTCAGACTCTCTTGAGATGGAGAGGGAGAGACACGGCCTAGAACACAGGCAGAAAAAACATGATCAACTTTAAGTTCCCAAAAACCTACTATTTCTAGAGGTTTAGAGCTCCAGGGATGCATGAAACATACCTTCTGTATTGTACTTCATCCGCATGTTGTTGAAATAGTCAAAAGCATTCTTTAAAACCCATATTCTTACTACGTTGTCCTGTCCTGCAGATGCAAGTAATCGACCACAGTGAGAAAACTTCATTGTCCAGACAGCACCCTGTCAAAACAGAGGGGGCATTAACCTAAAGTGCCATACCAAAAAGCCTTTCTAGAACACTTGACAAGATTTAAGACATATACAAGATACTACAAGTAAAATAAATTGTAGATGAAGACACTGGAAAGTGGTTGTTAAGGCTGGTGGACTGTGCAAAAAGAGTTTGAAAGAAACATCCCCAGGGCAGATGACCACAGTGTTCTACATTAAATCCAGCACAGTGGGTGACAGTCAGCCAGGGCTCCAAGTGACTTACAACCTGCTGTTTGCTTGGTAGAACTGGCAAGTATTTGTGGCTGCACTTGAAGTTAGCACAAGCTGTGCTAACACTATTTTTCTAAGTAGAATTGTGCTTGGTTACATCAATTCTGGCACACAAAATGAGCATTACATCTATTTGTTAAATTCAGAACTGGCACAAGGATTTTGCAAGGGCTGTGAGGAAAACAATTCTTCCATTGCGAGTCTGAAGAGTCAGCAGTCGACAGAGCACAGTACCACACAAGTAGTATTCCATTTCTTCCTGTTATAATGGAGAGCTGTTAGGCATCAATCCACCAACATAGGGTCCTTTTGGGATATTTCTGATGAATTTTCTAGGTTAAGTAGTCAAATACTGGCATGACAGAAACCAACACAGATAGGTTACCAATAGGACTGGAAACTTCAATTGTGGGCGACAAGCTTGAAAGCTCTGGTCACCAACCTGGCTGCTGTCACTGTCCTCAGCATAACACCTGGAGCTGGTGGACTGTTTCAGTTGGTGCCAGACAGTTGGTAGTGGAACATAGCTTATTTCAACCTAAATTTGGAATTGACGGAACCAAAACCGCTAAGTATCACTCATATCAAAACTCTTCAAGGAAAAGCTCTGGAGAATCCCCGAATCCTGAGTATCTACAGATTCTTTTTTTCCCTGAAAATGTGATCAAACCAGCCAAAATTTAATCTCTTGCCAGAATATTATTTTCCAGAATGAAACTGCTCATCAAGAACAAAAAAACCTGACAGTCATTTCTGGAGGTCATCAAGTAGATGGAAACTAAAAGTTGAATCTCAGGGTCAAGAGATTCAGTAAAACCCCAGATGAAATTTGAGACCTACCATGTGCTCCCCGCTGAGATCCTGAACAACTTTAATCTGTTCAAAATCATAAGGTCCCTTGAAGCCATGTGCTGCTTTGAACTTAACAGGTCTTGTATACGGCATCCCTTCATCATCACTGGAAGAGGGATCATCTTGATCTGTATGGAAGACTAAGAGAAACACAAATTCAGCAGCAAATACACATTTTATCTCCTGGTAAGCATTTGCCAATACTTTTTGGTAGCAGATTAGTCTTGAATTAGCAAATTTTCCCAAGCAATTTTAAGCTCTTAAAGCAAAACAAGAGTACTGTTGTGTCAAGGTCTAAAAATACATCTACGCTGATTTGACGTTGCAGTGAATCCAGACACGGAACACTCAAAGTAAGAGCTGCTATCCACTTTTGTTCTGCCCCTTTCTTTGCACCCCTCTGGCATTCAGCAGATGCTGCACTAAGTGATTTCTGTCAGTTTAATGTGTGCTGAAAATGACTGTATTGCTTTCTTCTGACTGAAGAGGCTGAAATGGCCTGGTCACCTGCCCACAAAGCATAAGAATTACAAAAGAGCTGGGGCAAACAGCCAGCAGCAATGCAAGATGCTGAAGTGCAGCAGTTCTACGGCACTCTATGGCACTTAGCTCAGGCAGTGGTTAGCTTGGCTTACTGCAGTACTAGAAGTCTATCTGAAGGAAACATTGATGAAACAAGAGGAGAATTCAGTTGTAGTTGGGAAATCTAACAGCAGCTCAAGCTATATGAGAACTCTAACGGTGGCACTGGTTGTCAAAACAAATCTGATTTTATTGAAGTAACGAAGACAACCAACACTTCTACCTCTGCTGCAAAAACTTCCCCCCAAAAAATTACATTTTGATATCCAGGCAGATTTCTAACAGCACAAGAAAAATGAGAGCATTCAACTGGTTTAACTGAAAAGGTCTCTCAACTATTACTTTACAAGAATCATTTCTTGTAATCTGCTGGTCTCAAAATCCCTAAGCTACAAGCTTTAACTCTAAAAAGCCAAATCAACAACTGTACAGTGGTAGAATAAGCAGTCCCTCAGCCAGCTTTGAGTCCTAGAAGCCCTCAGATAAAGAGATTATCCTATTAAAAATACATATGTCTATACAAAAGAATCAGTGTCACTTACCTTCATCTCGAACACTCTTCACTTTATTGACAGCACGTTCGCCGTACTCCTCAGCAAGGTGTTTTGCTCGCTTTACAGACTTGCCAAGGAACTTCTTCAGCTGGGTCCTTAAAAAGCAAAGGCACTTTTTCAACACAACACTGGCAAATTCTCTATTATGAATCAATAGTTTGGATTTGAAATGCAGTATTATCTCGTTCCATTACTGCTTCTCAAAACAAGCAGGTAACCTTCAGTTCAACTGCAGAGCAACGGGCTTATGTAAATTCGGGTATCACTTGTATTTAAAAGGTAACTTGTTCACAGGTCAGAAGGGGAGCTTCAGCTTGGAAAAACAAAGCCTGCCTTTTCTTTGTAGGGACACGAAACAGCATCTTACGTTTTCTGTTTTAACCTCCCGCCATCGGAGTCAGTTTGCTGGGTCTGCATTTTGTCTTCGTCATCAGACTGTGCTGCATCGTTACTAGGAAACACAGAAGTGATTGTTTAATATGAAATCAGAATGAATCCGAAGTGAATGAAACATCAGTAAAGTAGGATCTGCATTTTTGGATCCATTCTTTCATGCAACACACTGGAAAAACATGGAGGTGATGTGAATCAATAAAGCAGATCTTACAATTCTTAGGCATCCTGATACTAAAACTGTACTCACTCTCCAGAGGCCAAAGATATATTAGCCCCTTCCACAGGTTGCAAACTTCAGCTTTCTGTGATGCTTTGAAAGCTAAGAGCAAATTACATTACGGTACTAGGAACTGGTAACATGTCACCATGTTCTCAAGCTTTGCTTTCCTTAGATCAAATACATTAATAGTGGTTCATTCTGAACAGAAGTTCGTACACAGAAGAGCACAGCTCTACACAAGTGAGCTGTTCAGTGATAATTCAGCAATGCAAAACCCCTAAAGATTGTCTGATGTATAAATTCACATAAATCCAGGCCTTTGAAATCAACATCTAGACTGCCACGATTCCCTGATCATTAAGAAACTGTATTTTTCTATCAAAGTTAAAAAAAAGACTCAGGTTTAAACATTGGAAGGGCTAAAGCTCTGTTGAGAACAGGGAATACTCAAAGCAGCCAGCTATACCGATGACAACAGATCTTCAGAGGACCAAAGTCTACTAATTTAAACACTGAAAAAGCTACAGGAGGTGACAGCACAAACATGTAGTGCTTGGATATAAGCTGTGTTTAATTCAGTAGAGAAATGACAACATGCAGCACATCAGGTGCTAACTGCAATTCAGTTGCATTCTCAGACACATTTGGCTGTCAAGTGTCAGCAATACCTTCAAATTTCAGTTAAAAGAATTTAATAAACAGCCTACTTCAGAGAGAGCTGGGAGTTAGCACTCGAATTAGAGAGATGGATCAGGACTTTGGCACAAGAGCAGCCTCCACATATGCAAAAACTCTGACAGCAACAGTATCAAAGAGGTGAAAGCTACCATCATTCATACCTGACATATTCTTTAGTTCTCCTCATGATATGCAAAGTTAGAGGATTGATGCCTGTTGGCAACTTCTCTTCTGCCAAACTCAGGGGTATTTCTTCACCTGTATCAAGGTTTTTTATCATTACACTTGCTAGAATTTCCTATGGAAAAGAAAATATGAAATCAAGATGACCTGGTTAGACTCAGGAATCATCTGACCTTAAAAATGAGTTATCCTAATGGGAACTTCTGTAGCTCCCTGTATAGTTATTTTACAAGGACTAAGTTAGAAGAGCTTTAGTGTGTTAGCACCAACATTAGCAATCACTATACACAGATGAACAATTACGTATCACCACAAGCTTCAATTCCATAAATCAGAATCACCTACAGAGACATCAGCCACTGCCTGACACCTTCCATGCTAATGTCAAACATTATGTAATTACAAGAGGTTGAACTATTTTCCTTTCAGACATTCTAACAGCTGAAGTTTTGATTCAGTCAAAGACAACCTTTACCTGCAGAGAAACAGCATTTAGACCTAACTAGTATTACACAAAGGAAAAGGGGTTTTTGGACCATCTCATGAATATATGTATCTGTTTTGAAATAGTTAAAGCAGCTATACACAGATAAACACAAAACTGGCAGCAGCCTGATAACTTCATCAGATTAATGGAATTTATTAACTGAAGAAACTGGTTTTTAACATTGGGAAAATCATTCTTCTATTGCTGACTTCTTCCCCTTTTAGATAAGTGACAAAATGCCAAGTCTGTTGTGTTCCCTCTCACTGACAGCTTGTAACCTGTTTGCACAGCAACAAACACAAACTCAGAGCATTTCAGATCTATTACAGCTCACACTTCCAAACACTACTACCACCTATGACTCAGGGCCCACAAAGTGGACAAAGCCAGCAGGCCAGCACTCCTGTGTGCATCCCTGGTCAAAGAATGCAGTGGTTGAGAGCATAGTGATGTGAGACTACTCCAATTCATTCAACAGACTGGAAAAACAAGCATAAGAATGTACCATACACAGACCACATGCATTAGTACCTCATCTGTGAGCTCTCTTCCAGAATTAGACCTGGGTCTTTGTGGTCCAAGTACTTCATTTGCTGTTTGACCGTCAGCTGCTTTCCCATTTTCCTGAAGTTTTGCAGACATAGAACAGGTTATCTCTGTTGTAACACTACAGTAATAGTCAATGTTACAGTTCTCGAACTGAGAACCATTTCCAATACCTGTGCAGTGACTATTTTATCTCCACTAGTTGCACTTGCCAGGTCCAAAGAAGGCTGAGAATCTTTGGGCACTCCCTCTGCCGCTGTACTTGGAGTTAGAAGATCACCAGCTGAGAAGTGCTCTCGAGAAACTGAAAAGAAAAATCACATTAGAGACAAGAGCATAACAATGCCACAGGCTACAGTGTCAGAGTCCTAACAACACCCTTACACCCCTGAAGACCCTTGCTGACAAGTGTGACTTAATTTTAAACATCAAATGCCACCAAATCTGCTTTATCAATTACGTGCCTCATCCATAGGTGGAGGCACAGGCATGATTTCATGCCTAGTTCTCTGAAGTTTCATTAACTTCTTATTTTTTTAAAGGTAATTTACTTTAACTAACCCACGACTACTCATTTTTGCTACATCCTGACTTGTGTTTCTATGCAGCTGAAGATTGAACATGTTTTACTTGGAGTACTTTAACTTGTCAGAGGGGAGACTGAGATGAGCTCTTAGGCAGAAGCTCTTCCCTGTGAGGGTGCTGAGGCGCTGGCCCAGGGTGCCCAGAGAAGCTGTGGCTGCCCCATCCCTGGCAGTGTTCAAGGCCAGGTTGGACACAGAGGCTTGGAGCAAGCTGCTCTAGTGGAAGGGGTCCCTGCCCGTGGCTGGGGTTGGAACTGGAGGAGCTTTAAGGTCTCTCCCAACTCAAAACATACTGATTCCATGATTCTATAATTAGCTACCTTGGTAGGAAGTGTTAGTTTACCAGGGTCTATGAATTAGGAACAGTTGGAATGCAAAAGGGTATTTCTCCACTGTAAGAAGCTAAGACTGTGGAAGAATTATTTTTTTCCCTGTCATTTACATATCAACTAAACTAAAATCACAAGATCGAATGATTCTTCACTCAAAACACAAAAATAGTAACCATGCAGATAACGAAACCCATCTGAAATAGAACACTTGCCTTCTAAGCCAGGTTTTTGCACTTCAAAATCCAGCTCACTCTTCTTCTTCCGTGGTGGTGGGGCTGGCCGGGCAGGTGGGGGTGGCCTCGGGGGGGGGATGTTTGTTGGAGGTGGAGGCCGTGCTGGGACAGGCTTCTTTGTGCTGGCAACTATGTCAGGCTCTACAGTGAGCTGCCGTGGGGGCTTTGCTGGAGGAATTTCTTCTGTTGTAGAAAGGTCTTTGGTCGATAAATCTGAAACCACTTGTTCTAAAGTACTGGTCTCTTTCTTGTCTGTTAAATCCTCATTTTTGGGTGCTTCTTTCTGTGCTTCAGTTTCATCCATTTTACGGTCAGTTGCATTTGTTACTTTTGTTAGTTTAGCAGTTTCCTGTTTCTCAGAAGCAAACAAAGGCTTCCCAGACTCCAACTCAGTGTCCTTGCACACACTCTGATATACCAGTTCTCCAGGGTCTTCTTGTAATGGTATTTTAGTAGCTAATACTTCTGGAATATTATTAATGATACCTGCTCCAGAAATCCAAGCATTTGCATCTGAAGTTGGACCAGTTAGATCTTTTCCTCTAGGATCTAAAGAATCATCATCTAGTTGTTGTGCCTTCTGGCTTTCTTTTATAATACTGTCGATAATCTAAAGAAACAAACCCAAAGCATTCCACTGTTAAACAGCAGCCACCTCTAGCACGGACTCACCAGTCAGTTTGGTTTTTACCCTTCAGATGAACATTCTTACTAACATTAAGGACAAATTCTGATTATGTAAATATCAAGATGAAGACTGATTATTCAATTATTTAATATTTCTAGTGTGATGCTGGAAGCATAAAGCATCAACATTAAACACTCACCTCTTTTGAATCATCTTGTTTCATTTCTTGGACAAAGGTTTCATTTCCAGTTTTGTGTATCTTGCTGTCCACATCCTATGGGAAAAAGACATAAGATGATGGTAGTTCTTCAGTAAGACCCAACAAAAATACAGCTACAACACATTAAATAGCATAAAGGACAAGACTTCAGCTCCATTTGCACACATTGTACTGTCACAGATGTTTGAACTGCAATATACAGTCCAGGTGAGGAGTATGTCACATCCCCACGCACAGAAAGCCTGCACACTACTAAACAAAAGAGCAGTTCGAAAGGTTTCAACCTCAACTAAACTCAAATTGAAGGTAGCACGATGCTTACAGAAACATATACATTCCATGACCTGCAACAAGGAAAGTCTGTATTAAAATATTTCTTTCTCTATCAGCTTGTGGAAAGGATGCAGGAACTGTGTTATCACCACATGTAACAGAAACCTTGTTAGAAATCTCCAGGTTAAGTCAGGCAGATCTATCAAGGGGTCACAGGTACGCTTTTGAGGCTCTGACATGGAATCTTAATGTTCCACAATTATCCCTAGTGCACACTGTCTATTTTAGTCACCATTTTTATGCAGATCCTTCCAACATCTGAATAAACTGCACTAGAACAAATGAAATGACTGACTTTAAGCAAAACCCAACAACATTGATGAAAAACTGCATGAAAATTCAAACCTGACTATACTGTTGATTCTTTATAATCAACACTCCTAGGATATCATAGTACTGCTGTAAAGTCAGCTTCAAGTTGAAGAAGTGTAGTTTCAAGATGTACAAACAACATCAACACTTTGGCACATCCTACCAAATGAAGAATTAATGAAAACAATTTGGTAAAGGTGGCTTTGTGTGCCAAAATAATGTAGGAAATACCCTTTTAATAGTTCTAAGTCTTGTTTAATTTAAACAAACCAACCCTACAAACCCCATAGTTAAGATACGCAGCCCTAGGAATCAGGAATGTTAGAGTTGGGTTACAATTTGGGCACGTCAAGCATCTCAAAACAGAGACAACTCAGAAATGTGTCTAGTCACATTTTGACTATATCCAAGAATGGAGACTGCACATGATCTCTGAGGAACTTGTTCCACTCTTTGACCATCCTGCACAGGCTATTTGGAGACTGCAGCTGCAGATAAAAGCCTGTATTTGTCCCACAAAAGAAAAAACTACTCACAACTGACTCAGAATTAAGTTACCGAGCTGGAAACATTAAACAAAAACCAAACATCTCAACTCACATCTTAAGGCCAGGTTGGACGGGGCTTGGAGCAAGCTGCCCCTGCCCGTGGCAGGGGTTTGGAACCGGATAGGCTTTAAGCTCCCTTCCAACCCAAACCAGGCTGTGATTCTATGATGAGCTGACTCCCTGAGTTGAGATATAGAACTGCTGTTCTACTCCTCCTTCCTGTCTACAGACCCAGAACTCTGCTGCTGAAGTCAGCAGTCCTCAAGTGTTAAAGCCCCCAAAAGTTGGCTGTTATCATCATTTTTGTTAGGCTGTTAATTTAATCCTGCTTCTACAGCTTTGGATATGTACAAGATACCTCATCTCCATAGTAAACAGGTATTTTAAAACAGGTATTTTAAAAGACTTCCCCATATTCTCCTGGACTACAAACAAGATACAGAGTGACTGCCTAGGACAGAGAGCTAAGAGATTTCTCCTTAGATTCTTCTTAGACACTCACCTAATCAAAGAGAATCTTGATACCATACTAACCTATAATGTTTGGAGAAAACCATAGAGCTCTTACAGACATCCATCCTGGAGTTCTGACCTCAAGAAACAGCATTATCATGCAGAGAGCTATGGTAATAGTTCTTCCTCTCTCTCCACTCCCCCTTCTCCTTCCATACAGTTTCTCTAATCTAAATGCAAGTTCTCTTTTGCTTTAGCACTAAAATCTCCCTTCGGAGGTGTGAGGACTCAAACCCTTTAGTGCAATCAGTGCCTACAGAGGCCATTATATTAATTTCTAATTCTGTTGACACAAACCTCACACACCTCTTAAACTTTGGACTGGGGAAATATTTCTTGCTCATTCCAAGACAAACGATATCATTAGTCACACATTCACTGAACTGATATTGTACCAAGCAGAGAAGCAACTCCTTTTTCCACCTTTAGAAACTCAGCTTGGAAGAAGTGACTTAAAAAGACACTTAAAAAAACCCCAACCCCCCTACAAGCAACATACAGAACTCCATAGCTAATAACTCAGTGAAGACATTAAAGTTAGTTTTGAAATTCACGGATTGCACCGAATTTAGTCAGAATGATAGGGCACTATTTTGTGAAAGGCCTTCACATGTTGTACTTAATCACTGAAGGGACATTAAGCAGAACACGAAATACGGGCTAAGTCTCTGTTCCATATGAGATACCATAAGATACTGCAAAAAGATTCTTGATTCAGAGCAGTGCTGCTGACAAACCAGAAACACCCTTTTGACCAGGATTTCCCAACCCTTTAAGGATGGAATGTCAAGCCTTCTTTACTCTACGACAATGTGTTGCACAGCATCACCTTTGTCCTTTCTGAGCCCAGGAAACGAATGGTTGCTGTACAAGGTTCCAACTCCTCACCTATTAGATGTGGGCCAGCCTCAGCTGCACTGTCACCATGCACAGATACAGCATACCACGTACCTGTGTGGGACGTGGCAGCGCTGTCTCATTAAGTTAAATATAGTGTTTTATCTTCACATAACTTTGAGGGGAGGCTTTGGAAGTACAAACCCTAAGCTTTTTCTTATTTTGAAGACAGAAGAGAGCAAAGTCAAGTATTTCATATAAATAACCAACATTTAAGTGCTGCTTACTACTCACAAACCACTTGAAAGAGTGCAGTCTAGTAACTGAGTCAATTCAATTGCACTTATACATTCCAGAATAAAATTAGCTTCAAGACATGTTAACATACCCTAAATAAAGGTAAAGTTCAAGGAACTTCAAGAGACATAAGCACAACAATTGCTACCTACAACAAGTAAAGCCTGTAATTTCCATCTGCAGATGTTAGGTCTCCCATAGCACATCTACTTCAGGTAGAAACAGTCAGCACTGGGTTTAGCAACAAGCATATGATTGATTTTAAGAAACTCACCTTTACTACATGGGATCCAACTTTTGATGGTGACCTGTTAGAAAGAGAATACAAGACTTAGGTAGAGTGCAAAGAAAAAAGATTTCTGGACAGCAAGCTTCATCTTAAACAGTCTGAAATACAGTCTTGCTCTACAACAAGTGTTGACTTGATACTTCAAACAAGCAACAAAGGGTAAGTTTCTCATACCACTCCTTTACTCAAGAAGAGTTGAATACCCAGCTGTGTCTACAACACATAGATCCACAGCTTCCACAGTCCCTGGAAGTTTCCCAGCAGAATCTTCTACAAATCCTGTTTCCATCACCCTTTCCTAATAAACTGATGGTATTCCAAGTACATGTTTAAAAACAGAGTTTAAAACTGGCATGTAAAGGGAGCACAGGGTAGACATCAAAGAAACCAAAACCCCCAGAAATCAGAAGTATCAATGCCCTAGTGGCTTGTAAACCAAGTGCCTGAGCCCTGATCTGCACAGTCAACACTATCACAGCCATTCTGACCTTCAGACTCATGCAAGTGTAAGGTATTGCTTCTAATCACGACATTCAGAATAAACATCAGTATTTACATAATAACAGGAGGGAACTGGTTTTTCACTACTTCCCAAAATACATCCTGGGAAACAGGGAATATGCAGTTGCATCCACTCACACACAAGCCCTCGTGTCACTAATTACATGAAAGAACAAGGTGTCCTAAGGGAACAGTATCAAATAATTACTGCTCCTCAGGTCACTGCTCTCTCTAAGCAGTGAACAGTCAACTCTCCCTGTATCCTGAACTTATATTTTCCATGAGATCTGCAGAATTCTACAAGATATTCAAATACTGAGTCACACTGACTGCAGGGCCTTACATAGAGAGAAGTTGAAAGGTTGGGCCACAAGATGTTTTGAGGTTCCTTCCACACCAGGCTGCTCCAGTGACAGAGGTGACAGAGCTCGCAGGCGTAGAACATAACAGTGCTGGGAGCTCGGTATTGCACACATACACCTCTGATGCTAAGGTGAAGCTTTATCACTGAAGCTTTTGAAGGAGTGCAAAACTGCTACAAGTGTTTGGCAGTAACAGCACCTTCAGATCAGTTCATAACAAAGCCAGTAAGTTTAGTGTTTTGCTGAGACTATTTGAGCTCTGTGTTTATAAGCCCCAGCGCTCCCTTATTCATGAGGATCTGCTGCTTCTGTGCTCTTCGTTTAGCAAGACAGATACAGAACAAGTTTTGTAACTGCAGCCTCTTGTAACTGAACTTCCCTCTGGAATGGTCTTGCCTTCCTGAAGTTACCAGCTTTCTCCGGTCCTGTTTTACTTTAAGGCCACTGGTTTTACAGATGCAGTATCTCAACTGCTTGCATTTCAAAAAAGAATATAGATGCTGGCAAAAGTGTCTGAAAATAATTGTATGAAGGTCAATCAAACCTTGATTTTGCTTTAAAAGATCTGTAGCTTTCCAGGGTTATCAGGCAGAACATGGAGACTGACAAATGCCACAGAAAATATAAGGCAAAAACTCAATTTTGTTGCCTAGTATTACTGTTTAGTTAATAGTGGAATTTAGAAGTTGATAACCATAGAGCTTGTAAACCACATTCACACGGAATACTTCTCACTTCAGTTTTCTTACACAACACCACTGTAACAGCAGTTTAAACACAGGATGGGCTCAAGGTTATCTCCAAATATTAAACAAAACTCAAAGTAAAATCCCATTTCACCTGCACAAACACAACCTGGTGCCTTGTGAAGCTCAAGCCAAATAAACCCATTAAGAACTTTTTCTAACTATTGTTTATTTATTCAGCTGTCCAATTCATCCTCACCCTCCCCAGACTCTAGGAAGCTGCCATTCCCACTATCAGGTAGCTCCAGCCCAGCGCCTATTTGAACCAAGCTTCACATTTTCAACTATCATATGTCAAATAAACCATTCAGCCCTACAAAACCTCCCCCCAGTGACAGGAATGCCTTGGTCAGACCCAGGACCACACTGCCGCCTCTCCCAGGAGATGCACACTGTTACTGTACTACAGGAAGGAGATGTGAGGTGTACACAGAGCAGCAGCACACTGCACAGCACACACAGGTTAAGCCACCAGGCCAGAAAGGGCATTTCCTGCAGTCCCTCCACCTGCACATGATGCATTCTCTCTATAAGCTGTGACTGGCCTGGAAGCTACAATTACTCTTGCTGCAGCTCCCTGTGGCAGCCCACACCTTCCAAACCACAAGGATTCACTACTGCAACGCCCTGTTCAGGCTGTCCTTGGGAAGCTAACTCAGAAACACGTCTGCAGTGCTGCAAATCCCTACAGCAGTATCACCAACACTTCACACTCCATCAGTCGGCTGCCAAGATCAGTTTTGCATGTTGCCTGAAACACGCACAGAAAAAAAAGTTGTACTAAGCATGTCCCATGTGCCAACAGGGCACAACTTAACACCATCAAGCTTCCTACAGAGAGGAAAACTAGATTCTTCAGGAAAAGCATGGAAGCAGCTTCAAACAGACAGGACTACTGAAGTCAGAATTCAAGGACTGCGACGAAGGTACTAGAGGATATTTCTCATGATCTACATCATATCTCAAATCCAGTGCCTTTTCAGTAGAATTGCACGTAAAAGGTAAGATCTACCATAGAAGTGCAGCATACAGGCCTAGCCAGAAGGGACATTGTGGTCTCCCAATATGTGGTTTAAACACACTTCACCTCATGGATCCAGGAGAGCTACCTCAGTCCACTACCACCTGCAAGAAACATTTTGTAATGAGTTCGGTGATGTTTGCTGCTTAATTCTTAGAGAACACCAGTTATGTCTGCACTTGAGCATGCACATATGGTGCTTTTCTTGAGAGAGGGGCTTAAGCATCAGCACCTATTGATTACAGTGGGAATTGGGAGCTTACATCCAACTTGCAAACTCCACTCCTGCACAGCAGGAGACAACAAAACAAATCAACAACAAACAAATCAGCAGGTTACACAAACAGCTGAATTTATCAGCACTTATTAAACTTCCCCACATGCAACTCAGGGTGTGGGGAAGCTACAGATTCCACATTTTTAACGAGGGCAAACGTATCCACAACACTTTGTGAAACTGGCTATAGTATATGCTGCCAAAAAGGATTCCCAAGGGGTTTTGCTGATGATCATCAGAACACAAGGAAATGCCTCCAGCTGCAGATGGCAATATGAACTTGTTTTCAGTTGCTCTTTCTCCCATGAGAATGTTTTGACTTGATTTGTGGGGCCCAACTCAACATCACTGCAAGTGCCTAGGTCTCAAAAGGACAACTGACAACCCTGCTTCTGAGAAGCACCTAACGTAGATGTGAAATTAGCTCTGAAGAAATCTCAAAGCTTATTTAAGAGAAAATACTCTCCACATTGTCAGCACAGATTCAAGAGCAGACTAAATTCCAGATTCAGTACCTGCACTGCAAACTAACCCCTCTGAGATCACCCTGTTACCTGACTCAGGCTGACAGAACTCTGTTAACTGGAGTCAATGATGTATTCTCAGAGGTTATGGAAGAGCAATAGAGAAGTTAAAGGCATCTTTCACTTTAATTTCTAGTGAGTGACTCCTTATTACCAAGTTCCGCTCAGGTACATGTGGCGGAGACCTGCAAAGTCAGGACATGAGCAGCTAGGACATGCAGCTGGGCCACACTGAATGCCTGGTTCCCCCTTCTTGCCAGACAAATCCATCAGCCTTCTCCCGTCCCCATCCTGCCAGGTTCCAGCTGTTCAACCTGTTGGATAGCTTTTGTTGTTCCTAGTTTTCAGCTCTTTTCAATGACTTTGAGTTAAAGCTACTCATAGGAGAGTTTCCTGACTGCCAGTGCCAGGCGAGCAGCAGGAGCAGAACCTCACTCCAGCACGAGCACTGTTAATGTGCTCACCGCATCTTGCAGAGCCATACTCTGGGATGTGCTTTTCACCAGGCTACGTAAAAACCTAAGCTCAGAAAAGCTTTTGTACAGGATGTGTAGGTGAGAAGGAAAGATCCAGGCTTTCTTTTGTTCTAGGCATCCAGTGACCACTGACAGATTAAAACAAGCTCTTATTCAATTATTAAAGCTTCGAAAGGATAGAGCCCACAATCCATATCTTATTGCTTTCTGGACAAGCTACATGAAACCTTACCCGACAAGGTCAAGCAATGGATTGGTTTGGTCCAGACAACATAAAAACAGAACTGATACAAGCCAGAACCTTCTCAGCACAAAGCCAGACAGAGATATGTACAATTTGAAAGGAGGGAGCGCATTTGGCCGACATCAACAGGGTTGTGATACCGAAAACCTGAGGTAACCGCTGCTCGAACTATGCACAGAACCATACCCCGCACAAACAGCAGCAGCATCAGATCAACACCATGAAAACCGAGGGAGCACGCTAGGAGCAGTTCCACACACAGCTGCAGCCTGTTGCTGGAGAAGCTCACGCCCTCTCCTTTTTCCCTCAGAAAACTTGTTATTCTGGGGTATTTACGGGTCACCTCCGCTCGCCTTAACCCCAAACGCAGCCTGCTCGAGGATGCGATCTCCCTCATAGCCAGAGTCCCTCCCCAGCACACCCAGACCCGCTCCGTCTCTCCGCATCCCCGCTCCCACACATCCCGCCCGCCCCAGGCCGCTGCCAGCGCGCTCCGGGCCGCGGAGCCCGGCGGAGGGGACGCGGGGCCGGGTAGGAGGGATCAGAACCCCATTCCCTCCCCACAGGACGCGGCGATGGGGGAGATGCGGCGGGGGCCGCGGTCCCTCCGGGCCGCGCTGGGGCCGGGGCAGCAGCGGTAGCACTCACGGTGCGGGGGGCGCGGCGGGCGGGTGCACGTCCTCGGGCGCGTCGTAGAACTCCTCGGTGTCACTGTCGGACGCCATGGCGGGCGCGGGGCGGCCGCCGCCTCGGCGGGCACGACGGGCGGGGCGCGCGCGGGGGCCGCGCGGGTCTCGCGAGAGCGGCCCCAGGCCCCTCCCCGTGCCGGGCGGAAGTGAGAGGGGAACGGGAGGGGCACGGCTCGTGACGTCCCGGCGCGGGGCGGCAACCGGGGACTCCGCGGGCAGAGGCGGAAGTGGAGACGAGCGGGACACAGCGCCCCCTGCGGCCCAGTGCCCCCGGTGCGGCCCGGTGCGGAGATGGGCATCGCTGGGGAATGGCTTTAACCTGCCCGAGGGGGGGACAGAGATGAGCTCTTAGGCAGAAGCTCTTCCCTGTGAGGGTGCTGAGGCGCTGGCCCAGGGTGCCCAGAGAAGCTGTGGCTGCCCCATCCCTGGCAGTGTTCAAGGCCAGGTTGGACACAGGGGCTTGGAGCAAGCTGCTCCAGTGGAAGGTGTCCCTGCCTGTGGCAGGGGTTGGAGCTGGAGGAGCTTTAAGCTCCCTTCAACACAAACCGTTCTGTGGTGATCTCGATGATGTGATTGTGACTGGGCTGCTAAATCCTCAGACTCCCTCCCAAAATTGCCCCGGGGCCAATTGTCCCAAAAGCGGAACCCATGTGCGGAAGAAGAGGAGATCATAGGTCAAACCCCTGCTGAATGGCAGGCTCTTTGGCACGGGGGATAGTGCAGTCGCCAGGATTTTCTAACATAAAATCATACACAATTCAATTACTTGAATTACTTTCTGGCTTCTACAACTTGCTCAAGGGTCACAGGGGTGAGCACAGGCTGGACACTGAAGGTTTTCTGGTCTCCTGCCACTGCCAGGCTGACTTCTGGCATAAAGGGTTGTGTCTGCACAAGTGCTGCTGCTCTTCTAGCTCGGAGGAGTCCCTGTCTCTTGTTTCCCAGCTCATTTCCTTGCGCTACTGATGTTGGCAGACAGTTCCCACTGAATCCTAACACACTGCAGGGAGATACAGGGTAGATTTGCAGCCTCTGCAGAATATCACCAGTGTCCTGACTCATCCGGTCACCCAGGGACATGAGGTTCTAAAGCAAGGTTATTATTTACCATTGTATTAAAACAAATAAGGGCAAGAAGTGTGTTTAGAGAGAGGTTGGGGCTGGTTCCCTCCTGCAGCACAGCCCGCGGCTGATCTGTGTGCCCTCTGGGCTCAAGGAGAGGCAAGGGGGAGAAGTACCGGTCCCAGGGCTCCCATGGGGAGGGGAGGGTCAAAGTCATGCTCAAAACGTGACTGAACAAGGTCTGCTGCATCGCATCCCAGGCCTTGGGTGCTCACCTGTGTAAAACTTTGCTCCCCTGAGAGTTTGGTGAGAGTAGGAGAGACAGAGATGATCAGAGGTGACAGCTATGTGGAGCCGTGATGTGGCTTGGGAATAGCATCAATGGTCAGATAAAAGGGGGGTGATCCCCTCTGATCTGAAGTCCTGAGGACCAAGCCATTGCTGGTGTAAGAGGAGCAGGAGAACAGGAAAAGCCACATACCTCGAGCATCACGCAGCAACACCTATCTTTGCCAACCCGTTTGACAGCTCATTGATGTAAATCATGATTTTGGGTTCTCTTTGTGAGAACTGCTCTTTCCCAGTGCTGCAAACTGCCGCTCGCACACAGCCGCAGCCGTCATGCAGTGTCACTTCATCCTCTGTGCCATCCAGGGGAGAGGGGTCGCTGGGAGGTGTGATGGGGTCATGATGTAGGATAAGGTTTGACTGTGCACTGAGCTTACAACAGCCTGGCCATGTCCATAGAGGTGTCCTGTGGCTTCTGCTACAGCAAATAACCTAGAATCAGAAAACCATAGACATAGGTTTGGGTTGGAAGGGAGCTTAAAGCTTATCCAACCCCTGTCACAGGCAGGGACCCCTTCCACTAGAGCAGCTTGCTCCAAGCCCCTGTGTCCAGCCTGGCCTTGAACACTGCCAGGGATGTGGCAGCAGTGATGGCTGATCCCTTGCAAGCAGGAGTTGGTTCTGGGCTGATCAGAACTGTCACTGCCTGGGGGTTTTCCCTGCTTCTAGAGCCGGAGCAGCAAACTGGATTGTTGGAGGTGAAATAGCCTTGTTTGTGTGGTGTGAAGGGATGGAGGGAAGCTCCCACATCGAAGGTGAGGTGCAGACTCAGCACCTGCTGAATAAAGAGCACTCGAGAAAGCCCCCTCTGTCCCTCCAGGTGCCCTCTCGAAACTCAGGCTGTGCAGGGATTGGTATTCAGAGAGTTTCCCTGCTGCCATAACTTGCACTACATCATCTGCTCTTACAAATAAACCAATTTAATTACAGCCATGCTCTTTAATCATCCCTCCTGGCACACTGACACATGCAGGTGAGTTGTGTTTCAGCCTTCACTCAGGTCCTCTGAATTGCCATGTTTCCTTTTAGTCTGAAGATGCTCAGTGAATATGTGTGCTTTAGGTAGGAATGGTTCATTTTTGTTTTCTCTCTGCTCCATCTCTAATTGCCTACAAGCATCCGCATGTTCATGAGAAACAAATCTGTAGCTTTCACTAAATGGTTCTACAGAATATTTGTATTTGCAAGTAGAAATAGAAAGGATAATAACATTGCAGTGAAGGGATTACACTGCATCTGCTCTATTGGACCCAAATTCACACTAAAAACGGTCACAAAAAAATCCATTAGGTTTCTAAAGATAAACCAACACCACAAAGTCCTGTGATGTCTGGAAGTTACAACTTCATATGTGCCATCACCACGAACCAGGCAGTACTAAGAAAACTTCTGCTCCTGGTCATCACACCCATGCTTACTAACCTGCCACCGCTGGCCTCGCCGCTGCCTCTCTGATGTGGGTCAGGACAACCCAGGCTGGGCTACAACCAGCAAGTCAGGCTGTGTTTAACAGCACAGCAGAGAGGGAGACCCTCCTCCCTCTACCTGCTGCTCACACTCCTTCCCATGTCACCTTTTGCTGCTCCTGTCCTGCCATGGTGCTCTGTTTGAAGGGTAACACAGGGTGCAGTGTTTCTTGATGTGGGTTTCCGTTTGTGTCCCTTTGCTGCTGAATGCATCTCTTTAATTCTAATCAGTGGTTTATTTGTTTAATAGTGTCCAGGAAACATACCCGAGGGAGAATCTGAACACAGCCACAGAGCTGAGAAAGATTCATGTTATATGACAAAACATTGTAAAAGGCTATTCCCACATTTGGGTCAATATCTGCTATTAATATCACAAGCAATGAGTAAATGAGTGTCACCTTATTATATGTTATTATATTTAATGAGAGCCAGTATTTACTTTTCCTCTAAAGACCTTTGAGGACCACATCACCATCGTGTGCTCTGGCAGCCAGGAGGGCACTCTGCCATCTCAGTGGTGCTGAGTTTAGCACAACCACCACATCTGAGCTTTGAGAGGGCACTATGTGGCCTATCTCTTATTCTTGGACAAAGTTATCAGCATTTCACTTAGTCTCCATTGCTAGCAGAGAAATGCCTTATTTGTGGGGACAAATCTCTTTCCATCTGCAGGTGATATCTGCTGTGGAAGCTAATGAAGAGAGCAGTAATTTGTGAAAGCAGCTCCAGGACTCTAATGTGGATATTGCTGTGGCTTATCCAGCAGCTCCAGGTCCCTGCTGTGCTCTGGGTGAGCAGTGGCAAAGCAGCTCATTTGCTGACATCTACACTTTCATTCCCACCTCCCTTAATTTCCTGTGTTAATGCAAAGAATAAGAATCTCCGGGATCTATAGGCAGTGCAGGAGCCCAGCTGCGTTCTGCACGTGGTGGCCAATGCGTATATGAGCCCAAGCCAGAAAGCTCCTCACCCCCGAGCAGCCGCCTCCACAGGGAAGCTTCCAAACCGCTGCATCCTAGCAGGATTTCTTCCTTCATCTTTTTGCATTCATCAGCTGTCCCCTGCTCATTCATCGCTGCAAGCTCTTGGCACCATGCTGTGGCTTTTCCATTGACTGCCTCTGCTTTCCTTGCAGCACCATGCACAGAGAGCACAGATCCCCAGGACCCACCACCATGGAAATGAAACCAAACCACATAGAATCGTAGAATCCCAGACTGCTTTGTGTTGGAAGGGGCCTTAAAGCTCATCCAGTTCCAGTCTCTTGCTGCTGAGGGGAACAGTCAGGTTAAAGCCACTCCCCCTTGTCCTATCTCTACATCCCTTGTGCAAAGCCCCTCTCCAGGTTTATTGTGGGCCTTTTCCAATGCTGTAGTTGCTTATACACAGCATTTTTCCTTCTCTTGGTTTAATTTGGGATGTGTACACCTAAATGTTAAATCTGCATTACAAAGTAATTACTGAGTAATTGAAATGTCATAGTCCTGGATTAAACTCCTTAAGCAGAATTAAATGAGAGGTTTCTGTTCCTGGCTTAGAAGGGCACAGTGTGAATGTTTGATAGCAGCAGCAAAGCCAGAATTACAGGTTAGGCTCCCATCTGTGTGCATGACTAACACCAGGAAAAACAAAACCAGTCTGAACTCCTCAAGGCTGGAGCCAAGACACAATGAAGAAGATGTAACTTATTTTAGATCCAGCTTTCTGCTGCAAGGAAGCAGTTCCTGCTACAGCCACGGGCTCTTGTGGCTTGGAGCTGGGGCTGCATCACAGGGAGGATGCCTGGACCCTGTGTGGATGCAGTATGTCCATCCCAGACATCCTGTGGTGCTTCATTTGGTGGGACTGGCCTTGCTACTGCTCAAAGCAAACCTGCTGAAGCTGTGCAGCCACCTCTTGTTCTTCTTGGAAGTGATTTAAAAGCTCACAACTGCAGTGATCCTGGTCCTGCCAGCGGTTACACTGCACTGCAGGGTCAGAATTTCAGCAAATACTCACTGGGTATGGGGAAAGAATCACAGAACCCCAGACTGGTTTGGGTTGGAAGGGACCTCAAAGCTCCTCCAGTTCCAACCCCTGCCACAGGCAGGGACCCCTTCCACTGGAGCAGCTTGCTCCAAGCCCCTGTGTCCAACCTGGCCTTGAACACTGCCAGGGATGGGGCAGCCACAGCTTCTCTGGGCAGTCCCTACAGGCCTGAGCCCCTTTAGGCACTGGAGCTGCTCTAAGGTCTCCCCTTCAGGAGCCTTCTCTTCTCCGGGCTGCCCCAGCCCAGCTCTCTCAGCCTGGCTCCAGAGCAGAGCTGCTCCAGCCCTCGCAGCAGCTCTGCGGCCTCCTCTGGACTCATTGCTGGTCTCCACTGGGACATGGAGCTGTTGGAAGGAATCCCACCCCAGTACCTGGCAGTGGCTGCGCATTGTGTCCCTGTGCATCGTGTCCCTGTGCAGAGCCAGCTGGAGGCCAGGCTCTGCAGTCAGTGTCTGTAGGTCACAGGGGTGTTTTGTGCCACCTATCCCTGTGTCGCTGGCTCCTGCTCTGCCGGCAGCGGGAGGGAAGCAGCTGGGAGTGAAGGCAAAGGAAAAGCCTCCTCCAGGCTTTTCTGTGCTCCGGCCAGCCCTGGGAGGAACAAGAGGGTTCCTTATGTCTGCTCCCATATTTAACACAGGAGGGAAATGCTCTCTCCAGCCACCTACTGACCCTTCGTTCTGCATGTCCTGGTGTGCAGGACAGTGGTGACTTCACCGCAGGGTGTGGGACACATCACTGCAGGCGCTGGGGACAACACGGTGCATTTGTCACTGTTGGTCTGAACCTGTCACCATCTCCAGCTCTGCACTGGGAATCTCCATCCAAGCTCGCGGCTGGGCAGGGGCTGGTGGTTATGGAAGGAAGCAGCAGAAATGCTCTCCACTGAGCTGATTTGGCTTTAAACTCCTACCCAAGGAATGTTGAGTCTTCCCATAGCTGCCTTGCTCCTCATGGGAGCCAAAACCACCCCATGGTTTGGCTGGAGGCTGCAGTTCTCAGCCCACCTCCTTTCCATTTCCTTGCCAGCAGCTCAGCTGCCTTCATGACATGCCAGCGAGTGCAAATTCCCATTTCCTTCCTCAGCTAATCCTGAAAGGGACAATAAATAACAAGAGGAGTCTTTTAGAAGCAGGTACAACATACATCCGTGGCATGTTACTGAGGTTATACGGTAATTTGTTCTCAGCGTATCTATTGGTATGAGCATCATTTGTATAGGTCTGTGCTACAGAATGGCTCCCTTCTCCTGCAGCAGTGTCCTTCCTCCTGGAGGTGATTCCCTGGAGCTGATCTGGAAGCAAACAAACAGAAACCCATTTTCTGTGGAAAGAGATCAAGCCAAATGAAATCACAGAGGTTTTTTAGGAAAAGCCTTACGATTCTTCACCTAGAACAACAGGAAACTCAAGAATCGTTGTAAATCCACCTTCTTTTAACAGCTTATTGCTAAGAAATGACAAATGGCTGTTATTTGGCATGATCCAAATCCCTGCCGACCCCTGCGTGCTCCGTGCTCGCTGCAGTAAGGAGCAGGACATGCGGAGCAGCCACTGCAGACGGCCTGGAGGTGTCAGGAGTGTCCCTGAAGACAGGCAAAGAGGGAGGCAGGGGGAAGCGCGGCGGGGAAAATGCGGTTCCCAGCGTTAGTGAGGAGCTGAGAGGGGGCTCCTGGCCAGACCTGGGCCGGAGGAGGTGGGAAGAGGAGGCTGGAGCAGGAGGGGGACGACGAGGAACTACGGTTGGAGGGGTCTGAGCGAGCGCTGGTCCCTGCGAAGAGTGAGAGGAGGAACGTATTGGCACAGGGTGCCCAGAGAAGCTGTGGCTGCCCCATCCCTGGCAGTGTTCAAGGCCAGGTTGGACACAGGGGCTTGGAGCAAGCTGCTCCAGTGGAAGGGGTCCCTGCCCGTGGCAGGGGTTGGAGCTGGAGGAGCTTTAAGCTCCCTTCAACACAAACCAGTTGAGTTCTGTGATTCTATTCTAAACGACCTTGGTTTGGTTCAAAGCAGAGCACTGCTGTGGGCAGCCCCCGGAGAGGTGCCCGGCACAGGCACAGCCCTGTCGTGGGCTGAGTGCGATGCCTCAGTGCCTGGGCATGGGCAGGATTAGGGCACTGAGCCCATGCACCCACAGCAGAGCTCTGAGCACCCATCCCAGCCTGGCCGAGCTCCACAGCGCAGCCCGAGCTGCAAGCCCCACCGGAGGCTTTGGGCAGCTGATTCCCCTGGGTCAGCATGGTTTGGTACTCTGAGGGGAAAGAGACCACGTCCTGCTCCTGCCACTGGTATCCAAGAGCTAAAGACATCCTTAAGGGAAAACAGATCATACCTCCCTTCAGTGAAAGGCAAAAGGAGCTAACTCAAAGCCATTTCTTTGCCTCCACATGAGAGCTGAGCTGTAGCATGCTCACTCCGTGGGACCTTTCCACTTGCCTGCCTTTGCAGCAGCTCTCAGGGGTTATTTTGACCTTCTCTGCTAGAAATAGGAGTCTGGTGGCTTTTCCCAGCTCATTTCCAGCAGTTTGGTTCTTGGGTACTGCTTGAAACACTGGACACAGGGAGTCTGCAGCAAAGCAAGCTGAGCTCGGCCCCATGCACCATCTGGCTTGGCTGTCTCTTTTCTCGCCTACAGGCTCTGCTGCACAGTCACTGCAGGAAGGCAAAATCAATTTTAAATGGGTTAACTCTTATGAGTGTACCTCTTTCTTGACTATCTGTCATAGGCTCATTTAGATAGATTAACTCCTGCGAGTCTAGCTCTGCATCCCGAGCACATCCCGAATTAAGGAAATCTGGTTTCATAAGTTCTATTGGAAGGGCACTGACTCATCACAAGTGCAGGCCAGTGTCTGTCTATGTGGATGCAGCAGTCACGCTGTGGGCAGGGGTATCTGCTGCCAGACCCCAATGGTCATTTCACCTCTGGAGCTGGAACAGCTGCAGACCCGGAGCACTCGGCACAGCGGCTGCTGGAGCTTAGCCTGAATCCTGCTGGAAGCAGCCTGGGTTCCATGGAGGGAAGGTGGCTCCTCTCTGGCACGGTGCTCGCAGCACGATGCTGGCATCAAGTAGAACGGGCACTGCTGCAGTGCACAAATCCTGTTAGGAATGCCAGGCAGAGTTTAACCCGCTCCTTGGTTTTTACAACAGCAAAATGAGCAGCTATTCCTACCAAGCCCTTAAAGAAAACGTTGCCATTCCTGGGACTGAGGTTACATCCCCAGGCAGATAAACCCCATGCACACAGCACAAAGAAATATGTCAAGGACCAGAAGAAAGCACTTTAAGAGATACTATCTGTGTGTAAAGAGCCCAGTGAGTAACTACTCATATGAACTTTGATGTGAAGAGCCAGCAGGCCCTTTCTGGAGGAGCTCGCTGGCTCTGAGCACATGCATTCAGCAGTGTGAGGTGCCCTGCCAGCCTCCAGTGAGAGCAAATATTGACATCTTGGGGAGGAGGGAAGAGAGACTTGTAAATAGCATCTGGGATAAAGCTTTGTTTAAGCAGACAGAACCTTTCTGCTCACAAGCAATGAAACCCAGCAAAGACCAAATGTCAGACCGGAGCCTTTAAAGAGCAAGGCAAATGACCACAGTAAAGGACACATTACAATAAATAAAGCTGAAATCGTCAGCAGCCCTCGGAGCACTTGGAGGAAATAGAAGCTGCTTCTACAGAGCTCCAGCATCAGCATCCCCCCATCATAACACAATGTGCAGGACCCGCTGCAGAAGCCAGTTTCCAGCTCATGCTATTGAGGATGATCCTGAACCAACAGCAGATGATTTCTCCTCCTTCTTCAGTGCATGGAGTGTCAGGATTGTGCTGCTTCCCAGCACAGAGCAGCAGCACCGAGGGTCCCACTGAGCTGTTCTGAGCAGAAAAGCAGAGTTTCCCCAGGGGAAGAGCTGTGGGGCTCACTCACCAGCACCCCAATGCTGAAGACAGCCAGACAGACCCAGCTCCCCCAGTGCCTGTGGAGCAGGCGCTACAGGACACACTCCAAATGGAAAGGGGTAAGGATGAGCATGGCTGTGTAACAGCATCAGGCTTGGGGCATCCTCCGTGCCTGGGCAGTGCTGCATGCACAGGCAGGGAAACACACTCCGAGGTTTGCTTTGCCAGCCTGGAAACATGCTCCATGCTTTGCCAGCCTCTTGCTTGTGCATCCAGCTCATGCTAAACCTCCAGTTTACTTCCAACCTCAAGTTCATCACCAAAAGGGAGCAGCAAATCTAACCCATTAAAGCAGAGCTTTGTCTGTTCTTCAAGGGGAAAACTCAAGCCTGGCTTATTGCACTGCTTAGTTACACAGGATGGAAACCTCTGGGATGCAGCAGCCAGGCCAGGCAGGGGCTTTATCCTGATGGCAACCATGACTGTTCTTATTCCTGCTAATGAGGGTCAGGCCAGTGCTCAAATCACTTCCCATTAATTGAGGGCTGAACAAAGCAAGCTCAGTGAGGCTTAAAGCCAGTGCAAGCCCTGCACATGAGCTGATCCCACTCACGCGCGTAGGCGATGGTAAGAGACTTCCACAGGGGTGGCAGTGGCGGAGCCCTGACCGCAGGGATGCAGCACAAAGCTCAGCTCAGTCTGTGTTCCCAAGTGCGTGCTGGGGACAGCAGCTTGTTTGGAAGCACAGCTTTTGAGCTCCGGTTGGATGCATGTGGCCCTCAGCATGTTGAAATTCAGACTCCAGTGTCATCCCAGCCCCTCGCATGCCATTTGCTGTGATTTCTGTATTTCTGCCTGTTGTAGTTCCATCTGAAGGATAACCACATTGCTTCAACCTGAGGACTAACCCGGGTTTTATGCTGCATAACATGAATCAGGGATGTGAAACTATGGCCATAATTGCTTTGAGCCCTCTAACCTGAGGTACTGTGGGACAGAACCATGCCCAGATGCTCTCCAGTGCAGTGGGCACTCCTGTTACAGCACCATGGTCCCAATATTCCCTATCAAAGGGAATGGCAGGCTCTGGCTCTGACTATTGCTCAGGTGCAGATGACACCACAGCCCTGGCTCCCATGGATGCTGTTATGGGAAAATGCTAATGTGACTTTTGCTGCTTATTTGTTGTGGGCCAACACTAGAAACAAGAAACCACAAATTATACCTGGCTATAGAAAAGACAACGGCAGCTCTGCAGAGTCACTTCAGGAATCATGGGGCAGGACGTGACCATAGCATAACAGTGTACAAATGTGCCTGTACCCTCTCCCAAATATCCTGTGGAGCCAGTACCAGTCTGTCCCTGCTGCCACCAGGCCCTGGGCTGCACCATCCACCAGCAAGGCTCAAGCTCCAGTTTGTGCCTTCAGCCAAGAGCTGTCTCAGGGCTTGATGCTCCAGCAGCTCTTTGTTCAGCAAAGGCCAGCAGTGATGAGGGGAGGCCTGGGGAGATGGCAGCAGCTTGGTACGTGGTTGTGCCCAGCTGAGGTCACTGTGCACTTATCGTGCCTTTGTTACATGGCAAAATAAAGGGAAAAAAATAAAGAGTAAACTGGGAAATGCCAGAACTTTACATCACTGCAGTGGGGCGAGCTGTCCTGCCATGGTGTGCTGGCAAGCACCGGAGAAGCATGGAATGGTTTGGGTTAGTGCGAGCTAGAGTGACCTCTGTTAGAGGAGGCCATGGAGCTGCTGCGAGGGCTGGAGCAGCTCTGCTCTGGAGCCAGGCTGAGAGAGCTGGGCTGGGGCAGCCTGGAGAAGAGAAGGCTCCTGAAGGGGAGACCTGAGAGCAGCTCCAGTGCCTAAAGGGACTCAGGCCTGTAGGACTGCCCAGAGAAGCTGTGGCTGCCCCATCCCTGGCAGTGTTCAAGGCCAGGTTGGACACAGGGGCTTGGAGCAAGCTGCTCCAGTGGAAGGTGTCCCTGCCCGTGGCAGGGGTTGGAGCTGGAGGAGCTTTAAGGTCCCTTCCAGCACAAACCAGGCTGGGATTCCATGTTTTGAAAGAAAAATCTGTAGGAAACGGAGGAACGGAAGGAGCTGAGGTCACTTTTCTATCTGGCAGCTGCAGAGCTGTTGGCTGATCAGTGATGTTGGGCACAAGTGTCCCCCAGGCATGACACAAGGGCAGGTGGGAATATCCATGGCTTCCTTCAGGCCCAGGGGGACCTGGCAGGACACCTAGACAGCTCGTCCCTATCCCGGGGAGACTCCTCTCAGCAGGAACCCCAGAGAAGGCGGTGTTGTTATGCTCAGAGCATGGCCCCATCTGCCCAGAGGGGTTGGGGCAGCATCTCCCTGCAGTCGGGGGGGGTTAATGTGGGATGAGCACTGAGCTGCCTTGTCCTGCTCTAGCAGCAGTTTCAAAGTGCTGGGTTACATGATAAAAGCTTTAATCATTGTAGAAAACAGGGAGGGACAAAAATAGCCCTGAATGCTGTAACACACTGGGGGACATCTGGGTACATGAGTCACTTTTAAGCACAGAAACGATTTTGAAGGAGCAGGACCTCTGATGTTGTTTGTGAAACTCTCACAGATGGGCTTAATAGCAGGGGAAACAACTCAAAAACCGTCTGAATACAAGTTGGCAGGAGGAGCTCTCTGTATGCTACAAATACATCTATTTTGGCAGTGGAGATTCAAGGGAAGAGCATCCACATCTGACTTCCAAAGACTCACTGAGTACTTATTTTTGTCAGCCAGTTTCTCCTTAGGGAATCGTTAAGGGAAAAACATCCTGGGGGAGCCAAGCAGTATCTCAACAAACTCCTGGAAAGACAAGCTGTGATTTTCAAGAGGAAGCATTTGAAAAGGCACAATCAGTGCGTGCCCAGTGCTCAGATGGGGCTGGGTTTCCACGGGCCTGTTTTCCCTTTCCTCCCTTGGGAATCAGTCTCCAGCAAGTGCCTTCACACAGACCAGGGGGCTCGGACAGTCCAAGCCAAAGGCAGAGCCGGGTGTTACCTGACCAGCATGGCAAAACCTGCCTCTGTTTTCCCAGGTCTCACAAGGTTTATTGTCAACTCGGAGGTGTCAGCATGTCTCGTGCTGGATGTGGGACTGATCTCCCCAAAGACACGGGCTCTTCTTCCTTTGCGTTAAGCTTAAATCAACAGAACTAAAGAGCATCTCCCTGAGAGATTGCAGGGGAGCAATGCAGCAGCGAAAACAAAGCAAGGTGGTAATGGTAGTGACAGCTTTTGGGCAGAAAGGCCCCAGAAGTTGTGTCTTTGTCCTAATTTTACACTATTGGTTTCATTCTTTGTAGCCTGAGAAGTGTTATTACAAGCTATAAATAGCTACGACTGAGAACAGAGCAATAGCTTTGTCTCTTCTACAGCACAGATAACTGGAGCATTAAGCAAGCAAGAACCTCTTGAAATAATAAGCAAAACTAAATGAGTTTTGTTGGTGCTTGTAAACCCAGTTACAAACACATTGCGCAATGATCTCTTTATCTCTGAAGAAATAACTTCACAAAGAAGCCCTTCACTGTGCTCCTGCAGCACTATTCAGCCCCAGTAGATGCACCTCAATCTGCTGCAGGGCTGGAGAGCATAAGGCTCTGACCCGTGCCCACTTGCTTCCAGGAATGCTACAATGATGCTGCTACATTTTGCCCTATGGAGACTTGGAACTTCTCCCAGAAGCATTGCTTTTGGAAATGTCCACTGGATAATCCCACGTTGTGCCCCTGACCAGGCTTAGGAGTAGCTTGGTTGGCACTTAAGATGCTTTACTCCTGGGTGAGCTTGGCTGATGAATGGAGCATTTCCACATCACTGACAGTTACTAAATTTACTCCCTTTGGAACCTTTGAGCTGTTTTTTTTTCTCGGGACAGATTTATTAATGTGTTTCCTGGCAGCAATCAATAATTTATTTTATATTCTTTGTGATCTTTGATTGGGAGTGAACTTAAAGATGGATCGCTGGGGTAGAAGAACTGTTGATTGCGGCAGAAAGCCCAGTTATCAGCTCACACTGTGGAGAATAAGAGAGCACAGTTGCTTGCACCGGTTGTGTGGTGCTGGGGGAGGTAAGAGGCAGCTCTTCTGCCAGGATGTAGCTGAGCTGTATCAGAACCAGCTTTGGTCAGACCCTGGGACCCTGCCATGAGTGATGCTCCGGAGATGAGTGGGAGCGTTTGCACAAGGCAGGCAAGATCTGGCTTTTCAATGCTTTTTCTCATGATAGTCAAAATAATCCAGGGCAGAAGTTTGTATTTGTGTTGGTATCAGAGTGGAAACTGGTAATTTATTAAGACGAACAAGGGGTTGTTATCCTTAGTGCTGCTTTTAAGGAGAAAAGTGGCATTTCTTTCTTCTATATGGAAAGAAATTCCCAGGTACTGAGCTGGCATATGGATGGTGCCATGTGCCTGGCACTGCTCTATTGCCTCATCTAAAGCCACTGCTCTCCCTATTGCTCCAGTGGGAATTACGTCCATAAGCTGTCCATCTGGCACAGGCCATTCTGCATCCTGGTTGAATTGTGTTGGCTGGAGCCGTTTCCTCCACTTGTTCCTTGTCCATCCCCACCTGTGGGAACGGGAAGGAAAACGAAAGTGATCTTCTTTATCCTGCTGCCTTCCAGGCAGGATGAGAAGTCTTGAGCTCCCTGTTTCCTCTTTCTGATAAGCCAGATCTGCGTCACCAGTTTTAGGAGTCAAAAGCAAAGTGATTTTACTGAAGTTTGGGAATCCTTCTTCTTCAATTCTTGCCAGGTTCCTAAATCTGACTTGCACTCAGAAGAGACAGGAGTTAGTACTATTTGCCAGCTGGGAAGAAAAGCATATAAGCATGCAACGATAAATTGTTTAGCCGGGAGATATACAGCCTGCAGAGGTGCAAGTAGTTTATCAGCAGCCACCAGTAATCCTGTGCATGGTGCTGGAGTTATCGCCCAAACTAGAACCACAGTGGGGGCTTGCAGGAGAAGCCTCTTCATCAGGGATTGTAGTGGTAGAACAAGCGGCAATGGATTAAAACTTGAAGAGGGGAGACTGAGATGAGCTCTTAGGCAGAAGCTCTTCCCTGTGAGGGTGCTGAGGCGCTGGCACAGGGTGCCCAGAGAAGCACTCGCTAGCCCTCTGCTAGTGGGTATAATGCTCTATAAAACTATGGATAACGTAAGGATGTAAGTGCCTTATTTAGGTCAGATACTGTCTTTGTAACTGCTCTGTTTAATTTTGCAGCCACTCCAAGTCCCTAGGGCACTTCCCGCCCTGCTTGCAGTGGATGGCCTCCTTTCTGCTGGAACGTTAGTTACGGGCTGTACTCCCTGAGGCACCTTCCCTGCTTTCCCATCTCTCCTTCCACTCCTTTCACATTTCATTTGTCTTTCCCAGCTCCTAAGGCTCGGATCAATTGTACCTAGAGTGTTTTCTGCCTTTTTTTATCCCCACACATGATGAATTTTAATGCTCAGTGGGCAACATAATTCCCTCTTCCTACATATGTTAATCTTCTGGCTGCACCTTTCCAGTGGGACGCTCCATTTCCATTGGAAATGTTTCTCTGTGAAGAGAGATGATGGTTTTTTTTTCCCTGTTCTGCTGTGATTTTGCCTGGCAGGGAATGACAAACAGCCTCTGATTCTCTGCTGCTCCAATACTTATCATGTCCATGGTGGGAGGCTCTATGGAGAGCAAACAGAGATGAGACTTTAAAAGTGGTACCAACAAAAATTAGTCTTTAGGATGGAGTTTTACGATTGTGGAAATGGCTGTGGATGGTGAAACAACCTGGAAACCTGGGATGCACACACAGGGCCTATCTGTGTATAATTGTAATGTAAATGCTTATGTGTGCCAGGACGTGCCAGGCAGTTATTTCCTCTTCCAAGCACAGGGAAGAACTCTGACATCTCGTGGTTTAAAGGCACTGACTCTGCAAGGAGAGGCTTTTCAAATCCTTTCACAAAGCTTTAATACCTCTTTTAGTGGTGTTTTCTGCCCAAGTAGCCATGGCCTGGGCTCGGTGAACTTCAGCGGGGCTGATCCTACTGTGCTGGGCTGGGGAGAAGGATAGTGCTGATTTCTCTGCCCTGAAGCATGGGGAGATGGAGTGGGACAATGTGGCAGAGCGCTGCTGGGACAGTGAATTTCATAGAACCATAGAATCACAGATGGTTTGGGTTGGAAGAGACCTTAAAGCCCATCCAGTTCCAACCCCTGCCGTGGGCAGGGACACCTTCCACTACAGCAGCTTGCTCCAACCTGGCCTTGAACACTGCCAGGGATGGGGCAGCCGCAGCTTCTCCACTCCAGTGTTGAGACCAAATTTCCCTCTAGGGATTTTTGTTTCAGTCAGTGGGGATATTTCCAGTTCCCACCATGGGCAAACAGCAAGAACAGGACCTGGTCACACTCTGCTCATAGGAGACTTTTTACGAGGCTTCACCAGCCTCAGCAAACATGATTTATTGCTGCTCAGATCCCTTCCTCCCTCTTGAAGGTGGGAGTAATTCTCACAGAGCCTTTCCAGATGGTTGGCGGGCGAGCAGCTTCCGTCGGCATGTCCTGGCTTTCTGGATGGTATGCCAGCCTGTGGGAACAGCCATGAACAGGCTGTCTGCGCTCAGCAGATGTTAGTTTTTACTCCAAGTTATTACAATTACTTGGAAAAAACAGCTCTGTGGGATTTGCTGTGCATTAGTGGCGACCGGGGTAGTCAGTGGGCTTCAGAAATGCCCAGTCTATGGCTGGAATCAAGCTGGGGTTAGACAGTTACTTAATCCATCCATCCATCCATCCATCCATCCATCCATCCATCCATCCATCCATCCATCCATCCATCCATCCATCCATCCATCCATCCATCCATCCATCCATCCATCCATCCATCCATCCATCCATCCATCGCCTCCGGCGCTCTAGGACCACGCCCCCTTTCACATAGCCCCGCCCCCTTTCCCATAGCCCCGCCCCTTCACCGTTAACCCCGCCCATTCCCCGTCCACCCGCTCCGCCTCTTCTCGCCGCGCGTCGCCAAGCCACGTGCGCATGCGCGCCGCCTGCCCGCCATGTTGGCGCGGTCGGTGACGCGCTGTGCCGGGGGGCGGTACCGGGCGCGCGGCCGCGCTCGGGACTTTGGGGACGCTCCGCAGCGGGGCCCTCGGCGGGGCCGGGCGGCCGCAGCCCGCAGGTGAGAGCGGGGTGGTGGGCACCTTGCGGCTGTGCCGCGGTTTGAGGGCACGGTGGGGCCGGGGACCATTGTGTCTTGCGGGGCCTGTGCTGCCGGGGGTCGCGGGGCCGGTGTGTGTGAGCGGGGCGGTGAGTGCTGCCGTGCGGATACCCGGTTAGTGAGGGAGAGAACCGAGGGGAGTGCCGCCGGGGAGGGGGTGAGCGCGGGCAGGGCCGCGGGTCCCAGCGTGCTCCGGAGCGGGCTTTGTGCCGCGGAGCAGCCCCTCCAGCTCCGGTCTTTCAGGCATTGTCCCGGAGCCCTGCAGCCGCGTTCTCCGTCCCGCGGCCCCGTCTGCTGCCGCTGTTCATTGTTCCCGGTCGCAGTTTGGCTGGTCGAGGTCTGGAGTTTAGGGGCTTAGTTCTGAGGTGCAGCCATTAGAAATAGGGATGTAATGCAGGGTGTAATTAACTTGATGGTTGCCTCTTCTCCCTGTTCGCATCAGAGTTAGGCCAAGCTGTGTTTTACTCGGGACTCACGGCTCAGGACTTTGTGCCTATGAGGAGCGCGGTGTTAACTCGGGAGCGCTGGGAGCCGTGGCTCGGGTCCTGGCTGCCGGTCAGGAGGTGCGGGGAACATCGCTTCCAGTTCCGTGTGGCAAAGGGCTCTTTAGCTCGGATGTTCGGGGTGTCAGTGAAACTGATGCTGGCTTGGCCCTGCTGTGAAGGCTGCGTTAGAAATGTCTCTCCTTTAACTGTGTCTCATACATTTGAATAGAACGCCACGGAGGAGTTTCCTTATTCTTTCCCCAGTGAGCTGCAGACAGAGATAATACTAATGAAGAACCTTCAAGGCACTCCCCACTGCTCTGCTTCCATGCAAAGCCTGTTCTGCAGTCCCCTTTAATACCAAAACACGCTGCAGAGAGGTGATAGTAAAAAAGTGTCATAAGCATGGGTAGTAGCTGGGGTGAAATGCCACCCGGAATGCACCTCTGTGATCCCTGTGGGGCTGGGATCGTGCTTCTAAACATTTTCCTTCCCATCTGAAGTTCAGACCCATCGCAGTGAGCTCCCAGCACGAATTAGCATGCTGCTCTGCTTCAAAGCACCAAGAGTTCTAGTGAGCCTTGGCTTGGCACCAGGGCTCCGACATGAATTCAGGAGGCTTTGCCCCAGCCAGCAGTTATTTATTATCATTTGAAAAGGTTTCTTCTGCCCTTCTGTGGAAGATTCACTGGGCTGAAGTCACCTGAGGCTGCAGCTCACCTGTACCTACTCTGCAGCAGTGATACTGGCTCGGGGACTTGTGTGCTTTGTGGTACCACTGGCAATGGTGGTGATGCCGGGAATGAAGCAGATCGCTGAACCTGCCCAGCCAGAAAACAGGGCCATGCACAGGCTCCCTGACCTGGCGTGTTCCCACAGTAAGAGCAGAGCATGTCCATGGGGAGATGATGGGCACTGGGACCATCTCAACCAGCCTGTCAGGATTTGGCTGTCACAGAGAAGAGAGTGTGTTCAGCTCGTACCACTGCAGAGGCAGCGTGTGAGGTTGGTGATGGATCCTTCAGTGAGCTCTAAGAGGGCTCAGAGGGGAAGTGAAATGAAACTGCTGCAGACAGGGCTCTTGTTCTGGCACATGAGCTGCAGAGAAGCACATGGGGTTGAGCATACAAAGTGAAGCCTTGCTTCCCCCTGGAATTCCAGTAACCTTAAATGTGTGGGTTGTCTTTTGGTTTGCAAGAAGCTGAGAAAATGTTGGAGCCCCTTAAAATAACCCCCAAATCAACAAACTGGTTGAGTGTATTCAGTATAACATAGTACTTGTCTGTGTTTCCTTGGCAGTGGTGATGAAGCCCGGGATGTCTGGATCTAAAGGCATCACCTCTGCTGTCTGAATTCAAAGTACCAATGTTGTGACCTCAAGTGCTGTGTGTTCATAGTGTGGTCCAGCTATTAGGAAGGGTTAATTAGTCCACACTACAAAGAAACATGTTGGTGGAGGCTCTGAATGTGCAATGTGTACTGCAGGGATTGTTTCTGTGAGCTCTACTGTATCACGTCCACAAGCAAAGCTGTCAAAAATGCTCTGCTTTTGCATGGTTGTCCCATTGCTGAGGCACCTGTGATGTGTAAAACCTGCTTTTTGTGTCTTTTTTGGATGATCTGTCCATGCTGGCAAAACTTACTGTGGCAAAAAATGCCCAATAGTGAAGCATTTACTGTGGCCTTCCAGGGCCTAAAGGGGCTGCAGGAAACCTGGAGAGGGGCTTTGGACGAGGGCCTGTAGGGACAGGCCAAGGGGAATGGCTTTAACCTGCCCGAGGGGAGACTGAGATGAGCTCTTAGGCAGAAGCTCTTCCCTGTGAGGGTGCTGAGGCGCTGGCACAGGGTGCCCAGAGAAGCTGTGGCTGCCCCATCCCTGGCAGTGTTCAAGGCCAGGTTGGACACAGGGGCTTGGAGCAAGCTGCTCCAGTGGAAGGGGTCCCTGCCTGTGGCAGGGGTTGGAGCTGGATGAGCTTTAAGGTCCCTTCAACCCACACCAGCCAGGGATTTATTTAAGAGCTCTCAGCCTCAGAGTGCTCCCTATTTGGCTGTTTCACTGTCAACAGTAAAACACTTTACTAGTGACTCTTACAGCTTATGAAAGTTGACTTTGGTGGCCCAGGGCTGGTTTCACAGGGATGGATGTCTCTATCACAGATCTGTTGCAGTATGTGTAGATGCCAGTGTGAGTGGGAGGTAAAATCATTACTGCATGGGGCAGCATGCATTCTGCTTTCCTTTCCAGATTCTCTGCCCTCAGGTTCTTGTATTCCCAGTGTCTTGTGTTGTCAGAGCACTGGAGGGAAACATCTTTATGTTTTTAACTCTTTGTGATGCAAAAGGTTTCTTAAACTTGGGAAATCAGAGCTTTATGGAGAACTCGAAAGCAACAGTGTGGAGGAAATTTCTCTTGGTGTATTTTCTCTCCCGAAGCAAAGTGTCTTGGAAAAACTAGGAAGTAACGAAGCCGTGTTGGGTTGTAGTCTCTTGAAGACAAGGCATGTGTTCAGTGGGCATTCAGGGTGATTGAGGAACTTGCTAGTGTGGATAGCCTGAGTCCTGTGTGGGCAGGATCCGAGGAGGAAACCAAGCTGTAAGTGCACTGAGATACAGGGAATTGCTGTGTGTGACCTGGAACTGGTGACAGGAGTGTTTCAGAAGGGGGTTTCTTGAAGATACTTTTTGGCTGCTGAAGTAGGAAGGGATCTGCTGGAACCCAAGAGGAGCTTGCAAGTGCAAGTCTGACTCCTTTAATCAGCCTGTGTGTTTCAGAATAGCAACAGTAAGGGAATACAAATGATTTCCCATGTCCTACAATAAATTTGATGATTTCCATGTGTGTTTCAAGCAGCTCTTTTGGAGTGAATCAGGTGTACTCATCTTTTGAAGAGAGCACCAGCTACTGATGTGTATTCTCAATGGTTTTGCTTTCAGCTTGCTGTGGGGAATCTGTCATTTGGTTTCCTTTGTGAGAACAGTGCTTCCTTGCAAATACTAATGGCTCTGGTCATATGATTTCTTGAGGCTTTTGTTCTATCTTCTTCTTTGTGACTGATGCAGCTGCTTGGTGGTGTGTTATAGTTGCGTAATGTGAGAGATGTTTGGCAATGCCAACACTGTTCTGCTTGGTTTCTTTCATATGGAATATCTGCTTGTACAGGTGAAAGTCAAAATGAAAACAGATCATGAACAGAAATTTTGCTTTCAAAGAAGTTCTTGGAGCTTTTGCCCCAAAGCGTAGTTGCTGAGATTTGGGGGAAAACTTAAAACCTTTTCCCATTTCAATCTTCAAGAGCATCAGCGTTACCCAGTGCCCTGTCAGGTCTTGCATTGTGCTGTTCCTTTCCATGGGCACTTGCTCTGGGGGTGCCCAGCCGGTGATGCACATGGAATCACAGCCTGGTTTAGGTTGGAAGGGACCTTAAAGCTCATCCAGTCCCAACCTCTGCCACATCCCTCTTGTGCTGCTGCCCCAGAGCTGGATCAGGACTGCAGAGGGGGAGAATCCCCCTCCTGAGCTCACACCCTGGGGGTGCAGCCCAGCGCACATGGTCCCACCTCTCCAACCTGTCCAGGTCCCTCTGAATCCCATCCCTAAACCACCAATATTTTGTACATGTGGCTGGGCCCAGCAGTGGTACCAGTTGTCAGCAGCAGGACTATTACCCACCATGTCAGACACCTGCAGCTCCTGCTTGCTGGTTGTGTACTTGCTTGTCCTGCCTCTCTGAGTCTGCTTGCCTGGAGGTGGGAGGTATAAGCTGCTTTAGAACAGAGGTCCTGCCTAAGCTGTTTCACCTTGTGAGAGGAAAACCACTAAAGCATGTGGGATTGTGTTGTGGAGGTTGCGTGGTTAAACCAGGGAGGGGATGGTTGGAGTGCCTGTCTTGGCTCTGAGTTCTTTAACTGCTTTAACAGGTATTGCAGTGCTCAGCACCTCTGTGTGTTCTGAATGTGAATTTCCATCTTTGCAGGGAAGTGAGGGAGAACCTTGTTTCCTTTATTCTTGGGGAGGAAAACAACCAGAAAGGGGCAGATTTAACAATCTGTATCATTCAGAAATTGCAGACCAGGATTTAGCAGCACAACAAGTGAAAACTGTGGTACATTGTAAACCAGCTTAGTTACACCTGCATCTGGTCCTGTGCAAACTGTTGTTATGAGGAAGGTAAGGATCCATGTCCTGAAAAGAATAGATCACAATTTGAGGTGTATGAGTGGTGATGATTAGAGACTCCTGTAGGCTGAAGAAAGCAAGGATAAGCACGTGAGTTTTGACCCAGTTCCTGCTTCCTGCCTGCTTTTGGGATCTCCATGCAAGTGGTCTGTGCTAGTTTCGAGTTGAATCTGTTCCACGTGCTTCATTTACCATCGTGGGAACTTTGATTCTTCTGAATACTGACCTTATCTGATAATGCTAATGTGAAATACCCAGCAGTGTGTTAAGATGATGATCTGAAATACCCAGCAGGTTGTTACTGGAGTGGCACAAACCCCAGCTCTCTGAAGCTGAAGCTCTGTTTCTGTTACACATTCTTGTAGCACGTTTTCTATGTGTTCAAATAATTCTGTAAGAAATAAATGCAAAGAATTTCTTTTAAATTTGAAACTTCTTCATAACCTGGTATAGATGGAAAATGAAGCAGAAGATTCACACTTGGAGGGCAGAATCTGATGTCAGGGGCTCTGGAGGCGATTTGGTGCTGCAGGAACCTAATCTGCTGCATCTCTGGGTGGTCCTGCCTGGTACCTGATCTCCTGCTCAGCTCCCTTGGCAGAGCTGCTGTGATTGCAGGGTGATTTCTTTTATGCTCTTATCTCATGGGAAACTAACCCACTCAGTAACGTTCAGATCAGGCTGCGAACTCACCCCGTGGCTACACCTTGCTGTTGCTCATGCAGGTGGAAGCAGGAATGCCGTGGCTGGAGGTGAGTGGAGGGAAAGCAGGACTGCTTCTCCCAGCAGGTTGAGGATGTGACTGTAGTGATAGGACAAGGGGCGATGGCTTTAAACTTAAACAGGGGAGGCTGAGATGAGCTCTTAGGCAGAAGCTCTTCCCTGTGAGGGTGCTGAGGCGCTGGCCCAGGGTGCCCAGAGAAGCTGTGGCTGCCCCATCCCTGGCAGTGTTCAAGGCCAGGTTGGACACAGGGGCTTGGAGCAAGCTGCTCCAGTGGAAGGTGTCCCTGCCCGTGGCAGGGGTTGGAGCTGGAGGTCCCTTCCAACACAAACCAGGCTGGGATTCTATGATGCATTGAACACAACGCAGCAGGACCAGGGCAGAGCTCCCAAGTTTCCAGATGCTTTTAAAGAGATGCTCCTCTTCTCCAGCTCGCTTTTCACGTGTGCAGAAGCTGAATGATCCATGTAAATTCGTGCTTTCAGTGAAATCTTTACATGAAAGCATGACTTGTGCACAGCAGAAAGGGGAGGGGAAAGCTTTTTGTCTCACCTCTGGAGGACTTGGAATGTTGGCAGATGCTGCCTGGCTCTTGAAGGAGGCTGTGCAGGAAAAGTGGGTTGCTCTTCTGCCTTGAATACTTTTGGCTGCTCAGTGCTTGACTCGAGTAGCTTCAGTGTTAGGAAATGGGCATGCTTCTGGGCAAGTTTATGGCTGCCCACAGGTTTGGAATAGAGCAGAGGAAGTGAGTAGCACATCTGTTATTTAAAGCCATGACACTGGAATCCTACAGACCTTGGCATCTCTTCTGTAGCTATATGTTTTTTTAGAAGCTGATTATCCACTGTGGTGCCAGAGTTGTAGAAGACTTGTATTAATAGCTTATCCCCCTCCCTGATCATCTTTCTGCTCACTGATGGTGGGTAACGTTTGAAGTAGTGGCAGCTACAAGTTAAAAAACACATACGTGGTTGTATTGCTGCCTCTTAACAACTGTATTTTATTGCCTGTTTATGTGGGAGGCTTTTAACAGGAACAGAACGTAACCAGTTTTGTTCTCTTTCATGTTGAATTTGTAATTCAGCAGTGATGATATATCTAGCAATTTAAGCAGGGCTCTTGTGTTTGCTGCTCTAAGCATGTTGCTATACAGTGGAATGAAAATATTTCCATTGGGGTATGTGCTCTATGAGATATTTTATATAAATTAAAGACTTGGCAAACTTACACATTCAAACTGGAAATATAGGAATTAAACACTTGAGCTACAAAAGAATCGAAGGGTTAATCTGTATAATGCAGCAATCCTGAGTCTGGATTTACTTGGTGGCTTGAGTTGCTGCACACTGCTCCGTTGGTGGCTCTGCACCTCCGAAACCTGGCCCCACATTTATCCCTGAATCTGACAGTTTTGTCCTTAATGCCCAAACAGAGACTTTAGAGGGGAGCAGTAGTGAGAGAGAACCATGATATCAGCTATCCTGGTATTGGTGGAAGAGGCATTAACTCCACCGTGGTGGTGGTGGTCGTGTCATGTGCTGACAGAGCCTGGCTCCTCTCTCTGCAAGTAAGCTAATGCTTTTCAGGACTGGTTTAGGAGCTTATCTTAATGGAAGGTTGGATATGTGGAGGAGTTTGATGTGAGGCTCTAAATGCACCTTGGAGATGGAGACCCTGAGGTTTTGTTTTCCTTAAGTTTCATTTTTGTCCTTAATCCTCTTGCTGATCTGTATACCTGGTGGTGTTTAAGAGCTGCAGTCATGGACTGAGACCTTGGTGTGATGCTGCTTCGCGTGCACAGAAGAAAAAGGTGGTTTCTGTTCCCAAATCTTGTTAACACTGCTGTAATCTTCCTTCGCATTTTGTTTTCCTGGGGTTTGTGGGTGGGGTGGGTGCAGTAATACAGCCCAGCTCAGTAAGCACATAGTCTGACTCCAGCCTTTGGTGGTGGCATTTTGATCTTGCAGAACTTGTAGCCTTAGGACAACACGATGGATGGCACCAGCATCTCTTGCCTTCCTGCAAGGGCAGAGGCTTGCACACAGTGTGACCACAGGTGCTCATGTGGCTGTCCCAGCATGAGATGCTCTGAGCGAGGCCTCTGGGAGCTGGGTGAAATGACTGCCCTGGAACAGGCTGAGCAGATGCAGGCAAGACTTGTCCTCCTCTTAGAATTCATTCCATGGGTGACACAGTGTGCCAACGGCCCTTGTTTCTTTCGGGATGCTGCCAGGGCCTTTTTGTCTGATTTTGCTGCTGGCCATCATTCCTGGTGTGTAGAAGGAGGAAATGTTTCTGTAAGGGGGCTGTAAACCTTGCCTCTGGCAGCTTAGACACTTATGTGAGCTCTTCTGCACAATGCCAACCCAAATAAGATGGAATGGTGTAAACAGCCTAAAGAATCATTCTTTGTGTCAGCTGATCCTGCCTAGCTAGGTTAGAAGGTCCCTGGGAGCAGGTCTGCTGGCAGCCTTGTGCCACGGAGCAGGGACAAACAGCTGAAGGTGCTGAGCTGTCCATGGCACAGATGTTCCTGGAGAAGATCCAAACCCAGGGCAGAGGGTCACAGCCTGAAATGCTTCTCAAAAGGCAGAAATGTGGCTTCTGCGAGGATGGGTGAAGACAGAGCATCCCAGTTCATGATCCTCCTAGGGAATGAGTGGCTTTCCTGCTTAGGCTGTAGTGATCCGCTGGCGCGGAGTGAATGAAGAAGTGGTTAGGTTTTGACATGGTTTATGGGGATGGCAGTTGTGCCAGTGCTCTTCCAGCAGTGCTGACGAGTGCTGTGGGACGTGTTGTGGGGTTGCTGGGGAAGCGGCCTGTCTTCCCCATGGAGAAGCCTGGGCTGTGGTTATCACCAGCTCCCATTATTAGTTCAGGTTGTTTATTCATTAGGAAAATTAACAGTAAGAGGGGGTTTGGCTGGGAAGTGTGAATGTGCCAGAGCAGAGGTTGCATGGCAACACTTCACAGTTCTAACCGGGAGTCAGGGATAAATAATGGTGGAAAAAGAAATGGGGGGAGGAGGAAAAAAGAGTGGGCTGGAGGAAAAAACGCTGTCTTTGTATTGACTTCACTGTGTCAGGGCCATCCCAGATGTGTGGAACAAGCCTGACATTGTGTGAGGTTTCCAGCACCCGGAGCCTCTCACAAGCCCTCCAGTGTGGTGCTGCATGCGTCACTGGAGCAGCCTGGCCGGCACTGCAGGGATGCAGGTTCTGCAGAGTGCCCTGCCAGGGGATGGGGGAAGCCTGGGACCTCCTCCTGGGTTTAGAGGGCTTCTTGCTATCAGAAACAACTTCCTAACTTCTTGTGTCTCTGGTTTGCTTCTGGGTAAGAGGCTTCTGTGTGTGTCATTCCTGACACCTTAATACTTGAATTCTGAAGCACGGGTCTTTCTGATGGTTTTATGCATAGGTGGGCATATGCAAACAGCCAAATAATCAGACACATTTCAAGGAGGAGCGTAAAAGGAAGAAAGCTTCATGAAATAGGCTGCAATAGCCTCGCAAATCTGAAGGTAACTCCTTTTGGTTTTGCCTCGGAGGCTTGAACGTCCTATAGTGCTTTTTATCTGTTACTGTTGGTTAACCTGTGGTTTCCTGTGTGATACTGCTGTTACTGATGCTTTATCATTTGGCAAGGGCTTGACACTGAGGAAAGTTTGTTCATTGAGTTATTCCAGCAGCGACCCTTATTTGCTGGTGCTGCCTGAACATGAGCAGATGGGATGCTTCAGCTTAGAACTGTATAATCCTGGAGTCAACCAGATTGGAAAAGCTCTTTAAGCTCATCCAGTTCAACTGCTCCCCAGCCCTGCCAAGGCCACCACTAACCCATGGCACTGAGGCCTCGTCTCCACGGTGTGTGAACCCTTGCAGGGACGGTGCCTGCAGCCCTGCCCTGGGCAGCCTGTTCCAATGCCTGAGCACCCTCTGGGGCAGGAATTGTTCCTCAGCTCCATCTAAACCTGCCCTGGTGCAGCTTGAGGCCGTTTCCTCTTGTTCCATCACTTGTTCCTTGGGAGAAGAGACTGGTCCCACCTCACTACATCCTTCTTTTAGGTAGTTGGGGGGTGTGATAAGGTCCCCCCGAGCCTTCTCTTCTCCAGACTGAACAACTTCCTTCTTTCTGGAGCGGAAGTGCAGAGGAAGCAGAAGCAATGGTGTTGTCACCAGTGTTTCCTCACTCTGCTTTACGTTAGAACAGTTGAACACATGACAGCCATTGCAGGTAACAGTGCAGCTACTCGCTCCCTGCATGTTGGGGTAACTGCCTGCTTTTTCTCTTGTCAATGGGACATGCTGTCTTCCTGCCCTTAAAAAGCAGAGCAGTGTCTCCTCCCAGATCCTGCAGCTCAGTGCCATTGCAAGCCCATTGTGCCTGGTGCTCTTCCTGCAAGCTCAGCCAACGGCTTCCAGTGCGAGTGCAGCGGGGGTGAATTTCTGAAAGCTTGGCTTAATGTCATGATGGTGTTGCTTTTGTTAGGACTTGTGTCCCTCCTGTGACTTGTGTGTATACAGTGACTTGCATGAAGTGGTGGCTCTACTTCTGAGATACAGACTGGGTAGCCTGAAAGCAGAAATGAGCTCTGAGTTTTTCTTCTGCACTATTGTTAAAACTCCTTTTTATTTGAAGCTGTGGTCTTGCAGAATTGGGTCTGAAACACTCGGTATATACATGGAAAAGAGCAGGGTGCCACAGCTCTGCAGTGAGTTATGTGAACTTTCCCTCTAGGCAAGAAGTGGGGCTATCCAGTTTTCCACTCACAGTAGAGATGGAGCTCAAAGAACTGCAGAAGCCAATAGTTAACTCTATGGGAGATGCTGTACCCTGCAGTTCTTTACAATAACATCTACAGTGAATAACAGTGTGCAAATGTGTGTGACAATGTTTTTTCTTTTCCTGAACCTTGTTCTAGATGTCAAAATTAACCTGGACCACTTGGGAATGGCGAAACATAGCCCTGGGATCCTGCCATGAACAGTAAGAAAGTTGAGATGCTTTGTGTATGCAAATAATAATGTTTTCTAATGGCTGAACCCTGGTGTAACTGTTCCTGTTCCATTAATGTAACTGGGCAACAATTTCTGTAGCTGAATGTGGATGTGGTCCCAGCTTTTCATGGAGGAAAGAGGCAGTGCATCAGTAAAGGGAGTGCTGTTTGGGAAGCAATACTGGGAAGGCTTTTGAGGGGGGAAGGCTGCTATGGTGCAGTGTTGTCCTGTTCCTGCTGCTCCTGGATCAGCTGCTGTTCGACAGGAAGCCTGGCTGAGTAGGTCTTTTGTCCTTCTATGAAACTTTGGATTCAGTAGATGTTGATTAAGTGGTTCATGTATCAAGAAAGCAGCCACCTTTAACAAGGTGTTGGTAGCATGAAACTTTCTAGTTTGAAGGATACATAAATATTTTCTGTATGTGCATGCTCTGTATTCTTTATATAGCCCTTTGCAGATGTTGCAGGAGGCATCCTTACATCAATTGAGGCATTGAAAATTATTCTGATGAATTTTCCCAGTACAAAATAGATGACTTAAGAGAGCCTGTGTGGGAGAGTAGTGTGCTAGTAAAGTGCAAATGTTCAGCAGATGCTGTTGATGCTGTTTGTCAGCCTTGGCTAGAACAGAAATGAGAAGGTTTTTGTTTTGTTAAATATCGTGATTTGGAAATAGGCAATTGGAAATGAACAGCTCTTGGGAACTCTTTTATCTACACAGCAGTTTAATGCTTAACATGCAAATGTTCAGATGAGAAAGATTGCGTCTTTGACCGTGTCATTGAATTCTTCCCAGGGCTGCCTGCCTGCCTTGCACTGTTCATGGCTTGAAAATCTGAGCCCTCTCCTTTGATGAAATACTCTAATTGTTAAATTGCTGGGGAGCAAATTGTGTGGCCTCGGGTCAGTTGTTAGAACAATTGATAAAGGCCCAGGAAGCTGTTCAGTTCTGTGTACACACTAGTGTACGGAACACAAGGAGATCCTGCTAAGGCTTTCGGTTTCTTGAGGAGCTTGTCCAGATTAGCTGAGAAGGTAAATGTATGTATTTGTAGATTGTTGAGTGGCTTTGAAATCTTAGCAAAGTGCAGCTAAAGCTTCAGTTGACTTTTCCTGAGCCTGGATAGACTGAGCTGACAATTCAAACTGTGCATTCATTCCTTTGAAAGTATCCTGTTTAGCAGCCTTCATCCTTTGAAAGGCAGGGAGGGAACTTGGCTGCTCACAGGTTTGCCCTGACAAATCCTTGTGATTCTTGTGGAGTCAAGAACAAATGTAACATCAGAGATTAACTGTGCATGTGCGGTGTGGTGGAGAGGAATTTTAAGGGTGGAAATGATTCCTGGTACAAGTCGGGACATCCAGAATGATCTTGGGTTTTTTGCTTCTTGCCAATCAGTTATCTAAAAGTTGTGTGGCTTTTGGCTCCTTTTTTTGATGTGGTTACTGGAGCCAGAAGAGCTGGGCTGCTCTTGTACTGATGTTCAAGGTCCTCGTGTTTGGGAGGTCCTTAATGTCCGTTTCTAGGACAAGTAGCATTAGAAATCCAAATTTCATCTTGGCTGTTAATCCTGTAGTGTTAGAACATGTCCGCATGCTACCAAGTAGTAAGCTAAATCACAAACATGTGAAATACACTTTACTCAGCTCTCATGTCATGGTAGGCCAGTGAGCAGTGTGTGCAATGGTGGGCTCTGCACAGCCTCATGACCTGGTGTCTCCTGCATTATCGGTTCAGTGGCTGTGTCCTCTTAAGTTATGCTCAAGATAGCTGTTAGGAAGCAAAGGAGAAGTGATGCCTTTTGAGTTGATCTGCAGCCTGGTGTTCCCTGAGCTTCCACCTTCACCTGCTAACAGCACTCCAGAGCCAGTAACTTGCTGACAGTGATGGGTGTTTGGGATCGTGCTGACTAACCTGATCCAGAAGCATTTTTCCTGGGCCTCTGTTTGCATATGTAGATCTTTTTTCCCAAGGAAGTGGTTTAGATGAAGCCTGCAGGTAAAGGATATGGCTGATGAAAGTAACAGCAGGTAAGAAGGTTCAGAGTTCAGTGGAAAGTGATTCCAAGGTGCCTTGTCACATGGATACTTGAATGCTAGCTTAAGGAAATACCATGGATTTAGTTTCTTGGTGAAGCAGGTGGTGATATAGGAGAGGGGCACCAGAAGGTTTTACAGCAGAAAATGGGAAAGTGGGCTTTAATGTTGTGAGCTTCTTTGCTGTTACTGTTAGGTAGTGTAAGCTAGCTACCCAAAAGTCACTTCTGAACACTGGAACATTCAGTTTACTGGAGTGTATGTTATTTTACTAGGAAGCTTTGCAAGATTTCACCTCCTGCTGTGATGTTTTCAGGCTTTTCATTAACCCTTCCAGAGCAGCATTTAGTTGATGCCTCTCAATCTGTGGCGTATACTTCCCAGGAGTAATCCATGTATGCTATGAGTTGTAACTCTATACTTTTAGTGTTCTTGAGAAATCATGATTAAAAACCTTCATGTGGTCATAAGCACAGAGGCAGAAGCCCACAGTGCCTTTGATAGAGGAGTGGCATGGAGGATGCTTGTGTTATAGTCTGGACATGGACAGGCTGGAGAGGTGAGACCACGTGAACCTCATGGAGTTCAATAAAGCCAAGTGCAAGGTCCTGCAGTGGGTCAGGGCAATCCCCAGCACAGACACAGGCTGGGGGAGATGGGATGGAGCCACCTTGAGGAGAAGGACTTGGGGTGCTGGGTGAGGAGAAAGCTCCCCATGACCTGGCTTCAGTGTGCTTCCTCCTATCTCCCTTTCCTTTGGTCCAGGCTGGGATTGCTGTGTGTGGAGCTGCTCTTGTCTGTTCCTCCCCTGAGGCTGGGGTTTGCTGTTCCATTATTGTGGAAGCTCCCAGTGTTAAGAGCATCATCTAGGGGCAGCCACTGTGGCTCAACCTTTCCCTGCTGCCTGTGGTCCCTCCAAACTGCAGGTGTTTTCCTTGGTGTGATGTATAAGCAGCATATTAATGCTTCAGGCTTCCTCAGGGAACTTTCCCCTGCTCTGTGAGTGAAATACTATACTGAGGAGCTTGTGTTTTATATGCGAAACGTTACTGAAGACTCCTAAGCCTGTATGAACATACTGAAGCATTTTTATTGTGCTCCTAAAATAGGTTGAGTAATTTTTATTGAGCATATTTTGGAAGTACATTAACAAAGGCCATGATGTAATCGCAGTTCGCGAGCAGGGGAGCATTGCTTTTTCATGGGCAAAACTTCTTCACTTAATACAGTCACTAAATCTCCATTAGGATAAGATCTGTTCTGCTACCTGGAGTTGTATTTCAACAGTTTATTGACTTCCTTTATGACACTGAGTTTTTCACAGTGCAGGAGCTTGGTTGACTGAAGCAAAGTGGTAGCTTCAACTGGGTCTTCTGCAGTCTAAGACGAGGGGTTTAGTTTGTGTGGGGACTTGATGTTTATTGAAAATGTTGAAGTATTTATATACTTTTAATTTGAGGGTGGAGAATAGTAATAGTTTTCCTTGTTAATTATTCATTATCAGGTGATATTTGATATATGTTAATGCTGCTCTTGTGCAATGCAACTCTGTCTGTTATAAAAGCCTTGAGGCCATGCTAACTTCCGGAAACACGTCCAAAGTTCAGGCTGACAACTGCATGCATCAGGGTATTCTACACCCTACTTGTAAGATAAAAATGCCTTCTTAGGCATGTACTTCTCTGTATTTAGAGACAGATTATTGTAGAATCCCAGCCTGGTTTGTGTTGGAAGGGACCTTAAAGCTCATCCAGCTCCAACCCCTGCCACAGGCAGGGACACCTTCCGCTAGAGCAGCTTGCTCCAAGCCCCTGTGTCCAACCTGGCCTTGAACACTGCCAGGGATGGGGCAGCCACAGCTTCTCTGGGCACCTTGTACCAGTGTTGTAACAGCAGCAACAAGAGCAACACCACGAGCCAAGGACCTGAGGAACTTGCAGAGCAATGAGAAACCCATCTCCCAGCTCTTGGCAGGGGGAGGCAGGTCAGTGCTGGTGATCAGATGTGTCCTGTCTGTGGATGTAGTAAGTAGCTGTGCAGTTGTAAGCAAAGGTGTGAGTGTCTCCTATCTGGGCGCTGGGCATGTAGAACCAGTGGGGAGGATGTTAAAGGTGAAAGTTAACCGTTAACACAGCTCTTCAGAGAATGAAAATTTGATGTCTGCCATGGAATTTGAACTGTCTGGATTTTGGTGGTAGGGAGACCTGGTAAATATTCCTCATGCTCTTGCTGAATTTTGTACTTTATTGGAAGAAAATCCATCAGTTGTCAGTTGTAGAACTTGGGAGCATCATCTTGTCCATCCTGTCCTGTCTTTGGGCGCATCAGCTTGTCCATCCTGTCCTGTCTTTGGGTGCATCAGCTTGTCCATCCTGTCCTGTCTTTGGGCGCATCAGTTTGTCCATCCTGTCCTATCTTTGGGCACATTAGCTTATCTATCCTGTCCTGTCTTTGGGCGCATCAGTTTGTCCATCCTGTCCTGTCTTTGGGCACACCAGCTTGTCTGTCCTGTCCTATCTTTGGTCTCCTGTGGACAAGAGAAAGCAAGCATGCTTGTGGCATTGCTCATGATTTTGTGCTGCAGCCCAGCCACGTGGCTCCAGAGAGAAGCTGTTTCTTTGCCTCACCAGCAGTGGGTTTTAAACAAATGCCCCAAAAGACGACATATTTGGCTTTCACCTTGCAGTGTATCTGGCTCAGCTTTCTCTCCTGAGCAGAATAACGTGAGCAGGTAACAGAAGCTATTCTGCTAAAACCTCATCTCAAAGCAACCTTCAGGGGAGGGAGGCCACACACAGGTAGAAAGGTTTTCAGTGTGTCAGCTTCTGTTTTGGAACTAGGCAGCAGGATTAAAGTTGTTAGAGGTAGTCCTGACTGTATGTGAATAGTTTGGCCAGTCTGATGTGTTCAGCAGTCTCTGGAAGAGGATGAAACTGATCTATTCGGGAATTCAGGTCTGGTTTCGCTGGGCACAGCACAAATTTACTGGGATCTACTAACACTTATGTAGTGTTAGTGACAGGATGAGGGGGAATGGCTTTAACCTGCCAGAGGGGAGACTGAGATGAGCTCTTAGGCAGAAGCTCTTCCCTGTGAGGGTGCTGAGGCGCTGGCACAGGGTGCCCAGAGAAGCTGTGGCTGCCCCATCCCTGGCAGTGTTCAAGGCCAGGTTGGACACAGGGGCTTGGAGCAAGCTGCTCCAGTGGAAGGGGTCCCTGCTCAGGGCAGGGGTTGGAGCTGGAGGAGCTTTAAGGTCCCTTCCAACCCAAACCAGTCTGGGGTTCTATGATCGTGTCTTGCAGCACTTGCTGTTAATGATGTAACATTTCAATTTGGTGACAGCTTTCTTGCTGTCCCATAAGTGGAAGTACGAGTTCACAAACTGGGATACAGTGTGTAGTCATTTGGTTTGGGTAATGGCTGTGAGATCTCACACTCTTGAGGCACAAAAAAATGGAACAAGTCTTTATTCTATCAATTCCATTAGATCTTGAAATGGAACTCATTAACATTTTGGCCTCTTCTGCACAGATGAATGTGGTTACATCTTGCACATAAATAATGAGCCGTAAAGGTGGCTTGAATGAGCCAGAGCTTCCATTTCAGTGAACTGTCCATGGGATAGACGGGCTCAGGAGCAACTGGGTTAAACCAGGAGATTATTTGAAGAATCTAGGGCATGTGCTCCCTGTTCCTTTGATTGCTTTTCATAACTCAGCCCTGATCCCGCAGCAGGAGCAGTGGGATACATGCAAACAAGCAGTTTCCTTTCTTCTGTGCTCCTTTATCTCTTGTCATTTTACTGGCCAAAGTGAAGAGGGGGAAAAGCCATGTTGCGTGTGAATGCTTAGAATGGATCTTGGCTCCTTTGGAGAGGATCCATGGGGTCTGAGAGGCAGAGGCTGTGTCAGGCTGGCTGTGACTCTGCCTCAGTTCTTTTCTGTTTGACCGCAGGTGCATGAGGAGCAGAGGAGGTATTTCCACGTACCAGAGATGATGTGGAGAGACACTTTGTGAGTATCTGATGGGGGCTTTCTGAAAAGCCCTAAATGCCTGTGTGGGTATGACCATTCTTTTTTTCCGCCTAACTTAGAATAACTGTGCAGGTTGTCCAGCGGTTTCATTTCGGTTTAGAAAGCTGTGAATATGGAGCCCTTTATTTCAGCAGTCAGGTCTGTCTGTGGTTTCCAGGAAGAGCTGGAAGGCAGAGCACTAGAATGTGAATGGTTTCAGAACTGGTTAACTGTGATGCTGGAGTGATCTGTCCTCCAAAGGCTTTTGCTGTTGACTGCTCAATGTGTTCTAGACACAGTAAACCCCCTGACACTGGGTAGATGGGGAACCTGTACTAGGGTTGACTTGTTACTTATGGGAGCTCCTCTGTCAAGTTAAAGGTGCTGCCTGTTCTACATAGCAGGTTATTGGCACTTTCTTGTCCTTGTTTAATTTTGATTGGAAGTCTGATATATTTACTCTAAAAAGAGATGGAAATAGCACTCAATAGCAGCTTTCCTCTCCGTTGGAACACAAAGTTATTCTGGGAGCACACACTTAAACTGCATTCCCAAAATACTGCAGGAAAGGAAGAACCTCTATGGCAGAACATAACTGTAGCTAAAGGAGTACTTAAAGGATTTACTTCTGTGGAAACAAGGTCATTTTTATGATCGCAATTAGATGATGCAATGTCTTAGTTGTCAGATGGACTCCATAAATAGGCTGGTTCTAGTGCTGCAGCCTCATCATCAGCCAGCTCTCTCCTCTGGGGCAGTTTGTCCCAGTGCACAGAGCAGGAACAGTTGGGATTTAAAGCAGTATGTTATTTTAGGATTTTCTGTGATAGTCTTCATGCTTATTTCATTTTTTAAGTATAATACAAGTAACACAGTCTCAAGTGCTTTCTTTTTAACCGTAAGCTTTGATACTCTGGAGCTACTGCTTTGTATCCAGGATAATGGTGCCTTTGTGGGCAGCTTTTCAAAGTGCTTTTCTTGGCACTGAAGAGCTCGAGTTAAAGAGCTGCTGTTACCTTGGGCTCTTCCACTTCTGATTTTAGTTTGCATTTGTAGTATTAATCCTACACCATGAAAATGATGGTGGTTTTAAATGAAAAATAGACATTTTTTTATAATAGACTACTAATTGTTTAGTTAATAGCTGCTTGAACTCCTAGGTAGGAACCAGTTTGGGTTTTTAACATGGAGTTTGCCTTTTTTGTGACCTAGATCTAAGGTGAAGGGGTTTAAGTGGTTTTTAGGCTTCCCTCATCCTGGAGCCCTTTGCATAGAGATGGTTTTATGATTTAGTAAGTACGTGCAAAAAATCATCCATAATGATGAATTTCCTCATTGTGGGATGAGGTTCTGCATGTGCAAATAGGGGCTGGTAGTTTGTCTTCCTTTCAGTCAGGAGGAAAATCTGCTTCCAGACAATATTGGCTTGTACTCCTCTTTCCCTTGGCTCCCTCCAAGCTCTGCTTGCCAGTTCAGGAAGGCTGTGGGAGGATTTCTTCCTAACTGTGTCCTGGCCAGGTGCTGGGTTCTTTATGAAGCAGCAGGAGAAATCCTTGTGCTGGTCCAACTGACTTAGCCAGGAGACATTTAATTCACTCTGACCCAGAGATGTCTGGTGGTTGAAGTGCAGGAAGACTTTGCCACCATTGGCTGAGTAGCAGCGATAATGGGGAATATTATTTAATAATGTAACTTCTAGGAATAATGATTCCTATTTGTGATAAAATCAGGTTCTGTGATACCTGTTGTGAGTAAGCAGAGCAGTGCATTAGTGGATTCCTTGGTCATGGCATGCATTGTTCTCTTTGTTTTCAGATTCTGGTCAGGGCTCAAGCAGAATCCCTGCATCATCTCCTGGGCAGAGCTTCCTTCTGCAGCTCCTCTGGTCTGTCCCTAATGAAAGGCTTGTTTTGGCAGTAAGTCAGGCAGGACTTGCTCAGGGGGCTGCTTCCTAGTGGATGACACTATTCTCATAAGAGTCTGTGTTTAAATTGTCCAGACTCACCAGCAGAGATTTCTGCTGTTAGCAGTGAGGGGATGGGACCAAAGGCTTGGTTTGCTTCAGCTGCTTTTGTTTCAACTTCCTAAGCTGCTTCCGTAGGACAAAGGAGCTTTTTAATAGCCCAGAAAAACAGTTCTTCAAGCTCTTGCTGTAGCTTTCTAGAAGGTGTAAGGGGGGAGGAAGGAACTACAGGTTATGTGGCTTGATCTGTGCAGGCTTGCAGAAGTTTGCTGTACTTTGACAGCTCCAGTGTGTTAGATGGGTACATGTTTATGTGCTAGCTGGGTGTCACTCTGCAGAGCTTGGAAGAACTTGCAGGTGAGAAATAACTTCCTTTTACCTGTATTTTTTTAATAAGGTATCTTTGTTATTGCCCCATCCCTGGCAGTGTTCAAGGCCGGGTTGGACACAGGGGCTTGGAGCAAGCTGCTCCAGTGGAAGGGGTCCCTGCCTGTGGCAGGGGTTGGAGCTGGATGAGCTCTAAGGTCCCTTCCAACCCAAACTATTCCAGGATTAGCTGTGATTATCAGCTTCATGAAATTAGAACTTGATTGATCTCCTTCTTAATTATTTATTTTTAACAAGAAATAGAGTTTAGGTATAAATGTTCCAAGTATCACCCTCATACCTGAAATATTTCCGTAGTGATGCCAGAGTTACTGATCAGACAGAACAGATTTGAGTGCTTTTACAGATGTTAACTCTATGTGGTAATTTTCAGAACAGGCTCTATAAAATAGACCCGCCTTATCTTGTGGGGCTGGCATTGGAGTTGTACAGATGGCTGCTGCTGAGGACCTTCCAGTTGCACAGCAGTCAGCTCTTCACAGGCTTCAGCATATGGCTGGGGCAGGTTGTGCTCTGACGGTTAAGGGAGCAGATAAGGCTTATGGCCACTGACACCCCCTGAAGAGTGCTTCTGGATTTGCCTACATTAAGGCTCCTCTGCGTCAGCCTTAGTAGCTGCAGTAACAGGTAATGTCTGCCTGGTCTCATGAGTTCTCCTGGGGCTGTTGCAAGAGTGAATATGGGTAGTTTGAATAGAGTTTACTCCTTGGTGGAGGTGCAGGAACTGCTTTCTCACTTCTACATGATCATAACCTTGGCTTTAACCTCTGTGCTGTAATATCTGTTTCTGTGAAGGGTATTTATGCAGTTATATACAGTTTATGGGGTGAAATTGCTATTACCTGTTGCTGTTCTTATCATGGTTATTACTGTGCACTTCTGCTTGTGTGGTGTTTCTGGATAGAAGTGGAAAAATGGTTTACCTTTTGAATGCTCATGCAGAAGATTTAAAGGGCTTAAAATGCAACTTAGTCTACTTAGTTAAAAAGTGGCTTTGCTAGTAAAGTGAGAATGTACAATGAAACTTTTCCCATTTAGTAGTAGTATTGTCTCCTGCATTCATAAACTTCAAACAACATGAATTCCGAAGTATGCTGGATAACATTGAACTTAGAATTGTGGAAATTAAGTACTTGGCCCAAAGCAGGGATGCACACCCACCCCCTGTGCCATTTTCTTCCTGACAGGCTGAATGATGGTGACTTGTTCTACTTGACATCTGCTCAAGTCTGAGTGAGTCTAATTTGTACCATAGCAATGGGCACTTGAGCTGTGTCCTGGGTAATCAGCACATGAGGGGTGTATGTGACAAGCTGGACACCGAAGGGACACTGTATCTCAGCTATTCAGTTTCCTTCTGATTGGGCTAATATGTTCTGCTTGCTTTCCCTGACATAAAGCTTGGTCCTCTGAAAAGAGCTGTCAGTCAGCAGCTGGTTTCTTACCTGGGTTTTCTCTCTGCTAGTGAGGAGGAGATGGGATCCAGATGTTGCACGTCCTGTTGTATTCCTGGAGACAGTACAGGTGTTTCACTGCTGGATTGCTTCTGTGTGCTGGGTTTTTTACATGCAGTGCTTACCTAATCAATCTTTTCTCAGTGGAGTCTATTTCACCAGTGTGAATGTATTTAGTATTGGTGGTGATGAATGAGCTGGAATATGCTGAAGTTGTAGCCATAGGTGACTTGGGTTGATGAAGGGTGGCACATGCAGGTGACATGGAAGTCCTCAGAACACTGAAGGTGTGGTAATTCTGTAAGGACTCAAACATTCTAAGAACACATCAAATTGATGAGAAGTTTTTTGGCCATCTAATAACCTGCATCATATTTTGATCTGTCTAGCTGTAAATGTGTGAGAATTCACATTTGGTTCATTGTGCAAATCCAGGCAGTGATCAGCTGACTTGCTGTTCAAAGTAATACTTCATTTACAAGTGTTCTGCTACAACATGTCAGTGTTGCAGAAACTCTGCTTTCCACTGCCCAGCTCTCTCAGGGCAGTGGGTTGAAGCTGGCCTTGCCCAGTGCCCTGACCTGGTGCCCCGTGCGGATGTGGATGAGGTATTGTCCTACATGTCACTTGGTGTTGAGCAGACAGGGCTGGTTTTAGGTGTTAGTTACATCAAGTTTCATGTATGTTCACTTTGCAGTGCAATAGCGAGTCTGTTATTGTCAGACCCGTTGCTCTTGGAGTTCAACTGGGAAGCCTGAAACTGCCAAAGCAGGGATTGACTTGGGAGCCAAGCTCCGTCAGGCACAGATGCCGGGGTACTTAGGCCATGAAGTAATCCTGGTTTAGCTCTGGAGCACAGAAGCACAATTGTGTTCCTGCAAATGTTCTGCAGAGGTTGGAGTTGCTGCATGGTTTTGAGATTATAGGTTTGGTTGCACTCAGACTGTGTAAGGGTGGTTCTCTCCCCCTGTGATGGCTCTAGAGGTTTATTCTGCCCTCTGCTCATTGTCTTACTGAAGGTTGCTGTGGCTCTGCAGTGAAACACTTTGTATTCTGATTTGGTGCATGTGTCCTGGACCATTATGGGACATGTTTTAGGATGCTGAGGGTGCTGAGGCACTGGCACAGGGTGCCCAGAGAAGCTGTGGCTGCCCCATCCCTGGCAGTGTTCAAGGCCAGGTTGGACACAGGGGCTTGGAGCAAGCTGCTCCAGTGGAAGGTGTCCCTGCCCGTGACAGGGGTTGGAGCTGGAGGAGCTTTAAGGTTCCTTTCAACACAAACCAGGCTGGGATTCTGTGATAAGGGCAAAGCACTTGATCTCTTGGAGCTTTACACTCCACACATCGGGAATGATTCCTTTGCCAGCTTCATCCTGCATATTAAGAGTATGTTTTTCCCAAGCCAGATGTTTGTCATGTTGATAGTGCTCTTTGTTGCACAAGCTAGAGCTGCTGTAGAATGATTTACATAAAGCAAGAATTGCTTGCACTGAGTTTAAATCTAGGTTAGTGTTACAGGGATCAGTGTAGTGGGTCCTGTTCTGTTACACGGTCTCATTCCTTCTCACTGCATGTGGCTCACCTGGAATTACAGTGCTGGTAACAGGGCATTGCAGGAGCTCTGGAGTGAGCCTGCACGTACCTGCTGTTGAATGTTGACCAGCTCCTGGGTGCAGCATGGGGGGTGTTGGGTTTTTAGTGTGAAAGCTTCCTGAAATGTTAGACTTTGGACAGTTTCACACAGCTTTCTGGTTTTAATGATGAGCACTTGTTTGCTTCAAGGACCCAAAACGGAACAGCTTTGCACAGAGTATGTTGGGTTTTGTGATGTAGGGAGGAACATTGGTGTAATCTGTTCAAAGAGAAAACTCTGTGGGCAGTATTTCTCTGGTTCTATGGTGCCCTCTTGAACGCTTGCTCCTAAGCAGCCCTGGCTCAACAGATGTTGCACAGGGTGTTTGCAGCTGGATGAGGCAGGCCTGAGCCTCTGCTGTGATGGTGCTGGCAGAGTGCTCAGTTCTTGTCGTGTTCAGTTTTGGTGGCTTTTGATCAGAATCAACTTTTTGTACGGGGATTGCAGGAGCAAAGTACCTGCCGTAACAACTGCTGCTTCTAATTGTTAATAGTTCATTAACAGCTTGTGCTTATAATTCTGACCTGGGCTCTGTCAGCTCCTGGCTCTTGCTGAGGGGCTCTGGGCACTGCCTTCTGCAGGGAAAGGGCTTTGTGTTAGGTAAAATGAAATTAAACCCAAACCAACATATTGAAGAAATTGATGTGCTTCCTGATGAAGCAGATCTCTTTGTTACTCCATCCATGTGAACGACGCACTCTGTGACAAGTTTGGATCTTCTATTCTTTGGCATTTAAAGATGCTCCGCTCTTACTTCGTGCTGTGAGAAGTAAGCTCAGTGTTGGGCTGGCAGAAACTCTCCTTAGATGATGTTGTTTAAATACTGACCTGACCAGCAATACTGGTGTACAGAGGTAAACCAAAACATAATCCAGTTCCAACCCCTGCTCAGCTCCCTGGTGAGCAGTTGTTGGGAAGGTTGACCCTGGATTGTTCTCCCAGGGTCAGGCAAAATAGGGTTGTCAGCAAGAACAGGTCCTCTGCATAAGATGTCAACTCTCTAAACCAGAGACAACGCGGGGCCATGTCGTTGACAGTGCAATGTCAGCTCATGCTGAGAGTCTCTTTCCCTTTCAGTTCTGTATCTGTCTCCTGTGTTGGCTGTAGCTGTTCTCTTGGTGTCAGGTGGTGGTTGCAGTGTCACACGTGCCTGTTTCCCTGCTCACTTTGGGGTTTGCTTCAGTGCATCAAGTTCAAGAGAGACTTTATCCAAAGCGACTTTATGCTTATAGTAATGTGCTTTAGAGTCCTAAATCTAAACTAATCTACTGAGTGTGTACAGCATTCTGCCTTTGAGGGAGTATGGGATTTGTTTTTCTGCACATAATTTATCTGTTGTGACCATGTATTTCCATTGGGCATATCCCTGCGGATACAGTCTGGCATGCTTCTGAAACTGATAATGCACAGAACACACCAGAACTTCACTGCTATTGTTTCAAAAGGAATCACTTGAATAGGCAGTTGAATCTGCCTTAGCCAGCAGCTGAGCATTTAAATAAGCACTCTGGAAGTACAAGTTTTCATCTTGCTGTCTCTAAATCCCTTACTCCCAGACAATACTTGTGGTGCTAATGTTCATCTATAATCAGTGTCCTCCCATCTAGTCAACTGGGGGAGAATCACATTGTTCTTTATTCATAAAGGGAAGGAGAAAACCCATAAAACTTGGTGGTGGTGCCTCTGATTGGGTTTATTTCATTTTGCTGCTAAGGAAAGAAGCTAGCAAGTTGTGGAAAGGGAAGTGTACCTTTGTGGGTGCTAAATCGTTCGGTACTTCCTACAGTTGGAAACCAACGAACAGAAAACCCCAAATGACTGAAGGATGTGTGTATTTGTGCCTTACTTGAAGGGGAAGAAATCCCCACACCTGAACACCAAAAAACCTTGTGTTACAAAACCCAACCAAGCCACAACCCCACTTGTATGTTCCAGTTTTCCATGCTGGAGGTGTGTGCAGCTTTGGAATGTGTTTCTGATGGTTCCCTTGTGCTTGAGCAGCTGGGATGTGTTTGTCAGGTTTTAGTTCACCTGGATGTAAAATCAGGCCTCTCTTAGATAACTGTGCAGTGGTGGAGGCTGTGCTGGACAAACAGGACACTCAGTTTGCTGGTTTCACTGTGTGGGGAGGTCAGTAGGTTTTGCATCTAGAACTGATGTGGTTCATGGGCTGCGCTTCAGGCTTGCTGTTGTGCTGTGAGAATGAGAACTACTGGGTTATATTTGCACTAGAATTGTGTCTGTCACAGAAATCCCTCAGCTGTAGCTGCTGCTGCTCTGGCTTGTGGCGATGCTCTCTGTATATTTATGCCTGACCTTGCTATGACATTTCTGAAACCTGAGCATCTTGCTAATCTCCTTGCTTCTTCCCAAGCTGTGTTAGCACATCCCGCTCCATCGTGTTGCATTCTAGACGTTTTCAGCGTGTAAGTGCCCTGTTCCAAATTCCAGACTTCTAGTTTCATTCTGCTGCTCCAGCTCACCTGGTGGTGGAGGCCAGTTGAATCAAAGCTGACAGCCAAGGAGGTGGAGGTGGATCAGCCAAGGACCTTGAAAGCAGGCTTAATTTGAAGTGAATCTGTTGCCCTTCCATAGGGTGTCAATTTGCTTCTGTTGTCCCGAAGAGCACAGAGGTCATGTATCAACAAGTCAGCAGGTTCCATAGTACCCCGGCTGGACAAGGATAGCAGAGCTGAAGCTGCAGTTGTTTAGATGTGGATTGACATGACTTGGGTGAGTCAGAGCAATGTGGGAGTAAAGTGGCACATGAGAACTGAAGCAGATGAGCCTGCAAAGCTGATCTCTCCTGGCTAGAGCAGCATCTTTGGCTGTTGCCTGGGCTCCTCTTTGCTCTGTTGCTCTGTCTCCACAGTAATTAGAGCACCAATGCGACTGTGTTCAGTTCTGTTCTCACATAATTAGAGCTGGGCCCATAAAGCACAGAGTATCCATCCGGGGTTTTGCTTGGGGGCTTTGCCAGGACGTCACAGGGCTGTCATTGTCAGCCGGAAATCCTTGTCATTGCTGCTCTTCCATGGTGACACAGATGGTGGTGGGTGAGGAGTAATTATGTGATGTGGCTGGAGCTGAAGGCAGCATAAGCCACCTCTCTGCTATGCATGGCTTAGGAGGAATGAGGAGTGCTGCTTAAGAACAGGAAAGGCCTTGTTCTCTGAGCAGTTAATGTACTCGCTTGTAAGACCATTTACAATGCAGAACTTGGGAGCAAAGGGAGGGAGAAAAAGGGTAAATGAGCTGAATCATATTACTAGAATTTGTCATTACAAAGAATTTAGAGAATCCCAGCCTGGTTTGTGTTGGAAGGGACCTTAAAGCTTATCCAGTCCCAACCCCTGCCACGGGCAGGGACCCCTTCCACTAGAGCAGCTTGCTCCAAGCCCCTGTGTCCAACCTGGCCTTGAACACTGCCAGGGATGGGGCAGCCACAGCTTCTCTGGGCACCCTGTGCCAGCGCCTCAGCACCCTCACAGGGAAGAGCTTCTGCCTAAGAGCTCATCTCAATCTCCCCTCTGGCAGGTTCAAGCCATTCCCCCTTGAGTGCGTTCAACCCCTGAACACAATGCAGTGCTTGAAAGCATTCCCCCTTGAGTGCATGTTACGTGCATTCAACAGCAGAGAGCTGAGGCTCAATACTTTTAATTAGACTCCTGCCCTTTGCCTTCTGTCTGCTTTCAGCAGATTACAGCTCTGAAGGAAAAGCTCAGTTACATTGTGCCTTGGGCACTGCTGTTTTGCTGATAACAGATAATCAGAAATAGGCTCCTTGTCTGCAAATACTAGGTATGGGTATTTTACATTGAGGTGTTTGATGCAATGGCTGAGGATCCTGAACAACTTCCTACCTGTTTAACGAATGTAACTGTTTAGAACATGCCCAGTTGTCTTCAAAGAGATCTTTTTAACAAAGCAGCGTTTTGGGCTGAAATCGAGCATTGCCACTGGTCCCCCTATAGCCCTGGTAGCACATTTCAGGACCCAGCAAATTTTGTCTTATTTAAAGAAAGAATGTCCCCAGCAGCTGCTTTCTGCATGCAGGAAGGTGTCTGGAGTCTGCTGGCATCTGTAGTTCAGGGAAAGAGCTTTTCATAGGATTTCCTAGGTGCCCCCACAATTAGTTTTGTCTCATTTCCACGTTTCTAGTACGTGCTATTCAAAGCCCTCAAAAACTTCAGCTTTCAAGGATTTCAGCGTTATAAATGTACTGGGTTAATCTGAGACTGCCTCTGAATCACTATACCCCAACACGGCTGTCCGTTCGAGGGTTGCAGTGTAGAATCAGTCTTCCAAGTGAGTGAAGAAATGCTTTGCTTAGGCTGCAGAAGTCTCTTTGGTGGCAATTATAAATGGCTATAAGTACAGGAGCAGCTCAGTCATGACTGGTGCCAGTGCTTGACTTTATTTTTTGTACATTTGGTTACTTTAACCCTTCATTATGTGGGATTATAGCACTGCATTTTCCAGGCCACATTTAGCGCAGTATGCAGCAAGACTTAGGTCAGTGGCCACAGTCACGTTAGGCCTGGTCTGAGTTGCGGTAATGACTTTTCTGAAGTATTATTGTGCAACTTTGGTGCTATGTTAGTTATTTCTGAGGTTCAGGCAAATGCAGTGGTGCTGCTGCATGTCTGCTGGTGGTGGTTGTGCTGAAAGTCATGGTCTGTGATGTGCGTGCAGCCTTCTGTGTGTGATCATTGTGGGCAAAATGATAATCACAGCATCTCAGAAACCAAACTGCTGAACCTAAGAATGAATAAACCCCTTTAACTGTGCCAACATGTTAGAGCAAAGCTTTGCTTAACAGAAGTACTGCTTTGTTTGGAGAGGCAGACAATGATTATACAATGGAGTATATGCTGCAGGGGGCTGAAGAAATATGCAGAGGCTTGTGGGGAAGGTGTGATGGGCAAATGGGGATTCACATAGATGTCCTTATGCTTCAGTTGTGCCTTATGTTGGTTCTGCTGCTTATGTACAAGTACCTGAGGAGGCAGTAGGCTTGTCTGATACCTGCACCCCAAACTCACTAATTCCATTTTAGATTCGTGTAATTAAACTTGTATAGTTCAGAGTGGAAAATTATAGCCAGAAATACCAACTTGGTGGGTGAAGATTGGGGAGTCACCAAGTGTTTGTCTTGTGAGGAGCAGTGGAGCATCAGAATTGGCACATCTGGAGTCAGTTATCAACATAGGTCATTACTGTTGTTTCATATCTAATTCTGTGTCGCCTTTCTTCCTTCACTGATGATCTTTTTCTGCTTGAGAAATTGCTGGTGGAAGTTTGACATTTAGACACGGTTTTATATTGAAGCTTAAAAAAGGTCACATTTTGCACCAGTGTCCGATAGAAATTGAGTTTTCTGGGTGTGCTTCCCCCCGAAAAATGGGAATTTGGGAAAACCAGCATTAGTCTTGTGCAGCAGTTCTGATGAGTGCCAGGAGGTGGCATCACTGATTTTCCTAAGAGTGTTTTGATTGCAGGAACTACACAGGATGCTGCTAGGCTGATTTTAAAGCTGTTGGTTGAATTTTGGTCGAAGGAAAGTTGGATCACCTTAGCCCTTAACGTTTAAGGGAGCCATTTAAAGGTACACTCATCGTGATTGATCAAAACGTGAAAACTTTGGTTTTCATGCTGGCTTTTATATCTCTAAAGCTTATGAAATTGGAAGTAATTTGACTGAAGTGCAGGATGGAAGGAAGGGGTCCTTCCTGTGTGCAGTGGAATTGTTCCCTGAGCTGTTCCACATCATCCCAGTTTCCCATGAACATGTATTTTGCTTAACCAGTTTGCAGAATAAGACCAGTTCCTGTCTGATATGAGCTCTTCAGGTTAGCTGGTGCTGTGCAAGTATAAATTACCAACACGGTAATGTATAGTTTTATAGTTGTAACCGCTTATAGGTGTGCCAGTGCTAAGGGTTAGAAGCAGTCAATGGAAACAGTGTGCAAAAACCACCAATAAGCATTTAAATACTGTTTTCAGCATAAGATCTGTTTCGTTCTAGCAATCTGGAAACTTGATCTTTGTGCAGCGTTGCCAAGTATTTAATGACAAGTTGATGTAATAAGGTTTTTAGATACCATCTCGTGGGATGCTTTCTTTCTTAGAGAAGCCTGTCTGTGGGGCAGTCATCTCTATGATGGTGTAGATCAAAAAGTATTTAAATATACCTTAAAAGAAGGTTTGTTTCAATTTCTAGGGGTCCTCATAAGAGCCGGTGTATTGGGCATGACTGGTCTTAGCAGGGTGCTGGGGCAGGGCTGCCCTGTGTGGGGTGAGGTGGTGGTGCCCTGTGCCAGACACAGCTGGGGTTGTTCTTGCATCAAACCCTTATCTGGTTTGAATAGTTAAATGAGTTGGTGTGGGACAGACCCCAAACTTGTGAAGCAAGGAGACAGAGGGGGATTTTGTCTTTCCTTCAGCTCTCTCTGGCAGGCAAAGACCTGAATTACAACAATTTGGTTTTCCAAAGTGAAGTGATGCCTGTGTACAACAACGTGTACAGCACTATAAAGATGTTGAAAACTCCCCTGAGTGTGCAGTAGTGCTGGTAAAAGGGCTCAGCAGTGATGAGGTCTCGCGGGACCTGTGGAAGATGCTGCATGGCCATTTCTGAAAGCACTGAACTTTGGTTTTTGTTGTGTATCAGATGTTTGAATCTTTATGTAACAAAGGTTTATAATAAAGGGCTATGGAGCTGCTGCGAGGGCTGGAGCAGCTCTGCTCTGGAGCCAGGCTGAGAGAGCTGGGCTGGGGCAGCCTGGAGAAGAGAAGGCTCCTGAAGGGGAGACCTGAGAGCAGCTCCAGTGCCTAAAGGGGCTGCAGGAAACCTGGAGAGGGGCTTTGGACCAAGGGCCTGTAGGGACAGGCCAAGGGGAATGGCTTTAACCTGCCAGAGGGGAGACTGAGATGAGCTCTTAGGCAGAAGCTCTTCCCTGTGAGGGTGCTGAGGCGCTGGCACAGGGTGCCCAGAGAAGCTGTGGCTGCCCCATCCCTGGCAGTGTTCAAGGCCAGGTTGGACACAGGGGCTTGGAGCAAGCTGCTCCAGTGGAAGGGGTCCCTGCCCGTGGCAGGGGTTGGAGCTGGAGAAGCCTTAAGGTCCCTTCCAAACCAGTCTGGGATTCTGTGGTTTAGACCTTTCTGTTGTCTGTCTTTCTAGGGGAAATGGGGGATGTAACTCACACCGGCCCTGTAACTTTGAACGTGTTTCTTCCGGTACAGCTCAAGGAAGCCGGGGGTTCTGGAAGTGCAGGAGACTTTTCGGGTCACACTAGAAAGGGTTTGTAAGACTTGAGCACATTTCCATATGGCATCACCCTGTTTCCACCTAGCGTTTCAGTTCCTCTGATCCTCAGGAGATGGATAAAAGCAGAGAGGTGAGCAGCTGGGTAGAGCTGAACAGCAGATCTTTTAACCACAGCACATCACTTCACTGAGCAATTATTTTCCAGCTTTGTTTTTTAGCAGTGTAAGGACTGAAACCAGGAGTTGAGCTCAGTCTGGGGATGAGTGGCAAAGGAATGTGAACAGGAATGTGATAGGAGAACAGAAATGTCTGTTGGATGGGTGCAGCGTGCTCCAGGAGATAGCTATTTTTAACCCTGTGTTTTAAAATGTGTAATTAAACTGTTGTTTTGGAGTCTGAATTAAAATACCAGAATAATATACTGTGATTTTCTGTTGTTTTAGGATTATTTATGTAAAGCACAGAATACATCTCACTAGTGTTTTCCCTGGGAATACACAAGCCACTTGTGGCTGTCAGGAAAAGAATGGAATTTGATTTCTTGTTTTCCTCTTTGTGTTCGAGATAGGTGACTCACTGCTCATGTGGTGCTTCTGCAAGTGAAAAGCATTTCTGGAGTACCTGGCATTGCTGCTTCCTTCAGTTCTGCATCTTGTACAATGGCTCTTTTATCAAGCAGAGTGTGTGGGACATGTGGAGGAGGTGAAGCTGAATTCATGGATTTCAACCGGTTACTGTTCGTGTGTTTTCTGTAAAGGTTTTAGTTCGGTTGCTTGTGAGCTAAATGGAAAAATGAATGGAAACAGGAGCCTCCAGAGGAGAGTAGGTGTTTGAGGACTGTTGTTGTTCCATGGGATGAATGATCTTGTTGGGGTCAGAAGTGAGAAGTAACTGATTCCTGGGTGTGTGCTGATTGACTTCAATACCAGTCAGTGCTTGGGAATGGCTCTGTGGCTTTAGCTGGTTTTTAGTTTACTGCTCAAGAGCCACTTTTGGAAAAGTGGCCCATGGATTGCCCTAAACCTCATTCTTTTATATTGGTAATGCTGCTGTCAATACACAAACTGTGTCATCAGCTCCTTGGGGTCAGCAGAGCAGGAGGTGCAGATGGTAAGAGCAGTTCCCATTTGGTTGCACTGGATGCGAGGGAGGCAGTAACAGCATTTGCTGTTTAGATTTAAAGACAGCTTTTGTATGATGGCAAATGCAACAGCAAGATTGAATGTATGAATTTAAAACAGTGATGGTTTTCTTTGTGCTTATAGTAGCTGCTGTCTGACATCTCTTTCAGATTTCCCTTTGGGTTAAATTTGTTACATCCTGCACTTCCTTCAGTGCAGAGAAGGCAAGGTCTAACAGTCTGGTGGTTTTTATATGTGTGTGTATATATATATGTATGTATGAGACTGTTGCAGGTAATATTTACAGGGTATGCAGACAGGCATGGCTGTTTGCATATGAATACATGAATTCTTTTACTGAAAGTAAGACTTCTTTGGCCTAAACCCATGTACTTGCTCTCTGTAGGATGGTGTTTATAGCATATGTGCTCTGTTGTCCTGCACAGCAAAGGTCTGCTCTGCGTTCCTGGAGCAGTTTGTGTGGAATTTGTTGCCTGCATGAATGCTGCTCCTGTGTAATTTGGAACTTCAGAGAAGTGGGAGAGTGCTCCTGAGCTGTTTGTCTGAGTGCATCTGGGTTTGAATCAGTCCTCAGCTCCCACCACCCTGCGTTACTGCAGCTCCTCGCCTGTGGTTATGGTAACAGCTTCCAGTGCCCAAAACTATTTTGGGCAAACGTTTGCAATAATAATGATCAGAAGCAGCAATTATTCCCTGGTGATTTCATCCCCAAAATAAACTGAGCAGCGTAGGTTTCACCATTACAAAACCCGATCGGAGTGCTATTAAATGCCATTAAATGTTCCAGTTTATAGGAATTCTGCTCCTGGTTCTGTCCTTTATTGCGGAGCAGCGTGACAGGGTGTTGGCTTTTTTGTGACAGGATTGAGCTGTCCTGATGAACAGAAGAATCACCGAGCTGTACAGAGACTGTTCTGACATCTCAAGATTAAACACCCTTGTGTTGAGTTGTCTTCCGTGGCAGTGCATTAACAGTGGTTTGTTTCAGTTTTGCCCCTGTAAGGGAGTCAGCACAGTTGAAGCTCTGCCGCCTTCTCCCTAAAAACCTGCTCTGCCTATGCACAATGTTCCCTCCCATGCTCCCTGCAGTCACCAGCTCCGGGAGGTCCCCAGGCAGAGCCTGGAGGTGTGGGGTGGTCCCTGATGGCCACCGATGTGCCCATCTGCTTCGTCAGTTCTCCAGGAGATGTCTGAGCTGCTGGGGGGGATGTTGAGCATGAGGCTGTTGATAGCATCCCTCCAAAGCCTGCGATAACAGCGTGCTCCTCTCTGCTTCTCTGCTGCAGGAGACAGTGGTATTTGTGTTCCCATAGCGTGTTGTAAAATGCATGAGATTTTGCTCATCCTCCTTGGAAGTGGGAATAGGAAAATGAGAGCATCCTGAAGCAGAAGCTGTTAGAAGAGCATGCAGAAACCTGCAGTGATTTGGGCTTTATTTTGTCTTCCTAGCTATGGATTAGAAGGACTGATTTTTGCAATGGGCTTTTTCCATAATGGCATTCTCGTATTGTTTGGTCAGAGCTTGCACAGGAGGAAAACAGGCTGCTGAATTTAGTCACTGATTTCTCTTAGCCGTGGCCTAAGGCTATGCTGAGATTTATATCCCATTTGTATTGTTGCAGCTCAAAAGAAGAATGTTCAGAGGATGACAAGTGTATTCTGAGTAGGTATGTTGTTTCGTTTTCATATGAAACCCATTTTTTCTGTTCCTGCTTCCATTGGTCAGAAAGGAGGTTAATAGGAAGAGAATAGAGTGCACTGCTGCAGTGTCCCTGTTCAGGTAGAACAATAGCATCCGACACAGCTCTGTAAAAATTAGCTGCTTTCCTGAACCAAAGCTGCATTGTGCTGGTGTGCACAGTGCAGTCCGTCTGTCTGGGGGGGGTTTAAGCATCTACTGCAGTCAGCGCTTCCCTGACGAGGTGGCACTATTGTGGAGTTGAAGGATAGAATCATCACATCGCTTTAGGGGACAGCAGGATTTAAAAGGAGATGGCTGGCAGCCTCGCTTTACAGCTCGGGAGCACCGATTTAAGGGCACTGGCAGAAGCAGCTCCTTGTTCCTAGCAGCAGGCACTGCTGTGTCAGTGGTGTGTGTGGAATGGAAGTCCTAGTTGGTAGCCTGTTATGGAAACGCTGTTTGCTGTTATTGTAGTACCGTGGTGACAACATGCCATTGAAATGGAAAACGAGCTCTCCTGCTATCTGGAAATTCCCAGTTCCTGTGCTTAAAACATCCAGGTCATCGCCACTTTCTCCAGCGTACATGTAAGTGAGAGAAATGAGGATAATAAGGTGGGATTGCTTTTGTGAGACTACCCTGTGGCAAAATACCCTGTTATGTGTTAAATGGCATTGGCACTCAGAATCTTACCTTGTTTTCTGTGTAGACCCCCCCCGACTTTATCCTGGATGTCTCATGGTGGATGTTGTGTTAAGTCTTTCCCTCTTTGTTGAAACAGAGAGAAATTGTGCAGATTAAACTATACTTGTAATAATATATGTTCATTTGAAAAGTTCGTGTTGCTGTTAATCTGTAGATCTTGAATTGACAGGGAAAGCTCTGAAGCAGGCTTTCATTCTAGTGTATGTGCTAACATTTCCTCCTCCTGACTATTGCACTTGGAAATTAAACATGCAATCACCTGCTGTATTGTACTGCACTTCTGTTCGTGTCAGATCTTGTATGGAAGAAATCACCTGCTTTCGTCGTCTTTTAGTCTGCAAAGTCTTAGCCTTAATACAGCTTGAATGTCTTGTGATAAAGTTACAATAAAAGCTTAAACCACAAGTATCAGTCATCCAGATCCAAGTACTTCTGGTGCTGCAATTTGTCCGTATAAAGTAGCTTCACTGAAAAAAGCATTTTAATACACCCAGAAACAATGTGCCTTTGTCTTGCCAAACCTTGGTGGAGCTTTTGTTCACCTTTTGCTGCTGCCAGCTCTGGGTTAGCACACACAGGTGGCTTTTTTCCCCTCTGTGCAATCAAACTAAGCATAGGGTGTTGAATTGCTTCTGCCTTTCCTTAAGAAAGCAGCTCTTTCAAAATGGGGCAGAACTGCTCTAAAATGCACAAGTAGCTGTGTAGATGATTTCCCCATCTGGAAATGACTATAAAGACTATTACTTTCCAATAATATTCCAGCCCAATACCTACTTAGTACTTTTAAGCTTGTATTGTCATCTTGCAGATAGGTTTTTGCTTCAGCTCCTGTAAGGATGTGGCTGTAAAAAGGGGGTTTTAGGGGTTCTCTGCATGTCGTGGTGTTCGGCTGCTGCTGTGCATCGCCTGGATAAGCAGCGGGGCCGGAACAGCCTGATGCGGCTGCGGGGTCCCTCTTGTCCTCGCTGGGAAGGGCTGGGCTTTGACAGCTAACCTGTTTGAGATGAGTCTTCATTTCAGCCTTTCCTCACACCGAGTGCATCACGTATGCTTAAGGCTGCCAGAAGATGAGCCATTTCCAGTCAATTGCTCCTTACTCTGAGTTTTCACAAAATATTGGCTACATACAAAGGAAGCGTTGTTATGGGAGTTGTGAGGCTTTTAAACCTATTTCAGGGAAGCAGTGTCTTCAGGGTTGTACATTACGCTTTTGGCTTTTAAACTATACTTATTAGATGCAAGAAAGGTCATAAGGAGCCTGGTCTGCTCAGTCTGCTGCTGACACTGAGCATTGCTTTTGTGTCGCTTTAAATTGCTCATCCAGCACTGTGTGTGCTCCGGCTTTTCTGATTGGGATCATGTAGCTGATTATCTCGGTGTGTTCAGAGTGTGGGGACAGGTTTAGTGATCATGCTGAACTATACGATGCTGTGCTTATCTGGAGCATCAGAAATATGTGATCAACAGCCCTAAGAACCTTTTTATAATGAGTCCATGTATCCCAGTGCTTATGGAGATATTGCTTCCCTGGCACGCAACCCAGACCTTAGCAGGACTCTGAAAGCTAATATGAAAATCATTCGTACACTTTATTATAAAGAATGAGGAACGTTACAAAATGGCACCTATTTGATTAGGCAGTATATATATGGACTAATAACCCACCCCATCTAATTTAGGTTGACCAGTAAAGCAGGTGATGGAATTAATTATGTTCATTGCAGAGATCACAGTAAATTTGCTACTGTTTTATGTGATCCGATGCTTTTCACATTCATATTCATGACTTTTCTTTCTGAAGTAGTACTCTGCACACTGGCAAAAGGCTTATGTTTTAGGTGAAAGATTCAGGAATAAGTGGCGTGTGAAACAGGATGTGTATTGATGTGAAATAAACGACCATAAAACTGAATTCACAGATGAACACCTCTGTACTTGGTATGTTGGATCTAGGATAGAGAAAGGTAGAACTGAGCTTTTGATCGCTTTAATAATTGACATCTTAATCTTGTAGAATCGGTTTGTAGTATAATTTTAAATGTAACATAGGGAGGTCTTAAAGGGTTGGGGGTTTTGGGATGTACCTAAAACGAAATTCCTGTTTTTCTAGTAAAGTTCCACTTAACTTTACAAGCTTCATCCTACTTCTGATTTACAAGTACCTTACCTGAAAGTTAAACTGCTTGTCAGGATACACAGGTTTGATTAGTGTTTGATTTGGTGCTTGTAGCCAATACCTGAGCTCTGCCTTAGTTTCCTTGTATGGAAAGGCCAAAACTGGTGGTTCCAGACATGTTTGGCTGCTGGGATGAAGCAGGTACAAAGTACCACTGGAGAGCAGGTAACTGTCCTCAGGCTGTGCAGCTGGGAGGAGGGTTGTGGTAGTTCCTGAGGCAGGGAAAGGTGTTCAAGGAGCTGGTCCTAGAGAGTTCTCTGCTGCAGGAAACCTGTGGCCGGGTAGGATGTGAAAGGAAGGACCTGCTGCAGCTGAGCTGATGGCTTTGCAGTGAGGACGTGGTTCTGTTAGTGCTGGTGTTGCTGGGTCTGGTTTTTTCTTTCCTGGCAGCGGGAAGGAGCAGTTCTGAATCGCTGCCTCTTGGCTGGTGGTTTTGTTCACCTCCAGTTATTTGTTAGGGATAACTTTGGGATATCCTGGCTGCAGGAGGTAACTCTTCACATTAGATGAAGGGCGAAGGGTTCCTCTGATGGAACAGATGTACCCTGGCTTCTGGGAGAACTGGTCCAGAGCATCTTGAGCTTTCTGCCCAAGTTGATGGCAGATTGTGACTTTGCATAGGGAAAATGAGATCATGTTAGGACTGAAGCACTGGCGTGTAACCAGCATGTGTAGGTGTAATGCAGCCTGGCTCAGTGCACAAGTTGGGAATGTGCTGTATGTGCCTTTGTCAAGCTGCTTTCCAGTGGGTTTCATGACACTTGCGGCATTGGGGTTTAGAAGCTATATTCCTCTTGTCAAAATGAGTGTGAAAGCTGTCGCAGCAAGTTTATGCTCTGCTGGTGAAGTTGTGGTTGTGTCAGCCATGTGGGGACAGACCTAGGTGATAGAATCATACAATCACAGAGTGCTTTGGGTTGGAAGGGACCCTAAAGCTCATCCAGTTCCAGCCCCGTGCCACAGGCAGGGACACCTTCCACTAGAGCAGGCTGCTCAAAGCCAGGACTAATAATACCGAGCTGCAGAAGTACTATTCCTTGGCATCATAGCTGTGTATTGAGAGCCACATGTTTAAAACAAAAACCCCAGTGCCTGGCATGAGCAGAGGCTAAGAACAGACACCCTGCTTGAGAAAGGGTGAGGAACGGATCGGCATTTGGCTGTGTGCACAGCTTGGAGGTGTGAAGGAACACCTCCTTCTTAATTACTGTCTATGGGTCCCAATTATTGTTTAATCATCTCAATTACTGTGCATGGGTCACATCATCTCACACTCTTCAGACCAAAGAGAATTCTTTGTTATTGACAGCAGCGATGTCCTCTGTGTGGTTTTCCAAAGCTGAGCACATTTTCTATGGACAAGGATGGAAATGATGTTTGTGGGAGCTCTGGGGGTTAAAGTGCAGTGATGGACATCTGCAGAAAGCTCTATAGTGCAAAAACATTGCTTGCAAAAATGCTGTTTTCAAAGTTCCTCAGACATAGGCTTGTTCACGTGAAGTGGCTTCAGCCTCCAGCATGCCTCTGTTAAAAAGAAGTAAAATCCTTAATGCAGAATAATCTGTCTGTGAAGTCAGTGCCTTCTCTCCTTTGACATGGAATAGTGTGTTGATATTTTCAGTGGAAACTATCCTTTGCGTGTGTTGTCATAAATAACTAACATTAGGAGACAAATGCAATATTCCAGTCCTGCTATCAAAGGGTTTGTAACACTGTCCTGAACCGTGGTTGTGAAATTTATCTAATGGGAACTGCCTGGCAGTGATGGAAATCGGTCGCTGTGCAGAGAAGTAGAAGAAATTCTTAATACTCTGGAGTAATCAGTGTTAGCATTAGCTGCTTAGATAGGTTATATAGGTTAATGCTTTTGTGTCTTCTTGCAAATCTCTGATTTGCTCCACTACGAGCTCTTTGAGTTTATGCTGTACAATGATATGTACTTAAATGGGAGGAGATGTGTATGCAGGATTCATCAGACCAGCCCTATTAGTGCTTTTCTGTGGGACCACCCTCTGTGCTTCTACTGTCTTCACTGGTCCGTTTTAGTCAATCACCCCTTTTGTTGGGCTCTCAAGCACTGACCTCAGCCCAGACTCTCGGCAGCATTCCCATTTTAAGCAGTTACTTCCTAGATGTGAACATGTTGAAATCTGCAACCTCAATGTGCAGGTCACCCCAGCTATTCTATCAACTAATCTGACAATGCACAAAACCAGATCAATGGGTGGGTGGGGAATAGAAGAGGCTTGTATCTTATAAATAGGAGGCTGCTTTTAATCCCAGTGATTTTGTATATATAATTCTCATTTGTGCCTGTTGATGTGACTTTTGCTTTTTAAATAATAGGTATTTCAGTTTGTTGTTCGAAGAGAAATTCCACAGCAGTAATAAACTGGCAAAACCAAGGGAAACCCCAAACTCATTATCGTGAAGCTTCCCAATGCTGGTGGTTTCTCTGGGCAGCCCTTCAGAGGGGATGCTGGGGCTCGCAGTGCCTAAGAATTACCTTCTCTTACGTAGCACAGTGTTGTGATATTGACTTCATGTCATGACATGCTAAAGCAACTTCATAGAGCTGTCTTGAATTAGTGCCTCAGCCTGTTCTGTCAGTGTCAGCTTTGCCAGTTTGTCACCAGTAAAGACCCATCAGGTAGAATGTGATCCACTGGTGCATTCAGAGCGTTCTGAACTGTTCTGTAAGGCACCCGCAGTATTAAGCTAAAATGATGACTTGCCTTTTGAGTGCCAAAGACTGACTATGAAGGGCAGAGAGTGGGATGTGCAGTGTCAGTCCAGCCTGACCCGGGGAACCCCCAAAGACTGTTGGATTTTACCTTTCTGAATGTCAAGGTAATGAAGTAGCTTTGCTTCTTGTGTAGAAGCTACAGAGCATGTGGCTTGGCTTTGCTTTTCCTGGTTTGGATCGTAGGAATCAATAGACTAACACCAACTTTGGCAACAAGTCATTAGAGAACTGTTTCTAATTTAGCATTATTAAACAATCTGAGTCTGCAAAGTCGAGCTACAAATGGCTCAATGAATGTAAACCCTTTGTCAACCAGATAAATGTGGATGTGAGACTAAGGCTCCCAGAGAGACCGAATACTGTTAGGAACAAAAGCTTTATAGCAATGACTGAGCCAAATATTGCTTTGTTTCTGGAGAAAACAAATTTGAATTAACCAGCAGGCTGTAATTATGCTGCAAACAGCTTGAGACCTCTGATAGTTCAGTTGTTTAAGAAGGAATTTTGAGGAGAGTGTTTCCTGTGTGCTCACCCTTGGGAAATCCTATGAAACGGTTGGTGATGTTGCTCAGTCCTCCACTGCCAGCTTTGTGGGACTTGGTTTTTGTGCTGGCTTCGGTCACAGGGTGGCCTTGTTAGGGAGTGATACAGAAAGGGTCAAGTGATGCTGGGAATAGGCTTATTTCTGTGTCGTCCTCCTCTCCACCCAGCTCTGTTGGTGTTTGGAACAGTGATCATACCTTCAATCATCTGCGTGTTTCTAGTTGCATTCATGGCATCGTGGGTTTGCATACTTGAGCAGAGACTTTTTGTCAAGGTGGTTGTGGCTGAAGTGCTTGGCTGTGTTAAAAGTAATAAAAGATTAAAAAGAAAGGTTAAAAGCTTGGCAGTTCTGCACTGGTCTTGAGAACTTGGCTTCTAGAATAGCTTAAGTACGTTACCTTGAGCTTGGCTCTGGTTGGACAAGGTTCTGTGTCACAGAACCACAGCCTGGTTTGTGTTGAAGGGGCCTTAAAGCTCCTCCAGTTCCAACCCCTGCCACGGGCAGGGACCCCTTCCACTGGAGCAGCTTGCTCCAAGCCCCTGTGTCCAACCTGGCCTTGAACACTGCCAGGGATGGGGCAGCCACAGCTTCTCTGGGCACCCTGTGCCAGCGCCTCAGCACCCTCTGAAAAACAAGTTACCTTTTTTAACAGGAGTTTGTAACTTCCCTTCTGTTAACAGTAACCAAGAAAACTACCCGATTTTATAATTTGTTAATGGTTCCTTGTAAAAAAATCACAGGAAAAGTTCCTATAGGGAATGCAAGTTCTCATTTTAAAATTGATGCATGACTCTGCTAAAAGAGAACACAAAGACGAAAGATCATTTTTATTCTGATCAAGTCAGCTCCTCCCTAAACAGACCAAGCAACATGTTCAGCAAAAAAATAGTCCTCGTTTTGGGGGCATCCAGGTCCTGGCACAGGCTGCTGCTGGAGACCTCAAAGGAGGATGAAGGAAAGAGCATCACTCGAAGGCAGGAGCTGAATCACCATGGGATGCACACAAAGGATCAGGAAGAGGAATCATGCTTTTCCTTCTTATTATGAGCACTAGTGTCATGCGAGCAGCTTCAGGTGTCACTGGGTTTTCTGAAGTGTGTTTAAAGGCAGTTTTTAATGGATGAACTAGGGGCTGAAAATGTATATAGAAACACTTCTTACAAGGGCAGATAGTGACAGGCCAAGGGGAATGGCTTTAACCTGCCCGAGGGGAGACTGAGATGAGCTCATAGGCAGCAGTTCTTCCCTGTGAGGGTGCTGAGGCGCTGGCACAAGTTGGCTCCCAACCCAGACCAGTTTGAGATTCTGTGACTCTGTGATAACAAGGATTTCCAGCAATTGTATGGGTTGAAGGTTTGGAATGAAAGCAATGTGAAATACTGTGATTGTCTAATTTGTTCATCTACATTATATTAATACCTAAATTTCTTAATATAAGCATCATAGGATTTTCTTTTATATGGTGCTGCTACATCAGTTGTGCTTATTGAGTTCCTGGGTGGCCATGTAATTTGTTGGGGAATTCCTAAATTCATTACTCACCAAGCTTAACATCTGTTCCTACTGGGAAGACTGTAAAATAATCAATACTTTCATTATTTTTTTGGCAGACTAAGCATACTATGGTACTTTTTTGCAGGTTATGCATGCAAAGTAAGGAATTACTGTATATCTAATAGTAAATGGAAGTTTCATTGTATTTCACTGGCCTTTTCAGTAGTAGGTTCATTAGCAAAATCCATGCATAGTTGTGTGTATAGGAAAGCCCTGTAATACACCAGCATTTTTGATAGAGCCTAAAATAAGAAAGATTTGTCTTGTAATAAGAATATCTTCATATGAACTTGAAATGTGGTTCTTTGTTTGCTGATAAATTCCAAAGTAGTGGCACATGCCAGGCGTGATTGCTGAAGATGCTGTTTACCAGTGACCAGAGCACTTGCAGTCATGGTTCATTGAACAGTAATTTGACAGAGAAAATAAGGTTATAATCCTTTCAAAAACAAGCTATTGAGCTTCACCAAATGAAGAATTCACTGTGTAGCCAATATGGCTTTGGCAGGCTTTTACTGAGTTATGTAAAGTCTGTGGGTTTTAAATAAATCAGAGAACACGCACTCTGAAATAGCCCTAGCTGTAGGCTGATCTCCTTCCTTTGCTTTCAAAGGCTGCATTATGATCTGACAAACAGATCAATGCTTTCCCCATGTAAATGAACCAACTCCTAATAATATTCACAGTCACCTTGTTCCTGTTGCATCAGAATGAGTTCAGCTACTTCTGAAGAAAGCATCATCACTGAACATTGTTTTATTCCATTCATCCACTGAACTCCATCCAAAATGGCAACAACATAATTTGAATCTTATAGCTGAGAGGAAAACTTGTCTTAGTTTCCAGAGACCCCTGCTCCTCATGGCTCACCTGGGTGCCTATGGACCGTTTTAACAGGTTAGTATTTGCTTAGTGCTTTAGAAAGCAGTTTGCCTCTGAATCACATTGTGACTCCAGCCAGTTAACAAATACTTGTCAGTATGTGCTGGAAGGTTCCAGTACTTCCAACAGCCTTTGCAGGAAGGTACAAATCGCAGTTCCACAAGAGACGGGGGAAGCTACAGTGAAGGGTAGGGGGAGGAAGATTGACATTCTGGGTCTCATGTCCCATCCCAGTCACTGGGTTAGTGGCTCTCCTGCTGGGTACATGCTGCAGTTTCTCCTTTAAAGTCAGTTCACAGTTTCCACACTTCACTGCAGGCAATCTGCAGAGGTAGTTGCAGAACTGGAAGCAGTGAATGACACAAGTCCTATAAATACTTGAGTCAATCTGTGTGTTCTCCAATTGCTCACTGGCATCCTCCTGGAATACAGAGCTCTGGGTTACTCTTGTGTGTGATGCAGTGCTCCGGTGTTGCCTTTGCTTTGTGTGTGGAGGAACTGCCGTGTTTTCACTGTGTCTTACAAAGATGGGTTCTCTGCTTGTGTGAAGATAAATGCTGAAAGATGAACAAAGCCTCTGACAAACTGGTCACTGCTGGTCACCCCCAGTGAGTGTCCCAAGGCTGGATCCCAGGATCCGTCCACTCTCGCCAGCTCTTAGTGCGAATAATGCCCTTGGTAGAAGAGGAAGCTTGGCCTTCCCAAATGGGGAAGCTGTAAGGCTCTGATCAACCTGCTCTAGTGGAAGGTGTCCCTGCCTGTGGCAGGGGGCTGGAGCTGGAGGAACTTTAAGGTCCCTTCCAGCCCAAACCAGTCTGGGATTCTGTGACAGTCTCTTCTGCGGAAGAGCATCAAGGTGGGAGCTGCTGAGCTCACGTGTGTGCTGTGCACGTAAGACAACTACTGGGGATGGACTGAAAATGAGGCAGGGAAGTACCATGTTGTAGGCACACCTAACATGTCGAGGGTGTACTGACAAGTATTGCGAGTCCTTTGAAATCTGTGGTGCTCTCTCTGTTGTCTCGTGCTGTAGGAGACCACTGAGGACAAAGCTTGGGAGGTTTTGAGCAATGTGGCCTGTTGAGTACAATGCTTCCATTCTCACTGCTCTTCTTGGACCAGATGAATCCTGGTGAAGGGCTTTGCCTTCATTTGCACAAGTTAGGAAGTCTGCTGGCTGTCAGGAGCTGAAGCAGCATGGGGCATGGGCAAGCATGGTAAAAACCCCACTTCAAACAGCGAGGGGGTCGGTTTACTTGTATGGTTATTTTCCTAATGATTTTAACCTATGTGTACATCTTCTGTTTCCTTCTGAGTTCAGAAACAGTGTTTGAAAAGCCCCTCGGTGTAATGGTGATCTGACCTGACATTTCAGAAGCACACAGTCAGGTCCAGGCTAGTTGGAGCTGCGGTTCCTTCCCACCCACACTCACAAGTCTCCCCATGTTATCTTCTGTTTCTCCTCAGAAAGACATGTACAGATTTAGAGCCTGGGTATCCTTTGAAGTTATGTCATGCTCTTTCCTTGATGTGATTGGATTAAAACTGAAACAAATAAACAACAAAAATCCCCAAACCACCCCAGAACAAAGTGAACAGAGCCAGCAACTGCTTTGCTGCGGGGCTCCATCCTTGGCTGCATTTGTGGGATACCAAAGGTAGTTTGGAGAGCTCAGGTGCAGCCTGTAAAACAGTGTTTCAATTACACTATGGATTTGCTTTCTAAAGTAGATAATTCTGTTTCCAAAAGGACGTGGTTCTTGCATGCTGCAGTACACCCACATTTATGAATTCCTTTCAGATGTGTGAGCACGGGGTTGCTACGTTCAAAGTCAAAGCTCTTTGGACTCATTCCTGCAGTCTGTTGTTATGTCTGTGTGCATAAAATCTTCCTGCTCCAAACCCGTGTGCGCTGTTGGATGGTGAATTTGTTCTGAACACATTACGTAGCTGACCTTATGTCCTTGTGGGTTTGAACAAAGCACATCAGTGCTGTCAGGGGAATGTGGGTTTCAGAAGCTGTTCTGTGTAGTCCATGTTCCCAAAGAAGGGGGGGGGTGCATGTTTTCTGTACAAACAGAACCTGTTTGGGGCTTGGGAATATGAAATATACTTTTCATCCTCAAATTCCCAATTTGACCTTAAATAAATTGGGCTGGGGGAGTTTTAGCACATTCTTGCCATTTATTGACAGTAATCTCTGAAACCGCCTTGGAGGCCAGTGTCTGAACCTGCACATTTAAATCGTGGCAAACTTGACAATCTGAGATTTGCAGCAATTATATCAAAGTGGCGTGAATCGTCTGTGACATGTGGAGTCTTTCTGAGTAATGAAGCTGCCCTCATCTGTGGATGAACAGCTTCTGTTTGCTAATGTTTGTGTGTATGTGCATTATACCACAATGCAATGCTAACAGTGCATTAGATCACGGCAGTGACAGGAAGTGATTATCATTAATATTTCTGGAGATGATCGCTATTTACATTTTATAATAGTGACGGTGTAGGGGAGCTGGACTCTGATATGCAGATCTCTTTATACAAATCTCATTTCCATCTCAAGATTAAAATTGAAGGCTAAGAATAGTGCAGCAATTCCAGAACAGTTCTACCTAAAATTAGCCCTTCCCATCTAGATGGGGACAGGAATTGCTTGGCCTGAAAACCAGAAGTGTTGACTTCACACTAACACGTTTTAACTTAAAAATGCTGAAGTGGTTGCCTGCAGGAGCAGGGTACTGGGTGTCCTAAGGAAGGAGTTGTTGTGGGATAGTGGGATAGCTGAGAGTTGTTACAGCTTGAAACTCCTCTATGTGTATTATGTTCATACTTGAGCAAGATAACACAAGCCATTGAGAGTGAAATTACTGAACTTTGATACTACAATGAGAATTTCAATCTTTTAGCTTTCCTTGGCAATCTGGGATTTTTCTGGATGAAAACCCTGCAAGAATCCTACAATAGCGGAAGCACATGTAGAAATGAAATGATGTGCATGGGGTGGATATCATTTCAGCTAATTTAATTAGCTGTTAATGCTAATTTAATGCTGTTAATGCTTCACTTTCCTAGATCAGCTGAAGGGGGGACCACTATGGACTGAGTCTATCATCTGCTGATGTTTGGCCTGTGCTGTTATGTATGCTTCAGGGAATCAGCTAGGTTGGAAAAGACCTTTAAGATCATCAAGTCCAATCCAGAAGACTGTGGGTTTAGTACACAAGAGCACTGAATGACAATGAGTTTGGGCTTACGGCTTCTTTGTTCTGATCTCCTTAGATCTCTGGTGGAAGAGGAGGATCCTCATATGAAAGTGTCTCTTGGCAGCAGCGATATGGGCGTCTCTGCCCATCTACAGTCTTCGAAGACAGGGACCACACGGTTTTTCACCAGCAACACTCACAGTTCCGTGGTACTACAGGTACGTAAATACTCTTGTGTCACTGTGGTCTGCAGCAGAATTTGGGCTGCTCCAAACAAAGCCTCTGCTCAATAGACCAGTAATTCCTAAAAAGCCTCACAAAAAATGCACATTAGGCTGTGCTGGCAGTGCCCACAGGCAGGCATGTCCTGGAGCTTCTCCTGGAGTTAAAGGGTTGACTTTTACCAGCAGCTTGGAGAATGAAGCTGTTTCCTCAGGGCCAGTGTGCTTTGTGTTCCCCAGCCATGTCTAGAAAATAATAACAATTATTCTACTTTATATTTTTATTTAGGACAAGGGGTGATGGGTTTAAACTGAAACAGGGAAAGTTCAGGTTAGATATAAGGCAGAAGCTCTTCCCTGTGAGGGTGCTGAGGCGCTGGCACAGGGTGCCCAGAGAAGCTGTGGCTGCCCCATCCCTGGCAGTGTTCAAGGCCAGGTTGGACACAGGGGCTTGGAGCAAGCTGCTCCAGTGGAAGGTGTCCCTGCCCGTGGCAGGGGTTGGAACTGGATGAGCTTTAAGGTTCCTTCCAACCCAAACCATTGCTTGTTTTCCAGTGAATAATTAATTATTGAATATATTAGAGATTATGGTTGTAAGGTGACAGTATTTCCTAAGTCACTTTTTGGAAATACAGTGCATCTGTGCATTAGAGTAAATAAGGATTTCCATAAGGAAGACAAAGGAGATTCCTACTCTCCTTCCAGATCAGGTGGGTCTTTGCATTGTGCTTTTCTTGCAGGGTTTTGACCAGCTGCGGGTGGAAGGTTTGCTTTGTGATGTGACGCTTGTCCCGGGGGATGGCGATGAAGTGTTCCCTGTCCACAGAGCAATGATGGCTTCTGCCAGTGACTACTTCAAGGCCATGTTCACAGGTGGGGTTTTTGTTGGAAGTACCATATGCTGCTCCCCCCAAATTGTCCCAGCAATGGCACTGAGACGTGTTAAGGGTTGTGTGAATCGGCCCAGGCCTGCAGACAGCTCTGTGTGGTTGGGTGGCACCTGGGCTTCTAAATTGAACTTGAAAGTTCTATTTGGATTTTATCTAAGTTGATGAACTCAATCAAAATGATCAGATCAACCTACTACCTCCATGTCTTTTTCAGGAGGAATGAAGGAACAGGATTTAATGTGCATTAAGCTTCATGGTGTGAATAAAATAGGCCTAAAGAAGATCATTGACTTCATTTATACTGCAAAACTTTCCCTTAACATGGACAACCTTCAGGACACCCTGGAAGCTGCCAGTTTTTTGCAGATTTTACCTGTTTTGGACTTCTGTAAAGTGTTTCTTATCTCTGGGGTAAGATGCCTTGTTTCACATTTATAATGGTTAAAGCCTCAGTATGGTTTTTAACAGTTCAAGTGAAATCTAAAACTTGCCATAATTCACCATTTGGATTCACAGAGAACAAGCTTTGTAGCTTTTCTCCTGAGTAGCATTTACGGTTTGAGTTTGATATAAATTATATCCCATTAAAAATCTTCCAATTCCTATGTATGATTGCAGTGAGGATCCTCATAGCTCCCAGATTCATTACTAGATGCACTCACACTTCAGATCCTTCCATAAGAAAACTACTCAGTGAGTTAAACTAAACAACAATAAAAATAATAGGAGAGTAAGATGCTATTGTTCTCTGTTAATGCACTTCTTGAAACCTTTTTGCTTTGAGGGATGAAGCCCTCAGTTGTAATGGTCTCTGTGATGATCTTTACGTCATCTTTGTAAACCAGTGAGCTTGCTTACGGTCCTTTACAATGATGTATCCTCTATAGGGATGTTACAAAAACATTGGTTATATGAGAGAAGGATCTGTAAGGGGTTTATGTTGATTGCCGTATTTTGCTAGAACTAAAAATGCCTTTGAATGCCTACTGGGAAATATTGTTTCACAATCACCAAAACAAGTGCTTTTGTAAGCAGGGAATCACCCCAAAGTAGCTCCTCTCCTTCTCCCTCTACCAGTAATGGGTAGTCAAAGGAATAATACGTACATAGCATGGTTGCTTTTGTGCAATAGGAGCAAATAAAAAGCTTGCCCTGCAAGGCTGTTTCCTGTAGTTCCAATGTAGTCCAGTCTATGGTTTAGAGTTGCCCTGTTCATTTTTGTTTGTTATAGGGATTGTGGGTCAGGGAGTCACCGTCCCTTCAAGTGTTCACACACTGTGTAGCCGAGGCCCTCAGTGCCATGGGTTAGTGGTGGCCTTGGCACTGCTGGGGAAGAGTTTAACTGGATGAACTTAAAGGTCTTCTCCAGCCCAAGTGGTTGTATGACTTTATGTAAGAGCTCTGCTCTGCTGTCAAAGCACTTCTGCCTAGAGAAACACTTTGGCATTATTGCTAATGCTTCCTGGATGTTTGCAGATGTTAATTGCTTATATACCTCACCGGGAATCTTACCTTCCCTGGAACAGGGAAACTGGTGTGCTCGATGTAAATTATAATAATATTTGGAATTCAGCTTTCTGCTAGTCTGTAACGAGAAATAAAGCAGCAGGTATTGCCGTTGCTGCTTCTATGTGGGTGTACTTTTGCCTTGCCAGAAGATGCATCTGCATAAATGCCAACTTGGAATAGAGTCTCAGTGGTGTTTTGAACTGGGGGTTTGGAGCAGGCTCCCCCTGGACTGAGTGAGCCCCAGGGACACTGCGTTGCCCCTTCCTCTTTCTGGGTAGGGCAGCTCCTTCTTGATTTTGCTTTCTCAGGGAAAGAGCTTCTTTCCTCTTAAACAGTGTGATTTGGGATTTTTTTCGTTGCTTAAGAAAGCCTTGTGTTCTGAAGTTTCTTTCACTTCTGATGCTGACTCATTCACTGGTTTGGTTCAAGTAAGAAGTGTCTGGTTTGACACTATGTATTGGGAAGGATCATTAAGATCATTCTCTTAATTTTATGGATTCTCTTTGAAATACTTTGATTTATACCAGTGTCTAAGGGGACACAATCTCGTCCACTGTATAACTGTAGAGGAAGTGCAAAGCAAAGTTTGTGCTGTGAGCGCGGTTGTGTTCTCAGCATCCTCATGTAAGAAAGTTTTGACTGTGCTTTTTAATTTGTTGGAACAGGAACAAGAGTTGGTGAGCAAATGGTTGGGTCTTTGTCATTTTAATTACCGTGTCTGAGTTTGACAGAGATTATTCCCTGTTTGACTGGTTTCATGCCATTTTTGAAGCATTTCTGTAATTTAAATGAGTTTTCAGAGTGAGTCTTGAGCTTATTTCTGCTGAAATTAGCATCCGAAAGCTGATGTGACCATTGCAGACACGTGCTTAATTGTCCTGGGAGTCCATTATTAAAGAGATTATAGAAGTCGGTTTGTGTTAAACATCATATAACTGTGTTACTTCAGAAGAGGAGATTGGAAATACTTACAAAGGAAAACATATGCTTAAGGTAACAGCTTAATTTATGTAAACCATAGTGAGACCTCCAGAGAATGGTGTATGTTGTAGTTGACTTGTAACATTTGTTACAACATTAGTTGACATTTGCACCCCTCCTGTCAAATAAGCCATTGCTCTGATCATTGATGGGGCTTGGGACAACCTGGTCTAATGGAAGATGTCCCTGCCCGGGGCAGGGAGTTGGAACTGGATGGGCTTTAAGGTGCCTTCCAACCAGAAGACCTTTCTATGATAACTAGCAAATTGTCCAATATTCAGGTGTCAATATTTGGAAGTCCTGTCTTGTCACAGGAACTTGGTGAATGAGGGTGAAGCAAAATGGTCTCAGTTTTGTGGGAGTGTGGGGTGCAGCATCAAGGCTCTGCCAGCCACCAGCTGATGTGAGGGTACGATTGATGCTGTTTCTGGAGCTGGTCAGGTTTCTGTGTTATTTCTGGACTTCCTTTAAGGGAGCCCACAGAAGAATTGAGGATTTCAAGGAAATACAAGCTTTTTTAAACTTAGACCTCCTGAAGCACCATCTGAAGTGCTCCGGTGTCTAAAAGTCATTGAAGCAGATGGTTAGACACCTCAGTGGTCTTGAGGGCTTGATTTTCTGTGCCTGTCATTTATTCAAGTTCTCCAAGGTTCTCATTTTGCTCTGTGGCCAGTTTTGTAGCATGTTGTAGGCAGTTGAGTTTTAGCAGAGCTTGGGAATTGATGGCTTCAAATTGCAACGAAGTCATCTGCTTTCTCACAGTGGCTTTTGCACTTGGGTTCTCAGGCTGCAGTAACGCTGTGCTGGGCTTCACCTCTCCTTTTGTGAAAGGTTATTAGTGTTTTCTGGAGCTTTAGCTTCTGCTCTGTAGTGAGCAGTTCCAGAGGGCAGTGTGACTGAGCAACTCTGCTTAGCAAAGCCGAAATCAAATCAGGTTCATGTAAAATCCTTCATTTCTCTGAAGCTGCTGAGCTGTTTGACCAGTTACAGCATTTAGCTCATGCTAAATTCATGCTAAATTGCTGGATTCTCTCTACAGCCAGGCTTACATTTCCACTCCTCCCATTCACTTCAGTGGGATTTCCAGAAGCAGCAGTTCCTTCTGGTTGTCAATGAGCTCTGGATTGACTGATTTCCATAGAGAACCGTTCCGTGCCTCTCACAGGTACCAAAGCATAGACAAAGTGTTGGGTTTTTTTGTTTATTGGCTTTTAAATTGACACTTGAGTAACTGAAGTATTGAAGTGTTTAAGTAGCATTATTGTCCTTGAATGCTGCCCAATTTTGAATATTTAAGTCAAAGTAACTATTGGATTTCATTCTGAAAGATGATTGCTTGGCTCAGGACTTGAATCTCTAGAGTATACGTTGTTATGACTATGAAGTCTTTGCAATATAATTTAGCCTGGTACATTGATTGTTATGTTAGAGCACAGTGAAATTAGTAAGAGTACTTTTGCCAAGGAAAGTAACATTTAAGAAGATACTTAATATGGTACCTTGATTGGAGGTGAGTGCTGGCGTTTGTTAGTGAGCCAAAGTGCACAATCTCATAAGCATCTTGGGGAGTACTTGCAGTCATAGTGTGGAAATAACAACCCTGAGTGTGGTACAATTCCAGTGGCTTAATTAAGGCAATCTAAAGTGAATTTTCTAAGAATTAGGGGTGACTGCAAACTGCTGATACCGTGTTCTTCAGTCATTGACGGTGTATAAAATGTCAATACATTTCTCAAATGTAAGCATTCCAGGATTACATTCCATGGCATACATTTACAGTATAACATAATTAGGATAATACAGCAACTAGGTGTGTGCTTGGGCACTTCATAACAGCCATGTGTCCTGCAGTAGGTCTAAATACCCCACTGCAACCTGAATACCGTGGACCAAGGCCAGCAGGCTTGGAGCAAGCTGCTCTAGTGGAAGGTGTCCCTGCCTGTGGCAGGGGTTGGAACTGAATGAGCTTTAAGGTCCCTTCCAACCCAAACCATTCTGTGCCTCTAAATTAAAAACCTTAAACTGAAATGTACAGAAATGAGGTTGACAAAGACTCAAACAGTTAAAGTGAAAAAGCTTCTTCAGCATCAGCGAATGTTTTATAGGTCATTGCTGGCTGATGTCATCATATTTGGATCTAAACAATATGGTCTGTCTTGCAATACAAAACTTATTTCCATCTGTATCTTGCACAGATATTTTTGTAATAAAAACTCCTGACAGTCTGCCACACGTTCGTTATAGATAGGACCTGATTACAGGATTGCTGTTCCTGGAGATGAAGAATAAGATTTGAACCTTTGACTTTCTAAAGGCATTTCAGGATCTGTGAATGAAGACTTTGGATGGCCTAATGCAGATCAGTTTCTAGTGAATTAAAGAAAATCTCCTGTTGCCATACTCATTAGACCTCAAAGTTGTGTAGTATTAAAGGGCAATGATCAGATTGAGTTATACAGTATTTAAATCTTGTAATCTCTGTCATGCCCAGAAGGTCATTTGAAGGTTTCTGCATTCTTAGGCTGCAATCAGGTCATAGTCCTCAATCATTATAATCTTTTTAAAAATAACCATGAGATTTGGAAGCTTAAATTCTTTGGGCATTGCAGATATAATGAGAATCACAAACTTGTGGAAGTCATTGACCTTGAGGAAGATTGATGTGCACAGAGGCTAGAAAGCACATCTGTAAATGGGGCTTGGGTTAGAATAAGGATTGAATGCCAAAAGGCTGTAATAATCAGCAAGAAGCATTTGAAAGTGGACTTGCCCTGCATATGTACCATCAGGCTGGCTGAAACCACTTGGCTGGGTTCACTGGAGACTTGCTTAAAGTTATGTCCCATTCCTGCCGTCGATTTCCTCCCTCTGCATTGGGGCCCAAGTAACCCTAGAAGTTTAGGAGCCGAAGATGTAAGAAAGGTAGATGCAGCAATAGTGTGAGAGAGATGGTCACCAAGATACGGTCACCCAACTACTGAATTGAATTAGGGGTTGAGCCATACAGCTGAAGTGGTTCATGTGCTGGGCATTTCTAGGGGAAATCCTGCTAGGCTGAGTGTTTAAAAATAATAATGCTATTTAAAACTGCTCTATAAAATCACTGCGTTTGTCTTAACTTTGGCAGGTATTCAATTTTGAACATATTCTGTAAGAGCACCATCTTGATTTACTGAAGATCTGATTTTGGTCATTTCTAAGGAATGTATTCATGGGATTAAAGTCTGTAAATAGATTGTCTGAAGTACGTCTTTGGCTGCATTATGCCAATACATTTTTAATAATGTTAGAAAACGTCCCATGGCAAGACCTGTTTTTCCCTTATTCTGTGTAACCTTGGGCTGATCACCTCTCCCTTAACTGTATCTTCCATGTGTCTGTCTCAAAGATGTTTGCAGAGCTTTTCAGAGATGAAGTGCTGTATAATTGCTTTGTACCAGCACTGTATAATGCATTTTACACAATATATATCAGCTACTTTTTACTTGCCTTGTTTCTTCCTTCAAAAGAAGGAGTAGGTTGGGTCTCCCCTTGCAGCCATGAATATTGCCACATCACACTGAATATTTATTTGCTCATGTGTAAGTCACCTTGATCACTGGAAGCATTGAAATACTGCTGATTCTATAGTATTCATTACATTCTACATTGTCATTGAGACGCCAAATTTAGGAAGTGTTTTGATTCCTCTGTCTGTTTACTTGATAGGTTTCCTTGGAAAACTGTGTGGAGGTTGGACGCATTGCCAACACATACAACCTCACGGAAGTGGATAAATATGTTAATAACTTCATCCTGAAGAACTTCCCGGCGTTATTAAGTACTGGTGAATTTGTGAAACTCCCCTTTGAACGTCTTGCCTTTGTGCTTTCAAGTAATAGCCTTAAGCACTGCACTGAACTCGAGCTCTTCAAGGCAGCTTGTCGCTGGCTGCGGTATGAGGAGCCCCGGATGGAGTATGCTGCGAAGCTGATGAAGAACATCAGGTTTCCACTGATGACTCCCCAGGATCTTATTAACTATGTTCAGACAGTGGACTTCATGAGGACTGACAATACCTGTGTAAACTTGCTTTTGGAAGCCAGCAATTACCAAATGATGCCGTACATGCAGCCGGTGATGCAGTCGGAGAGAACTGCCATTCGGTCAGACAGCACTCACCTGGTGACCTTGGGGGGGGTGCTAAGGCAGCAGCTGGTTGTCAGCAAGGAGCTCCGAATGTATGATGAGAAGGCCCACGAATGGAAGTCCTTGGCTCCCATGGATGCACCAAGGTACCAGCATGGCATCGCCGTGATTGGAAACTTCCTTTACGTGGTCGGGGGACAGAGCAATTACGACACAAAAGGGAAGACGGCGGTTGACACGGTCTTCAGATTTGATCCTCGCTACAACAAGTGGATGCAAGTTGCATCTTTAAATGAGAAGCGCACCTTCTTCCACCTAAGTGCCCTCAAAGGACATTTGTACGCAGTTGGTGGTCGAAACGCAGCGGGTGAGCTAGGTGAGTGCTGCTGCTGAAGCATGGCTTCTGGCCTTGCTTCTTTGGCATGGAAATACCATGCTGCCCTGAGAATGGATGGAGAGGACACAAGTGGAAGGTGTTGCTGAGCGGCTTCTTTCTGGAAATACTGCAAATGCAGAGAGAAATGTGTCTGGATACTGTTAGTGTTAATTTCAGAAGGGCTTCCACAACAAAAGTTCCAAATACATGTACCTTGTGTATTGATGCATAATATCCAATATCTTCATGTTTAGCATCAAACGTGCAGTAAGATTGTGTCTGCCTGTGTGTGTGTCTAGCAAATGCATACAAAACCCATCATGACTTCAGCTAAGAAACCAAACCCACTTGTTTCAGTCTTGAGCAAATCCTGACTGAAACTCACTGTTGGGTGATGGGTGCGTTTGGAAAGCTGCAGCTTTTCTGGAGTAGTCATTTTGGAATGCTGGTGACTGGGTGGTTCGTTTCAGTCACACATCCTTGAGGTTCAGTGCTCCTGACATTCTGCGCTTCTTAATTACTGAAAATATCTTCCCTGTGATTTTGAGACTACGGAGTTGTTGCTGTGGCTCTGTCCTGCTGCCTCCTTTCCCCCTTGCAAATGGTGATTTGTTTTACTCGACCAGAAATCCCCCCAAAATGTTGATTTCGGGGAAATAAGGTGGTTGGAAACAAAGAATAAATAGATGGTAACTTGTAATGTAACAGAAGTCTGCAGTCTATATTAATGCACTGCGTTTTCCAGAGCCATAGTGGGTTACATTTGCAGTCAGCTCTGGGAGTGTACAATCAGTTGTAAATTTTAAAATGGAAATGTTGCAGTCATCTTGCTTTGGATTTTAGCATAATATTATATCTAAAGCAGATGTAACGTTAACTTTGTTTGCTGCTTTCAGCCCAGTACTTAACTGTGTCTTGTCAAGTCTTTGTGGCAAGCAGCTCTTGCTGCTGAGCTGTACTTGTTAGAAACACATGGAGATCTTCGAGTGCATGTTTAATGGAAACAACACAGAACCTAATCTATGCTGCAGCATCTGTGACTATTTTAATTAATCCATCTCAGTCATTCACACATGCACTTTGTTTCATGATCATATTGCAGTCTGTCTTAGGAAACATAGTGCATTGCTTCCACTACACAAACCGGGCTGGGTTTGCTAGGAGTTGAAAATCCATTCTAATGTTTGATGAAATGGGATGTTTAAAAATGCCTTCTGTTTCCAAAAACCAAGGGAAACTGTGTTGCAGCAACTTGTTTTCTCTGCACAGCCATATTGTGATACAGATCCTGAGGTTTTCTTACATGTCACTTTATCTGTGTCCTCACAGCAAACAGGATACCAAATGTACAAACTGATGCGTCTTGATCTTTATCTTGCGTATCAGAAAACCTGTCCTTCATCAAGCTATTTGCTAATGCTATGAATTGATAGCAGATAACCAGATTGCTGCCCCTGTGTCCTGTACCAGTGAAACAGAGCAGGGTTATTAGAGTGTCTGTGAAAAAGTTTCAAGTCTGACCAAATCAATATGAAAGAAGAGTGTCCCTGAGGCAGTGCTGTGTGTGCAGCAGGCTCCAAATGCAGTGCTCTTCTGCAATGAGATGAAGCAGTGTCATTCTGCTGACCTCAGCTCTTCTGCAGCTTTAATTAAGATACAAAATCTATCACCTGTCTAAAACTCTGCTATAAAGATCCCATTAAAATGCTGCAGTGCTTTCCACAACCCTGAGAAACGTCACTGGATCATTCTGCAGGAAGAGCACTCTATAAATGCTACATGTTGTAGCTGTCTGATGCTTTGATTTGGGGCTGCTTCTGTTTTCCTGTTAATTGTGAAGCAAGTCACTTTGCATTTTCATGTTTCTTTCATAAACCTTGACAGCTGAAGGATGAAAACCAGCTTCAACTTCCCTTTCTCTTCAGATGAGAGAAACTCTCAAGCTTTGCAGAGAAGAGAAGGTCAGATATGTGTGGGACAGGTATTAAAGAAGTTGCCCTTGGGTTCAAACTAATTTCAATCTCTTCTTAGAGAAGAAAAATTCCCCAAGCCTGAATTCAGCTTTCCGGAAGATCAGCTCCTATGGAAAAGGGACAAAGGGTTAAAGTTACTAAAATGAATTTCTTTCTTTTCTTTTCTCCTGCCATTTTCTGCAATGACAATTACACTTTTTTGAGACCCTCTCTCCAGCCTTCCCAAAAGAGTGTTCATATCTTTAAACTTCTGAGAACCTTGTAAATACCCACCTCAGCAGGACGTGTCTTGGTGGCAATAACGGCTGCTGTTTGAACAGCACATGCCACTGCGGAACTTCGGGCTCATTGGTAAAGAGGAGTGAGCGTGCACACGTGTGGTGAATGGATCTTGGAGATGAACTGAGTTGTGGTGAGGCTTCGAGCAACCTGCTCTATTGGAAGGTGTCCCTGCCCATGGCCAGGGATTGGAACTGGATTATCCCTTATTTTGAAGTGGCTCCTTGCTATGTTAAGAACACAACTACTCAGGACTCTGTTTAATTTAACCTAATCAGCTTTGAGTTCTACAGGAGCAAGCTGTATTATAGAAAGAACAGACCAAAATGAAGACCTGGCTTTGGGACATCACACATAGTTGCTAAGTGCTGCTGTAAGAAACCTCAAGACACATTAGAAGCTACTGACAGAGAAGTGCTAAATATCTTTGTTCTCCTCGAATAGCATCACAGCTGGTACTATAAAACGAGTGCAGGCTGAGCATCCCTTGGGACTGCCAAAGCGTTGTGTCTTTTTGAGGTTACTTCATTCTGTTAAGATGAGGGCTGTCCTCCCTGGGTTACGGTAATGAACAGATCAGGTGTTTCACTGTCAAACATAAATAAAGCTGATTTGAGTCATTCATGCTTGTTGGGAGGATGAATCCAGCAGTCTCCTGCCATACTATACTCCAACCCTAACTATTCTATCTATTCTATGATTCTATACAGGATATACACTTAGGTTCAGTCTAGTGGCAGTTCTTTTGTGCCTGTGAGCTGTGCTCTGTCTGCAGGTTATGTATAGACCTTCCTCATGGCTCTCTTCAATTGATGGGCACCTTTAACAGCTGGAATTTAAATGTTTGTTTCCTTTTCAGTGTGGAGGGAGATGTCAAAGCAGCAATGGAAATGACCTTCCAAGGGAACAGGGAGATGGCTCCAAGAACAACCAAAGAGAACAGGAGGCTTTTATCAGCTTGAGTGACCAGTGCTGTGCTGTGGGGCAGATTTCAGATTGGAGTTGAGGTGGTTTGTCTGAAATACTGTCAAACAGGATTTGGCCAACCCTGTTTTGTCAGACTGTGCTTCAGGTGTACTGGCAGTGTTCAAGGGAGTTTTGAAGCCATGTCAGAAGGTGAGGGATCTTGGACTCAACATCATCCTCTCTCAGACGACTGAAGTCTTCATGATGTGGTGATAGTGATGGCAGCAGTGTGTACCAATGTCTGCATGTGTTAATCTTCTCTTGCTAAAGTGATCTTTGGCTGGAGTTCTCTCTTAAATGCAATCTGTAGTGCAGAGATGAGTGGTTGTCCAGTATTAACGTCCTGTTGATCTGGTTGTGGCTGGGTTTGCCATTGCTTTGCACATAACTCTGCTCTTCCTGAACTCACAGTGTATTAGACATGGAAGCTCGTCACTTCAGCACCGAGTGGAAGCACTGTGGGCCAGAGGATGCCGTTGTTCTGGTGCAAGCAGGCAGAATGATGATTCGGGTGCAGCAAGCAGCAGGTTGGCAGGGTCTGCTCCCAGGGGAGAGCTGGGACACCTATAATTACTTGCACATCAAATCTGGTTTTCTCTGTCCTTGGAATTTCTGCCCATCTTTGTTTTCTTCTGCCTGTTGAATAGAGCAGAGTAGAATCATAGAATAGTAGAAAGGAGCTTTCCTTTTCTGAAAAGAATATTGCAATGGGTGAATAATTTGCACAAGAAATACTATTTTGGGCAGATTCTGCCTGTGGTGTTGAGATGGCAGCACACAAATACAACTCATGGATTTAATTTTAGGTGTCATTTATGGAGTCAATTCTTTGTGCCTATACCTTTATTTGGGCAAGAGGTTGTCCCCAGCATTCACTGCCTTTGTGGCTGTGCAGGTCCTTGGTGGACATACAAAGTCTGCAGGTTGTCAAGTGGGAAAAACATTGAAATATTCCAAGTCAAGCGTAGCATTCTAAAAGAGTGCTTGAATGCCTTTTCATACCTTTCCTTGTGTCGACTTGGCTCTCCCTGTAGGTGTGTGTAAGATGGAGGGCAGCTCCCAGCTCATTTCAAATGGCTGAGATGGGAAACGTGGTGACAAGGAGACTGGATTGTAGGAGAAGTGTTTGGTGAAGGACTGATCTCCTTGTGTAAATGTGGGAACTTGAATTGGTGACTTGCATATATTGAGCTGTATGTTGCTGTGGGAGTGCAGGACAGTGGGAGGTCAGTGGTGGCTTCCCTCTTTGAGGGCATTTCCGTGCGTGATACCAAGGAGGAAACCTGGCCTGGGTGGGATGTTGCTGAGGACCTGGGTTTCTTCTGGTTACCAGATGAATTGATCCCCTTGGTGACAGGTTTGACGTTTGTTCCCTCTGCAGCAGACACTGCTTGTACCCAAGGCAAGGGTTCAAAAGCTGAACTCCCCTGGCTCCGCTGCCATTCCCGCTGCTGTCCCACAGGGCAAGTCCTGTGCCAACTGGGAATGGGAATGAGACAAGTGGAAGGCAAAGATGCAAGAGGGTTTTGTCTTCCTTTTTGCTCCTCTGGGACAAAGCTTGAGCTTTCCCTGTATCATGTCTCGACATAATGCTCAATAATTCCCTTGGTGCTCTCTCAGCTGAACAGTGTTTCTCATTGATGCATCCTGTGTCTGTGAATATATTACTGCCGCTGCACTTGAATCCAAACTGCCAGGCCAGCTTCAACAGCGTTATATTCTCATCTGTTTTAAACAGCCACTGTGGAATGTTATAATCCCAGAATGAATGAATGGAGCTACGTCGCGAAGATGAACGAACCCCACTATGGACATGCTGGAACCGTGTATGGGGGATTAATGTATATTTCAGGTAAGTAATTCCTATGATCACATTATCTCTCTGGAACAAGCACTTACCTGACTTCTCCTATTTCAGTGGGAGACAGTGGAAATTAGGCTCTGGTTGCAGTAGGTTTGCTGTGCTTTAAGCAGTGCTGCAATTTCATATGAAGGCAGTCAAGCAGCAGATAGACTGCAGAGTCAGAGGAAGTTATTTTAGATAATATTATGCATTTACATAGTAAATGATAGCTCTGAATTCCAAAACAATTATTCCCTTTAACTGTCAGAACACATTTTTCTGTGGCAACCCCACACATGGACATTCATGTAGTGATAACCATTGAACACATCCGCTTTGAAACATTTTGGGAAGCATTGGTAATATTAATACTTTAAAGAAGAAAATCTGCTTTCATTGAGCTAATGGAAAAGGGGGAGTTCTCATCTCAATCTCAATATGTGAATGATGTCTGTACTTGCTCTGGTCTTGCATTTGTAATATGCTCAGTCCCAATGTCACTGAGGTTATAGTTTCATTCCAGCCTTTCCCAAACTGGAGCAATAGGTGTTCTGAAAACCTGCTGTCTGCTCAATTTTGAAAGGAGGTTCAACCTGCCTGCCAGGGATTTCTGCAGACATCCAGAGCTATGTATGTTCATCCCATGTTAAGGGATGGCCTCTAAGAACTGAGTTTATGAGGATGAGCTCTGCTCTAACATGTGTTTTGTTTTCTCCAGGTGGAATTACCCATGATACTTTCCAAAAGGAACTTATGTGTTTTGACCCTGACACAGACAAATGGACTCAGAAAGCTCCCATGACCACAGTCAGAGGTCTGCACTGCATGTGTACTGTAGGAGACAAGCTGTACGTTATTGGTGGGAATCACTTTCGAGGCACCAGTGATTATGATGATGTTCTAAGCTGTGAATATTACTCACCGACTCTAGACCAGTGGACTCCAATTGCTGCCATGTTGCGTGGGCAAAGTGATGTTGGGGTTGCTGTCTTTGAAAATAAAATCTATGTTGTTGGAGGATATTCTTGGAATAATCGGTGCATGGTGGAAATAGTTCAGAAATACGATCCGGAGAAGGATGAGTGGCATAAAGTGTTTGACCTTCCGGAATCCCTCGGTGGCATCCGAGCCTGCACTCTCACCGTGTTCCCCCCGGAGGACAATACAGGGTCACCATCCAGAGAGTCTCCTCTGTCAGCACCTTAGAACATCCCTTGACTTACGATGTTGTAGTAACACCTCTGCACCGCATCCTGGAGTCTGTTCCTTTCCTTCAGTAGTTTCTGTTAGGCTTAGCCTACAGCGTTTCGTACGATTACTGGAAAACAAAAAGACTTTGACATTATTTGTGCTGTTTGTTTGGCCTAGAATGTTTGTCCAGTGGTTCCAAACCCCCATGTACTCACCCGAGCCAAATGTTTAACAAATGAGAAGATATTGTCTATAAAATGTATGCACTAGGTACGTTATTAATGTTGTGTATTGGGTGTGAGGTACCTTCTAGCTGACATTTGGAAGCCCAATGAGTTAAATTTGTATTGACCACGTTCTTTCACCAAATTTCAGAGTTGACTCCTTTTTCCTTCCCGTTTTGACCGCCAGTGACAAGGGGAGGTAGACCCACGTCAATGTGAACTATGACAGGGGGTTGCCAAGGGGCCTGAGCTACCTCCCTCTCTTCACAGAGTCATCCTGACATATCTGTTTGCCCACCTGAGCTGTGGGTGCTTTCAGCCCATGAAGTTTCTTAGGCAGAGGGAGAGAGAAAGTGATGTTAAGTTATCAGCACTACGGAGGGGGCAGACCTTGCAGGGGGTGGGGGGTTTTTATAGCATACATCAAGTGTTTTTCCGGAGCCAGTTGAATGATGCTTCAAACAGAAGATATTTAAAATGTTTGGGGTTTTTAATTTGGATTTTTTTCCAGGACTTGGCTTCCGCTTGCATGGGAGCACACTGTTAACTAATGGGAATTCAGTGCAGTTGTATATTCTGCTGTATGCCTGTACTGAATATAGGTAGATAAGGGCTAGAAACATTAACTTAAGCCACTGAATTTGACCAAATCGTTCCATCTGATTGAATTGAATCTACCTTTTCTCCTTTGCTGTTGAGATAACTTGCGTAACGTGTCCTCTGTATAGTCTCCATTAATAAGGTTATTTAGCACAAGGTGCAGCTTCAGCGGGAGCTGCTTTTGCTCAGTGGACTTGGACTACCACGTTTTACCTTCTTTTGTTCAATAAAACTTTTAACTGCAGCTACTCAGTCTGAGCTACATCATTAGTGCATTGGGTTTGATTCCTCTGCCTCACTGGCCCCAGGATGTGCATTGTATGTCTGGGTGGGGAGGCTGGTTTGCTGGGAAACCACTGCAGACGTGATCACAGGGATACTCCTAAAGCAGCCCAGGCAATATGAATTGTCTCCTTAAGGATGCTCTTCTGATGCTGTGCCAAGCCCCAGATGGGAAATGTTGCTCTGTCGTTTCACCATGTCTCAGTCATTGAGGTCTCCTGTGTTACTAATACATTTTTTTCCAGCTCAGAGGTAAGGTTTTGGAGCCTGCTTGAGTGTAAATCCCCTGAAATCCATTCCTGGTGTATTGATTAAACCAAAAAGCAGTTGAAGTAGTTGCAACTCCTGTTGGATAATATAACCTACTGTTTGTATGCTGGGGAAGAGGAGCTCCGCTGTTCCCTAAGGAATAGTGGGTGTCTTCACTGGTGTTTCCCATTCAGCAGAAGCTTGGGGTGGGTTCTAACTGTTACGAGATGGTTAGAAGGCAGAATGTTGCCCAAGGAAGTTATGAATGCCCCATCTGTGGCAGTGTTGGACGGGGCTTGGAGCAACCTGCTCTAGTGGAAGGTTGGAACTGGGTGAGTTTTGAGGTCCCTTCCAACCAAAGCCATTCTATGAATCTATGTGAAAGTTCTGTGTCTGAGCCTTGAGAAGAGCCCAGGAGGTGGCATTTGGCCACAATGCAGATTTCGTTCAGTGCGTCATTATCTATTATACTTAAAGTGGAAGAATGATTTTGGGATGTCTTTTTGTTGTGTTGGGCACAGCAGAGTGCATTAAATGTAGTGCTTCAATCAAATTCATCTTTGAGGTTTTGTCTTAAATCCTCCCCTGGATTAAAGTGTTCACAGTGTCGTTAGTTAACACCTCCCCAACAGGAGTGAAAAGCAAACATCAGAGATTGGCCCAAACCTGCAAACTCTCTTCTGCTGTGATGCAGTGTGAAGTGACTTGATGCTCATTAACATCTTCAACCATAGCGTAAGAAACCCTTTCCATCTCTGCATCCACAGCTGTAGATGTGCTATAGCAGATATTCCACCTCCATTTTCAGGCTGTTCTCTGAAGAGTAAACCCATCGTAGTACCTGGAGCCAGCAGCGTCAGGATGAAAAGCAGCTGCCTTTTTTTCCGTAGATCCTGGTTGAGTGAATTCTGCAGTGATGGTACCTAAAGAAGAAAAACATCTGGATAAAAAACAGCACTTGCCAACAGTGCTTGTTTCCATAAACCACCCGCATAGGCCAGGCTGGTATCCATGCAAAGAAACCAGCACTGAGTGACTCGAGACACCTGGGACAACATTTCCCTTTTGCTGTGTTTTGAAACAGGAGAAGCATGTTGGGAAGAAAACCTTGGAAAACCCCAGTTATGTGAAGTTCCTCATTCCCACTGAAGAGCTGATCAGCTGCAGGGGTCTGTTCCGTGGTTCCCCTTCCCTTAGAAAGCTGTTCAGAACCATAGAATCCCAGCCTGGTTTGGGTTGGAAGGGACCTTAAAGCTCCTCCAGCTCCAACCCCTGCCACGGGCAGGGACACCTTCCACTAGAGCAGCTTGCTCCGAGCCCTGGCCCATTGGTAGCTCTTGCATGTGGTGGTTTTGGGTTTTTCCTGTTACATTCTCACCATAAAATACCTCATTGCTTTGACTGTTTTTACTGCTCAGGCACAAAGCCACCATTTAGTGTCTTTGATGTATTTTGCATGTCTATGAGTCTGTGCTGTTGTGTTAGATAAGAATAACCATGACTTGCTGATGAGAATTACTGTATTCCCAGAGACAAGCCAAGGGGATAGATTAATGAGGTCACCCAGAGGATGTGTGGTTGCATTGAATATTGCTTTCTAATGTACAGGATTTTGCAAAGGATTAGCCCTTGTAAATCCAGTCCTCGTCCCAAGCTGGGTGAGTATCACTTTGAAATGATATTTAATGGACCACTGCAGACTCTTATGTCGTTTACTGTCTCTGGCCGCAGTCCTGTTTGCGAAAGCCTGCTGTGACCTTAGGATACACAAACCTCTCCACAGTCCTCCTCCATTCTCTCTCAGGCCAGTGTTGTTCAGGAATAAAGGCTTGGCATAAAGGAAAATGAGCTTTAGCTGCGCTAGTGGAGGGAGGGAGATAGAACAGAAGGTGTGTTTCTGTGTGTAGAAAACCCCTTGAGGCCGATGGTCCTGGGATACCTGATGAGCTGGATGGCCTGAGGCCCCTGGAGCTCTGCATCCCTCCTACCTTAGAGAAGGTCTGAAGTTGCCGTCGTAGAAAGGAACCTGCTTTGAGGCTGAGATCTCTCGGGAAGACCAGGAATGAGGATTCAAATACTTTCTTTAAAATACTGATACCCAGAGGCTTAGCAGTAACTGCAGAGTGGGTTAATTCCCAACTGGAGCTGCCTCTCACTGATGGCGTGTGAGCTGACTTAACAGGGCTCTGCCCACCTGCGCTAAATGAACTCCTGATGGGTTTTCTCCTCCAGCAGGATTAAAGCTGCCTTCCCCAAATTAAGGCTGCCTTGTTCATTTAGGGAGCGTGGAACTCAGTGCCTTGGTGAGCAAAGTGAGCACATCTCAGCCTCCTTCATCAGGATGGTCCCCGAGGGCTGGGTGCAAGTGTGGAGCAATGGCAAGTGCCACCCACCTGCAGCAAAGGGACCACCGGAGCCCTGGAGCACATTGCCCAGAGGGTGGGAGCTCAGGATCACAGCTGGGGAGGAAAAGCTTTACCCTCTGAGGCCCCTGTCCTGGGGGAAGATGCTGCAATGAATGCCGGGGGGGGTTCCAGCTGCCATCACTCATCTCAGTGCATAACACCTGTGAGTGAGCAGGAGAGTTCATGGAATGGGTTTGGGTTGGAATGGGTACACATTAAACAAGCCCATCCCAGCAAGCTGCCAGCGCAGGCAATGGCTGTGGGGTCTGCAGGGGAGCAGTGCAGTGGTCACTCATCCATCACCTCACAGGGTCTGGCTCAGAAAGTGAGAAGACTGGAGCTGGTGAGGGATGGTGCGAGCAGGGGCAGGGCTGCCTGTGCTGGGAGAGGACCCGGCTCAGCAGCGGTGGGGAAGGTCGAGCCTGGCTGCACAATGCAGGATGTGTGAGAGCCCTGAAGAAGGGAAGGAACAAGGAATCCGGGGATGGGAGTGAGGGAGCGCTCAGCAGGAGGGGAAGGTGTGCAGGAGAAAAGGCTCCTTTGCATCACTCCAAAGACACATCTGGCCTTGGCTGCTGCCCCTCTGCCACGGCACCAGCTCCCAGGTCATGTTTTGGAAGGTGTGGATGGCCTGAGATATCGCTCCATGTGCTGGTGATGCTCAGGAGGGCTCACAGCAGGCAGGCTGCAACTGGGAGCAGAGCTGAGCCTGCTGGTTGCCCCTGATCTCTGCATGTGCCGTGGTTGTGAACCTCAACCCCAGGTTGCAATGAGGTTGTCACACACAACAAGAAGTGGTTTTAAAGGGAATTAATACGTTCAAAATGCATGTGAAACCCCACACTGCTCATTACTTGTGTGCAGCAAACACCCCCAGAATGGTAACTTCCAATTTCATCTTCTCTGGCTGACCACAGATACGGATTCATTCAAACAGCAAGGAAGGAATTAAGTGTTAATTTAACAGAAGGGAAAGGCTACTAAGGAATTAGATTAGATTCTTAAATATCAACCCGTAGAAAGGCTTTCGGAGCGCTGCAGCCCACCTCCTGGGTAATTCTCTGCAGTAATAAAGCAAAATGGTATCAAGTGTCTGGCAAATGCTGAGGCACTGCCCCCACTCAGCGGGACAGAAGTGTGCTGGTCCTTATGATGTCTTTATTATTATTATTATCATAGTATTTGTATTATTATAATTAGTATCATATAGTGTAATTGGTATTATTATAAACTTGAACATTTGCTCTGCCTCCTCCTTGATGTTCCCAGGACTGTTCGGGCTGGGAGCAGCTGAAGCTGCTGGCAGAAGCAGGTGAGTTCAAGGCATGTCCTGGACTGAGCGTCAGAACCCCAGATTGATTTGTGTTGAAGGGACCTCAAAGCTCCTCCAGCTCCAACCCCTGCCACGGGCAGGGACCCCTTCCACTGGAGCAGCTTGCTCCAAGCCCCTGTGTCCAACCTGGCCTTGAACACTGCCAGGGATGGGGCAGCCACAGCTTCTCTGGGCACCCTGTGCCAGCGCCTCAGTGCTGGATGAGCTTTAAGGTCCCTTCAACCCAAATCATTCTGTGAGTCTATGTTTTTGATGCAAACCCATCACCTCCGCTCAGCCAAGCACTGGTCCACCCTCCCTGCATCCCTCGTGCAGCATCTGGGCTTCAGTGAGCTCCAGCCTGAGCTTTACTCCTCCAGTCTGGGGTTCATGGGGGTACAGAGATGCTACTGCTTTAATAGCAAGCCACTGTTTGTCTTGGTGGCCGCCATCAGGTAAGTGGAGTGTGAAAGCACAATGACTGTGGCATAAGTGGGAGAGCATTAACATGAATGCAGTTCGTTGATGTAACTCATTAGGGTGAGCGATGAGCTCAGTGCAGGAGTTGCTGTCGCCCCCTGCACCAGCTGAGCCTTTGCTGGTGCTCCCTGTGGGGCAGAGGCCTCGCAGACAGAGCTTCAGCCTGTTAAAGGTTTCTAAACCCCATTTCCCTCCACTGCTTCATTACTGAGATGTGAGTTCTTTCCTGGGAGGCAAATGGGAGCGTCTTACGCTCCGAGTCCTGCATGAGAGGAGCTCAAACGCCATCTGGGTCTCCTGGCTCAGCGCAGCAGGGGTGGATGGATGGATGGTACCTCACATGCCCTGAAGGCACTTGAGCAGCAGTGCTGATGGCTCTTCAAGAGGGATGATTCTGTTGGAGTGGCTTTCGATTTGCTCCTGGCCCACACGTCCGTCCTCTTCAGCGCAGGGTAGGAATTGCTTCATTATCACCAATTTCACAGCAGCAGAGCTCCAAAGTTTCTGAATTAGAAGCAAATTGCGCCGCTGATTGCATTCCTTTCCCCAGGCCTTGATTCTTCAGGAGATGAAGCACCTTCCTCCTGGCTGCCCTCCCCGGGGGCCTGGGGCAGAGCAGAGCAGCCAGACCCTTCCAGAGCTCTCTGCTCCTCAGCTGGGTGAGGACCTCGGGTACCACCACCCCTCTCTGACTGCTGGGCTGAGTGTGGGGAGGTTAAGATGGGGAGGAGAAGGAAGGGAAGGAAGTGAAGACAAGAGGGAAGGAGAGAAGGAAAAGAGAGGAGAGGAAAGGGAGGGGAAAGGAGAAGAAAGGGAAGGGAAGGAAAGAAGGAAGGGGAAGGAAAGTAAAGGAAAATAAACAGAAGAAAAGCCTGGTCCTGCGTGCAGTTTTACACAGGTTTGATGTTAACGTCTCCCTCTGTCAGACAGCGATTGCCTTGATCCTGAGCCTGGTGTGTTCTGCGAACGTCGGAGCTGCTTTGTGGACCAGGATCCTTAATGGCCACCGTGAGCAGCATCGTCATAACGGACATCCTTGCTCTGGGAAGTCCCATTTCAGCACGGCCTGCAGGCAATCCCCAGGGAGCTGCTTCCTGCGGCTAATTCCCCATGGCTCCACCTCTGAGCAGGCAGATTTCACTGACTGCTGCGCTCTGGGTAATTGAGGACAAGTGCATTTCTCCCACCCAACAGCGGTTTTCTCCTAAGGAATGATGTGCCATGGTCTGGCGTGATTTCCCACACCTGAGAACACAGCATTTTATCCTGGTTTTCTCCTGTTGCCTTCCCCTGATTATTGCCTTCTGACAGAACCACTGCAACGCTGTTCTAATGAGATGTATCACAGATGCCCAGCCTCCCAAGCAGGGACAATTAGCAAGTGTTCTTCAGATGGAGGTAATTGCCCAATATGGGAACATTGATAAAGCAATAGAGTGATTAACACACCACTCAAAAATGTATGGATAAAGCTGACATTGTCTGAGCTGGGCCTTCTCATAGCAAGCAAATAGCGTTTGTCAGAAGACAGATTCAGCACCATTATGAAACCAAATAGGCCTTTATAGCATTGTGTGATTGAAAAGGTTCTTGCAGGCTGGAGGCCAATGAGATATGACTGGAGGAATTTGGGACACTGCAGCTCCTTGCTGCAGCCTGCAGTGATTACTTTAAGCAAGAAGGTTAGTCAATACCCACCTATTTCTTGTTCATATTGCCTGTAACTCATCTGATCTCATCCGTGCATCTTTTCAAGGTCTGATTTTGTCACTGCATTGTGATGGAGGAACAATAGAGAAACATAGACCTTCACAGGAGTTTGCATCCATTTTGCACTGGAGACTGCTGAGGTGGTGGTCGGCTGTGCTGTGCGGGCACTGCTGTCCATGGGAGAGTGGCTTGGGGCTATTTGGCTGATGTGGTGTTGGCCAGTGGTAGGAAAGGGAAGGATAACTCATAACTAACCAGGTTGGATGGGGCTTGGAACAAGCTGCTCTAGCGGAAACTGTCCCTGCCTGTGACAGGGGATTGGAGCTGGATGAGTTTTAAGGTCCCTTCGACCCAAACCAGTCTGGGGTTCCATGTGAAGGAGCAGGCCTGGGTTAACACTTTGCCTGGATTAAGCTGATGGCTGTGTTTAAGCATCATGAAATTTCATAGTCTTACAATTTTGCCTTGTCGTTAGTTTGTGTGATGCTGTACCAGGCACCCTTGGACTCCAGAGAGCTGGGCTGAGAGCATCTTCTCTTAGAAGGGAAACACCTCCAAGTTTCAGATGTGTTTCCGAATCCCACCCCCTATGTCTGACCATCTCCTAGGTTTCAGTCCATCCGATTTCCTTTCTAACTTCCTGGCACAAACAAGAAGCCTAAAGATGTGCAGCCCGGGTGGTTTGTCTCATCCCAAGGTTTTTTTCCCACTCTGGAAAGCAGGGAGGTGATTTCTGGTTATCAGCTGATTCTTGCTGCCTTGTTTTGTTCCTTGCCAAATGCTAGGCAGTGGGTTCTATTGTCTCCAGCTCCTGTTTGGAAGCATCAGTTCCATAACTAATGATGTATGAAATCAGACTGGGTTTTTAAATGCTTTGAAGTTTTTACAAGCATGACATAGGGTAAGAATGGTACGGAAATAGATCAATATTTCCCCTTACTTTGAAGTTACTAAACCCACATCTAATTACAAAGTGATTAAGACTGAGTCACCCCAGTTGTGTCTCTTCTGAGCATAGTTTTCAAGCTGCATTAATACTCTTCACTATAAAACATTCCCTGTGAGGTTGGACCCTCCATGCGGGCTGAATGCGCTGAACTCCAAGTTGCCTTTCACTGAGTGACAGCATCACATGAAACATCAAAGCCTTTCTCTGTGCCGCATGGAAGAAAGACCTACCTGCTTATAAAGGCAGAAGCAGTGATGGGAGACATTGCTGAGCTGCCTGTTTATACGGGTTTTCCTAGTCTTTTTAATAATCATTTATTTATAAGTTGTAGGATTAAGGCCTGAGCTGCTTAAAAATGAGGACCTGGGGATGCTCCAAGGTTAACAATCATACTTTTATTTTCACAGTCTTCTATTTCAGTTATTAAAAGCTATTGCACCCAGTAATAGCGGTTATCCAGAACAACAGGTAATTGGACAGGTTTAATGGAGCTTTGATTTTCAAATACTTGCTTTGAATGACAGCGTGCAAAGTGAAATAAATGATGGATGAGCAAGATTAAACGAACCCTAATCTGCCTTGCATAATACAGGAGACATTAATATCCCTCTAAACTACCTGTAGTTAGAGGCTGTGAATGTCATAGTCAAGGAGAACATGGATGCCATTGCCATTGGCAAGCATCATGTTTAGGGTCTGGATGCAGTTTCATGCAGAGCAGGAGACAAGCTGGGACAAGGTGCTCTTACCCCACTTCCTAAGCAAAGACTGTCAGGATCATTCTGGGAATGCCACAAGGTTGGTGAACCCGACAGTGCTTCAGAACTGTTCTAAAGAGACATGGAGCTTATTTGGGGATTTACAAATCTAATGGCTGTTAGTTGAGGCTTCCTGCACGTGTACAAAGCCAGTCAAGGGGAGGAGCCTGGTGACCACTGCTCTGCTCCAACGAAGCCGTCGGCAGTACAAGCTGGTGATGTACTTGTCCTGTGTTGCTCTCATCTTGCTTCCTTCTAGCTCTGCCAGAAGAGACAGCAGAAAACCAGCAATCTCTTCAGAGCAGGTTTAGTCTTTCTAGAGTCAAACAGTGGGCCGGTGCTTGGTAGGTACAAATTAAAGCAATTTGCAGCATGCCATGGGGTTAAAAGGCGTTCCTGTTAGCTAGCAATCCAGAAGAAAAGAGTAGCCAAACACTAATGTGGTTAATAACAAAGAAGTCTGTCCTGATCGGATTATGCACTGTAAAAGAAGTGCAAAGGCACTGGGAATTTGAGTGCAGTCGCTGCCTGACGCTTTGCAACAGAAAAGGCCGAACAAGCATGAAGGGAGCCAGAGATGCTGGGGATGGAGGGCTTTGGAAAGGGAATGACATTGCAAAGCAGCATGCACATCATGAGCAAGGCCCCAGGGAGAGGGCACAGCTTTATGCATCCAGAGCCGTGTTTATCCAGGATGTGGAGATGCTGCTTGCAGGAGCCCTGTCTCTTTGTCCTCCCTGCGTGGCTCTGCAGGAGCATCGTGAGCTTGGGGCGAGCTGGGAATGCTGCTGGATAAACACCTTCAGAAGTTCTGTCCCTTTTAGCATTCCCATTGTGCCTGAGATGGATTTGAATCAGAAAAGGAAGATAACCTACATGTTCATCCTCCAGAAACAGCCTTTCTCCTGGGCAAAACAGGGACACTTGTGGCTGTACACCTTTGGGGGTGGTTTTCCAGACCACTTTGTTAAGGATTCAGTTCAGAGCCATATCGCTTCTGCACTGAGTCATCTGGATCAAGCACTGCTTCCAGCCATCAGACCAGGACGATAATCAAGTCTCATCAGCCATTTTTTGGGGTCATGGGTCAATAACACCATAGATCTAAGGGTAATTTCTCTGAAAGCCAAAATGAAGTCATAGTCTTCAGCCCAAAATGCCAGCTTTCCAGTTCCAATGTTATTTACCTGAGAAGAGCATTACAGGTAATCAGTGAATTGTGCACAAACGTGAACTCATGTGTAATAATCCTAATGGAGCCTGTTTGCATCTTCTTCTGGGGCATAATTAGCAAAAGAGATGATCCAAGTTGTTCTGTTTTGGCTGGTTGGCATCGCCGAGTTGGTGCTGCCAAGAGCTATACTGGGTACTGCTTTCGGATGGATTTGGTGTGGGGTATCTGTGTGCAGCAGTAGGATCAGTGCATTTCTGACAGAAAATCAAGGCTGTCACAAGCACTAATATCTGCTCGGAAGGGAAGCTGCAGTTCCAGCCCTGGCATTCCTTCTTGCCATGCACAAGTGAGTGTCACCAGCACCGTGTCATATAAAAGCCTGACATCGAGTGAGTGATTATATCACAGCCTTGAGACTGTGCCTCCTAATTAGATATGTAGAGTGAATGAGTTTGGTTCAATGAGGTGTTGCTGCCTGGACAACCAATAGGACAGTGCATGTCTACACTAAATAGCATTGTTAAACTCCATCGTGTCCTTGGTTACTGACACTTGGAGACTGGAAATGGGTCTTTTGGGTTGTTTTCAGTTTTGTTTTGTTTCTTTTTTTCCTACTTTGGCGTTATTCCACAGCATACAGCTAAATAAAACCAGCAGTAGATGCTATTTAACATCTTCCTATACACCTTATAGGTAACCAGCGTTGTTTATGTCACTGTAGTCATGGCACTGGCCCTGAGGCTGCTCAGATGCTTGTTGTCCATTAGGATTGGGTGAACTTTTACCTTTTTTCCCTGCTTTCAAGCCCATTCTAACTCATGCAGATGTAATGAGTTGCTGAGAAGCCGTTCATGTTGCCTGCTACAACGGGAGGCTTCCCTGCAGATGCATCTCAGTGAGTTACCTCTCCCCTATTCACTCTTCTTGTTGCAATGGGTAATTTTCTTGCTAATTATGTTGTTTGCTCCCTTCTTGGATCTCTGAAGCTCTTTTAACAGCAAAACCTGGTAGGATTAACCCGGATGGATGGGTTCTCCCAGAAAGCCCTGTTTGTAACCTGCATCCCTGCCGGAGGTGCCCACCTCCTCCTCAGCCCCTTCCCACTGCTTCTGCTGCCTCCATGACCCAGGCAGGGCTCTCCTGCTCTTGCTTTCCCTCCTTGTCTGCTTTGCTTGGGTAGGAGCTGGAGCCTATCCCAAGCACCTGAGCAGCAGCTCAGGGACTGCAGCTCCATTTGGGCTTGCTGCCGGTTTCCCTGGCTGCTGGTGTAAGGGTAGGAGGGAGGAGGAGCTTTGGGTGACAGATATCTCCCTGTTGCTGGAAGAGGAAGATGTGGCAGCAAGAGCCTGCACAGACCAGATGAGCAGCTGAAAGCAGGCAGAAGATCCAACCTGAGCGCACCGGGGCCACCCCGACCCAAGCCCTGTCCTCAGTGAAGCTGGAGGCAGCCGGTGAACATCTTCCATGCTGGAGGCAGAGCTGGGCCAAGGGATCAGAACTGCTGGGTTGGAGCTGCTTTATCTCCAGCTCGGCCACTTCCTCATTACCCTACCTGGTAACTTGTTTCATTTCAGCTGCTTTTCAGGCCATACAGTGAGACACCCTCCTTCCAAAGGGAAGTCAATCGTGCTTCTCCCTGACATCCCTTTCCAGGATCTCTCTCCCTTGACTTTGATGCCAGCATCTTCACATAGTGACTGCTCATTAGCTCGGCACAGCCAGGCTGGGTTTTTTCCCCCACATCAAAAGCCTTTTATAGCTCTGCAGTGTGTATGATCCATGCAGAAGGCGGATCTGCTTGAGCTGGGGAGAGCAGGTTTGTCCTACAGACAGCTGTGCCCCATGTGTACAGGCAGAGAGATTGCTTATCATGTCTTTGCTATAAATGAGGTTCTTCAATTAGCCACTGAGCTCAGCACTGACCCTTCCTGAAACTGAGACCCTCATCTGAAACCTTTCCCTTATGGAGTTTTCTGGTCCCACTGAGCTTTAGCAGTGCTGTGGTATCCGCAGCAGAGTGCTCCCATCCTGCAGCTCTGCTCCAGGCACTGCTTGGGGCAGGTATCCTAACATCCTTGATGGGCTCTGTAGCATCCCACACACGGTGTTGGGTTCCTTGCTATTTCAGACACAGATTCTGCCAGTGAGGTGCAGCTCAGTTAGGGATGCTCTGACGTTATTGCATTGTATCTGTTCATGGAGGTGGAATTTCACTGGTTCGATTCCTCATGGATCATCTCCTCCTGGTACACCCATGGGACCTGTCCCACTGCAGTGTCTCTCCACCACCGCCACTTCCCCAGGTAGCACTGTGGTCCCTGCTGATGACCATGGACCCTGCAGGCAAGTGTTCTGGAGCAGAACAAGTGATGAGGAGCAGCCAGGGTGGGGTTTTCATTCAAATGGAGATCCCGGAGGATGATGAGGTTTCCCCTGGCACAGGCCCATTGATACCATTCTTTTGTACCAGCAGCCTCTCCCCTCCTGCAGTTGCATGGGTCCAGCTCTGAAGTGTTTCAGGGGATCCCAAGCTGCTTCTCTGTGGCTGTTTATGGCTTCAAATGTTTCTCCTTTTATTGCATACTTCAGAGGCAATAAAGGAGAAATGAAGGGGCCATTAAAGGGAAATGCTCTCCCTTGGCATTCATCTGCTCTGTGGGATGTTTCTAGAATGGCTCCTAGGTGGATGCTGCCTGTACCCTGTTACCTTCCATACGATGCCCCTTCCCTGGGGCTGGCTTCCCACCCTCTCTCCTGCTGTGCAATGTGTGGGTTGGATTTGGGTGCAAAAAACAGGGATGCAGGAACCTGTGGGCGCTGCAGCCAAAGCCCAGCCACTTCTTTGAGTGCTTCTGTGTCCCTTCTGAGCCAGGCCGGCCGGTCTCAGCCCCTGCTGAAAAGCTTGGCAAGGTGCTACTCATTCCTCAGCTTTCCATGCTGCTGCTGAGGATTGGATGCTTTAGGAAGGAGGCCTGGAGGGTGCAGGTCTGACCTTATGCTTATGGCTTACAAATAGAGCTCCTTGTAAACGCATGGATCATGAGCCTGCCCTGCAGCGTGTCCTGCTGGTCCTGCACGAGCCTGGGAATCTGGGGGAGAACAATAGTGGGAAAGGATGTAATGAAAATGGGTCCAACCCCGATCCATGGGGAGAGCTTCTGGGAGTGCGGGTTTTCTGCGTGCGCTCACCTCAGTGTGAGGGAAACCCTGGGCTGAGCCTGGTCACTTGTCAGGGGGATGCAAAAGGCACCATCCCAGTGTAAGTGCCCTTCCGCTGCTAATCCTCAGGAACCAGCTCCAAAGGCATTAAAGAAACCTGAGTGGGGACTCATTATCAGGCACGACGACAACTATCCCCTGGCTTTGCTCCTGGAAACAGCGGAGCAGTTTGGAGCTTTCCTGAGCAACTCACATGGGATGTGGCCATCCATGGCCAAGGAATGTCCCACTGGAAAACGGGCACCCTCAACATCAGGCACGTACCCCCTGCTTGCTTTTCCTTTGCAGCACTGAGGCAGTAAGTGATGAGCCTGCTATCGGCTTTTCAGTTACAGCTCTTGCCTTGCGACTTCTGCCATCTGCTAAGGGTGAAGGGACCTTGCAGGCATCTTTGTTTAAATCCTACTTCATAACCAGCAAAACGCTAACGGAGGACAAGACAACCTTGTCACACAAACCTGATACTGGTTTTCTGATGGTTTTCTTTATAGTAAGTTCACAAGCTTGGTTGATTGAGGTGAAGGGATTTAAAGGAGAGACTCTCACCTTGTGTCCCTTTCCTGAAGAATTTATAATCATCAGCAGCATAATTCGTAGTCAGCATTGGACTGGTGTGGAGTAAGCTCATTTTAATGCAGCAAAACACTAGACTTGGTGCAGGTAAATACAAAGATGGAAGGACAGTGAAGGGTTTGCTTTAACAGGATGTTTCAGAGGAAAATCTATGGTTTCCAGTTGCTGAGGTGCTTCAGTGTTCTCAGTGGGTCTCTGACCTGGGGGGCTGGTGGCTTCATTAGAGCCAAATCCCTGAGCTGATCAATGCAGCCCATGCTGCTAAAGGGAGAGGTGGCTGCACAGCTCCCAGCACCACTGGTGCTCCACAGCAAACCCTGCTCCTCCTCCAGCCCACTGCAGAGGCAACAGCTTCATCCCTGGCTCTGCCTTTGCCCAGAGGTCCTTGTTGCCATGCGGTGTTGTTCTTTTCAATCCACAGAGCCTCACAAAGCCCTGTGCAGGAGGAAAAGCTCCCTTTGTGCCACTGCTCAGAGCTGTCAATGGAGACTTAATTTGTCTTTTCCAATTTGCAGCTCTCTGTTGTCTCCCCGCTCCAGGCGTGACCCCATCCCAGCGCCGGTCGATACTTGTGGTGGGTGGAATTGGCACTGATCTTGCTTAGGCAGGGAAAAAACCTGTCTCTGAGCTTGTCATTAGGAGATCACTTGGATATTGCTGTGGGTAAGCTCACAGGAAGGACAGGGCTGGCAGGGTACAGAAAACCCCGTGTGTCTGCAGGCTGTGAGCACGGCGCGCTCAGGGGATGCTCAGTGCCTTTCACTGGGGAGGGAGCACCCTTCCAGGGTTCATCTCCCTGTTCAGCCCTCAGAACGCGGTGGTGACAGCAGACCCTGACACTGTCTGACAGTCGCAGAGCAGCAGCTCTGGGCTGTAGGGATGTGCTCAGCTCTGCGGCATCTTCTTGCGCAGCCCTGGGATCTGTAGGTTTGTGTTCGGGAAGAAAATGAAGGAAAATCAAACTGTGTTCATTATTGACGTGTCTGTGGTTTACAGGAGAAGTAACAAAGGGGGAAGCTGTTTCCTTTTCTTCCTTTTTCCTTTTCTAATTGCTCCACACAGCTCTCCCAGCTGATAGCAGTGAGTCCTGTGTGAGCAAAGGGGGTTATTGATTGTTTCTTTTCAGCTGAGTCTATCCATAATGTGTGTGAACACAAGCCTCTCGCTGATCTCTCTGCTGGTGTTCACTAAGTCTCCCAGAATCAAGATATTGCTGTGTTTGGTTGGGGTTTTTTGTTGCTCTTGTTCTGAGGGCTGACAGGACCAGTAACTCCCAAGGAATTGTCAAAGCTTTGTTAGAACCCACGCTAACAACAACAGGATTTATTTCAGGAGATGCTTCAGAGAATCCGACAAAGCCTTCTGAGCACCATGAAGCATTACCTGAGTTTCTTTCACAGGGCTCCTTGTGTCTTCTTGGGATGCTTTGTGGATGCCAGTAGGGAAATTAGAGGGAATTGGTGGATATAAAGAAATGATTGAATGGCAGGGAATGCAGAAGTCATTTTCTCACATGCTTGCTGCGAAGCGGGAACCACGTATGTGAAGATCTCTGCCTGCCCTGCTCTCAGGGAGCTCACCCCAGTCACCCTGATGGACCAGTTTTCAGAGGCCACAACCAGCCAGCCCTGTGGTCCTGTCAAGCCTCATTTTCCTCTATGAGGAACAGACATCAGGCAGTGTTTATCTGCATCAGCTTCCTCAAGGTCTGCCTTGGTGGCGTTTAATTTGCTTTTTCTTTGCTTTCTTCTCTTTTGGTTAAGTTTGCCTGAAATTCCATTTCATCTCAGTGCTTCTCCCTGGGTGATGCCAAGCCCGTTGGAGACCAACTCCTGAATTCATGAGCCCAAAATCACTGCTAATGCTGCCTCCTTGCCTTGCGCTTCTAGTCCCTACACTGAAGGAGTTCAGTTTCAAGCCGAGGCTTCTGTGGGGCAACTGGGACTAAGAGATTGCATCTTCCATAGCTTGTGTCCACCATAGGGGTTCTGCTTCCATTCCTCTCCCTTCACCCCATCCCAACAGCCGGCAGTGGTGGTTGTGGCTGTGACCATGTCCCACACGCACTTCACAAGGACAACGTGTGACTGTCCCCGAGTGATCCCAAATTGCCCTGTTCCCGTGCTGCCGGCAGCAGCAGGAAAACAAGGCGGGAAGGAAAGGGAGGCACGAATCCCTTTGGGAAGCAGGCGTTCAGGCATGCCTCAGCAGCTGCACAACAAACTGTGATACCACAGGATAAAATTAGACTCTGACCTTGAAACCTGTCTGTGGCAGAGCGGGAGCGGTATCCTTGAAGCCACCCACATCCCATGTAACTCTGGAAGTGATGCACTTGGAAAACTCCTGTCTTTCATTCTGGTGTGCTTAAATCTCTTCTTATGGCACAAAGCGCTCCTGCCTTCTCCAGACTTTGTCTCCCTCCTGCTCCCTCCTCATTTTCACCAGGAAAGATCCTTTTTATCATGCATAAAGCAGCGGGAAGGAGCGAGCCGCGCCGGTCTCCCGCTCTCCTCTACTACAGCCGATGCTACTGCAGCAGAGGCATTTATCTCCCAATCTCTGCTCCCCCTGGCAGTCATTCATGGGGAAAAGATACCCCACCCAAAACCAAACTGAAGAGAAAGCGAGGCTGAAGCCTTGATTGTAAACAGGTTTTGTGGTGAGGCAGCACTCTCTGCTTAAAAAGCAAGGAAAGGGACAGGAATGCACACGAAGCAAGGCCGTCTCTCTTTGTCCTCTGAACGCAGCCTTGCTGCTCTTGACGTGAGAGCAGAAATGAGCAAACCCTAATATAATCAAAAGATAATGACTGTTTTGGTACCTGTATTTAGTGACGATGCCGTCTGCCCCGCCGTTAATAATAGCTGTGCTTTCAGTGCGGTGGAAGTATCATAAATCTATTGCAAGTCCGGGCAGATACCACTGATTTCCACTTCAGTGGCAGCAGATAGCAAAGTCAGGCCTTTTGTGACACCTAATCAATGATAAACCACTCCAATAGCCCCTGTGAGCCTGAAACAGCCTGCTTGGACTTCGTTCACTCTAGCAGGACTTACTACAAGGTGTAATACCTTCTCAGTCCTATTTAATTTTATGCCAGTCGTAATGTGTACAAAGCAACAGGGCCATACACTGTGAGTCAGGACAGGAATTGTGCTGTCTAATTTGGTTTTGCGCTGTTCCTTGCTCTGTCAACGGGTTTGTTAGCAGGTTTTTAAATGAAACATTGGAAAATTGCCCTAAAAAGCATCATTCTCACTAAGATTGTCAGTGTTTTCTCTGAGGCTTATCTTAAGATGCATATTGAAACTACTCAGACTTGGGCTTTGGTAGAAATATTCACCTACATAAAATCACACTAAAAATGAGGCACGTTTCTCCTGAATCTCAAAAGCTAAAAGCCCGTTTTTTAGCTATTCACATTTGAAGGTAGCAGTGATGAACCTGGGTGTTGAAAAGGGAGGAATTTCCTGCCAGCAAAAACCTTTGGTTGTTTTTCCTTGCCAATAGGATGCTTTCGACAAGAGATGGGTTTCTCCACTGGGTGTGACACTCCCTGTAAAATGTGAATGAATCCAGTGCTGGGGTATCAGAGCCTGAATCCTCTTCTCCCTTTATTCTTCAGTGAATAACAGGTTGCTAACATGTTATAACACAGGGTATTACTTCTGCAGTTGCTGGAGGTGGGGTCTCTGTCACTCTCATAGACAAAGGGTAAGAGCAAAAGAGACTTGAGTGAGGCCGGGAAGTGAAATGATGTGGGTGAAGTGAAACAATTTAAATACTCTCACCATACATAATACACACAAAGAGGTTCGGTGCCCTCCTGAGACAGCGGGGAGCCCTTTCGTAATGAAACACTTCACCTCTAACAATGCTGGGTCTCTTGAATTCAGCTCTTGGAAGAAACAGCTTCTGGTTTGATTGGAAAGAGCTGATTTCTACCCAGGTAAACCCTGCGCTGGACTGGAAACAAATCTTTGCTCTTGGAGGTATTTGTACTGTCCTGGACACTGATGTGGGAGAGGGGATGGCTCCTGCGGCTGTGCTTAAAGGTGGTTTGGGCGTCTCTTGCCATGCACAAGAGTCTGGAGAGACTTTGGAAAGTTCATCAGAGGATATGGTTTTTCCACCCCCACTTTCTCTCAATCTCATGATCTCCTCTTGTCTGTTCTCCTTTCATTAGCACTTTATCTCATTTGACACTTCATCACGATGATGGCCTGTTTACTGTATGCAAATAATTTCTGCATTATGCATGGATAATGATGAGCTTGTGCATTGGTTTCCTGCGCTGGCACATTGCCATGGGAAATCAGCTTCACTTGACTCTGAGCACAAAAACATGCCCACGCGGTCACATTAAACCTGAAGGAAGAGCTCACCTTGAAGGGAACACAAACTCCTGAGCAAGGTACAGCTGCAGCCTGGTGGATGCAGCCATGAGACAAGGACCTGGTGAGGGACAGCAGCAATGGTGTGCAATGGGATGTGGTCTTTTTGCATTGAAACACCCCCTCTGCATCAAAGGTACCTTCCAGACATCATCTCCACATGCGGCAACCCCTGGCTCCACTCATCCATCCATGCCAGTGGAGCGACTTGATGCATTGCCAGAGGTCAGAGATGGGCCGTAGGACCTGACCTGGCCATGCACACCCTGTGGACTGCCTGTGGTGTTGCTATCACATGCTGGAATGATGGAAAGGAGCCACAATGAGGAGCTGAACCCTTTTGCATTTCTCCAAGGTTTGTGCTCTGACAGGGCTGGGGTCCCAGCTCAGCTGCTGGCACTGACTGGGGCCAGTGCGGGCGCTCCACACCTATCTCTGGGCTCTGTCCCATCCCGGGGGTGAATTGCACTGGATAACTGCAAGTCAGTTCAATACATTGCAATGGGGTATTTGGGTTTTCTCTGCCATTACAATCTCCTACAAAACCTGCTCCTGAGAAGCCAGCCTGCCTCTGGTCAGATGAACTGACCTGCTTAAAGGAAGACTTCAAAGGGGAAGTCTCCTTGTTTCCTCTTGGCACCAAGCACAGACCAGGGTGTGTATCAGCATCTGACGAAGTTTTGCTTTGCAAAACCCCTCAGCAGATCCACTTTTTGTAGCAGATCTAAGAAGGGAGTGGAGGTGGAGCAGCCCTTGCACAAGAAAGACTTCAAGTACTGAAGCTCTTTTCTTCTTTCTACTATTTCTGCCAAGGTGACATGGAATATGTTTAGAGAAGGGCTGAAGTCTGACATTCAGAAGGCACAGAGAAACCATTGAAGGGGTGTTCTCAGTTGGCAGTAATTCTGATCTGAACCTCGTGCCCCTTCTAGTAAGCTCTTTGCTAGGTTTGCACTTAATACTTGCAAGCTCATGTGTCTCTGCGTAAATGTTCCAGTTACCCTCTTCTCCTTGGATGTCCTGCCAGGATGATGGCAACCTGGTTGAGCAGATCTTGAGCACATCTGCCTGAACCTTGGTGTATTGTTATTGCAGTGCTTTGCTCAGTGTTGTTTGACAAGGGCTAATTAAAACAGTTGCTATTAATGATGCTATCTGAATTATTAACTGAATTATGCTGTCTGCAATGGTTTGTGTGTATCGCAGTGCAGGAACCCCAGGACAGAGGCATTTTGCTCTCCTGTAGCTGCAGGCATCCTCGGCTCTGCTCCAGGTCTGAGGAGTGTTGTTCTGGATCAAAGTTTGCTTTTCGGTGGGGATCTGTCCAAACTCATGACTGCAGTGAGCAAAAGGTTGATGTTTTCAAAAGCATCAGTTCACCAAACCAAACCTCTCCCTTCTCCTAAAACCTCACCAGCGGCCACGTTGTTCTCCCAGTAAGTCTGTTATTCATCAGAAATAGTTCATTGCAGCACTGAATTGCGCTGATTTCCAGGCAAGTTGCCTCCTCCGTATCCCTCACGGAGCAGCTCCACAGGCAATGCACAGGGTGCGATGCTGCTGTGCTGCCAGAAGCAGGCAGAGGTGCATCTGCACTGGAGCAAAGAGGAGGAACATGCTGAGGAGCTTCTCCAAAAGCATCTGAGGAATGGCACTGAGCTGGTAGCAAAGGGAAACGTGGATGCTGAGACTGCAGCTCCATTTGCAGCTCATCATTGTCACCCTGTGTAGTCATTCACCCCTTTGGTGCCAGCTCAGAGAGTGGTTACTGGGTTGTGACCAAGTTGCCTTTCCCGTTCAGCTTCCCCGCCACTGCAGTTTATCCTCTGGCTCCCCATGGCTGAGCCTGGAGGTGCTGGAGTGGGGCTGTGGGTTCGGAGGGGGCTCTGAGCACCCAGCTGGGCCTGGCTCACCCGCTCTGATCCACCCCTGCAGATGCTCTGGGTGCTCTTACAACCTCTTGATGCCTATGATGGGTTCATTAACGCAGATCCAGGATGACGCTCTGGGTGCAGATGTGTGTAATCTCCTGGCTGGGGATCTGAACTGGAGAAACACAGACATCTGGCACCGGGTCCAACCCACAGAGCTCAGCGAGTCCTGAGGGGGAGAGAGCACAGGAAGAAATGGGAATCTTTGGCCCTACTGTCAGAGGATGGAGGAAGCCCGAGTGCGGCTTCTTCCACTGGTGCCAATGGGCACAGCTCACTGGAGGGCTGAGGTTTCACCTGCTGGCTGCCTGCTCCTCTTTGATGAAGCAAAAGGATGTTTAATTGGTATGGAAATGAGCCAGCAACATCCTACATCTTCTTTTCTCTTCCTGGAAGCTCGCATGGAGGGTGAATGGGGATTTGAGCTTTGCAGAGATCTGAGGTGTTTTTCCCTAAACACAAATATTCAGCCTCCTCTGCCTGTGCTCTGCCTTTTTACATTTTCCCTGGTTTTCATCTGCTTTCCATGTTTTTCTTATCATGACAATGGTGGTAAAAGATAAGCACGGCAGCTAACAATGCTGTTCTAATAAAGCCCCAGCTGAAATAGCAAAGAGAATGCAAATTTAACACCATAATCATTTAGAAGCTGTAGTTTCTATTAAATATAAGTACTTTCCATTTCAGCTTTAGAACGTGGGTGGATTCTATTAAGTTTAATTATTTTCCTAGAGGACCGCAGAGTAAAGGTGTTTCACAACTGCAGAGACAGCAAAGCAGGGTGATTGCTTTTAGAAACAGCACGGAAAGATGCAGTTGTTAAATATGTGGCTGATAAAGACACTATTACTGACTCAACCTCCCCTTTCTCTTCTCAAGTCTGCTTTCTTCCGCTGTTGCTGTTCTCTGGAGCTCCCAGAATGGATCTTTCAGAAACGTTAATGCTATATTTATAAATATAAGCAGCAGGAGCCTTTGCTCCTTAGCACTTTGGAATGAACCTTCCTTTGGCTTCAGCCAGGGCTGGATTGAGCATCCAAGAGCTGACCTTTGAGCTTGGACTTCAGTGCCAAAATTCAGCTCTGCTCAGCTCCTGTCCCTCTGTGGATCCATGCCTCAGCATTTGGTTTGTACCTGGACATGTGAGTGACGTGGCCAAGTCTTGGCCAACACAAGACATCTGCTTTTCTTCCATGTCTTTGCAGGCAGCTCCTGTATATCACCATGCAGCAGTCGTGGAAACCACCCTTTGGGACCCTGCTCTCCCCGGGTACCAGGTACAGCGCTCAAATGCATCTCTGCAGCTGGATTTGGTGACTATTTCCAGGTAATTCCAGCTCTCCAGGAAACCATTCCAGTGCCTCTTCATAGGTGGTAGTTAATTGCCATTGCCCTACAGGGATATGAGCAAAGGTGATTCGTTGCAGTTGTGTGCAGCTGAAGGGTGGCTGCAGCAGCACACCACAGCTCGTGCTGCCTTCAGCCGGTCACCGGCTCTGCTTGGACCACTCCTTCTTGGCAATTTCTGTTGTGGTTGAATTCCTCCGAGGGCTGGAGCAGCTCTGCTCTGGAGCCAGGCTGAGAGAGCTGGGCTGGGGCAGCCTGGAGAAGAGAAGGCTCCTGAAGGGGAGACCTGAGAGCAGCTCCAGTGCCTAAAGGGGCTGCAGGAAACCTGGAGAGGGGCTTGGGACAAGGGCCTGTAGGGACAGGCCAAGGGGAATGGCTTTAACCTGCCAGAGGGGAGACTGAGATGAGCTCTTAGGCAGAAGCTCTTCCCTGTGAGGGTGCTGAGGCGCTGGCCCAGGGTGCCCGAGAAGCTGTGGCTGCCCCATCCCTGGCAGTGTTCAAGGCCAGGTTGGACACAGGGGCTTGGAGCAAGCTGCTCCAGTGCTGTGTGTGCTGCTCACATGAAGATGGGTTATATCCAAGATCTCAGCACTTCTCCATTGAGTGGGCATTGAGAGCTCCAGTGCCAGGAATGGCCGCACTCCAGGAATGGCCTTGCTGAGCTTGAGATTGCTGCAGAGCCTCTCGTCTCACAGCCATTTGGTTCAGTGTGGAAAAGCACATGCTGAGAACACAGTGAGTCCTGTGTCCAGGGTGGGTGTTGGGGGCAGACGGAGTTCAAAACCTGGGCTGGTTTCTGTCCAGAGACACCTGGTGATGCCCAAGTTTGGGAAGGTCTCCTGAGTACCCGAAACCTGGGGTACACGTGCCTCAATCCCTAGTGATGCCCCACCTGTGTTTACATGAAGTTAAGCCTGTGATAAACATGAGCATGAGATGAAAATTAGCTTCCATTTATTTCATTCCATGGAAGCAAAACAGTGAAAAGGCCTGAGGATATTTTTCGCTGTTTCGTGGTAAAAATAGAGTGAGGAAACAGATTCTGGGAACTGTTGGTGCTAAACCTCATCATGTGTGTATGTGAAGCTTGGCGAGTGGCTGTTGCAGATCTTTCAAGGTTAATGGAACTGATCTTGTTTTGTTGATTGAATAAATGATTATTTTCAGAGGATTAGCTCTAATCCAGACGTTAACATCACCGCATTTTTGCTGCTGTTTGTACAGGTCCTCCTATAACCTTTCAGGCAGACAGCCCTGCCAGCTGAGCACGTTTCGCTGAGGGATTTGTTGCAATTGGGGCTGTTATGGGGTACCTTCACATTAGAGCTAAAGGGGATGCTCTGATGAAGCACTCTCTCCTCTGAAAATGAAGTGTTTCATAGAGCCCTAGCCAAGACGTATGACCCTTCCTTGTTGCTTTGCCAGCTGGCAGGCTGAGAGCCCCCAGTTTCTACATGCACTTTCCTTGGAAGCCTGCCTTGCAGGTATTCCTTTAAACCTCTGCAGCAAGTGGTGAAGGGCAAATCTTGCAAACCTCGTGCTGAAAAATCCCTCCTTGGGACTTCAGGGATGCACAAACGTGACTTGGAATGTGTCAGGAGCGTGAAACAGGGCCTGGGAGGAAAGGAAGCTCTGCAGTACCTACATGCACATCTTATTCAGGAGCTCCTATTGTACCAGCAGCTGGAATATGCTGCAAAGCGGAGTCACCTTCAGCTCTGTGCATGGGGACAAAGCAAACACGTTTAAAGCAAGGCATCTTTCCAAACCTGGCCAGATAAAACGCTTTGAAGCCTCATGGATCCAGCTTGCACAGCTTTTTAAACTTGGTTGGCACTATTAAGCTTGTAAAGAGGAGAAGGATGCACAATAACACCAGTGTGGATGTAGAAATCTCAAAACATATAGAAGTTCATAAACCTGCCTTTGGATGGGACATAAAGAATCTGGTCTGCATAATGTAGAATCTTTGCTCTTGCCAGGTTCTGCCAGAGGAATCACAGCCATTGGAGAAGTCACAGCTCCCGTTCTGTTTTGCTGGTGCTCTTTCATCTTTGCACAAGTCAGTGCTTTCTGATGGTGCAATAAAATGCAGCTCGCTTCTCCCACAGAAGCAAATTGCTGCTTAATTTTGTTATTGCAATAACTCCTCAGAGACACGGTGAGCAGCAGGTCTGGGGTTTGAGCATCGTGGCCTGGGAAAGGTATTTGCTCCAGGTGGGTTTGCTTTCATGTACATCCCGGTGCAAGACCAGCGGTGCAGAGAGCACCTGAGGGGTCAGGGTGTGCTCAGCACCCAGGGCTGCGCTACAACATGCGCTGGCGTTCTTGGCAGACCATTTGCCATGGGTGGTGTGTCTGGAGAGGCTGCTGAGGTGTGTTCAGACAGTCACAAGCCCCAGACCCTCCTTTTCATGCAGAGATAATCTCTGTCTCCACAGTAGTAGGTTTTGCCTCTGCCTGCTAGGAAATTAACATTCCTCTGAGGCCTTGTATCTCTGCATCTGCCTTGGGTGCAGCATCCTCTGCTCATCTCTGAACAGGTTCAGCTTCCCCCATCCCCTATACGGGATGCTGCCTCGCTGCCAGCCCCTTTAGATCTCCAACACCTCCCTGCTGAGGGTGAGCTGGGAAAACTGCTTGGGCATGGCTGGAGCTCCTCTGCTGCAATACAGATATGGCCGGATTCTGTCAAAAGCAGTGCAACGCATGGGGCCAACCAAGGGAGCTGAGGCTGTGATGCAAAGCATTGCTGGTTCAGTGCCCATTGGGAGTGAGACCCTCGGATGGGTTTGGTACTGAAACGTGTTAATTCCACCAAGGAGGTGGGAGGTGCTGCTGGGCTCGGTGCCTGCACCTTCCCCATCCCTCCCCGTGCCTGGTGCCTTGGTGCAGGCAGGCCCTGGCTGGGGCTGCTGAGGGCTGACTTTAGATTGCAGTCTTGGATTTAATCACTGCTTTGTGAAGCTGCAGAAGGAGGGACTCTTCATCAGGGACTGCAGTGACAGGACAAGGGGTAACGGGTTCAAACTGAAACAGGGGAAGTTTAGATTGGATCTAAGGAAGAAATTCTTTACTGTGAGGGTGGTGAGGCACTGGAATGGGTTGCCCAGGGAGGTTGTGGATGCTCCATCCTTGGCAGTGTTCAAGGCCAGGTTGGATGAGGCCTTGGGTGCCCTGGTTTAGTGTGAGGTGTCCCTGCCCATGGCAGGGGGGCTGGAACTGGATGATCTTAAGGTCCTTTCCAACCCTAACTATTCTATGATTCTATGACATTGCTATTGGCACTGCAAGCAGAAGGAGCATGGGCAGCCCTCAACAGAATGAACCCAAGAAAAAGCCCTCGTTTGGCTGGGGGCTCCTCTCTGCTGAATTCCAGTGGCTGGCAGCAAAGAGCAGAGGTGGGAGACCTCTCAAGCAGGTGGCAGGCACCATTTCTAATAGCAAATATCAGCCAAACTCAAGAAGTGGGTTCCAGGGAGAGGTGAGTGCTCTGAGCTGGTTTGCTTTCAAAACACTCCCCATAAATAACAGCTTCCAGGCTCTAGGTGTGGTGATGATTTCAGTGTTCCTGGCAAACACTAAATGAGCTGAGCCCATGCAAACCTCACTCCCTAGACTTGCACAGCTAACGTTGCATAAGATGTGAAGTCTTCCCCAGCTCTTTCTATTTACTTTTGCACGTAAGTAAGAGATTACATTGAACCCGTTGTATCTGTCAAGACGTGGTCCTCATGGGGAAGTTTGCTGCCTATGAGTGCGGGTGGGCTGAAGGAAGCAGAAGCATTCCTAACATGTTTCTGCTTTTCTTTACAGAAATGTAATCTTTTTATGCTCAGATTTCTCTTTGCTGTTCTGGGATATCTAACTAAATGAATATGTACATCTGCAATGCAGAAAAGTGTGGGAGCTATCCCCAGTTCTGCATCCAGCATTACATTATACTGGATTTTCCATAGTTCGCTTCATTCAGCTGTAGTTTTTCCTTGCAGTTTTCTGGCATCCAATGGGCATGGAAGTCTCCTCACGTTACTGTAAGTTAACAGATTATTTCTTATACCAGTGGTACAAAATCAGGTCTATAATTGCCCTGTAGATCCTCCTCTATGATGTATTGATTTTTATTACCTGGCATTGAATTCCCATGTGGGGAAACAGATATTACAGGCTGCTTTGATTGCTGCATGTGGATATGCAGCATGTCGTGGTGGGGTGTTTCCCCTCTCCCAGCAGGCTTTCGGACAGGTTTATTTATATGTATATTCCCAGTCACTTGCCTGATCTGCACCAATATGGGGGATTTTCCAAGCCCAACGTTTAAAAATCAGCTTGTATTAACATTTTGGTGCCAGTTCTCCAAAAGAAGGTGATTCCAGGAAAACAGAAGAAACCAGCCAAATGTTCCTGTGAGATGGTCAATCCTTCCCCGATAGAACTGTGACCCCTGGCATGCCAAAATTACCATTGATTTTCTGGTAAAAGCCCCACATTTTTATTAGGTTTTGTTCTGCTTGGCCTTTGCTCCCAGGTCCCTCAGTACTATAGCCAGTTACACAAACATTTATAGTCATACAATAAATAGTCATTACAATTTAATTACAAAGTCAAGCTGCATAGCTATTTATCAGGCCCAACGAGCAAAGATCCTGCCATTTTTATGCCATAAATCAGAGTGCAGATTGTCAGTTTAATCTTCTCTGGTTTTAGCTGCTGCACCCATGGCACAACATTGAGTTGGTAATGAACACTTTAGCATTTTTTAAGCTGTTTCCAAGTTAGCTGTAATAAGCGCAGGTTGTGCTTGTATTTCTCATTGCCCTCAGCAATGGATTATCCTTGCTTTTTGCTGATGCGTGTGTGGCAGCAGGTAAGGTGATGATGAGCATGGTGATGGGTGGCTGCACGGGTCCCTAAATAGATGTCATCGGAAAGCCGGTGGCTCTTGCCACAAGGCAGTGATATTTTCTGGCTGTGAAAGTGGTGTTTAGTCCTATGGAAAGCCACCAGTCATTGGCATATTGACATTTCACTGCTATAAACCTCTTAATTTCATGCATTCTATCATCTACAGCAGGCAAACGGATGGGTTCATTCTCCTGTTGTCCACCCAAAGGTCAGCCGTGTCTGCCTCTCCAGGGATGGCTGGCGTGTGGCAAGGAGGAGCACTGGCTCTCGTCTGCTTCTGCCATCACTCATTAGGATGCTCTTTTATTACGCAGGGTTATAAAACTCTCCTGCTCCAGGAGCTGGCTGGGCAGGAAAACATCTCCTGTTCGAATGCATCAGTCCTTTCCAAGACAATCTGCAGAGCTGCCATGCGGGCTGTTTGCTGGACACAGGGGATGTTGCAGCCTTCCCATGGGAAGAATGATGTCACCTTGGCTGCGGTGACATCCTTGCATCCTTTCAGCTGTGACGACCAAGCTGGGTGCCCTGCATGGCACTGACAGGGTTTTGCTGGGGCACGAGGCTGTTTAGCTGAAAATGGAATTTCTGTGCTCTTTACATTTGTTTCAGTCTGCTAAATGCACACATTTCTAATGGCATTGGTGGGGAATTTTGCAGTATCTCTAAGGAAAATAGCTGGAGTGCCCTATTGTGTTGCTGTTTGTGCCTTTAGTACATGCTGATGTGGTTTTAGGCTTGCCTGGATTTTACAGTGGGAGAGAAATAAGCTGTGTATAGATGGGAACCTGAAACACAGTATGAGCTGACTGCATGGACTGAGCCAGGCCAAAGAAATGCAGCCAAAGTGCTGGTCCTCCTGCCAATGCTGGGATGGATTGTGATCTGTGTGAGAGGGGAAGAGGTGCTGCTGTGTACCCCGCTCCCCTGAGCACCAGCAAAACCCATGGGCGAAGCACTAAGCACGAGGGGAATTGAAATTCTGCTCAAGCAAGGCTGAGGAGGTGTTTGTGCAGCAGATTGTTCAGGCTTTAATCATGGTTTAATCTTTTAGTTAGATAATTGTTCTACCAGCTGATAATGTGAATTGTATTGAAGAACAATATGTTAAAACATCTTCAGTGAGAGCAGCCAAGGAGATTATTTTGGATTCCTTTTTGTTAATTTCTTGTACATCATCATGTCAATTCCTCTGTTTTCTAATTAATCTGGTTTCAGCGCTTGCATTTCCCTTGCGAACACTGGCTCCAAATACCCATTTACCGCCACTGCCTGTGACACTGCAGCTTGGGAAGCCAGGACTCATCACTAAAGGTGGAGGCCTCTGTGTAATTTGTCTCATACAGAGATGTACGGGTCAGGAGATGGTGTTGCACTTCCAGCTGCGCAGTGGGAACTGGGGAATATTTCCTAGTGAGGACATGCTGGGGTTTTCCATTTGTGTAGTTTTAGGATCTGGGGTTCGTGTTTCTCATAGGCTGTGCTCTACTAAGAGCCCAATTTCTTGATGCTTTCCAAGTCCTTGAAGGAAAAGGATGTGTTATTTTCTTTCAAGTGGAAATTAATTTAAGCTGTGCTTTGCTGCTTTGTTTCCTTCAATTTATGGCATTGCTGTGTGCTGGGGTGAGGAGCATGACAAGCGTAGTGGCCTTTGCGTTGCCCTTCTGTAGGACACGAGCCATTGCAGGGGGCTGTGTCCCCCCAAATGCTGTTCAGAGCCTGGAGAAATTGCTGTTTCCAGCCAGCTCCCTGCAGGTCCCTGGGCTGATGCTGCAGCAAGGAAATCTGTGCACAAGTCATGAGATGTACCAAGCTCTCCATGTTGCCAGGGAAACATCCAGATTTAGGCACAGCCCTAAATGTGCATTTTTGCTTAGTTTGCTCAGTCTCACCTCCTTCATGGACTGCCAGGCTGGCTGCTGGTGGTGTGGACCGGGACTGCTGCAAAACTCAAGAGGAAAAGCTGACTTTGGGGACATTGATGGAGATGAAATGTACAAAGGAAATGGGAAAGAAATAAGGAAAAAGTGATTTTTTTTTTTTTATGTTTTGTTTGGTTGGGTTTTTTTTTCCATCTGAAGGAAACTGAGAGCTTTGCTTTGGGTATCTTGGGTATTTGTGCATTTTGGGATTTGCCATGCAGGTGCCAAAAAAGGTCCTTTTCCAGGAAGGGGATTGCAGGGACTCTTTATGAGGGCCTGTAGGGAGAGGACAAGGGGTGATGGGTTCAAACTGAAACAGGGGAGACTGAGATGAGCTCTTAGGCAGAAGCTCTTCCCTGTGAGGGTGCTGAGGCGCTGGCCCAGGGTGCCCAGAGAAGCTGTGGCTGCCCCATCCCTGGCAGTGTTCAAGGCCAGGTTGGACACAGGGGCTTGGAGCAAGCTGCTCCAGTGGAAGGGGTCCCTGCCCGTGGGGAAGGCTCTGTGGCAAGACCCATTTCAGGTGTGTATTTTTCCCATCTCCACCAAAAGCATCACAGCTGGTGACAGTCTTGTGTTTCCCCCTGCTCCATCAGCCAACCTGTACTGAAGCTTGCTAAGAACATGGTAGTGAGGTGGAAAATCTGCTTGGACTGGGAATACATCTGCAGATCTGAAACTTGTCCATGGTTGTCTGAATGCAGCCCGAAACAGGGTTTCTAATGGGAATGCTCTTTCGGAGTGTGTGACCCTTAGAAACTTTGTCCTGCTCTGAATTTTGCCCTGCTTTGAGCGAGGGATGGACTAGAGAACTCCAGAAATCCTTTCCAAAGTATGTTATTATTCCAATATATATCTTGTAATAGTGCAAATTTGAATTAGCAATAATGTTAAGACAAACATGAGCTCTGGTGAATGTAATTGGAACGTATTCCGTGACATCCTCATTCTTCCTATTCTCAGCAAGGCAAGATGATGAAAGCTGGTGAGCACATTGCAGACAAAGAAATGGAGGTCTAGAAACGCAGTTTCTGGTTATTGTCAATGCAGCCTGTAGTGTTTTGTTGTCGTTGTGTTGGGTTTCTTCTTAGTTTCCATTGCATTTTTTATCTGTACTCGAATTCACTAATAAAGAGAGAATTAAAACCCAGGTCATATGACAAATGATGAACCTGGTAATGAACATGAAGACTGCTAATTGCCCGTGGCTGTCGAAGCTCATTTCAAGCTGTCAGCAGCTGTGATTCTGCAGTGGAGTTTTTCACCATCCTGGTAAGTAAAACATAAAGGGTGATGTGTGTGTTTCAGATGAAGGGGGACACTCTCCTTAGATAAGTAACCCATTTTCCGTGCTGGTCTTTCCACTCAGGAACAGCCAAGATAAACGTGCAAGTTGGTGCCTTGCACTGGGGAATAGGGATACCAACTATTTCTGCAGCATTTCAGTCGTCTCAGCCCTGATAAAGACAGGGATCAGGCTGAGATGGCTTCACTGTACCCAGCACCTCTGAAAGCAGCCCAGAGCTATGGGATATTTCATGTCCTTTTTGTATCCTGTTTGAAAATACATTTTCCCTGTTATTTCTGCATTCCCTCTGTCATTTATCTCTACTGCTCAACTTGTTTCATGGATTCAATAGTTCAGATTTACCAGGAAGAATCAAATGGGCCTTGCCTGAAAGATGATGAAAATGAAGTGTCCTGTAGGTTGTATTTGGGTTGATTGTCTGTTTCCAGGCTCTCTGTAGTTGAAATCATTTAAAGGGGGGCAGGTTCCTGCTCACTCTTCTTGTTCGCTTGGCAATGGAAGGGGAGTAGGAAAGCAGATGAGAACAAAACCCCCTTGAGTTAGATTAACAGAGAGATTAAAGCTTTTAAGGAAGAGCTGACACTGCTCACGAGCACATAGGAAATGCTGGAAAATAAAAGCACAGTTCAAACAAAACTAAATGAGAGCAGTAAAAGCGCAGCTTAAAAGTATTTATTTATAGAGGAATCAATCTGGGGCGGTAGGGACCAGCGTTCCCTGCTTTGCTGTTGGATAAGGCCCATGGCAGAGGTGGTTGTCTTAGCCAAGGGAGTGCTGGAGAAACAAGGATCCCACAGGGCAAAAGATGCACATCAGTGATTCAGAAGGCAATCGCAAGCAAAGGAGCGAAGTTGGGGTGAAATAGCTGATTTTCTTCATGGCAAAGGTTGGCAGCCAGGACCTACTGCCCTAGGTACCATGCTGCTCAGTGCCTGCTTTAATGATCTGGATAGGGAATAATACAGCCATCATGTAGAGAACACAAAGGTTTAGGAAGGACTGTGGGGATCTTCAAAGAGAGATTTTAAATGAGTGAAAGAAATAGGCAATATGAGAGGAAACATTCTTAAACTTCCTCTGGATTACCCTAGGCTGTGTTTTGCACTGAATGCTCTTTTTTCCCCCCTTCTTTGTGGCTATTATGAGCTTCTCTCTATTGCAAGGTTTAAAAAATGTATAACAATTTCTTTCCTAAGTACAGGAAGTCAAAGTGCTGAATTTTAGCTATGAAGCTAAAGCAGCCTAAACAGATGATTGCTGCTGCATCAGGCAGCCAGTGTGCACCCATCCATGCGGCCCTGAGAGGGGAAAATTAGTTCTGTTTCATATGATGACTGAGTTGATTAAAATATTTAGTAGGGGTTTTGATGATGCTTTATCATGAATATTTGCCTTCTCCTCTAGATAAGGAGACAGCACAGGTTTCCTTCTTGGCACGAAGGGTAATAACAGCCCCATTGATCCATGTGCATGTTTGATGTGCAGCATGTGCTGTGCTTGTGGCCAGAGGTGCCTCCAGAATGTTCCATTCTGTCTCTACCCTGGAGCATGTCTACATCTGGATGCCAAAATACGGCGCTCCTGATCCTGTTGGCTCACGTGGACCTGGTGTCCTGCACGTTACCACCTCTGCAGGACAGCACAGGAGAGCATGGGAATTTGCCAAGAGCCCTTTTGTGGGCACACCATGGTAAGCCCAGGCTGTAATCACACTGGAGACATCTTGCATTTGTTTCGGTATATAGGATGTTCTGGCTGCATGGTCCAAGCCAAGTGCCTGGCCCTTCATGTGTGCCCGGAAAAGGAGGGTTGAAGAGCAGGGAAGGGATGAGCATGCCAAGGCTGCTACAAGATAGGAGGAGGTGGGTGAGAGGAATCAGTTGCCATTGGAGTTAGGAGTATCCATCTATGGGGTTTAGCAAGGCTTCATCCTACACCTTCAGCAAGCCACTGGATCCTCAGTTTGTCAGGGAGGTGTCTGTAGCCACCTTCAGAGTGCTTGGCTTCACTAGACCTGAGTGTTTCTGGACACAAGCTGTTTCCCATAGAGCTGTCTTGCTCCTGCTGATAGCTGAGATTTATTTGGGTTTTAGCATGTCTCTCAGAAGACACCTGCCTGCCTGCAGAGGAAGTGCACGAGAGCCATTTCTGGCTTAAACTGTGATTGAATCTACCCGGTCAGAAATTCCTTGGAAACATGACTGCCTTTTCATCTGGGCAGATGTATAGCTTCACTGCCTTAACATTCCTGCAGAGTCCTAACACCCGAATGATCACAGTGTTTAAACAGGATCAAGAGCTCTATAATTCAGTGTCACCTCATTACGGTTAAGAGAAATGTAATGCCAACAGTGACAAATGCAGGATAACTCCAGTTGCTCATGGCACAAATTGGATTCAACTGAAGCTTGACACACACTCAGAAAGCTGGAGAGAATCAAAAGGCTGTTTAACATACTTAGGTGTGTGGGAGTAGTTATAAGGTAGATGCTATCTCATGCTCATTAATCAAGGGTTAGGGGAGAAACTGAATTGTTCAACATTGATTAAAATTGTCCTTGCTGCTATTACTAAAATACAAATACATCTTCATGTCGGAGCCTTTCTTAGAAAAGATAATGTGGTTTGGGTTGCATTGACAGGGTCCTCTTGGGGTTTGCTGGGTAATGCCATTGCTCTCAGATCTGCAAGCAGTGCAGCTTTTAGCTGGCACAGGCTGCAAGGTGGAGTAGGTGGGGTGAAAAATCAGCCACCTGAGGCCAGTTTTCCCCATCAGCGCGGATAGGGAGCACAGAGCAGGGACCTCCAGAGGCTGCAGAGCCAGGACCTGGAAATTCACCTTGGGTTGTGCTGAGGAGTTTGGCCACTGCAGCAGAACACAAGCACAGTTTCAAAGCTGGTTTCACAAGCAAAGTAAGCTCTGTTGGCCAATGCAGCTCCTGCTGGTGCTGCACATCCCTGCTCCGTATTTTGCCAGCAGAGAAATGGGGATGAGAGAAGAAAGTGTGGTTTTTACATCCTCCACCACTAGTAGATGCTGGCAGAGCCTGGTGCAAACCTGGCACAAGATTCCCTCCGTGCCCAGAGTGCTGAGGGAAGGACTGAAGCAAACACCAGATCTTTCCTGGATAAGCTCAAAGAGGGCATTAAGCAGAGGCAAAGCCCCTCTTAAGCTCCCTGCCAAGGCACTCCTGGCTCCCAGAGACATCTGAGAGAGGAAACACTGTGCAAACCCTAATTCCCAATGAGGTTTTAGGGTATATCTGCTAAACGTGGGAGCCTGGGAGTGGGGTGTAGATCTCCAGAACCAAAACATGCCAAACAGGGTCCAGAGCTTGGTGGGCTGCAGCCTCCATCAGTTTCACAAGCCCCAAGTGACTGCTGGTGCTGCACGGATCCGATGTCATCAGGTTCCCCAGGCAAGGGGAAAGAAAGGGTCTCAGATGACTTCTGTCCTCTGGTGTTTCTGCTGAGTGCAATCTCCAGATCTCTTTAGAAAGGCAAATTACAAACTGGTTTCCATTGTTGGGCTTCAGAGCTGGGCATTTTTGCCTGCAGTATGGTGCAGCACGCTCCATTTCTCAGCGCTATTGACCCTGCAAGGGTGGATGTTTGAGCGTCAGCGATGGAAGCAGTTTTAGTGCTTTCCTGGGGCCTGATACAGTTTTGCTGCAAATGCATCACTACAAAACTTTATTAGGAGAATCACGGCCGTTTGCAGAGCTCTCTTCCAGCATGGCGCGGATCAGGGCTGTGTGTGACGTGTTGAGGTTTATTTCCTCAGCTTGTTAGGCAGACGTTCAGAAGTCAGGGGTTTGGGAGGGTCTGTCCTGTACCTGCTGAAAGTAATAACAGCTAGAAGCTGTCAAGTGAGGAAGGGGTGGGAGCAAACTTGAGGAAGGACCAGGATGGAGCTGCTGCACATCAGTATTCTACCAGCTCCGAACTCCCCTCCGTTCTTCCTTCAGGGATTTTGGTCATGAAAGCAGAAAATAAGGAAAGCAAAGAAAAATGACACCAGGTTACTCAGTGAGTCTCTGGCAAGTGCAAGAAGGCCTGGCCAGCCCCCATGCCTGTGGGGGATTCATGGCTATCCTGCAGGGGCAATTTCCCTTTCCTGCTCTGTCCCTTCCCAGGAGGATGTGTTCATTGAAAACCTCTTTGCATTGTTTCCGGGAGAAAATAGCTGCAGTTTGACTACAGCCTGTGAGGAGGCTGCAGTGCTGGCTCCAGCTCCACAGGTAGTGGCTGTGGTGGCTGTTGGCTTGGTGGAGTGTGAGACCCCAGCAGAGGAGATTGCTGGGGCTCAGCTTCTCCCCTTGGTCCCTTCTTGGGTCATCAATCCCACACCCAGGTTTAACGATTTCTTTTCTTCTACTTTTCCTTTTCTTTCAAAATCTGTATAGATGTTCATTAAAAATAATGTGAAAGAATGATTAAAATGGATAGCTATAGAGCTGGGCTTGTTTGGCAGGAGACCTTAGAGCAGCTCCCGGTGCCTAAAGGGGCCAAAAAGAAAGATGGAGAGGGACATGATTGGAAATGGTCCATGGTGCAAGCAGTAAAACCCTCTCATGTCATGCGCTGCTGTTAAGGATTAGCTTCCTTGCTGGGGAAAGCAAACCAGGAAAGAAATGGCAATGAAAAAAAGCAGAAAAGAAAGGCAAGTGATCTGCTTCCTGTCTGAGAGGGGAAGAACCTGCGGGATGCTCGGGGGTTTGTTGGTGAGATGTCACCTCCACGTCTGAGCGATGCCCATGGGGCACAGTGCGTGGTGCAGCCCCTGCTCTTCCCACCCCTCCCGGGAGGCAGAAGTTTCTTGTCCTGGTTCTGTCTGTGCCGCTGCTGACAGCAGCATTTGCCCAGGCAGGATCTGTTCTTACAGGAGTTATGTTCCTTTTCTAGCATCGCCTCTGCTGCTGATTGCTTCAAAAGCGACGGCACGGCTGCCCTGCCAGCTCCTAAATGAGTGCTGTGCCGAGAGCAGCTCGAGAGCTCTCCAGAGGAGGTGCAAATAGAAAGTCTCTTCTGTTTCTGGATACCAGATCTGCTCTGAAGGGGCAGCGAGCCAGCGGGCATGGGGGAGCTGCAGCCCCCGGTGCGGTGCTGAGGACCAGGCACGCTGGCTGTGCTGCAGGAGCTGGGCTGCTCATCCTCCCTCCGTGCCTTGGCTTTCCTCTTGATTTTGAAAGCTATGTTTGGAGCCACAGCAGCAGATTGGCAGCAGGTTGTGTGGAGACACTGTGAGGAGAGACCTGGACCAGAGCAATGCCTCTGAGCTGGGATGTGCCTTGTGGAATCGGAGCCTGCAGCGGAGGGGGAAAATGAAGTGCTTTGGGGTGGGAGTGAGGTTGCTTTTTCCTGCCTTTGGCTGCCAGAGGATGCTGGAGCTTGAGAGCTACTGAAAAGCAAAGAGTTTTTCTGGCAGAGGGATGCAAGCCTTCTGGCTACACCCCGCTGCGATGAGGATTTGGCACCCAAACAAAGTGTTTCTGTGCTGAGGCATTCTCTCCCAAAGGTCTGTCTGAGGCGAGAGAAATAAAGAGAAGGAGAAGGAAAGCAGCCAGCAGAAATCCCTTAGAAAGAGCAGCTCCTGGTTAACGCTGCACTGCAAGCTTTGAAAGTCAATGCTGACAATACCAAGGTGCTGCATAGGAAGAACTAGTTGGAACTGCAGGCACAGACTCCAGACTATTTGCAGACGCCTGGGCCATGCAGCTGGCAGATGGGTGAAAAAACACGTCTCAAAGTGCCCAAGTTAGAAATGTCATAGTGTGAATCACGGGGCAGGTGACAGCCCTCAACATGTGATGGTGGCACCGTTAAATGGCATGCCCAAAGCTTAAGGGTGCCTTGGGAGTGGTTCCTGCTCCATTGTTTGATGAGCAACCCCAGAGCAAACAGCTCTGTCTGTTAGGTGGAGATCTCTGCCTTGACCCTGTGTGATTCTCCACTTTCACCACTGTCACCAGTGTCTGAGACACCAGGGGAGGGATGAAGCTCTGGAGGTCTCAGACTCCTTCCTATGGTCCAAGTAGGAGCAGACTTCAAACCATGGATGTCCCTTCCTTGTGTCAGCCTTGTCATGCTCCGAAAGCCACTGTTTAAGCATGTGTCTTCATTCAGATCCCACCAGTGGCCCAGATAACCCCTTTGTGGCCGATCAACCTCAGTCTTCTCTCGTGCCCAAAGCTGGTTTTCAAAGCCTCATCTTGTCTGCCAAGATCTCAGCTCTAACTCCCACCACAAGGTCTGTGCTGGCAAGGGGACATTCCCGACCTCTGTGGTCTCTCCTCTGGGTTTCGTGAGGTCTGAAGTTATTGTCAGGCAGCAGAGAAGTTGGTTTGGTCCCTTAGTTTGATTTCAGTGGAGGTGTTGGCAAGAAAGGCTCCAAAGAGCCTGTTTGTGTGCAGAGACACGCTTGACCATCTCTGCTCCACACCCAAGCAGACTGGAATATAACTTTTCAGTAGGGGTTGGAATTGGCAAATTGCAATTTTCACTTTGGTTCCCTCGGATTATGGGAAATGGAAACAAAAATTAATTTTAAAAAGGGGAATAAATGGGGTGTTTGCAAACCTGATGCTTATTAAACATTGTTTTCTATTCCCAGGAAGCAGCATGTTGACTTTATTATCATGCAAATAGACCACATTGTCTAGAAAGCTGAATAATGACAACAGTACCCCCATTGCTCATCTCCCAGTGGGTTTTAATTTCCCTGAGAAGAAGCTGCCTGCTATTGAGGACGGCATTGCAGAGACACTGTGCTTTCAGCAGAACATCCTGAAGCACTGAAGGCTGACTGGGTGCCGCCAGTCTGAGCCTGGTGTTATTTATATCCTCCGCGTCTGGTATAAGTGATAAATGTGCAAAGACAGCGAGGATCATCCCATCCGGGTAAGGGCATTCCATAAATTGAACACTAATGTTTATTTCTCTTTAATTAAATACTCCATTAGCCAAAGACTGTGTTTAAATATTTAGAAAGAAGCAATGTAATCAATATACCAACCATGCCATTGCAAGAACGTTTCCTATGCATTAAGGGCCAGGATTCTTCTCTTTGCTGAATTATGAGCTCTTTGAAATGGATAGCGAGATCATTGTGGGTTGAAATGATCTGTAAATGCAAAACACTCTGTTTTCCTTGACTTTCCTGAGGGCACTTCAGCAAGCTGGTGTCTGGATAATGCCCAGTCTATTAATTGATTCCAATTTTTTATGATATGCAACATTTCTCCTAAACTCTTCCTTTACTTCTCAGATGTGTTTCTGTGTATGTATAGCATTCTCAAAAGCAGTAGATGCTGTGCTCCCCTCAGGCTTACACTTCATGTTGATTAATTTGCTTGTTTGTTTTGTCTATCTGGGTGATTCATGCTCAGGCTGATGGGGTCAGTGGAGAAGGGGTGCTGCAGTGAAAGCTGTCCTCTCGAGGGAGCTCTGGGGAAGCACAGATTCACCTTCCTGCTCCTGTGTGGCCACTGATGTCCACCCAGGCAGAAGAGGCTTCACATCGCAGTCACACCAGGTCCTTTCCCAAATGTGACCAAAATGGGAAGGGAAGGAGAAGGAGCATGGAATTAACCAGGTGGAGAAGTACAGAGATCCTTTTCTTCTTTGATTCCTTAGGGAGCCAGGCTACAATCAGATCTTAAAACACTCAGGAAATAAATCACAGAACCCCAGACCGGTTTGGGTTGAAGGGCCCTTAAAGCTCCTCCAGCTCCAACCCCTGCCACAGGCAGGGACACCTTCCACTGGAGCAGCTTGCTCCAAGCCCCTGTGTCCAACCTGGCCTTGAACACTGCCAGGGATGGGGCAGCCACAGCTTCTCTGGGCACCCTGGGCCAGCGCCTCAGCACCCTCACAGGGAAGAGCTTCTGCCTAAGAGCTCATCTCAGTCTCCCCTCTGGCAGGTTAAAGCCATTCCCCTTGGCCTGTCCCTACAGGCCCTTGTCCAAAGCCCCTCTTCAGCTTTCCTGCAGCCCCTTTAGATATTGAAAGGCCGCAGTGCTTTCTTTCCAATAAAATAGATATTCTGCAGTCACTCCACTACCTTCCTGTTGCCTGGAGGAGCTCAGCCAGCAGCAGAGTGTGTCTGATTTAGTGTCCACACATTCTCAGCAGGTCCTTTCTCCCCTCCTGCTATTGCCTTGCATGGTGTCAGTCGTACTAAGGTAATCAGGGTGCTTGCTTTCCCCAGGAAAATATTCCTAATGGCATGATGAAAGAAGTCCTTCGTGAAGATAGTCCATCAGTTGGATTAGTTTACATGTGCTTTTAATGCCAAGAACCTCAGACTGCTTAAAAATAATAAAAATGAAATGTCAAGCAAATAAAAGTTAATTAAACACAAATGAAAGAGGCTTAATTTTAGTCCTAAAAGCACCTGAAGACTTTGCAGAACATATCTACAAAGGTAGCAAAAATCCCTGACTGCAAGGTGTAAAACATCCTCTGCTCCTTGGCAAGAGATGAGGACAGCATCTGAAGAGCATCCATACTCCAGACACCAGCAGATGTGGAGATCATTTGCAATCAGTTTGGGGAAATAAGGCAGGGAACTAACACAAAAACTCCATGGATTGCTGTAGATAATTAATATACTTGAAATCATTATGCAGAAAGAGCTCAAAGTTGTTCCAAGTCTAATGTAATGTGATATTTAAAGGTCAGCTCCTTTTCCCGTTGCAGCTGATGGAGGCGTGCGTTTCGCAGGAAGCCAGCCTGAGCTCCAGGCTCTTTTCAACACACTTGTTCCAGCATTTCTGACATGCTGAGGCAATGAGGAGAGCCAGCAGAGCAAGTGGGAGAAGACAGCAAACACTGCGGCATGCACAGAGAGCTACGGGACACTGCTGCCACAAGGGTTCTCCTGGCTTGGGCACAGCAGTGGAGCTCACTGCTCCTCTGATGGGCAGCCTCTTGCCACAACCCTGCTTAAATATCTCCAGTGATCTTTTGTTTGAGGCTTGCTGCTCCCTAGCCAAAATAGAGATAGGACAAGGGGTGATGGGTTCAAACTTGAATAGGGCAGATTTAGGTTAAATCTTAGGCAGAAGCTCTTCCCTGTGAGGGTGCTGAGGCGCTGGCACAGGGTGCCCAGAGAAGCTGTGGCTGCCCCATCCCTGGCAGTGTTCAAGGCCAGGTTGGACACAGGGGCTTGGAGCAAGCTGCTCCAGTGGAAGGGGTCCCTGCCCGTGGCAGGGGTTGGAGCTGGATGATCTTAAGGTCCCTTCCAACCTAAACCAGTCTGGGATTCTGTGATTCTATGACAGGACTTGCTTACAAGCAACCCCAAAACTGCTGACCCTGAGGGATGTATCTTCAGGCATCAGGAATGCTTAGGAAGGGAGGGAGGGAGGGAGGGAGAAGGGTTTGTTTCCAATTTCATTGATGTTCAAGGGCTGGATGCTACACTGCCTGGTTAGTTTTAAAAAGATGTAGGTTAACAACAGAAGATAGGAAACCTGCTGCACTTAATGTGGAGTCTACAAGGCTTCCCTCACCCATGACCTATCTCTGATGCTCTTCATTAGGATTATATGGGATGTAGAAAGTGCTGAATTTCTTAATTCATGGGATGACATAATTTTGAATCCCAGGGAGTGGAAAGAGGCCAAAATATCAGAGCTTCAGACTGATGGGCTTCTGCCAGGCTCTTTTCTTTGCCATCCTCTGCATCCTGGCTGCTTTTCCTTAGCATCATCTAGGAACCCTTTGCGCCAAGCGGTTGATAATTCTGGTAAACCCTCCACATTTAATCTTTAACAATATAACAGCTTTGTTAATCACTGTAACAGATTAAATTTAAATGTTCCTTCTCTGAGCTGACCTAGTTTGGAGGTTAAAATTCTGCAGCCTAGATGAAAAGAAAATGCTCTCTCATCCTATTTGTATTGTTTTTCAGTATGAAAGGAAGAGAAAATAAGCATCATCAGGGAAGTAGACTTCATCTTGACAGGCAACTTAGGTCTGAAATGTAATTATAGGACCAGACTAGCAGCACAGAGTAAGGAACATCTGTTGTGGCTGTGCTGCAGTCACAGGCAGTGTGGCCTCGGGAAGCACTGCTCTCCAGTCTGTGACTCCACAGTGTCACCTCTCACACAGCTTTAAGTGGAGCAAGGGCTGGAATTAGAGGCAGGATGAGAAATGGTTTATCTAAACCCCAGGCTTATTGCTGCTGGGTTGCTTCAGCAGCACCCATCCTCAGTGTAAGCTGTCAGCATCCAGCTGTAGGGATCTGCTGATATCATCAAGGGCATGGAGCTAGAAACTGCCTCGGGCATCCTCAGCATCAGGTGGGATGAGGGTGAGTGGTTGCAGAGGAAGGAGAGACAATGCCTTGCTCACCTTACTTCAACTGTTGAAGTCCTACAGGCTCCTGCAGGATTGCACGTGACAACATGCAGGACCAGAAACGTATGAATGATGTCCTCTTCTAATGCCAGGTTGGACAGGGCTTGGAGCAAGCTGCTCCAGTGGAAGGTGTTCCTGCTCCTTGCAGGGGCTTGGAACTGGATGAGCTTAAAGTTCCCTTCCAACCCAAACCAGTCTGTGACTGATTCTATGATTCTGTGATTGTCTGAATGCAGACAGAGTAGCTTAGCCCTGGGGTGATCCTCGGTGGGTCTGTGAGGTGGTAACATGCTCCCTCTGGCATGGCTGTGTATATACAGGTAATGCAGGTTAAGTCTGATCTGTGGTTTGATGAGATGATGTTGAAATTTATCCCTTTTGTGGTCTCAGCCCACGGTCCTGATCAAAGCAATGTGCTGAAGGTAAGCTGTCTTACCTTCTGCCTCCTCTGTTGGATGTCTGCATTCTCACAGCACAGGAGAAGGAGCAGGGATGAAGAAGGGGATAATAATGCAATGACAGTATTATTTTCAGTTTTCTTTATCAATACTTACTAAAGAAGCTGATCTTGGTGCTCTGTCGGTGAGCTTGTAATGCAGTGCAAAGAGAAACAGCCAAAATGTTGCTACTAGATGCACAATGCGTTAAATGCCATGAAAACCTTTGAGTACAGGTCCTTTGCTAGTAGCAGCCAGCCAGCAAATACAGTGATATAGCAAATGTTCTTTTCGTGAAGGAAAATTACTGTGGGGTAATCTGTACACCTTTATATGATCACTCTGTGTTAAATGAAAGGGAGGACTTTGCTGGGGTTCCCTGTCACTGAAACTCTTCAGCAGAGAGCTGCTGTACCTGCGATGCTGTCCTCCTCGGGACAGCCCTCGCTCTGTCCCCTGACAGCTCCCAGCTCCATCTCTCTGCAGGGCAGCTTGCAAGGACCTGTGTGCAGGTGCCAGTCAGCCCTCAGCGGGCAGGGGCTGGCACTGATTTATTAAATGCCTTTCCTAATTGTCTGCCATTAGAGAAGTTTTAACCAATCCTGGGAAAGGGCATTTGTTTGGCTGTTGAAGCCATAAAAATTAAGTGACATTTGAATTACCTTTTTGATCCTTTCATTGCCAAAAAGGGGTCTATGAACACGTTTGCACTCAGTTTCTCCACCCGTGATGTGTGTCTACCCCATGTCTTCTTTTGCAGGACTGGCAATCAGGGTGTTTGATGTCCTTGGTCCCAGTATCTCCAGTGGCACTGTGCGGTGCTGTGTGTAGTGCTATGTGCAGTGCTGGATACCACCTGCTCCTTTCAGGTTTATCAGTGCAATTTGCATATGGTTAATATATGTGCCTTGCTGACATGAAATTTATTATTAGCCTTTATTAAATTTTTTTGTGAAGGTCATTACATTGCTTTATGGAGGTGTTTAAAATGTGCAGAATTTGATGTTGGAGCTTTGATAGCATGCATAAAACTTGCAGGAGATACTGTAATAAAGCTTATTGAGCAGCTAGTAAAGGTCCTCCTGTTGGGATAGAACTGGATGTGCTTCAGGTTTCCTGACAAGTGATTCATCAGCTTTAGGGAACAATCTCTCATTAATCAGGGTGCATCTCAACCGCAACCTGTCCTGGCTGCCTGTGAGGGTTAGTAAAGGAGCAAGTGTTGTTTCCTTGTGAGCCTGACTCTGTTGCTGGCCATGCTGGGAACCTTCCACTGCTGCCTCTTCCCAGTGAGGTTCCCCTCTGTTATGTGATATCTCGTCCTTCTGATTTTCTCTCTCAACAAGCAAGCAAGCATTCAGTACTGCAAACATTTTTTTTCACTTGCTGGCTATTATTGTTTCAAAAAGAGAACGAAAAGACTTCTTGTGCTTACTGGAATAAGGCCAGAAGAGCATGGAGCCATATGGAGAGGGGAATTTTTCTGCCAGAAGCAATACATTTAGTCAAACAGGCCTTTGTGCTTGGCCATGCAACTGCAGTGATCTCTTATGGCTGTTGAAGGTGTAAGATGGGGAAGAACTGGACTGGACAAGGTTAAACAATCTTTCAATCCTCCTCTGGTCCTCAGCTCAAAAATAGCCCTGAGCCATCCATAATTTATCTTCCACATATAGAGGTTCCCAGTGACTTATTTCCAGTCTGTGTGTTCGGAACTAGTGTCAGGAATGAATGTTGTGCAATTAATGAATATATCAATCACGTTTAGTAAATGGAGACTGTCTGATCTGAATTACAAAGAGGAAAATTAGGCAGATTAATGCCTTTTCTCAGCTGAAGCAAAAGCGGTGATCAGAGCTGGCTGAATGAACTGCAAAATGGATTGCCATCATTTCTGCAGACACAAGTGATTTCTGTTGTGTTTGGGTCATGTTATTCAGTGTTCATGAAGCAGTCAGGCATGCTGGCAAAGCCTGGACATTTCAGAATGTCAGGCCCTGTGGTAATTCATGCCAGCCTGCCAATATCCATTCTTTATTGGCCTTTATCCTTTCAGAGAAGGAAGAATGGTTTGGCATTTTCATCCCTCTCCCTGTCAGTGCCCAGCCCTTGCAGGAGAAACTGATGATGGAGCCAATAGGTTTAATTCACAGATGATGAGCACACAGCGGGAAACTGCCTCCCAGCAGGGACCCGAGCCCTGGAGAGGCACCTCTGGGTGCTCTGGCCCTGGTCATGGGGCAGCAGGAGGGGAGCTCTGCATCCATAGTGCTGCATCTGAAACTATGGGCTCCAACAGAAAGGTGTTTGCTGGGAAAACTGAGGCAGGTGCAGCCCTGGAAATGGGCATTGCTGGAGGCAGCAGAGGTGCCACAAGGCAGGCAGAGCCTCCCCGTGCATCCCCCTGCTTATGGGATGTATATGTCACACCTCTGAACCCATCTCCCTGGTGCCCTGCTGTGGAAGGGGCTAAAGAAAAAGCAGGAGAGAGAGTAGGGGTTTGTGGTGCCAGGGACACAGGGCCCTTAAACATGAAATAGGTAACTTGAATTAACCATTAACTGTTATTGACATTCATTATCTAATATTTGTATTAAACAATAATTTGAAATAATATTTATGTAAATAATAGTATTTATTTTAATTTTTATTGCATTCACTACTAACTCTGACAGAATATTAACTACTACTTGAATTAACTGTTAACTATTAACACGAGACAAACTGATGCCTTTGAATAACACAAGTCCTATTTGTAATGCAAAGTCAATTTGTCCAGGTACTGTTAAACATATCATTTGCAACTCCCGTCCCTTCCTCAATCCGTTTACTCAGAACCATGTCTGCACCACTGTGGTCTTCTTCAAAAAGTAATTTATTTTCCTGGCCGGTTCTATTTTCCCTTGTTAAGAGGCTCTGGAATAGTTCAGAAAGAGAATGGGCGTTCATACAGTTAAAGCAGGAAATGTCAAACGTGTATGCTGGTAAATGTTGCATATCCCAATATGGGGAGTTTAACATAGGCAAGAACTGGAAAATAGACACAGCATCATCTTTTGTACAAGTTCAAAACTGAACTCTTCTGACCCATCCATCCTGTGTACCATACCGAGGGATGTAGTGTTCTATCAGCAGCACTGAAACAGGAGGGGGTATGTGTCTAATTAGAAAATGTACCTTGTTAGGGATGAGTTTATCCGTTCCACTTTTTTCTTCTTTAAATCAGCTGATCTTCAGCATTTCGTTTACATTCCCCCCATCCAGCAGCCTGAAAACCGCGAGCTGTTTCCAAAGGGTTATTTTCCTGTTCATTAAATCCCCTTGGAGTCTAAGGCAGTTACCCCATGACAGTCTGCCCAAAGCATGTTGCAGTGTTCTTTGGAGACCAGCCAGGCAGGGCTGGAGCTGGCAGCCCCGTACAGCCAATAACACCAAATAGCACTGGTGTGGGAAAGTGCATGCAAGCAAATTCCAGGTCTGTGAGTTCAGTCTCCTCATAGGACAGGAAATCTTGAGAGCTCCTTGGATTGGAAGTGAAGGGAGGTGGGATTTGATTTCTCTTGTCTCATCTGGCCGGGAAACTCTGTGCAGGACAGGTTCATTTCCTTCTGGTTTCCAGTTGCAAAAACAAAAGAGCAGATAAAGATGTAATCACTGCATCTGAATCACTATTAGATTCATATGCCCTAAGTAGACTTCAGTACCAGGCATATACTGTGTGAGTACCTACAGGAAGAGAAAAGCTGACCTGCTTATTGCCGTCTTGCTCTGTGTCTGATACGGAGCTGAGAAGCATGGTTGGTGAGCATAACCTAGATAATGGTGCTCTCCCTGTTTTCTTACCTTAGATCTGTTCCAAGGATCAGAAAGAAACCCCAGGAGATGTCAATTTTCCTTATGAAAAAATGTGGTTCTGGTGCAGTTTTATGGAACACATCTCTGCATGTCAGTCAAATACAATGAATTCTTTAATTAGAGGCAATAAGAGAAGCTTAAATAAGACAGAAAGTCCAATTTGAGCCATTGCAAACTAAAGACACTTCAAAAGCTTAAGACATGTTGCATTCTTCCTGCAGCTTTAGTGATGTTACAGCTCAGGGGTTTGGTTCATCATGTTATTCTGAAGCAAAGGGCTCATGGGAGCAGAAGGCTGTAAGCAAGGGTTAAAATACACTGGTCTCTCCCGTGTATTTGTAGGGAGGTGGAGTCCTCCGGTTGTGAAGAACCGGTTCCATTGAAGAACAGTGGATCTGTGAGTTGTACTGGCACTGCAGAGCTTTTGTTAGCTGGGCATGGGTCCCTGGTGAGGAGTACACTCTGAGCAGGGACCCTGCCTGAAAGTGGTGGCCTTTGGGGTGGGCTGGAGCGGTCTGTGGTAGGTGCTCTCATTTGGATGACGGCAGAAAGAGCAGCTCATGCTGCTCCCAGTGCTGAGCTTGCCCTTACGGCTGTGTTTTGGTCTCCTACATGTCATTCGCATTTCCAGACACGCTGGGTCCCTGCTCATGCTGCCAGCCCTGTAAGCAGATTAACAACACATGGAAACTAAATGTTCTGGCTGGAAAGGCAAAGCCCAGTGCAGGACAAGCTGTATGAGCAGAAACCTCCCTGTACTTTCCCTCTGAACCTACAGCCCTGATGCTGTACACAGCCTGGCAGGAACACTTGGGATGAGGGCAATCCCTGCTTCACCTAAAGATGCAGCAAGCACCTTATGCAACATGATGTCTGGAGGCGTATTTCCTTTGGAAAATACCCATTCCCTGAAAAACAGGCTTTTCCTCTAAATTGCAAATAGCCTTGGGCAAGCAATTGCACAAGGTCTGGAAGAACTGCTTTATCATCCCGCTACATCTGATTTAGACCAGGGCATTGTGAGGGAAGTCCAGCATTCAAATCACTGCCCCAGTCACGAAGCTTTGGGTTGCTCTGGGGAGACCTTGTGGGTTTTGTGGAAACAAACACGTCCTGAGAGCATTTTTGTTTCATCCTGATGAGAAATGGGAAATCTTTGAAATTGCAGAAGATGCTCAGATTAAATCGTACCCTGCTGAGGGGATAGGATCTTATCAAACAGCACAGCAAGAACACACCCTTTCTGCAGGCATGTGGAGTCTTTCCTAAGCTGACCTTTTGGCAAAGTCAAAGCAGAGCTGAATTTCTTCACTTAAAATGGGAGTCATTTCCTCTTGACACAAGCTTACCCTGATGCAAGGGCTAATTGATAGCTTGCAGGGCACTTGTGTTTTCCAGGCTGTTGGTTTTGCTCGAAGCACAGATTTACTCAGTGATGAGAATATTTTGACAACTCTGCCTATCTGTGCTCAGGAACTGCAATTTGGAGTGAATTTTCTGGGTGTGCTGACCCAGTTTTGAAGTTTAAAATGAGCATGCTCTAGATGAAAGTGGGAATGCTGTAGCTGGCAAAATGAAACAAAGGCATTGCATGGGGTAAATAAGCAGAAGTACCGTGCGCTCTGCACACGAACTTGCAGAAGAGGTTTGGCTTAGCTGGCAGTGGCGTGGTTTTGGTCCTTACCCTGTCTCCAGGAGGTAACTGTTAAACCTGCTGTGATTCAGCTGCAGAAACATGTCATTGTGACCCACTTGTGCAGCCCCACCAGCACAGCTCTGAAGCAAGTTTCTGCCTTGCTGTAAACACAGGGAAATGAACATGTCAGATTGAACAGAATCGGTTCTGAAGAGAAGGCACACGTGGCTTCGTTATTTTTTTGCCTTCCTGGATCTAATAAATGTCTCATTTAGAATTCTCTCTCATTCATGTTTGTGGTGTTTATTTTTACGTGCTTCTCAAAGCTTATTTTTAGGCAGTGTAGGGCTCATTCTTTAGGAGTAACGAAATCCTGTCTGTTTTTATGTGCTGCTGTGTGAGTGGAGATGGGAAGATTGTGCTTGTTTTCTTTAGATAATATGACAAATTAGCTTATTCCAAAATATTATGCTCTGGGGACTGTGATTGCAGGAAGCATGAGAGAACATTAGAATACATTACCCGAGCTCTGTGCAACACATACATGTGCATTTGCTGTGTTACAGAGTAAGGCTTTCAGCAGAAGTGTTCGAATCGTTTTGATACAAACTCTCCTAACAGTGTCTTGGCGCTGTCCACAGAGCATTTGCATGCTGCAGGATAGTTGATTTGGGCCCATGTTTTGAATGTGGAAAAGCGTATATACTGATGATGCACAAAATCAGTAAAGCTGCTCTCTTCTATTTGGTATTGCCATTAAACGTGGATTCACCTCAGCCACTTTTTATTCCCGTAGCTGGTGGAAAGGTGCTGTGATGCCTGCTCCCAGTTCCTTCGCAGAGCCTTTCTCACTGGGGCAGAATGAGGAATAATGTCTGGATGGCCCTGCTGTACAAAGGCAACCAATTCCTGGTCGAAGCAGGGAATTATGATGCTGAACACAGCTCAGGAAGTTAACATCTTGGCAACTGGTTTAATTTTACAGTAGAACCTCATGCACAGCGTGCTCTGTGTGCGTTTGCACACAGAACTGTGCTATCTGCATTTGCTCAAGCCAAAATGCTAAATATGGGTCAGATTTCCCCCCACTGAGGTTAAAAGTGTGGGATTTCACATCTGCCCTTTCAGGCTGGGCTTGTTTTGATAAGGCTCCAGCAGCGATTTCAGGTTTTGAATAAAGCCATCAGAAACTGCTCACCAGGGTTTTGCAGTCTGGCAAATATCTCCTTGTGGCTCCTAACTTTGGCTTGCTGGGTTTCCTGCTCGTCCCGTTAGCTGCCAGAACGGAGGGGAGAGTCTGAAATGACAAAAACAGCAAGATAAAAAACACTGTGTTGGCAACTGCAAGCTGTGTGAGCATTCAGCCCACCCGAATGTGGGAGTCTGCAGAGTGACTGCAGAGCGGCAATGTTCATAAGCAGATTACTGAGTCATGAGCATGTTTTGAATGTGATTACAAGCAGAGAGACAGAATTAGTCTTTGATTTCCATAAAAAATTAATGAGGGAGACAGACAGGGACAGACAAATTGAAGAGTTCACTTGGTTAATTTTCTCGCCAGCAGCTATTGTAAATGTTCCTCTTATTTAGCAAAGATACTGAATCTGTATTCGTGATGTTGGCCAAGAAAAACTATTAGTGTGCGAGAGGTTTACCTGGGGGCAGACTCTCAGCGCATTGAAAAAGCAATGATGTGCTCATTTTGGGACATTTTGATGCCTCTTCCACAAGTGCAGTCAATTAAGAGATCCTCTGGCAATGATGCTTAGCTGCTATGCTCCTGTGTGGTAGCTCTGCCATGGTGGGATCACCCTGGCACTGAGTCCCTCTCTTACGAGTACAGAGTCCAGTTGTGTTTTATAGGATATTGCTTCAGTTGTACCCTGTTACAGAGGGAATGAAACCACCATTGATGCTACGGATGCAGCAAGTGCAACATCTCCAGGTTGTAATTTTAGTCCTTTTATTAATAGCTGCAGGGCAGCTTATAATTGAAATAATACAGCTCTAGCAGCGGAGCTCTGAAGCAGAGCAGTGCAGCTCACGCCCTTTTCCATGGACTGTTTTGAATCTACCCAAGCCTAGTTCCTGATTTTAACCAGTATTTAACCACACCTCACATCAGCCATGCTCCGTTAACTTTCACTTAAGGCAGCCAAAATGCCACCATTTAGCAGAAATATCTGCTGTTCCAGATCATTTGGGAAGAGCAGAGGGCTCCATGTACAGAATGGAGTTAGCTCTAATTTGCACAAAATATCGATGATTGCTTTTGCAGAGATTTCTTATACAGATCTAATGTCCTGTATTTAGACTATTTCAGATGTTGAGGAGATGATGAGTTCAGTCCCTATTTAAGCACAACTCACAACAGAGCAGTGGAAGCTGTGCTTTAAAAGGAATAATTGCCCTCGCTTTGTTCCCGCTGGAAAGGGCTGTGAAATTTGTATTTTATGATGGTTTTCAACTTGGGTTTTTTTTCCATCTTGCAAAATGCTGACTTTTTTCAGTGGGAGGCATTGGAACTGTTGTGAAGCTTATGATGGGAATGGGCATATCTGCCTGGGTTTATTCAACAGACACTTTCTCTGTAGAATAACATTAGCAGAGATTCCGCTGTAGGATGAAGAAGATTTGGTATGAAGACACTGACGTAGTCCAGTTGATTCCATGACTAAAACATAGAACTCCTGTCCACTGCGTGCTGGGCGAAAGGTCTGCTGAAGTGAACAAGGTACTGTATCTTTAGACATGCTACAAAATTATTGGTGGTTAAGTCACATATTTAGTTTCTGCCTTTATATCCTCTGTTGTAACAGTGTCTGCATCAGCATCTTTGTGCTACAGAAGTGCCATAAATAATTCATATCTTTGTTTAAATAACTGTGGATTTATTTCCAGTTGGCATGGGAAAGGCCTTTATTTTCTGTGCTGTTGTGCACAGTTGTCGTACGAGGCTCTTATTTCAAGACGTTTGTGATTCACTCAGAACCCATCAGTAAATCAAATTACAGCAAACCTAGCCTGGAATTTAATTAGGCGATCGACAATCATAGCTCTGTACTTCCCTGATACAAGCTGTCTTATTGCAGACAGTTTACAAGGCATTGTCTCTGCACATGAATTCTTGAAATAACATAGAATCAGTGTTCAAGGCCAGGTTGGACACAGGGGCTTGGAGCAAGCTGCTCCAGTGGAAGGTGTCCCTGCCCGTGGCAGGGGGTTGGAGCTGGATGAGCTTTAAGGTCCCTCCAACGCAAACCAGTCTGGGATTCTATCCTTCTATGATATTTGCATCATGATCATGGGTCTGGCTTTTGAAATGCTTCTTATGCATAAAAGTACTTGTGAGAAGGTTTATCTCTGGTGGAAAGACTCATGTCCAGTTCTAAAACCCTAACTCAGTGCTATGTGAAAGACTAAAACTCTTGCTCTGAATGAACCTGGAAGCCTGTCAGGAACAGGGTGTTAAGGGGAGCCATTCCTTCAAGGGGACTTTGAGATCATCCCTCCTACTGGTGTGGGCTCTGAACTGCAAAGAAAGTAGGTATGGAACCAGGGTGATGGTGTCTCTCAGTGGACGCCTCTGACCTCTAGATTTATTGATGTATTATGCTCTGCCTGTCTGCCTCTCCTTTCCTAGAAATACGATGACTCCTTTTTTTTTGCTAAAATCTTTAATCTAAAATATGTCAAACCTGGATTATATCTTCCATCAACCCTTCCTATTTAGAAAACAACATCAGTGTCCTTTGTTTGTCTAACAAAGGTTAAATTCACCTTCAAGGCACAGTGCAAAGAACATCTGTTTATTCAGATTTCCAGCCTGGGGGCTGAGCAGCACAGTTTGTATTTGGGACTCTAGCTGACATTTGTTAACTTAGTTTGCATACATTTTAATGTGGTTTCTTGCACCCAGAGGCAGTTGTTTAGAGTATAATATGATAGAATATAAATATATATGGCCAAATTATTATTCCTCCAGGTTATTCCTGCTGGAATATGAAGGAGAAAATAGAGATCTTACAGTCCTCAGAGGTCACCAAGAAAGGGTGAAACGTGGAGCTGGGCACACTGGAATTCATAGAATGGCTTGGGTTGGAAAGACCTTAAAGCCCATTCAGTTCCAATGCCCTGCCATGGGCAGGGACACCTTCCACCAGACCTGATGGGTTGCATGTGCCTGCAGAGCCAGTGCACAGCCTTGGCTGGGCTGCACTTTTAAATGCATGTTAGAAGAGGCCACAGCTGAGCTTGCTGGACCCATAGCACCAGGCTCAATCTGACTTCACCCCACCTCACTTCTAGTGAACATGCCCTCCTTGGCAAGAAAGCAGTTTGCCAGCCTGACTTGTGCGGTTACTGAACAATTTCCTATGTAGGAAGGTCTTGTGCCTTCCCAGTCATAGGCAAGAAAGAGCAAAAGAGTTCTTTGAAGGCCTGGTATAGAAGCATATAAAATTATCACCTCCAGGGATGCAGTGTTGGTGTCTCTGTAGAGTTTCTTAGGAAAAGCCACATTGTTGCTTGGAAACCACACACCCACTTGAGGATGATCATCTGCAGCGGGGCTGTCTATCCCCCAGCACTAGGTGCTTAGGATTAAAACCAAATCTCTTCAGATGGCAACACAGTGGGAATATTCCTCCCTGTGTGAAAGGGGCCGGAGGGATCCCCGCAGGAGCTGTTTGGCTGTCTTTGTGTGTTTGACCCCACAGGAGCTATCTACAGGTAAACACTTCCTCTGGGGCAGGAGGGGAGCTGGGTCCAGCGCTGGGGGATGTTCCAAGCTGCATTCCCCAGCACAGCCCCTCAATGCTGCAGCTGCCATGGGGCAGGGACTTGACACAGTCACTGGAGGGGGTTGTGGCCCCTCTCTGCTTCCATTTCCCAGTCCTCTGTGATGCTCAGGTAGCGGGGCAGGGCACTGCCTTTGCTCTTTATCACAGCTCAGAGGGATCTCTGCTTTCCAGGGCAGAAAATCCGCCTCCTTGGTCTTCCATCCGACAGCACGCTGCTTTGTGTGAGAGTTCCAAATGTGCACAGCTGAGCCAAAGTACTCACTCAGGCAGTACCAAAGCGTCACATAGTAAGCCCATGTACCGCTGCCTTCAGGGTCCCACGCCCCTGGAGGTGCATTTCATTGTCTCTATATACATTTCAGCCTCGCTCCATGGGTTGAAAGCTCATCATCGTTAATTATGAAGGTTTATGTTGGCAACCACTTAGTTCCTATGGTTACATCTCTAAGAAATTGTGGAATAGACACTTCAAGGCTCTGGGCAGAGAAACAAATTGATTGTTACAGAATTCATGAATGATAATAACTCATTTACTTATAATGCTGATAAATAATTGGTGTAAAATCATCTGGTGCAGCCTCAGAATGTGTATTTAAAGGTCAGCGCTGCTCTTAACTCTCCGTTAAAACCCTTGTATTGCAATACCGCATCCCAGACAGCAACTACAGCGTTTCTGAGTATTCACTTAGTGAATCTATAAGCTGGGCCATCCCGTAGGGCTGCCCTGCCTGGCTTCCCCCTGGCACCACAGCATGCTTTCCAGCCTCTGCTGAACAGTGTTAGAAAACCCATGCTAAATCTGTGCCATGGGAACAATAGAGACTCTTATTGTCTCATGCAGCCCTTTGTCCAGGCCATAGCAGGATCATGAAAGAAGCAGTGCTCTGTGGCAGATAAATACACCACAATTTGTCTATAAAGTTACCCCTGTGACCCCAACCCATCAGGGACCTGAGTCCTTCTCATCTTTGAGTCGTATTCCTGGCTGCTGCTCTCATTACCCTTACCTTTCAGTGTTACTGGGTCCTGGAGTATCTGCTTTGTGTTGTTGTTTTTCTAACTCCCTTTTCCCTATATTTACTTCTGGCTTGCATGCTTTTCTTTCAGTTACCCGTCCTCTGTTTGTCTTTGTGCTATTTCAGGGTGCTCTGCCATGCCCTGTCCTGTCTCATCAGTACGTGGAACAGTTCCATGTTTGGCACTCTCCCTGCACAGATCTTGCACTGCCTACAATAAAAACTGTATCCCTTTTCTCTCATTGCTTTTTCTCCCTTCTCCCTTGAGAGCTGGTTTTCCACACTGGGCCCTGGCTGAGGGAGCAGCATCCATGCCTTTAAGGATACTTTCATCTTTGCGGTACTGCTAGTCCGGAACCATCCTCAGCAATGTGTACCAAGTGCAGGCTTTCCCCAGCAGCCCGTGGCAATGCCCAGCCGCTGCAGTCTGTTTAGAGCTTGCCAATGTGTTCAGTTGACTTTAAATTATTCCTCCATGATTCCAGGCGTGGGATGTATCAAGATGAATCACACGGTGGTGGAGGTAATTCCTCCCATCAGCTGAACAATGAATCAGTTGCTATTTTTCTCATAGAAAAAATGCTGGTTTGTATGTGGCTCTAAATAATGTTCCCTGGTAAAAGCATGAGGCTGAATAAAGTGACCAGTTTGTTACCAGCTTACAGATTAATACCCAGAATGAACGTCAGAAATGCAGCCTTCCATGTAAGTGAATGGTGTTTAGTAACTTGGAGGAGGAAGTCTGGCTTCAGATCAGGAGACATCTGACCCCACCATCCTCTACAAAGGGATGGGCGAGCTGTTGCTCAAGGTAGGAAAACAGGCCCATCACAATCCAGGTTTCCTAAAGTCTCTGTAGGTGCTGAAAGCAGCCCCAGGGCTCAGTCCCGCAGGACGTGTCTGGCAGTAGGTGATGCTATCTGTAGGTGATGCAGTACATTGAACAGAGCTGACACTCCTTCAGAAACAGTCACAGAAACATGATGATTCTACCTGTGGTCATCTTACTTGTATTTGAAGCCCTTGTGTTGTATATTTAATGCATTAGCTGTGATTCAGCGTTAGTGTTGGGGAAAAGAGTTAATTGTTTTTGTCCCTGGCCCAAAACCAAGACATGCACTCTCTCAAGACAGGGATGTAAAGCCCGAAGATGCTCTGGGCAGCTGGTTGTTTGTTTTCTGTCACTTTACATTAGCAGGCTGTGATACGGAGGGAGGGGAGATACCAAAGCGATGAGGAGGAGTTGTGCTGCTGGGAGTGTGGCATAGCAGAGGATAACCTCGGAGCTCAGCCAGGGAATGGAGCAACAGAGCAGGTTTGGGAGCACCTGCAGACCAATGCCTGGATCTCCTGTAGACACCCATGAATGTTCCATGCTGCTGCTTTGCCACCTGTGAAACAGCAGCAGGGTGGCTCATGTGCTTCATGAGAGCACTCCTGACTGGGAGACGCTTCATGGCAATGCCAATGGCTTCAGGGGCTCCTTGCTTAGTTAAAAGAGGAAAATTGAGGAGAAGGAGGTGGCCTAAGTCCCAAGGCTGTTTTGCTAAAGGGGTCACACACCCCTTCTCCTCTGGGGACAGCCATGTTGGCTTACGACTTGACCCGTTTGGGAAATGCCTCCACTTTCTTCCAGGTGTAAGGCTGCGTGATCTGCAACACGAACAAGAGCTTGTGCCCTTTATTCATTGTGCCACTTCCAGCGTTAGACACATAAAGAAAACCCTTGCTTCACTTAAATTTAAAGTGACACCAAATCATGACTCAAACTTGCAGTGACATTTATCCAGTTAGCTGATGTGTGCTATAGGTTGAAGGGGCTCATAACTGCAGTTGTCTTCATGTCTCAGGCACATTTCTCGGTGTTCCTTGGCAGTTATTAAGTGCATTAATTCTTCTGATGCTAATTTCTTTGTAGCACTGATGAAAAATGCATTTTTTCCCAGGGAGCTGGCACTTGGCAGATATCTTGATGGCAATAAATTAAAGGATGAACTAAGTTTCTGTTGCCATGGTTTTCTTCTCCACTGATAGAAGCAGTTGCTGTATCTTCACTCCAGCAAGGGCAGAGAAGAAAAATCACAGCCCAGATCACCTTGATGCACAAAACCCTCTTCCCTCTGGCTCTCTCTTGCAGTTTATGCTCCCAGTGCAAATCCCTCTACAAACAGTTGATTCTTATGCAGTTTCGCTACACGCTGGGACCCAGGAGGGCTCCAGGCCCCTGAGACATGAGAAGAAGAAGAGCATGGATGTTGCTGAGGAGCACCTCCATGCTTTGGGGCTCTTCATGTGCCTCGCCACGCTGTCCCCCCACTGCCAGCACTGCTTCCCTCTGCTTCACCCCACCGAGTGATGAGGCTGAGCAGTGTTTGAACTCAAAAGGTGTCTGGTGCCCTTCTCAGGATGGCTCTTCTCCACCTGGTATGTGATGAGTAGCTCTGGCTGGAGGAAATGTAAGTTCTCAGGATTGCTGCTGAGGTCTTCCATCAAGCACTGATGCTGCTACCAGCTGAATTCAGACAGGATTAGGGACAGCACGTGAAGTACGCTTCCCAGCATCCTTACCAAATCTTGCCATTTAAAGCACTGATGGCAGCTATCTCGATCCAAATTGAGCACAATCCTGCAGATCGTCTACTGGCTAATACACCTGTGCACGATCTTCTAATATCTATTTTCTCTCTGATCTCAGCTTTGTCTTCTAATGACCACAGCAGGTGTCCATCACACAGGCACCACTGTTTCCACTATTGACCTCTTGCGTGTGAAAGAAACCCACAGAAGAGGCTCTGACCCATCACTATGTGAGTAACTTGTACTGGTAAAATCACCATTAATGCAGAATCTCTCACCCAGGGAAAAATGGAGCAAACGCAGCCTCACAGGAGCTTGTTGCTCTCAGAAACTGATAGCGTGGCTGAGCAGGTCAGCGCAGAGTTCCTCTCTGATGGACTGGAAACAGCTCTTTGCTCTACAGCTGGAGACAAAAATCTCTTTCTCTTGTAAAAGAAGGACTGCAAATAAGTTGGGTATTTTCTTTCCTTCAAAGTGTGAATGGATCTTTGCTGCTTGATAGAACTACAGTTCCATCTGCTTTGCCTTCAAAGCTGTTTTATTTTGTTGTTCTCCTTAAGGAAGACTTTTAGCCTATTTTTTTTTTAAATGATAAATCTAGACAAGAACTTGCAGCACAATTTTAGCCCATCTGAATATGATTGAATATTTCTCTTTGAAAGGTACAAGTATCGTTTTCTGAATTGAATAGAACAAAAGTTCCTTTGCCCTCCCCTGCAGCAAAGCACAACGATGGAGTTGCAGTTTCTAGTCTTCAGATATTTGAGTTCTGCTGAAGCTGTTTGTATACTTTCAGCACAAGAATCACTTCTGAGAGACAAGACTGAGCGCAAGTCAATCACAACTTGCTCTCAGTGTGGTGGAGCACAGCCTGTGCCTCATCCTGCCATGTGCCCGGGTGCAGAGACGGGGACACCACTGCAGAGGATGCTTCACTGACAGAGTTTGGTTTGTGCCTTCACATCTTCAGAAAGAGGTAAATGGTTCCACCAGGAAACCTGGTGTTTGAGGTGCTTGTGGGGGTCCAGCTCCGCCTGTAAATCCCGATCCCTCCAGTCTCCTTCCAGGCTTGAGCATTGTGTTTGTTACTGTGTCTGAAGCGAGCGCAGTGCTGGGGGAATGGGGATTTCTGCTCTTGGGCCGCCTGGGCTTGTGCTGCTGCAGCTTTGCTCTGCTCAGCGAGATTTAGGGATGTGGCAGCAAATGGCTCTTCCCTGGGATGCTCCTTTTATCCCCGGTTTAGTGCAGCCGGACCTCGCACCAGGGTCTCGCTGAGCAAGGAGTTTTGCAAGATCAGGGCCTTGTAGAAAGGCTGATCGTGTATTCTGCCTGTGCCATGACCTCCCCTGAGAAACAGCATGTAAATACACCACCAGGAGAGATTAAAGAGCCCTGATCTGCATGAGCTGAAGCAAACCGAGCTTTGCTCTAGCTGGCGTTGAGCAGCAATTCAAATCCTGGTGCCAGGATGCAATTGCTACCAGGGTACAATGCTCCTGCTCCAGGCTCCTCAGAGCCCCGTCAGCATCACAGCGCTGAGCTGCCCCATGATTTCATATTTATTAATACACATGGGGCTTGATTTCAGCGCAGCAGCTCAGCAGCACAACTACCACTGATTTACGGTGTGGGCATGAGGTCACAGTGAGATACACTCCCCGACACGTGGATTTGCAGCCTGAACAGAAAGCAGAGGCAAAGTGAAATTATCTGTGTGACTGCGGGCAGCCAGCAGTTAATATATGATACCCAGTGAGCTCATTCTATATAATCCAGCTTTAAAAGTTTGTTCATAGAGATCTGGTCATAATTTTTTCAAAGAATGTTTGTGCCACAAAAATTCCTTTTTCTTTCTTTTTTCTTGCATCCATTTGTCAGCATCACGGTAAACCCCCGCATTCCAGCTATTGTACTTTAAACAACGGCGCATCCCTGCTTCATACATTATGGAACGCTCCTATATTTTCCCAGTGAGGTTCTGTTTTTACTTCTAATATCACCTGATCTCAGTGCAGTCAATTCCCTTGGCTCGAAGCCCTGTCAGCTCTGACCTCAGAACTGCAGAATAGCCTTGGCAAAAATAAACCAACCCCAACAGAATTGTACAGCAGCTTCATTTGCATCCCCATGGCTGTGGGCTCGGCGTACCTCCATGCTGGCGCCCTGTGTCAGCCGGCCGGGCAGCGTGGATTGCTGCGGCTGCGCTCAGCTTTCAGGAGGGGATTTATCCTTAGAAACTGGGTCAAAGAATTTGGTTTGGCACAATACGGTTTAGAGTGAGGTGTCCCTGCCCATGGCAAGGGTTGGAACTGGATGATCTTAAGGTCCTTTCCAACCCAAACCAGTCTGTGATTCGCAGGGCAGGCGAGTCATCAACCAAAACAATTCAAGCACTCTTCTTTCTAAAGAGTGAGAATAAACTTCCATCAGTTAAGTTGGAGCAAGTCCAGAGGAGGCCACGGGGATGAGCAAGGGCTGGAGCACCTCCCATATAGAGACAGGCTGAGAACATTGAGGCTGTTCAGCCTGGAGAAGAGAAGCTGCGGGGAGACCTCAGAGCAGCTTCCAGTGTCTGAAAGGGGGGCTATAGGGATGCTGGAGAGAGGCTCTTCATCGGGGGCTGTAGTGACAGGACAAGGGGTGATGGGTTCAAACTGAAACAGGGTTAGATATAAGGCAGCAGTTCTTCCCTGTGAGGGTGGTGAGGCGCTGTGTAGCATCAGTGCCAGGGTGGCTTGTTGCCTTCACCACAATGAAGGCAATACCATCACACAAGTCCGTGTTCACTTATGTGCCTTCCCCTATGTGTCAGAGGCTCTTAATGATCCTGGATCTGCTGGGTTGAGAACGTATCAATTGTGCAGTTCCCCTGAGACACACCATTAGTGAACATTTGTCAATTAACTTTGTCCTTTCAAGCGCTGATGACTCTGAGTAACACCTCAAGCTGCACCACATGGTTGCCATGATGGGGCGGGGGGATGCTGCACTCAGCGCAGCTCTACATCTAGAAATGTACCTGCTAAAAAGATGGAGTCTGCAACGCTCAGCATCAACATCAGACCTATCAGGCAGAATCTGTCACCGAGGTGCTTCTAAAAGGTTGCCAGCCTCGAGATACCTGTTTTTCACTTATAAACAGGTTCCAAAATGAATCATTTTGCAATTTGAGTCTTAATCTACTGCTAAACTGCTGGATTCATTGTTGAATTAATACCTTTCCTTCGGTCCACCTGCAGGCATACAATGAATAGCGATCTGAAGGATCAAAAGGACAAGGTGGGAATGTTTTCACTTCAGAGAGTGCCTGATTTGTTCTACTGCCCTTTATTGCAGTGTCTGTACAAAAGGCAGCCCTGGCCTCAGCTGTGTGGGTCTCTCCTGTGTGCAGCCTGTCCTTGACAGCAGCCACTGCGGGAGCCTGGAGAAGAGCACAGGTATCCTTTAAATACACTGGAAATCTAAGTTGAACCATGACTTCAACAATTATCCTGCTGCTCCTCTGTCCCCAGCATCTCCCTGCATGAGCTCTCTTCCTCCAGCACTGGCTGAGGAGTGGAGCTGTTAGAGCCTTTGGGGAATAAAAGGAAGCAAGAGATGAGCCTTTGCTCTCACCAAGGAGAAAGGGAAGAGTCACAGCAAAATGGGTGGCGTGGCAGAGCAGGGTCTGTGTGCAGAGGGGTGTTAAACACAGCTCCTCTTCTGAAGCATTATTACAGGGTAGACACAAAGCCAAAGAGGAGGTTACTGAGAGTTTCTAGAGAACCACGTCCTGGAGCAGTGGCCTTTTAATTCCTGTCACCTCTGACAAGCACGTTCAGCTCCCTGCTCAGCATCCCTGCCCCTGCAGGGTTACCTATCCTTTCTGTTTCACCCTGACATGCAAACCAGGAAAGGGAAGCTTTCCGGATGTGCACATAACATCCTGGGAGGATATTATGCACACGGAAGATAAATCAACGAGGTGATGCATTTACAGGGAACAAAATCCCACCTGCCGCTGGTGCTGCAGCGGGCAGGCTGTGTGCTGCTGAGCAGGTGAATGCTGATGCCCATTTGCTGTCTTCTTTCCTTTGTCAGGCTGCAATTCTGTAGTTTTGACTCAAGTTCTGCTTGTAACAAAACTCATTAACTGAGTGCATTACCGGGGCCTTATCCTATTGGTGCGGCACAAGGGTTTCCAGCCTCACACCTGCTGTAAAGGCAGGATCCTGCTAAGCCGCTGGGTGATAAATACCCTCAGGTTGTTGGAAGTACTTGGGATAAGCTGCAGCTGTGGTGCTTCTGTCTGGCTTCCCTCCGTCTCCTGCACGTTGTGGCTCTGAAATGACTGCTTTAGAAGCCACAGGTAAGGGAGCTCCAAAGGACTCTGAGCTGTTTTCTGCTCCAGAAGCTGGGTAAGGAGGGCCCTGTGATGCCCTTGTTGCATGTTTTCTCTGCCAGCTGTAGCACATACATGGGTCATGGTCCTGCTGCTGGTGCAAACATCAGGCTTGCTCTTTCCTGTGACATTTCATCACGGGTGAAAACTGAGAAAATCATTGAAAAGAAATCAAACATGGGATTAGCACTTGATACTCAGTGTTGCTTCCTCTGTAATCTGTGTGCTCTGTTTCTTTCCCCCCCCCGCCTTCAAGACCCATACGCTTTTCCTTTTAGTGGGAAATCAGTTGTACGGTAAAAGTATTTACTGAGACATGGAGACCTTCCTCTGCTTCCTGTTTGCATCAATAGAAAGGTTGCTATTGATCTGGGTGGGTTTTGTTGTATTTTTTTGAGACAGGCTCTATGTTTTACCCATTTTTCAGTAGATGAATTCCCTGCTGACATGTGCTGTGTCAGGGTTAGCCCTCCTCCTGTCTCTGTGTCTTTTGGGAAGGAATAGGAGCATAGCACAGAGTAAAACTGGTGATTTCATAAGCTAGAAATGTGCCACTCAAATATGAACATGTGGATTGGGGTGGGTGGCTGCACTGCTTGATGTTGAAGGCCTACAGGTATGATGGTTGGACTTGTTATTTTTCCTTCATGGTGTAAAGGCTGCCAGCTCCTTTAAAACCTGATGCAACATGACGCTTGTGTCACATTTTATCTGCTTACATTGGTTTACATTCTGTCACCTGATGGGATGTAACCAGACACAGCCTAATAGCTGGTGATGTGCAAAACGGGCTTTTTTTCTCCTTCTTCTTCCTCTGCTTAGGACTAGTGTAAGACATCACAGAAGGCAAAGTTCTCTTTGACTTCATCAATGTGACATTGGCAGTGGGTAGCTACCATAGGGTGCCCCCTGACAATACCTGCACTATGTGTGGCCCCATAATATTACCCATCTAAACAGGCAGCTCAGCTTCATCTTCAGAAGTGATGATGAAGCACCTGAAATCCCCTTAATGGCATTGGTGATTCCCAGCTTCCAGGCATCAGCTGCAGTTTTCACCCAGGTGTTGGAGCCTGGTGGTTAGGTGCAATGAATATGTATTGGAGGGCTCATTCAGGCTAGGAAGTGTGGGAAGGGGGGAAGCATCCAAAGGAACCACATCACAGACGTGTTCGGAAAGCCCTGGGAGATGGAGCTGCAGCAAAACCTGCAGGGAGATGGGGGCAGAATGTGCTGCGGGTCCCAGCGTGTGTGGGGCACTCTGGTCTCTGTGAGCAGACCCATGGAAAGGTGTTTGGGAGAACAGAACACGAAGCACAGGGAGACACTGCCCAGCGGTGCTGAGCATGGCCCTGACAGGGAGGGAGCTGCTGGCTTGGAAAGCCTCACTAGGGAGAGCACCCCAAGTGCGATGTGGCCTCTTGAGCTGCCCCTCCAAACTGAACTCCCAATGAGCCTAAAGGCCAGAAGTCACCAGCACATTATTTACTGAGCCACTTTTTAATGAAGCAATACGTTAAATAGCCTCTTGGTGTCCATCACATTGAGGTCTCAGGTATAACAGGAACTATGGGCAGGCAAGTATCCTAGAAAATCAAGCCAAGGTAGCATAGAATCCCAGCCTGGTTTGGGTTGGAAGGGACCTTAAAGCTTATGCCTTTCCAATCCCTCATCCTGGCCATAGGCAACACTCACAGCCAGCCGTGGTGGGGAGAAGAAGGATTAAAGGTGTCAGGAGATGCAATATCCAAACCCGAGCAGGGAGGTTGGCACATACGCTCCTTTGCTAAGCATTGTTATCATAAATTGATTGCACCTAAGTGCATCTGCAGTGCTGTCACCAGTGCTTTCCTGGATGGCTTCATCTGCTGTGCATCTGGCTTTCCTTCACAAATGATAACGGTGTTTTATTAGACTAGCAAAAGGTACTTGATGAAATCAGTCTTTGCAGTGGTTTAGGGAAATGAAATAAGACAAACACATCAGCTCTGCTGTGTGCATGGCTGGAGGGTGCCCAAGCAGGACTGGTGCAGCCCAGGGCCAGTGAGGAGGGTGGAATGGGTCCCACAGATGCCCCATTTCACCAGGGCCATGCCAAGGGTAGAGCTCCTCTGCACAGGGACCTGCAGCAGCTCCTCTCTGCATCGGCAGAGCTTACAGAGGTGGGTGAGACAGGGCTCAGCAGTGAGCCCACCCCATCCACACATCTCTGTGGATCTTGGTTAGGATTTGAACCTAAAAGCCGCTGTCATCCCTCTCCTGAAGCCTGTGAAGAGCAGAGTGGGGACAACACATGTGCAAGCTCAAACCCAGCTAGAGGGAAATATGCTCTATTAGCTGTGCTGATCTGATTAGGCTGGCAGCTGAACAGAGACAAACATAAACCCTTCCCACTAGTCATTACCATGTCAGAAACATCCCTTTGACACTGTAAAGGTCCTTTATATTATATTTTGCTCAGCTGCTTTCCCAGCACAGGCCAGTGATGGATTTCTATGTTCCCCTCATTATTTTTTCAATTTAGAAACTTACAGGAGCTGTTGTGATGACATTTAAATGGCAAGAGGCGGCTGAACTGTACCAGCACTGGGCTGAGACCTTGCTCAGCCCACTGACGTGTCAGGAGGGCTCTCATTATCCATGCTGCTCGGCTGCTTCCAACACAATCACTTCTGTAACTTTTTCCTAGGGACATGCTTCCTTCCCTAACACCATCTACCTTGTGCCTCTGTAACACAACAAGCTCTGATGGGCAGATGCAATTTGATTGCAGCAAAGCTTGTAGCACCCTGGTAAATGAATTGGCATGTTCTGATTTCTCCTGCCTGAGAAAATTCGACGTGGCAGCTAAGCAAGAGATAGCCAGGGTGATGTTTTGAAATGACTAATAGCATGCTCAGTAACTAGTTTTTAACAGCATTCAGCTAATTACAGCAAAAGTTCCGACAAATGCGGCTTTCTGCTTATTTTTGGCATTTATAGACATACCTTCATCTCCTTCCATAATTCCTCCTTGTGATACCTGTGGTTACTAAAGCAGATAATGAAGCTACAAATCTGCACGCCTACTCTGTCTGATATTGATGGCCAGTTTCCTGTGGGGACAGAGTTCTCTCCTCCAGAGCACAGCACAAAGCACCTCACTGAGAAGCCATCTCCCAGCAAGATAAAATACTGCAAGGCAGAGAAAGGCTTTGGAAACTCGCCCAAAGGAGCAGGGGGCTCAGTCAGGGCTCCTTCACACTCATATTCACTGCTCCTTTATGTTACATCTTTAATATGTGAGCATTTGTGAGGGCTGGTTCTCCAGTTCCATGTGTTACGTGCACTAGGGAGAAGATCTAAACAATATCTGCAGTGCCAAGAGAGCTTGCTGCTCCGTGACTAAGCCCCAAATATTGTGTTAACCATGCAGAATAAATAGTGGATAGCAGTTGCCCCTTCCAGTCACTGTTGGGAATGGTGCCTTCACTGTGCTTACAACTCTGCCAGGATGCTGCAAGAAAAAGCAATGCTCTGCAGTCATCCATTTCTCAGCTCTCAAAGCCTTGGCACAGTAATTAAGTTATTCCTGCTAATTTGGGTCTGCAGGTCCCTTGCACACAGTGGGGTGATCGGGCACTGAGCACTGCACTGAATGCAAGGAAGAGAACTGCAATAAAGCCCCTGCAGGTAAATATCTGTGGGGAGAGCCCACTGCAGACGCCGCTGAGCAGAGGGATTTGTGGGCTCAGTAGCTTGGTTATTCCAAGCCTCTTCAATTTGAACCTCGGATCCATCCATTGAGCCATGGGATTAATCCAGCAGCTAAATCTCCGAATGCATTCCTGCTGCAGATGGGGCTGGGGACTCCCACGGCTCTGAGCAATTAAAACCCTTCTGATTTCACTTCAAATTCAATAATGTATTTTTATGTGCAGTAAGGTGTTGGGCATAATACACTCCAAAGTGAGTGTGTGGAGGGGGGGGAAGGAAGGAGCAGTTGGGAAAAGTCTTTAATAACATTTTAGTCAGAATTTCTTTTAGAAAGGCACATCTACATGAAACGAGCAGGGTCAGAGCCCAGTGTCTGTGTAAAGAAAGAAAACCCAGGGTCCTTAATGTCTCTTGTGCTGCACCAGAAGCAACTGAGCAAGCTCAAGCTGACCCCACTGTCCCCCCTTCTACACTGCCTGCATCTTGCATGTGTGTTTCTGGAGGGAGTTTCGGTGGGGCAGATGCTGTCCATGTGCAGAGCCAATGCTGGGCACAATACTGAGGCTGCAGTTCCCAATCACTTTCTCCTGAATCCCTGGAAAACTTCGGAAACCAGACCCATGTTTCCCAAGTCTGTGCATCCTTCCATTTCAGTGTTTGTTTTTAGATTCAAGACAAGTCTGACAGTCTGGGTAATGAAAGAGATGTATGTCTGTATCTGTGAGTGCCTTATGTTGTTTTGAAATCCCAATTGTGTGCTATATGTTCCTCAAAAATGCTCTTTCTGTATTTGTTCATTGCAACAAGCTTTGTAGAAGAATTCCCATCATTTTCTTTTGTTCTGACTCTGGCAATATCAGCTCTTTTACACTAAGACCTTGGTTAGAAAAACTGAGCATTTCATTTCTTCCATGATTTTCTCCGCTTTGCTTTTCATCTCAGCACTGAAATGGAAATATTTTACTAGATAAAGGGGGAAAAAAGCAGCTAAGGCAGATGCCTTTTCATCATCTGGCTAACACAGAGCTCCTCAGCATTCAGAACCGCGGTTTAATGCAATGAATTAAGTGCACACATATTTCATGTGGAAGCAATGATTTCTGAATTCCCTCTGAAACCCCATTTCTTCTGTAGCAAGATGAGTTAATGAAGGCATTTACCATTTGTTATCTGTTAGCGCTATAGGGAAGCTTATTCTGGCTCTCAAAAGTAGTTTGTTCTTATTTTCCGTTAATTGTAAACTCCTTTAGCCATGATTTGGGACTAGCAGCTGGGATCTTACCTGAGGCTGAGCCTTTGGGTTGCCTGCCTCTCTTTGTTCAGCCGAAATGATGCCCTGAAGTGACCACTGGGTCTTTAACCTGCGTGCTTGTGGTACCTGTCAAAAGCACTTGCAAAAGGGAGAGGAGAACAATTGAGTAAACCCAGCACATTCCTGGCTCCCATCCGGTTGCTTTGTCCCTGTCCCTTCTTGTACCGGTGCAGCGGTGCCTTCCCAGCATGAGGAGGCCCCTCACTGTGCATGGGAGCAAAAGGAGGAACAGGACCCTCAACCTGCTCAGTCCCTACACTGCAACACGCCAGGGTCTGGCAGCCTGTGTGATATGAATTTGGGGTCTTCCAGTGTAGACAAGTCATCCATGTGCATCTGTTTCTGTGCAGCACAGGGCCCGGCCTTTTCAGCTCCCTGGCAAGGCACTGCACTGGGTTTGGATCTGGGAGAAGGAGCTGGTGCCATTACAGATGTGGATGTGTTTTTCCAGGTCTGTGATGCTTGCCACTGAGTTTGGTTTCTCCTGAAAGGCAATAAGTACATTCTAGTGCCGAGCTTTTGTGCTGTCAGAAAGGAATGCACCCAGGGACTTAATGAATGGAAGAAGTTATGGATGACACAGGGGGAAAAGATTGATTCAGCTTAAAAATAGAAATTTAATATTAATTTTGAGATTAATGCTTTGGAAGTTTTCTTTCTGCCTTCTTGATTGCATTCTGTGCTGCACTTCTGCCATGTTCCTTCTAACGGGGAAACAATTAGATTGCTAACTGAATAATTCAAAGATGATTCTTGACTGCAGTTTGATTTCCTCTGACACACGTAACACATTTCAGTCCTGTCTCGGGCATCACTAGCATCAGTAATCTTGTTACCTTGGTCCGGTGTTGCACCAACAGGTATCAGGGTTGGGTTTTTTCCCTTCTCCAGTGCTTGCATGGCTCAGGAAAAATGCTTGAGCTCTGGTGCACATGTGGGAAAGAGAGGGGATGCTCTTTGAAGCATGGATCCAGCAGGTTTCCAAAGGCTAAAGATGAACGCTGAGTAAATGAGCAAGGAGTAAAAAGGGGTAGAAAACAGAGCAGAAGAATGGAGTTAGAGACATTGACCAGTCAGATCTGCTAAACAGGGAAGCGCAGAGGTTTCTGTTTGCAGTGCAAAGGTTGAATGCTCATTGGAAAGGGAATCAAGGAATGTCAGAAGCACATTGGAGCTGCTCTTTCAACTTCAGAGGCAGACACATTTGAGAGTGCATTTTCCAAAACATAAAGCAATGAATTCCACAAAGAATTATTTAAGAAATGTGGCTAAACCTGAAAAAAACAGCGATCATCAAGGAAAACTTTAAAACATTTTAGGAATGCTGAACATGAGGAGATTGAGAAGTTAACTGAATAGAAAACCACCGTTCCCATGAAGTACTGGGCTCAGGGGAGGCATCTCTGTCTGCAGCTTGTGTTCCAGCAGCGAGAAATAGTGGCTGCACTCTAAAGCACCAGAAGGTACTGCCTTTAAGGCAGCCCCCAGGCAGGATGTTCCCTGCATCCCGCTGGCTGTGTGCAAGCTGGGAATCAGCAAGCCAAGGCACTCCCTGAATGCTCTGGGGTTTTATAGGAACTTTCCTGATGGTGTCAGATTTCTTTTTCTTTTAACCTGCTCATTTCCTCCCAAACCTGATCTTGGGGCCTGAGTTAATCTCTCAGTGTTCCTCTTCAACAGCAAGAACACGTAGACAGTTAGCCCACTGCCAAGGGGAATCAAGAGATCATCATCAACTTGAATGACAATCTTCCATTGAGGATGTTTTAGGAGTAAGAAATCAAAGAGACAGTGGTTTGAAATGACCCAAGGACTTTCCAACACAGTGATTTAATAAAGTAGTAAATAAAAACGTAAATCTCAGTCAATACTAGTGGCCTAGAACAGAATCTACCCAAAGGTATTTTTTGATATTGCTTTTATTTGCTTGTCATAATACATGTCAGCTACATCTTCCCCTTTCTGTTCTATTGTGGTGGCTTAACCCCAATCAGCAACTCCTCACCCCACCTCGGTGGGGTGGTAAAGGTAAAACATGGGTTGAGATAACAGCAGTTCAATAACTTCTTGTTGTTGTTACTATTAAAAACACAGCGCTGTACAGCTGCAAGGATGAGAATTAACTCTCTCCCTGCTGAAACCAGCATATCCATATGTTATATTAAAGATTTACAGTTTCGTATTCAGTTTGAGGTTTTCATGAGCCTTTTTCCTCATGAGTTAACTAGAAAGGTATTGAAATACAAATATTGACTTAACCGACAGGACAATTTAAGCCACATTTATTAGGGTTCTCCTAACTGTAGGTGTGTGCTTGGAGAAGCAACAAGGAGAAAATCCCTTACTTTGAGCTGTTTAAGTTCTTCTTTCTTGTTTTGTGCAGAGATGAACCTTTTTGATCTCCCTCTCTTGTAAACTAACTCTTCGTCAGATTAAATATGATGATCTCTATCAGAAAGCACTTGGCTTTGACAAGCCTGTCGGAGTCCTGCATAGCCTGCAACATGGTAATGGCTGGCACCGGAATGAAAAGGGCTTGAATAATGAATAAAGAGTATTTTAGTGGCATGACTCATAAGTAATACAAAGACAGCTCTGGCAATGCCTGTACTAATTACAGACTAGTCGCCGTGTTGTAACAATCATGGGTATAAGTGTGTGGGATGCTGAAATGTGTGGGCATCCTGCTAAGCTTAATCTCAGTTCCTTGCAACTAAAATCCTGTCTGTCCCAGCTGGAAAGTGGGCAACGTAGGTAGGTGCCTAAATATGGACTGAGGGTGACTAACTGCGTGTACTGCGTTTGATTTTTTTGGCCTCCTGGCCACAAACTTTATGAGCTGTCAGAAACGATGGAGACAATTACCTGCAGCACCATTTAACAGCCAACTGCCCTGCTGCAGCCTGGTGCTCTGGGTCTGTTCCTCATTGCCCAGCGCTGCCACAGGGCACCATTTCCAGGCCATCTCACTGGGACTGAAGAGCTGGAGCAGCAGCGTTTCCAAGCTCTGTTAGTTCTGTGCAGGCAGATGATGCTTGCTTTACCTCTGGGGTTTCAAGGCATGAGGTACCATGGGCTGCTGTGGCTTTGAAAAGCAGAGTTGGGTTCAAAAGGCCAGTAGTAAATCCTGGATGGGCAACTTGGAGATACTTGATGGGAATGTCTGCAATGGGACAGCGCTGCTGAGTGACTGCCTCTCTAAGGGACAGGCTTCCTGCTGTGGTTAGAGAGGGCTGGGCTTAAGCAGTGAGATGACAATGTGACTCAAACTTTCAATTTAATGATGCCAGGTCCAGGTGTGGAATTTGCTCTATTTCAGCAGTTAATGAATTGGAAAATTATCCAAACTCAGTTTTCTGTTGCCTTTGAGGTTCTTGTTTCTTAAGTTTGGGTGATTATTTCCCTGGGCACCATTTGCCCTTGGCCACTCCTTGTCTTTCTGTCCTTCACACTTAAAGGTTCTTTTTCTCCCTTTTCTGAAAGGGGAAGGCCCTCTGCCCATTTCCAGCTGCTTTAGGGATGTGAAGCATGGTGCATGACTGCACAGAGCAGTGCGCAACAGCTGCTCTGCCTTGACAATACCATGGGACCATTTTACAGGCAAGGATTTCAGTATGCAGTCAGTGTGTATGCAGTGAGGAAGGCAGCCCCTGTGCTGGGAAACTGATGCACAGAGGACGCATCCCTGGGTATTAGCACTCCATCTGACCATGTTTTAAAAGTCATTGGAGGCAAGCTGAAGGCTCTCAGGCTGCAGCAGGGAAGGAGAATGAAAGATGTAAGATTTTGGGAAGGAAGGATGGATTTGTTTATGGATTAATGTCTCCAGCCATGGAGAACTGAGAGAGGACAGAAAATTCCCCTTGCACTGTGACCACCTTCTGTAATCACATTGATGCAGCTGCAATGGAAATAACATTTAGCCTGTCGTTATTCCCCATGAGATGCTCCCCTAGATTCCCCCTTGGTTGCCAACATTCTGGTGAACAAAACCGGGGATATTTTTCAAACATCTCAGTTGTAATGGAGAGAACAAGCTGCCAGAGCACTGTGCTAGTGCATTTGCTTTGGCACCAGAGTGCCTTGCTGCATGGCACAGAGTGCCAGGAAGGGCTGAGCTGGAGCACAGCCAGGGCTCTGCAGTGCCCAGCTTTGCTGCTGCTGCCCAGGCACTGCTGAGCAATGGGGACAGGCCCCGAAATCTCAGCATGCCTTGCTCAGCCTCTCCTGAAGCTCTTCATCCCCCTCCCTTTCACTGACGCGGGGAAGGTGAGCTGGAAACTTAGCCCAGAGCCATTTCCATGCAGCTCTGCCAGAACCCCCATGGCCAAGGAGGGAGCAGGGCCATGGGAATGGTCAGGTAAAGCAGGCTGAGGGAGGGAGGATGTGGCAGGACACAGAGTCCTGTGACAGCCCCGTCGCCTCGAGCCTGTTCTGATTTTGCAGGCTGAATTATGCCTAATGCGTCACCCAGGCTGTGCACGATGGAGATTGCTTTTGCATGGGCGGTGCTCTGCCAAGAAGCTGCATGGCAAAAGGCAGGTACTATTAATAACCTCAGTGCCCCCATCCCTCCTACGCCATGTGCAGCTCCGAGCAGCTGTACAGCACAAACCCTGCAGGCTCTGGGGACAGATTACTGTGGTTTTCACAGCCCCATCATAGGCCAGGAGTATGACCAAGAGGTTGCAATGAGAAGAACACAGACACATAGCTGTGCAGAATTTGCTTTATGTATAGAAAATATATTTGCTTCTATATAAGTGTATTATTTATATATATAATATATCCATTATATGCACAAATATATATATTATATATATAGCAAATATATATGCTCTGGGACAAACCCCGGCTCAGCCCCTGAGACCCAAGGAAGCTCTCTGAAAGGCTCAGCCCTTGCACTCACGCTCTAGGGCAGTGAATCAGTGAATCTCCCACCGGAGGCTGAGCCAAACAGGTTCCCTTCGCATTTGATGGCACCACCAGCACTGACCTGCCCCAGCGAACGTTCCTGTACTGAAATGAGGAAAGGCAGTAACAGGGCTCCAATATTGCATTCACTTTCCAGGCCAAGGCTTGCGGGTGACAGTGACACAACCCACACCCCAGAGCAGCCTCGAAGCATCACCTTTCCACAAACAGACCTGTGCTGCACCCCTTCGCTGCGTGCTGCTGTGCTGTGCGTTGAATAGCAACTGCCCATCACACACCGCCCTGTGCTTGTGTTTGGTCTTGAACAAGAGATGAGAGCAGACATTACCTTAAATATTCATGAAGCCGTGTCAGCACAGACGAGGCGGCACAGGGGAGGGGTGGAGGTGGGCTCCGTATAAATCATTTATGGCCATAAATAGCTATTCTGGTCACATCATTCTCAGCAATATTAGTTCAATAGTGTGATGCAAATCTTCTCTTTAATGGTAGCCTGTAAATAAACCCGAGCATTTCTTATCAGAAACCAGGCCAGCAGCTTGCAATGTTAAGAGTTGTCATGGGACTCACATTAAATAACCTTGTGGGGAGTCCTTTGCATTGCAAGCCCCAACAAAACTTGTTTTCAGAGACCAACCCCAGCCACGGGTGGTTTTGGCAGGGGTAGAGCTCATTTTCTTCACAGGAGCTGGGATGAGGCTGAGTTCTGGGTTTGTGCTGGGAACAGTGTAGATGTTACAGGGATTGTTACACCTACAGTGTAGATGTTGCATCCCTATAACAGTGCTTGCTGAGCAGCACTTACACAGAGCCAAGGCCTTTTCTGCTCCTCACTCGGCTGGGGTGCACCAGGAGTTGGAGGAGGCGCAGCCAGGACTGACCTAAGGGATGCTCCATGCCATGGGATGTCATGCTCAGCACATAAAGCTGGCAGAAGGAGGAGGGGATGTTTGGCGTTATGGCATTCAAGGATTTAAGGTGACCGGTGCATTAGCTTAAAACAACAAATGTCTTAAAATATGGTTTCTGAGGTTTTTGTCCTTTGGTTTCTCTGTGAATTCACGTCTGCCTTTGCTTTCTGCAGCCACCTGTAATTCTGAGCTGCTCTCTCTGTTTTACAATGGGCTTTGGCATAGGACAGCTGTGATAGAGCTGCATTACAGACGGTGGAGCTTACCCATGCCCAGGTGAGTCACTCAGACTCCCTGCAGGGAACCTCCTGTGGCTCCTCCTCAGCTGTGGGGCTAGTTCTGCACCTGAAGGCAGAGCAATGGACTCAGTTTGTTTCTGCTGGCTCGCAGGGGTGCTGTCAGCCCCTGCTCATTTCACACCGTGTGCATCTTTTCTTGTCTCCTCTTGTCTGCAGGCTTGCATTTAATGATTTCTCTTGCCACATTCATCACATGTGACTCCACGTACGAGGCCTTTTCCATTACCATGTTTTTTGGCAGTGTACTAACAAGGCGTCCTTTCCAGTTTATCTCCTCTTCTACACTTTGTCAGGTGTTGTATTGACTCGGTGAGGTGCAAACAAGCTTCTGTTCCCAAGCTTTCCCTATACTCCTTGGAAAAATCTACATTCTTCCTGCTTCCCTTAGATTCTGCAGTTGGACACAAACTGTCCCTGTAACATACACCATGGCAGAGCTGCCCGACTTCTCCTGTTGCCCTTCGCCCACCATTTATGGGAGATTTCTTGGGAACTCAAGGATAGAGAAGGCAAAAGCTGTCTGCTCTTAGCTGAGCCTATAGCTGTCTGTACCAGAATTAGTTGGATAATGCTATCCCCCTGCCTCCTCTGCTGGGGAACCAACACAGGAGCTATTGGAAGCAGAGAACTGTTCATGATGGGGGCACCCTGGGCCAGCGCCTCAGCACCCTCACAGGGAAGAGCTTCTGCCTAAGAGCTCATCTCTGTCTCCCCTCTGGCAGGTTAAAGCCATTCCCCTTGTCCCAAGCCCCTCTCCAGGTTTCCTGCAGCCGCTTTAGGCACTGGAGCTGCTCTCAGGTCTCCCCTTCAGGAGCCTTCTCTTCTCCAGGCTGCCCCAGCCCAGCTCTCTCAGCCTGGCTCCAGAGCAGAGCTGCTCCAGCCCTCGCAGCAGCTCCATGGCCTCCTCTGCACGTGTTCCAGCAGCTCCACGTCCCTCTTGTGTTGGGGCCCTTCATGTGTGTCCCTGGCTGCATCAGGGTTCAGTTCCACCCATGCAGTGGTATCCTCAGTGTCAGGGCAGCTTATTCTGCCATGGCTTTGACCTAGCAGTCTTGTCTACGCTGCTTTATGGAGCCTGGCTGCCTAACGTCACCCAGTATAACTGTCAGGGCTGGAAATAGACACTCGATGGTGGAAGTGCAGATCAGATTTTCCTGTCGGCCACTCGGCAGCGCGTGGGGCGTGCTGGCTCCGCAGGGAACAGGGTCGCTGTGAAGAGATTCATCCCCAGTGACGCCTGTTGCACAGGAACACATTGCCAGTGGCCTGCGCTGAGCTGCTGCTGAGGGGCTGGATGCTGCGGAGCAGGAAGTCATCCCTTTACAGTTTTTCTGGTAGAAAACTCTCCCATTTAGCAAGCTACAGTAATCATTTCTGTTCTGACATGCGCCTTCAGCTTCAGGTACACATGCACACCTGATGCATGCTTGCTGTTCCTTTTAATTCTGCAGCTCAGCCACCTCCTTCTGACACATTACCTTCAGTTTAAATAGGGGTGTGCTGCTAATTCAGCACAACAGAGCGTTTGATGGTATTTTTCCGTCCCCAGACACAAAAGCCGTTTGTTTTATCGTTGCAGGAATTGCATTAGCTTTGCTGACCATTACCCTTGACTGCAGCAACTGCTGGAGCAAATGAGCCCATCAGTGTGCATCATGCAGCAACTTGCTTTGGCTCCCACCTTTCTCTCCCAGATGTCAGGTGCTAGTGAGATGTGCCAGGGTTTCAGAGGAGTAATCACATCAACTGGAGCAGAGAACAAGCTGTCATCATTCACTGTACTAATGAAAATTACAATGACACCACAACAGAAATCCTTGCTAATCTAATCTCACACCACCGCAGCACAAAGTTATTCAAAGGCTGATGTTCTTAGGAGCATATAAAAGCTTAAGAACTATTTCTGAAGGTGATTAACTGCTGAAGTGAAGCTGTATGGAGAATTCAGCTGTTTTGGGAGCATGCATTCCCCTAAGCACCAACATTATTCCTACTGCATTAGAGAAAACAAGTTCAATAAATCACGAAGCTGTGGCTGCCCCATCCCTGGCAGTGTTCAAGGCCAGGTTGGACACAGGGGCTTGGAGCAAGCTGCTCCAGTGGAAGGGGTCCCTGCCCGTGGCAGGGGTTGGAGCTGGAGGAGCTCTGAGGTCTCTTCCAACACAAACCAGGCTGGGATTTTATAGTTCTGTGATGGAAGAAAAGGTGGGGAAAAGTACTCTTTGACTGGAGAAGTGCTGGGGATTCAGTGTTGCTGCCATGCAGCGTTTCACTAGGAAGGATGTAGCTGCAGATGGGTACTCAGTTTGCTACCACTGAATTTCCTCCTGTTAGAAAGTTACATTAATGGGGAACAAAGAAAAAGGATTAGAGCAACCTTCTAGGGAAGGACACAGTTCAGACTTGGTGTTGTGTGTTAGCTCAGCACCAATACAGAGGGAAAAAGAAAGCAGTTGTGGGTCCCCTCCCTTCCCACATCCAACCACCATATGCAATCAATACATGTGTTTACTTCATCATCTTTTGGGGGAGTGTGTGGAGGAAAGAACCCACAAAGGTTTATATTAAGGGAAACCAGCACCAATTCAAACTAGTTTTAGGGAGCTGTAAGAACCAGTTTGTGTGTTTTGATCTACTTCAAACTCTGTCCTCAGTGGTGACTCACGGAACAGAACGTCAAACTCCAGTAAATGTAAGGAACAGATACAGCATTAAAAGACTGAAAGTCAAAACAAGTGTGAAAGTGGGCAGTCAAGAGGAAAAAGAACAAACAGGGAGTGTGGTGGGAGGATGGAGGGGGAACAAAGGGGATCTGAGGCAAGGAAGTGAACTGGAAACGTGACGACATGATGGATTCAGCAGAAATCCTCCCTTATTTCATTTTCTGTTATCTGCTGCCTTACCTGGAAGTGCTGTTTCTCAAAAGAAACTTTAAAAACTGTTGGAAGGAGGAATGGGAGCATCAGGAAAGCAAACTCAGGAATCTCTTTGATCAGCTCCTCCTTGGCTTGTAAATAAAGCCAAGTGAGTGGCACTTGGAAAGTGGGGCAATTCACCATTTATCACTCAACTAAACACCCAGTTCCCATGGTTCTGGGATTTACAGACATACAGTATCTCAAATACAACATCTCACACCAAATGCAAGGCACTTGTTTGACTTTGCAGGCCACCATTCTCATACACTCAGAGATGCTCGCAGCCAGCCTATGTGTGCAGGGAAGTGTTGTAGTCTGATTGCTGAATCAACCGAGCTTTTCCTCCCTGTGCCTGGCCCTGTCCCTGTATGACAGCATGGGTTTCCATCAGCCAGATTTCACTGGACTATAGGATTATCTGGCTAAACAGCAAGGAAAGCCTGCAAGCCTCGAAGCACAGATTGGTGAAGAGAATAACTGCAGATAGCTCAGCCCTCTAAGCTCTGCAGATATTTCTGCAGAGCCCTCACACAAAGATGCTCCAACCATCACTCTACACCCCCATGCCTTTGTTGCTGCTTCCTATATCCAGGCAACCTATGTGTCACCAGCAGCGTAAGAGGGATTTCTGTGTTATCTAGTGTAATGAGAATGACTAAACTGGTTTTAAACATAAGCCAGATCTACACAGAGCCAGTGCAGCTTTCTCTGCCCTGCATCCCACACTACACCCAGGTCCAGGGCGATGACAGTGCCTCTTTCCAGAGTCATTCTCAGTCCAACATATCTCACCAAGTGAAAAGAAACACATACAAATGCAGCTTCAGCCCTGCTCAGCTCTGTGCTGAGCTGCTTGTGGATACTGGAGGGCTGACTGCATGCACATGATAAGCTAAGCGTCTGGATTTATAAGGCATGAGGGTTCTTTTTATTGCACAACATACTAAAGCATTTACTGTATATTTCTCTCTATTGATCTAGAATCACTGTATTCCCTTCCTTGGGATCTTAAGCTTCTCATTCAGTTGAGGCAAAAAGAATATATCTTTCCTGGGCAAAAAGGCATTAAATTGCCAGTAAAGTTGTCTTGCTCATGCTGGATTCTCCAAGCAATACCTGTGTGTGCCTGGAGCCAGCACTCACAGGGCTGGTAAAGCAGCAGTGACAGCACGTAGCTGTGCTGTGCTTTCTGTGTGTGAGGATGAGCTCCAGCTTTTCACCCCAAGTGCATCCTCAGTGAGCTGAGACCCATTGGCCATGGGGAAAAACTGACCAGCCTGAACAGAGACCCTTGGGAGAAGAGTGAGTTCAGGCACTGCCTGGGTTGCTGAACTCTGGGATGTGCTGGGAATCTCCCCTCCAGGAATAACCCTAGGATTTAACCAAGAGGGAGGTGAAGGATACGCTTTGATTTTAAAGAGGACAAGAGGGAAATGCAAATTGGAGAACTCTTTCAGAAGAGCATCAGATATATATGATGGTGCTCTTCAAGCCCTGTCTTGCATCTCAAATGTAGCTTGCAAGGTTAACAAAATCCACAGATGGCCACACTGGGAGTGCTGAATCATTACATTTTACACAGTCCTTCGCACTAGGAAACCTGGATGGTTCCCAAGAGGGAGCAATCTGGAAACAAAAATGTGTCTGATCAATAAAACGAAATGGCTTGAAGAAATGTGAGTTTAGTGCTCACTGAGACCTAATTGGCTTTGCAAGTATCAGAGGTGACTTTGCCCTTCCCAGCTCAGCTGCTACAGCAGTAGTAGGGTTACTGCAAGATAACAACAGCACAGCGGTGACCCTGGTGCTCTTGAAAGCCCAAAAGACACCGATCACAGGAGGGATCAGCAGTGGGAAGGGCTGGCAAGAATGGCAAAACGTCCCAGTGGCACCTGATGAGCTGAGGTCTTTGTGCCCTGCTTGAGTTGGGAACCCCGAACGTTGACTCTTTCTACACCAGATGTTGGCTAACACTTACTTGTAGCCCTACATGCCAGCTGCTTATGACATGAGATATAGACGTAAAAGTCACTAACATTAGTGAGCTAATAAAAAGGCAAGTATAAGTATTCAAACAACATGAGCTATTCAAATAGGGAAGTTAAACAAAATCTATCCCAACTGGCTTTCAAATCTCAGCCCATGATCTAAAAATCAATTGATTTTACTCACAGAATGCTCAAACCTCCCAAGGAAATGCTCTTCTCTCTTCAGCAGCATGTGTGGACAGAATAAACCTGCAAGGTTTTATCATGGTTATTCAACAGAGACAGCCCACCAGAGCCCAGACATCTTCCACAAGTGCTCTGGTCCCCTCTAGCATGCAGACCTGCCCTTCCATCAGTACTATAAAGAGGAAAGAGAGATTTGCAAAGCAAAATGTATTGTGAGCCCTCACCGAGGGAACTGGGAACGCCGCCTGCTTTAACACACTGCTTGGCCTGAGGAAGAGTCAGATTTGAACGGGAATTCCAGCCGTGCCCACAGGTATTCCCAAGGGGATGTTCTGAACCACTGAGCCATAAGATGCACGGAAGCTTCCAGAAGGTTTCCCTTCCCTTGCCCCATGCATTTGTTCTGACAAGAGAAGTTTGCCTCCCTGGGAACAGGCAGCCCTGCCAGGCTTCCATTGCCCCTGTTAAAAGACTGCACAGTTCGTTACCTGTGTTTGGTAACCTGGCAATGAGAGCAAACGGTGAACTAAAATGTGACATTTCTCCCTTGGAATGAGACGAGAAAATCACCCCCCCACCCCACCCCTGTCCATTTAAAACCCCACTAATGCAAATCCCAAGAGAGCCTAAATAAACCACCATGTTGGTGAGGAGCGAATGACGACAGTTTGGAAGGTGAACAGGAGAGAACAGCTTTGGTGCTGATGCTCTGCACTGCTGCAGGAACAGTGGTTGGGGTATAGAGTGCCAATGACCTGTTCCAGGGCCACAGGCAGCCCCATGGCCGGGGGCCTGAATAATTACTAGTTTTCTACCCGTATGAGATCTGTATCTGAGCTCCTATGAGCCACAGCAGACATTGCTTTGCAGTGAGGGGGGGTGTGATGGGGTACCTGCCAGCATCCATCCCAACACAGCCACAGGACCTCACCATGGACTGCTTCTGGGGTTTCTAAAGTTGGAAGCACAACCCAAGGGCTAGATGGACCCATAAAAGTGTGTTACCCAGGGGTACCCAGTAGGATTTCCTGCAAGGCATGCAAAGACAGGGACTGTATCACCAGGGGCAGGTCTCCCCAGAGCCACTGCACAGCGCCACCAACCTTGAGTCACATCCTGGTTGCCCAGAGAAGCTGTGGCTGCCCCATCCCTGGCAGTGTTCAAGGCCAGGTTGGACACAGGGGCTTGGAGCAAGCTGCTCCAGTGGAAGGGGTCCCTGCCCGTGGCAGGGGTTGGAGCTGGAGGAGCTTTAAGGTCCCCTTCCAACACAAACCAGGCTGGGGTCCTACGATCTTACTGCCATGGCTGTGAAACCAGAGCCTTCAATCAAGCTGTTTTCACAGGAGCTCCACAGCAGATAGATTTGTTAAGCCTTGGAATTGTCAGCCAAGGGACGGAGATCTCTTTTATTTGAAGTCTCCCCCCTCCCCTCCCCATAATTCACATTTCTATAGCTCTGGCAACAAATCCATAGATGTCCAAGGGCAAAAATGGTAACTAGTGACAAACTGTGGTGCCTGGGGGGATATGCTGCTGTATAATCTTACGATGCCATGGTAAATAGCTAAGGTCATTTTCTTGTAACGTACTTATTACTTTATCACTCTAAACATGTGAGAATGCATCACATTTCTCGATGTTTTCCACTTCCCTATTAAACTCCTGGCTGCTTCACTGAGCCCTCTGCTCACCGCTTGACTGCGCGCTGGTGATCTGTAACTTGCTGCACTCTGATGTTACCATTTCTCAAGTCCTGTTCAACTCCAGCTGTAACTTTTCATGGGCAAAGATAGATGCCATTAGCAAAACACAGGCACAGGCGGAATTTATCTCAATTTATCCTGCACAGAAAAAGTAACTGAAGGTACCTCGCTGAAAGCAAAACATACTGCTTGAGTGAATTTACAATAAGTAATAAAATACAGCAGGGAGAACCCATTACTGTAGGCGAAGAAGGAAATATATGATGTCGGTAATTCGCTTTAAAACAATGCTATTAAGCAAGTATAAAGGTGATTATCACCTTTTTTAGGCATTAAAGTTCTATTTATAAGCCTGTTGGTTGGTGACATCTACCAATATAAAAGAGACACATTTAATCTCTTGCAGAAAAAGCTCTCTATGTTTTATGCCATGTCCAGGACTGGCAGCGCTTGCAGCAATAGCGGAGGACAAAGGCAGGCCTGTGGCAAAGTCTGCTGTCCTCAGGACAAGGTTATAAACACTGAAAAGGCAAATATCTTAACTAATCCACAGGGGAGCTGCTGAGGCCAGACCAGGAATTGAATCACTTCTTCTCTTTAGTCCCAGACCAAGAAACAGACTTGTTTTCATCTCAGCATTGCAGAAACCAAGCAGGAACGCAGGCACAGCCATTGCTACCCGGCAGCATCCTATCACAGAGCCAGATTGCTTCAGCCTAGATTCAAAAGGGAATAATTTTACATAATGAAGCATCGTAGATGTTTCATAGACATTGGCTCTTTGCAACTTCAGGCTGGCTTCAGAGGAGTCACTTGGGTTGACTTTTGGCTCCTCAATCCAAAATCACAGCCCACCTCCCTCCCTGCTCCATTTGCCCTGAGTACCCAAAGCCCCGGAGGTGCCCAAACGGACCCCTTGGGTCCCTGTTCTCTCTATTTCTGCCACAGATTTCTGCTGCTGCTTTTGAAAGTGTGCACTGAGAACTATACAGAATATTCTTGCGCAACACCAGCATCACTTCCCTGTCACAGCAGTGAACGCATTACCCACCACAAGCCAGTCCTGAACCTCCATGACCTGGCCAGCTCTTCTGATGCTCAGTACTCAGTGGAGCTGCAGCTCCCGGAGGCAGGTGATTACAAGGGGATCTCAATGTCTTCTGTGCTTCCCTGAAGAGCTCAGAATAAATCCTGACTATGTGCTCTCTGAAGAATTAAATCCTAGAAGAAAAAAACATAAATAATACTAACCCCAGCTCTGTGACTTTCTAAATCTCGTGATTTCTGAGTCAGTGTCATGATTTCAGGACATTTGGGCTTGGCAGGCAGTCTCAGAGCAGAATCCCAACCCCAAACCCCAGACAAGGAGATTTTCCACCACAGGCTTGACCCTTCTGTCTCTGCACAAGCAAATGCTGATGTGTTCCAGTGACCTGGTGACTGGGGGGTTACATCTTGCAATAACTGTCCTCTACAGCAAGGATCCATTAGCGCAGGAGGCTGCAGGAGCAGGCTGTGGGCTCTGTTGGGAAGGATGCAGAGTTCAGTGCCAGGAAGGTCATTAGAAAGAAAGCAGCAACCTCAATCCCTGCGGATCCTTCGCATCATTCTGGCTCCATGGCTTAACCTCCAAAATGCAGATGAGCTGGAGGCAGCCCCCATCCCATTTACTATTTACTATCCTGTTGCTCCAATACATAAGCATGAATTTTTAGTAGCTCTTTCAAACAATAGCCAGGCTAAGTACAGCTCATTCTGAATGTGGGTCTCCAAGTCATCTTTTCCCATCAAGAAGCTGGACTCCAGCTGTACAGGGCAGAGAGACCTTTACTCTCCAGACAAGGCATCTCAGTTGATCACAGTTTCTATAAGCACATGATAAATCCTGCTTTTACTGTTAAACTCCTCCTATCAAAGCAGAATCCTCCTGATTCAATTATTTAGAAAACTCCAAAACTAACAGGGTTTAATTTATTAATAAGGAGGCCAATTTAAACACTGCCTTTGGAGATAATGGAATTGTGCTAACTCTGAGACTGAGAGAACACAAACACCATGGAAACTGCCACCGACAAAAGCCATAATACTGCAGTTTGCCTAATGTTGAAAACACCCAGCATGTTCTTGCCCTTAAGATGGAAACAGGACAAATATTACTCAGGCTTCATGCGATGCTGTCAGAGAACAAAAGAACAGTTTGTGTGGTGTTCTCTCCAGGCGCTTTCCAGGAATATGTTCCTTTTTCCAGGGGCCTATTAGGAAAATGGTGGGAAAAGAAAACAAATAAGATGGTTGCTTCTGCCTTTCCTTCCACTATAAGGCTGGTCACCAGCAATGGTGCACACTGAGGTGTACTGGGCCCTTTCTATAGAGCCCTAGCTGCCATCCCACTGACCCTTCCTTGACAGAAAGGTTGCTGCTAGTGCTGTAAGCAGAGGGATGAGGAAGGTCTATTTAGCTTTAGGTTTATTTAGCAGCAAGATTCCAAGGGATGCTGTGGGATGGTCAGAGATTTCAGAGGATGCTCAAGCAGATTTTCCTTGCAGGACACAGGGAGATGTGCTGCCTTGTAACACAACCCAACACATGGAACAGTCAGCACCAGACTTGTGTAGGGACAGGACAGGGGAATGGCTTGAACCTGCCCGAGGAGAGACTGAGATGAGCTCTTAGGCAGAAGCTCTTCCCTGTGAGGGTGCTGAGGCGCTGGCCCAGGGTGCCCAGAGAAGCTGTGGCTGCCCCATCCCTGGCAGTGTTCAAGGCCAGGTTGGACACAGGGGCTTGGAGCAAGCTGCTCCAGTGGAAGGGGTCCCTGCCTGTGGCAGGGGCTGGAGGAGCTTTAAGGTCCCTTCAAGACAAACCAGTATAAAATTTCTATGAGATGTGAGGAAAGTCTTGTTTTCCAGTGCCAGAAATACTTCTGCCTCTTAGCTCAGAAGTGCTGCCCTGTAATTATTCCTGATCTGGAGCAATAGACAGCAGATAAGTGCAAACCAGGCTTCGTGCCATTAAATACTTTAACGAGGAGGTCAGTGCATTTTGCATTGGGGGATTTGGGATTTGTACATTAACTGGAGTGGCATGTGTTAGAAGGACATGTGAATTAATGACACTATTTATAACCCAGCTCATTATCACACACAGCTTGATGCCTCAGACAGCCACTAATTCTCTTAACCAATTTCTAGTGCTGGAAACAAAACTGCTGTTAGGACGATGCTGCTGCTGTTATTGTTTGGTTTTGAATGCAAAAAGCCCTTTTCAAAGAAAGGCTCCATGATTGCAGGATGTAACTCCCCTGAGCCCAAGCCTCAGACACAGATATATTCATGTTGAGGCTGATAAATGAACAATGAACAAATTACACGCTTGATTCCCCTGCTTTGCCTTACTTTTGATCTCTAATATTAGATTGATATAATTGTTTTTCAGCTCCCTCGGTGCATGTTACCAGTTTGAATGTTGCTATAGAAATGTGAAAATCAACATCGTGTCCCTTTGACTTTAACAGAAACGTGCCCCTCCTCTCATTTCTGCCCTGTTCTTCGACACAAAAACGAGAAGCCATCATCTGGCAAATATTACAGCCTTAGATGTGATTCCAGTCTTTCACCTTAAGAGGCTGTAGCGTGGCACTGGCATTTCTGACCCTTCCAGCTGAAGGCCTTATCCTGCTTATATAGAAAACAAGTAAAAAGGCACCTTTTTATTCTACAGATCTATACATTTACAAGGGTTTAAAGGACTTAGAAGGGTAAGGAGGAGTTATATGGAAACCAGACCATTTTCCTAAACACAGACATCCAACAGCACCATCCATTCCTTCTCCTTTCTCCTGCCAAGAGAAAGCACTATTTGCAAGGTTGGCTGCCTGGGGGCAACGTCTCTGACCTGTCTTCAGTTTCCTGCTCCCATACGTGGACACAATGCTTTTCCAGGCAAAGAATAGCAAGTGTACGTGCACCGGCTATGGGCTAATTAACACTCACCTACAGACCAGGGGGATCTTTGCTCCTCCTGTACACTCCAAGCTGGGACTGGAGCACTTGGAGGACATGAATGGCATAGAATCATAGAATGGTTTGGGTTGGAAAGGGCCTTAAGATCATCGCATGGGCAGGGACACCTCACACTAAGCCATGTCACCCAAGACTCCAATAGCTTCATGTCCTTCTCATGTTGAGGACACCAGAACTGCACACAGCACTGCAAGTGGCGTCTCATGAGTGTCAGTACAAAACAGGCATCACCTCCCCATGTCTCCTCCAAGCAGTCCCTTGGGGTTGTGCACAGAAGGAGCTTGCACTTCGTATGAACCCACAATGTCTTCATCTGCCCCTAATTGATAAGTAAAGGAGAGGAAAGACCAAGCCACCGTGAGAAAGAGCAGGGCTGAGGATGGAGAAAGCTGCTTCTCAGCAATGAGCAATGCTCTTCCTGCTTCAGAGAAAATAAACACTGGGAATCAATTAGCTCTAAATATAAGAGAAAATAATGTGGCTTATCAGGCACAAAAATTGTTTTAGTGATAGGAATGGAAATGAATTCATTATGACTGACAATAATGCTAATAAAGATTCATTTCCAGAGGTCAGGAGGAGCGGAAAGAGCCACAATCACAGCAGCTTTCTCCACTCTTGTTTTCTGATGGGAGGAAAGCAGAGCTGCTCTCTTGCTAAGGCTGCTAAAGTGGAGGAGAAAAGGAGGATGGACCCCAAAACCATTGCATACCAGGTGGTGCTGAGTTATGGGGCCTGTGCTCCCCCAATCTGTCTGTGCTCTGTGGTCTGCTCAGAGCTGGGCTCAATCCAAAGGGAGCACAGGAGAGAGCTCCTGCCTCCTGGGTGGCAAAATACCTTGTTTGGGAAGGTTATTTTCAGAAGCCTCTTCTAGCAGCTTCTCCATGCAGGTGCTGTGCTTGCTTATAGCCCCCATCAGCGAGCAAATCTACTGCCTTGCAGCTAATTCTCCATCCCTGCTGCACCACTGGTTATCATCTCAGTACAAAGCCCTGCCCTGAAACGAGTGCTGCTCCATTACACCTCAGAAGCGTCTTTCCCCTTACTAAACTCCCTTCCAGGCTACTCAGGGGCTTATCGGGCAGAAGGATAAGCATATTATACACTGGGAGGGGGTAGGAGTTGATTTACTTCTCTTCTGTTGCCATGAGACTACCAGGATGGAGAATGGAGGAAGAGGATTTAACTATGCCTGATGTCTTTAGGGTAAAATGTCATGGGCAAAGAAGACCCCACTCAAAGCTGGTCAAAGGATGGCCTTTTTCAGAACATTCAGAGACCTTGGCTCCCAGAGAGCTGTTCCAGACATCTTTCCCTACAATGATCCCTTGCTGTGAGCTATTCTGTCACGTAAATTTAATGCTGCAGAATGTGAATAGATTGCACTTGCTAAAAACACGTGTTTACTGGTGACTGTTTGCATGGAGGGAAGCCTTTTAGGTGCGCTCGTCCCCCTCTTCCTCCCTACCCAGTTTTAGCACTGACAGCCTGTGACCTCCATATGTCAGCCAGATTGGAGTCCCCTGTCATAACCCAGCTTTCCTCCCCACAGGTTACTGGATGGTGCAAGAGGAGCCCATCACCCTGCTCTTCCCTGGATGAGGTGCCCTGCAGCACCTGCAGCAGTGCTCAGTGCCCAGTGTCTGGGCCATCTCCCAGCACACGTCCCCAGCAGCCATGATCATTTGCTTCTACACTGTCAGATGATTCCTTGTCCCCCCGGCAAAACCTGCCTGCCCTCCCTTGCTGCTTTCCAGATAAACAGTTTATAGTCTAAGAGGTTAATTGCAGGCAGCACTGATGCCTTTACCTCAGTCTGTGCTGTCTTTAGCTTGATGCACTCACAACAGTGAAGCCATCAGCTGAGCCTGGGAAACATCCTGTATGAATTGTGATAGAGGAATTAGCCATGGAAAATATTTGTACAGACTTAATGACCGTTGTATTGAGACTTTTATGGAAACAACCTCAAGCCATCACTGAAACACTTGGCACCCGTTTGTCATTAGCAGCAGCTAGTTCAGTGCAAGCAGAAAACATCCCAGAATGTGAGTGAGAAAAATCTTTCTAGAACCTTTAGTAAACGTCTCATGAATATTGCCAAGTTTCATCAGTGAAAGCTTAACTCTTCCTGGCCACCCCCCAGGCTAGTGTGGGAAACCAGCAATGAAGCATCAGCTGAAATGAAGGTGCATGACTGGTGCTGCTTGGTAAGGGAAGCTGATAAGTGGTGCTCAGGCTCTCCTTTCCTCTGACTTGAACTGAGGTTTTTCCGATTCATGCATGAGGCTGCAGTGGAGGGTTGAACAGTTACCTCTCCCTAATTCTCCTCACTCTTCCTCTGCATCGCAAGCATATTTAAAGGGCATTTAGGAGCAGCAGCCACAACCTAAGTTAAGATGCAATATGAAAGTAAAATGTTTGGTAGGCTGTGTGGGGAAGTGATGTAGCAGGCTTACACACCAGAGAAAACACGGCCTTTACCTCCCTGCTGATCTGCCCCTGGGCTTCTGTGCTTGCTTGTGTTTGTGTTTGTCACAGAACCACAGAGTGGTTTGAATTGAAAGGGACCTTAAGGCTCGTCCAGCCCCACCAAGCAACCTGTGCCTTTCCCCCCAGCATCGCTTCAGAGCACCTCCCTGGCAGGAGGAAGGCACCTGATCCCTTCTTCCCCAGCTCAGTATTTCCCAATCCTAGTGGATGATAACACAGCACAGGACAGTCTGCAGAGCAGCAAAAGGAAAAAGAAAACACAATCCTGCCCTGATGCATGCTGCAGGCACCAAGAATAGGGCGACATGGAAGCAAGCGCAAGCCCTCGGGACCAGCACAGCTTTGGTGTGGTTATAAATGAAATCTATTTATTGCTGCAACATTAGAAGCAAGCTAAGTGCAAGCCACGGAAGACGGGAGAAGCTGAATTGGTAGGTGGGAGCTGGCAGGTTGCTGGAAAACTGCCACATAAATGACTATGTGTGATCGCCCCCAAGAGGGAAGGAAGCCAGCACGAAACACCTCAACTGGTGTGAAACTGGCTTTAATAATTGAGCCTGCAAAAAGTGGAGATTAAAAATTCATTCTGAACTAAATGAAGCCATTAGCAGAAGAGTTTTCCTCCAATACACATTCATGGTCTGTAATACACTGATACAGACACCTCTTTTTGAGAGCATGAAAACACATCGCTCAGCCTCCGCAAGCTGTGCTGCCCCTCACCTCTGCTGCTCAGTGCCTGGACTCTCACAGTAAGAGGGGAGGAACAATGAACACGCTGCGTTGTGTTAGTTCTTTACAGTATAACCACTCACATCTTAAAATAAAACCTGATTTTGAGTCCCCGACTGGAACATCGTGAGAAAACATTGGAAAGGGAGGATTCAGGGATTTCAGTTTGGTTTTCTGCACTTTTTCATGTAATTTCCATAGCACAAAATTCCTTGAAACCATCTTTTATATAATATTCCATTATAAATTATGGAATATCAAGCAGAACCTGGGGTTGTGCTAAGAAACAAATCGTGCAGTAAAAAACACCCCTGTCAATCATTCTTCTTAAAGGCATCCAGAAAGAACTGGGTATCCGTATGGCTGAGAAGACAATACTGAGTCATAGGAACATGTAAATAAGATAGGAAAACAGAGTTATCCATGTTCTCATCAACCCAGCTGCCCTTTGGTGTGCTCAAGTTATAACCAGACCCTGCTGCGGACACCCAGGGCTTGGCTGCTCACCCCCTCTTTGCACCCCTGGACATGGCTCACTGGGTGATGCCTTGTCCCAGCGTACCTCAACTCACCAAGTCATAGCAATCACAGCAGGAACAGCCCCACATTTAAGGCCCTTGATGGAATCACTGAGTAACAACCAGCACCAAAAGGAGCCCCGCAGGTTTTAAACACAGCGGAGTTTCTGCCCATGAACATGGGCTGTGGATAGATGGTTTGCAACAGTGCCTCTGCAGCCCTCAGAGCTTCACATGTGATGCTGTAGCCATCAGGCCCAGGTTGATTTTTGTGTTTCTGCCTTTTCTGACAAGCTCTAATAACTGCACTCCTGCCATTATTTAACACTGTGGACAGTGCTTCTGAAGGCAAAAGTAGCTTTAAGTTTCAAAATGTTAAAACCCATAGTTTCTATGCTCTTCTCTGGTTATGCTGCCTGCCAGTACATATGAATTTAGGACAGAGTCTACTTCTCTATGAAATGTTGATGGTGCTCTCGGCTGGGAGGATGACAGGACAGTGAATTCCAAATTCAGGAGATGTTCCACCCCATGATGTGTTTATAATTGCACTTCCCTCAATGCAGCTGAGTATCTCCCTGGCTTATTGTGCAAGGCAGCTGCACGGTAAGGATTATACCTGTGGAATCCAATAGATTGATGACATGATTTAGGACCTATGTGGGAAGTTCAATTGAATTAAATAGAACTTATGCAATTTGCTTTAATTCTCTGAGGACAGCCTGCCCAACTGCACACCTTTGCTCTGCTCTAGAAACCTTGTAAACGAGGGAAAAGTAGAAGGAATCGTTGTTTTATATCGTTAATTAAGACCTTTAAATGTTCAATAATGAATAAATTTGTATTCTTTGGAGGGAAAATATGGAATATTTATTGTCTCATCCCTTGTTTTACCTTGTTCACTATTTTTCTGCTTCTTTATAAACAATCAGGGTGGCTGCAGACCTTGTGATTGGGCTTCTGAGGTCCCCACCATTTCAATGTCCACATCCTTGCCACCATACCTGCACCATGTGCAGGCAAAAAGGCAAAACAAATGAGCTCTGCATCTCTGGGAATTCTGTGCTGCCTTCCATAGCAAAACCCAGAGACAATGAGAGACAAGAGCCCTGCCTTGAACTCCAGGAGCACAAAGGCAGGTCAAGCATCATTCCGAGCAGGTTTCCCCCTCATGGATGCAGTACCTGGTCCATGGATGAAGGTGGAGGAGCTCTGAGCTGTGGCTGAAACACTCACACACACATCAAGTGTCCATTTCCCACATTTTGTTTTCAAGCTCAGGATTACACAAGTAATAAATGTAATTTAGAGCAGGGTGGAGTTTTCCCCTCAGTGACCTTTAAGAGGCTTCCCTGCAATGTCCATTCTCCACCAGCTCTCAGAGCTTTTCCCAAGGCTCTTGACACTCTGTAGGACGACAGGGACAACTCGGAGCCAGCCCCTGGCTGCACCCCACCTTTACACACCAGGTTCGCTTTGGCTCCCCATAACCATTCAAGTGGGGTCATGGTCTGCACCTCCAGGCTTCCCTGGAGGACTGGTGTAATGTCACCCAGTGCATAGCTGGGGTACAGCATCACAAGAGTGGTTTGGGCTGGAAGGAACCTTAAAGCTCCTCCAGTCCCAACCCCTGCCACGGGCAGGGACACCTTCCACTGGAGCAGCTTGCTCCAAGCCCCTGTGTCCAGCCTGGCCTTGTGTCCCATCAGCTGCCTGTGCAGCAGAGAGCAAAAGCAATTCTATACCATATTTGAGGACAAACCATCCAGAAGTACATCGAGCTGCAGCAGCAGGGCATGTTGGTATGCAGGAACTCGCTCTTTGGCTTGGATTTGAGCCAGGAAAGAATATCTAACATCCCTGCTGGGGTGGGAAATGGGATTTTAAATCTCAGAATCTTCAGCCAAGTAATTAGATGGACAATAAAATTCACACCTCCTCTCCCAAGAGGAAGCTGAAGGCTTTGCAGTGGTAGATTCCTGATTTTCATCTCGTAGTAGCTTTAATGAAAGAAGCATTGAAATTGAAATCTCAGCACTTACAGTCTGAGCACATCTTTAAATTGCATGATGTTTTATTAATTAGATGTTTAATTACTGTGGCCTAGCAGAAACATAATGGTCACATTTACAACTACCTAGAAAAGTGGCAAATTTGCCATACAAAAGCAATGAGGTGCAAAGACTTGTAAGGGCAGCAGCTTTCAAAATAGCAGCATGTTACAGAACAAATGCCTTAAAGTTTAGTGCCACAGTATCTCTGCTATATATACTCATCACATAAATATTTGTGTGTGCAGACAGAGCCATGTTCTGTGAGGACACAATTTGTGGCATTTTTATCTCATTTGGCATCAAAACAAGCAGCCCCCCTTTTGCTTTCAGTTCGGATCTGGCATAAAGCCACTGAAATTTGCTCTGCAAGCAGAATTGTGCCCATTGCTTCCGTAAAGCAGCAAAGTTTCCAGTACCGTGGTTTTGTTCTGTGCCAACTAATTTGGATCCAACAGATTGAATGTAAAGGTCAGGAAGTCATCCCAAGAGACTGGCTGAGGAAGGTGAAAACTGATTTGAGAAAATGGGCACAACTCAGAGAAGTCATGGAGCATTTTATGAAACCTGTATTTCATAGGAGGCACAATTGAATTGAGGTGCCAGCAGAGCCTATTGCTGCCCGTAGCAGCCTGCCTCAAATCAGGGATTTCATCAAAAGCTGTTTTACTTCTAGCAGTGCTGATGACCAAGAAACAAAACACCTCTGCACGTTAAAGTCCACAAAGACAGCAGATAAAGAGCAAAGAACCAAGCAGCCTCCCTCACCCGAAGCATGGATCTGACTGTCTGGAAACTGTCGAGAGCAAGGTTTCAATTTCCACACAGGTTTTTTCCCCACATTTACAATGACGGATCACAGCCCTGGACCCGAGCAGCCTGGGAAGAGCGCTTCTCTTTTATTACAGCCCAGCCACACAAGCAGCGTTTGTCAATAACCCAACACAACTTCTCTTCCCACCATATTCATATCTCTATTGCAATAGAAGCTATGAAAACAAGCAAAGAGGCTTTGCAGCTTGGGGCTATACAAGGAGAATTACCAACTCCACACTGCAGGCAACAACAGTAGATTTAGGAGTAAATCCATTTCGGTGGGGCTGTCCAGCATGCCAAGTGCCCTGGCTAGGAGTCACAAGTGACTAATGGACTTTGGAGTTACAGTGAAGCCACTGCATAGGAACTGGGCTGATGAGCACTTGCTAACAATTTGTCGCATACAAAGTCGTATGCTTTTGTGGGAGTAAATGAGCTATTCCATTCACAAGGGGGCAAAGCCACTCTGAAGATAAACCCTGACTCTTTGGAATCCTAGAATGGTTAAAAGCTCATCTACTTCCAACCCCTTGCCAGTGCCTCAGCACCCTCACAGGGAAGAGCTTCTGCCTAAGAGCTCATCTCAGTCTCCCCTCGGGCAGGTTCAAGCCATTCCCCTTGGCCTGTCCCTGCAGGCCCTTGTCCAAAACCCCTCTCCAGGTTTATTGCCATCCCCTTTTACAGGACACCTCTGCCCTGAGCTGACCCCCTTGGGCTGAGCGTGCAGGACTCTCAAATGCTCCCAGAGCAAGGCCCTAGGGCCGGGAGCCATCAGAGCACGCTGGGCACTGCTGTGTCAGCCTGAGTGATGCATCTGCAGAGTCACAGAGAACAGCCCTAGGAGACCCCTCGCAGGTGCAGCTCAGGCTGTTTCTTGCCTCGGGCAGGACCAGCTGAAGCTCTGCCCTTGAGCTGTGTCTGTCTGCCCGCATCCACCTCCTCAGGCTGTTAAAGTACTTCAGTGCCCGCTAGGCAATGTCTCCAGGCACCTGATGCTCTTCCCTGCTGTGGTGCAAACCCAGCGTTCCACAGCTCCTGCCTCCCCTTCCCTGCAGCAGACGAGAGCCCCCGAGCCGTGTTATACACACACACTCCTTGGCTGTGTCCCGGGGGTTGTGTATTCCCAGGGAACGGGAGCAGAGCCCCGGTGCCAGCCCCACTCTGCCAAGCCCATGGCTGCAGCTCAGCCATCGGCAGGGGAGGAGGACAAGGGGCTCTGCCCCAGGGAACAAGGCATGGGAAGGGCCTCAGTCAGGACAGGGAAACCAAGAGGTAATTGCTGATCACTTTGTGCTTTTGTACTCATTTACCATGGACCGAGCAAGTAGTTCATGGGCTCATTTGTGCTAATACAAGCTGAAAACGCTGTTTTACCAGCACCGCTGGCAGGAGCCGCACGGTGCCACGGCTGCACACTCATACATCGAACACCAGTGCACCACTCCTTCATTTCATCACCCACACGAGCATTCGTGCCAGTGAGGATTGCCAGCCCAGAGTAATGCCAGAGACTCTGCTGGCCATCTGCTAAGCTGTTCCATGGTCCCACAGTTACTGTGGCTTGTGCGAATCTCACACACGAAGTGTTGCAGCCAAAGGCTTCTCAGCAGTTCGGTAGCACATACACATCTGCTCCTGTTCCAACACCCACATGCATGGGGAGATTAAAGACATTGCACACCTAACAACAAAAACATGATCTTCTGTCTCTATGGCAGCTCAATAAACGTTATTCAGAAGGTGACTGAGGTTTTTCAGCTGCACCGGGCAATTCTCTCACTGAGAAAGCAAACCCACATGTGGTTCTTCATCAGGTAGAGTCATAGATTCAATCAGAATCAACCAACCAAGTTGGGAAAGACCTTTAAGATCATTGAGTCCAACTATGCTCCTAACACTGCCAAGTCCACCACTAAACCATGTCCCTAAGCACCACTATATATCACATGTTGGGGATAAAATCAAACCTGTCATATAAGGATGAAAGTAGTCCTGAATGTATTTGGACATATAAACATCTACATTGAGATTCTTTGGTTACAGGGACCCTTTTCCAGGTTCTGCCCATAAGAGACAGGCGGGTTTTGGTGAGCCTCCGGTGCCGGTGCCAGCCCCATGCCCATCCCCACAATAAGAACATAGCAACCCCCCAGTGCCACCAAATAAATCAGCCCTTACTGCTGCACTGACCTTTAACGACCCTTTCCCACAGTCTCCTTTGCGTATGCATTGATTTGCACCCTTTCTAATGCAATATCCTCAGCCCAGAAACCATCTCCTGTCACCTGAAGCTGGCCCCATGGTCTGTAGATTGTGTACTTAGTGGTTGTGGTGCAAGAGCACAGATATGGAGCCATTGGCATCTCTCCCCTGCACAAGTGACAGCTGGCCCCAAATGCAGACACACCACCAGAACACTGCACAGCTCTGGCAAGGTCCCAGGTCCTGGAAGGGTTGAATCCAGACACGCAGCTAGCTGAAACACTGCACAACAGCCATCCAGTCCCCTAAACCCTTCCTGGCAGCACTCAGCACAGCACCCACCAGGAAACTCCAGCCTGACAGCTTCCAGGGCTCACCAGCTCCTAAATTGCTCTATGGATCTGAATTAAAGGTGGGAATTTCCATCTCATCTCCAACATTTGCATCCTACAAGAACTACTTTCAGCTTTGTCCTTGGGGGGGAAGCATGCATTATGCATAGCAAGAACTTCTCCATCCATCTTCCAGAATGCATTATCACTCTTGACAAGGGCTTTCCAAGTCACCAGTCTCGTTTGGAAGGAAGGTGAGCTGACCCATGAATACCACATGCTGCAGCTCCAAGTGCTCCTTGCTAGAAAAGCCACTGGAGGGGCACAAGTGTCAGGAAGGCTGTGCACAGACCCTACTGACTCTGCAGCTGGGTGACAAGCACTGGACTATGCCTGACCTCTGTTCCATGCCCATCACTGAGTGCTGCACGGTGCAATGGGCATCTCCATGGAGCTGCAGAAGCAGGCAAAATGGAAGCTCCATCTTTGGGGGAGTATCAGGGAAAAAGTCAAGATGCAAGGGATCTCCAGAGGTCTCCTGGGACTTCCCAAATCCATCATGGTGACAGCAAGATTTAATTTAGCACAGTATACAGTTTCCTTGTAATAGGTAGCAGGGTAGCTGGATGCTCAGGGGTGAGCAGTATACACACAGAGAGAAAAGCAACTAAAGCTTTGCAGGGCATGCTGTGTAAATGTACACAAATATATCAAAGCAAAAAGCCCTGCCTTATTTTACCTCCATCCAGTAATGGCTTATTTCCTATTTCAGTAATGGAATGTGCTGTTGCAGCGTGAGGCCTGAACCCAGACTCATGGGGGCTGTTTGTGCAGCTGGTAGAGCCAGAGAAAAACCCCTCCCAGAGACAAAGCAATTCACAAACTCTGGCTGCCCCAGGTATAGCTCCATCCCCATTGTGTTCTACCTCCCTCCCTGCCTCAAACGCCAAAACACTGCTGTATTACACCATAAATTTGTGTTTCTGAGGAGTAATGAGTTGTGATGGGACTCAAGCTCAGATGAGCTCTTAGGCAGAAGCTCTTCCCTGTGAGGGTGCTGAGGCGCTGGCACAGGGTGCCCAGAGAAGCTGTGGCTGCCCCATCCCTGGCAGTGTTCAAGGCCAGGTTGGACACAGGGGCTTGGAGCAAGCTGCTCCAGTGGAAGGGGTCCCTGCCCGTGGCAGGGGTTGGAGCTGGGTGAGCTTTAAGGTCCCTTCCAACCAGTGCTGTTGAAGCTGCTCTGGAGCTGACTTGCCAATGGGAGTCTTGCTCTGGGGGTTTTTGGCATTGGGGATGTTAAAAGCAAAAACACATCCAAGCCTACAGACTGACTTTCCTCCAAGGGGGACGTCTGGTCATACATCCACTTGGCTTGCCCCTGCAGCGTATTGAAAGCAGTCATTTTAACTAGATAACGGGTGTCAGTGAGGCTCAGTTCTCCTCTCTATCAGCTGTGCAATACAAGGGTTCATGGAGTAAAGTCTTATCCATAGATATGGATGTGTCCTGGAGTTGTGTTCTGCCATCTGTGAGTCTCACTAAACGCGCTTCCTTTATTGATGTGTTTGGGGTTTGTAATTGCAACCTATGAGCATTTGTAAATTTTCACTTCTGCTCTTGGCACTCAATTGTCAATGATCCTGAGCTCAGTGCCAAGGCACGTATCAAATGACCTCCAAGTGTGAGAGGAAATCATTTCATTTTAGAATCTGTCAATAAGCGATAGGCAGAAGCCTTGTACATTTAATAGCATCTATCAAATATATTCCCTTAAGAAGTTGCTGACCTTCTTGGCAGAGGCCATTCAACACCACGCATTTCTGCTCACTGCCTTTATCAAAAAGATGGGATTGCTACCAAGTCATTTCTGCACTCAGAAATTAGGTCAGCTATCAACAGCGACATTGCAGAACTCAAGTGATGAGTTCTCTCTGCCTGATGAAAGGGAAGTATAACAGTGGCCTTTCAGTGCCTTATAGTCAGGGCATCCTCATCACAGCTCTGTTCCTGCATTACACGGCTCTCCTTTCTAAGCACAACGATTTGAGTAAGAGACTATTTAGCAGCCTGTAAATCCACCCAACAGAGGTTCCAGTCAGGGTTTGCCAACAGGAGACTGAGTAACAACTGGGCACATCACTTGCAGTGGAGTTTCATGCTTTACAGCTGTGAAAGTAGGATCAGATCTGGAACAGAACCGGCCCCTGTGATTCCACCAGCACATTTGACAGAGAACTCATTTTCCACTATGCACATCACAAAAGGGAAGAAGGAAATGGAGTGACAGCCACTCCAATGGCAGCTTTTCAATTGCACAGGCAAAAAATTACAAATTAGGGTTTTTTTGGGGGGAAGCAGATGATAAATTCAGGGAAGTGTTTGCAGATGAGCTGAAGCTCTGAAAACACACCCCATGCATGGGCTAGGTTTAGCGTTATGAAATGATCGTGTCTCCAGAATTAATGCAGCAGCAACAAGCTTAGCAGAAGGTAAGCAGTTGCAAGGATGTTATAGACGCACAGACTGGTTTGGGTTGGAAGGGACCTTAAAGCTCATCCAGTGTCCAGCAAGTGACACCCTCCACTTCAGCACACGGGGACAGAGAAAAGGCTTTGAACCACAGGATCAACACCACCAGAACAGGATCGAACTGAGCCCAAACCCTCACTCCTGTTCTCCCCAGGTACCTGTGGGAAAGGGGGGATCAGTCCCATAGGGAATGCCTTATGAGGTATGGGGATACTTGATTTTCTGGCTTATTGTTATTTATTACTTATATTTTTATATTTTTGTATTTTATATAAAAGTATGGGGTTTTTTATAATTTTATATATTTTATATCTTATAATTTTTATATTTAATAAGTGATATTACTTATTATTATTTATTATTATTATTCCACAGGGGGAATCAATGAAGGTGGTGTTTTACCAAAATGACTCCCAGAAAATCGATTCACTAATAAAAGTATCACCATTCCCTTACTGGAATATACTTTTGCATATTTATAATGGTGAAAGAAGGAAACCTATACCATTAATTCCCTCTATAAAGCAATACTTTATGTACAAAGAGATTTATGGGCACTGAAAAGGTATCAAACAAAACCAAAAAAAAGAAATCAATCTCCTTTTCATTAAAAAAATAAGATCCAAGCTTTCAGGGCAATAATTCCTGAGCCCAAGCTCCTTCAGACCTCGGGATTAATGGATTCACTCCCACAACCAAATGCATGCACTGGCTTCCCACTCTACCATTTGTTATGGCTCTCAGCAGTGCTCCTAAGTGCAATTCGGTAGCAGTGGCAGGTGGAAAGCTTGTGAGGAATGCAGGTGTGTGAGGGGTTTGTGCAGAATGAGTTTGGGAGGAGAGATGCTTAAATCTCAAAGCATTTACCTCTAGAATAGCAAGAATGTAGCTTCTCTGTAGAGATCATACAGAGTCATTGCAAGTTGAACTGAACTGGGTTAAACTTGTCTTAACTGGGCTCAATGGACTGGCCTTAAGTGGGCTAAACTGGGCTAATCTGTGCTAAACTGAGCTGTGCTGGACTGGGCTAAACTGGGCTGAACGATTCTCAGCTGGGCTTGGCTAAACTGGGCTGGACAGGTCTGAACTGGGCTAAACTGTTCTTGGCTGTGCTTAATTGTGCTGGACTGGGCTAAAGTGGGCTGAACTGGTCTGAATTGAGCCAAACTACGCTTAACTGGGCTAAACAAGGCTGGGCTATACTGTGCTAAAAAGGGCTGGACAATACTTAAATGTGCTGAACTGGGCTAAATTGGGCTAGGCTGCACTGAACTTGGCTAAGCAGGGCTAAAGTGGGCTAAACTGGGTTGGACTGGTCTGAAGAGGGCTGAACTGGGTTAAACTGAGCTGGGCTTTGCTTGGGTGAGATAAACTGGGCTGGAGTGGGCTGAACTGGGGTAAACTGCGTTAAACTGGTCTAAACGGGGCTGAACTAGGCTAAACTGTGCTGAATTGGCTAAACTTGGCTGGACTAAGATGGACTGAACTGGACTAGGTTTAAATGAGCTGGGTTGGTCTGGGAGGGCTAAACTGGGCTGAATCTGGCTAAACTGGGCAAAACTGTACTAAATTGGTATGAGAGGTTTGAATTGAGCTAAACTGGGCTGGGCTAAACTGGGCTTGGCTGTTCTGAACAGGGCTAAACTGGGCAGAACTGGGCTTTACTGAAATGAATTGTGCTAAAGTTGGCTGCACTGGACCAAATGGGCTGGGATGAGCTGGAATTGGCTGGACAGGGCTAAACTGGGCTGGGCTGAACTGGGGTAAAGTGTCTGAACTGAGATAAACTGGGCTGGACTGGTGTGCACTGGGATAAACTGGGTTGGGCTAAACTGTTCTGAACCAGTCTAAACTGGGCTATTCTGGGCTAAACTGGTCCAAATTGTGATAGTTTGGGCTACGTTGGTCTGAACTGGCCTGAACCGGATTAAACCAGCCTAAACCGGGTTTTCTTTTTCTTGCTTTCCAGGCAGATCATTGTTAAAATTAGATGTTTCTGAGCGATCATTCCAAAGGTGGGAATCCCGTTGGGCTGATTGGCTGTGGGCTGTGTTTTGGCTCGGGGTGGGGGGGATGGTGTAAGCAGAAGGCTCCCCAGATGGCAGGAGAATATTCTTTGAAATCAGATATGCCAGCACAGAATTCCCTTGTTCAGCAATTCCAAAATTAAAGAGCCCCCCATCATCCAAAGCCTGAATTCCATCAAATACAAAACCCTCCCCCAGCAATGCTGCTGCGATGGGTCTGGGACTTGCTAGGAGGAGCGCCCGGCTCTGCTGGGTGCAGGTACACAGTAGCCATGGGCTCCTCTTGCCATTGGAGACCGTGACACTGAGCAGCCGCGGGGAACACGAGTGCCTCCGGCGGGAGGGATGGGAAGGGGCGCACGGTCCCCGCTGGATCCAGGGAGAGCAGCCCCTGCCCGCCGCGACTCCCCGCCTCCCGCTGCCGGGCTGCTACCGACCTCATCGGTACCCCAGTTCCTCCTATGGCAGAGGGCTGGAACTGGACGATCTTAAGGTCCTTTCCGACCCAAACCATTCTATGATTCTAAGTTGGTGCCATCCCACAACTTCAAAGGACTTTTTTTAAGGTTATTCTATTTATAGAATATATAGAATACATGTATGTATTATATTATTCTATTTAAAGCTGAAAACAAAAGCATTTAATTACATAGAAGGTAAACCTGTGATTTTTATCACTCGCAGTTGTATACCCTGTACCTCATCTTTGACAACTAAACAGAGTATTCAGAACTAACAGCCATTACAATGCTTTTATTTGTCAGACGTTAGCTATGACTTCCACCCAGGGTGAAAATGGGTATTTCAGTGCTCATCGGCAATAAAGTTTGCATTAAAGCAGGAGGATGCTTTTGAAAAATCTCCCTGACGAGCCTCATGATTTTTCCTGTCAGCTGCAGCCTGAGCTGGTTTTTAACGCTAATTCTGACTGCTCAACACTGGAAGATCCATGAGCTTTGTAAAGAAGGCAGAGTATAACTTTCAGTCCTCAGCTACAAAGATAAAGACCTCGTTCCCCTCCTCCTGTACCTGCTGCCCCCAGCTCCGCCCCTCGCCGCCTGCACCATCCCTCCTCCACCTCTGACTCTCAAACACACCCTCCTCAACCGAACCATTTAAAGAGAAAGGTCCCGATCCCAGAAGAAAAGACCTTTTCCTGTTGCATTCCCCTCTGAACCACCGGGCTGGGTGTGTATTAGAAGAATCAGAGCAAAGCTGGCTGCAAAATAGCTGCAGGTAGAGACCAAACTCTCCCTTTTGGTTTAACATAATGGCAACGAAACCAACACCCGTCCCTGCGCCAGCTGTGCAGTTATTATTTACTTACTTTGGTAGTGAAAAAAGTCAGGTTTTGTTATTAAAACATTCAATAATGTTTATAAATACTAAAGCGAAATCCAAACACCACCTTTCTCTCCAATCAGTTCAGAGCCCCCCGTAACATCAAGTGCAGCTATTCCCTGCAAAACTCAGATTGAACTCATTATGCTGTTCATCAAGAGCATGACTGCATTGTGATCCCGTTCAGTTATCTCCCATCGCCCTCTTCTCAAAACAGCACCAGAAAAGATCCAGAACAAAAGGTTTGCCTCTCCCAGCTGCTCTTCAGGCACATCTAATTAAACCTGCGACTATGAAAATCCAATGCAAGGGGAAAAGGGTCAATGTCATAATTGATGAGCTCCCAGTGAAACAATCAGATCAAACGAGCTTCAAATATCGCTCATAAGTGACAGAGCAAATACATTTCAATGCCTGTTTTGAAATTCCATGGCAATGTGAAGATAGTCCTGTCTAATCCTTCAGACAACAACGGCGTCTCCACTGCATGTCATGTATTATCTACCCCCTTTGAAACGCTGAGAGCTTATCTCTAATACCTTTCGGGATCAAACACTTCCTGAAATCCTAAAGCAACTCACAAGGGCTATTCCTGCTCCGAGACAACTCCACAGCATCTGCAGATCAAAGGAGCTAAACAAGTATTTCCTGTCTGCAAACCCAACAAGAAAATCTTTCCAGTAGCAAAGTGGTTCACTTCCTAATCACCACATAGTCCTTATCTCTCAACAGCTTCAGATTTTGATATTCAGGAGCGAAATGGACATTATTTGAAATGGAACAGTATTCCTGTCTTCATAATCATGTTACGTTTGGAGCCTATCATGGGAGATTACGGAAATCCTCCTGAAAGGCAGTCATAAGAGTAACTGGGTAGGTTATTTTTGTTAGTTACTTAAGAGTATTTGTGGGTAGCATCTCAGAGCATGAATATCTGCTCCTCAGCAGCAGAACTGTCTCCTACAGATCTTCCAGTAGTTTAATTGCAGTTTTGAAGACAGAAAACCCACCTCTACCCTCTTGAACAGCGAGGCTCTGTGTCCCTGCAGAACAAAGGCTGATTAAGGATGCTGTTATTCCTCCTATACACACTGGTGACACGGAGAGTGGCTCAGTGATTAATGCAGTGTGAACTCATGCACTGAAACCACAGGAAGTCCTCACAGAACATGGGCTGTAGTAATTTATTAGTAGTGGAGGAAAATCAGTACATCTTTACTGCTTCCCGTGCTGCACCTTACTCACTTACCACCTTTACCTGCCACTATCAGAGGCAGTGTTTTGGTATTGCTTTACCAACAAACCATCCCAACAGAGATGCAGTTTGTACACAGAGCAGCCAATGAATTCATCACTCTAAAACCCTCCAAAATTACTAGCAAAAGCACTTTTGGGTGACCATATTTAGACTAGGGTTCTTGCCAGCATCACATACATTGATTGGTTTCAAAAGCCCTGGCTGCAATACCCTTATGTGTAAGTTATAGATGATGGGCATTCAGCAGTGTGCTTCCCAGAGCGACACCCCAGCTACCTGCCCTATGCTGCTCCCATTCAGATCATTCTGCCAGTGCCTCCAGCAGATGAGATTTAGATCCTACATTTGTGGAGGTAGCTCCTTTTATGAGCCCATTCACCAAAACCTTGGCAGAATTTGTCAGCACAAGCACAGAAATGCCCAAAGGGAGGCCCCTTTCCCAGTGTTCCATGATCCACAGCAGAGAATCCTCAGTGGAAATCTAAAGGGCACATTTTAATTCAATTAAACCCAAGCATCAATTGGACTTTTCAACAAAAAGCACCAACAAACAGAAAACACAACTCACAAATCAAAATGCAGACTAAAAATGCCTGTGATTGATCACACCCAATTCATCCCACTGAAGTTTCAGCTTCATACACATATCCCATTCTCTTGGCCCCTGACTGAGTTTATACACTTGGTTATAACTTAATAAAAAAACCAAAACCTTCAAGGATGAACAAACCAAGGCAAATTTCAACATTTAGTCTGGCTCAGACTCGCAGCACTTATAGAAAGGGCAAGATTTGCCCTGCTAATCCTGCTCATTCCTATGGATGAACGGGAAATCAGCCTTGGCCTGATCGGAATGCACACTCAGTGTTGCAGGCTTATTTTAAATGAATAAGGTTTATCATCGGGATACAACACTGAGAGAACATTAATATTGTTCAGGCAGCAAGGCTTGCTGAACTGCTGTGAGGATACTTCACTAGACTTAGGTCAACCTTATCCAGAATACTTCTGAAGTTAATAAAGTACTTAGTGAGAATCACAGACCAGGGAATTAGGAGTCATACCAGGCACAAGGTACGAGTGATAATCTCTGAGTGGTTTGGGAAAGTAGAACTAATCCAGAAAGAGACAAATTTATGTCCAAAATGCCCAGTGAGAGAACACAAATGTCACAAGATGCCTTAGGATGAAGCCTGAAGCTTCTTAGTGTCACTTTGACTGAGGAAGGGGAGCAAAGCCAGTTTAGTCTGTCAGGAAAGACAACTCACACAACTTCATTTAAAGATGCATTGAAATTCATCACTGCACAGATAAAAGAACTGTGTGTTTTGAAAAGTGATGCCAATATTTTAGCTCAGAGAAGATGCAGGAGATGGGGCAAGCTGAACCTTTCCTTACACTATAGCTCATGTGAACAGAAGCAGTGTGGCAGCCTTGTCCATTTGAAATGGATATTGCTCTTATTCTTGTGGATTACATGGTGCTTGAATCCTAATGTTAAGAAGAGAGATGAGAATAGTTTAGATATAGATAGATACCGTTTCTCCCCTCCAGAAAGGATTTTAAAGCTTGCAGAGTTGATTACAGTCTTTACATTCTGCTGCCAGTGTGCCAGCGATTTCTGCTTCCAGTGCTAGTGGAGAGATTCTCTCCTACATAAACCCAAATCTGGCTGTTTATATTAAGAGCTGGAAATGAGAACTGCAAAACACCAACTGCCAGGAAGGGCAGCCAAGGCAGACACAGCTCAGATGGCATCAATGGGAATCACACTGCCCATCTTCAGGCTTTGCATCCCTTTGTATGCCCGTCATCTCAGCTGATCCTGCCTCTCAAGCACTGCTGCTGACTGACAGATCATTGTACCAGGGACCAGCCACCCCAAAATGAGACCAGGGCTGGTTTTACATGGCCTGGAGCACTGGCTAACCCAAACCTAAGTCAGCTCTCCAAGGGAGATATAACCCACCCAAACAGAATACATAAGTGCTTTACGTTTTGACCTTGGCCAGGACTGCCAGGGCATCCCCAGCTGCAGCCGTGAATCAGCTCTCCTATTCACTCTGCTTTCTGGGAAGAGGAAATCCATAATGCTTGTGACCAAAGAGCATCTTTTAAAGGCTGCACAATCCAGTTGGCAGGTTCAGGAGCTGGCAGCTATGCTCAGGAGGCAGAAAAGCCCTGGCTGAAGTTTCAAGGTTGCAATCACTGGATTTTTCAGCTCCCACATCTGATGTCATGTACCAGAACAGCTGGGGTTAAACTGGATGCAAATGGAGGCGGGGAGAGCAACAGGAGTTTCCCCCCTCCCTCCCATGACTGGCAGGGTTTCAGGTCTCCTTGCTGTAGCAATGAGGAACAGAGCTCATGAGGCTGGAGGCTGTCACACTCAGTGCCCCAGGGACCTTCAGCACCAGTGGGAGGAAAGCTTTGCAAAAGTTCCTTCAGCAAAACAGGCTCTTCCCCATGAATGATCATGGGCAAAATCACCTATAGGCACTTTCTAACAGGATTCTGCTGCTGTGGCTCTGACCAGGCCTCGTTCACCCATGAGTATTTCTATAACATCCTTCCTCGGGTCCCTACAGGCAAGGAGGGCAGTGGGGTGGGATGGGTTATACGTGGGGTATGGTGCATGGCTACACTGCAGCCTGGTGAAACACAGCCCTGAGCCAAGGAGAGGAGCTCCGATGTGGTTTGGAGGTGAGGAATTGTTTGGTGGTTTCTTTCTTTCCCTTGTTTTCTATTCCAAGGGAGCAGCTGAAAGCTGCATTCACAAGAGCTCCAGGGGTCATAAACGATGAGGAAGCTGCTGCCTTCTAAAAGTAACCACAAACTGAGGGAGTCCCCCCAAGTCCTCGTGGGAGTGGAGGGGCTCTTCAGATGGGATTCTTCATCTCATCTATTTCATCTTCTCTGGTTGTTTTGCATGGTTTAATCAAGCCAAGTAGCCTTAACTGGGCAGAAATGCCAAGACTCTCTGGGCTCTCCTAGCCAGGGGGCATTTACTGGTAGGAGCACAAAGCAAGGCATTTAACACTGCAATTAGTAGAAATAAACTTCTGGTGGTGTTCCCGTTAAAAGAGGTTGTGATCCAAAACAAAGCCAAAAAGCCCCCATAATTAAGTGCCAAACTATTGAGGTAAAGTTGCATAATTATTTGGCATATATATATATATGTGTGTGTGTCTGTGTGGGTCTGCATATGTAGAAGCTGCCTGCTTAGAATAAGGCCTATGACTGCAGGGACTTTCAGTTAAATTAGCACTTTCTATAGGAAAATGTACTTACGTTCAATAACACAGCAGCCTATCATAGGAACAGATGGAACTTTGCCTTACCTCGAGTGATCTCAGGTATAAAAAGCAATCATGATGGAAGAGTTAATTACAGCTTTCCTATTCAATCACAAAACCCATCCTACTCTGCTTTAATTTTGGTGTCAAAAAAGGGAAGTAGAGAATGAAAAGAGAGCCAGGTAAGAAGCGCACAATTTTGCTGGCTGTAATCACAGCCTTTACCAACCCCTGCGTAGCACACATCAAATGGAGGCCATTTCATGCAAATAGTAATTCTTTGCTTGCAGGGGTCGATACCCTTTCATCCCACAGGGCCATGGTCTGAATCTTGTGTTTCATCCCCTCCTACACACCTCAAATGATTGTGATCCCCAGTCGAACCCTTTGGCAGTGCAAGGGCTTTTGCTTCACGCTGTGCAGGCTCCCCTGCTTGCGGAGCTGAACAAGCAGGGATTCAGAAGAGCAGGAGATGAAGCAGAATCGCTCCAGTGGATTATGGTTTTGCCCACCCTACCGTCATCACAGAGGAGTCACAGGAAAAAGCCCATTGCTCTTCCCCAGAACAGCAGCTTCTGTGTGTGGTATTTATGAGGGCAGCTTAACAGCAGAGAGGAGCCCAGCCCAGAGGGATGCGAAACAGAGGCTCCTTTTTGCTTTCAGAGTAGCCAAGATCCATTTACCTTGTTTCAGGTTTCAACTCAGCTAAATCAGTGCAGTTTTCAGCTTGTGCTCACACTGTAATCATCAGTGCAGCACAGGGACTCGTTACCTATGGATACAAGAGCAGCTCAGAGGAGGACTTGGGGGTGTTGGGTGAAGAGAAGCTCCCCAGTACCTAAAGGGGCTGCAGGAAACCTGGAGAGGGGCTTGGGACAAGGGCCTGTAGGGACAGGCCAAGGGGAATGGCTTGAACCTGCCCGAGGGGAGGCTGAGATGAGCTCTTAGGCAGAAGCTCTTCCCTGTGAGGGTGCTGAGGCGCTGGCACAGGGTGCCCAGAGAAGCTGTGGCTGCCCCATCCCTGGCAGTGCTCAAGGCCAGGTTGGACACAGGGGCTTGGAGCAAGCTGCTCCAGTGGAAGGTGTCCCTGCCCGTGGCAGGGGTTGGAGCTGGAGGAGCTTTAAGGTCCCTTCAACACAAACCAGCCTGGGGTTCTATTAAGACCCTCAAAGGTTTCACATCCCATTACTGGGTCACGGTGCAGGGCTGGGGTTTGTGGACTGGCTCCCACAAAGCAGACCTATTTCCATTAGAAATTTTCCAGCTGTGCATTCCAGAAAGATTATCCTGTGTTTACTGGGGCAGAGGAAGTAAGACAGCTGAATCAGTACGTCTCTGTGATGCCAAGAGATCTCAGGATGGCGTGCATCAAGAGAGGCTGCAAATCCAGAGCCAGGCTAAATGTCATCTGTATTACTCAGCTTCTCACCATGGAAGCATTTAACACACAACTTCGCTACAGTCATAGCACAGGGTTTCCCCATTGATCCAGTGTCACACAGGGCAAAGAATTAACAAATGACAAATCCACCATCTGGAAATGCAGGCAGTTCCCAGAGGCATCAGAAGGGGCACATCAGAGCAGGCTGCTGATCTGGTAGGTCACCTTCCATGTGGTATTGAAACTATTCTGTGGTTTTGGATATGTACCTGCTTAGCTTTAATCCTATGGGGTCTGCCTGTAGAGCTAGAGCAAGACTTACAGTAAACGGGGATCCCTGCTGAGTCCATAACAGACGAGCATCTGCTGTGGAGCAAACAAATGGAGGTGCTAGGGAAGATCACCAGAGGATTCACAGCACCAGAACTCACACCACTCATTGCCAGCATCCTTCCCCTTCCTGTGGAGGGGCTGAACTGGTTTCTCGCAGCTGAGCCTGCCTTCCTCTTGAAAATGCATCAGGAACCTTCCTGGCAAATCTGCCTTTTCCTCATCAAACTGTTTAATCAAGATTTCCCATGCGGCTGGCTTGAGTGCATCCTTCCTACTGCATTTATATATGCAAACAGGTGGCATTACTGATGCAGACAAAGGAAGAAAAGGTCACTGAAGCAAGTTTAATTAAAGAGAAAGCCTGAACTCAAGCAGGAGCTAAACTGAGCCGTACCGATTGGCTGAGCTGGTTTTAATTATTACAAGACAACCACAAGTTTACTTTGCTATTGACCAGAGGCAATCCTTCAGATGACACCATCACATCTCTGACATGTCCAATCGCCTGGCACACTGGTTAGGCTAAAACCAACCGAGAATAACTACAAGTGAGTAGAGGTCTCCAGCCTGACACAGGCATTGCTCCTGTCCTTGGTGGAAGATCAGAGCAGATGCTGCTGCACAGCAGCCTTCTGGGGAGTGAAGTCACAGCCATCTGCGTAGCAACTGGCCCCTCAGAGCAGGAAGGAACGGCAGAGGCTGAAATCATGTAATTATACAGCTAATGCATGTTGAGAAATAAGAAAAAAGGAAAGAAATAAGAGAGCATCGCACATCAGCCTGGAAATGGGAGAAATAAAGGAAAGAAGACAAAGCCACCCCAGAGCTGCAGAGGGTGTGGGGAAGGGACACAAAACACAGTTGTTTGGTTGTTGGGTTTAGTTTTCCTTTTAACCTTAGCACAAAGCAGGGGGTGAGGAGTCAGCAGCCCCATTCCTGAACAGAGAACAGACCCGCAGGGCCCTCCTGGGACTGTGACCTGCTCAAGAGGAGGCTCATCATCATCACTGGCACAAGACAACCCCAAAGACTTCTGGGTGAGGATTTTAACCATGTCCTACCCCAGGGGAACAAGTCACTGCCACCAATAGGCCACAGAGCTCATTTTCTCTACTTAAAGAATCACAGAACAGTTTGGGTGGGAAGGGACCTTCAAAGCTCATCTGGTCCAACCCCCTGCAACAAGCAAGGACATCTTCAACCAGATCAGTTTACCTTCTTTCTTCTCAAAGCATGTTTTCTCCTCCAAACGAAGAGATATTGCCTGCACGTAAGCTCCATCACATGTGTGACATGAGAGCTATGCAGTTGCTAAGTGAGAACCAGAGGGGTAGGTAGGCACAGGAACTTAAAAGAACATTTGTAACCATCTGAGAGGCTGCACAGGCTGAGGGTTGATACTGGTTCAATAAGAGAGGCAGAGAAATGAACCCAACCTGCACACCACAGATGAGGTTTAATCAAAAAGAAGCTGCTTCCAATAGGTTGTTTCAATATCCTGAACAATCTGATAAACAATGAGACTCAGAGCATGAATACAAAGCACCTCGAAACCAGGCGAGACCTTAATTCATGGCAAACTCCAGCACACGAGCAAAATACAACCCAGGGCAAATGCTGCCTAAGCAAAACAGGAGCGATAGCATCAGATGTGTGGAGCTAATTGAAATTATCCCAGTGTAGCTAAAATAATTAAGTTGAAGCTTAGTTCTAATAGGAGCTAATTCTCCTCCGAAGGAGGCTGCCCTCCAGCGCCAGCTTCCCTGCCTGCACCAAACCCATGCACTTCACCACCACAAGACTGGACACTGCCTTCCCTAGAGGGGCACCAGGTCCCTGCCCATCTCCAGGACCTAAGGGCTATGGGGTTCAAGCACAGCAAACCTCTGCCTGGCACAGAGCTGGAGCAAAGGGGGCCTAGAAGCAGACACTTTCCCCTTCTCCTTCCTGAATCAATGCCAGGAGGTAGCAAAGGGAAAGGCAGTGATTTTGGGGCTGCGGAGTTTTGCTTCAAGGAAAAGTCCTCTTCCCTAAACCAAGGGTGCTTCAAGCTCATCCTGAAGCCAAAAGCATAGAGCAAACCCAGCAGCACCTCAGACAGCTGCTGATTCATGCAGAGTAAATAACCTCAGAAAGAGCTGACCCCTTCACCTCCCCAGGAAAGGGGATCCTGTTGTGCATCTCTCTTTTCACCCTTGTTTCTCACTTACCTTTCCAGCCTCAGTCCCCTCCTACATGCTCCAGCTCCTGCCTACCAGCATCAACCATTATTTCTCACTGTGCCCGAGGCTCATATTAATTGGTTCCTTGCAGCTCCTCCCTCAGTCCTTCAGCTGCTGCTTGCATTTTCCTGCTTATCTTCCTGAGCCAGACGGCCAAAGCCACCTGGTTCTCATCTCCATTAGGGTCTTTCACCCTGCCCTGTGGTCAGCTTTGGCCATTGGCTTCCAGAAGCCAATCACCCACAGGCTGCAGTGATTACAAGCGGTCGCACTTCAATCAGCAGCCAGCCCTGTGGAGTTCTGCAGCTTTGATTTTGCTTGATGGGAGGAAAAGATGTTAGAAATATCCTTGCCTTGATCCCAGCTGGTTGTGTAGATTTTTAAAGATGAAATGGAGCAAAGATTATGAGGGGAAGTGATTTATTTTCTCTCCTCTCCCCAAAACTGAACAGAGTGCTCAGTGATGTAAATAATATGCTGAAGGCACCTGAATTAGGTTTCACAGCTGTAAAGGAGGAAACCCAAATGATGCTCTGAGCTGGTACAGAGCACAAGGGAAAACTCTTCCCAGTCAAGGAGCTTTTGCAATGAGAAATCACACTTGAAAGGACATCATTCAGTCACTGTATGAAGATGAGGTTTAGTTACATCCCTAAGCAACAGCTAACAAAGTGCTTCTAGGTGAGTAATAGGGATGAAGTGAGGGTACAGGCAGTGTTCTCAGCATGAGAGGAGAGAGCTGCTTTGTGCACAACAGTGAGGAACAAGTCATGGACTCCATCAAACACCAGATCCATCTCATCTGAACCACCAATCACTGCTGCACGCTTCTCATGCTGTGGTAATTAAAACACAGGCTGAGTCCTTGTTGGCTTCCCTTGGCTAAGTCAAGAGAGCTAAAACCCACTCACAGGTACTCTTAAAGCTCAGTCACTGCTGATCATACAGTGGAGCCAAGAACAAAACATCTTCAAGTCAAGGAATCAAGGAGCCTGTCCCTTAATCCCCCACGGTGGCAATCAGGCTGATTTCAAGCTCATCTTTCTCTAACTGAAAGTTAGAGATACATAAAAAAAGGTTCAAGTGATCTGCCCTCCCTTTCCAAATCAGCACACTTGAAAGGAATAGTTCTTTGCTGTATGTGACTTCAGCGTTTTGAATTAACCTCCGTAACTCCCAGGCAGAGCTGAGCTTCCCCTCATTTCCAGGCCTACCCTGTCCTAGGCAAAGCTGACTGCTCCATTGGCTAAATTCCAGCCAGTAAGGACATGCCAATATGAACAACACAGGGAACATTTCTGGTGCACACAGTTACTGGGAGACACCAGTTTTCAGTATTCATGTTAGGTGTATGGATGCAGGAGAACAGCCAACTGTTGAAATTAGTGGTACCCACACCCTTCACTTCTAGACTTCGGGCTCTTTACAAAGATAAAGATCCTCCATTAAAACCCCAAAGCCACTTGAACTTGCAGCTTTTCATTTTATATATCTTTTGTCTTACTGCTGCTATATCCTGACTTATCCTGGCTATGGACTCCTTCTATCATACCATGCTCCATGTCAAATCCCTCTATTAAGCCAGGAGATACCAGATTTCACAGTACCACACAGAACACCTGTCTAATAGACTCTTATTCCTTTCATCACTTTTCACATCAAGACACAAAACATTTCCAGGCACTCTGGAAAGCCAGCATGGTCTCCACAGCACCCCAAGATCAATCCACATTTTAATGTCAGAAAGTATTAATGCACCTAATGGTATCATAATGAGGCAAGGCTTAACCCAGCTGCATGGCAATTCAAGCAGGTGAGTGTTGTTTCACAGGATCTAGTCCTTTTGTAGTCACTCAGCTCTTTGCACATCAGATTTGAAGCTACAGTTTTCTCTGATGTGAAATTCTCCTTTCTAATCAAAACCAAGTCTACATCTGGCACGAAGAACTTGAGCCAATGGGATTTGCACTGATAATCTGTGGGTTTGGAAAGATATCGTGTGGACTGGCTATGACAAACATCAGAAGATCCTGCGATGGCGGAAAGCACATCAAAGCCTCTTTGGGCTGTGGTTTCAGGTGAAGAGTGCTCTATAGAGGCAGCATCCTTGCATTTCACTCTCTGCCCTTTTCAAAGCTGGGGTAAATCCTTCCTGCGCTGGGCTTGTGCAGAGATCATAGAATCATGCACTCTCCATTGCTTCAGTTCCCTGTGTTTTGTTTCTCCCTTTGCCTTCGAGTGTTTTGACTCCTTCCCAAGTCCTGACATCCATCCACCAAAGCCTTCCAAGCCTTATCCTACACAGGACTCCCAAAATGAAGGCTGGGGTGTGGGTTTTGCTGTCTTTAATTCTCCACTGTGCCAGGGCTGGAGCATCTGTACCCAAATGTGCTCAGTGAAGCACAGAGGAGACAGTGCTGCTGTTTACCAGCCTGGGAGCACGTCCTTGCTCCAGGAGGACATGGAGCCTGCCCAGGCCTGCTGCCAGCGCGGTGGGTGCTGCTCTTTGGGAAAATCTGGTTTAATGGATGTAGGGCAAGGTTTCCACACGAGCCGTGGTGCTGTGTGCCAGATCTGCTGCCTTGCATGGAGCGTTACACAATCAGCACCAATAAGGTGGGCATCAGGCTTTTCCCCCTTGGAAGACTAGCAATAAAAAGCCTGGGACTCAAACTCGCTTGGATTAATTATCTGTTATTCCACGTTTCTAAGACCATTCCTTGCAAAAGCTAGAAGCAAGTTAAAAATCCACCTCCTGCTATTCCTGCTGACTTCTTCCTTTGGGCAGCTCTCTGTCTGGAGCCGGCTTGAGCTCCTGTGCTGCTCAACCTTCATTCATTTAGTTCCTTATTAGGGACTTATTTTGCATTGAAATTTCCTGTTTTAAAAACAGCACCAAGAAGCAGAGAAAATTTATATGAGACGAGAAAAAAACCTGATCAAGATGGCAGCAAATGGAGGGTCTACCCGAGTCAAGGAGCTGCCTTTTAGGTTTGTGTATAGTAACTGATGGGAGACTCCGTGCTTCCTCACGGACTCAAACCAGAGATGTAAAACCTGAGAAGTGCTGCCCCTAACATGCTCGTATGAAGTGCATATGGGTAAAACCAGCATCCCTCTCCTGCACTGCGCAGGGCTGCGATGCTGAGCTGAACAGCACATTATGGCATGCATAAAATTAGGGACATTGTGTTTTTGTTTCCTCCTTTGATTAGGAAAGCTTGTTGCAAGTGGTGTGTTTAAACAGATATTATGCAGGATGGCGATAACCAGTTTTAAGTCATTATACAAGCAGTTTAATTTGATGTTGCTCTATAAATAATCCAAGTCTATTTGCATGCATATTTTGTTGACAGGAAGATAAAAACCGTAATTCCTACAAACAACATAATGATGTTATATCAGTGGCAAAAGAAGAGGAAAAATCTGCCTTTCAAAATGCATGATTCAACCATTAAAAATTAGAACTTTATCACATCCAGTAATTTAAAAAAAAATAAACACATACACCTCCATCCATAACCACTGTGGAAGTAAGGACTCAACCATGTCTTAGAGAGTGTGTTTTGATTCATAGCTGAAACTACTGGCAGATGGCTTGGAGCAAGCTGCTCCAGTGGAAGGTGTCCCTGCCCATGGCAGGGGTTGGAGCTGGAGGAGCTTTAAGGTCCCTTCCAACACAAACCAGGCTGGGATTCTATGATAAGAACTGCACACATTGTATGAGCAGTTAAAGCTCAATAGCCCAATAACCATCCAAGGGTGAGGGCAGCAGCATGTTTGGTGAGCAGGGATTTGGACATGGGTGAGGAGATCATGGTGCAGAGCAGCTCGCACAGGCAGGGCACACATTGCACCACGGATGCTGGCTCTGGGCGAGCAGAGCTGCTCAGCTTGCAGGGCTGTGCTCAGCACATTGAAGCACACAAACGTCTGACAGGAAATAAATTGGACCTTCAATCAACTGTTCAGAAGTGCTGGGAACTCCCCAGTGCAGGTCATGGCGTCTGGTAAGGATAAAAAAGAGGCAGATGCTTCCTTGGCTACTTTTGACTCTTGGCCGCACTCCGCTGGTGATGGAGGAGCTGATGCTAGAGAAAGAGTCATTTTGGTGGGCCCGGTCCATGCAGAAGCAGGAATCAACGTGTCTTTATATGAGCTCCCGTTTTTCCTGGACAGTTTAAGGATGCTGGGTTTGAAGCGTTGCAATTTACTCGTAGAAGAAAGTGCAAAGGGGTGAATTCTTTCCTTTCATACCTGTTGTTCACCATAACTACAGCTCCGGTTTGTGTCACTCCGGCACTCAGAACACTGTGCCAGTGAAAGGGCAGATATTGCCTTGCAGAGCTGATGCTGGTGTCCAGGACGGATGAGGCAGGGCAGGCAGGTGAGGAGCAGAGCCCTCCTGTCCTCCTAAGATCTTTTTCTGCCTTCACCCCATACATGTCCCTGCTGGAAAGAGAAGGAAACCATCCCTCGTTTCCAAACTCACTGAAAGGCAAGAGCAGTAAAAAAACTGAAGAAATTGCCTTCCTTCAAAGGGAAAAAGGCCAAGGGAAGGAGAACCAGAGACACTGATGGGTCCTACATGAGCTCAGTTTTGCACCAACAAAGGACCTGTTTAAAGTGGGAGCAAGTCCTACCCTCAGAGGCCACTCACTGCCCTTTGCTCAGAGCAGCTTTGCTTTATCTTTGCCCAGCAAGAGCATGGATTCGTTGAACTTTAAACGTGATTAATCAGAATGATGCTGACTGGCAATGAAGGCAGGAGCACTTCTGAGCGCGACTCCTAAGCTCCCAGCCTCCCTCTGAAAGCCACCTGGGTGCACTGCTGCTTCTCAGGACCCTCACTGGTGCCCCAAAGGTGATAGTATTTCTAATGATACCTGCCTGCTCCTTGGGTACTGGATGAACCGCCTCTAATGGCTACAAGATTCCACCCACTGGTGTAGAATAAATGAAGGTCAAAATGCTTGATTCGAGACAAGTTGTGTTGAGTGGCAGCCTGGCTGCTGAACAGGCTGAAAGGAAAGGTTGTGCCACTGAACTTACAGCAGCGGGGAAATCTTTGGGCTCTGATTTCACACACCCTGCTGAAACTTGCGGGCAGAGTCTTGGCACAGGAAGGCTTCCTTAAAACAAGCGATCATGTTTGTCTGAAGGTGTGAACTACCTGATCTGTACCCAGGCATCACAACCACATCTCTGCTGAGATGGGGCTCCTTGGGAGAGCAAAAAGGAGACCTGAATTTCTATGCATAGCCCTGCTCAGCGAGTCCCTTTCCACACCCAGGAACTGGGATCTGTGACCTGCTGGGGGAGGTTGCCAGTAAAGCACAGAAGAGCCTGGAGAGATTTCCTCAGGGCAGGAGGAGATCCGAGGGAGGCACTGATACCTGCTGGTGCAGAGAGGTAAATGAACGGGGGCTTGGCTGGACCCTGAGCTTCCTGCTTGGAAAGGTGAAAGAGGGGAAAACGTGGGCAAACAGGGACTGAGTGGACAGAAACTCAGGCCCCGCTTTCTCCTCCTCACTTGACAGCTTTCCCATCCTGACCGAACCACAACATTAATAAGCAATGTTCTGTGTGTTCTCACCTTCCCGGCTGCTCTCTGCCATGTTGATGTGCTGTTCCTCATCCTTTTTTAATACAAAACCTGAGCGCAGCACCAGGACTCCTCCTGCAGCTCGAGCTGACAGCTCGGAGCTTTCACTCATCACAGCTAAAGGCATTAATAAAAGCTATTTTGCTCATGGAGGTGAATCAGGGCTTAATGGCTTTTTCTAAAACACGACATTAAACCAGCACATTCTGGAGGTATTTCGGTGTTAAACAAAAACCTGAACGAAGGGGAAGGTAAAGGGAGAGAAGTGTGAACTCAAAAGTGCTCAGGCCTCCAAGCGGGACTGAGGCAATGCCAGGAGTTTTCTCTGCAGGAGGCTGTTGGGGTAGAGCCTGCAAATTGGGCTGAAACACTGAAGTGCTCCGTTGTTAGAAGCACTTAAAACATAAACCCGAGCAGAAACGGGTTTCCATGGTCTGGCTGTGGGGAGTAGTGGAGCTTTTAAATCAATTGTTATGCAAATCTGCCTCGAGTTTCAACCCAGGCTAAAAGCTGTTCTGCAGTCAATTAAAATCTAAAAGCTCTAAAGTGGCTCTTGCACTCCTCCACAGATGCCAGGCTGTTGTTTCCGGTTTTAAATCACAGAATCCCAGCCTGGTTTGTATTGGAATGGACTTTAGAGCTCATCCAGCTCCAGCCCCTGCAGGGTTAAAGCCATTCCCCTTGGCCTGTCCCTACAGGCCCTTGTCCCAAGCCCCTCTCCAGGTTTCCTGCAGCCCCTTTAGGCACTGGAGCTGCTCTAAGGTCTCCCCTTCAGGAGCCTTCTCTTCTCCAGGCTGCCCCAGCCCAGCTCTCTCAGCCTGGCTCCATAGTTTGCACTTCTTAGCAGGGCTCTTTGTACGCACTTGTTTCTCATACCATGAGCTGTTCCCTCCTCCGCCGCCTCTCCAGAGCAAAGCCTGCATTTTTGGAAGACCAGGGCTGTAAAACTGCTCCCATGTTTATGGAGCAGATACACATCACACAGTTCTCCTAAACACACCATTTTACACCAGGCAGATAGGTTTCCCCTTCAGCAACATGCCTTCTCAGGCAATACCTAAGCCAGGCGGTGGGATGTCGTTAGTCCTGGTGCACAGCAGCATCCTGATGAGCAGCACACACAGCGCCGATCCCTTCGCTGGGGGAACTGGGTTTGCCAGGCTGCAAACGGAGCTCACCTCATGCACAATCTCAGTGAATAATAGTGACACCCATCCAAACACTGCAAGCTGCTGAGCACCCAAGCTGCCCCAATCACAAAGCATCCAGGGGGATCGGTGCTGTGGAGTCAGGGACCCTCATCAGCGGCTGAAAGACAGCATCTACACAGCCACAGCGTGGTGAGGGCAGGGAGACAGCGGGTGGGAGCATGGAGGATAATAGCTATAGTTAGAATCACAACTGCTCAGCCTACGCAGAGCATTAGCTTCCAAAAGAGCCGCTGTCTCAGCTCTGCTGCCTGGATGTCAGAGCTCCTATGCCTGTTTTATTGGTTAAGTGGATGGTTTTAGTGCTGTTTATAGAAGTATGCCTGCATACAGAGCAGCAAGGGAGCACATTAGCTGGGAAGCGCTGAGCTTGCACCAACTGCTGTGTGAGAGCATTCAGATTCCAGCCAAGCCCCTACGAGAGTGCTGGGAAGTGCAGATGGGAGCCTGCCTTCATTCCCAGGTCATGATCCCTGGTTGAGGGGGAAAAGTGACTCAAATCACTTTTCCTTCTTGATAAAGACATTGTTAACAGGGCGGAAGGAGTCAGATGGAGAGCGGGTAAAGCCCTCCTTTCTCTCGTGTCACATTTGCCTCTTTTCTGTATTACAGATCATCATTCACCAGTGACACTCTCAGGGGCTGGCCAACAAGTGGGGTCTTAGGCAGAGCTCTGCAGCATTTCCAGGCCCCTCTGTGATGGGGATTCCTTTCCAGCACCCCAAACCTCAGCCCTTAAACCTCTGTCATCCTAAGTGCTCAGCTCTAAAAGCAAAAGAAGCCTATAAAGGGGTGATGCCTGTGCCAGCCCACACTTGCTCTTGCCTTCTCTCAGGGCAGCCCTGCTCCTAGGGGTGCAGATTTGCTCACCTCTGAAAGGGACAACATGGCACTGGCTGCTTTGCGGTGTGCTTCAGGAGCTGCTGAAGGCAGGGATTGATCCCCCAGCAGTAGTTAAAGCAGATTCTTGGCTGCCTCTTCCCTGTGCAAAACTTCCAGCTTCTTTCCACAGGGCTGAAAGTAGAATTTGCATCACTCCTCCTTCAGACGAGACAGCCACGCTCCTGTACCGTGTCTCAAGGGAAGCCTACTTTGGAGATAAAGGTAGGCTGCAGAGATTTTGCTTTCCTTTATGCAAATATATGGGTAAAGGAAAAAACCCGCGGGATATTGCAGCTAATTTGAAGGCTGGTGCTTAGCTCGGTGTGCAGGAAAGGGATGTGTGTGGATGTGGAGATGGCTGACTCGAGCTCCTGCGCAGGCACACTCCTGCCAGGAGTTTGTCTTTTAATCATTATCAGTTCCTCTCTGGCTACTTGAAGCAAATAAAATATTCATGCTCAAGTGGCTCTGCTGAGCACACTGTCCTTGCTCTTCCCCGGGACAACCAGGACTGCCTCTAAGGCAGTCACTCCACAGCCCCTTCCTCAGGCTCCTGCCACCGCAGTAGGTGCCTGGCTCAGCATCCCCTGGGCCGCCTGCACAAGGGCTCTCAGGAGAAGGGAAAGGAAACAAAGGGAGACAGCAACATGCAATGGTTGTATTTTTGCTTTGCATTAAGGTTGGTTTGTCAAGTGAAATTGCTCTCTCGCGGGGCTCAGAGCACTGAAACGCTGTGATATTCGACTGTCTTTCAAGGTCTGCTCCAGCCTCTTAGTGCAGTCTGAAACCATTCTGGATACTGTTCCATCCCCCCTGGTGCAGCATGGCTCTAATGACATCTTTAGAGCTCTAACGGATGTCCTTGGTAAAGATTATAGCCCTGCTGTTAAAAATCTGTTGCAGGACATCATCATCATCATGGCTTGACTTTGTGAACAAAGATTTGGGAAGGGCTTTACCCACATCTACTACAAGCGCGCTGATGACTAAAAAGGCCAATGTGGGATAGGCAAATCTGCTTGCAAAAAGCACAGTGAAAGGTCAATGCTTATGTTAAAATAGCTACAGGGGAGCCAGCAGTGCATGGTGATGGCACCATGCAGAGCACACCACACGAGTGGGGTTTGCATTCATACCTTCTGCAGAAACAAACATGAACCATTGGGAATGACTGTGATTAGCACATGACTAATTCATTGGGCTATTCTGGTTTCCATTTCATTTAGGAAAAAGTCCCAGGACCATACATCATCTGGGAGAAATATATTACAGACCAGCATGGAAACACCTCAATTCGCTGGCCTAATCTCACCAGCAGCTTCCAATAACTGCTCATGCTGCAGAGCATAAATAAGCCATGAGTAAGCCCAATTCTTCCCTATGAAACCCTGTCCCAGACTGACCTCGTCCCCACAGCAGCCTCTGCCCAAATAGAGGAGCACAGTGAGGGAAAAGTCACATCCCAGCTTTAGGTGTCCATGTGGAAAGCTGTCTCTTGCACAGACAAGGTACGGAGACAGCTACACTAATATAGTGTTGGGGTTTGCGTTGGGATCCTTTATAGAGCAAAGAAATTAAATGGTCAGGTCCTTTCAGAGCCCTTCAGGGGCTACCTCTTCCTGAACTGTCAGTGTGACAGGACAGCTTCACTATCACTGTCACAGAGGTTCTACAATAAATCATACAGCACTAATGATCATCAGACTATTTAACCATGGAAAATTGCTTCAATGCTACCTCACTGCATTAATGATAATCCATTAATTAATTCATATTACTGAACCTTCATATTACTGGCCTTGCTTCACTGCTAGGCTAGAATGACTATGTCCAAACCCACGTAGAAGAGTGATGCTTAAGCCCTCTCTGAAAGGATGATGGGCACAAGGACCCCAGGAACCTGCAGGCCAGCAGCCACCAGCACTTATTCAATGTGATGCTCCTGAGCATATGAGAAAGCATAGGGCTGCTCCAAGCTGGAAAGATCTTTGTGGTAAGAGGGAGCAGGTCCCTTTGGAGAGCCAAACCGTAACTGCATCTCACCCAGAGGGTACCTTCAACCTTGAAGTTCCACTGAACTGTCCCTTGGCAATTCTAGGAGCAAAAGCAGATCTGTGGCTGGCTGGCCATGCTTCTCCCACAGGGTGCAGACAGAGGAGAGCAAGTTTCTGATGCTTAACCACTGTGCTGTTGAATTTCCCAGGGTAGGCAGTGAAGTCTGGAAAGCTTTTACATCTTTTTCTTCTGCAAAGGTACCAGATTATTGATTTTATGCTAAAGCAAACAAAAAAAATCAATTTGGATTTCTTACAAAGCGGTTACTAATGTAGTAAATCACTTGATACACGAATAAATTCATGATAGCGTCAATCACTTAACTGGCCAGTAAGGCAGTGATACCCACCAAGCAATGGTTAGGAACTACAGGTGTTTAAACATAGTAGGAATTCAGCTGCCAACAAGAGTTGAGGGGTGACTACTTACACACAGGAAAAAGCTGAGATGAGATATTTTATACCCCAGATTGAAGACAACATCCAGTGCCTGGGAGCTGAAACTGGGTGCTTTCAGCCTCAAAACAAGAGGCAGTTTCCCAGCTTGGTGAGAGATTAAACGCTGAAAGAACAGAGCAGTCTATAAAAAGAGATCTTTCTTTTGGCAAGATTTTGCCTGCATCCAGGGGAAAAGCCCTTTGCAAGTGCAGGATCACATCAGCCTCACTGCATCTCAGAAATGCTGCACATAGTCAATAGATGGAAAGAAATCAACCACTAGAAACCCCCTGAGCAGGTGACAACCAGAGGTAAAATGAGTAAGGAAGAGACTGAGATCTCCTGAGCTCAGGCTTTCCAATGTCACACATGTCCTTGGAGGCACTGGGATGCTCAGTGCAGAGCCTTCCACAGGAGCTCGATCTCACCACATTGGCAAGCTCAGTACGCACAGCTCTGCCCCACAGCAGCCTCGCTCCCTGGGGCAGCCAAATCTCTGAAAATCCCTGGAACTTCAAGAAGTGGTGGGTGATAACCTTAATCCACAGCCAGGAGAAACTGCAGCACTGACTTTAATGGAAACAGAATTAGATCAGCTCCAGCTACCAGGGAAAATCTTCCCTAATAACTGTTATTATAATGCAAATCTCTATGGCACCAGCCACCGGCACATATAAGTTCATTAAAATGGCAAAAATCCTGCAGGGGAAGAAGCATTCTTTCCTCCTGGTACAGAGCAGTAAATGAGATGTGAGTTGAAAGGACTCACCCTTGATTTCCCTAAGCATCACGGCAAAACAGCACATTCTCCAGCATCATTCCCTGCCTCAGGAAGCATCTAGCCTCCCACATGGTGCTAAGGAGCAAGCTGAGAAAATACAGAGCATGTTGTTAAAAAGGAAACACTCACTCCTACCTAATAACAACCCTCAGCCCCTTTTTTAAACGACCTGTGGGTCAGGTGTGACACTGAAGTAGTATAGATGGGAGAGGAAATCAAAGCAAACAACACAACATGGGGTGGTGAGGATTAGCAATCACACACTCAGGGAGCCCTGATAATTAGAAGCTTTTCAAGAGAAGGGTTAAAGGACTTTGCAAACCCAGATGGAAGCTGATTTTAACAAGCAGTGGTAAGTCCCAGCACTGGAGAGGCATCAGCAGTGCAATGTCCTGTGCTGGTGACTCCAGTATGACAGGGTACAGCTCCAACCAAGGCTGCACTACACCAGCAGCCACCTGCCGCTGCCAGAGTGCAAGCCAGTGATTAGCCTGATTGATTTTCTGAGGTATTTCATGATATTCAAACGAATAATGATGCAGCCAGGACTGGTAAAGGATTATTCCCTCCAAAACAGTCAGAGCTCTTTGTGAGAGCTCAAAACCACTGGGTCATCTGATTGCTCAGAAGTGGCCCGTCACCAGTGGCTCAGGGAGGAGGAATTCACCTTTCCTTAATGACAACAGGCTTTTTGTCTTTTCCCAGGCAGAGGGAAGCACACAGCAGAGAGCGGAACAAGTCACAATTGATTTGCTTGTTCTTTAAATAGGGTTATGGTCATCTCATTCCCTGCTTAAGTCAGGGAAGCTCAGAACATGGATGTGGATTTGTGAAATGGGTTCCTTTAACTGTTTTATGTGCCTTCTTAGAAAGGGCACATGAAAGCCATAGAATCATACAATAAAAGACTGGTTTAGGTTGGAAGGTACCTTAAAGCTCATCCAGTTCCAAGCCCCTGCCATGGGCAGGGATACCTTCCACTGGACCAGGCTGCTCGGGCCCTTTAAGAATTAAAAAACTACATCTAAATCTAAGAGACTGGCCAGAGCTGGTTCACTTTGTCCCCAAATGAACATTAACTTTGAGGTAGTTCTTGAGGCTTATTGCACTAACCTAGAAAACCAGGTCATGTAAAATGAAAAAGCCCACATTACCTGTGCAGCCAGAAGCGCCTTCCCAGCAGAGACTTGTTCACTCTGCACTTGTCGTAGACCATTATTTTCACTTTCCTGAGTTGTGCTTTGTGAGGAATACTACAGGGAGCAGACATGACTTTTGGTGAGTTGTACTGCATAGGGCTGTGAGTTGGAAACAAGGACTGCACACACTGAGCTGTGACAGAGGTAACATTCCCCCTCACATATGATCCTCATCCTAAACAGGGGTGCAACGTGGAGAAAGTGCTCCTAAGCAGCACAGGAGGAGACAAAGCTGCCCAGTGATCACAGGAGCTGGAGACCCAGAGCCCAAGAGCGGCTGACCACCTGCTGATGCCCCTTCCTGTCCTTGCCAGCAGCCTGTTCATGTCATGACACACCAGCAGTAACAGGACCTGATTTTTAACACAACAAACCTCAGACACCTGAGCAGGAGCTTCCAGACTCTCTGGGAGCATGAGTGCAATTGCTCTCAGTAATAAACCCTGCAAAGGCCAAGCCCTGGTGTGATGCTCAGGATGCTGCAGAAAGGCTGAGGCTGGATACAGCACTGGCCATCTCCTATGGCAGCTGGGGTGAGCTGGCTGGGTTCTGTCACCCCATGTCCCATGCAGCACACCCAGTCTGTCTTACAGGTCTTCAGGTATTACAGGGGAGCTCAGACTGTCAGCACCCAGAAGCATGAACTAAAGCCTGTCTTGAAGTTTAATCACTTAATGAAAATGTAACTTTCAATACTTCATTAGCATCTCCCATCTGTTAAACATCATCTCAGAGTCTGGTGACGCTTTAAAAGAAACTGTGAAGAGATGTCTTTGTTTCAGATGTAATTGGACAGCTGTTTTATTATGAATTAATGAACTATGAAGATTAAAAAGAACCAGTTTTAGCAAACCATGTATTAACAATTACTCCTAACTAAAGTCACAACTAAACAAGTGCTAGGTAACTTTCATGGCAACAACTGGAAGCAGAAGATGATAAAGCAAAACCAGTGAGGTTCAAAGGACAAAGGGTGCCTCCAGGCCAGACTCATGTACCAGGCATGGGTTCCCTCAGCCATGGGATCCCACAAAGGGCTGGGGAGGGAGAGGGGATAGTGATGACAGCAGGCTCAGAGGTAGAGATGATGGACCTCTTGGTGGTTTCAAAACATATTCCAGACTCTTCTTCCCCATGCCCTCAGTCTCTTTTGGCCAAGGCTGTCTGCCCTAGAGGCACTGCAGGGAATGGGATGCCCTCTGATTTAGGGCTGCATCCTTCCTGGCTGTGAGGTGACAGCACCAAGGCCATGCTGAGCATCAGTGGTACCACAAAAAGCTGACCCTGAGCTGAGGAGTCCTGCATTTGTCCTTTCCACACTTCCCACTTTAGAAAAGATGTCTGTGCTTCGGCTGAACTCGGTGCCAATGACCAGAGGCCACAGAAAGCAGCTCTTGGAGTTTCCATAGGAGTTTCTCAGTTGCTATGGAGCAGGTTTTGAGCAGTGAAGTCTTTGCTCTGAAAGAGTTTCAGTGAAAAGGCTCAGAAGGGTTAAATGAAGACAGGTACATATGCCACGTGTGCAAACCACTTATCTTCTGCTGCCAAATTAAATCTGTTGCCGATCATTGTGCCTTCCCAACAGCTGCCTCCTGCTCTTTCTCCACCTCAGCTCTCCATTTGGCTTTCTTTTCCAAGTTCATCCGCACCAGAGTTTGATCCTTTTTAGCAGCCTTGAAAGGAAATGGTTAAATCATTGAACACACACACACACACACACACATTCCCCACCACTGAGTTTCCCCGCATTTGCACCACTGGCTTTCACACCCCACTGTCCCTTTTGCTACTTTGCAGTGACAGAAGTTGATGTGTTTGCTTGTTTTACCAATTTTTCACCATTTGCAGCTCTGATTCTCAGGAAAATCACATTGATAACTGTTTATGGGTACACTGGGGCATGCAAATCAGGCTGCAGACCCTCCTTGCCCACCACTGGGATGGGAAGAAGTGAATGCCACAGCTCTTGGTGGCTGTAGTGGTACAGGCTAGGCAGGCAGGACCAAGGGAGCCTCCTGGTCCCAGATGCAGGGCAAGACCAGGCACTATTGACACTGTCTAAGGTACTCCACAACCTTTGGACCAGCCTCTTGCTGAGATACTATGATAGAGAGCACTGTTCTGCACAGGTTCACGGCAAAGTGGGTCAGAAGGAACACATTAATCGGCATATTAACCAGTTGTGCTTCCCACGTACTTATTTACAAAAAGAGCATACACAGACCATACATTAGGTGGGTTGGTTCATCAAGAAACAATACTCACGTCTTTGCCTGTGATAACCATGGCCAAACAGCCCAGCACGGTCAGCGCAATCATGATGTAGCAAACCTTTATCCTGACATTGCTCCTTGCTGCTTCGAGGAGCTCAGACCTGTGGAGGACAGAGCAGAGTTTCCATCCTGCAGCAGCATGTGTGACATGAGACCATGGGGAGCCGAGTAATGAATCCTCAAGCCTTCCAGCAACTACTTATTAATGTACAATGTGTTTCAGCTTCCTCTTTCTGCAAGTTCTTAGAGGAGGACTCAAAAAATTAGCTTATAGGGGAAAGATTTAGTCACCCTCCCACACAGGCAGGGTATTGCTGCTCCCAACAGTCATCAGTAACAACAGGAATAATGAATCCTGCTCAACAAACTGCATATTAGATATAAAGCCACTTGCCTTGCAAAAGATGCTCCGGCTTAGTCTGAAATATATCGTTATCTGAAACAGTTTCCTTCACAGGGCATGACAAAAGTTTATGCTCCCCAACAATTCAGGTTCACCAGCAGCAGGGCCCATCAGCACAGAGGAGCGCGAACCCCACCACATGAGCAGCACTCTGGGTAATGCTGACTGGGAGCTCAACCTGTATGTCCACATTCAAAAGCGCCATTCAGACAGGTCTACTTACGATATGTGCTTGGGGATGTCCTCCTCCCTTTTAAAGCGTCCTGCCCACACTAACACCTTCTTATCAAAGTTTGTAGGCTTTCTGTCATGTTGGAAAGTCTTGTAACCTGCAGGACATTTTATAGAAGAAAACAATGAGCTGAGCTTAAAGAAGGGAGGAGAAAAAAAGCTGTCATTTGGTAGGAAAAGGAGTGCAAGTTCAGAGCAGCACTTCTCTATTCTGTGAGAGCCAAATGTGCTTTCTCCTGTCAGAAGGAGCCAACAGTTGGGGTGAGAGGCTTCTTACATTTGCAGCTTATTTCATTTTGTGCTTTTTTTGTTGCTGCTTCAGTTTAGGTAGGTTTTAAACTAAAACTCTCTTCTAACCTTCCTGATGAAGGGGGAAAGGATGTGGGGCTGAAGCCACCCAAGCCTGCAGCATTGCTCTTACCCTGAAAGCATCTTGCTTTTAAACGGCCCAACTAGTGAGTTAAGCAACCTGCCAGCACCATTAACAACTCCTCGACAGCATCTCCTTCTGCAAGCACTGATGGAGAGATGAGGTCTGTTAAAACACAGCCTGGTGGGAGGCTGGCAGTCATTCCTATGCAAGTTGGGTACCACATTACTGTACTCTAATGATGATACATTGCATCCCACCAGACTACTACAGTGAAGCCATTAGCATGCTGTCACCCTGAGCAGAACGAGAAAGGGACTCTGGCTCCTCTTGGTGGAAACAAGCCCAATGACAGGCCATGACAAGGGCAGTGGTAGGGTGACCCTGAAAAAACAGCCATGGCTAGCTCAAATCCTGGCTACTACATTGCACCCCTGTACAATGGCCATCGCAGGAGACCGCTCTGGTTACAGCACCCCGTGCTTGCAAGTGTGGGACTGGTGTTCAGAAATGCCCCATGGGAGACCAGGGCATGCAGGGACATAACGATGGCCCCAGCCTCAGTGTCCTGCACTCCCTGGTTGGTGGTGCTGGGCTGAAAGGAAATCACTGCTCCTACAGAATAGATCAGAAGGAACATCTCTTCCTGACAGTGCTCATGAAATTACATTAGGCTCCCTAGCCCTTGGCCTGCTCATGCGTGCCAGGGCTTGTGAAGTGCTGGGAAATCCCGGGGGTAAATCCTGGTGCCCAGACTCCAGGTAAATTTGATTTCCTGCTTCTTGTGTTTCTCTGACAGAGGATGCCAGTGAGGCTGAGAGCTGCGTCTGGAACATCAGCAAGGGGCTGAACTGGTCCTGCAGCCAGCAATGGCCTTGAACACTGCCAGGGATGGGGCAGCCACAGCTTCTCTGGGCACCCTGTGCCAGCGCCTCAGCACCCTCACAGGGAAGAGCTTCTGCCTAAGAGCTCATCTCAGTCTCCCCTCTGGCAGGTTCAAGCCATTCCCCTTGGCCTGTCCCTACAGGCCCTTGTCCCAAGCCCCTCTCCAGGTTTCCTGCAGCCCCTTTAGGCACTGGAGCTGCTCTCAGGTCTCCCCTTCAGGAGCCTTCTCTTCTCCAGGCTGCCCCAGCCCAGCTCTCTCAGCCTGGCTCCAGAGCAGAGCTGCTCCAGCCCTCGCAGCAGCTCCGTGTTATAGATAAAAACAATAACAAAAGATGGAAGTACGGCTTGTATTTGCTGCCGTAGAAGCAGGATTGAGCACACAACCCATCCCTGCGCACTGTGCTCTCAGAGCTGCCTGCCCGCTCCACGGCTCGGGAGTGTTTCTGACCCAGGGCGCAGGGCAGCGGCAGCACCAGCCCCAGGGCAGGACCAGCCTCACTCACTCCCCCTTTCCCGGGAATATCCTTTCTCCCCCCGCGCTGCAGCGGGAAACAGCGCCCGAACCCTCCCCACCCACCTGGCTCAGCCGTCTGCAGGGTCTTGTCCTCAGCGCCCTTGGCTCTGCCGCCGCTGGCTCTGGTGGGGTGCAGGCCGGGCCGAGCCCCCCGCCACAGCCCGCGGCTGAGCCCCAGCATCCCCCCCAGCACCCGCAGCATCCCCCCTACGGCCCAGCGCCTGCCCTCCGGCCCGGAGCACGCAGCGGGGCGGCCGCGGCACGGAAGGCCGCTGCCAGCAGTTATGGCCGCCCAACTTCCCCTTCCTGTCAGCAGGGAGCAGCCGGCGCTGCCAGCTCTGCTGCCAGCAGCCTCCGCCTGCGTCACGGTGACGAGGCTGAACTGAGACCAGCGGGGACCGGGCTGCGGCTGCAGAGCAGGCGGACAGGGCTCGGCTCAGCACAGCCAGGGGCATTTCCAGCGCTTTCTGCTGTTTTCACAGCCAGTTACACTGTGAGAGCTCATAGAATCACATCAGAGAACCCCAGCCCGGTTTGTGTTGGAAGGGACCTTAAAGCTCCTCCAGCTCCAACCCCTGCCACGGGCAGGGACCCCTTCCACTGGAGCAGCTTGCTCCAAGCCCCTGTGTCCAACCTGGCCTTGAGCACTGCCAGGGATGGGGCAGCCACAGCTTCTCTGGGCACCCTGGGCCAGCGCCTCAGCACCCTCACAGGGAAGAGCTTCTGCCTAAGAGCTCATCTCAGTCTCCCCTCTGGCAGGTTCAAGCCATTCCCCTTGGCCTGTCCCTACAGGCCCTTGTCCCAAGCCCCTCTCCAGGTTTCCTGCAGCCCCTTTTTAGGCACTGGAGCTGCTCTCAGGTCTCCACTTAAGGAGCCTTCTCCAGGCTGACCCAGCCCCGCTCTTACAGCACATCAGTGTTCAATGGGCTGTCTGAAGAGCAGGGGCGTTCCCCCTCCTCAGAATAAATGTGGTTTGGTGGAAGGAAAGTAAAGCCAAAGTTTCCTTTCAGTGCACTTGGGAAGTTCATCCCGCACCCAGACTGCAGACCTTCCCAGCAAAGAAATGTTTTTCCGCTGTATTTCAAGGTTTGAAACTAAGAAACTGTATCAAAACCCTCAGGTGATGTTGCCGTAGTCAGTAAAATTGTCACTGAAATGTAGCAGTACCCATAAGGTATTTACCCTCTTTGAATTCAATCGCGGGGAAGTCTGGATGTTTTCCATAACATCAGCTGCTCTAAGCTGAGGATGAACCAAACCCAATGCTCTTTTATCTCTGTGAAATTTCTCCTGCGTTTTGCCACAGAATTCTACCGGCTGGGTTAAGAAATGGAAATGCAGAATACTGGCTTCATTTGGAGCCTCTCCTCAGACATACAAGGCTCTAAAGCTGATTTACAACAGGGAAATAAGTTCCATTTGAAAGGGAAGACGCAGTTGCCAAAAGGAAAATATTCAGAACCATTTAGTTATACTATCAAATGCAATATTGCAGAGAATCAAAGCGTCTCTAAGAGCAAAGGGGAGAACTGCAAGGGAACAGAGCTTGGGATGCTGGCAAGGATATTCTTAAGGGCTGGGAGGATGAAGGATGTGAGACAGAGGCAGCTCCAGGTACCAGGCTCCTGGCCTAAAGCTAAAACTCTACCATTCATAGAGATGTTTCATATTTTCTGAGAACACAGAGTTGTTGATCCTGGGGAAAGAAGAAACTCCCAGCAATGACAAACACGGGTTTTCCTCTTTCATGGAAGCTGCACAATGCATCCAGACGTAACTTAATGTGTTTAGCTTAATTCCCTTGCCATTTGGTAAAGCAAAGTAGATCCATTTCCAGATCAGGAACCCACAGAGGAAATACATGGTGGGCAGGGTGGGCAGGAGGGGCTGGGGAGCGATGGATGAGGCGAGCTGCTGCAATGCTCACATTGCTCTTGAAGGCACCCAACCCCACAGGGGCTCCAGCATTTGCACTTTAACAGGCACTCTCTAAAATGCTTATTGCAAAAGCGACTGTCTTTACGTTGTGTCTGATTCTGGATTTAAAGGGATTTCCAGGCCTCCAGCCCTTATCCACCTCAGGGTTGCCAATTGTTTCCTATAGAAGACACACCAGCTGACAGCTGTATTATCCACATCTGCATGAGGAAAGAAAGCACTTCAGGATTTATTATGCCAGCATGTAGAAGTGCAAAGACACAGAAGTCCTCCTGAAACCACAGAGGCAGTAGCCTGTTCCTGAATTTTAGATGTTTCTCAGCACCATAAATGCTTAATGCCAGGGTGACTTTTACTGCAGCACATGAAAGCTAATAAAAAGCTGTATACACCACTGCATTAGGAGATCAAGCCTTCCCTTGAATACGGTGGATCTCTCTCTGGCCCAGAGCATCTTGAATCCCTTCCTGAACAGCAGAGAGATGCAGAATACTCTTGGACCAAGGTAGCCTTGTGTGCAAGCTAATGGCCTTAGTCCCTCCTTAGAGGTGTTTTCTGCCTAGCCCAGTACATGCATAACCCCCCTGGCCCAGGTTACAAAACATAAGCCTCATCCATTCACCCCCCTCACCAGCCATCGCTTGATAACCACCAGCGACTCATTAGCAGAATGCATCTGTGATTTCATAACCATTAAGCTCATAGGCAGGGAATTTATTGTAGAGCAGCAACAACTTGTTCGGAGATGCAGAAATCGAGGCTTGAAGCACCATCTTACCCTCCTCCCACAGCCTCCTGCCAGGAGGAGAGCAGGACCCCAGCTCCTCAGCAAGCCCTGCACAGCACAGAGAACAACTCACACAGACTGTGGGCAGTACCGACATCCCCAGGCTTCCTCTGACCCTCACTGCAGGGAGAGAGCACAGATCTGAAGGACTTGGAGTTACGAAGGAGCAGCTTAGCTCACAGAGAGCTGAGGATGGTCCCTGTGGCTGTGGGGGCGGTGGTGCAGACTCTGACATCTCTGTTTGCTGTGTGACAGCAGTACGCAGCTGTAACACTCGCTGCACACTGGTACCAATGCTGAGGATGGAAACCACAAAACCTCACAGGGCTGCATCCCACCTCTGCAGCATCTTCACACCCCTTCTGCCACCTCGGGCTCCACTCCTGCAGCTGACTCTGACACCAGGACTAGCAGCCAGTCACGCTCCCCTCCCTGGATGCACACAAAGCCCTTTGCAGAACTGGAACCAAAAGGCCACAGTATAAAATCCACTGCTTTTTGATTTCTGGCTGGCTTTATACTGTCCTTCCCAGTACCTCAGTTCTGACCATCATCAGCTCTTCCTTTTCTGCTCTCAACAGCCACAGGAATGAAAGACTTTATTGCTTCAGAAGCCCAAGGTTCCTGCACATCTTCTTTACATCTCCTGGCTATTTTTCATAAGATTGCACAACCCAGTCCTACATGTCCTGATGGAAATGGAAATGCCTACAAACAAGGGACACTGCAACACTGCTGTTAGCAAGAGGACCCATAAACCACACTTGCTTCATTCCCTTGACTCCAGGTTTTTAGCTAAGATGCAGTAGAATATTTTTTGGGAATGCAGTTATGAATTGTCTTAATAGGAGCCAAATTCAGCGGAGCTTGAGCTGCATCTGGAGCTGCAAATCTCTGCAAGCAAAGACTAAAAGGGGGACTTGGGATGGGTCTGACTTGCCCTGGGTAGAAAGGGCAGGGTTTACAGCAGCTGTGCCAGAAGGGCAGAGCTCATGGCAGCAAAACAAAACTAGGTCATTGCTCTGGTAAAGCCCCTTAGGACCTTTCCCAGGGTTTGGGATGATCCTAGAGAGGCAATGAAATGGCATCTCCCCTCCAACACAGCGTGACCAGTCACATGCCTACCAATGGGCTGAAGCACGGGGTGGCTGCCCAAGTCCCGCTTCACCATGGAGGAGCAGCCAGATGCAAGCAACAAAGCTCCCAGGACCCACGGGAATTCCTCCAAGGTGTTCAGGCTATTGGGATGAAATACAGCTTGGGAAATGAGTGCATTGAGAAGCTTGGCACCAGGCCCCTGACTTCTGCAGTAATGCACAACTGGAGCATAGAGCAAAGATGTGCAAAGCCCTGAAAGGAAAACAAATTCTGACAATTTACATTTTGACTCAGAGCTTGGAAAACCATTTAATTTAAACCTTTTCCACATCTGTTTCCCCAGCTAAGCCTGAGAAACACACTGACAAGGACACACTCATTCACTTGTCACTTAATGATTTTCTTTCCTGAGAAAAATGGCATTGTCTGCAAAAACCAGCACATTTAGGAATTTTTCAGCCCATTAGTCAATAGTTTAGGTAAAAAAAGAAACCTAATTTGAAAAGACTGAACGATTCTCTGCAGAAATGTCTTTTCCCCACACTTATTTTCATATAAGGATGACTTACATTCTGCTCAGCTGCTGGGGAGAAGCCATGTACCATCAATCAGGCCAATAAGCCTCCTGGGACGGTTTGCAGCCCCTGCACTGTGTGGTCAGATTTCCCCTTTTAGTGACTATCTGTATATGTATGCAATCAATACAGAAGCAAATGTATCCTGGGCAACACAGGGAGAGGCACTACTACGGGGACAGTTTGTCCCAGCAATGCACACCACAGGAGTCCATAACAGAGCCAGGTGCCTCCTGTCTTGACAATCATAGAATCATGGACTGATTTGGGTGGGAAGGGTCCCAAAAGCTCATTTCTGGCCACATTTCCTTCACTCAGGGTGACCTCAGGCTACCAAATGCAGGTTGCCATGGAAAAAGCAGATGAAATTCTAGAGAGAAGTTCCAGTATTCCCATATAAGGCATCTGGAATAGTCTGCACTGCTCTGGTTATCAGGAAAGGTACTGAAGAAGAAAAGAAATAAAGGAAGAAATGAGAGGAATATGTCTTTTTCTTGGCCAACAAACTACAAATGAAGAGGAATCATGGTAGATATCTCTCTGAGAAACTCAATGCCAGAGAAGAAGGGCAATTAGCTTGGCAGAATCACAGTATCGATACACCTGAAGGGGATAAGCTGCTCATAATGGATGCCAAGGGCTGCACCTTTCCTGGTGTTGTTCCTTGTAACTTCCAGCAAAAGGGCAGGGGCTGTCTCCATCCATCCATTAGCTAATGAAGCACATGTGGTACCACACAGAGCTCACCAGGCTCCTGCAGTGCTGCTGGGCAGGTTCAGCTTTGGGCCATAACTGCACAGTCATTAGTGTTTAGAAAACAAGTTTCCAGGGAAGCAAAATTACACACCAAGGAAATAATAAGCAGCAGTGTAATTGGATGTGAGAGGGAGATCATTTCATTACCTGAACCAGGCCTCATTATTCACTATTTCCCTAGCAATAGCTGATAAATGCAGGCTAATGAATCCTAGCGCTCTGGATGAGCGGGAGGAGTGCGGCTCGGTGCTGCCACATGCTAAGCAGGACCAGAGAATCCAGCTCTCAGCTAGCAATCCAACAGGTACAATATGAACTCATCCACTGCACTGCAGTGACATGAGAAAAGGGGTTTACCCACTGCTGGCTTGGTCTTACAGAGCAACCCTGCCTGTGGGAACACTGTGGCTCCCATCTGGCCAAGGCAGGTGAACAGAACGTTAAGCATCCCAAGGATAACAGTGGGTCTGCATGCACTGGTGATATAGAATCAGAGAATCAACTAGGCTGGAAAAGACCTTTAAGATCATCAAGTCCAATATGTGCAAAAGCCAGAGCTGGCTCTTTAGGGAAAGACTTCAAGGACCAACAGTATCAGCTGGAGACTCCCAGACTGTCCTGGCAGTTAAATACCACCCTCAACCTGGTCATGACACAAGGAAGACGTCAACAGAGAAAGAGGCAACAGCATCAACACAGAAGAACACAGTAGCAGGACCTTTGCCTGCTTCTGTGCACCTTCATTTCATCCACACAGTTCTCCACTGGCTACTGTGGCCATTCCTCCCTTTAAAAAACAGGAAAACAGCAAATATACCATTCACTGTACACTGTAATACAAAACCAACAGCAAACCAACCAAACAAAAAAACCCCACAAAACCCCAAGTGATGCCAAAGGATCCATTAGAAAAGGGGAGAAACCTCCGTCACATAAATGAGTTCTGAGTTGCAAAAACTACCTCTGTTTTTCTATACTTTCCGCATACCTCCCAAGCAACGTGGCCCCCAGATTTCATACGAAGAACAAGAACATTTGGCAAGGCTCCTCTGGAAGGAGTTTAGACACTAACAGCCAAGGTAAGGTGAAAACTTATTCAGAGAGAAGGAGCAAGCATGTCCTGACATTGCAGGGCAATGCTGCCCTCATCTGTCTTCCAGTGACAGGTTTCATTTTCCTGCCTACCACGCCTAAACCATTCATCACATCCAGAATGAAAAGGTGACTCCATTGTTGCAACCAGCTCTGAAGTGTGTGCCTGGATCTCTGCTTGCACTGGAGCCATTAAGCAATGCTGGCGTCGGTAGCTGGAGTCAGTGTGACCCTGTGGCTGTGATGGAATTTAGGTATAGAAATGTCTTGTATTGAAGATAATGTCTTGGCCCAAAGGAAGAAAATGGATTGTGGGTTCTTTAAAAGACTAAAACTGACTGAAGGAAAACATAATTCCCAATGCTGGGAGAGCAGGAATACTGAGAAGCAGTGCTGGGGCTTAGCAAGAGCAGAGGAACCCCTGATCCCGCAGCGATGTGCACAGCAGTGCGCCGAGCAGTGACCTGAACGCCTGCAGCCCAGACTGCTGTAGAAAGCCACAGAGAACAGGGCTGGTTTGCTCCTTCATCCACACTGGTGAAAATCCAGCACACACACACACACAGAGACAAGGCACATTGCAAGCATCATCATCAGTGGCTCTCAGGGAGGTGAAATAAAGGAGAAGTTGAACATGCATTCATATTTCATTAAAGTATAAGCTTTGAAGCTGTACCATGCACCATCAATGCAACTGCACCTAGTTCCTTCCATACCTGCAGTGCTCCCACCAGCCAGAGACTCTTTCAAAGTGAGTTATGTTCTTTTACCTTTTTTTTATTAATAGTGGTGAACAGCCATCCCTTCTGGGGCAGGAAGCTGGTTGGCAGGGGTGCTTGTTGCTTATTTCACCTTGTGGAACTCAGGCTACCCATAACATACTAAAAGCTCTGTGCCAGAAGTTCTCTTCTGGTTGCTTGAGGAGAAATAAAGTAAGTCTGGAGCTCAGGAGATGGTGCACTAGAGAGAGATGTCTGGATGAAACTGCATTCAGGCTCCATTGAACACGTATCTGTTTGTGCCTGGCAAGGCATGAACAAGAGGGGAAATTGAATAGGTTTCTCTTGGCAACCATCTGTATTTGCTTGTACATGAGTTAAAGTTTGCAAATGCGAATTGAGTAGTTCAAGGTTTGCTCTCCAGGAGAGGGGTGTGAGATCAAACCAAAGGTACAGGTTAGCATCTTGTCCCCGACAGCAGCCTGGCGTAGACACCCAGGGAAGGGTGTAAGAGCAATGCACACACTGCAGACCTGCTCTCCTGGCGTTCTCAAAGCCTCCTGCACCAGAAGTGGCATCTCCTCCTCAGGCATGGAGAGTGAATGAGAACAGGGTGAGGCTCATCTGAACTCTGCAGACTGGGCAGTGAGGGTGCTCCAAGTGTCACAGAATTGCGATGTGGGGCTGGAAAGTTCCACTTGCTGGGACAACTGGTTTGCCAAGGTAATCCATGGTCAATTCCAGCCTGCAGAGGCCAGGGTGGCATTAACAGGGCAGCCCTAGGGGTACTGGAGTGCTTGGCTAGAAGCCATGAAGCAGTACAGCCTGGAGAAGAGAGGACACTGGGGAGACCTTATTGCAGCCTTTCAGTTCTTAAAAGGAGCCTATAATAAGGATGGGGAGAGACTTTTCAGCAGGGGCTGTTGCAGCAGGACGAGGGGTGATGGGTTTAAACTAAAAGAGGGAGACTGAGGCTGAACGTGAGGAAGAAACTTTGTGGAGTGACAGTGGTAAAATCCTGGCACAGGATGTCCAGAGAGGTGGTGGATGCCCCATCCCTGGAGACATTGCAGGTCAGGCTGGATGTGGCTCTGAGAAACCTGCTCTGGCTGAAGATGTCCCTGCTCGTTGCAGGGGTTGGACTGGATGAGCTTTGAAGGTTCCTTCTCACCCAAACCAGCCTGTGATCCTGTGTCCTTTTAGTGCATCTGGCACTGGATACAAAAGACCTTTCACTGCAGCCGGTCTAATTTGGAGCTCAGACACTTCGAGAGCCGCTAGCCAGGCAGAAGCGAGTGCCAAAGGACTCGGCTTCATAACGGCGCGTCCAGGGCCCCAGAGCAGCACTGGAGCACTCAGGGGCGAGCCGCGGTTCATGCCCATCCCTCGCAGGCCCCCACTGCATGGACATGATCAGAAGACACGAGCGCAGGCTGCTCTCTGCTGGTTAGCACAGTGCCACGCAGCCCCGCTGGAGGCAAACAGGGATGGGGTGGAAATGAACTTAAATACCTTCCTTACGTCTGACTTCATGCTTATGAACAGTCTCTGCAATAGACATCACTTTGGGGGTTACGTTTGCTTTCATAAGCTTGGCCCCCTAACTTTAGCTTTATGTACAGCTTTTATGTATAGCTTTGCATACATATACAAATGCCAGTTGAAATACCTCTTCTGAAACGTTTCCCTGTGACAGGTGTAGCTTTTGGTACTGCACATGTCTCTGTTCTCTTTCTGGACTGAAACACTTGCATTTTGAGCCACTTCACAGTGAACATACTTCTTCAGCACTTCTGCTTTTTGCTATCCAACAGTTTTCCTTTCCCTTCTGTGTAGCAGGATCCAAAGCAAAACTATTAGCTTTCCAGCCCTCAAAGTGAAAACCCCAAACCCTGGGCGCTTTTCCCACCTCTCAGCACGGAGCATCCTCCCTTGTCAGGAACGCTGTACTGCTTGCACTATCCACACCCCTTCATGTCCAGAAACAGCGATGAAGCACAGGGAGCACGGGACAGGACACAGAAAGCAGCTCTTTGGGGACCCCAAGGGGAAAAAATGAGAAATAGAAAGAAACCGGCTCATCACTTTTCAATAATCTCAAGCTTTTAGGGTTGTTTCAACCCAGCAAACACCAGCATGCTGGGCACCAGCCCGTGTGGGTGAGCAATATGCCCAGGTCTGCTGGGTCCAGCCTGCCTCCAGAGCAGCACCACTGCTTCAGGTAGCCCTCAGGGGTACAGAGCAACCCTTGCTGCTGGGCCAGGGCTATGACAGGTGAGGAATATGAATGCCAACTCCTAAATACTCTTTGGGACTCCTCAGCAGACGCCAGCAGTCGGCAACATGAGGAGGAAATCAACTCACCCAAAGAGAGCAACAGGAGCGATGTACCAGGAAGATGTCAGACATGCACACACAGAGAGGGATCCCAGGAAAGCAAACCTTGCCTTTGGAACTGAAGGAATTTTCTTACCTTGGAGAAAGGAGAGAGCACTAAAACTGAATCCCCAGCCCTTGGAAAACTGTCTTCTGCTGCTCTTCTGGGAGGCTTTGATAGTGCAACATCATGAAAGCAGCTCCCAGAAGCCTGTAAGACAGATCTAGAGCAGAAGAAGCCTCAGAGGAGCCCTATGTGCAGTAGCAGTGCCTCCCCCAAGGGCAATGGATGGCCGGTATTAGCCTGCAGCATCTTTTCTTCCCAATTTTTCCCAGATTCTTTCTGACGCTGGCTTGGCAGCCTATTTCCCACCAACCCAGAGCCCATTCCTTCCCAGGTATGAGCTGCTGCCTGCTGTGACAGCTCAAATGGATGGTACATGGGGGATGAGCACCCAGCTTTGCAGATCAGCCTCCCTCCTGCTCCCAGCCTCTCCATACCTCAGGGCCAGTGACAGCACTGTTTTCTGCTGGTTCCTGACGGACCAAGACCCTAAAGCAGCTGGAATGCAGGAAAGGGCTCCTCTCAACCCTAATCCCACACACTTCTTTATGATTTCCCACACAATTACAGAGCTATTGCACTAGATCCTAATTTCTATAAGAAAAGGCTTCCTGAAGGTTGAATCTTGCAAGTTCAATATCCCAAAGGCTTAGGATCATAGAAGAGTTGCTGGTACTTTGCTTCTCACCAACTGCCCCCCCCCAACTCCATACAAAATCTCATTTTCCAGCTCCAAACCCATTAAAAACAGAAAATCACATTTTATTTGGCATGAAGTGTTGATTTGACACAAAACCCCCGGTATAAAACATAGACCAAGGTATGCAGCTTGGGCAACAAGCCACTATCTGCGCTCCTTCATGTCCAGAAACACTTGATGAAGCCCTGAGAGGAAGTGACAGCTGGAAACCCTGCTGCATTGTTCCCAAGGAACCATTATCACAGTAAAAGAGATGATCCACAGCACATAAAATGTATTCATTCAATCCACAGGTCTGTTACCAGGAATTCAGCTGTACTACAGGTAAAGTCAGGTTCTCTTAACCTGGCCCCCTCCTGCCTAGGTAGGAACGCAAATCTGTGCTCCCAAATGCATGACAGGCTTCCTGACTCTTCAGTAATCTCATGATTTCAGCCAATTTAGAAGAAACAGCACGACAAGGCAGTTGTAACCTTCACTTGGGGTAAATTCTGCTTCTTTCAGCTCTACCACAACCCTGATAACACTGTTTGAATCACATTTCAAGTCTTCTTTGGAAAGGAAAACCCAAGTCTGAGTGAAAGATGCAGAGAACAAACCAGTAGGTAATGCCTTGGTGAGTGGAGGAGAGCAGATGCACCAGAATTCAATGGTTACTATTGCATTCTGCATATGGAAACACGGGGTCTTTGAATTACAGGCAGATGAATGCTGAGCATGACACAGAAAGTGGCTCTTTGGAGACCCCAAGGGGAAAAACAAGAAATAGAAAGAAACCTGCTCTTCACCAGATTGAGGCCTTGCTTCCTTGTTTTGCCACTCAATATTTAGTTGCACAGACAAAATCCACACACACATACTGTAGGTCAACATCAAATCCTGAGCAGCCTCACAGCACTGAGCAAGGCTTAGGGAGAGGAATGGTTCCTGTTCCCTGAGCTGCAGCGCCAGCAGCAGCGCACCCATCCACCTCCTGCTGACTGCATGGCACCGGGGATGGCAAAGCACAGCAGAAGGCAGTGACTGCCCATAGCACATCAGGGCATGCAGGCACAGCACCTCTTGGCTCAAATTCCCTGTAGCTGTGCAGCATCAGGATGTGTCTTTGTTCTCTTCCACCCCTGTATCTGCAGTCCAGCTGGATACTGGGTGGATGGGGTGAAGCATGCCCAGTCTATCAGCGTGGGGAGGCTGCAGCACATCTTCCTGCCCTCTCACCCTAAACGTCTGGGGACATCTCAGTGCCTGATTTACCTCTTCTTCCCCAAACATACAGCACTGAAAACAAATAACATGGCTCGGTTCCATCTGGGGGCTGGGTTTTGTAGGGCAGGGGCTTGATTTGCTTGTTGTTGTTGTTTTGCATTATCACATTCTAATAACTAAAGAAAAAGACCCCCACACATATGTTAAAAAGTCATCATCCAAACGGCCATCTCATTGTTGGGTGCATACGAAGCCAGACACAGTAGGAATCTCATGTTCCTTTTCCTTTTTGGGATCTACAACATGGCCGTATCTTTCTCCTCGGTGACATTCCAGATAGGGACCCCAGTTTGCAGTGGGCCTGCAGCAGCTTACAATGCGCTGGAAAGGAAAAACAAGAGGCATTTAATCTCTTACCAGGCTATTGTTAAAGTTCAGTAAAGCTGAAACTCCTGATGTGCCCTGGAGCTACCAACACGTGGCAAACACACCACCAAGGCGTTTTAAAGTAATCCAAATCATAAACCAGAGCCTGGGTTGGTAAATTTGCCCCTGATGCAACTACCAGAGGTGTGTTTTGCTATAGAAATCCCGTTCATGAACACCTCAAGGTACTGGGTTTGTGTTGCTGAAGAAAGCAGAGGCGTTCCTGGTAACACCAAGGAAAGCAGGATGTGAGACCATGACAGCTTTTTTTGTGCCTTTACCTGACAAAGGTTTCCTTCAGCTTTAACTACTTTTACAATAGCGACGATGGGGATCCAGATGACACAGAAGACGATCATGCACCAGCCAACAGCAGTTCCCCAAGCTGGATACACCACTGAGCCATAAGTGGGAGGTGAAAATGTGACCAAAGACCAGACCAAAATTGCCTATTAAAAACAAAAGGCAAAAAGATTAAGAAAGAAAAGCAGATTTACAGCTAACTTGAACTTGCAGCTTATTCCCAAGTTGTTAAAGATTAATAACTACAAATTCTGCAGTTCCCTCTTGCCTTCCCTGTGCCAGAATGGTTGTGCAGGTCTGGTGTTCAGTCAAGAAACATAAGACTAAAGGATGGACTGAAAGACAACAATGATATGCACCCTAACACTTCAAGCACATCTATATTTAAACAGAACTTGATCTCTGTGTGCTGTTGAAATCTTATGTTGTAGGATATCTATATTACTGGATAAACCCAGTACCTTTTTCTGTATGCTTTATATATTCCCATGTTCCACCATTTTACAGGAATATGGGATAGAATCCAAGATTAAACATTGGCAAATATTGCTGCAGAAACAAGATATTTGTAAGCAGCATTTTCTAAACTGTAATCTGGACAGATTAAAGGTTCTGTGCTGGACATGACTTGTCACTGCTCCTGGGTTTGGGATGTTAATAAACAATCTCACACGAACATAATCCAACCATCTACACTCACGATCAGGAGTAATGAAAAACTGAGAAGGTGACAGGACATGAGAAATCTCAGTTAGAGAGGGGGAGAGCTGGATATCCAAAGAGCAAGCCCAAGCTAGGGATCTGTCCTGCAAATGGGATTTACCTCAAAAGGGGAGAAAAAATTCCAGGTTTTCCAAACATTCCTCAGTCTGAAATCTAGATAATCCAGCTGCTAAAATGGACAACCTGGTCCTGGCTCTCTGTTACTCTTCAGGAGTGTAGACCCAGCTCACTAGCAACTGATCTGAAGGTCCAGCCTCTCCTGGAGAGGACCCAAGGAGGAGGGGAATGTATCAGAAGGCATAGATAGCATACGGTTTGCTTCAGTAGCACAGCCATACCCCATGTCCATACACAGAGCCTGCGCATTCAGCCTTGAATCTTCACGTGGAAACCTCCCCAACACCAGGAGACTAAATGGTGTCACATTAACACATCCAGTCATCTCCACTTACCATTAACAGCAAAGGAGTGACAAAAAACCAGCACATCCTCCACCACATCCAAAACCAACAGCTCTTCTTTCCAATCATCATTTCAATGTCTTCAATGAACCTGTTTCCTCCTGTTGGAAGACAATGGTAGGGTGCTCTGTAAAGCAGGTGTGGTGATCCAGAAGTGATAAAAGAAGGGCAACGATCAAGGATAGTTTCTCCAGTTCCATGGTAACAGTTGAATTATAAATGCTTTACTGTGGTAATTAACATTTTATGTGCACGGTGCTCCAGATGGCATAGTCAAATCATGGATCTTGAATGCAAATAACTTACCGTAAATGTAAATGATGCCTATTATCTCCAGGACGGCTGCAATAAGGATTCCCCATCCAGCACAGAAGTGATCTATGAGGTTAACCCAATAAATCCCTGCCTGTAAAACAAACAATAAGGAAATGAAAATTTGAGTAGTAATGTCTTTATGAAGATAAAGTAAGTAGCACTGTTCAAGCCAGGTTAACTCATCAGTAGTCTGAGTGCAATTCCCAGTTCTCCAGGTTAAGCACACATTTGGGATGTGATTTTCATTGAATCACAGAATTGTTTGGGGGGTTTTGTTTAAATATCTCTTCGTAAAGCTGAAAAGCACATCTGACAAAATACTGCAGACCTGTATACACGTAACAAGATATATAGATAGATATAGATATATATATATATATGCAGCTTTACACACCAGCATGCAATAGCAGGATCAGAGAGCAGGAAGCGAGCCATTTCACACCCTTGTGTACCAAGTCCTTTGAAAGCTTCCTTGCCATCATGTTTCATAACTTCCATGCTTTACCTGACCACACAACTGTCTGCTCACCACAATTACCTTCTTCACATTCTCAGCCTAATTACATACATAAATCTCCATTTCTAGATGGAGTAATTGCAGTGAACCTTTATATCCTTAAAAGTAATCACCTCGAGAACTTTTACACAATATACTTCAAATTCCTTTTATGTATGTATGTATACACATGCAGGAGAAGTAACCGTACAACCTCCAGATGCTTGTGAGCTAATAGGGGATTTTTATTACATGAATAGGCCATTTCTCAATCCTGTCCGTTTGGCAGTCAGTTCTGAACAAAAAGATCCCATCAGCATCTAGTAGCAGTACCCACAGCACTGCAAACACACTGTATGCGCATGCTTAAGATGACATAAATAATCTCCTGAACTGAGGAGGAATAAATCAGGGTAATGGTTCACAGGGTCTGTACAGCCTTCTATTTAAAAGCACATCTCAGTTCAATAATCACAGAAAACCTCAGGTTCTTCAAGCTTCCTTCTGGGAATTTCTTATTGGCGTGTCCAGGCATGCTGGCAGAATTCAAGATCTCTCAGATCAATCCATGCAAACAGAAACAGTTGGAAAGGATACTTTGACTTGAGTTCATCACTTGCAGCGTCACTAAACCCATTGCCAGAAAAGAATGTAATGCCTTACCTGACTAACACAGATCAGACCAAGGAGGAAGAGCAATATGCACACACCCAGGGTTATGGGCAGTCTTAACTTCTTCATTACTTGAGGATATATATCTTGTATGGTGGTTGTAAGTGTTTCTGCAAAGGAAGAAGCGTGGGCTTTGAGCAGCATGGTTAAGAAAGGTAGTGGTAATTTGCAAGCCATGGCTCATTTAAAACCCCACTCACCTACGGTGGCAAACTGAGAGTCAAGGCCCAAGAGCAGGAGCATGAAATAAAACAAGAAGGACCACAGTGGAGAAACGGGTAGTTTGGAGAGAGCCTCTGGGTAGGCTACAAATGCCAGGTCAAATCCTGGAAGGCAGTGGAAGGAAGGGGGTTATTGCCATGCCTTGACCAGAGCAAGTGCCCCCACCAGCAGCATGACGATCAGCCTACCTGAGTCCACGACCTCCGAGACAGGCCTCTCAGACACGAATGCCATATGTCCCAGGATGGAGAATATCGCAAACCCGGCGAAGACGCTGGTGACACAGTTGGTCACACAAACTAAAATAGCATCTGAGTAGCAGTTGTTGTGGAACTTATTATATGAAGACAAAGCGACAAGCCCACCCCATGCCACGGAAAGGGAGTAGAATATCTGGGTGGCTGCATCTTTCCAAACCTGCCAGAAATAAGAACATGGGAGTTACTGTACAACTTAAGGTACGTGTCATAAGCTTTTGAGTTTGTCTCTGTTGAAGTTCCAGGGTTTTGCTTGGTTTAGGGTTTGGTTTTCTTGTATTTAGCCTGAATGTCTAATTCCATTTCATATGCATTTTAGAAGATGTGAGCTATAGCACGCTGGTGACTTGCAGTTTCCAGTACAAACAATAAAACAATATCCTCTATTATCTCCGAAGGTCACATCCTTTCCAGAAGAGGTTCAATTAGGGGCTGTAGTGATAGGACAAGGGGTAATGGGTTCAAACTGAAACAGGGGAAGTTTAGATTGGATCTAAGGAAGAAATTCTTTACTATGAGGGTGGTGAGGCACTGGAATGGGTTGCCCAAGGAAATTGTGAATGATCCATCCAGGGCGGGGTTCAAGGCCAGGTTGGACAGAGCCTTGGGTGACATGGTTTAGTGTGAGGTGTCCCTGCCCATGGCAGGAGTTGGAACTGGATGATCTTAAGGTGCTTTCCAACCCAAACTATTCTATGATTCTATGATTCACAGATGTGGGCTGTCAAGATATCAATCTTGTCACAGTGCCAACAAATAAGGAAAACCAGGACGTGGTTGCAGAAGTGGAAACTTCCATGTGTTCTCCCACTTGTGTTCCTCACACCATGACCCAGACAAACCACATCTGCCTCTGCTGCGGATGAAACTCCAGCATGATCCCTGAGAGCTGCTCAGAGACAATACCATGGCTGTGGTCACTGTCTGGCATGGCAGGGAAAGGGCAGAAGGTGGCTAGCTGTTTAGATTGAGAGTAGCTACAGCAGGGGTTTGGACTTCCAATAGAGATGTCCTGTGATTCAGTCCCCCTGCTGCTCTCTGGGGAGACTCCCCCTGCAGCCCTGATCCAGCTCTGGGGCAGCAGCACAAGAGGGACGTGGAGCTGCTGGAGCGAGTGCAGAGGAGGCCATGGCCATGCTGCGAGGGCTGGAGCAGCTCTGCTCTGGAGCCAGGCTGAGAGAGCTGGGCTGGGGCAGCCTGGAGAAGAGAAGGCTCCTGAAGGGGAGACCTGAGAGCAGCTCCAGTGCCTAAAGGGGCTGCAGGAAACCTGGAGAGGGGCTTGGGACAAGGGCCTGTAGGGACAGGCCAAGGGGAATGGCTTGAACCTGCCCGAGGGGAGGCTGAGCTGAGCTCTTAGGCAGAAGCTCTTCCCTGTGAGGGTGCTGAGGCGCTGGCACAGGGTGCCCAGAGAAGCTGTGGCTGCCCCATCCCTGGCAGTGCTCAAGGCCAGGTTGGACACAGGGGCTTGGAGCAAGCTGCTCCAGTGGAAGGGGTCCCTGCCCGTGGCAGGGGTTGGAGCTGGAGGAGCTTCAAGGTCCCTTCCAACACAAACCACTCCATGATTCTTTGATTCTATGACTTTAGAAGCCCCCTCCTTCAGAGGGGTTGCTGAAAGCACAGAACCCACTGCAGACACAAAATGCAGAGCAGCTCATGGAGAAGAACCTGACCAGATAAAAGCCCAAGTTGCTCTGTAAGTGACAAGCCCGCAGAACCACAGAAGCGTGTCATGCTTCCGGAGCTGTCACCACCTCTCACCTCTGCCTCCATCAGCTTGGTGATGTTGGACTGTCTCCCAATGTAGTATTCGATGCCGTCCAAAGCACCCTCCAGGGTGGCACCTCGCACCAGCAAGATGAGCAGGATGACGTACGGGAAGAGTGCAGTGAAGTACACAACCTGCAGGGACACACGTCAGACGTGAGGGGACACACAGACCTCTGTGCAGGAAGAACGGCCAGGCTTTAGCTAAGGTCTGCTGGCACAACTCAAAACCAGGTGACCAGAGAAGTGAACACATGCCAGCCACTAAAGCATCTGGATTAGCCGGTTCTGGAGCCGCATTCCAGCAGGAAGCACAAGGCCCGAGCCACATACCCACTTCTCAGATAGCACTTGACCAGTTCCACAGATGTGTTTTCTGACATGATTTACTGGCCTGGACTTAACCACCCCAGAGCCCTCTTGCCAGGCTTCAAGCAAATGCTAACTGAAAGCTGGTTCAGATTGGGTGGCCAGGGTGGAATGATCTCCTGCAAGCAACATTCAACAGTACTCTTGTTCCTCAGCTTCAGTGTTACGCAGCCAGGTAATTGACCCAGGGCTGCTGTTTACACCAAGCCGTAGCATTACACCATCATACGGTGAGTGCTATTCCTGAAGACCTCCTCTGTATGTCTTGAATAGTCAATTCTCACCGCTTTTCATCCTTGCCTTGTTCCTGCCCAGCTAGATTCTTCTCAGTCTTAGCTTGCTCCTCAGAGGCTTACCTTTGTGCCAGAGGAGAGGTGACAACAGGAAGAGCCAATTGCCAGGAACCCAAAGAATGCGAGTTGAAGAGGAGCCACGCAGCAGAACCGTGGCCGGAAAAGCAGAGATGCTCCACCCTGCAGGGCTGACAGCTCCAAAGAGAAAGCAGAGCAGGAGGAGACATCAGACTGAGCAAAGGAAGGCAGGCAGTGAGGACCCATGGAAATCCACAATGGCTGAAGGAATATAAAGGAAACCAAAACCAGCAACAGTGAGAAAAACAGTGCAGAGAGGGTGAAAGAAAGAATGAAGGCAAGAGAATGAAGATGCACAGAATGAAGCAGCACAGAGGTAAGCAAGCAGCATGGGGACGAAGGAGCTAAACCAGGAAAGGGGCTGCAGGAAGGAAAGAATGAGATTCAGCCTGCCTGAGGTCTGGAGAGGAGCGGGCCTAGCCCAAGGGAAGCTCCAGACAGCTGTGCTCCAGCACGTGGAAATGGAGGCTCAGCAGAGCCAGAGTTTGAACATCAGCACCTATGGACCTGGTTCCTAAAAGCAGCTCGAGATCTGGAGTCCAAACATTTCCCAACCTGGCAGGAACCCGCACACCCATGTGTGCTCGCAGGATGTGACCTGCATCTCAACCAGTCTGGAGGTGCAAGTAATTGCCGGGTGTTCCCAGGGTGTGTGTGCATGTGCCGTCATGGGCACAGGCCCATCAGGGACTGCCAAAACCCAGCTGGAACCACCTGCACGACAGCAAGATCCCCACACACACGGCGGCTCTGGTGGAGCTGGGACCCATGGATTAAGTAATTGCTGTGTAATCAGCACCTTACTCCTATTTTATGTACCAGTTACAAAGCCAAGGCTCAGAAAGAAGGTCTGATGCTGAGTCCAGCAAAGGGGAGGGGGTTTGGACTGATTCCTGCCTTGTGCTGACCATCCCCGAGTCCAACTGACATTGAAGGGTAGGATTCCAGCACCTAAAGGATGCCTACAAGAAACCTGGAGAGGGGCTTTTTACTAAGGAATGTGGTGACAGAACAAAGAGGAATGGCTTTAAACTAAGAGGTGAGATTAGATCTTAGGCAGAAGCTCTTCCCTGTGAGGGTGCTGAGGCGCTGGCCCAGGGTGCCCAGAGAAGCTGTGGCTGCCCCATCCCTGGCAGTGCTCAAGGCCAGGTTGGACACAGGGGCTTGGAGCAAGCTGCTCCAGTGGAAGGGGTCCCTGCCCGTGGCAGGGGTTGGAGCTGGAGGAGCTTTAAGGTCCCTTCAACACAAACCAGGCCAAAAGCCTGCTACTTGCTCTTCCCCACTTACCTTACCAGAAGATTTTATTCCCTTAAACAGCGCAGCTCCCACAATCATCCAAGACAGGAGGAGGCAGAGAGCCAGGTACCACACGATGTTACCGGTCTCGTTCAACCCACTCGAGCGCTGAAGAGCCACTTTACTGCAAGCACAAAACGCTGCCATGAGAAGAGGGTAACAGCAGCACTCATCCTCTTCAGCTGCTGCCTGAAGGAAAGGTTTCTAATGACATCACAAGAGCCTGCAGCTGCTTCCAGTTAGAACTGCATGGTTGGCATTGAAACACAAGCAAAATCCAAACTAGATGATACTTTAAAGGAAGATGGAGGTTGATGGTTAGCATTAAGATCACTGCTTCTCAGTTGCTGAACAACATATTTACTCTTTAGAGTATTTCCTCTGAAGGATAACAACAGTAATATCCAGTATAGGTGTATATGTAATCGCCACATATGCCCCATTGCTGGCAGTGTTCAAGGCCAGGTTGAACGGGGCTTGGAGCAAGCTGCTCTAGTGAAAGGTGTCCCTGCCCGTAGCAGGGGTTGGAGCTGGAGGAGCTTTAAGGTTCCTACCAAACCAAACCAGGCTGGGATTCTGTGAAAACCTGAATATTTAACTGCATTTTCCCACTCTTTTTAAAATCTACCAGCCCTCAGCTTGCCATACATCTCCCATCAGGTTTGCCTCAGCTCTTTAATGTTAGCCATGACATTCTGATGGCAAGAGAAGAGCCTATAAGAAGAATCAGTTTGCAGGAACCCAGGGAATATGAGGCAAATTGAGGCTAAAGAGATGGCAATTTCACAGCAGGCCTAGATTCAGAATAAAGTGAATACATTTTGCACAGTAACTCCTAAATAAAGAAGTATATTCTACAGGATGCTAAGCGGTCCCTCCCAGGACTCCAGAGAGGAGCGCTTCATTAAGCTGGAGTATTTTCAGTTTGCTGCAGGTTCATTTGCTTTCTTTTAAGGGCCCAGCCTCATCAATTCAATTTGAAGTTTAAGTTGCATTTTTAGCAACTTCTTTAAATCCTTTACTTACTTCCAGTATTGCTCAGTGGGGAATTGCACTGGTTTGTAGTTTATGGTGCCATTAATACAGGTGAGGTTGTTGCTTGTGATGAACGAGTAGTTTGCATGAATGATATTTCCATCAAAGGTTGCATTGCAGTCACTTACTGAAAGGAAGCAAGCACAAGGGATCACTGACACAGTGATGACTGTTAGAAATTCACTGTTATAGCACTTACAGGTTTTGAGCTAGCATCAACTTTCGGTTAAATCAAGCATCTCACGTTCATTTTATGAATCCTATGAATCTTAGAAGAGATGTTCAGATATATGGCTAAAGAGAGTTACAATTACCTTAACATCTGGCAACACATTTCCAGCTATTAATTATCTCACTTGCTTCACCTTTGCCTTAAACTGGTTCTGAGATGGAAAATGTTGAGATAACAAGTGTTTGGCCACAGATCTGCTGCCAAACATCAAGAACAATAGCAAGGAGGTATGCTCTTAAGGGTTAATAAAGCGTGAAACCAGTGCCTCACTGCTGCTTAGGATTACCATAGCTGCAGGGTAGGTGAGGGGCAATGAAACTATGCTGGTACTCTCAAGGAAGGTACGTGCTTTGCCATGAAGCCTGATGAAATGGGAATGCAGTATTTCCAGGGACTGCATGTGCTAGAAGAAACCTTAGATTTCCAAAGAGAAAAAGGATCTAACAAGGTGGTTTTTTCAGCTCAGCTCTTTGTATATTCCCAAAGCACCCAGAACTGGTGGCAGGGAAGCAGGTGAGCATCACTCCCATGTGTTCAGACGCAAAATTCTAGAAGGACTTTTCAAGGCATGGGGAGCTGTCTTCCCCCTGTAATTTCTCCCAGAAAACAGTACAGAGTATCCGAGATAGTAATATGAAGGTCTATCAGTAATATTAATTAATATATGATAACAGGCAATATTAAGTATGGTACCTAATCGTGTTTTGCTGCAGAACTCATCTGCCCAGGAGAAGCAGTCTGACCACGGCAGCACTTTTTGAAAGGAGGCAAATAAGTAGTAGAGCGCATAAGCAATGATGACGTTGTAGTAGATCGCCACGAATGTGGAGATGATGACCATGGTGATGCCCACTCCTAGGAAAGAGACACACACACAAAGTCTTCATACCCCAGACTTGGGTTGGAAATATCACGGAAAAAAGAATGGCCTTTACTTGACTTTTAAAGGACTATTTGGGAAGAAGCTGAGCTTAGTTTTGTTTGGGTTTTAAATCATGTTTAACAGCAACCAAACTGGAAAGGGTTTTGATGCAGAGTTTGAATCAGGACCACAGAGAAACTAGACTAGTTGCTAAGTCCAAGCAGTTCCCTCCCGGTTCATTTGGAAGCTTGGATTGCTTAGTAAAATGAAACTACACTAGGGCTGGCCAAGCCATTTCAAAGATCTCACTGTAATGAATGGTTTTGCCAGTAAATGAGAAGCAATACGGAAGAGTAAATCTGTGCTGATAATGCTGCTTTCTTCCTTTGTTAAAACGAACTTCGCTCTGTGAGTTTGGGAAAGCCTGCCAAGCTGTCCCACTCATCCTATAGACTATATTTAAGGTTTGTATCTTCACAGACACATAAAAGGTTTCCAGTGTCTATAGACTTTTTCTTGACGTTAAATGCAGCGCTCTCATGAAAGGTTGCTTGTGCTGCAGAACAGAGACTAACAAGGATAAGTGTTCAGGCCACCCCACAGGCTGTGATCCCTTTGTTTTCTGTTGAAGGTGGAAAGTAAAAATTCCTATTGCATCAGGAAAACTTCCTTGTTCCTACATTAATTCCTCTGGTAAATAGAGCTCAAACAAGATCAACTGCACACTCCTTTACACCCATCAGTACAGGGCCTGGATGGACAGAAGTAAGTAAAGCACATGGTGGCTTGTCTCCAAACACATACATCTCCCTAGGAAATTCCAACCCTCAGAGACAGGCAAACTACCGCTACAGAGTGCAACGCTTATCACAAGAGGCACCTCACCTTATGAACCAGCCTAGCCTATTTTATCACACCAGCAGATGCCTTCCAGGCAATGAGTTGGGTGAATATGTGCCCAGCATTGCATAAAACAATCAGATCCAAGTGCCTGTGCCAGTGCTGGTAGCTGGGTACAGAATTAGTCCACCCAACATGGTACTGCCTTGGAAGCTACACAGGATGTGATGTATGAAGAAACAGCAATAAAATGAACCTCTGAAAACGATTTTCAATCTATTGCACATGGTGCCGGGTGTTTAACTGAGGTTTTCCCTCCCCCAGCTAACAGGGTGCTTTCCTCCTGCCTGGACACATGCAGTTCAGGTGGAGTGCTGCATAACACCAGGAGAATCACTGATAAAACATCCTACGATAGACAGCCTTTGGAGGAAGATCTTTAATCCCCACTTCCTGATTAATTGAATAAGTAAGATCACAGAAACACGGAATGGTGAGGGCTGGAACATCTACCTGGGAACTCATGGAATAGTTTGGGTTGGGAGGGACCTTCAAAGCTCATCTGGTCCAACCCGCTGCATAAAGCTGATCTTGTGACATTGGGAATATTCTCTACAAGTAAACTGGCTTCTCATAATTGGTAACTTAGTGAAGAAATCATTAATTCCTATCTGTTTATTACTCGAATAAAAAGAGCTAAAGAAAACATAACAATACCAACCTTGAAACAGCGGTAGTATTCTCCAGATGGAAATTGGCCCCAGGCTGGCAAACTGCCCAAGGGAACATTCCATGAAAAATAAGGGCAAACCAGCTAAGGCCAACATCAGGGTGTATGGGATGAGAAAAGCACCTGAGGGGAGAGAGGGGGGAAAACACAAACACACAGGGAAAACAATGAATTTTTCAGTATTTACCCCAGTTCCACCACATTTTATATCCCACTTTGCCCCTGCTTCAAATATCTCACTGTGGGTTCTTTTCTGCTTGCAGAATGGAGAAGATTTGTCACTAACTCCCTTTTTCTATCAGATTAAACAGCACCTGTGATGAAGAGACACAGATCACCAGAACCAGTGATTTACATGGGATGGCTTCTCTGACAGAATCAAAAGGATTTCACACCAACTCTCAAAGTCAGACTGCTGTCATACAAGCAGGAACACTGCTCAGCTGCAGACCCCACCAGATCCCACTGTATCTTCCAGCTTTCCATTTAAAAAGGAACAGAACCATTCCTTCCTGGGCTTCACTGTGATTTGCAACTGCCCTGCTCGAGGAGCTACTGAATATCAAAGCACAAAGATCATTGTCTACGGCTGGCTGACTCCTGTGTCAAACAGGATCCCAGCGTGGCTTTTGTTCATGTCCATTTTAAAGTGTACATTAACCTGATAGCAATGAGAGCCCTGTTCTGCCAGAGGGACTGGCACGTCTTTGTGTGCGCGCAAAAGAGGGGGCAAGTGAGAGCACAGGTTTCCTAAACACAACCTGATATCCCCACAGAAACCTGTGCTCTTCACTGAGCTTAAAGCAACTGAGGACCCAGTTGTGGGGGGAACTGCAAGCACCTGCTGTCATGTAAGGCAGCAAATAGTCCCACAGAATTAACTGGGTTACTCCTCGGGTTTCAAAATGAGGATGGAGCAATCGTCTTTATCAGTTGTGGGGCACAGAGCAGGATAGGAGCAGCAGCACAAATATGCTTCAAATGCAAGTCTTTCTGCTCCAGCAGAGAAGTGCAAGGGCCAATGTCACAACTTCGTTTGGTTTCATGATTTTCTTTAGCAAACGGTAAGTAATGCAACTTCTGCACCAAGAATGCTTCTGGGTGTTATACATGCTGTGCTGCGCTTACAGTCCAGGATTTGACTTCCAATGTCTGTTACGCAGAGAAAATAAGTACATACAAGTAAGTCCTCTGCAGTTACTTGGTGTTTACGTTGTCTTTAATTATTAGTGGTTGCATGGCAAGTAGACAAAGCTCTGGAATAGCAGCCAAGGAAGCCAGTGCCTCCATTTGGCTTTGCCACTAGTTCATTGTGTAAGGAGGTAGAGGCTTTCTGTGCCTCACACTTCCCGAGTATCTGATGAGGTAATTATTGAGCTTGGATAATTACTCCAGCTCAGCTTGTTTGCCTGGCAAAACAAAGGTGCAGGGGGGAGTCTATTGCTCTCTATAAACATATCAGGGAGGTAAGCACGGGGGAGGGAGAACAGCTAGTTAGGTACGTAGAGGATATTAGCACATTGGCAAAAAGATGCATTCGGTCACGAGTAAATCAGAAGCATTCTGGAATTTGCAGGTGGAAGTTTGCAATTAAAACAATTAAAACCAAATCATAGACTCATAGAATAGTTGGAAGGGACCTTCAAAGCTCATCTAGTCCAACCCCCCTGCAATGAGCAGGGATGTTCTTCAACTAAATGAGGTTGCGCAGAACCACTATTTCTCTCCTCAGCTGGTACCCAAAAAAGCAGAGATGCTTCTTGGTCCTAGTCCCATTCCTATCAGCAGATACTAGGCCGGTTCTGAGGGTGATGCTCACATCCAGCTTTGAGAGGACATGCCCAGCCTCAGGGCCCTGCTCTCTCTTGAGGACAGCAGGATGTGCCCACCCAACACAGCCATTCCACACAGGTACCTCCGCCGTTCTGGTAGGTGAGGTAGGGAAACCTCCAGACGTTGCCCAGGCCCACAGCGTAGCCCACCATGGAGAGCAGGTAGTCGCCTTTGTTCGACCAGTTGCCACGCTCCAGGTTCTCATCACTGTCACCAATGTGGGCATCTTTTTCATTGGACAAGCTGAAGTTCTTGGAAGAGAAGGAGAAGGCAGGCTCAGGATCACCCCATAGGCGAGCAGCATAGTCATATCCTCATTCCTCTGTCCACAGCAGCACCTTGGCATCACTGGGTGGGCTGCTTGTCCACCTCATCCCTAGCAGGACAGCATGGACCTGGGTGAGAGGGTCCCACCAGAGAGCCAAAACAAGCTCTATGGCCAGTTTTGCTCTGCTCCTACTGTAGTCCCCTGTGCTCTCAGCTCCTGGGGACAGTACATCCAAGAGATGCCCTGCTCAGGACATACTTGTGTGCCCGCTCTAAAAACCCCTGTCTGGGTGCTCATCCCTCTCAGTGCTTCCATTTCCTGTCTAGATCTCCCTTTGCCCACACAACTCCATATCACCATAACCTCACCTCCTCAGTGATCCAAGGTACCAGCACCCTGTTGACTGAGTGGTACTTGGGCACGGAGATGCCCAAGTAGATGCATCCCTGGGAGCACCCTACCCCATCCCCATCCTCCTCACCTTCTTCTTCCCGCAGGAGAGGAATCCCGGCAGGCTGAGCATCCCCATGGCCGCGCCTCCGGAGCCGCTCCGCTCTGCCCGCACCGCCCGCAGCTCTGCCCTATTTAAGAGCTGGTTCCTTCCCTCCTGCCCGCCCTCATCGGGAAACCTCGGGTCTGGGCTGCCCCGCAGCCACGTCCCGCCCCGCTTTCCCGCCCCGCTGACCCTGCTCCACTTCCTCGGGAACACCCCTGACCACTTCCCATCCTCACCGCCCCCTGCCCTGCTCTGCTCACCTCAACCCGGGACCACTTCCCCTGCTCCTCAGCCTCAACACAGGGCAAGGGAGGGGGAGACCCCCCCTGCAGTCCTGATCCAGCTCTGGGGCAGCAGCACAAGAGGGACGTGGAGCTGCTGGAGCGAGTGCAGAGGAGGCCATGGCCATGCTGCGAGGGCTGGAGCAGCTCTGCTCTGGAGCCAGGCTGAGAGAGCTGGGCTGGGGCAGCCTGGAGAAGAGAAGGCTCCTGAAGGGGAGACCTGAGAGCAGCTCCAGTGCCTAAAGGGGCTGCAGGAAACCTGGAGAGGGGCTTGGGACAAGGGCCTGTAGGGACAGGCCAAGGGGAATGGCTTGAACCTGCCAGAGGGGAGACTGAGATGAGCTCTTAGGCAGAAGCTCTTCCCTGTGAGGGTGCTGAGGCGCTGGCACAGGGTGCCCAGAGAAGCTGTGGCTGCCCCATCCCTGGCAGTGCTCAAGGCCAGGTTGGACACAGGGGCTTGGAGCAAGCTGCTCCAGTGGAAGGGGTCCCTGCCCGTGGCAGGGGTTGGAGCTGGAGGAGCTTTAAGATCCCAACCCAAACCAGGCTGGGATTCTGTGATTATTCCCCCTCTGCCAGCACATATCCACATCCTTGTCTTCTACCTACAGAGCTGCTGACTCCCCATCACACACAGACCCTTTCCTGAGCACCACGCACTGCCTGAAGAGCTGACCCACTACAGCCCTGCTCCTCCCCACAGAGCCACTGTCCACCTCCCTCCCCTACCCTCAGTCCCCCAGACCCTGCTCATGGCTCCTTCCCCAAGCTTCCATACCTTCCTTTCATTCCTTCTCAATGTGCTCCGTGCTGGAGTGGAGGCTCAGGGGATGCCCAGAAGCAAAGGGCACCAAGGGGTTAAGCAGTATGGAAATTTCAGCTTCTCAACACACCTTTCACATAGAGCCAGGTACAGAAGGGCAGGTCATAAAAGCAAAGCCACTGCCAGAGGAGGAATTTAACGAGCAATGACTGAAGGACCTTTTCTGAAGCATTCCCCTGCTTCACCCACCAAAATGACCTTCCCCAGGCATCCCCTCAGGACATGCAGGAAGACACAAAGGATGCTTCAGGTACAGGCACAAGGGGACACTGCTTCACTGGCTCCTTAGCTGCCCTCCTCCATTTCTAACTGTTATTTCCATGGCTCTTTGGGATGCACGCTGTGACACTTTCTGTCCTCAGTGGGACTTCTGTGCTGGGTAAAGCCGTGCCCAGTATGACTCGACCCAGCCAGGACTAAGGGGTATCCCAGAAGTGAGCAGTGTGTCCGACAGCGCCTGAAAGGTGGGAAGAAGATATCAGGCTGTGTTTTATCACCCTGTGCAGCAAGTTCTGTTGGTGAGTTCCATCGCAGGAGCTGGCAGGGGGCCAGCACACTCTCTTTGGAACAAGAACCAAGGGCAAGTGCAGTGCTCGGGCAGGACACAGGCTTTGGGGACAGTAAATGAGCAAAAACTCAAGGGAAGACTCCACAGGCTCCCTGTGAGCCTGGATACAAGTGGTCAAAGCACGGCGCCAGACGCAGCCCTTCAGGCTGGTTCTGCGCCCCACACCAGGGGCACACCAAGACCCCAGTCAGTATTCCTCCAGAGCCCCCCTGAACGGTCCATAAAGTAAATGAACCTTTTTGACCATCCTGACGTCAGTTATGTGTTTGAGGTGAAACAAGGGAGCGTGGTTCTGGGTTGGATCCTGGATGATCTCGGTACCTGTGGGTCATTGTGTCCCCAGGGGGAAACAGAACTGTCCTGTAAACAGTGCTGGGCCTGACAAAAGCCCCGAGTTCTCTTTCAAACTCATGATTCAGAACTCATTATCAGCTTGTTTAGAAATGAGCCGAGATGAAAAACAACCTGTTAGCCACAGCCTCTCCCTCTTTATTAGGATTAAGTGCATGTTGTAACGTTGTGAAGTCACTGGCTGTGGCATTCTCTCTCTGTAACTGAAGATGACTAAAAGTAGAACTATACTGGAGGCAGCACTCCTGGGATGTGTTCTGTTTCTGACCATGGGAAAGTTGTATTTCTAACGCATTTTCCTGTGTTAAAGGAGGAAGAATGAAAATCACAGCACAGCCAGAATTCCCAGGGTGATCAGTGGAGAGATAAGCATCCTTAAGGAGAGAATCGTCTGGAGCAGGGCTTGGTTTTGCCTCTGGGCTAGCTACACAACTGAATAACAGCACAGCAGCTCAGCTGAGCCCATCAGGTTCATCCCTGAAGGCTGGCTCCTCACAGCCCGAATGGCCACCCATCACTGCGCACCCTGGGAGCCTGTTACTGCTGGAATGCCTCTGCCAAACGCACAGAGATAACAACCAGCAAACCAAAGCCAGCTTGGCTCTCCCATAGATGAGATATCCCATCTCCTGACCAGCAGCATAACTAAGCTAGCCAAGTAACCTTTTGTCTTTGGACAGCATCCCTGGATTACTACGAATTCCACTAACTGAACGCTCTTAATCCAGTGGAGGGGGGAACACACAGCCATTAATGATAACCTTAACATGCTGACAACACAGCAAACAATTCTACCATATCCTAGGAGCAGTGAGATACTTATGTCTGCCTTTTGGTTGCACTAGTGCCATTATCACATGCTGGGTATTGCCCTTAGCTAACACAAACACAGCTATGGCGATGAAATAGATGGGTTTGGTTGTGCTAATTTAAGCATACACTGAGTAAATTCCCTTTCTTCATGTGGATCTTCTGCCACAGCAGTGCTTACAAACAGCAGCACCTGGCACACACATCCAAAACTGATCCAGCAGCACAGCCAGGGCTCCTGTACCTCGCCCATTCCCAACCAGCAGGAGCTAAAGACCTGCCAGAGGGGAGACTGAGATGAGCTCTTAGGCAGAAGCTCTTCCCTGTGAGGGTGCTGAGGCGCTGGCACAGGGTGCCCAGAGAAGCTGTGGCTGCCCCATCCCTGGCAGTGCTCAAGGCCAGGTTGGACACAGGGGCTTGGAGCAAGCTGCTCCAGTGGAAGGGGTCCCTGCCCGTGGCTGGAGCTGGAGGAGTTTTAAGGTCCCTTCCAACACAAACCAGTGATTCTATGGTTCTATGAACATGCACAAGTCCTGGAAAAAAACCAGTCATGAACCTAAAATCAAGTTTTCTCCCATCCAGGGAAGATGTGTCAATGGTACACTGGTCTCGATGTTAGCTGATGTCATTGCTTCTGAGCTTTAATTGAAAACAACCTGAGAAGAGGCTCAGGATGCTCCAAACACGGTCAACTTTGCTTTGAGCAACTGAAACACTGTAAATGCAAAACCCCAGGTGTTGTATCATGGAAGTATCATAACAACAGGTACAACTAATAAAAGGGAAGAGATAAAGAACAGGAGAGCCAAAACTTGGGAGCGTGCGATTATCACAGCTTGATGATTGAGGAGCACAGAGGTGTCAGGGTGTAATGATTCGCCTATTGGGAAACCTCTCAGAGGTGTGGCCAGTAGAAACTAAGGACTCATTTTTAATTGAGTAAAATCAAGCCTAGGAATGAGTACAATTCTAATTTTCCAATGTGCTGAACTGAGCTCAGCAATGCCAGTATCAAAAGGCAATATCTGTGGAGTTCAGCAAAGCCAGGAGGGGCAGGAAGGGGCTGTTCTGTTCTGTTGGGTTTGTGTGTATTTACTTTGGTTTGTGGGGATTTTTCTTCTAGATACACACAAAGAGCTTTTCACAGGAGATAAAGGAAATGCATATTCTTGAGAAGCTTCTGCCTAACAGTAAGGCTCTGAAACACAGGCAATAACGACCATGCAGCAGAAAGGAGACCTTTCAGCCCAGTCCACTTTTCCTTTAGGTAGTTCTACATTCTAACAGGCAGTCCCTGCTACGTGATCCCTAAGACAGAACTATCCCTGTGATTGAGCTCCTGCAACAGGATAAAAGGCTGTTAGCTGTTCCTGACATTTAGGGAGGGAAATACCTCCATAAACCCTTTCCTTTGTGTAATACCTGCTCCTGCAGGTTAGCAATTACTCTCAGAAATAGCCCATCCAAAGGGATTTCTCATGTAAGCAAAAGCAACCCCATATGCAGCAATAACACCCCTAAAGTACCTGCTACAAGAACACAATTCTAAGTCTAAAAGGAAAAAGCAGGATTCAGACATTAATATCCACCACAATATAGCACTTCTCCATGCCCCCAAGCAATCAGTGTTACAGGGACACTGGAACAACAATTAGCTCATTGTACATGCTCAGAATTTAATAAAACAACACCAAAACATTCTAAAATACAAATGATATGGGTGCTATTATTATTCCTACTACAACTGGAATAATATAATAAATACTATTTGAGCAGCCTGCTCTAATGGAAGGTGTCCCTGCCTGTGGCAGGGGGTTGGAACTGGAAGAGCTTTGAAGTCCCTTCCAACTCAAACCGTTCTTTGATGATTCTATGATTCTGCTATCCAGTTCTTCCACAGCTCTTTCCATCAGTAGGCTTAAAAAGGCTTTATAACAGAAACTGGTCTTTTCCCGAAAAGGAGAGCAGAGGTGAGGTTGCTCAACTGTTGCATGCAGCACCTCTTTAGCAGAAAACACGTGAACTGCAGTGGACCCCATGAATCCCAGAAGCCATCGTTTCCCTTATCCTCGCCACAGGACCTTCTCCCCTCTATAATCCAGGGAGTGCATTTCTATTCCCCTCCAGCCGAGAGGAGAGCTGACCACTCCCCAGTCAATCCCTAACTGATTAGGAAAACCTTCAACTAGAAACACCATCCATTAACACCCACAATGCACACCCTGGTTGACACAAACCTGGCCTCTTCCAGGCTCTGGGGCTCTCTCCCTCTGGTTTAGGCTCCTATGAGCAGCCCATCATCCCCCTCCAGCACCTCCTCTTATCCAACAGCATCAGGAACAGCCAAGTGAAAGAGCTTTGCCTTGCCTGGGTGAAAGGGATATGAAGGGATATCCCATCACATGACCATGCCTTTAGTAAGGTGGCATTGGCAACACGTGCTTGGAGGTTCATCCTCTTCACGTGCCCCCAGAGCACCTGCCCCAGCAGCCAAATTGGTGCCGTTCTCTGAGGAGAGACTGGTTTTAATCAAGCCACTCACAGCTGCCATCACTGAGGAACCTCAGGGTCTTCCAGGCTGCCTGATGCCCCAGGGCTCCCAGTGTTTCAATGTTAGGGCCAGGGAGCATCCAAGCGTGAGCCTTCGAGGATTATTACAGTTTTGGATTACAGTTCCACCTAATCGCCACTCTGGGCTGGTCATTCATCTTGGGGAAGGGCCAAAGTCTCCATCAGACTTCAAGGAGTCTCAGTACGGAAAGGTAAGGGACTGAGTATGGTCCTAATGTGAGGTCTCAGTGCAAGTGTGCATCTGAAAGGAATGTCTCAGAAGACACTTTGCTATTAGTTATGCAGAGTAAAAACTCATCTTTCCTGGTAGCTCAATGCATTTATGTCTCATTTAATAATTTTAATGTCTATGATTTATGTGGGATCAGGGCTGCAGAGGGAACAGTTTTTCTCCCTTCATGTCCAGCAACACTGCCCAATGAACAGAGAAAGCTGCTTTGTTTTTACTTCAGCTTTAAGAAGAGATTGAAAGATGAAGTTCTGCTACAAAACATCTCCTATTCCTAACTTTGGGGAGAAGCCTACAAGGATGCTGTTGCCTTCTGCTCTGCAGAACTGCTGAAAGTATTGGTATACCCATTGTGAACAACCTGCTTCCACTGCTGCTCTGCGGTGTAAAGGATGCCTACTGCGACAAATGTCTTACTGTAGAGGATGAAACAATACAGTCCACTTTCCTCGGAGCTGAAGGGGTTTAGTTTTCTTTATAACATCATGAGTTTTACACTGTTATTTCTTTTTATTCCCAAAGAACCCACATTTCCCATTGCTGGTTTTAATGATCAAGTGAAAAAAAGTATTATGAAGGCACATTTTTTGCCTTCAAGATGGGGCAGGTATGGCCGTTGGGTGGCACACAGCCAGGTACTCATGGATTGTGAAGCTTTGCAAACTTTGCATAATCTTGGTATGGCAATCCTGTAATGTCCCATACTCCTCATTGCAAACCTCTCCTTGACTGGCAAGTAAGTTTGCACAGGAGTGCAGGAATGCAAAGGAAGAAACTGCACTGACGTCCTTCCCATCCGATGAAGCAAGAGACAGGAACCTGCACTTACGCACCTGGCAGGGAACACCACGACACATCACAGCAGCAGCAGCTGCTGAGAAAAGGGGATTGGCAAGTTATCATCTCATCTGTGATGGATGGCAAATGCTGATCCATAGCAGACTAGCTGTGAGAAATGCTCTGCTTTATAGTGAGAATCTGGCTGCGATGGCTGTACAATCAACCATAGAATCCCAGACTGGTTTGTGTTGAAGGGACCTTAAAGCTCCTCCAGCTCCAACCCCTGCCACGGGCAGGGACCCCTTCCACTGGAGCAGCTTGCTCCAAGCCCCTGTGTCCAACCTGGCCTTGAGCACTGCCAGGGATGGGGCAGCCACAGCTTCTCTGGGCACCCTGTGCCAGCGCCTCAGCACCCTCACAGGGAAGAGCTTCTGCCTAAGAGCTCATCTCAGTCTCCCCTCTGGCAGGTTCAAGCCATTCCCCTTGGCCTGTCCCTACAGGCCCTTCTAAAATGTCGCCTTCCAGATGTTTCAGGGCTTCCCATTTCCCGGCTTTTGCCAATATATAGTGTTGCTTTACAGGCTAAATTAGAGTTTTGTGTCTAAACTCCTTTACTAGTATCCTTCCTGGCTAAGTGGAGGGGAATTAAAGCAGAGGAGGAAACATGGTAGAAAATAAAGCCAAAGAGCAATGCATTTCCCTGCTTGCTTAACTGATGAGAGGACAATCATGTCTTCTGATTTGCATTTAGGTGACATGCACCAAGTGCTTACTCTGGGTGTGTGTGAGGTAACTGCCTGAGCCACTGGACAAACAGACATTTGTAAACCTGAACAAGACTACAAGGAGGTTGATGGTGTTGTGAAAGAAATGTTTTCCCATCAAAGACTCGAAGGCTGTTGGTCATACCAATTCAATCAAAAATTCCCATACATCTACCTCCACTGTTTCCTGAGGCTCACTGGCCCATGGATGTACTTTCTCCATGGGCACGCACTCCTAGAGCAGATTTGAATCTGCCATGTCTGCATTCAGATTTACTGCTCTGCTGCTGGCTTTTAATATAAAGATTGAGGTCAGGTCCTTACTTGTTTGCCCAAATCAAGGCCAGGTCCCATCTCCACTAGTTGGAGCGTTTCAAGCACAATGTTCAGTGATGTAGACACCTGCTTTAGGCCTTTCACTTAGAAAGATAAAGATTGCAAACACAAGAATGCACTCACCACGTGGCACTCTGAAAAAGGTCAGAGGCTTCACAGGCATGCTGAGGTCACCAATGATAAACCAGGCTGCAAATGGCTAACTTACTATCTTTGCCTCAAAATAGAATGGATATTTACCAACTTGGCACTTGGGTCTTCTTCTTTATCAAAAGAAGGTATCAAGCATTCTTATTACAAGGTCAGGGAGAAGAAAAAGCAAACATTCCTGTAAGGATTTGTTAGAATGGATGATGTGGAAGGGTTTATCCTAGTTAGCTTCTTTAGTAGGAAGGGTCACTGTGGTGTCAGAAGACACAAAACAGGAGTTTTGAGAAGGGCAGATCTAGGTTCTGCAATCCAATATGCTGTGGAGAGTAGTGTCATTCCATTCCCCTCCCAAAATGATCAAACCTCAATTTAACCAGTTCAGGTTTTCCCCCTGCTACTCTAGATAGAGCATTGTTCGTGTCTGACACCTCTGAAGATCAAATGTACTTAACGACTGTACTTGTGCTTAATGAGCTTTCTTTTCTTCCTTTACAGCTATCCCCCTTGTCCCCTTCTTTCATCCTGCCTTTCTTTTTGCCCTTATCTATTGAGACCTAGCATATCTTTGGTATTTCTCAGGTAAATAAACCAAATTCCTCTAGCCACATCTCAGTTCCTCTGCTCATCCTGACATCCCTACTCTGCACCTCTTCCTGTCTGGATTAAGCTTCTTTGAACATGGGTAACCACAGGCAGGGACAAAGAGCAAGGACAAGGATGCAACCTTTGAGGACAATCTGAGCATCGTGTTTACATGAGAGCCCAAACAGAAGAGGCACATTCTCCAGCCGTTTGAAAAGTTGTTGATCCGAGCAGGGTGATAAAGCAGAATGAGTAAGTCTGAGGCTTTTAACACTTTAATACATGTATTTATTAGCGTGTTTCTTTGGTTAATGTTTGAAGGTAGTTTCCCACCAGAGACAAAACAAGCTAAATTGTATTTGCAAAAGATGAGCTGAAATTAGTCTGGTTTATGAGAGAAGTGTCGGGAGGAAGTCACTGGAAGTGGGACACATCTTTGTTAAACAGCCAGTTCATTGGGACTGGTTTTCCAAAGACTAAAGGGTCAAATTCAGCAAAAAACTCACGCATGAAGAAGTTGGGGTTTTTTTGAAACAAAAAGGGAATTGTAACTTAATTTATTAGCTTTTCTTTCCAAAACCTTTTAAGATTTTGTTGTAAATGCCTTTTGGTTTTCCTTTCAACTTAACCAGAGCATTTGTCCTGAGCAATACACTATTTAGAGTCACAGAACAGCTCAGGCTGGAAGGCACCTCTAGCCCAGCCTCCTGCTCAGAAGGTGAACAGGCTTTTTGCTTTTCTCATATGAAATGAAGTAAAACTCCTCAGCTGGAATACTGTTGTGCCACTGAAGAGGATGGAGATCTAGGCTGAAGCAAGGGCTCAGGTCTTGCTTTATCTGGCCCGTCTACTGAAACTGGTTTTTCCTTTAAAAGCTAGCCAAAAGAAATAGCTTATTGTGGTCCCAGGCTGAACAGAGGCAGTCAGAGGTTGCCTGTTTCAATGGTTTTACAGCAAACATTCCTGCTGGAAGTCCTGAGATCTACTTCAATGCACAGCAGTGGCAATGCATGGGAGATTCCTGAGAAAGAGAAACCCAGAAAGAATTCCAGTGCTTCAAAAATCAGCACCAAAGCAAAAGCGTTTGGAGATGAAAGAAATGACAGTGACATAGAACAACTGAGTCAATCTGCTGTATCTATCCTCATTGGATTTAAATATATTTCAGAAGATCTTTTGTGAGATCACAATATCTAATTTCTCCCCTTTATTGGCATCTGCCAACTTTGTGTCATGAATGAAGAAGAATTTGCAGATGCAGTAGATAAGGTGTGTTTATGTGTGTGCTGGCTATTTCATTTTCTCTCTTCCACCAAGTCCTTGTGCATCTGCTCCTGTTTCTTCCAGTTGGGGCTGACTGGGATATAACGTAGCCACCATTTAACCTGCATACACAAAACCTAAGCCACATGCAATCGCAACAGAAATTCCAATTTCACAGCAGGATGGTGAGAAAGAGACAAAGTTCAAGGTTGGTTGTGGAAGGACAACAAACGTAACCTGTTTGTTTGACTCCCTCACTCCCCACACCCCAGTGAGATGCCAAACTTAGCAAAGCTGAGATGAGCCTCAGAGCCTGGGTCAGCCACGTTGGTCAAAGACACTCAGATGACCTCCAAGCCATTCCTTCCTACCTACTTCTTCCTCTTCCAGAAGTATCATTGTACATACAGAAGTGTTGTCTCTGTTTACAGTTGCTGAAGAAACGAAGCTGTGCTAACAGCACTGAAACCCATCAGGCTGGTTTTCCTGATGACAGGATTTCCTCCTTCTTCTTGGCCAAGTTTTCAAACCTCAGCAATGATCTGGGACCTTCTTTATTGGGCATCCCACTTGAAACAGCTTGTGAGGGAGCTTCCTGAGCACGTCCTCTGCCAAAGATGCACCTGCACATGGGCAACTGTTCAGTGTTAGGAGCAATGGCTCTTTGCTCTAGGGAGGATCATTTTCAGAGTTGGTTGAGAGTAAGGATTTGTTCAATAGCAACGTTCTGATACTGAAACAAAGTCCCATGTACACGGTTGCTGTGTCTATGAACAAAAGTCAGCATCTGGATCAAATTCCAATACAGCCTAAGCCCCATGCTTGGCCCCTTTGGCTGCCAGGATGCACTGTTGACTCACATTCAACTTGCCATCAACCCAAAACCCCAGATCTTTTGCCAGGGGGCTGCTCTCCAGCCTCTCATCCCCCAGTTTGTGTGTAACCAGGACTGCCTTGTCCCAGGTGGAGAACCCGGCACTTGCACTTCTTAAACTCCACACACTTGGTGACTGCCCAGCTCTCTGGTCTACCCAGATCTCTCTCTAAGGCTTCTGTACCCTCAAGGAGTCCACAGCTCCTCCCACTTTACATGACATCATGAAAACTTACATCGGATCCCAGCATCCAGAGAATTTATAAAGACATTGAAGACATGTGACCCTAAAATTGAGCCCTGGGGAGCCCCACAGGTGATGGGCACCAGCCTGACGTAACCTCATTTACTACAACCCTTTGAGCCTGGTCCGTCAGCCAATTGCTCTTCCAATGTATTATGGACTTGTCTAGCGGTGTCCTGGACACTGTACCCAGAAGGATGCTGTGAGAGAGACCTGCAATGGCTGTGATCCTCCAAAGCTGTGTTTTTATTTGGGCACATCAGGCCTTAACACTGCTCCCAGCTTCGCGCTGTCAGGCAGGAGGAGATGGCAGGAGAACGATGGCATCCAGCATCCCAAATGCAATCCCTGCCTTGCTTGGCCATGCCTCTCCTCTGAAACTCCTGTCTGGATTCCAGCTACGGTTATCACCTCCACACACAAAGTGCTCAGGAAATGCAGGGATAAGGAGCTCAGATGAATAGATAGAAATGTGAGTTTCACTGTGCCACAAGCTCTGTTTGTCCATACCCACCAGCCCACATAACAAGAGAGACCCCCCTTGGGAAGGTGTTAAATGCAGGCAGCACACTTCCTGCAGTGTCCCACTTGGCTTTTCCCTCCTGGCTTCCCAGAACCACGTCTCATGCTTTGAAGCTGTGGCAGGTGGAAATGTAAGAGGCTTTAATACCTGTCATGGAGCTGTGTAAAGAGGCAACTCCCAGATACTATCAATTGTTTGCCTCTGTCTTTGTTTTGTGTCTGCTTTGTTTCAAAGGTGTGAGGATTATTTCTTAAACTTTCCTTAAAGCTGTTGGCCTGGCATTGAGGAAGGTCATTTATTTACATAGAGTTGACTGGAGTTTAGGCACAAAGATAACCCAAGGTAATCTTCCCTTCTCTGTGTTACCAAAAGGAGCTTACTCAAAGCCTTTATCAAACCCTCGCCTCCCACAGTCTTGTGTGCAGGAAGGCAGCATAAAAGGATTAGCACATAGCTGCACCTGCAGCAGCCCTGAGTAAAGGCCAACCAGTGAAAAGTTCAAGAAAGCAGGTACCAGCATCTGACTGCAAAGATCCGGGGCCAGCAGAGCCTCATGAAGCTGGCTGGGGATGAAGGGGTTGAGGGTACCCCGAGGAGGAGGGCTTGGGGGTACTGGTGGATGAAAGACTGGATATGTCCTGGCTTCAGTGTGTGCTTGAGCCCAGAACCCCCCCCATGTGCTGGGCTGCACCCGAGAGTGTGAGCAGCAGCTCAGGGAGGGGATCCTGCCCCTCTGCTGTGCTCACCATCCCTGCAGCATTCAGGTCAAGGTCATTATGCACCTTGCGCTTACCTTACTAAATGTAGCAACATCATTACAGGAGTTTGATTGTTTGCTCTTTCAGTTGTATTTCTGCTTCTGACACTGATTTTTGTTCGTACTCTGTGTACATACGGAAGGGAAAGCATTACTTGAACTTAAATGTGATGTCAATGAAATACAAAGATAGTTTGTCTGAAGTATACCATAAAAATCATATAAGAAGACAGACACATGCACACTGTTGAGAGTAGAATATGCAAACAAAACACATATCTTGTATAAGCTGCTACAGAGTTCTTAATCAGGAAGTTTTCTTTGCCATCAAGCTTGTTTAGTCATTAAGTTCACTGTTAATTATAACTCTCCCAAATGTTATTCCATAGGATTCTCAAGATACAGCTTCCCGACTGGGACTCTGGCAGCAACACCATCAGAAATAAACCTCAGGGACAGGAGACCCTGACCTTACAATGAGGCACATGGAGGTCAGCCCCTTTAGCCAGGTACAACTTGCTATGGACCGGGAATCTATCATCACATCAACCTAATGGGCAAAGGCTCCAGCTTCTCCTCATAATTTCAATTCTAGTCTCTTGTTCTAATGCAAAGGTACTGCTTCATATTGTTTGTAAATCTTGCTACGTGTAAGGCAGATGGAAACGCCTGAGATTTAGTAAAACTTTCAAGTGATATTTCACTTTAGCTGAAGATAGAGGGAGCTAAACTGGGAAATGGGACTGGGCATCCCATTATACAATGAACAATGGTCAAGCAGTGATTTCCAATCTGTGAAAACCCTTCTATTGTGCAAAACATAAATGAAATCCCCTTATTTCCTGTGAGGCAATGCCCATGCTTCTGCCGAGGTCTTATGTGTATCTTCTTGCTGCTAATTGCCCATATTTCAGCTCTCAGTCCAAAGTGTACTTTGCCACGAGGTACTTGCTCTTCCTGTAAAGCAGTGTGATGATTTGTATGTTGTGAAGACATTTTGTACTCATTGTTACTCCAGCAGTATTTCCATGCTTCTGGCATTGTCTAAAGGCCATCTGTATAACTTTTGGGGTTAAATAACATGTAAAAGAAGATAAATCCATCAGTATTCCAAAGATTACTGAGCACTGACTTTATGATTGCTTTAGCACAGTGCTCCTTTTTCATCTTGAACGCACTCCAATAAATGTCCAGATTCATGAGGACGGCTGTCAGGACTATAAAGAAAGTTGAGCTTTGGATTCCAAAGCACATAAGGACTGCACATAGAGGAAAGAGTATTCTCCCTTATTCTCTGAAGGGCTGAAATGTTCTAAGGCGGCCAGTTCATCTGAACAACTAGGAAACAAGGTCAAGTTAAGCAGTGGAGCTACTGGACAAATTCAGAACCAGAGCTCCTAAGTGTAACCCACAGCCTGGGGCTGGTTTCAGTCCGTCTTTCCTTCACGGTGCATTCCCATGGATAGATTTGTGATTAGGTTGGAAACCTGATAAGGAATCTTATTTGACCAAGAACCTTGTCTGAAGCCACGTGCAGAGCTGTGGGCAGAAAGCAGCTTAAAACAAAGCTGACAATCACTGCAGACTCTGAAGTGCTGCATTGGCTGAAGAACTTGTTACTGAAGGAGGAAGGAGAATTTGCTTTGGCTTTTGGTAAGGAAATACTTCCAGAGGTCACAGACCACCACAGACTGAACAGCAACGTCAGGGAAAGAGCAAGGTGAGGAGTTCCAGGAAAGAAATAAGGAATAAACCCAGAAATAACTGTCAGGTCCAAAGCATTCGTTCTCTTGAGAATGAGAATTCCCCAGCGTAGTCAGAATCCAGCCTGGGTCAGTGGAAACGACTTCAGGCCAAGGGGCTGGCAAACAAAAGCACACACCAGAAAGCTGCAAGCAGAACTGGCACTGCAGGATCGGGATTTCATCACCTCCAGGAAAAGACAGAGCCTTCCCACCGGGAATACCAAAACAGCCGCTCTTGCCCTGCAGGCACGTGGCTGGATCCAAGGCAATTGCAGGAGAGAAACCACTCATCTGCCCTTCCCATAAGGGCAGCTCCGGTAATGCCATGCCCATGGTAGTTTCAAGGGTGAATTCTGAAACTACTCTAGAAATAGCTGTCAGTTGCCAAACTCAATCCTCTGAACTCAATGTTCTTCCACAAAGTCCTCCACAATCTGATGTCTCTATTCACCACATTGCTACGAGAAGCTGTGGCACTTCCCACTAAAGATGCCCCTAATTCCATGTTCCTTTAAAAATTACTTGCCTTAGAGACTTCAGAATGAGGGACAGAGCCCACCAGCCTCATTCTTGTAGTTTTATTCCACTGTAAAGGCAGAGAGATGAATGGAATTACTGGCATCATTTCACTTTCTCATGGCTTATAGTGCATTATCTTATAGATTTAAAGGCACACAGCTTGCCGGACAGGACAGGGAACTCCGAGCTACAAGCGCTCATCCAGAGTATGACAAAGCCTCAGTGCTGCCAAGCTTCCATCTTCAGTCTCACCCACAGCTGTCAGGGAGCTAGTGGGAGGCTGGGACATGCCTGGAATGCGGACACACGAGAGGGTGATTTAGACTTTCTGTTTCCTCCTGTCTAGAACTGGGAGAATCTAACCTGAGATTATCTTTGTGCAGTGTTTTGTAGTGCAGAGCAACCCCAGCCTGTTGGGTTGATCAACAGGACTAGTGCAGTATTGAAGATTACATGGGGTGATTCCAAAAAGCTGCTCCCACGGATGTGTGTGTTCCTCAGCCCTGACAGCTGATGTGCCTCAACAAACACAGCCCAGAGCTCTTTCTACATCCCTGCCTCTGAGAGCAGCGAGGAGAGAGGCAGATGCTCTCCATCGTACAACCAAATCCTGCACCTCCTTAACCCCCTTCCCTCTCCTCCCCAGTCTGCCCTGGAATCTGTCATTTCAGGCCCAGGCTGGGAGCAGATCCCAGTCAGCTCCGGGCACATTGAAAGCAAAGCGTGCCCAGCCGCCAGCTTCTCACTTGATGCCTGCTCAAGGTTCACATACAAGCAGAGAGCCTGTAGACTCTGCAGCCCTTCAAGACAACAGAGCTGAACTTGCGGCAGTCTCCCTGTCGTTGGCATCAGGCCCATACTAGACAGGGGAGGAGTGGAGCATCCTGTGCATACAGTGTTTAATCTTGCATTAAATGGTGATGATACCAGCAGGTGACGTGCTATTAAGTGTTAGGACAGTGTAGGCTCCAAGGGCTATTTTTGGGTGTGGGAGAGGGGTGTTTTTCTCTCTCCTAAAACTCATGTACACATTCCTCAGCGACAGTGACCTCCCTGAAAGGGTGGAGGAAAGGGAAGACTTCACCACAAGATAAAGGTTTTTCTGCTGAAGCAGAAGGTAAAGGTGAGGCTGAAACTTCCTCCTCCTTCCCCAAGCCCTGTCCCATCACATTCACCCCCTCTCAGGGCTCCCCTCTGGCTCTGCACCTTGGGTAAGTTAAAACCCCTCGGCCTGCCTCCACTAGACTGAGCTCACCTGATGTGTCTTAAACCATGGCAGGGTTTGGTACGGAGCGCACCAAGAGTGCCAGCACATTGTAACCTCCCTGCTGTAATGCAGCAGTGAGAAAACACAGGGACCTTCCCTCCTATGTAGGAAATCCTTCCCTTAAAGGTTCCTCCTCAGACTGCTCAACCAGCAAGCACCCATGGGTCCTCCTTTGGCTCACTCAGCTGTAGCTGGGAAGAGGCATTCCCACTCATGGAATCACAGAATGGTTTGGGTTGAAAGGATCTCAAGATCATCCAGTTCCAGCCCTCAGACACTCAGTGGAAATGAGGTTTAGCCTCCACAACATTTTGTTCAGTTCTCTCCATTGCTCAGGGCACCTGCAGCCACTTCCCGTTTTCCGCTTCCCTTTCCACACTTCATGGAGTTACACAACCCTTACCAGCGTGGGGCAGGCGGCTTGGTGTGCTGAAACGAGTCAGAATGAACAGTGTAAATCCAGCTCACGCGTGTTGCTGGGGAGTGTGTGTGTGCCAGAGATAGCTCGTGCTTAGAGACTGGCTCTCCTTTCACAGTGGCATCTGAGATCCCATGGGAGGTCCTGCTCCCACATAGCAGTGCCCCAACACTGGCCTGCCTGGAGCAGGGAACAGAGGCAGCCTGGTCTGGAATCACCCCCAGTTTGGTCACAGCAGGCTCTACTCTGCTGCACTGGTGCTGGAATGAGCACAGACAGGCATGGACCAGAGCATCCCCCCTCCAGGCTGCTCCCAGCACATCCCACCACTGAACAGCCCGAGGTGGATGCTGGGTTTGCTGTCCCTTGTCCTGTGGTTCTCTGTGCCCCAGCACACTTTTACAAGGTAGTTCTGCTCCAGAGGAGGAACAAAGCTGTTACTCCATAGGGAGAGTTTTGTGGTTGCAGGAGACAAAGCTTGTAAGGAATTGGAACAAAACCAGGAACACGTTGGCTGCCTGGTTAACAACAAACACTGGCCAGTCCCTCTCCCTCCCTCCATCCAAAGGTAAATAGAACAGCAGCCTTTTTTCCCCCTTTGGGTGCTCCCAGAAACAGTTTCCCTCCCATTGAATAAAAGAAGTGACAGTAAAACCTCCCACCTGCCAGCGGGAGAAGGAAAAGGAAGCGCTGTCACTGTGCTGATGGCATCCCAAAGGACACAGCTGAGAATCAGAGCAAAACCTGCTCAGAAGACCAAGGCCCGCAGTGATACTTGGCCAGTTTCTCAGGAAGTACCTCACAGGTTCCTCATGGCAGAGTTTTGGGGCAGTGTTCCTGTGCATGGACCTAGAGTCATACCTAAACAATTATTTAATTGCTTTCTGTGACCCACACAAGAGCATTTAGAAGGTCCTAAATAACACAGTTGATCTCTGGAAAGCTGATGGATCAAAAGTCTCGGGCAACACCACCGGGCTTCCTGCCTCGGGCAGTGGTCAAACTAATGACACAGTAACGCAATTAGGAGGAAGTAAAGAGAAATCCTCAGGGGAGGTGTCTCCTCCAGTACAGAGCCTGGGATACATTAGGATGAGGCATAATTCCTGGGGGGCTGATTGGGGTTTTCCATGGATTTATCTCAGTGCAGTGGTTTAGAGAAATGGATTTGTCAATAAGAAAGAAAATTCCCATTGCAAGTCTTTTGGAGGAGATGCTTTTCCCTGAGGAAGCTCTGTTACAAGCCCTTCTTGGAAGGCATTACTACTAAAGGAATTCCTAGGCATTCCTACTTGGAAGGCATACCTACTAAAGGTAGAGGGTGCCTTGGCAGGCCACCCACACTTGTTCTTCTGAAAGAAGACCTGCTGTCTTTACTGGTACTACCAAGCACTCCCAACAGCAAGAAACTTCAGTTTCTGAAGCTAAAAAAAGGCAGGAGCTGAAGGAAAGAAAGAAGCCATAGCCTCAAATCAACTCAAGCAGCAAACTCTGACAGCAGAAGGAGGTGATGTGCTGGTCTACCTAATGGAGTACAAGGCAGGATACCTGGGCGGAGGTCTGTAGTAGTTACATACACCGGGAGCATCCCAGCACTGCTCCGGTCACTTGCGAAATGGGGTTTGAGGGAATGAAGAGGACAAGGTTACCAGCTTTGGAAGACACTCGATGTAAACCAGCACCCCTTGGGGCTGACTGTACCCAACCTGCTGCATTCAGAAATACAATCACTTCAAAACGTGATTTTTCTGTCAGAAGAACAAAACCAAAGCTTCATCAGTTCTGCTGAAACCAAGGTCAGGAGGAAGAGAGCAACCGCAGCACAGGAGGCAAGAGACAAGGAAAATCAGGTACAAAACCTAACTCCAGCTCTGGGGAACGCAGCGCTCAAGCTCTGTAGGAGCTGTAAGCCAGGTAGGAAGAGGTTGGTGCTTCTTTGGGTGCTCCTCTCTTTCATCAGATGCTGCTATTGCTGAGAATGAGCCGAATGCATAGAATGAGGTTTCTCAATATTAGCTTTAGTTTTTCTTGGAAATGGCAAAAAATGTGGCAGTATCTTCTTAGAAAAAGCCCTACAGAAGAATGTTTGTTCTTGGCTGAAACAGGACATTTTTGTCTGTGCATGTCCATTCTGTATGCAATTTGTTATCTGTATTGTTTCTGCAGCTTTGGGAAGTTAAGACATTAACACTACCTGGGAATGCTGGAGCTTATCGGAAAAGCTCTGGAGCATTCCTACAGTTCTTTTATCTGAAGGGTTTGTGAACATTTCCTCTATTGCACAAGGCAGAAAACACCGGAGGACTTGGAAAGGAAAGAGAGCTCCTGATAAACCTACCCGGTGCTGTTTATTTACTCAAGCAATCATTTTGCTTCAGACAGCAGCGGGAGCAGCGCTTTGTAAGGATGCGACAGACACAGCACGTTTGCTGCTTGTGACTGTAGGCATTTCGGACCCCACCACTGAGCTGCAGCTCAGACGTTCCCCAGAGGAGGGACTGCTGCTGCACTGAGCACACTGGTGAGCACACCGCTTTGTAGGCTCTAAGTGCAGTGCACTCTTTATTCCTAGGCTGTGTTTTGGCTGGGGTCATAGAGATAGAGGCTGCTTCTGCCTTCAGAGTTGTGAACCACCAACCAAATTCCCTACCAGATAGGTCATTGCCAGCAAAGAACACCTTATTTCCCTAAATACTGAGAGCTTTTGAGGAGCTCCATGCAGAGGATGTTCTCCTTCTCTATGATTAACCTAAGTGGTTCGGAAATAATGCTGGTATTTGGGTGGGTATCCCTTGGATATATGTATACATGCACACTTGTTTTCAGCATGTTAGGATCATATTTGATCACAGTTTTCCAGTCTGTTGGAAAACGCAGCTCAGAGGTTTGCAGTCTTGTCCACAACCCTGCAGACCAGTGGGCTACTTCTAAGGATCTACAAAGAACAATCATAAACTGACAGCCTGCTCGGGCTGCTCTCTTGGGCTTGCACTTTCATAAGATGCCTTTCCAGAATTCCTCTATCCAAAGAGGTAGAAAACCACTGAGTAAGTTCAACCACAAGCCCTGGCTGCAGCAAGGTTCAGTTCACCAGGCTCCGTGAAGGAGATAGGAACAGACAATTATAAACATCCCTCCGGTGTGGAAATCCTGGCATTTTGGCTATTAGACAGGCACAGAGGAAAACCTCAGCTCACACTGTGTGCCCTGTCCTGTTTGTGAATAGAGGACATAGCTAACAGCACACCTGGGGCACATTTGACGTGAGCCAAACAACTGGAAGGCATTACTCCAGGCACTGGGGACTGTTCCTGTTATGACTAACTTGGATTCCAGCAAATAGAAAACAAACTGCTTTGCTCTGATATTAATTTAATACCCACATTAATAAGTACCAGACTGACTTAGAACTTCTCCTGCAATACGCAGAAGAGACGGAACTGCCACATGAAGCATAGGAAATATTTCATTTAGGTATAAAGCAATACTCATACCTGTGGAGTTTGTCACAACGAGCCCTCTAAATGGGGTTTTGTCCTTTTGCTCTGAAGTTACGCAGCTTTTGAAAACTATTATTATTGTATTTGCTGTTCCCATCTCATCTGGGAAAATACCATTTGTGCCTGCAGCAAAATGCCTCAAACACAGAAAAAAGCTGATTCCATCAATGGGTAATCATAGATGGAAGATTCCCTTCTGGTTAATCTGGAAATTTATACTAAATTCTCAAATACTAAACACTCAAATCCTAAACTCTGAGAAGGTTCCAGCTGCCAGGACTAACACAAGAAACAAAGCACCAAAATAGGATGAATCTAAAGCTGAAGACCTTTGTTTCAGCCATCTTTCTGGACGCCACCATGGCTCGGAGTGGGACATGGAAAAGTGTTTTTTTCTTCTCCCAGGGAAGCAGTTTCATGTTATACAGACACAGACTCATTCCAGGTGGACACAGGCATTTTCCTACAGTGGTTCTATATACCCAGGTGAGCCTGCACTCTCTATACAGCAGATTCCCTTTGAAAGCAAGGGTGCCACTGGAAGCCTGACTGAACACCTAAAGCTTGCAAGACCAACATTTCACAGAGATGCTCCATACATGCCTTGGGGAGCCATTCGTGTCATCTGCATTAGTCATCCAAGCAAGATTAAGCACAGCCAGCTTGGAGCCCAGTTTCCTTGTGCAGACAGTACATGAGAAGCCAAGCATCTCCAGAGGCCAACAAAAGGACATTAGGTCAAAACCCCACAAGTTTAACCCGTCCTCCAAACATACCAATAGCTCTAAACTCCCTTACAAGTCAATGCAGAAAAATTCACTTCAGGACTGCCAACTATCACTCTTTCATGATAAGCAGTAGATGTACTCATAAAAAAGACATGCTGAACTGTTCAAAGCATGGCTGAGTGCAATGGGATTTTCACCATCAAACTTGTCTGTTAAAACGAACCCAGCCAAACAAACACAAATAGGATTATTATTACCCTGAAATCCTGGTTTCATACCTTCCAAGCAAATGGGCTCCTACAGCAGCCTGTAATTGGGCACTAGGTGGCCTCTTCCTCCTTCCAGAGAAGGTCTGACTTGTATCATCTGAGGACTTCACCAAAATCATGTAGTAAGATGTACAGAACGTTGTCCAGGAGAGGCTGAAGATGAATATTGCAAACAGCTCATTGCTTTCTAACCGGAATGCATTCTCTGTAACTCAGAGTATGGAATCGAGTGTCTGTAACTTGGCTTGCAGCCTGAGCCCTCAACAACGTGCTACCCACACAGCAGCTTCCAAGGAGGGACACACAGTATTTTACTGCTAAACCAAACCCCAACCACCCACAGCATCCCTTCACCCAACTTACAGATGCCAGAGTACACAGAAGGGAAGGGGAGGTGGAGATTGAATAGCTCCTTTCTCTACTCTGCTTAAGTTTCCCCAGGTGAGATCCAGAACAGCAATCAGAGCCTCACCTCGTCCCCTGAATGGAGTGCATCCACCTGAGTAGTGGGTCCTCTTGCTGCACAGAAAGCTGTGCCTAATCGTGGAGCATTAAAGAGACCTTCATGGATGTAAAAACCCAAATGGGATTGAGGTTTCTAATGCAGAGACCAGCACATCAGATTTTAATTGGAGCATTTAACAGTCCTGAAGAGGCTGAGGAGGAAATGAGGCATTGCTGCAGCCTCTGTCACAATGGCTTCAGGGCAGGGGTTCTTAATTTGCCTTTCAGCATTTCCCAGCCACAGAAAGCACAATCACTTCATTGCAAAATCCCTGTCCTTCTGCAGGATAAGCTTTGTGCTAAACAAATGCCTCCAAGCACGTTCAGCCTTTAGAGCTGTGTGCTTTTATGCTAACATGTGCAGTTATGTGAGCTCAGATGAGGAAATGAAGGCTGTTTTGCCATGGTATGGCTGAACAGCAACTTCCTCTGTCAGTAGAAATGGGATGAATTTGTTTACAGAGCAGGTAAATGCTTCATGCAAGGCAGAGAATGGAGACTGAAGCCTGCAGAGCCACAGCACAAGGGTGATCTGCAACAGTCTGCTTCCCTGGGGAGGAACATGGACACCCCCATGAAGAGGAAAATGTTTAGTGTCCTTCACCCAGCTGTGCTGCTGCACCTCTGACTTATCTCCACTGCTTCTTTGGAGTATTTTGTTTATTGAGCCAGTGTTTAAGGTCCCCATGAAGCTGAAGACAGATTTCCTCTCTGTGCTCTCACTAAATCATAGTATTAGAGAGTACCAGGTTGGAAGGGGCTTCAAGCATCATCTGGTCCAACCTTTCTTGCCAAAAGCACAGTCTAGACAAGATGGCTCAGCACCCTGTCCAGCTGAATGGACACTTAAAAGTGTCCAACACTGCGGAATCCACCACTTCCCTGGGGAGATAAATATTGGGTCTATAAAGAGCTTGGAGACACAAGAGGGGGCAAGGGCAGAGGAAATGCTCTGTCCAACTGCAGTAGATGTTAACTGTCAGCATCACACTACCAAAAGTTGTTCAAGAAGGATGTTAAATGAATTTAGTGGTTTATTTTCAGCTGGTTTAACAAGCCTACCTGCAGTAATGTTATGGTAAAAGGTGATAGGAGAGGCACGGATGGCAACATGAGCACAGCAGAGATTTATGACAGGATCCACAGCAGGAAGGAGCTCTGGGCACAACCTCTCAATTCTTCACGTGTCTCCAGCCACATCCACCTTGGCTCACAGGCGCACGTGTTACCAGTGTCCCAACGCACCAAAACAAGCCCTCGGTGCTGTCACCTGCTCTGTGACCCAAGGAAGACCTGTGGGCATTCCTCAGTCGTTGCTCAGAGGCTTTCGACAGCCCCTCATGCTGAATCCACCCTGTTTGCTCTGCAGGAACCTCTGGTGGTTTTCAGACGGCAGTTTCTTTCCCAATGCTATGCCTCAGGAGAGTCTTGCTTAACCCAGGTGCTGCCGTAGCAATCCACAACAATCTCATTTCCCACCCAGCTTGAATATGAACAAAATCTGCTCCTGCCTTCAGCATAAAGTCTGCTCTGGGCACTCTTGCATCTGCATTAGCTACAGGGTAGGCCAACACTGAACCTTTCCTACCTGTTTTCGTTCCCTGTTTTTGTTTCCAGCTCATCCTAGAGAGAGTGACCTGCAAAGTGTGAAATCTCAGCACAAAAGTAGCCGGTAGCTAGAAAAGCATCTGGGTTTCTTGTGGTTCAGATCCAGGCTGGACTCGGAGCTGAGGAAGTAACTATTCCTGACTCTCGGGGGTAGCTTCTGGTTTTGGGTGTTCCATGGGTGAAAGAAACATCTCTTTGTGTTCCTGCAGGGGATGGAGATCAAAATCAAATCAAATGAAAGACTGCCAGCTCCCAGGCTGAGAGCCAGGGACATCCACAGGACTCTCCTCAGTTAATATAGCACATTGAGTCTCGTACTCTAAAGCCTGTTTTTCCTAGAGTTGTCCCTGAGAACCACTCCTTTGGGTTGTATCATTTCCCTAATAGAAGCCCATGTGTTCCAAACTGCAGAAGTCCATCACCACAGATTTGAAAGAAAACCAAATCTTTTTACTGTTAAACATGTTGATTACATTACAAAGTCTATCTGGGTCTGAAAGGACATTCTTAAGTAGATCCTTGTCAAACATACTTGCTGCATACTGAATTGAGCATGGAGGAATCCTCTTCCAAAAGAGCACAAGCACTTTGAAGAACAAATTCTGCACACTCTATGCATCTAGAAGGAGACTGTTAATACAGTAAAACAAGGGTGTTATGACAGAAAGGGGTTCACGATGCTTTAAAACCCTGGAGTTCACAACAGGAGAGATTCGGATAGAGAGCCAGGTTGCGCTGAGCTTACTTTGGAAGGAGTCTTACTGCAGTCAGAGGTTTAATGTAAGACATCAGCAGCATGAGAGTAGTGAGATCTATTTAATTGTGTGTGAAGCTCCTTAAAACACTCCTGGAGCAGGTCAAACAACACACAGCAATGCAGCTCTAGTCTGCAAAGGAAACCTACCGTCTTCCCCTGCAAGCGAAGACCCTAAAGAGCCGCACGCCACATAAGCACCACCTCATCAAAGATTTTGGGAAGCAACAGCTTTCAGACTGCAGATGAAGTGCTTTGTTTCCTCCAGAGACATCCCTTCCACTGTGCCCTGACACAGCTGCCTGCCTAGCACATGCTGTATTGAGAATGTTCACCTTCCTGTCCTTGCGAAAGAGCTGCATGTTTGGATGCTGTCCCAGTGCTTAACGCAGATGTTTTGCTGTGCTGCTTGGAGGAGGGTGTGCGTTGTGTCTGGCACAGCATCCAGGCTAGCGGGGGCATCCCAGCTAGCCTGGGGCAGGGCTCAGAAGCCATCCTGCAGCAAAGCACCAGGGGGCAAGCTTAGGGCACACCAAGTTATTTCAGAGCTCAGCCCCTTGCTTCCAGCACAGGGAGCACCTTCATGTGCATGGAATTCCTTCCATGATGAATGAGTTGCATTATTTGTGGGCAGAGAGCTTCGGAGCACAACCTCAGAGGCATCCCTAGGGAATGCCGAAGACACTCTTACAGTTTGAACAGCTATAATAACGTTCTGGTTCTGTTTCCTTAAGGATATATCATATGGATGTGATATCTTCCCGTTTCATTGCATTAAATCTCTGCAAGCTCTCTCATGCATTATTCAATGGTAATTGTGTCTCATATACACATTAAATCATATACACATTAACCCTTTTAAGGGTTATACCATTTCCCATCCTGCTAGAAAGATTTCCTACATGTTCCAAGGTGACTGATTCCTAGGGACAGCCTTGTCCTCTGGTTCATTTCAGCTGCCTGTTCACTTGGCAGTGCTGTTGGACCAGCCACGTTTGCACTGTTCAGTTCACTGGGTTGGGTCTTGCTGATTGTCTGCTATAGAAACAATGCAATACTTAAATATACCATCTTTAAATCCCAAACTCCCCCTGGATCCAGGCTTCCTGCAACTGCTTGTGCTGTGGACTGGAGCTTCCCAGACTTGTGTTTGCTTCAACTAAAAGCTACTGGTTGTCATGGGGGAGAGGGGATAAGTTTGGATGTATCTCACAGCAGGGAAATTAATGTTGTGACCCTCATCCACTTCCATATCCCTCTGCTTTGTCCCTGTAAAATGTTTTGGAGATTAACAAAGTTCTGTGCAGAGTTTATACAGTCAAACCCAGATCCTGCCTCAGCTGAGGAGGAAATGGAAAGTAAACATTTGAAAGAGGCAAGGAGAGATGTTGGCTTGCTCCTGTCCCAGGGCTCTCCAGTCCAAGACTAAGGTCCAGAAGCATTTTAGCCAGCCCTGTGCAATTGTCTGCTGGCTTCCTGCCCCACAACACTCCCAGTGGCAGACAGCAAGGCTGGAAAAGCTGGTTTTGGAAACTGAAGGAATTACACCACCATCTATGGTCTTTGACAGATGTAAGGGCTGATAGCTGAAGGGGGCAGGATTACAGCTTGGGCACAGAGAGGGAGGAAGGGAAGGAAGGAGAGAAGGAAGGGATGGATGGATGGATGGATGGATGGACAGTTGGATGGATGGATAGACGGATGGATGGATGGTTGGATGTTTGGATGGACGGTTGGATGGATGGATGTCTTGTGGGTTACCAAGGTGCTGTGGGGAGGTGCCTCTGTGCTTCTCCTGCAGAAAAGACATAAGCCCCCCGGTTCCCATCCTTATTGTCCACAGTGCCCCCGTTAAAACACGGACTCAGCACCCCCCAGGCCTGCTTCCCCATGGCAGCAAAGCTGAGAGCACCTCAACAGTGCAAAGTGATGGTTATAGATGTAGAAGTCCCAGTGTGGGAAAAGATCTCACACCTCACTAGGTGAGGTGACTGCAGAAGTTTGCTGCAGGTATCCCACAGGGTTAGGTATTTCACTTTACACACACCCATAAATCTGCTGTTTTCCATAAACAAATCTCAATTTTGGCTCAGGTTTTTTGTGGGGATCAGGGTTTTTTTTCCTGTTTTGACTCTAAGGAAGCCCATCAAACAGGGGGAGCATTGTCCCCCGCCTGCTACTGCAGTGGGTGCTCTGCCAAGCAGCAAGGCTGCTCGTTGTACCCAGATCAGATGTGTGATGCTAAAGCCCTGGGCTCCTTCTGTAGTAATTCAAAGGCACAGGAGACTTCCAGACCCTTCCCGGCAGAGCCCATGACCCCCAGCACAATTCCCTCTCTGTTGTAGGCAGCCGGATCCCACAGCCAGCATCGTGAGGAAGGCACATCCCACGCTCCTGCTGAATGGAGCAGCCCTGCCCAACACCAGCAGTGATTTTCCTGCAAGGGAAGGAGATGTGGGATGGGAGCAGGGAGCTGCCGGAGCAGGCATTGCTGCCAGACCACCTCAATCCCCACGCTTCGGGTTTCCTGCGCTCCTGCCAGGACCGCTCCAAGGCAGCATCCAGAAGTCCTTGTTTTCAGGGGGAAAAGTGAGCGATTCCCTTGTGCACGGCACCTCGGGATGTGTGGTGCAGGGCAGCCAAGCTGGGGCAGGCGGCTGCAGGGTGGCAAGATGATATTGCTGCCCAAAACCTGGCCTGAGGAGCGGGGCAAGCGCGCTGAGATGGTGCCAGCACAGTCTCGGGCTGTGCTGACTTCTCAGGGAGAACATGCTGTACCAAACACTTCTGGCTGTGTGTCTTACACAAACAAAGCCTTTAGCTCACCACCCAGCACTAGCTCAAGCTAAAGAATGCCAGAAGCTGTCTTTGCTCCTTACACTGAAGTTGTGTGCTCAAGTAGCTCAGGGACGCACACAGGATGCTCAGTTTGGACTGAGATTCTTCCCACTATTCTCTTAAGCTGAGAGTGATCAGCTACAGAAAGAAAAGGAAGCAGCAAATGGGATTTGCTGTGCAAATATGAGCGAGACTGATTGATCCTTGCAGGAAACAATTCCATCTCCCAACCACGGAGCTACTGCGAGGGCTGGAGCAGCTCTGCTCTGGAGCCAGGCTGAGAGAGCTGGGCTGGGTCAGCCTGGAGAAGAGAAGGCTCCTGAAGGGGAGACCTGAGAGCAGCTCCAGTGCCTAAAGGGGCTGCAGGAAACCTGGAGAGGGGCTTTGGACAAGGGCCTGTAGGGACAGGCCAAGGGGAACGGCTTGAACCTGCCCGAGGGGAGACTGAGATGAGCTCTTAGGCAGAAGCTCTTCCCTGTGAGGGTGCTGAGGCGCTGGCCCAGGGTGCCCAGAGAAGCTGTGGCTGCCCCATCCCTGGCAGTGCTCAAGGCCAGGTTGGACACAGGGGCTTGGAGCAACCTTTTCCATTAAAAATTCCTGAAAACTCCCTTTTCCATTGAAAATTCCTGAAAACTCCCATGAGAAGCTCTGGCGCGGCGGAAGACATTCACAGAGCAAAACATTATGCAATCTGCTCTAAAAATAAAGCAATCCCCTTGATCTGACACCTCCCCCCTCTCAGGTTCCTCTCCAGGCAGGCTTTTGGATGTTTGTTTGACAGCACTGCTCAAATCCATGACCCAAGAGAGGCACAAGGCAGACCTGGCAAACACAAATGTCACACTGTGGCTCTGGGTCGCCTGGCTTGTCCCTCCTGCAGAATGTGACCCCCGGGGGAGGCTGCTTTTGAACCTGTGCTTTGAAAGAAGGAATTTGCCTCCCACTGAATGTTCTTTTTTTGTGTCCCTGTTTCCAGGAGGGCAACGAGCACAGCCGCTGCTGCAGCCCTGGCCATGGTCACTCATCCCTGCCCTGCAGCCGCAGCACTGGGAGATGCTGCAGCGCTGCTCACTCCTTGGGAAAGCTTCATCCTCATTTTCACAGAACCATCGAATCCCAGCCTGGTTTGAGTTGGGAGGAATCTTAAAGCTCCTCCAGTCCCAGTCCATGGGACACCTTCCACTGGAGCAGCTTGCTCCAAGCCCCTGTGTCCAACCTGGCCTTGAACACTGCCAGGCATGGGGCAGCCACAGCTTCTCTGGGCACCCTGTGCCAGCGCCTCAGCACCCTCACAGGGAAGAGCTTCTGCCTAAGAGCTCATCTCAGTCTCCCCTCTGGCAGGTTAAAGCCATTCCCCCTTGTCCTGTCCCTACAGGCCCTCATCCAAAGCCCCTCTCCAGGTTTGCTGCAGCCCCTTTAGGTATTGGAAGATGTTCTATATCTTTAGCTTCTCTCAGGCACAAATGCAACTGGAGCTGGATTTCAGATTCCTGCAGTATTTCCCTCTCTCTGCACACAGCAGAATACACGATCCTTGTTAAAAACTGTTCCTTTTGAGCAGGTCCAAACTGATGTGCAGAAAACATGGTCCCTGCTCATGCTGCAGGTGGGTACAGCTGAAGCCCAGGTATCACCGGGGCAGATGGAGCAGTTCAGCTTTCAATTTTGAGACTACAAAGATAGCAGGTAATCATAGAATCATAGCACAGTGAGGGCTGGAAAGGACTTTGGGATCATTCAGTTCCAAGCCCTGTGTGTTCATCACTGACCTGCCCTGCAGCAAAGCCTCCACAACCCCTCATTACTGCTCCGAGGCTGGCACTTTGCACACCAGGTGATTTTTTCGCTGGGATGGTTTGTTCTGCTGGAGCATGACTGCATTGCTGTGCTCATTGCTAAGCAATTAGCACTTTGGCCTTCCAGACCCATCCAACGCCTCAGACACTGGTGGCTCCTGGGAACATTTTCAACATAAACATTCCAAGGGAGAGGCATTAATGGCTCCTCTTCCACTTCCAGGGACAAGCTACATACCCTGTTACAGAACACCCCAGACGAGGGCAGGGATCAGGGGTTATTTGTGGTCAGGCCCCATTTTGCCAAGTTCTGCACAAACTTTTGATCCCACATCACTCTGAGACTGGCACTTTTCTTGCATCACCCCATTTTCACAGGCAACAGTGAAGGAACTTCCCCCACTGTCACAGTGATGGATGGCTCCTGCACCAGGCTCCCTTGGCTTCCAGGCACCAGCCAGTGTTGGCACTTCCAGGGAGGCCACAACTCCTGGTTTCCCAACCCACAGGTGTAATTTCTGACCCATGGACCCAAACCCACTACTGCAGCCACAAGGGTAACTTGTCAGAGACAATCTCTTGAAGCTAAAGATCTTTCAGTCACCCAGCCTGAGGACAGCCTGCTGCCCATTGAGCAAGGGGCTCTTTCAGACTGAGCCTATCAAACATGAAAGGATCTGCAGCAAAAAGAAAACTTCAAATACTCATCAAGTGACCTCAAACCAGAACCAGGATTTGCCCAATACTTTTTTTCCCCCTTTTTCTTTTGCTTCCAAATGAGTGAAGTCCCACACTGAGCTGTGGGTAAGCCTTGGGAGTCACACCGTGGTTTTGCTGCTGGGCGTCAAGACAGAGTCACCCAGGGTTTCTGCACACAGTACCCTGGAATTACAGTAGCAATCGATGTTTGAAATGCAGGAAGTGCAGACAATCAGCAAGAACCTTCCCCAGAGGCTGCTGTGGGACTCAGCGTGCCCACGTGGCAGTGGGACATCGCACATCAGGGCATCACTGCCAAAAGTGACCACACTGGATCAAAGCACAAACCATATGGCCTGAGAACCTGTCACCTGCTAGGAGAAGGGTATAAAGACATGCAGGTAGCTATACTTCCCCCCAGGAATATGTTCCTGCCTGCAGCAGGTTGCAGAACCATGTCCTCATGATCCCAGGCCTAAGCAAGCAGGAGGTACCTTTGATGCATTTTACATACGACATCTCTAGCCATGTATATAAAAAAATTATATATATAAAATACAGGTCACAATATTTTCTTACAGACAGGTACAGACTTATCCGCCCTGCTTTATTTACACATTCTCTAGTGAGAATCTCTTTTAGAAAACCAGCTTAGGGTATAATACTCAGCACCTACACAATTGTAGCTATTGTGCAATAGTCCTTTGGTGTGTTTTGTCTTTGGTGTTGCACTAAACTCTTGCCTGATCTCAGCCATGCGCAAGCTGATATTTAAAACATCATTTATGTGCCAGAATCTTCCCTCTGTGGAGTGCTCCTTGTGGGAAGGAAGAAAGAATAAATCTCCACATGTCACAAAGAGATTCTTCTTCAAACTGCTGGTGAATGAATGGGCATAAGAGGACCAGGACAGAGGAGCATCACCGACATCGCACACATCATGCCCCAGTGCCTACAGCAAGGACTCGGGCTCCCCTTGCCTGCCCACAGGGGTCTCAGCATCTCTGCAGCCGCTCCCTTTCCTCAAGGAAGAGCTCTCCCGGTGGCTGTTGAACTGATAAACCCGTCGCTTGAACAAGCGGTGGAGCTTCTCCTGGAACTGGTTCCCAATGAAGCAGTACAGCAGCGGGTTGATGCAGCTGTTGGCAAAGGCCATGCAGATGCCGAATGGCAGCGCTGTGTCGATGAGCCCTGTCACCGCACAGCTGCTGATGATGCTCATGTGAGCCAAGGCATCCAGAAACGTCAAAATGTGGAACGGGAGCCAGGAAATCAAGAAGGCCACGACAACAGCGGCCACCAGCTTGAGGACTTTGTCCCTCTTCTGCTTGTTTTTCCCAAACTCCCGTGCTCTGAGCAGGGGCTTCCTGATCCGCACGTAGCACGTGGTGATCACCGTCAGGGGGATGAAGAAGCCCAGTGTGTTCTTCAGGAAGGCTGTTGCCACAGCCCATTGTGCATAGCTCTCCTGAGGAAAGGCCATGATGCAAGCATTGACCCCCAAGCTTTCGACGGAGTGAGTGTCACGGAAATAAAAGGTTGGGAGGGAGGACAAACAGGCGAGGCCCCACACAACCAGTGCTGTGCAATAAGCTTTCTGCAGAGTTCTCCTTTGAGAGTGCATAGGATGGACAATAGCGTGGTACCGGTCCACGCTCATGCAGGTGATGAAAAATATACTTGCAAACATGTTCAAGCACAGAACAGAGCTGGAGATCTTGCACATGAGAGACCCAAAGAGCCAGTTATAGCCCTGTGCGTAGTAGGTAGCCCAGAAGGGAAGGGTGGCGAGGCACAGCAGGTCCGCCACAGCCAGGTTGAAGATGTAGATGTTGGCGACTGTTTTGGGGCCGCTGTGCCGACAAAGCACCACAACCACCACGCTGTTACCAACCAACCCCAGAGCCAAGACCACGGAGAAGAGCGCTGGAATGAGGGAAAACTGGTAACGTGAAGAGGTGAGTGGGCAGGGAGGGGGGGAGCGCAACGCAGCCGATGCGTTCGTCAGGGCTGTGTAGAGCACTTGGAGGCTTCCTCTGGGGGTGAGGACCAGGGAGTAGTTGCTCTGCATGGTGGAGAGGGAGGTTCCGCAGGCAGTTCATGCGCCGGCAGCACTGTTCTATCACATTGCTCACCTGCAGATCAGAAACCATGTGTTAGACGCGCAGGCGGCTTAGTGCTGCAGTCCCAGTCACAATAAACCCAAGCCCATTGGAAATGCTGCCAGTGATCCGAGTGCTGACATCCCAGGCAGCCCTGCTGGAGCCCTCTCCCCCGCCCCACTGCCAGCACACAGTTAGCCCGAGGGAGGTCACGGCACTCTGTAATTAGCCTGGCAGAGACGAAAGCAGCTGGGGTTTGTCTGTGATTACAGATGGGGCTTTCTGCCACCAGCAGAGCAGAAGGATTCTGGACTCAGGAGCTGGAGAGACTCCAGTGACCAAAGGCAGCACCAAAGATCCTTGGGGTCCTTTTCTCAGCTTTCTTACACCATTGCCAGCGCTCTGCGCAGTTAAAATGATGCGGAAAGGCCGCGCTCACCAGTGGGGATCGGGTACTTCACACCTGAGGGTCTCCCAGGAGCTCACAGCCTTTTAACAAGGCTATAGGAAGGGAAGCTTTGACCTTGTTTTAGTTCACAGGGCTGGCTACACAGACACTGAAGGGTCTTTGCTGAGCATCATTCACTGTCATAGCCCTTCTCCAAGCAAATCTGCATCTCCTCCCCTTGTGTCAGCTTTTAATCAGAGTAAAAGAAACATTTCCAATGTAGATGCAAGTACTCAGTCCTCACAGGTACTGGAGTTAACAGGAGTATTTGCCATCCATTTAGAAAGATCAGGACTGGGTTTCAGGAGGTGGAAATGTAGCTAAAAACCAGCTCAATAAGAGAGTGTGCCTGTGATCTGGTTCAAGAGCTCGTGTCTGCACTCCAAGCAGGGCACATTTCAAACTTCATAGGCAATAAAGCAGATATCAGAGCCAGATATTCTATTGTACATAATAGAGAAAAATCCTTTTACATCAAGTTCTTATGGAACCAGGCATTTAAGAGTTCTTAACAGGAATTCTGACCAAGACAACAGAGCTGGGCAATGATTTCTCAATGAACAGGAGGCAACTGATCATTTCCAACCCATTGTTCTGTGTTAACAGTGTAATGTGCCGTTATGAGCTTATCATTTGCTTGATGCAAAATATGAAGTGTGCTACTTCAAATATACTGGCAAAAGATTAATTCTATTTTCTCAACAATGACAGTTCAATAAGAGGACATTAATGCACATTTGTGCAGAGTGCCAGTATTCCAAGTCCTCAGAACTGGATCACAAACCCATGTTCTGTTGTCAAACAGATCTTAAACAGAGGAAAGCTTTTGGTTTGGGGACAACAAAGATTCAGGAGGGGGTCTGGAGCCCTGTTTCACTCTCACTTTAACATACAGAAGCTCAGAAGTAGTCACAAAGCATTACATATGTCACTTATTCCTAATAGAGGGACTGCACCACAGTTAATTTTAGCTACTTTCCCAAGAACAAGGTTTCATTGACAAACACGCTCCCCCCTCCGCACATCAACAACTGGTGCCTTAGAATCTGCTTCGAAACTGGTCATTGCTATTGCTACTTAAGACACAGTGAAGCATTTCACCACAAATCGAATGAAATCAATGGGGATTGTGTTCTAAGAGCAGATAGAAAACGTACCTCTCGCAGTTCGGCTGGGTGCAGCTCTAGAGTTACGTGCTCCTTTCCTCTGCTGTCCTCCTAGCGAGTGTCACCACCAGCAATCTCAGCTCTCATCTCTTCCATTTTCCCACTGGGAGACTTTAACCTACATAACTCGAGAACTGCAATGTGAACGCCTGCCAGCTTCTTTTCCTTTTGGAAGCAGAGCAGTGGGAGAACCCCCCTTTCCAAGGCCACGTGAGCACATGCAGTAAATCAGAAGAAAGGAACAAGGCAACCTAAAAAACCAGAGCAGCAGCAAGCAAGGAAAAGGCAGATCCCACCAATAGCTCTGCAGTTTCCTCCTGCAGCTCTGGTGGATCGAACCCCTCCCGCCCCCCAGATGTACATGGTGCACACGTGCCCGCCTCTGTGCAAGGATTCATGGAAGGAGCTCCCATGTGCTCTGTGGAGTCCCAGCACTTGCCAACACGATTGAGAGTGGAATAAGCTGTTAGTGCTGGCAGGGCTGACCGTCATGTGAACACACCGAGGCAAAAAGCAGAGCAACAGCACAGCATCCACACCAGCACTGCCTATGGAAGGAGGCTGACCCTGTCCCCCCCCATTAACAGCACAGGAAGCCACTGCCTCAGTCCTTGCAAAGACACACATGCTGCTTGAGCCAAGGAGAGCAGCGGGACAGAGCCACGTGGCAGAGAGCAGGCTTGGCGCTGAGCCTGCACTGGGGTACCACGGGGCCAGAGGAAGCAGATGGGGAAGGCTGTGGGTTCACATCAATATCACTGAGCTTTTACATCTGCTGCTTCCCCGTGTTTCACACTGCGCCTGGCCCCAGCCTCCCCTCCCTGGAAGGAGCAGCAGAGAGGCTCCTGCAGGATAAACACTGTGAGTGAGTGTCCATAAGTGTTAAACATTTTGCCCTGATACCCTGGGTGCTATCTCTGCAGCAGCAGCCTGTGCACTGGGGACACGTGTGCTGTGCTTCCCAGGCAAAGCTGTACATAGAACCATGGCCAGGTTTGTGTTGGAAGGGACCTTAAAGCTCATCCAGCTCTCAACCCCTGCCACGGGCAAGGACACCTTCCACTAGAGCAGCTTGCTCCAAGCCCCTGTGTCCAAATCCTCAGAGCCACACGGATCCAGATGCAGACTGCATTCACAGCTTGATTCGTTCCTTGTGGAGAAAGCAAGATGGGGAAAGGAATCTCTCACTCACGCGCTCCCTGGGATGCATCACCCAGCACAGGTCAATGTGGCTCTGTCCCCCTGGTGCTGGTTTACAGCAGAATGCCCTGAATCCCTGGTGTCTGGAGGCAGGAGCTGGGGATCCCACACCCTTCAGGAAGCAGTGATGTCCATCCTGCTGGTGCCACATTTCCATCATGCCAGTGAAAAGCCTCTTGCACACCCTCACTGAAAGCATTCCTCCTGCAGCTGGGTTCCCAAGCACTCCATAAACTGTTACATGAGTTCCTCATTTCCATTGATGTGGGACACAAGGGCCACCCAGCCTGGATCCGTCAGAGTGTGATATCAGAGAGCTCTGGTCCCACTCAGCGGACCTTCCATGCTGAAGAAGTCCATTTTTGAAGGAGTTTATGTCTAAACTAGCTTAGAGTGGGGCAGAGGCAGCCTGGGCGGAAGAGGGATGCCCTTTCCACCTCCAGCAAGCAGGAAACTTTTCCAAAGCATTTCTTTGACGAGATGTTTGTGTCCAGGCAATGGCGCTGCCAAGACTGAGGTTATCCTCCATGACATTGCTTATTCAAATCGTTGGCTGCAGTCATTTTACAAGTTACTAAAAGTAGTAAAGAAAACAAGCACGGCAGTGGCTTTGCAAACACGCTGCACCCGCTGCTATTAGAGGCAGCAGGCACCGTGGCGGGGGGAGCACGGCAGCATCCTGGCCCTGCTGAAGGCAGAAGGACTTGGCCACAGCTCCCTTCCCCAGCACAGCTCTGAGCCACGGCCCTCGGGACAGACAAACCTCATGGCTTGCCCACAGTGGGCATAGAGCCTAAATCCTGCTCGTGCTGCTATGGCCAAAGCACAGCCAAGAGAGAGCTGCTCAGCCAGGTCACACCAGGAGCCACGCTCAGCTCTCATTAGAAGCAGTTCGTCATCACAGGTAATTTGCTGCTGCTCATTTCTCCCAGAGCAGTTGCTGTGAGGAGCAGCAGAAATCCAATACCTGAAGTTTAATAGAAGTTTAATACCTAAAAGGGGCTCCAGGAAACCCAGAGAGGGGCTTTGGACGAGGGCCTGTAGGGACAGGCCAAGGGGAATGGCTTTAACCTGCCAGAGGGGAGACTGAGATGAGCTCTTAGGCAGAAGCTCTTCCCTGTGAGGGTGCTGAGGCGCTGGCACAGGGTGCCCAGAGAAGCTGTGGCTGCCCCATCCCTGGCAGTGCTCAAGGCCAGGTTGGACACAGGGGCTTGGAGCAAGCTGCTCCAGTGGAAGGTGTCCCTGCCTGTGGCAGGGGTTGGAGCTGGAGGAGCTTTAAGGTCCCTTCCAACACAAACCGGTCTGGGGTTCTATGAAGTAAAGACATTGATGCCCACAGCTTGGGGGAAAGCGCTCCCTCCTGTGTAACTTCTGCTTTATTATTATTATTAACATATCTATATATTAATATACCTAACATATCTTGCATTTATATTGATATATATTAATATATCTAATAGATCTGGCATATAAAGCGTGTGAGAGCGAAACTTCACATTTACTTTCAGGTAAAAGTAAATTGTAAAAAAAGGTAATAAAATATTTTTAAGAAGAGCTAGGGTTCTGTGGCCAGTTCTACAGAGCTATGAACTACCCAGGGGTCTCTTTGCAGAGATCCTTTAAACACCTTCCTTCCTTTGCTCTTTTGAACTATACTTACTGCAAGTATCAGTTTTAAATGTGTTTTTGTCAGGAATTTCTCTTATGTAATACAACAGCTGAGATACACATGAAAGGGAGTTCACCAGCTGGATAAACCTTTGAGGAAGTCAGAATATTCCTGACACTTGGGCATTCCAACTTATTTAATCCTTCTTTTAATCAGAGCCATTGAGTGATTCTGCTCCCTCACATCTGCCCACCAGACAGTTTAAAGAAAGCAAACCTTGCTCCCTTAGCTCATTAGAGCAGCAAGACCTTCCCAAAGGAGATGTTTGTGCTGCTTGTATCAGACCTCGATCCTGTGAAGAGAAAACAGCTCCTTGAAACCCACAGCATTAGGCAAGGCTCTTGACATCAGTCACAAACAATTTGTGCAGTGGGTGCGCTGCGCTGTGGATCCCAGATGTCAGATAAATCAGGAACTGAAGAAAGGGCAGAACACAGTCATGGTCATGCAATGGGTGGGATCCATTTGAACAGGAGACCTGCAGTGGCTCAGCCTTTCCATTGAAGCTGGAAGGATGAGCTACCTCTATCAAAACACACGATGCACTCCAGAACACTCTGCTAGCAGATGGGGTGAGACATCCAACACCCTGCATGGAGCACCAGGAGCTGAGCTGGGAAAAGACAACCCAAGACCTGAATGTTGATAAAGAGGGGACCAGAGCAGGGAGGAATCCATTAAAAAAGTAGCTAGAAACAACAATTGTGTGGTTGGTTTTCTGAAGGAGCAGGTCTTTACCTTGGTTCTGCTGCATCTGGTGTGGCAGTGATGCTGGCTACTACTGACTGCAGCGATGGAGCTCAGGAAAATGAAGCTGGAGAGGCAAAGGACCACTGGGCATTGCAACACACACAGGATGCACCTGGGATCATCATCTCATAGAATCCGAGACTGGTTTATGCTGGAAGGGATCTTAAAGCTCCTCCAGCTCCAACCCCTGCCACGGGCAGGGACCCCTTCCACTGGAGCAGCTTGCTCCAAGCCCCTGTGTCCAACCTGGCCTTGAACACTGCCAGGGATGGGGCAGCCACAGCTTCTCTGGGCACCCTGTGCCAGCGCCTCAGCACCCTCACAGGGAAGAGCTTCTGCCTAAGAGCTCATCTCAGTCTCCCCTCGGGCAGGTTCAAGCCATTCCCCTTGGCCTGTCCCTACAGGCCCTTGTCCCAAGCCCCTCTCCAGGTTTCCTGCAGCTCCTTTAGGCACTGGAGCTGCTCTCAGGTCTCCCCTTCAGGAGCCTTCTCTTCTCCAGGCTGCCCCAGCCCAGCTCTCTCAGCCTGGCTCCAGAGCAGAGCTGCTCCAGCCCTCGCAGCAGCTCCATGGCCTCCTCTGGCCTCGCTCCAGCAGCTCCACGTCCCTCTTGTGCTGCTGCCCCAGAGCTGGATCAGGGCTGCAGGAGGGGTCTCCCCAGAGCACAGCAGAGGGGCAGGATCCCCTCCCTGAGCTGCTGCTCACGCGCTGGGGTCAGCCCAGGATAAGAAGCAGCCCCAGCCACCAGAGTGAAGGAGCAGCCCCAGCTGAGCTCAGAACACAAAACAGTCTCTCACCAAGCCCTTCAGCACAGCCCCAGATGTGAGCAGCTGGATGGGGGGAGCTGTGCACGTTTCCACCTCTCACTGCGGCTCCCAGGACAAGCCTCTTGGCTGCTGTCAGGGTGAGAACCAGCTTTTGGCTCCTAAGAACACTGCAGCAAAGCCTGTCTAACTGAATAAATGATGTTGTTTACAGCTGGAAGTTGGTGTCCATTGTCCATTACACAACATGGCCATCCCAGCCAAGCTTCCAGGGAGAAGCTGCTCTTTGGGGGGTTGTTGCTTGAGAAATGTGAAGAAGAAAACAGAACTTGCTGAAGGCAGCAGGGATTTGACAGCACAGGAACCCCCAGATCGCACTTTTCTCCGTGGTACCATGCATATGGGATCAAACCCAGGAAGGACCATGAGGAACCGGGTTTTTAGGGCCCCAAGCCCAGCTCCAGGTGCTCAGTGACAGGTCTCAGCCCTGCTGGGGACAGGCAGCACCCTGAAAGGGCAGCATGCCCTTGGGGTGCTCTGTGTTTCACCCATGGATCATCTCCTACCACTCCTAGATGGCTCAGGGCTTATCCCGAGCAGACGCTCCACCAGGACACAGCAATCCCTGGCACATCCCTGGCTGGCAGCAGGCATGAGGCTTGCCATCCTGCAGGCATCCCAGGGTGAGAAACCCCATCACATCTGTGGGCAGAGCTGCTCTTGGTTGCCTTTGCTGAAGCCCTGATAGGAGAACAGCACAAAACTCCCCTCCCAAAGCAGAGATCCGAGAGGATCCAGAGAACAGCGACCAACCCAGCAGCAGGAGCCTCCCCCAGGCAGATCCCAATGGGAATCTGTTACCTGCTGCTGTGTGCAGAGGGCAGGAGGTGGGAAAAACCACTGTGAGAGCTGAGAGGTGTCCCTGCCTCTCAGTGATGCTCCTCACAGCAGGGCGGCACTTAATCGGCTTTTATCCGTCTAAAGACCTGATCCCACTGCTCTGCAGCAGGAAGAAGGAGGCGGTTTAGTTTCAGTGTGCACCAAAGCACAGTCCAACCGACCCTGCAGTGCTCGCGGTTCACCTGCCCAAAAGGTACCTGCTCTTTTTCTTGCCTCCTTCTCTGCTCTCCATCAGGTATTAGATGCCGTGGCTGACGGGTGGCTGGTCATGCTCTTTCTTGTTGTATTTCTACTTACTTGCGCAGCTGAGGCTGGCCTGAGTCTCAATACCTCTGCTTCGTGCCCGAGCATGTGCCAGTGTGCACCCGAAGAGACCATCCACTGTAACAGAACGGGACTGCGAGCCCTCCCGGCAGAAATCGCCACCTCCACCATCTCCCTAAACCTCTCCAACAACCACCTGCGGGTCCTCAGCACCAACACCTTCAGGAACCTGACCTTCCTGCACAGCCTCTGGCTGGATGGGAACAACCTGACCTTCCTGTCCCCGGGCACCTTCCACGCGCTCAGCCAGCTGCGGGAGCTGCACCTCAGCAGGAACTCGCGCCTCACCTACCTGCACGCCAACACCTTCAGGGGGCTGTTAAACCTCATCAGCCTGGACCTGTCCCACTGCAACATCTTTGAGATCCACCCGCTGCTCTTCTCACATCTGCCTTCCTTGGAGAGGCTGGATTTAGCCGCCAACAACATGAGGTACGTCCCACAAGCCTTTAGGAACCTCTCCAGCCTCACCAAGCTGTCCCTGGAGGGCAACCACATAGAAGCCATTGGCAGAGATTCCCTGAAGGACTTGGAGAGCCTGTATGAGCTGAATCTCAGGAAGAACCGGATATGGATCATTCAAAATGGCGCTTTCACAAAGCTCCTCAGACTGGGAATGTTAAATTTAGGACACAACTTCATCGCTGATTTGCCTAATCAGCTTTTCGACGGGCTGATCCAGCTCAAGACCATGCACCTTGAAGCCAACAGGATCACTGCTGTCACCTGCACCTTCCGGCATTTGCTCAACTTGAGGAGCTTGTACCTGAACAACAACCAGATCTCCTCCATCTCAGACTCTGCTTTCCTCTTCTTAAACAAGCTGCACTTCCTTCACCTGAGCAAGAACAACCTCAGCTCCCTCCCCAGCCGCCTGCTTGCTGAGCTGCCCAAGCTGAAGTACGTCTTCTTATCCCACAACCCCTGGAAATGCGACTGCAGGATGCTGTGGTTCTGGAGGTGGACATCCACGCGCGGCGGAGCCATCCAAGGGCTGCACTGCGCCTTCCCGAGCCCTCACAACACCACAGCACCCCAGGGCCCCCGGCCCCGGGACCTGACCCACTGCACCATGCCCCTCGAGCTGCCGAGAGAGGACAAGTGCAGGGGGGATGGCACCAGTGCAGGCACCAGAACCCCCACTCTCCACAGTGGGGTCATCCTGCTGGTGCTCACCTGCCAGGTGTGGTGCTGGGTGAGGGGATGGGGCAGCTCTCTTTGAATTATAAAGGCCACTTATTTCATCACAGGACCCCAGCCTGGTTTGGGTTGAAGGGACCTCAAAGCTCCTCCAGCTCCAACCCCTGCCACGGGCAGGGACACCTTCCACTGGAGCAGCTTGCTCCAAGCCCCTGTGTCCAACCTGGCCTTGAACACTGCCAGGGATGGGGCAGCCACAGCTTCTCTGGGCACCCTGTGCTGGTTCAAGAGGAAGGTTTCACAGAAGCCTGCCTGAAACACAGGTTGGGAACAACCGCACTGCCTGTGCCCAGTGCAATTACAAGATCTCCTCAAGCAAAGTCCTTACAGAGCAATGGACCTGGGGTAACACAAAAAGCTGAACTAAAGCACAGCTGAACACTGCTGAGGACAGGCTGCCGGGCCAGGGCAGTGTAAAGAAGGAGAGAAATGTATATTTAAATGTTTTTATTTCAACTAATGCTTTGCCACCATATTACATCACTTTGAATAGCTTGGAATAGCAATATGATCTCAAAATATAGCAAAACAGCTTGCCAAAGCAAGATAATATTAAATCCTATGGATACAGCATCTTCCTTCTTTGGCGACAACACTTCCTTTTATCTGTAAAAATAGTTTTATGTTCCAGCACAGTTGCTGCTCAGTTTGTTGAACCCTGCTGTTTCTAACATTTGCCTCTTCCCCTGCACAAAACCTTCCCCCCACGGAGTATGGGTTTATATCCAACAGCGTTTTAAATAAAAAACCTTAGAGTTTTCATGCAGATCTTTTGTAAAACTTATCTTCTAGGTGCACAGAACTGAACCAAGATGCAACAAAAATGCATTCATTCACTTCCTTTCGCGGGTGTAACCGTGCCGTCAGCAACGTGATGCCATACGTGCGAGGTCCAAGGATGGTGGTGTTCTCAGACACAACATAACTTTAAACCAAAACCAAACCAAAGTAACGAATAGGCCCCTTTTTTATAAGCAGCAAGAGAAAAAACCTGCCATGCTTGATTTGTAAATAGATCAATATAGTTAGAGGTATAAAAAAGCACCATGTACAGAGAATACCAGAGGAAGATCCACCTTCCCAATTACACATCTCATGTAGCATTGTGAGCTGGCCTGCAGGTCCCAATTTGTACTGTAGGTTGATTTGCGAAGGAAATGGTCAAACCTAGAATATGCTTGGGTTATGTGGCAGAAATTAAACTGGACTGCAGATAGGAATTAGAGGTGCTTCCATTGCTACTCAAACCAACCACCTTATAGCCCTCAGGGGTAAAATACACACCAAGTAGCTGAGAAATAATGAAGTGAAGGCAGCTCCAGAGCAGTACTGCAAGACACAGGGCTGTTATGAATGCATTTCTGTGAGCTCTTGAGAAGTTAACACTTTCCTTTGGGAAAAGAGCACGGCTGTTGGTTAAAACTCCTCTCCCTGAGAATGTTGGTAAGAGTTTGTCTTGCAAAGCAAAACCAAGTCCTTTGAACTTCAACAGTTCCTAAGCCAACAGCATGTCCACGTGGCCGCAGCTGATCTGCTACTCATGCACCCAGGGTGGCAGGTTGGGTTTGTGTTGCGGTTTGGGTTTATTTTTCTTTACATAGCTCAGCCCTTTTATACTCGCTTCATGCCCCTGCCCATCAAGCAGGCGAACACTGTCATGACCATCTTCGGTTTCACCTCCACAAGGTCTTCTGGAAGAGCATAAACTCTGGCACCGATCCTTCTCGCCATGGACACTGCGTACCTGTTCACCATGGAAAGAGGAGGGGGTCAGTGCTGTCACCAACCAACGACACGTCAGCTCCTGCTTTATCCAACATCATTTTACCTCTTGTCCTCTTGATTCACATTCACCATGTGCAATAGTCCCAAAACCTGTCTGATTTATAAAAGCACACAGCTCAAATCTGTTTGAGTTACAGATTTTGCTGGGTCTTCTACAGAAAAGCGTTTTTAACGTACAAACTGACCCTTGAACACGGAGTCCTCTTCACAACCAGGTAAAAACATGCAACTAATACTTGTTAGGGCTAACAGGGAGCACATCGCACTGAGGATTCACCAGCAAACAGTCACGGTTCCGCTTCTGTCTGCTCTCTAACAATCACCAGGTGAGGCTGTTCTCTGCAAGAAACTTTGCTGCCGCTCAGCCCCTGCACAACACGCGTTTCAAAGGCAGCTTGTAATAGGCCTGCTTTAAACCTGGCGGCCCCTGATGATTCCACAAGACACGGGACATCAGAGCGCTCCACTTCAAACCCCTGAGCCAGGGCCGAGCCCTTCGTCTGCCTGAGCAAACACGGGAGGAGCAGATCATTGCTAAGGACTGCTTGGGCTGCTCTGTTTCAGCGAGCAGAGTCCAGCCAACTGCTCCCTCCAGCGTTCCAGGCAAGGACAGCAACCGGACTTCAACGGGGGCTGCCTGTCTGCTAAAGGAGCTTAAAACCACAGGAGCAAGCCCGAGGCTGAGGCGCACAGAAGGTGCACTGCATCAGTGCAAACCAGCTTTGGAAATGGGAAACTTACTTAGCATTATTTTGTTTGTCATCTTCTGATAGATGACCGGTCTTTACGAGGTCGTAGTTGATACAACCAGGCTGTATAGCATCAATTAAATCCACAACCGCCAAGCTTGTGCTGATGGTCTTGTCCTGGAGAAAACAGGGACAAGTAAAGATGAACGCAACCCTTAAAGCATGCTTCTCACCGAGATTCAGCTGCTCTGCTACATGCAACCAAACAAGCTTTAAAGAAGCCCTTCCAAAGCAGCAGTGTTAGGGATTATTCCCAGCTGGACCACACAGGGAAAACCAAACTGCTGCCTCTCCTTTGGAATTAGTACAAGATCATTGCTCCAATTTGCTGCAAGTGCTCTGACAACACGAGGCTGTACCTGATGCACAGCAGCTGACCAGATCCCAAGGGACAATCCTCACCCTCCAATGCTCACCAGCTCCAGCCCTGTTCTTGCCACCATCTCATCCCAGAGCCTTCCGCCCTCCCCTCCTCTGCCACCCCATCCGCTGCCTTGCCTCACACTGTGGGCAGTCCTAGTGTCTCCTCTGTGTTAGCTTGAAGCCACTTTGCTCCCAACACACACTGATTTCTTGCCTTCCTAAGACCCCCTACTGCTCCTCCAGCCAAGGGAATACTTTCTGGGCACCCTTCTCCTTTTGGATGCCAGAGGAGAACCTGCACCTTGAAGTTCTGGATGGAGGTGGACTTGCCAGCGTCTTTCAGGGTCTGGTTTACCCAGCTGACTATAATGTCATCGTTGGCTTTCTGACCGTCACCCAGGTCCTCGAGGACATTCAGCGTGTACCTGAGAACCAGCAGAGAGAACAAGATGAGGCAAGAGCCTGGGCAAAGCCCTGCTGAGTGCATGGCCAGGATGCAGTGTGAGCTCATGGCAGCTTGGAAAGTCTTCACATAGTCTCAGCTCTGCTTCTTTTAACTCCTTTAGCAAAAAATGACTTATTTGTGTTATCTGAAGCGTGCTTTCTCCTAAAGCATTCCATCTTTCCAGCCTTTCAAGTCCTTACATATGAGCTCACAAAACTGCCTGGGCTCAGGACACTTGTTAAACCATTTCACAATTGACCGTCTGCTCCATAGGGGTAGCACATTACCTAAAAGTTGTGCATCAGCTTAGGAGTACTCTGACCTCTAACGCCAAATGAGGAGCTACCATGTTCGTAGAGGTATGTATTTGCATCACCTTCAGAACCAGGTAAGAAAAAGGATGATCAGCTTCATCTGTTATTTTCTCCTTCCCCCTCATTCTAATGTAGATGGGTGCTCTCATTGAAAAATACCCTGCCCAAACTCTGTGCTGCATTCACAAAGTGCTTCGGACGGGCCCTACCTTCTCATCAACTGCCACACTAAGGCCAGTGTCAGCGTTGGGTTTCCATCATTCAGATCCTGCCCTCCGATGCCAACCAGGGAGAACTTCGCCGGATGCTTTCCCAAGTCCACAGCGTAGTTACAGTTTTCCAGCTACAAAGAGTTCAAACAGAAAACTCCCTCACAAAACATGCTCACTTGACTCGAAGCCCCACATAGGAAGTTTTAGTGTCTGTGTCTTCTTTTAGTCCTTTGAAATTCTTACCTTCTTCATATTTGCTCCAAGCTTGGGGTACGGAGGCTTGTTAACCTTATTCCAGTCAACAGGAACTTTGATCTTCTCATACAGCTGTAGGATTACCAGTGCGTCCTGGAGATCACTAAAGGGGAAAGCACTGATTGAGCCCAATGTTTCTAGATCTAAATGCTCTCTGACTTGGTCACATCAGCAATAATTACTGTTCTTTACAGGTTGCTGCCATTTCAGCAACCTGTAAGCAAGAAAAAGAATTCAAAACATTCTGTAGTTTTCAGGGTAGGAGGAATGCTCCCTGCTTAACATCAGCACAAAGCAGGTTTCAGCATGGGCAGCAGCAATGGATCCCCGGAAGAATTTTGTTACACAAACCCCAAAGGAAGCCACCTCTCTTCACTGACTACAGGGACGCAGAGGATCTTGCCTCCTAGTGTCTTGGTTAAGCCCTAAAGTTAGGTGACAGGGAATTTAGTTCCAATCGCTCTAATGCAGGTCGCATTCCTGGCCCAGTTGCTTGAGCAGGTCTAAACATGTTGGGATCTCAGGGTACCAACTTACACAAGATAGGGGAAGATAAACTGTCTTCAGCCCTGTCTCTATGGACTGCAGGGAGGGTACAGTGAGCATCTCCCACTCCGTACGATCACCCTTCCTTAAACTCTTTCCTTGCCCTTTGGTGACCAGGACACTGGTGTGGGCACATCTCTAGTCTGATCTCATTGGGTCCCTCCCAAGAGCTTACCCATAGAGGTGATTTACATGGGGGCTCACACCAAGGGAGTTCATCCAGTTGCGGAAGGTCCGTTCCTCACGCGTCTCTCCTAAATGAGAGAAAACAGGTTCATTCAACTTCTGCAAGCTCAAAGCTGGGCAGGGGTTTGCCCCTTGCAAGGCAGGGAGCTTTGAGCAGCACAGTTCATCAGCTTGGTGTTTGAGCAGAAAAAAGGTATTTTTTTCTACTATAGCTTTTTTGAAGGAAGAGGCTTCCCTGGGATCTAGTTTTGGACACCAATCTGACTTCTCCAGGCCTCAGCAGTGCCTTTTGCTCTTTCTGCAAGAACAAGCAGCAGGAAGGTCTTTCACATAGGTACTGGCTCACTGCTGTCTGCGATCCAGGCAGCCAAAGCCCTAACCCAGTTCTGCCATCAATCAGTGCTCCCATAAACATCTCGCTGCATTACCGAGGCGCTCAACTCAACTCCCAGCCCTGGCATGGGCACTGAGAGGCTGCTCCTGCAGGTTCAGGCTCCACAGGCTGTAAAATGCCCTCCTCATCTACCACAAATGAGTAAACCACCCCTGAAGCCTCAAATCACAGTTGTTACTTCAGTGGGCAGAGCCTCTTGTGTTTACTTCAGGTATTTCCCTCCTGCCAATTCCATAACCAATACGGCCATCACCTTCCAGCAGGGTCCAGTCGATGTCCTGGTTTTCAGGCTTGGTAAGTGCTGGGTACTTGTTGAACAGGTTGGCCACAAAGGCCAGGTTCAGTTTCGGGTTGCCGCTGACCACGTCAGCCGGCGTGACGAACTGCCGGCAGCCGAGGCGGTCTGCCTGCTGCAGCATGTACTCTGCTCTCCGCAGGTCGTCCTTCTCCTGGGGAGGAAGCAAGACAAGAGCCGTCATGGAAGAGAATGGGCTACAGAGCAGATGGAGAGCTCCTGGATGTCAGGCTGAGAACACCAGGGCTGTTCTGCCTGGAGAACAGAAGCTGCTTGGAGACATCAGAGCAGCTTCCAGTAGCTGACGGGGGCTGCAAGGATGCTGCAGTGACAGGACAAGGGGTGATGGGTTCAGACTGAAATGGGAAGTTCAGGTTGGGTATACCTAGAGAAATTCAGTTATACCTGCAGAAATTATTTACTGCGTGAGAGTGGTGAGGCCCTGGCACAGGTTGCTCAGACAGAAACGGTCAATGCTCAGTCCCTGGCAGTGTTCAAGACCAGGCTGGACAGAGCTGGGTGACATGAGGGTTGGAACTGGATGATCTTATGGTCCTTTCCAACCCAAACCGCTCTATGATTCTCTGCTACCCGGGGCAGTGTCGCAATTCCATCCGCCTTTGTTAGGCACCAGTTGCTAATCAAAGGGATGAATTGTGCACATTGCAGTTGTCCTGGTTTGTCCTGGCGCTCTCCCTAGCATGGTGCTTTCCAATTTTCATGCTTTTTGAACTTGATGGTTGAAAAGCAGGAGTCAGCACCCTCCCCAGCAGAGCAAACCACGAACGGGGTTTCAATCACTTATGTTAACCAGCAGGTAGTGACCAGGCCTGCATCAACCGCTCATTTAGCACATTCCCAAGGGGTGCACATGCCCACTGACACTTAACACGCTCTAGAAATTAAGATTCCAGGTTACCCAGATGGCCTGGGGCAATTCTAGGGCACGGGGAGTTCTCAGCTGTACAGTGTGAGGACACGACAGCCCCAATACTTACATTGAAACCCGACATGTTAATATCAATCTGGGGCTCTCCCTCTTTCTGTCCTTTAGGTGCAATTTGATGAAGGAGGTGGAAATAAGCTCTGGAATCCTGAAACGGATGAAAAAGACAATTCAGGCCTCCCACACAGCAGTGAATACAAGATAACAACTGACTTCAGGCTCGTCTTCAGCAAGTCACTGTGCATGATTGGCTTATGTACCTTTACTGAATTACCAAAATCTGTAAGCTTAAAGCGAGCAGAAGGGCAGGAATCCAGGCAGCAGGAAAGGAAACAGAAAGAGAAAAGGTTAGAAATAGGTTTCATTAAAGTTATGGGGGATGCCTGCTTGAAAGCTGCCTTTGCTGCAAGCTCTGGTGTCACAGCCTCCTCCCCAACAGCAGGGACCCCGTGCTGCTCACCCTCATGGTCCCCTACATGTCCCAAGGTGGCCCTAAGCCCCAGACAACCATCCCTAGTGCTACAGGGACAGTGAAAAGTGCTCAGTGAAGACACAGTCCAGGCAAAATGATGGCGATAAGGAGTCTGTTTTCTCCTGTGCTTGCCCATTAGCTAGAACAGCTTAAAGGAGAGGCCAGGGATTGTCACAAAGCAGGAGGAGCAAATAGCTGCACTACTTATTTATCAACTACAAGTCCTTGCAGTCCACAGCACTAAGAACCACCTGGGCACAGCCTGGCAGCCTGTGGGTTACACCAGACAAGCCAGCAGCTGTGAGTACTTCTGAAGCTGGCAATAAGAGTGACCACTCGTACGTGCACACAGGGGAGCTCTGGGCTCCACATGCACCTCAAGTATCATTTCTTTCCCCACCCCAACAGTCCTTTGACCTGGAATCCACTGCAATCCTCTCTCATTGGCACAGGGTGCCCAGAGAAGCTGTGGCTGCCCCATCCCTGGCAGTGTTCAAGGCCAGGTTGGACCCAGCGGCTTGGAGTAACCTGGTCCCTAAACCCCTTGCTAAGCCTGCTCAGTGCGCTGAGGTTAAAGAAGGTCCTGCCCAAGGATGAAGGATGCAAACACAGCCCCAGCCAGCTCCCAACCTTTCCCCAGGCACGTGCAGGCCAGGAGAGCTCTCAGTACCTTGATATCCGCGCTGAAGTTATTGATCTTGTGCCAGCCTGCGTTTTCCAGGTGGAAGTTGGCCCATCTTAGGAGCAGCTCCTCCGGAGAGAGCTTCATCAGGTCTTCCAGATTTTCACCATCACGAAGTAAGGCAGCCAGTGCTAGAAGAGAAATGCTTGTGAGGGGAAGGAAGGAGATTTCAAGAGGCAAACCTGCATGCCAGAGTAAGAGCTGCAGCCACAATTCACAGGAAGAAGGCAGGGACAACAGCAACTAGTGATGAAGTCAAAATAACGTGGGTATGAACGGAGTTTTCCTGAGTTGGTTGTTACACAGAAAACTGCATATGAAAAATATTTTCCATTTTCTTGCATAACAGAATTCCCTGGATTTTACACTCAGGCTGATGACTGTAAGAAATGCAAATGTGCTCCAGTCTCCATGAAAAAGTGCTTCCAAGCAGTTTCAAATGAACTGTTTAAAGAAGCCAAGGAAGCCAAGATAAGCATCCTTTCAGCTGGCCAGTGCTTCCCATGCCATGGCATGGATTCTCAGTCTAAGCCGAACAACAGTACCAGTTCACTATGGGCAAGCTTAAACAGAAGACACAGAAGCCCCTGCATGCATCTGTGCACTCCGATAGCCTGTGCAGGAGTAACACAGCTCTGCAAATGATTTGCAAAGTTCAGAGTTTGGAGGCTGTCAATGCAGGACGAAGGGAGCACAAGGGAGAGCTCTGCAGCACTGAGAGCTCAGCTGCATCACTGCCAGCACCAAGGAGGGCTTTAGGAGAGCTGAATCATCGGAGGAGAGGAGAGGAGGGAAGAGGCAGCGGTGGGGCTGGAGACAACAGCACAAGCAATGTGGTGATCAGGCTTTATCGTTTCCTTTACCTTCATTTCTGCTGAGCTCGATGTCTGCGAACAAGCCGATCTTAATGATCTGCCAGAGGAGCCCGAGGACCAGGTGGGGTTTCCCTTCCCTCAAGTCCTCTGCACCGATATTGACAACGTGACAGCCGATGGCGGAGGCGGAATTCAGCGCCAGGTTCAGGTTCTCCTGCGAACAGCGACAGCCGCGTGAGACACAGCGTGGGGAGACGCTGCTCCGCCTTTCATCCAGCCCCAGCACAGTGAGATCCCCCCTTGGCCCTTGCTCCAACAGCAGCCGCTCAGAGGAGATGCTCCTCGATGCTGTGCGGTTTTAGCAGCACTGTGGTGGCTGAATCAACATGAACTGAATGAGGCACCAGGGTTGAATTTCAGCCTCTGGTATTTAGTTTCAGCCTCCGAGTCAGTCGCATCGAGTGGTGTCAACAAGAATAAGGCTGGAGAAGTGTTAAGTTATACTCACACACAGGCATCCTCACAAAAACCTGCTGTACCATGGGATGCTCCATGGACAGGCAACTCCAGTGACCATCTTGTTTTACTGTGTGTAATCACCGCAGCAATACAAGGTGCATGCAGCATTTCAGCCATTTTACCCCTGATTAAATTCATTTTTGCCTCTTGAACTGTACTCAAACCCCCAAAACCACCTTTAATAATTAAACCCAAGTTATAAAAGTCCAGAACTTCACAATAGTGATGCCTTAGGCCACTATGCTGCCTTCATCAGTGCTAGCAGAACCTGAATTCCAGCAAAAACACAGGAATGTGTAATACCTGAATGATGAATGGGGTGAGCTTCTTCTTGTTAATCGCTCTTTCATCGATGGTGTCCGGAACAGAAAGATTGATCATTTTGCTGGTAGGGAGAAAACCAACACTGTTTGTACACTGAGTAGCAAATCTCAACAAAGCCCAGTGCACCGGCACAAAGCACGTTTCCTTTTTCCTCTTTGGTTTTGGGTATTATTATTTCTTAAAATAAAGGCTGTGTAAATCAGAAGTTAATATTTACATGATCAAGGATGCGTTTGTAATTAATAGCTAAGCCTGAAACCTTAAACACGCTCCTGGCCACTCCTGATCTCAGCTGCTGGAGCAAAAAGAGCACATGAATTATTCACAGCACAGTCACTGAACTAGCGAGGACTCACTGCTCTGTTGACACCCGCTGCAGACTCCAGTACAACAACGTGCTTCCTGTTGTTGTAAAGGTGCGCTGCTGCTGGCAAGAACCAACCAGCTCCCAAAAGCACAAACACCTCAAGAGCTCTGGAGGGAGCACCTGAGCACAGGGAATTAGCAGCAAGCACGGCATGTTTTCACTTGATGTGATGAACTACATCCTACTCGGTTCAGTCTTCAAGTGAAGCCCTGAATTACTTGAAACTGGGCAAATAAAATCCATGAAAATAAATCAATCACAGGTTAAAGAAAAAAAAAAACCAAACTAGAAAATAAATGAGAAGCAATGGGCAGCCACTAAACATCTCCTGCGTATTGATGGAGTTACTGAAACTCCAGGCTGATCCAATTCTCCACTATCCTAATTCACTTCCATTTGAAAACCAAACCAAAACCACAAAGCCAAAAGAAACCCCATACACAGGTGTTTAGCAGCTCCGGATACCTTCTGTTTCAGCAGGCAGCAAAATAAGTTACTCAGTGCAGCCCAGAAAAGCTATTTTGGGGTTACTTCATAAGGTTACTAACATTCCCACAGAGGTTACTGTCTAAACAATAACCTATCAACACTTTTAACAGCATTATTAATGCTATTTAACACTTCTGCCCTCCTCCAAGCTCCCTGTCATCAGGTTAAGTTAGCACCAGGACAACTCCTGCTTCTGCAAAGCACCTTCTCCCTTTCAAACTCAGTCTCAAGGCCAAGCAAACCCACTAGACAGCAATACCAGCTTGTGAAGCTGGCAGCAAAGCAAAAGCATCACACAGTGACAGTGAAAGCCCGGATGGCTGAGCCCCTTTATACACACACAACACATTATGCACACACGATTAGTCACAAAGCCAGTGTGGAACAGAAAGAAAATTCCCCCAAACTCCAGTTTCAGGAGCCGTCAAGACTTACCATAGCACAATCCCATCTCCCACAGCGTTGAACAGGTCATCTGTATTGGGGTTCATTGGAATCACATGCCTACAGTCAGGATCATTTTCCAGGGCTTTGTTTATCCAGTTCACAAAGGCATATTTTTCTTCCTCTAAGACAACCAATTGCAAAGTTAATACAGGCTTTTTCAGAACATAGCAAAGATTTTCCCCAAAGAGCCAGTGTACAATAGCCCAGGGAAATAAAAGCCTCACCATCACTTCCACACGATCTTATTAGAAATAAGGTATTATTTCCATAAAGAAATACAACATTCACTTCCAACTGCCAGTATATTCTTGTTCTTTACTTGTTACTCAACAAGTTTATTATATTCAAGTGTGACACAAAGACTTCATCAGCAAGCACAGTTAACAGAAAGAAATACACGTTTAACTTACACGCTTTTAATCTTGATTTACCCTCTAATTCTGTCCTGCTCTCACCTTGACCTGAGATTATTCAGCTACCAGAGAATAAGAGCGCAGGGCAATAGAAATCAACTGGTTTGGCCATATGGTGTCCAGTGACCCTGGACAGGGGTAGAAGGCAGGGAGATACCTGAGTAGGAGTGCTGGGTCCCCTCGCTGGAGAGCTCCGAGGTGCCCCCGATGGCACAGATCCCTTCCTTCCTGTTAATGGCTCTTCGGAATGTTTTGGCGATATCTCTGCTTTTCACTTCTTGGAAAATCTACAATTTAAAGTGCTCTGTTAAACAAGGAAAACTGCCTTCATGAAATGATCCCAGAATTGTTAGGGCTCGCAGGGACCTCTGGAGATCAGCTAGTCCAACCCCCAATGAAAGGACCACAGCAGAAGCTGTTTCTTCTTAGCTTTGAAACAAACTTCATAGCAAAGTCAGCAAATGTGAAGGGTCCAGGAAGAGGGTAGCAGTATTAAACTGAACATGGGGAGTGGGCAGAGAGCCATCCCACTCACTCAAACACATACTGCAAGTGCCTTTTGAAACAGAAGCATTAGGCATGAAGGACCTCACATACCTTTACCTTGTCAAGTAGATTTCAGGAGACCACAACAAAACCCAACATGAAACCTTTGCACTCCAAGAGCAGGTCCACATGCAGCAGCTTCCACAGGACCAAAGCTGAGAAAGCCCTTGTGCAATTTTAACCTTTCTGCGTAAGCCAGATGCTCGTGTAACTGTGACTTTAGTTCACACACAAGACTTTGCCCACAACCCAAGAAACCATCCTCTTCAAGTGTGTCAGAGCCAAACCTGTGATAGTGCGTAACAAGTGTTCCATTCACCGGCTTGAAAGCCTCAAAACTGAGCCCAATTAGTTCCAACCGTGCTGAAAACGTAAATGAAATGTGTACAGGTTCTCTAAACACTGCCCGGATGCAGCATGGTTAAACCATCTCCTGATGGCACACACAGGTTTTGATCACCCCTGTGATGGGGCAGAGGTAAGTGAAGACGCAAGAGCCCAGAAACTTGGGTTTTCTGCTTGGCTGGTTTTAGACATCAGGATTTTGATAGAGATTTATTTCTTTTCAAGTTTGCTGGCCTAGTTACTGGTATTGCACACCAGCTTTAGAATATGCGCCTTCATGCTGAGGAAACCCTAAGTCACTTGGCCACAACCTCAAGTCAGTTCATGTCATCCTTTGTAGCACAAACCCCAGCAAAAGTGCTCTGAGTTAGAAAACAGCAACAGTTCTGTTTGTAAAAATCCTGTAACTACAAGTAACCATTGCTTCTGCTCTCTAGGTTAGGTGCCCAGAAGACACTTTGTGTTTACTCGGTCATTGCTACCATCCAAATGTGACAGAAGAGATTTATTTCTTCCTTCCTAGTGAAAGTTAAGAGTTAGGAACCAGCTCAAACCAACATGCACCCAGCATGCACGTGTTCACAAATGCAAACCAGCTCCAACTTACTGGTTGACTCCGAACTGAAAAGTTCAGAGGGTCTGAAAACAGTTAAGGAACAAAAGGTGAAGATAAATTAGGAAATAGCAAGAAACATAGCTGAAAACAGCTCCCTCAACGCACTGCACATACTGTCCTTACTCTTCCAGCATTTCATCAGAGCGTTAAGAAGGATAAAGGGGTGGACATTAAACCTGTATCTCAGCAGTGCTGTGCTTTTGTAAGAATACAAATAATTACATATTCTGACCTATTTCTACAGAAAAAGGCTGTAGATTAGACCCAGCCTCTAGCTTTTCCTTTCTCCTTAGTTCTGTTCTTCCTTCTCAAGGCAATAAACGATCTGAAGTTTCCTGTGTCAGCATCTAGGACTAATCTCCAAGTGTGTCTTGAAACACCCTCTCAAGTCTTTAGCAAATACTTGCAGTTCCATTAAATTGAGAAAGGAAATGATACTGATTCACTGGGAAAACAGGCATCCATCTATGTGCCTGGAAAAACTGAGCAGCTTCCAGTCAATGCTGTAAGCCTGGAGAGCTACAAGTCTTTTTTCCAGTTGTCACCTCATGTGGAAATGGTCTCTTGGCCTCCAATGAAGTTTTCATATAGGAAAAGCACGTGGGTTCTATTTGTTTTTTGTTTAAAATCCAACATATTCCCCCTCTGTCCAAATCTAAGTGCTGGCAGTGACAGCACAGCACAAAACTCTGCTCTTAGGCAGAGATCTGTACAATGAACAGATTTTTAGTCCTCAAAAGTCATCAGTTTGTAGAAAGAAACTCGGATTAGGTAAGAAGCCAGGTTCAACCTCTTCTACTCCCTTCTTGAGCTTTGTCTAACAGGGAATTCAGAAACAGCACTTACATAGACAAACTCCTCAAAACTGATCTTCCCATCCTTATTCTTGTCGCTGTCGATCATGAGCTTCTGGATGATCTCTCTCACTTTGTACCCAGGCAGAGGCAGGTTGGCTTCCTTGAAGAGCTCGTGCAACTCGTAGTCACAGATGAACCCGTTGCTGTTGAGGTCTGAGGAAGAGAAGGGGCAAGAGGTTTTAAAACATGCCAGTACCCAAACATGACCAGCCCCAGGCAGCAGAAACACAGCCCCCATGTTCAGAAGTGCTTTACTGTGCACTGGGGATGTCTACAAGACATGGAGGCAAGGAGGAACCTCCTAGCGCAGCCCATCACAACACACCTGGTTTGGGGCCACATTGTGCAGAGCGTTCATCTCTGCTGAAAGCAAGATCTGTGCAGGACACGGACACATGAAAACACCAACCCCAAGTAGTAACTACTCAATGGGCAGCATCAAGGATACATCAGGAATCAAAGGCAGGTGGTAAATACACATGGTGATGCTCAGAGAGGATCCCAGTGCAGGCCATGTGATGGCTTTGGCTTTGGGCAGCGGCAACCTGGAAGCAGAGCTGACCATGTATGACCGGGTCTGGTGGAGAAGCTTCACAACAGAGCATCTCCATTTTTCATGATCTTCAGCGTTTTTCTTCCTGCATCTAACTGCAGCTGGCTTTGTGTTAGCAACAGACAGTAATGAAACACAGCACTTGCTCTGTTCTGAGCTGAAAACACCAAGTCAGCTCTGCACTTACACTTCTCTGTCACATTGCTAATGATGTTATCCACTTACTGCTGACAGAAAGCTGCAGCCAGATACTTTAATCCTGCCCAAGACTGCTCTGCGATGACACTTGCTTTGACGAGCACCCACCAAGCCAGGGCAGCACCATGTGCCAAAGCAGATGCTATTGCCTACGAGACTTGGGAAGAATGAAAGCAAGAATCTGGTAGGAATCTGGAGCTTTTCACATCCACAGATCCCAACCCCCTTGGGGATGTCACCACATCACATCAGCCGGGAGAAGAGAAGGCTCCACGGAAGCCTTATTGTGACCTTTCAGTGCTTAAAAGGGACCTGTAAGAAAGATGGGGAGAGACTTTTCAGCAGGGGCTGTGGTGATGGACAAGGGGTGATGGGTTTAAATAACAGAGGGGGATTCAGGCTGAATGTGAGGAAGAAACTTTGTAGAGTGAGGGTGGTAAAAAAGACCCCTGGCCTCGCCTGGCCTCACCACCCACCTCTTCCCATAGCCCACACAGGATTTCCCAGCTATTCCCAAGGCAGCAGCCTCTCCCTCAGGCCCTAGAGTTAAATGCCACTCAAGCAACAGCTTCTGCTGCCCCAGAGCCCTTGCATCCTCCCCAGCCTGCACGATGGAAGAGCCTGTGTTGGATTTTGTTCAAGAGGGAATCCCACAGCACTGCCACTGGGGTCAGTATTTATGCTTTATTGGGAAGCACTGTCAGGAATAAAGGAAAACAATCACGACAGCTCTAAAGTCCTGATTTTTTTTTCTTTTTAGCACAATCTGGAAGTCAGTTTCCTTGGAATGAGGCATCAGCAGTGGGGTTTAGGTTTCATTTCACAGCCCTGTTCCAGCAAGCAGCATGTCCACAGCACCACTTCAAACACCCTCATTTTCCACAGTCCTATGGGATTGTAAAATTGCTTTTGTAAGCTAGAGAGAAAGTGAAATTCAAATGCTTAGTGGCAGCCATCCAAAGCCAGATAGAGCAAACCTGTGCTCCCTCCTGCACCCAGGCCCCAGGTCTCAGGGTAAAGAGAAGCATCAATTCCAGCTGATTATTAAATACATTAAAATACTTTACAGAACGTCAGTGTTTACAATAATGCTGATGAAATAGAGTGCTTTGGGCCAGTGATCAATGATGGCAACATGCTGCTGTCTGGCCTTCAGTTTTAGAATTTTATTCCAAAGACATAGAAGCTTACAAAGGCAAGCTTTATTTAAGAGGCCAGCCTGAGATGTCATCAGCAAACTATTTCCCCTCTAGATAAATCACAGCTTCTTCTGTTACACTTATTACTAAACCTATCTCCACAATAGGCATCTTTTCCCTGCCTCACAGCCAGGGAAGGAAATCAGACAAGAATGGATTTGCTCATGTCCAGAGCCTATGGACCCCAAACAAACCTTTGCTTTCACCCTCAGCATGCCTTCAGCCAGCTTGCTTGACTGAACAGACCACAATCCTTTGCTACACTGCCAAATTAAGCAGGTAAACCCAGAAACACTTGTGCATCACTTCTTCCAATGGATCCACCACCTGAAACACCAAGTTTACATCTACCCCAATGTTAGCAGGCAAAGGACAGAGAAAAATCAGACTTGAAAAAGACATTGTCCCCTTGATAAGGTCATGGGTGTGATTTTGATTCAGATTTGGTAAAGCTGTTCTTCTTGACATGTCTAACTTAAGCATTCAGAAGTGTTTATGAACCAGCCTTCCATGTGCCATGTCTGAGCCTATTCAGAAGTGGAAGGGAAAACCACGAAGTATGGTATTTCCTGAGTCAAATGCCTGTTGGGCAGACAGCAGGGACCTGAGCTCCAAAGTCGCCATCTCTGCTGCACTGGAGGGATGCAGCTCCAGTTCTGGGGCTAGAACACCAGCATGATTGACTACGTGGTGGAATATGGACCCATTCTTCTCTCAACATGTCTGAAAGCCTTTAGATCTGTGAACAAGACAAATAGGGCTGAGACCTCTATCTCACAGGGCAGCTGCTTCCCTTCCTGCTGCCTCTGCTCCCCATCTGGCATCACAGCCAACGTTCAGAGGAGCAGGATTAAATAAACAAGGAGTCACCTTTGCAGCACCAGCAAGCCCCAGAGCTGTTTCCAGCATTCCTGCAGGCCCACCATATGGTGCCTTGCTGGATGTCCCGCAACGGGGCCAGATTTCATACGGAAGGTGGTCTAAAACCCCTCTGTAATGAAAGCTGAAATGGGATTCAGCAGCCGAAGAGCCTGTCAAAATAGAAGCTATCCCAAATGAAACCCTTTGGAGCACAGCCTAGTGTTACTAATGGAAGAAAGCGAGATGGGTTTAACAGAAAAGCCACAGCCCGGACCCATTATGATGTGCCTGATGCAAAGGAAACTGCAGCACATCTGAAGTTTCCTCTTTCCATGGACAGAGGCAGGGACAGCAGCGGAGCAGCCTGGGAGAGGTCCCACCAGCACGATGCTCGGGACCATCTCCTGCTCGGGTGCAGGTGGCGCAGCGAAGCCGCGATAAAACCCAAACGCGGCTTCAAGCTCTGGCTCAGCTTCCTGCGAGCACTTAAAATAGCTTAAATAACAGGATGCAAGAGGGGGAAGTAACCCACACATGTCCTTTTAAGGCTATATGCCCAGCAGGACACACTCCAGCAGGATCACAGATCCCTGTTTGCCTGCAGCCGGCAGCTCGGAGCATTGTTTCACCACCTTGCAGCACTGAACACAGTGTTCAGCCAGGGTAAGGGTTTTAAGCACTTCATGTTTCCAGAAAAGATGCTTATCTCTGCTATCAGAAGCAGGGAGGAGGAAGACAAATAAACAGAGCAAGTCTGCAGATAGGGTTGTACCATGCCTCCCTTGTGAAGTGCCACTGTTTGGCCAAGGGCAGAGATACACATACCTGCTCCAGGGAACAAATCCAGAGACCAGCTGGGATTTGGAGCAGTCTGCTCTTCTCCCCCTAACCTGCAGCCATCCAAAGTCTAGACAGTTCTTATGCCCCACTTAATGACTTTTGTCAGGAGGTAAAATGCTTTTTTCCCCACTGCTGTTTACTACTTGGATCATTCCCAACACAAAGACCTGCTTGTAGGATACTGGAAGCTGCTTCTGAAGATGCAGCTGACTTAAGTGCTGACTTTAAAGCATGGATTCTCACCTGTGGACTTCTAAGTAAGCAGTAAGTAGTCTACAGGACTCTTGCCTTTTGCTGGCTGTCAGCAAACAGTAAAGCAGCTTCATAGGAGATAGCGGATACCAGCAAGTGGCATGGAAGGCAAATGGTGACAGAGAGCACAGTAACACACCTCACTGTCTCGGTCTGGGCCAGCTGCATGCAGAAAACCTTGTCACACACCCTTCAAGTTCATCAACCTACACATCCAGAGCAACAACTTGGCCCATTCTAGAACTAAAGCAGGTCTCCAGGAAGCCCATGTAGCCACACAGTGGACCAGGCACATCTTGGTGGGCAGAAGCCACAGTGCAAGATGCTTCCTCCTTCCCACACCTACTTTGTGACATCCTAAGGGCCAACCACCTGAGCTTTGCTATAACCATGCTCTGAGCTGTGCTGCAAGTCTTCCAGGTAGCTGGGAGCTAGAACCCCAGACTCGTTTGTGTTGGAGGCACCTTAAAGCTCACCCAGCTCCAACCCCTGCCACGGGCAGGGACATCTTCCACTAGAGCAGCTTGCTCCAAGCCCCTGTGTCCAACCTGGGGCTCCTCCAGGCTGCCCCAGCCCAGCTCTCTGAGCCTGGCTCCAGAGCAGAGCTGCTCCAGCCCTCGCAGCATCTCTGTGGCCTCTTCCTCCTTCCATGAAAAAGGTTTCACTTTAAACAGCAGTCTTAGAACAACTTCTCCTCACATTCACTAGAGGTGCATTAGAAGTTCCCAGCAAAAGCCAGCAACCAATTAGCGACCAGTTCTATATCCCAGGGCAAATACAGCTCCTTTAGGCAAGAATACAAGGAATGAGAGCATTAAAGACACTCCTGACAGGAGTGTCCCACAGCAGTGCTTGCGGGCTGGACCATGCCTGAAGCTCACAACACAGGAGGCAGGTGAAAAGGCCTGGCAGATCCCATGTCACCTCTGGGTACGTGCGGGCTTCACCGCATTTCTCAGTGACACTTGGGTTGTGACACTGCCATTACCATTTAAAACCAAAGAGGGCCCCACCTCCTGAGCAGGGTGAGCTGGTTTCCTGGGTTCCTCCATGTTTCCAGTGCACAGGCAGCCACCCAACCTAATCTTGAACGTTTCCCACATACTCGTGACAAAAAGCCACCTCATCCCAGCCAGGTTAATCACTGTCAGTTTATCCGGGGACTGAATGTGTTGGCCTTATTAAGGGCTGCACGCCGAGGCACATTACACAACGAGAAGCACCATGGTCACCTATTTCCCTCTGCAGCAGCTCAATTCCACTGGCTGGAAAAGTCCCAGGCAGAGCAAGACAGGAGAGGGAATTGCCCAAAATGCAACTTGCATCACATCCCAATAGGAAACACTGCTCTGGGAGAACCAGCTGCCTTTCAAATTCATATTTCTCTCTGCAGACTGTAAGTTTAGAGCAAAAGAGAGTTTAAGAGCATCCTGTTCTAGAGAGCAGTTTACCCAGTACAGATGCCAGGCAACAACCAATTTGCTTCACCAAAAGGATGCTCAAAAGAAGGATAAAAAGCACTGCAACAGCTGGAGCATGAGCAGCAGGTTATGGAGGGGATTCTCCCCCTCTGCTGCGTGAATCGGAGACCTTAGAGCAGCTCCAGTGCCTGAAGGGGCTCTAGGAAACCTGGAGAGGGGCTTTGGACAAGGGCCTGTAGGGACAGGCCAAGGGGAATGGCTTTAACCTGCCCGAGGGGAGACTGAGATGAGCTCTTAGGCAGAAGCTCTTCCCTGTGAGGGTGCTGAGGCGCTGGCACAGGGTGCCCAGAGAAGCTGTGGCTGCCCCATCCCTGGCAGTGTTCAAGGCCAGGTTGGACACAGGGGCTTGGAGCAAGCTGCTCCAGTGGAAGGGGTCCCTGCCCGTGGCAGGGGTTGGAGCTGGAGGAGCTTTAAGGTCCCTTCCAGCCCAAACCAGGCTGGGATGCTGTGATAAGAACTGGAGCCACCAGAGGGCAATGCTCATGCACTGCAGCCACAGAGCATTTTCTCACCACCGCAAGCTGCTCCATAATGGCAGGTAAACAGGCATTAATTAGGTTTTGCCTTCAAGCTCGTCAAACAGTGCCTCAGATGCACCTGCCCCAACCAGAAACACAGCCCCTACACATTTACATGTGCATGGATTGGCCGACCTGCCAAAACCAGCATCCTCAGAGCCGAGCTCTGTGCCAGCCCTGGCTGCTGCCTGGGCTGCAGTACTGCAATACCAGCTTGGATGTATCTCCTGCCATCAGGAACCAACAAAGCCCACCCTGCAGCAACAGGGCAAGGCTCTGTGCCAGTGCTCATTGACAGCCCGGCTGCCACTTCCCTTTGTGCTCCTTGGCTAGAAGTGACAAGCCAGAAGCAACAAGGCTGCCAAGAGACTCCTCGGCATGCAGAAGACCACGAGAGCAACAGACTGCCCATGTAGCACGCACAGGGGTGGGATAAACCCATTTCACAGCAGACAGGAGCAAGGTGCTCTCCATGTTGTGACTTACCAACTTTGGCAAAGGCCTCCTTGAGGTCCTCCAGGTCATCTTTGGAGATTTGCATGGTGTTGGCCATCTCATGAACTTAGGGAGTACCTAAAGAGAGAAAACGGACACTGTGAAACCAGGCTGCCTTCAAACACCTGCAGCGTTGAACAGCAGCACAGCAACAGTCAGTACCAAGGTCGCTACAGTTCTCGAGGCAACGTTTATCTTTCCACTAAGAAAACAGATGTGTGGAGCTTAGAAGATGGTAAATGCACTGCTTAACAAGTCAGAAAGCCCATTAGCCTTGCTAATATTTAGCTGTGTGTATTTGTTTTATGGGTTATGCTGCTCTGCACACGTGAAGGTACCTGCCAGGAGTGTGTTCTGTAGGTTGGAGAAGCTCACACCTCCAGGGATCTCCTGAACAAAATCAGAATCCAGAGTTAAAAGTGAATGCTCTGCCTGCCTGTCCCTGAGAGCACACAGCTACCAAAGCCAAACAGCAAAGCTCTCAAACAGGGTCTTTCTGCTTTACCTGGTGCTGTTTGCAAGAAGGAATCAGTCTGGTTTTCTACCAGAAAAAGATTTGAACGAACACCTGCCTATTCCCCCAGCGCCAGGCTCTCAACAGACCATGTAAGCACCAGGCTGTCTGCATGGCACTGACCCCTCCACTCCCCTGAGCGAGGCACAGCAGGCAGACCCCAGTGCAAAACAGCCGGCACAGCAGGCACCAGCCACGCTCACACCCCGGGTGTGCAGGTCTCCATCAGATCTCAGCACTGAAGAAATAGCGAGGATGAAGCACACGGTGCCTACACCCATCTGTGTGATCCTCCTTCCCAAGCACCGACGAGGTGCCACCCAGCCAGCCTGGACAGGAGCAATCGCCATAAGGATGAGAAAAGGATGGGGCTGTTCAGGCTGGAGATAATCTGTGGGGAAACCTCAAAGCAGCTTCCAATGTCTGAAGGGGGCTACAAGGATGCTGGAGAGGGGCTCTTCATCAGGGGCTGTAGCGATAGGACAAGGGGTGATGGGTTCAGACTGAAACAGGGGAAGTTCAGGTTAGATATAAGGAAGAAGCTCTTCCCCGTGAGGGTGCTGAGGCGCTGGCCCAGGGTGCCCAGAGAAGCTGTGGCTGCCCCATCCCTGGCAGTGTTCAAGGCCAGGTTGGACACAGGGGCTTGGAGCAAGCTGCTCCAGTGGAAGGGGTCCCTGCCCGTGGCAGGGGTTGGAGCTGGAGGAGCTTTAACATCCCTTCAACCCAAACCAGTCTGGGACTGTATGCAGAGGCCAGTGACCTGCCCACATCCCCGTCCCATGCCATTCATGACAGCAGCATCAGATGTCCCGTTGGCACTCTGGCAAATACAACCACAAGAGACCAGTGATGGATGGCTCAATGCAAATAGGGAAACCTCCATGCACAAAGAGGCAGGCTAGATCAGCAAGTTCTAGCACCCATGCTAGCTGCAGCTCAGGGGCTTTAAAACTGGGGATCCAGACAGGCTCAGTGCAACTTCAAATGAGACTTGCATCCCCAGATTTTCCAGCTCCACCTTTGTTAGCTACAACTGCTCTGAGTTGAGAAATCAAAGGTTCCTCCTCTGCCTATGGGAACAGGCCCAGCTGCCACCTCCTTTGTAAGGAAGAGGATGAGAGTGAGCTCAGGTTTACAGTCTGGCAGCAGGCAGGAGCCCCAACAGGCTGCTCGAGCAACAAGAAGCTGTTTGACAAACGCCTGTGCTCTGATGGGCAACCCCTTTTGTCTGAGCCCCCCAGCTACCTTCACAAGCGCTTGTTGGCTTCAGAACACAGGTCTGCCTGTAGCTGTCTGCGACAGCCGGTCTGGAAAGCAGGTGACAGGGGAGCAATGGGCAGGGTGGCAGCCTGGGAAAGCGGCTCAGGCGGGTGCTCGCAGCACAGAAAGTCAACAAGAAGTTGCATCACCGCAGGGACATGAAGGGAAGAACATCGGACCCCACCTCCAACAACAGCAGAGCTGCCAGCGGGCAGGATAACATCAGTACAAGACACCAACAGCAAGACAGCCAAATCCATCCCTTGGCCTGTGCTGCAGGAATGGGGCAGGCGAGAAACCACGGCAAAGCTGCACTGGGCTTACAGGAAAGGGGAAAAGAAGACACCACGATTTTCCTTCTACTGTTTCACATGACCTGGCTCCAGTGAGCCCAGAACCCCCCCGTGTGCTGGGTGCACCCCCAGAGCGTGAGCAGCAGCTCAGGGAGGGGATCCTGCCCCTCTGCTGTGCTCTGGGGAGACCCCCCCTGCAGCCCTGATCCAGCTCTGGGGCAGCAGCACAAGAGGGACGTGGAGCTGCTGGAGCGAGGGCAGAGGAGGGCATGGAGCTGCTGCGAGGGCTGGAGCAGCTCTGCTCTGGAGCCAGGCTGAGAGAGCTGGGCTGGGGCAGCCTGGAGAAGAGAAGGCTCCTGAAGGGGAGACCTTAGAGCAGCTCCCAGCTGCCCATCGTGCTGCATACCCAGGCCACCACATCTTTCACACCAAAACAAGCAGCAAACACGATAAAAAACCTGCTCTGTTTGACTTCATCATGGAAATGCCACACTCTGGATATGTCCTGCAGTTGTCGGGGGGGGGGTCTTCACTTAAAAACCGCCTCCCTTCCAGCCCCAGTGCTGTTCAGATCAGTCGGGATGGTTATAAAGCAGGTTCACCTTTCAGTTTTCACACTGCTTCTTCCTTAGTGTTTCTCTGCTTGAGAGCAGAGAGGGGGAGTTTGAACCAACAGAGAAAGCAGAGTCCTGACCTCGTGAGAGCTGCCTGGGAAGGGGAAAGCGTGTAAAGCTGGAACAGACAGTATATGAGGAGCTTAGGGAGCCACAAAGGTACAAGCTGACTGGGACTATTGAGCTCCCAAAGCAAGTTCTCAGAGCTCTTTGCAATGGAGACACATCACCCCCAGCACCCGGCTGCAGGGCAGGAGAGCCTCAGGTTTTGTTGTGTGGGGGTTTTTGTGGGTTTGTTTGCTTTTAACAGCTGAGTCTGGGCATTCAGGCTGTGTTTTTCCATTCACAGTTGCATTGTTAAACAAGAGCCTTTGTCTTCGTGGATATAGAAAGCCCTTTTATCACACTGGCAGAGGGATCACACACCAGCTGCCTCTGTGGGGACACAGCACCACGCTGCTCACGCCACACCACGGCACATTCACTTCCACATGAGCAAAGCCCCTGCCAGGGCATGCAATGACAGCCAGAGACAAACGGTAGCTGTGGACCTCAGAGGATGGGAAATGCACTGCTTACCAAGTCAGAAATCCCATTAGCCTCCTTAATATTTAGCTCTGTGTATTTATTTTATGGGCTATGTTGCTCTGCACACATAGAGTCACAGCCTGGTTGGGGTTGGATGTCCCTGATGAAGAATCTGTAGTGATGGACAAGGGGTAATGCCTTCAAACTTAAATAGGAACGTACCTGCCACCAGTGTAGATGCATTTTAGAGGGAGGAAGAGAGAGCAAGGGGGAAAGAGGAGGCAGAAGTGAGCTTGTAATCCTCCACCCATTTTACACTCTGATGACAGAAAGGCTATCAGTCAATGCACACATAAGCAGAGTGTATGAGGAAGGAGTTCCTGCTCCAGATCCCTTTTGCTCCTGCCTTCATCCCTCTCTCCACAGAAGAAAACCAAAGGCAGCTCCATAACACATGGATGGACTAAAGATGCTCCAGAGAAGAGCATGGCTGGCAGATGGTGCAGCCTGTTTGTGCCACAGAATCCAAGACTGGTTTGGTTGGAAGGGACCATAAAGATCACCCCATTCCCTGCAGACTTCTCTTTAAGCTGCAGATCAGAGCTGCTTCAAGTGCATCTGAGGTTTTCCAGTATCAACTCCCTTCCCAGAGAGCTGCTGTATAAAGTTTCTGTGCAAACAAGTTTTATAGCTCCTAAACACAGAGCAGTCATCAAACCGGGGTTAGTTTATTTGCTCTCCAGGAAGAGCTGCAATATAGACAAGTCAGATGGAGCTGCCCCAGCACCTGTGTTTTCACAGCTGGAACCCACCTTCAGTGGGACCATCACCTGAAGGATGCACTTGGGTGCTCAGACAGCACCTTAACACCACTCAAACCCAGAGAAGAGATCCCCAAGACCCTTTCCCAACTGGACAAATCCTGGGAGCTGCATCCTGCACAGATGATCAGTGAAACATCACAGAATCCCAGCCTGGTTTGTGTTAAAAGGACCTTAAAGCTCCTCCAGCTCCAACCCCTGCCACGGGCAGGGACACCTTCCACTGGAGCAGCTTGCTCCAAGCCCCTGTGTCCAACCTGGCCTTGAACACTGCCAGGGATGGGGCAGCCACAGCTTCTCTGGGCACCCTGTGCCAGCGCCTCAGCACCCTCACAGGGAAGAGCTTCTGCCTAACGTCTGTGATACTCACGCCAACATTATAAAGTGTATCTAAGTAATTCTTACGTCTAGATTTAAAGACTGCTGCTGATATTTGTCAAATTTTTAAGGGATGTGGATGGAAATTGGAGACATTTCTTTCTATTTATGAAATAAACGCAACCATCTTGTATTCTCAGACTAAATCAGGCTCACATTGAATATTATGAATATCTCCGAGTACCCACAAACTCCCTGTGGCTCATCAGCCAAACAAACCTTTACTCTAAAAATAAAATCTCCTTTCATGTTGTAGTAATTCATGGACTTTCCACTTCAATTCAAACTTACAGCAGCTCGGCCTGCTTTCAAACTGCCTTTTAAAGCGGGGGGGGGGTGTATGTGCATTCAGGCACTTGCACATCTCCTTAAAAGCTGGAGGTTTAGTCCCATTTTGAAAGCACATGGCAACCAAATATTTCCCAACAGCCACTTGAACACTTCCAAGAGAAACAGAGCTGGAATTTGCTGCTGATCCAAATGGAAGGATTTGTTTTCTTAGCAGCTCCGTGTTCATTTGAAAACCGAGCTGCTCCGTCCCTCCCAGACCCACCCTGCTTTAATATCTCTACAAGTGACTGATTAACAGCACCGAGGTGTTTATGCAAACGTGGACGCACAGGGAAGTGCCAGGGAAAAGGCATTAACGTGCCCCTTTTCCACCTGAGCAAGGAGCCAGGAGCGAGCTGGGTCTGGGCTGGACCAGCAGTGACTCAGCCCCGGCGCTCCGCACGGGAACCTGCGCGTTTGCTGCTCTCCGTGCGGAAGGCTCCATCCAGACAGAGCACAAGTCACTCGCCATCAGCTCATTAGAACACCTCAGAACCTGCCTATCTCTGACCATGGACCCAGCACGGAGCACTCTGCCGTCAAACACCGAGTCCAGGCAGGCGGCAGAGCCCCCGGGGCTGGCGGCACTGACGCAGCCCGGCTGATCTGGAGGGGATCCTGGTGATTCAGCCCCAGGATTCCTGTGGTTCACCCCATCCTCCCCGTCCTGCACTCCCCGGCTTGCCTTGTCCCATTCACCCCACCCAGCTCCTTTGGCAAGAACACAGAATCCCAGCCTGGTTTGTGTCGGAAGGGACCTTAAAGCTCCTCCAGCTCCAACCCTGGCCACAGGCAGGGACCCCTTCCACTGGAGCAGCTTGCTCCGAGCCCCTGTGTCCAACCTGGCCTTGAACACTGCCAGGGATGGGGCAGCCACAGCTTCTCTGGGCACCCTGTGCCAGTGCCTCAGCACCCTCACAGGGAAGAGCTTCTGCCTAAGAGCTCATCTCAGTCTCCCCTCGGGCAGGTTAAAGCCATTCCCCTTGGCCTCTCCTTACAGCAACAAGAGGCAGTGAAAGCTTGCAGCGCACAGATGTGGTCTGACGAGTCCTCCAAGATAAATACTGACTGCAGCTTTTGGGGGAGACAGGGAAGTTTAGGGGTGGATGGCTTGTAAATGAAAACCTATTACAGAATCCATCCTCTCCTGCTCATAAATCAGTTTGTGTGTTTCAAGCAATGTTTTGTTCATCAGGTTCCTCCCAGGCAGCACCCACAGGTTGGTTGTTAGCAAACACCGGGCTGTGGGAAGCACAGAAACTTGGGTTTGGCAATTTCCATCCATCCAGTCACCAAGCACGGGCTGCAACCAGACTTTCACCACACTTTCATCTTTCCATGGCAATAGGGGTCATGCTGATGACAGCAACGAGTAGATGCTACGCCATCCACAGCGAATGTCGACCCCTCACCAGCAGCATGACACTGCCACAAACCACTGCCCCCAGAAACATCTTTGCTGGTGCTCTTTGCATGAACGTGGTGCTCATGGACACAAACAGAGGGGTTCCTGTCTCCTCAGGCAGCTGTTTCCCTGCCTCAGGAGGAAAGGGGCATGCGAAGCTTTGGGCAGGTATTCCTTTGCAGTGCCAGGCTTGGCTCAGGAGCTGCATCCCTCATCGGTGGCTCTTCCCTTCAACCAAGCTTTCCCTACCCCATGCACATCAGGGTCAACACCAATGGAACTACAGCTCTGCTCTCAAGGTCTGCAGTGCTTTAACTATTGAAGACCTCTGAGCTGGAATGCCTCAAAAGCAGTCGTCCAAACCCAGCTTTCTTTTATTATTAATCCAGCTTTCCCCATCCATGCACAGCACCAGTCAACTCATCCCAACAGGCCCAGGATCAACCACACACATATTCAACTCTAACACTGGATTGCTTTAAGCTTGTCTTGCTGTTTGAATTTACTGGCTCACACCTCTAAATCCTCCAGCCTCCTCAAGCTACTGCCTTTACCCACAGAGAACACACTTTGACTGGTCCATGCTGCTTGTGTAGCCCATCAGCTACTACAGAATCATATGGTGGATCTCAGGGAAAGGACACAAGACTGCAGATAGCAATTGCCACAGCACAGGCACTTTACAGCTCAGTTCTTCCCAATCCCATCAAAAGATGACCTCCAGCTGCAGGGCTCTTGAAGCATCTCTATGTCAGCAATAGTCCCATCAGTGGGTTTTGCTTTGTATCCTCCCAAATCCCTGAAGCTGTCATGCTGGGAAAGACCAGCTCCCTGCTAGGCTTATTGTCACCTGGGAGCAGACTGTGAGACTTTGCTCCCATTGTTACACAACTCTGCTGCTGCAGGGGAAAAGCCTGTCAAATCCATCAGGAGCACAGACACACTGGAATTAGTCCCTGCACTTGGCCTACAGCTACTCCCTCCAGACTGGGGGCATGTCTTTATGGGGTGTCCACCTCTGGACACGTACCTTCCTCCATGTTAAAAACCCAGTCTCTCCAAGCTAAACCTGTGCAGAACGATGCCAGAGGTTCTAAGCAGCACCTGGGGAGATGCCCAGCAGGGATCTGGGCTGCCCAGAGGCAGGGTCACTCCATGGTATGGGAACAACAGCAGAAGAGTTTTCCTGTGCCTCCTGCTCAGACTTTAACCACTGCCCAAGGTCCACGGACAGCCTGGACAAGCTGATCCTTCAGTTTTTGCATGCTCAAAGTGTTTTCTCTCCCTTCAAGACAGAATCCAATTCACCAGCTCAATCATCTTAAACCCTTATTGAAAACAACTGCTGACCCATCAGCCAATTCACATGCTCTGACACCCTACACAGCCAAGGAGGTGGCCCAGAAAATGGTCGAAGTGTTCACCAGCACCCAGAACCGTGCTGGAGCCAGAACCCATAGAAAACCCAAAATCAGCATCAAACCTGCTCACAGCAACAAACAGGGATCAGCCCCTTGCTAAAAGCCCAGGAAAGCCTTGGCCTTAAAAGCAGCCTCCAAAATGCTGCAAAGCTGGGGATACAGCACAGAAATCTGCAGGGATTTGAGTATCCAACTCGCTGGATGAGCTTTAAGGTCCCTTCCAACCCAAACCACTCCACGATTCTATGATCCCCATGCAGCCCTGAGGGAATATGAACCAGAGCTGCTTCTGATGCACATTAAGCAGTGACATGCAATCCTGGAGCAGAGCAGACGGATGCTTGCTTACCACCATGACCCAGCATTTACTATCAGGAGGCTGAAGTGGCAGAAACATGAAACTGGTTTGGGACTCAGGGAAAGGAAAGCATGGATAGGTTGCTGCAAACCTACATCCTTCTCTGAATGCTCCTGATGTGGATGACCAGGGCCAACGGGATGGGATGGAGGTTCAAAGCAGGAGCAGAGCTGGCTGTCAAGGAGGAGAGCAGCTACCTGCTAGACCTTGCTGCTGCTGCTGCACTCACAGGTACTCATCGCCTGGTGTGACCACCTTGTTGCTCCAATTCTATTGCGTGTATCTGCAGAGTACTTACAATCTGCAGGGAACAGCAGAGACCAGATGAAACACCCCTCAGGGCACCAGCGAATTGGTCCTTAAAAGCTTCTTTACAAAATACTTCTCCCAAACGTTGCATTTTGGCACAGTTTTAGCAGAGCAGCTTCTCCAGGATGAGAGCACATTCGCGACCATGACCTCCTAGATTTATCTCACTCTTGCATTGCAGTAGCTTGTTCACATCAGTGGAAACGGAGCAGCAAAATTCCCGGTTAACCCATTAGTCCAACATGAACCAGGTGAGCCTTTTGAGACCTCTCAGGAAAGGAAGAGCTGATCTCTCATCCTGCCTGGCACTTGCAAAAGCAAGTAACATTCATAGATAATTTAAACCTAAGTGCAATAAGGTAAAAGGGGGGGGGGGGCAGGGTCAGATGTCAGCTAATGGACTGAGACTTGGAAGGCTTAATGTAAATTCCTGGCTCAGGCACAGAAAACTCATGCTGGCCTCTCAGGAAATTCTTATGCTGATAATAACTCTAACTCTTGTGTAGTTCCCCAAATAAAAGCAGCATTAAACACTTCCTACTGCTCATTCAGTACCTTAACCATAAATGACTTCAAGAAAGGACCCACCTCTTACCACCCACTGCAAAACTCAGAATAAGGCAACCCTCACTGTATGACGGGACTCTCAGAGTGATGGTGGGAAAGCCAGGGTGTTCCCCACCTGCATAAGCAAGGAGGAGTGAGGATCACAAGGCTAAAACAGATAAAGCAAGAAGCATTACTCGGTCTCGGTAACCTTCCCTCCTGCCCAGGCAGGGGAATCAGCAAGATCCCTAAATTAAATCACAGCACAGTCACTGCCTATTCAGTGCCAGCAAACAAGCTCCTGCAAGCCAAACCCCCAGCGTGATGGTGTGATCCCGGGAGAGCTGGACCAAAGCGAGCCTCAGCGGTTCAGCCTGGCAGGGTGGGTTCTGTGCAACCCTTTACCAGGTACAGCCGTGGTGGGGCGATTCTGCAGTGTGTTCATCAGTCTGAAGGTGAACAGACCTGGCCTGAAATGGGACAACCAAGCTCAAGGCAGACCTCGTTCCAGTCTTCAATACCTAAAGGGATCTAACCTGCCAGAGGGGAGACTGAGATGAGCTCTTAGGCAGAAGCTCTTCCCTGTGAGGGTGCTGAGGCGCTGGCCCAGGGTGCCCAGAGAAGCTGTGGCTGCCCCATCCCTGCATTCTACGATTCTATGAAATCCCAGCAGCTGGGCAACTGCTGACCCCATGATAAACATCCAGAGAACTGTGTTAGAGATTCACAGGCTGGTTTGCATTGCGAGGGAACTTAAAGCTCATCCATTCTCAACCCCTGCCACGGGCAGGGACCCCTTCCACTGGAGCAGCTTGCTCCAAGCCCCTGTGTCCAACCTGGCCTTGAACACTGCCAGGGATGGGGCATGCCTTAAAAAAGAAACAAACCACTAGAAACTGCGAACCCTGCTCTATGCATTGCCATTGTGTTCTAAAAGTCTCTTAGAAACCACAAATTTCAGTAACTGATCTCATACTAGAAAAACCGAGTGATAAAAGAAGAAAAACCTTTTCCGATCCTCCCCTGCTGCCTGTAATCTTGTTTGGCAAGCACTTGGGGAAAGGGAAAGAAGTCAAAATAATTTGATCCAGAGGAGGCAAGCATCAGCAGAGTGCAATACATCAGTGTCGCTGCATAGCTGTCCTACCAGCTTCTGGAAGTATAAAACCAATCTGTAACTTCCACGTTTACTTTCTCTAGAGAAGCCAGCTCAGATCCTATCTACCTTGACAAAAGCAGAAACATCAATCTCAAAGATGAATGTGAAAGAGCTAGAGGAGCAGGAGAGCTGCTGGCTTTGCCTCCCGGGAGGCTGCCACGATAGCGCCATCGCATTCGCTCTGACAGCAGGGTGTTCCCCACACTCCTCTGTAATCTAACTTCTTTTGGGGAAGAGCCATAGGGAGCAAAGGGGAGCAGCGGCAAGCTCTGCTCTGCGACTCTTGGACTGTGAGCAACCATTCCTAATCCCTGCAGAACGCACCCCAATCACCAGTTTCAAGGCAAGGCAGGATCTCCAAGGTGCATCCAGCATCCACACAAGTTCTCATTGGGTCCTTTCAAGCTGCTCTGCCACCTCCCCCTCCTCCCCTGGTTTAGCAGCTCTGCCAGTGCGCAATACCCCTAGGACAGGTGTAGTGGTTAAGGAGATGTGTGCACCATAAACAGCACACAGCCTCCTTGCTACTCCAAGCTTCAGGAGGGTGAGTCCTCCAGCTGTGGAACTCATTCCTTACAGCCAGATGTTTTGCAGAATAAAAGCAGGGTAAAAGTAAAATACAGCTAAGCAAAACCTCAGAGCAACACGTTCAGCATAAACAAAATCAGGAAACAAAGCAGCCGCACGAGATGTGTTTTATGGGATTCCAGACATGTTAAGTCTAAGTTTTTCAGCACTAAAAGTTCAGCTTTTCAGTCCAATACTCTTTAGAGTATTCTCTATGGAAGTGTTCAAGCTAGTAGTGACTGCTAAAGCATTTGACAGAGGGTCTGTGCTGACTTCCAGCACCAAGCACAGCCAGCCTCCAGCACAAAACACAGCAAGTTCCTCACTTCGGACACAAAACCCTGCCAGGCTGTGATGCCGGATGCCAGTTCCCGCCGGAGCAGCACTGGGAGCGCAGCCCCTCCAGGCAAAAGATCCCCAGCACTTGGGGAGCCACGGCAGCCAATTCCCCGAGAGCTCTCAGAGCTCCTCACGCTTTCTGCAGGCAGAGCTTTAAACACTGAACTCTCCAAACATGCAAGTTCGAGCAGTTCTGCTTTTTAAAGGGCTGCTGCAGACCGAGACGGGATTAAGATGTGCCGAGACCGAGGTTTCTGGGAAGGCAACACCCTCAGTCCTCCCCTGGGACATTCGTAGCCCGGTGATGTAAAGTCAGTGGCGGCACTCGCTGCCGCCCTGTTTGCATGTGCAAAGATAAACCCCAAACCTAAAACACATCAAACCCCCAAATTAATCTTTTCCTTCTGCCTCCAGCTATTCCCCTTGACCCACTCCAGCAGCAGATGCCTCGCAGGCACAAATCAAAGCAAAACAAGTCGCCGCAGGATGATCTCTGGCGTGTGCTCGCATCCCTGCAGCCAGGACCCCAAGCGGCAGCATCCCAGGAGCACCCTTACCTCTGCTCCTCACCGGAACGGGTCCGTCGGCCGGGCTGAAGCGTGTCTCAGCCGCGGAGCGGATCCGGACAGCCAGCATTCCTCCCAGCATCCCCGCCCCGCAGATGGGAGGTCGCTTCCCCAGAGCCACGGAAGGGATGCGGTCATGGCGTGGAAAGAGGCATTGGAAAGGCTGAGGGACAGGCTGCTCGGGTGCGGGATGCTCCAACTGCTGCTGTGCTTTTAGTGCTGGGCATTTGGGAGCAGGAGCCAGTCAGACATAATAAAGCTTTTAGGTAAGCAAACTGACTTCTAGTTATTTATTTAAACAAAAAAGACCTCTTTCACCTTTACCGGTTTAAATTCAGTGCAGTTTGCTTTGCTGGCTCTCAGCTTGCCCAGCCAAACAGTGACATGGGGCTTGTATTTTATGTACTTATTCTATTGATATCTTTAAAACCAACAGCAGCTCACAGACAGAACAACGCGGATCCAGACCTATTTGGCCCTGGTCCACACTGAGGGAGGATGCTTCCTGCTATTTCACAGCACAATGGCTCCAAAAGAAACCAACAAAGTGGTCTGGATGGGTGGTAAATACCGAGTGCAGAGCTGGTCCATAATACAATTCATTTCATTACCTCAATCCTCCCTGTCTGCTCACATTGAACCCAGGACAGACATCTGCTACTAACCAGGAGGGCACAAGCAACAGAAGCATCATGTTCTGTGTTATTGCTGATGCAACGCACAGGAGCAGAATCAGTCACCAGAAAGGTTAAGTGGGATTTCCAAAGCATCATCACCCATTGCAGAAATTTCCATTCCTGTGAAACCCATCATGTTCAAACCCTCCCATAGCTGGAAGGAAAGGACATCACTTACTAATGCTCCAATTAGTGAACAATTTGAAGAACCTGTGACCCTTCTGAAAATTGAGAACACTGAACCAACAGGCTCATTTTTGGTTGTTTCTCTTTAAAAGTGCTGCCAGGCAGGACAGGGAGTCAGGACCCGGTGCCATTATTTGGGTAGCACCTGAAAATTTGGCTTCCAGCTGTTAAGTTCTAAAGGAGGTATAAAAGGAAGCTCAAAACCCAACCCCAAAGCCACAACCTGACAGCTTCCTCAGGATGGCAAAAATAATGGGAACCAAAATAGACATTTTTACACCCAGAAATGCAGCTGCAACTTAAAAGGAAAGACACTGGCTTGAAAAACACTTCTGCACTCCACCGAGGTCAGGCTGCCTGAGCATCACACAGGGCTTAGGGGAGAGCGACTCGAACTCTGCTCTGACCTTCAACAAGAAGCTTTAGCATCACTATAGCCCCTGGCTCCAACCTGGTGACTGCATCCACCACATCCTGGGGCAAACACCAAACATGGGGAAGCTGGTTTCGGGAAGTTCAGTCCCTCCGCACCTCGCTCCACGTGTGAGCACGCTGCACAGTGTAAATTCTCCCTGTAAGGTTTGGGAAGTGCTGATGCTTTGGGGCTTGGCAGGTCCTGGGGGGAGCGAGCCAAACCCCGCTCCCAGACTGGGTTATGTAACATCTATCAATGGCAGAGCCATCGCAGGAGCAATGTGTGCTTTTGGGAGGGAAAAGACAAAACTCTCCTCTCCTTGTACCTGGCATCCCTGTTGCTGGGATAGAAAAGCAGCATGTGCTGGTGGCAGATGCTGCGGACACCTAAAAGCCACCAGCCCATGGACCTTCACACCTCTACTTCTTTCTTTTCATGTAATGCATCCTACAGGGTATGATCCCCATTCGCTCTGCTGGGACAGGAACGGGCATTGCTACCCACTGCCCTCAGCACAGATCCCCAGCAGCTCCACCACGAGTCCAGCTGCCATGTGGAACGCCCTCCTCCACATGTGCCAAGGCTCCGCAACAGCCAGTTTTTCCACCACTTTCAGAGCCCTCTGCTCTGCCAAAGCTCCGAGCCCAGCCCTCTCGCTCCAACCTGCAATTACACTCAAGCCTAAAATAGCAGCTCAGCGGTGCCAGCACCACTCACGGCTGCGTCATGCCCCGAGACCAGGGTGTGGTGATGGCAGAACCCTGCTCCCGGCGCTCCCAGCCCGCTTCCTGCAGCGGGGCTGGGCACGCACCGCTCCCCGCAGGACCAAAATAGGGAGTTTTCTGGTCAGGGCAGCGCACGCTGCGCATTCCCCTGCCCAACAGCCTTGTAGGGAAGCAGGAGGTGCTCGGGAGGGACCCTGCCCAGGTGACGCCGCCGAGGGAGCAGGCGGATGAGGTGTGCGCGCAAGGAGGACTTGCGGCACCGGCAGGATCCCTCCAGCGCATCCTTGCGCAAGGACACGGCTCCTCCCCGGCCCCACTGCCAAGTTTCGCTGGGAGGCCGCTGACAGGTATTTGCCCTCCAGAGATTACTCAACAGCAGCGGAGGGAGCGGCAGCCACTGCCTTCCTCTGCCTTTCGGGTGATGAAGGAGCAAGGGGTCAATCCAGGAGTCACCCCGGCCCTCTGCTCTCACCGGGGCCGTCAAGAACAGTCCCTCTGGCGAAGCTCTAAGGGAGGAAAGGAGCACATTCAAGATCTTGCCTAAAGGAAACCTGGAGAGGGGCTTTGGACAAGGTCCTGTAGGGACAGGCCAAGGGGAATGGCTTGAACCTGCCAGAGGGGAGACTGAGATGAGCTCTTAGGCAGAAGCTCTTCCCTGTGAGGGTGCTGAGGCACTGGCACAGGGTGCCCAGAGAAGCTGTGGCTGCCCCATCCCTGGCAGTGTTCAAGGCCAGGTTGGACACAGGGGCTTGGAGCAAGCTGCTCCAGTGGAAGGGGTCCCTGCCCGTGGCAGGGGTTGGAGCTGGAGGAGCTTTGAGGTCCCTTCCAACACAAACCATTGCTTTCCGGCCCACTCCAACTCCTTGTTGGCGATGTCAAGAGATGTCATGACAGGACAACTAATGAAAGCCATGATGATGCACCAGTCCCTGGGTATGCTGCACTAGCCCCAGTGATTTTTGGGAAGGTTTTTGCCTGCAGGCACATGTAGCTCCTGCCTGAAACAAGATGTTTGATGGGATATTGCCAGCTCCACTGGAGAAGACAGGGCCAAAAGCATAACCAGCTGAAGGAGAAGCCAGGTAATCTAAATAGTCTTATCCATCATGAAGACGACACCATGCGTTGAGCCAGGGCTCCAGAGAGCAAAGCAGAGTGGCCATCCACTGTGGCTGGGATCAGTGACCATTTGCCATGTGCCAGACACTCCCCTCCTCCAGTTCTGTCCACATCCTCTTTCAAAGAGAAGGATTTAATGAAGTTATGCACAGATGGACAGAAGCACCCTCCCCTGTGCTTTGGGACACAAACTGAGGCTTTATGCCCTTCTTGCCTTCACCTTCAGTTGCAACCAACTGCAGAGAACATTGCCCCGACGTAAACAGTTCTGGAAGGATTTGACAACTGAGGAGCAAGCATTTGGCCTCAATTCCTCAATTTATCAGTCTTTTTAAAGCAAAGAAACACCAACCCATCTTTGCTAATTTCCCCCCTAAAAGCTTCCTGAGCTGCTCTTTCAGTGAGCCTGTCATCAGGAAGAAAGCAAGACATCCGTCAGCCTCATGCTTATTTAATAAAACCCTTGCATATGCAGCAGGGATGGAAAGTTCGCCTTGATTGAAAACACGCTTCCAAACCAGAGGAGGATTCTGCAGTGCAAAACAGATCTGAGGACTTCTCTTGCGCTCCAGCTTAGCGGTGAACAGCGTGGCTATGGGCAGCATCGAGCAGGGAGCCCTGCAGCCACCAAGGAAGCCAGTGGGCATGGCCAGAACACCCTGCAAAGGACATCTCATGCCTTGGTATTTCAGAAGGAAATCAGAGGCTCCACTGATGTCAGCTCCAGGAAATGAGCCACAGGCAGATGATGCCGGAAGCGGCTTTATATTTAGTACTGAGTCACCCAGCTGATTGAATTCAAAAGACACAAAAGGTGGGTGTGGAGAGGGGCAACGTGGGGGAAAAATGAACGAGTTATTCCCTTGAGACCATGAGCAAGAGGGACTCTGCTGTGGGGTGGGTTTTCCATACAGGAATAGACAATCTCAGGCTGACCTGGGATCCCTTCCTGCACTTTCACTGGAAAACAAGTGTCCAGATGTGCTGCACTGCCCAGGGCCAAGCCAAAGATGCTGCTGGCTTTGGGTACCACTGGGATCTGCTCCAGTCCATCCCATTGGCAGGTCTCAGGCCTCAGAAGGGCAGCAGCACTTCCGAGGCACTTTGCCATCCTTTCTGCTATGTCTTTGGTGAGACAAAGAGGCCTCTGGGAGGAATTTGGAGCTGAAAATATCTTTAATCCAGTTTTGCAGCTCCATCTGAAGCACCGGGAAGTGCACCTTGCACCTATCGCATCCCAAAGAGAACACTTTCCTTTGGGATGATGACGGCAGCATGAGGTGAAGGCTGATGAAGACAGAAGCACTCACAGAGCAGCTGCCCCAGGTAGGGCTGGCATCACGGCAGGCTGCCATCCAAAGGCCACCCTGTCCCTCTCCATACTCCTTCTCAGCATTCCAGCCCAGTTTGGGGCCAAAAGGACATCCGCACCAGGAAGGAGGGGCAGAGCATGGCACCCCAGTTAGACCAGCTCAGTCGCATCACAGAGCTGGCCACTGGAGAAAGGGTGGCAGTGGACTGGTAGGAGGGTTGCACAAGTACAAACATATTATTTCATCTTCCACTTCAACTGCCAGGTCTATCCACCAGCCAACCACCAGTCATAAGATTGGGTTTTGGTGTCTCCCCAAACTTCCTTTTTTCTGCATGTCAAAAGACCTTAGTGCAAAGAACTACATTTCTATTAAATTGCAGTTTCTGCAAATGAATCTAAAGTTTATTCCATAAGGATGCAGTCCATAGGGATGCTTTATACAACTCAGTTGTAAATGTGTCAAAACTGGATGTTGCCAGAAAACGGATCAGAACAGCTTCTCTGTGCAGAGATCTTGGGCAATCAGTCACTTGTGCTCTGCAGCAGTGCAATTCCAGCATAAAACACTACTTTCTTGAGCAGCGGCTTCAGGTGGATCATCATCTCGAGCATCTTCTCCAGGTGAGCAGGGCACTGCCTAAGCCATGTCCAGGTCTAGTTACTCAGAGAAGCTGTGGCTGCCCCATCCCTGGCAGTGTTCAAGGCCAGGTTGGACACAGGGGCTTGGAGCAAGCTGCTCCAGTGGAAGGGGTCCCTGCCCGTGGCAGGGGTTGAAGCTGGGTGAGCTTTAAGGTCCCTTCCAACCCAAACCAGGCTGGGGCTCTATGGTTCACCCATAGACAGGAAAGGGTTATAGCACTGCTGTCACAGCCTGCTCCAACCAGCAAATAGACATTGAGCCAACTCTTGATCACTGTCCAGACCAATCTGCTGCAAACCACTCCTGACTGGTGAGGCGGCTGTGGGACACTACCACTGGGTGGCTCTTCAGCCCCACGTAACTCATCTGCAGGTCACTTCCCACTATCAGGAAGTGTTTTGGTGCTGGGGAATCAAGGCAGAGCTGGTAGAGTCACAGACCAACAGTGGCAGCATCCCATACACCCAGCCCAGCCTAGAAGGACCTTCGGGGAGACACTGGTATCTCATTGGAATGTCCTGCCAGATGCTGGAGGTACAAGATTTCAGCACATGGCTCATCATGTTATGTAAGTGGGCCTAGAAATTCAGCTGTGCTGAACTAGTCCAGAATCTCACCCCAAGGGACCTTGAAGCTTTTCCTGGTATTTAGCTCATGCCTGCATTTGTTGGCTTTCTCCCTTAACTGCTCTTTTTGTCTCAGACCCCAACAGAAATCTTCTGTAGGTTTCAAGTCACCGGGATGTTCTAGGGCACTGGAATTCATTTCTGTTCAGAACAGTGGAGATACTGGAACTTTCTACTTCTATGGGGTTTTTTTTGATACTTTTTTGAAGAGATAGGGGAGGACAGGGACATAAAACAGGAAACCTGGAGAGGAGCTTTGGACAAGGGTCTGTAGGGACAGGCCAAGGGCAATGGCTTGAACCTGCCAGAGGGGAGACTGAGATGAGCTCTTAGGCAGAAGCTCTTCCCTGTGAGGGTGCTGAGGCGCTGGCACAGGGTGCCCAGAGAAGCTGTGGCTGCCCCATCCCTGGCAGTGTTCAAGGCCAGGTTGGACACAGGGGCTTGGAGCAAGCTGCTCCAGTGGAAGGGGTCCCTGCCCGTGGCAGGGGTTGGAACTGGAGGAGCTTTAAGGTCCCTTCAACCCAAACCAGGCTGAGATGGATGTGCTGGGAAACGAAGTTCAGGAGCTCCCTTTTCAGATGCGTACAGAGGTGATGTGGAGCTGGACCGCCACTCACACACACACTGCAGCCATCATCCATAGCCTTCGGGTCCCCAGAGCTCAATCTTCCCCACTCAGCTCATTACACTGTTAATTATAAGCTATCTCCCAATTTCCAGCCCATAAAACCAGCTATTAGCAGCAAACTGGTGTCTATGCTACAAAGCCAGTCTTTGCTCTGCCTGAAGATTTCGTACACTCAAGTCTGTTGCTGCTGCAGAGCCTAATGCTTTATGGATGAGCATTTAAAAAATAAGCTAAAATAAAAAACCCAACACAGAGAACTTGTAATACAAAATAAAACCAAACACAAACATCTACAGATCCTACATAAAGCCAAGCCTAAGCAAGGCATGTTATTTGACAGATGGCCCAAAGCAACTTTGCAGCTCAGGTAGGAGAGGAAGATCTATAACTGGGAGCAATATCACCACTGTGTACAACGTGGTACACCAAAGAGGTCCAAATGCTGATCAGGAGTAGTAGATACGAGCATTACATGAGATAGAAAAAAGAAAGTGCCCTACCTCACTATGTGCCAAGTTGGTATCAACCCAATGCACAAAGCTTTAATTGCCCAAGTCAATTATTGACCAGTACTGGTTGTAAAGGCTCATGTGTGCCACGGGATTTCAAGGCCATTAGTACAGACCTCTTTATACACACCTTCAGGGAGCAAAGGGATGAACTAAAACAACCGTATATAACCCACACAAACGGTATATACCCCTTAGAGAAGAGTGAGGCATGGAAGGTGGCATAAAAGGTCTTGCCATTAGCAAGGGTCTAACTAAAGCCGGCTGGATGCTGCCGTAACCATCCATCCAGGAGAGCTACGGTAACAACCAGGAGCTCCACACCTGGGCAGGAACAATGTCAGTTCAAGGTTTCGACCAGTCTGAGTGTGCTGTCTTTGCTTGAGCATTTGGTTTGTACAAAAGAGCACCAGGAGCCCAGCTGGAAATGAGATCAACGAGAACATTACAAAGGGGTGGGCAACAAGGGCAGGATCGCACTGGAACCTCCCACCCAGGTCCCCAAGGAAAGCTTAGTCCTGATCTCAGCCAAAGAGTGCAGAAAGGAGCAGGCTAAAGTTTAGGGCAGACATTAAGGCCACTATTGAAAATATTTTTAGTGCAGTTTCCTGTTTCTCCCTATGGAAAGGTGAATTCCACTGAAGTAAGGATTCAGAAACTTACTTAGTACTTACTAAGAAACATGAACATGTCTGCAAATGTATTTCCATTTGTTCCCTGTTGACCTCCTTCAAAGTGCTGCTGTCTCAAAACAGGTCTTAAAAGCAGGGGGCCTGTGTTTGCCTGCACAATACTCATCATAACTGTACCCAGGATAACTTTAGATACACCCACAACACCCTATGGAGTTCCTAAAATAAAGTCCTCATCCATTCTTGGAGGCAAATCATTTTGTGCAGAATTCTGGAAGAAAAAGCTTAATTGCGATTGTTTTGGAACTCACTTCCTTTATTTCTGTGACCAGCTGGAGACAAGACACTTGTTTTATGCTGGGTCAAGGAAATGTTTAACTAGAGGATTTATATAGAGTATCTATATATATATATACGTGTGTGTATATCACCACAGCACTGCAGGTGCTCAGCAGCTATAGCTGAAAGCAAACACTGTTTAAACCCAAGGAAAACAGCATCAGGCTGGAGTATAAGCAGCTCATCAGTGTCCTGCTGCAGAGGCTCCAAGGCAGGAGAGCATCCAAGCCTGTCCCTCAGCTGAGACTCAGTAACCTGGAATCTCAAAACCACAGCCTTGCTCCAAACCCAAACAATGCTCCATAGCCCCTTCCCGGCTGATGAGCAGGAAGGAGCTGGAGACTGCGATGGCAGCGTAAACAAGGAGCTGGGATTTATGATCCTTCAGGCATTGTTTAGCAGCTGAAGCACCGCTTCCCAAAATACCAATGGCAGTTCCAGGGATGGGGAGCTGGGGGTCGAGTTTCCACTCGATTGGCGCTGTTCTGGACACAGGGGGAGCTCTGGCGCAGGGGTTCAGGGACATCAACTGCAAGAACATGTGGGACCTCAGTCACCATCCCTGTCCATCCCTGCAGGACACAGTCACTGGGAGCAAGTTCAGTCCCACTGCTTGTGACAGCAGAGCAGGGCATTTCTACCTTGTAGCAATGGAGAGACGCTGGGAGAAGCGGATCAGCAATTCCCCTCACTGTAAGAGACACTGGCAGTGTTCAAGGCCAGGTTGGACACAGGGGCTTGGAGCAAGCTGCTCCAGTGGAAGGTGTCCCTGCCTGTGGCAGGGATTGGAATGGATGAGCTTTAAGCTCCCTTCCAACACAAACCAATCTGGGATTATGACCCCTCCTGCAGATCACCGAGTCTTGCTGGACCACAGCCTCCTATTGGAAACCCCCACACAAGCCAGCAGCACTTCTGGAGTTATTTGGCCTGTCTCATCTCTCAGAATATTCGATTTTCTTCTTTATGGGGTTTTTTTCCCCTAGATTGGTGTTTTGCAGGATTTTCCTTGTCTTGACCTGAGCTGCAGTGGGCAGCAGCCCCCGGAGCCTTGTTTAAATCCATTTATATCATTTTAAAGAGCAGCCCAGACAGCATTTTTTAAGGAAAATCCAGTTTCCTTGAGCAAAAACCCCATCTGCAGTAAAGCTGTAAGTGCAGGAGTCAGATTTTCCACTGTAAGAATTTGAGATCTGAACAAATAGCCCCTTGACTTGCAGCTAAAGTAAAAACATGAAACCAAGTTAGACAAAGGCTGAAGGCTCTGCCCATAGGCTTTGAGAAATACAAAATCCTTCTAGAGCCAGTTTCATCACTGTCTACAAAGGTTTTACAAGGGAGGCAATATTTCACATCAAGTTTATGTTACAGCCTAGTCTGGGAGAACCAGAACAGGCCAAAGCAGAGTCTACAAACACCAAGGAGAAAAAGGCATTTCAGGGAGCTATTTGATCACCAAGGTCACATACAGCATTCCAGGCCTGCAGAGCACACGAGGCATCAACAGTCATGGAACAGCAGCTCCCTGCCTCCTCCCATTGCACTCCTCTGCTCATTTATCCCCAGCCCTAAGGAACCACAGAGGCTTATAGCTAGGCTGGTGGCTTCAGTCCTAGGCAGCACCTCCCTCCCTCCCATCCAGCCAACTCTCTCCACTAACAAGGATGGACCCAAGGACTCTTTTCAGGCCACTGGACTACAGAGCTTGTGGTGCAGTTTTCAACTACTACAGGTCCTGCAAGCAGCAAGGCTAAAGCTTTACTTGGTATCTACAACAACCACATGGTGACAGTCAGGCACTTGGCTCTCCACCTCCCCACCACCAGTCGCTGCAGCACTGCTGGATGGATGAGCAGCAAATACATTTTCTGAGGTGTTTTATTGCCAAAGGGCTTCCTGTGGCCACCAGAGCCCCAGATCCACCGAGATGTGAATGTGCTGCGTGCAGCTTTCAGCCTGCCCTAAAGAAAGGCTATTTTTAATCCAAGCCTACGTAGGGTGGAGCTGTCTCCAACCAGGCCAAAAAGCCACTGTAAGCCACAAGACCAACGTCTGGCAACCTTTGCTCGCAGGCTGATGTCTGCTCTATTTTGGGGATGGGAAGAATTTAGAATAAAGAGATATAAATTAAAAACAAAAGAGGCTGTGAAAAGTGAATAGAGGGAAGGGCCAGACTTACCCTGGGTATTTTGGTCTAAAGAACAGGGCTCTGAGAACACAAATCAGAATGACTTTATCTTCCATTTCCTACAGCTGTTTATAAAGTATCATTTATACCCTGCACCGACAAGAACACAGCCCCAGTATATTGCACAAAGAGCCAACCTGTGGCTCCTTGCACAGCATGAAACCCGTGGGAGGATGAGACAGGAAAATGGTCACCAGCCACAGACAGACCACCACAAGGGTTTCCATCTCAGACACCAATCCAACAGCTGCTGGGGCACTTGGTTGCTTTGTGATGTTGGGACTGCAAATGAAGGCAGAGCAGAGCCACCAAAGTGACCTGAGGATTGGCCAACAAGAGAAGTTTTGCTTATTTAGGGTTTAGGGCCACCAGCCCACTGAGAGCACGAATGTTCTGTATGCTCTCAGCCCCTAAATGAATCCAAGATCTACCTCAGCATCCCAGTAGGTTTTATTTGTTACAGGCACTGCCTCAACTTGGCATTCAAGCCAACTCAACACAGCCATTTACTTCACCCTTTTAGCCCCACCTTCCTTGCACTACATACACGGGTCATTTGTCTAAAAGAGGGTACACAGAGCTTCTCTCACCACCTTCAGTTGCCCCTTTAACATCCATCCATCCATAAACTGTGAAACTCTCACACAGGCATCAGCGTCTCTGGAGCTCCTTCTTCACCTGACCAGGGCTGGATTATTAACCCCACTACAGAAGTCTGCAACTACTTGTGGGCAGAACAAGCACTGGGCTAAGTAGAGGACCAGCAATGATGAATCTGAAGCACAGCTGTCATTTCAGTTATGGACTTCATAGAATCCCAGACTGGTTTGGGTTGGCAGGGACCTTAAAGCTCATCCAGTCCCAGCCCCCTGTCACAGGGAGGGACACCTTCCGCTACACCAAGTAGCTCAAAGCAACACTGTGAAGTTCAACTCAGATTTCATAAGCACAGCAGCAAGACTGGATGCTAAACACCTCTTAATACGTGTGTTTGTGGGCAACATCACTTCTTCCTTCCTTGTTCCACCTGTAAGTGACAGCACCAACTACCTGCTCTCTCACGTCCATCACTAGGGGCTGTATGTGATGGGGAGAACAGTGAATAAGGCAGCAAACTCTGTTTTCAGCTTTAAAAGAAAAGCCGAACCAAACCAAACAAGCTTACTTCAAAACATGACAGATTAGGCCTCCTGCGGGGACACTACACCTTAGCTTCTTTTGAAGATCACACTAACAGTCTCTCTTCCCAGCCCTGCAGCAGGGACTCCCAGCAGCATCTGTGAGCTGTCACTCTTTTACAGGAACAAAAACCTACTGAAGAGACAGGAGAAACAACTGTGAGCATTTCAGAGAAGGAAATGAGACACAGAGCCTGGTTAGAAGCATATGGCCCATACGGATTGACACGAGCAATCGGCAGCAGTCCTAACCAGAGCTTCCCATTTCAGACACTTGTCCTGCTCCCCACATCCTCAGCTGCCTGTCAAACCAATCATCATTTCCTCCATACCAATTCCCAAATGTCAGCAGTGCACAGGCTGGATCCCAGCCTGGTTTGGGTTGGAAGGTGCCTTAAAGCTCCTCCAGCTCCAACCCCTGCCACGGGCAGGGACACCTTCCACTGGAGCAGCTTGCTCCAAGCCCCTGTGTCCAACCTGGCCTTGAACACTGCCAGGGATGGGGCAGCCACAGCTTCTCTGGGCACCCTGGGCCAGCGCCTCAGCACCCTCACAGGGAAGAGCTTCTGCCTAAGAGCTCATCTCAGTCTCTCCTCGGGCAGGTTAAAGCCATTCCCCTTGGCCTGTCCCTACAGGCCCTTGTCCCAAGCCCCTCTCCAGGTTTCCTGCAGCCCCTTTAGGCACTGGAGCTGCTCTCAGGTCTCCCCTTCAGGAGCCTTCTCTTCTCCAGGCTGACCCAGCCCAGCTCTCTCAGCCCTTCCTCACAGAAGGCGGGGTGCTCTTTGTGTGGCTGGCAGATCACACAGGGAACACCAACACCTTGGAGAAGGAAATCTACACCTAACCTAACCCTTTAATCAGGAAAGGGATCTGCAAGAACCAAGACACTCCTCACAGGCTTCAAGTGAATCTTGCAGCACAGAACATGGTGGAGAGGTGTTATTGAAGACTCTACTTCAGAAAAACCTGACCTAGAGGCAGGAAGAACATCCAGGGCAGGAAATCTGAACCAGGACATATGGGACAAGCTTGATCCATCACCTACACCTTCAGAACTGAAGAACACAAAGTAGGCAGCTGCTAAGGCTGAAGCTGTACTAAATGCTCCTGTGTATAAGTACCATCCATCCCATACCCCCTTCCAGCACAGACCACCCTGGGGATACCTACTTCCAGCTCCCTGCCATCCAGTAAATCCATGAGAGATGGTACACCCATACGAACACCCAACCCTGAGCGTGTGGAGCAGGAGCCACAACAGGAGCACATTCACAGCCAGCAGTCACACAGCTGAAAGCGATGCAGCCACCAGGTCACTGCCAGCTGAGCTCCAGCATGGCCAGTTAGCATCACCCCACCCAGAGCTCAGACTTTAGACCATCACCCAGCTGTCTTCAACCACGAGATCCCACCTTTTACTCTTCCCACCTCCTCATCTACCAGCAGCATGAGTAGCAGGTACCTCCAGGCTGGAAAAGGACTGCAATGGTGCAAGCAGGGAAAGCTGACTCTGTGTCAGAGCCAGAAGGGTCATAGGGGAAACAGTCTTTACATGCACCCACCCCACAGCCAAGACTTACTCACTACAACCACAGCCACTGCTGCTTGTGCAATAACCCAATTCCCAACAGGAATGCATGTGTAAAGACATCAACAGATGCCTATCAGAGCGTTTGGGGTCCAGGGACAGGAAAGAGCAAGGTGATATTGTGCCATTCGTTACAGTAAACCAACAAATACCATTTAATGCAACCTTGCATCACTCTCATTACAAGAGTTGGTCTCAGTTTTGCAATGTACCTGAAATGAAAAGCTACTCAGGAATGTTTTGCTCTGCATGTGCATCAAGGTTATTTGATGAAGTTGTACAGTTAAGTACCAAACATCACCTTTCACACAGATCTGGTGGTAGAAGCCTCTGGAGTGATGCCTGGCTTTTTGTGACGTCGTTATCAACGCTCATTATACCATGAGCTCAGTATCCCAAACCCCATACTTCATGCATTATAGCAGTTATAGTTCAGAAGTGCTGACTATTCACAGGTCAGTTCATAGTTAAAAACCATTAACACATCATATTGTGGCTATTCCCAATGTGACAGGAAATTACTCGGTAGTAACTAATACATTAAAAATGAATGTCTGGTCTTGCCCCTTGCAGGTTGATGCTGATCAGTCACGTGTCTGTACAGCTGAGAGGCGAGAAGCTGATTTTAAAGGCTGAATTGCTGCTCTGACATAGATCATTACTTGTGCCCCCACCCAAACACCCGCTTTAAACCATGTTTCTTCTGCTGCTTATTGCTACATTGGAGCACACCGATACAAACCATGTTGCAGCCACTTAAATGTCACCCAAGGGACACCCTGCTGCAAGCTGCACAGAGACACTATAAGCTGACATCTCTTGTGCTTCCTTCTCCACATCTGCTTTCTAGCTCTCTTTGGGCCATGTCCCTGCACAGGGTTCACCTGCCTCCCAACACACAGGTCTACAGCCACAGGGCACCACTGGAGCTATAGGAAACTCATGCTGGAATAATGCAAAATGGCCAGACGCAGCTTTGCCATCACTGCCACAGGCAGTTCACAGGCAAGAAAATCAAGCCAACAGGCCTGTGTGTGAGGTAGGAGACAGGATTCTGTTCCACAGCACTCAGCAGTATAGGAAGAGATGCAAAACACTGTAACTTAAACCAAACAACCCACACACTTTGCCTCTGTGTTTTGTCACCCATGATTTAATGCTGCATAAAATAGGTCACCAAGAACATAGGGTGTACTTGAGCAACGTCACCAGATAAACTACTAGCACCTGAAATATCACCACCAGGACAACCTCAAGTGCTAAATAGAGCTCTTGTAAGCAATCAAGTGTAATTACTATGATCACTACTATTTACTTTGATAAGGAAGTGGATTCAACTATCTCTATAGAAAGATGATGGGCACACACTGCTGAAGCTCGCTGCCAATCATGAAGAAAAGCATCACACAAAAGTGCAACTCCTGCAGTGACGCTCCCAGCAGAAGAGCACTTGCAGTTTTACTACACAGAAGACAGAAACAACACGAAGTTTACTTATAAAGCTATTCACAAGGCACTTGGATCACTCACATCACTGGCAGCTGCTTAAGTAAGATTACTGAATTACTGTCCCCAACACCCTTTTCACTCCACCGTTGAGCTGCCCCCCCATCTGCTTCCTGCTCCTTCCACTCCTCCAAAGCCGGTGAAATTGCTGCACTAGAGGCAAGCGAACACAGGAAGGAGTTACCAGAAGATCCCTCCTGAGTGGGTTCAGCAGCAAACCCATTTCACAGGGCTGCAATTCCTTCACTCACCATCTTAATCTCACAACAATTGAAACCCGGAGCTGAGGAATCAGTAAGGGAGCCGCAGGGGAAGGAGTTCCTCTGCACTTATCCCAGATTGGAGCATCCATCAGCCAAATACCTAATGAAGTCAAAGACCTACTGAAGTCATCAGTCCCCAGAGCCCTCCCCACTGTGAAGCTAACCTAGCCAAAACCGGTAAATAGGTTTCTGGAGTTCTGGGCATTCTTTAATCTAGGGAGATGTTTGCCTACTTTATAGGAAGGGAAACTTGGTCACACTAGCTTTGATAAGAGAACAAAGACCCTGGTTAAGCATAATTCTTTATAGCTAGCACTGAATCACTGAGTTTAATAATCACATTATGATCTCTTAACCCAGACAAAGAATGAGTAATTCAGCTTTCCCAAGCACAGAATTCCTGCAGAGGAGCTTGGTTACAATCAAGCAACATCCTCAAATTGTTCAAGTTTTGGCAAGATGGACGGCCTGTGATAACAGCAGTGGTTCAGAAAGGGCTCGCTTAGGAAATCGTGTTAGAACACACTTCTTTCTGTTTGGAGTTCCAAAACAAACCAGCAGAGCTGGAATTTAAGCTCTCTGTGTACACCACCACCCCCCCCAGCCGCCAGCAAACACCCCCGGGGCAGAAATCAGCTGCACAATATTGCACCCAGGGGACTCCTGTCCTTAATCCCCCCCCAAATCACTGCTCTCCACTGACAAAACTCCCAGCAGCTCCCCTTTGCACAAGGTTTCTTTTCAAAGCAGATTGGATTTCCAGCCGTCGTTACGCACAGCACTACCACATGTTGATCCCTGCAACTATTTCTTCTTTATAGCCAGGTTCCAGCTGTTGTCTTTAAAGTTACCCCGAGCAAGTCCCCCGGCATTAAGGAGTTTTTCTTCTCGGGTTACCAGGCTCACTGGAGAAGTCACAAGTGTTACTGGTGGAACAATAGCCCCAAGTTGTCATGCAAAAGCAATTTAGCCGAGATATCTATTATCTTTTATAGTCTCTTCTGCAGACCGACTAAAAACAGGAAGCCCAGCGCTCGTGTGCACTCGCATTCCACTGGGATTGTGTAACAGCAATAACAACCCCGGAGGCTGATTCAAAGGCATTTGCTCGGAGCTATACCAACAGCTCTCTTGAACATAAATGAGTTCAGGGGATGCCCTGCTCGGAGGTATGGATGCTATTACACAGCAAACACATGCAGCCCGGCCCAGGGAAGCATTAACCGGAGGCAAGATTCCCATCCGCGTGTCTCGCCGCTACTTCCACTTGGATAGAAACTTCCAGCTGGCGCCCGGTGGTGCCTGCAGAGCTGGTGAGCATCGGGGCTTGTCACTAGCCATTAGAACCCTCACAGCCCGCGCCGCCCAGCCTTCCCTATGCAGAGGAAACCCAAAGCTACTGACAAACTCCCTGCTCTTCCCTTTCCCTTCGCAGGCTCCCAACAAGAAGCTATTGTTCGGGGGAGTGGGGTGACACTTCCTCTCCCAGTCCCCATTAGAGATGTATAAAAATAAACCCACGCAGCTGTCCCGCCGCTTTACTTCGCTCCACTTCAACCGGAGCAGAAGCTGGCTCCGATTTCCGCACGTTTTCTGCTCTTTGGGAACACCATCCCGCAAAACACACACAAGTCGGACGCGACCGGAGCGCTCCTTCCAGCACCGCTCAGCAGCACCCGCAGCTCGCTCCGCCTCGCACACAGCCCCAAGCCTAGCACAACGCGGGGCTCCGCGCCCCGCTCCAGCCCCGCGCCAAGTTTTCGCGGGAAGGAGACAGATAAGCGCCGTTCACCGCCGCGGGAGCGCGCCCCGCGGACACGTACCCCGCGTCCCGGCGGGCACCGCTGCGCGCTGGGCTCCGCGCCCGCTCCCACCGCTCCTTTGTCCCGGGACACGCCGGGCACGGAGCGAAGCCGGGACCCCCCCCCACCCAACACACTCACACACATCCCATCACCGGGATGCTCTTCCCGGGCCGGCCCCGCTGGAGACCCCCAGCAACTCACCGCGAGTGGCGCTGGAACAGCTCCGACACGCACGCACCGCTAGAGCCGAGCTAGCCCCAGCCCCGCTGCCCGGGTTCTGCGAGCCCCAGCCCCGCCTCTCCAACCGGATTGGCCACGCTCCTGCCCGTCCCGGCGTCCCCGCGCGGTGATTCGCAGAAGGCGGAGCCAATCAGGGTGGGGCGGAGCTGAGCCCCAGCCAGGGCGCGCCCCCGGCCCCGTTCCTCGTGTCCTGCACCGCTCATCCGCGCCGTGCGTGCAGCGCTCCTGCAGGCGCGCACCCCTGTTCCTCCCCGGCATCCCGGAGTCCCGTGCCTACAGGGAACCAGTCTTGGATTGGAAGGGACCTCACAGCTCCTCCAGCTCCAACCCCTGCCACGGGCAGGGACCCCTTCCACTGGAGCAGCTTGCTCCAAGCCCCTGTGTCCAACCTGGCCTTGAACACTGCCAGGGATGGGGCAGCCACAGCTTCTCTGGGCACCCTGGGCCAGCGCCTCAGCACCCTCACAGGGAAGAGCTTCTGCCTAAGAGCTCATCTCAGTCTCCTCTCTGGCAGGTTAAAGCCATTCCCCTTGTCCTGTCCCTGCAGGCCCTTGTCCAAAGCCCCTCTCCAGGTTTCCTGCAGCCCCTTTAGGCGCTGGAGCTGCTCTCAGGTCTCCCCTTCAGGAGCCTTCTCTTCTCCAGGCTGACCCAGCCCAGCTCTCTCAGCCCATCCTCCCAAGACTGCATCCTTTCTCCCATGCATGAGCAGCTCTAGGCTCCTCTTGCAACCTCCCCTTGAGCAACACAGCTGCTGGTGCTGAAGGTGCCCAGGGGAATCTGGTGCTGGACACTGGGCTGGAGCTCCACATATTGGGTGCCTGGTCCCTTGCACCTCGTGCTCTGTCCCCCGGGCAGGAGTGCTGCCATGGCCTTTCCCTGCCCGTCCTTCGCTGTCAGATTTCGGAGAGGTGGCCTCGTAACTGTCCTAATTTCAGCATTGCCAAGCAGACATTCACACTGAAAATTGCTAGAAGGGCTCAGGAAACCAAGGGCCTTGGGGACGCTTTTGCGTAGAAGTGGTGGAAAACAGAAGTTAATTCAAAAGAGGCCTTGAACTGAGAAAGGAAAAGCAAAAAGCTGCTGTGGGAAGGAGATGAACAGAGAGAAGGAGCCAGGAGGGTAGAGCTGGACTGCAGAGCCAGGAAAGGAGGAAGGTGTCCATGCTCCCACTGCTCATGGGGGTGCCATATCCACCAGCACCAGGAGAAAACGTGTTCAGGTGTTAATGCCTTCTCCTGGTCTGGGGAGAAAAGCAAGTATGCATTCAGGCACACCAGCCCCTTTTCAGGTCAGAATGATGAGCCATTCCCGTGCCTGGAGGTGAGAACAGCACAAAGCAATCGGTTCAGACATACAGCAGGAACATCCACGCAAGGTGCCAACTCATGCATAAACTAATAGCACACGTCTCATTTCTTTGTGTTTAACTATTTTCCACCACTACCAGAGAAACTAAACTTGCCAAAAGGTGGCAGTTTATTAATAGAGAAGGTGCACACCAATATTAGATCATTATTTCTCTTCTCTTTATAAACCAAGTAAGTGTAAGCCATGTTTAACTACAGCTGCCCACTGTAATGAGTAGCTCTTTCTTGGTGGTGCCAATGTTACAGGTGCACATTTGTGGATCTGAATTGCACAGTCACACCCTGTGAGTGTTTGCATGAATTATTTACAGAAGCGCTGCCAATCTGACCATTACAGGATAAAGCAAAACACGTTGCAGTGTCACAACTGTCAGGAAAACCCATCTTACAGTTCATTTTCCAAAGGCACAAAGTGACAAGGTCTCACAGAGTGGTCCCCTGTGATGGAAGTGACACGGTTCACAGTGGGAGTTTCCTCATCCCATTAGCAGGAGCAGTTTCCTGACGAGAATTAGACTCTCTTCCCTTCGTCCTCTTATTCTTTTTATGCAGTTGGGTTTCTCATTGGATGCCAGAAGCTCTTGCATATTCATCAGTTTATTAGACTAGCTCACAGGAGAGGGGAATACTCATTTTATACTGATTAAAAGGTTAGTTCAATTTTACGCTCGATGGTGGTAGTCCCGTGTTCAGGTTAGGCTGATGCTTCGCAGTGCATTACAAACACAACAGAACTGTGAATATCTCTGATTCTGGTTGCAAAGTTTAGCAAAAGAACTCCAAAACTTAGGCTGATTTTTGGTCAGATTTTGCTACTATGCCCACATTAAAGATCTAAGGACATGAAATCATCTTTGTAGATCTCAACTCATCAGCAAAGGCAGATGACACGTTCCCATGCCCTGTTTTTGTCCAACCCAGTAGTATGAAACAGGCAACTCTTTGTTCTCCAAATGAGGGAGCCAAGTATTAAACATATTGAACATTTACCAGTTGCCTCTATTAGGATTTCCTCTTGTCCTCATGCACAAAGGGAGTTACACGAGAGTAGACGAATGCCTCAATTCAGCTGCAACCAACTCTCAGTACCCTGAGAGACTCATCAAACTCCTTGTATTACCTACTCAATGTAATTACTATATTCTGAGTGAGACACCAAAATGTGCAGATTCATTTACACGTAACTAGCAATTCTCCTTTGCAAAGCTCTTAGGTGATCAGTTATAGTTAAAAACACTAACACAGATACTGGTTTCCCTTTCTCAGGAGAAACAAAGGCAAGGCTCAGCAATTACTGCTTTGTGACCAAACTTTTCCACAAGCACCTGAAAGCAGGCAGCTGGGTTCTTATCCACAGGTGATGGAGCTGAGGGAGGAAAGGTGGAATTTTGGCAGAGACCATGGGGAAAACCAGGGCTCTTACAGAAAGTCCCATGGTGAGCTCAAACAGAGACTGCAGCACAGGGTGGATCCGGAATATCAGCATTGACCAATGTGTTTAGGGCATTTTGAAAGCCCTTTCAGAAAGCTTGCTATTTAGAACATGACAAAAAGCACTGTGTGCACAAAGGGACTTTCCACACACTGGCATTCATGAGCAGGGAGGTGAGGGCCAGACAGGTAACAGGTATTTCCAACCTGACTTACAACGTGAGTAGCTTTATTTAATGTGACTTTGAAATCAACTTGTAGTGAAATACCTTTGTAGAAAATATGCACTTATAAGGCACTGACTTCACCAACTACCAGCATGTAGGAACTTGGGAGGAAGGAAATAGGCCATACATTTTGAAGATGAGTTTAAACAGCGCTTCATTCACGCTGCTCTTCAGCAGAGTATGGTGAATTTACCATGAGGCAGAAAACGCCCTGGCTGCAGGGCTGCAGTGGAAGGACTGTGGCCTGCAGGATTTCTGCACTGGACGTTTTTCACTGGAAGGATATGGATTTCCATAAACAAATGCAGTTTATTGTAATAACCATCACCAGACAGATGGAGAAACCCTGCCCCCGGTGCGACTTCACCGCTGACTCCAGTAGAAGCGGGATTGTCCCTTCATAGCCTTTGTCACTGACAGATTAATGAGTGTGACTCTGCCTAATGAGTTTTAATTATGTCTGTTTAAATGTAAACTTCTTATCTGCCAGCTCAGCCGTACATTTCCTGTTGTATAAAAGTTACGTCTTTGCTCCTGGCTGGGTTATTGAATAATACGTGGTTTTAGCATGTAATTATAGTAACTTACGTGTGAGAGTGTCTTACCTGAGGCAATGCTTGGATGAAATAGAGAGGGACTATGGGGATAAATAATCACAGAATCATAGAATGGTTACGGTTGGAAGGGACCTTAAAGATCATCTACATCCAATGCTTGTCTTCTCAGTGGCAAATGTAATTCTAACTAAGAGCCCCTAACAACATTATTAAGAAGAAAAAAGCCCATTGTCCATTAAGGAGGAGGTGGTGCCTTTTGGAAAGGGCATGCAAGAAGCAATGAGGGCCTAAGAGATGCTGTGAAACATCACATGGCACGTGCCTTGGCCAGGTATACCTGATATCCCCTGTCTAAGCTTGAGGAGCAAGATCATTGCACAACATAAGTGAGGGGTAGTGGCAATCAGGAAGAAGGGAGGCAGCCTGATGGGGCCATTAAAATCTTGTGTCTCTGGTGCAGGATATGCCAAGGGGACAGGGAAACTGCAGAACAGCCCGGGGCAGTGGTGAGCATACGGGTTCACAAGTGGCCTTCCAAGAAACGGGCTTGAAAGGAGTTGGTGTGAAGTTCTTTCATTGGAATTAGGTCATGTGTTCACAACGACTTCTGCTTTCTGCCAATACTTACCCACAGCATTAACAGAATGTAAGAACCAGGATGTTAATGTCGAAAACACTTGTCATCAATCAAGGAGAACAACTCAGTGGCACTATGAATAGATTAATAAGCTGGAACCATATTTTTTTCCATTGCAAGAAAGCAGATGGAAATGTGCATCACATTTTGAACTACAGCAAATTGAATTTACCTCCTGCTAGAAACATTTAATCAAACAATTCTGGGCACTTCTGTACTTCAAACCAACTGTGGGGAAGTAAATATCAGTGAGTTTATCCAGCAAGGTTGAGCCACGCAAGGAATTCGTATTGAAAGCATGAAGAAGTGTGTGAGGGTCCTCACATGGATGTAGATGTGCCATCAAAGTTATCAGGCTGTAGGCATGCTGCTGCCTCCTGCCTTCCCTCTCCCTGGCCCATGCAGCACAGGAGAGCTCTGCACTTCCAGCAGTGACAACCCAGAGTTATTCATGTTCTGTCTTTGTACCACCCTCAACTACAGGGTTTTTTAGAGGCCCAGCTCCCAAAGGACTCATTGACCTTTGAAGCATGCAGGAGCTGGTGACTGGAGGCTTTATTTGCAGTTCACATCAACAGGGTGAACTTCCCTCCTTCATCACTGTAGACCAAAAATCCAAGCAGCATGGCAAAGAGAAGGTGGGTTTGTCTCTTCTCTTTACTTCATTTACCAGCCCATCAAGACCAGACTCTCAAAAGCCACTGAATCCACACTTGCTTTCTCCTAGGTGAGGTACAAACAACTGCTTCCAAAGAAGATCATGTTTCCAGAGAGCACAGGATGCAGAAGGCCCGACATGGGCAGTTTGGGGCAGAAGGCGGCAGGATTGCTGGCTGCAGACTGTCCCTGCCATGGAGCTGACACTCATTTTGGTCACTGATGTAGGCTGGCAGCTTGGCACACAGTAACCTGGTCATTACTGCGGCTGGACCTTCTGCGTGCAGCTTCTTATTACCAAATCCTGGCAACCTGCTCAGAGCTGGACCACGTTACCCTGGAATGAGCCTTTAGGAAGGGTTCGAAGGGGGAAAAGCCCATGGTGGTTTGGCAGGCGAAGACCGGGTCAGGATTTCAAGCAGTTGGTTCTGTGCTGGAACAAGACTGGAGGCAGGAAACAGAAAAGCTGCTGACACAGGCACTTCTGCACAGGATGGAGAGCTTGGGGTGGGATGAATGGGGAAGAGCCCTGCTTTGCTCTTTCTCTCTACTCTGCCTTCCTCTGGCTCAACTCAGTCACAATGAGGTGCAAAGAGACTGCGTGGAGCTCAATAATATTCATCTGCTACAGGATGAAAGCAGGAGTCTGTGCTCCATAACTGAGGATGACTCCTGCTGCTCAAGGACACTGTTTCTACTGTTCCAAATATTCCCCCATTTGCTAGTAATGAATTTGGCTTTTTCTTGTTTTTCTAGTCCGTAACATGTTTGTGAATATTAAGTTCTCTTTTTCTCTGAACTTTCTTCTCCCATTTTCCCCTCTTCTCCCATTTTGCCCCTCTAGCTTTTGCCTCCTCCTCCATTATATCCATGCTGGCACAACGTTCCCCCAGGTCCTAAAAAACCCAGCCATCCCACAGCCTCCCAAATCCATGGTGAGTGGAAGTAGAGCAGGGATGTCTACATTCCTACAAGCCCAGGGCTTGGGAGATGGCGTGGATATGTGCCAGTGCTAATAAATAGGGAACTATTGGTGACTGTGTAAAGCAGCAAAATTGCAGAACATGGTAAGACTCACAGAAGTCCCACAAGCTGATTTTGTATAAGGATATTTACCAAAGAGGGAAAATAGGTTACCCTTAAATGCATATCCCTGTACCCAGTCACACCTGTGCTCGTACAGGCGCTGTGCGGGGTACAGACAGCAGCAGGATCGTGGCTTTAACCTGCCAGAGGGGAGACTGAGATGAGCTCTTAGGCAGAAGCTCTTCCCTGTGAGGGTGCTGAGGCGCTGGCACAGGGTGCCCAGAGAAGCTGCGGCTGCCCCATCCCTGGCAGTGTTCAAGGCCAGGTTGGACACAGGGGCTTGGAGCAAGCTGCTCCAGTGGAAGGTGTCCCTGCCCGTGGCAGGGGTTGGAACTGGAGGAGCTTTGAGGTCCCTTCCAACCCAAACCAGGCTGGGGTTCTATGATGTGATTCTATGATCCCCAGCTCCCTAAGTGGTGCTCAGCTCCATCGCTCCTGGCACAAGGAGCATGGCTCAGTCCTCGGGGCAGCAGTGCACTGGATCCAGCTGGCAGCAGCGCTTTCTCCTTCCTGACCGTACTCCCCGTGCCTGGCTCTGGCTGCTCCAGTTTTTGCTGCCCTAGACATGATAAAATTAAGTTTTCTCCTGAAGCCTGACTCCAGACAAGGTTATTGGGTAGCGGGGTCCCTGCAGTGACTCAGCTCCTGCAAGCATTTGCGCCGGGCTGCGGGTTGGTAAGCCAGTAGAGCCCTCGCCTGGAATGATGAGTAAGCAGCCTCAGAGCTCCTGCAAGCTTCATTTGAAACACAAGGAATATTTTCTTCCAAAAAAGAACAAGAAAATTGCATTTCCCCTTGTAAAATGATTGGCCCGCACATGGCAAGAGCCCAGCTCGTTTCCCTCGGGGCTGCAATCCGGAGTCATTAAAACACTTATTTCCAGTAGTGCAGAAAGTGTTTTCCATATGCCTGCTCTAGAGCCGGTCTGTAGCTAATGTTTAACATTTCCTAGGCAGGAGGAGATGAGGACAAACCGACAGCTCTGCTGCAGTGACAGCCACCTCCAAACCGTCTCTAAACGCAGTCTCCAGCTCTGAGATCAAGCCCAGTTCTGCAGCCAGGACTCCTCCAACACCTCCGAGGGCTCTGCAGCCTTGGGACATTCTGTGCGAGGGCTTGACAGGAAGCTCCTGTGTCCCAAAACCACCTCTTGGGCCAGAGCAGGGTTGTTCCTTGTCCTGGCTGAGCAACGAAGCTGCATAAAGTTAAAAGCTCTTTTAGCTCTATAGGAATTCATCACAACTCGTGTTTCACACAGGTGTTGGCTTCACTGATGGCAAAGAGCATTTGTGCCAAGGAGGAGGGCAATCAGAAACCTCATCTCCTGCACTCACCTCCCTTCCATCGCAGCAGCATTCAACTGGACGCTGTGCTGGCATTCCACATTCCAGCCCGACAGCAGGCTGCAGGTTTTGACCAACATGTGCTATAAAAAAAGTCATTTACTGGAAGACGACAGTAAACAGCTCATAAAAAATGTTCCTCAGCACCAGTTCCAGAAAGGAATTCCTCCCAGAACCCATCTCTTTGTCGGAGCTGATAGGGACGTGTGGGATGGAAGGATATTCACAGCAACGTGGCTTCCAAACACAAGAAAATAATATTCTGGTGGAAATAAAGAAGGTTCGTTAATGGGCTGGGCAGAGGCAGAGTTAGGAAACGGGCCCTGTTGTCCTCAAGCAAGGGCACTCCATGTCCTCCTGCTGCTGCAGAGGCATTGGAGGTCTCTTAAGGATGATGGATACCAGTGAGAGGGCCTCTGAGGTTTAAAGACAGAGTCTCTGCACCTCTTTTGTGTCCCTGCTCCAGCCCCACTGCAATGGAAGATCCCAAAGCTGCACTTCCTTAGAGATCCAGCTGGTTCTGACAAGGGGTGGATGGTCCAAGGTGTCTCCAAGGGCCACCACTGCAGGAGAGGAGGCCAAGTGCTCACAGCCTGAACCCAGCTGCCTGCCTCCAGGCTGTCTGTGGCTACAGCCCCCCTGACCTCAGCTTCTCCTGTGCTCCAGATGGAGACAAAACACGGGGTTAAGAGCTACCACCACCAAATGCCCCAGATGGAGTCAGAGTAACACATACCTGGCCCACAGGGATCCCATCTCATGTGTAACCTCAGCAGCGTGAAGAGTTTTCATCTCTTCCAACACTTCTTGCTGCTGTTTTAGCACTAGCTGCCTTCGCTTTTGATATTTTTAGTGTTCCTATCCACATCAACTTCAAGTGATGTGAAAGCCATGAATGGAAGGCACTACTTCTAGAAGTAGGGTGAGAAACATTCAGCCTTAGGTTTGATTTTGCCCCAAATACTTTTACAATTCATAGAATTGTAGAATCAGACTGGTTTGGGTTAGAAAAGACCTTAAGATCATCTGGTTCAACATCCTTGCCATGGGTAGGGACACATTCCACTAGTCCACACATGGAGAAGAGAAGGCTCAGGGGAGACCTCATCGCTCTCTACAACTGCCTGACAGGAGGATGGGGCCAGGAGGGGGCTGATTGATTCCATTATTCTATGATTTCTCAGAGCCATGATTTTGGATATCACAATAGTGCAGTAATGCAGCAGTGATATCACCATGGGATACAGGAGGGTGACGGGCTGCCAAAGGCCATGGCAATGCAAACCCATCTTTTCTGCAAGCAAGTCTTGGAAGGACCCTTCCAACTCAAACCATTTGATGAGTCCATGACTCTATGACACATATGCTGTGATCCAGATGACACTTTAATGACAGCTTTGCCTTCTGGACACCCATTTACCAGGGGCTCACTGTCCCAAAGCACCCTTTGTGATGTGCCCTCAGCATCACGCGCGGCCGCCTCCGGCCCAGCACCGCTCGCTCAGCTCCCCCGTGGGAGCTGCCATGAAACCCTGCACAGGAGAGCTCTGATCTCGGTCAGCAGGAAAGCAAAGGCTCCCGGAGGCCTCCCTGCCCCACGCCCCAGCTGCTCCCCACCAGAGCTGCTGGCGGCACTGGGAGCGCCGGGCATGCCAAGGGAGCAGTAACACATGGCAGGGGGATTAGGGAGACACAACTGCTAAAGCAACAGCCTGGGTGCAGGCAGCTGCTGGCAGCGGGGGGTTATGGAATCCCCTGTTGCATGGGGGCAGCTCCTGTTGCACCCTGAACATCCATGTATGTGCAAAACTCACTTTCAGCTTCTCTGGGCACCCTGTGCCAGCGCCTCAGCACCCTCACAGGGAAGAGCTTCTGCCTAAGAGCTCATCTCAGTCTCCCCTCGGGCAGGTTCAAGCCATTCCCCTTGGCCTGTCCCTACAGGCCCTTGTCTCAAGCCCCTCTCCAGGTTTCCTGCAGCCCCTTTAGGCACTGGAGCTGCTTTAAGGTCTCCCCTTCAGGAGCCTTCTCTTCTCCAGGCTGTCCCAGCCCAGCTCTCTCAGCCTGGCTCCAGAGCAGAGCTGCTCCAGCCCTCGCAGCAGCTCCGTGCCCTCCTCTGCACTCGCTCCAACAGCTCCACATCCCTCTTGTCTTGGGAGTCCCAGACTGCATGCAGGGCTCCATGGCCTTGGCTCTGCCCAAAGCAGGATGTGCAAAAGGAGCTGCTGAGGTCACATGGGCTCTTTCACAAACAAAAACCCACTTAGGGTCAGCGCAAGCATCTTTGTCATCTGAGAAACCTTGCTGCTGGCACTCAGGGACATAGCTCCATGAGCCTGCTCTGCCTGCACTGTTGCAGCGCTGAACACACCTTTCCTCAGCTGACAGAGCAGAAAATATGCTAGGAAATAGAGACAAAGGCTTCAAATTCAAAGAGCTCAAGGCAGGTGAGAACAATGGGGGAGAAGCACAAAACACGACACAGGGTGCACTGACTGCACCGGTGTGATGTGACAGCTAAAGCAGACCAAAAAGAGAACAGGTCTGGGTTAGCAAGGCAGGGAGGAGAAAAACATTTCATCTTGAGCAATCAAAAGCACTTAGTTCAACCTGAGCACTGCTGTGTTTCCTAACCCTGTGTTTAACTCCCCTATATTTAAGGTCACTGGGAATGGAAAAAAATGCGTTTTACAAACTTCCATTGGAAATCCGAATCGTTTCAGAGGTCCTGCCATGAAACAAAGGGGAAACAGAAGGTATTAAAAGCAATATGTTTTCCAGCTGTATCTGTTGTCAAAGTCATGAGCAGTTTCTGTCCTCCCTGCATGGCTTTGTGCATTCATCTGTGTGAACCCCTCCTGGGCAGCAGCTCAGGGGTATCCAGCAGCAGAGGAAGCTGTTGATGAGCTGAAGAAGGGGAAGGCAGCTCAAGCCTGTACCTGTGCCCTGGTGAGCACGTGATGGAACGGGTCCTGACGGTGCTGAGCTGAATGTGTATTTGTTATGAAGACATCATCACCCAACCGCGGATAGCAGGAGGTGCCAGAGTTCACCAGCCCCGGGGGCTGGCGTCTGCCTCGCACCCAATAGCTGCCTCCTGGCTTAGCTTTTGGAACATCCACTCTGCTGGAGGCAGGGATGAGAAACCAGCCACGGAGCGAGCCGGGCTCAGCACCTTAGAGACACCGGTACCGGGGAGCTGAGGGCAATGCCCAGCAGGGGAGCCCAGGGGGGTTTTGGCTTCCATGTTCTTTAGGGCAGGATGGTGCCAGACAGACCTTGAGGGACAAATCTGCCTTTGAGTGTTTATGTGGGACTTGTCCCTTAGCCCTGGCAAAGTCGGGGGGCTCAGTTTGAGAGCAGCAGAGCAGAAGGCAGGGACTGGTTAACCTGCAGCACCTTCACCTCCCAGCTCCCAGCCCATGGACTTTGTACCAGTGCTTTGCTCTATGGGAGCATTTAGACCTCAGCATAAGGTACTTTGCTCGCTATTCTGAAACAGGATATAACTTTCCCAACAGCTAAAGCATGAAGGAAACAACTTTATGCTTCCTTGATTTAAGGGGGATCTTTGATTATGAAGAGCTTTGGAGAGCAGCTCTCGATGCACAAGTGGATGACCCAGAGTATGGATGAGAGGAGCAAGCATGGCCGTGCAGAGGGGCTGCTCTGTTGGGCCCCGCAGGACAGGTCCTGGCACAACAAGCTTTTTCTGTTTCCCTTCCCAGAGACATCCCACATTCCAGCCGTGTATCCCAAGGACCCCGTGCCTGGTGGGGAACACTCAGGAAAGCTGTCCCAGTGGTGACAGTGGCATCTACCCCCCCAGCAAGCTTCAGATGCATAGAAAAGCGGTGTCAGCCTTAGCAGAGTGCTCCTCAGACAGTGTGACAGTCCCAGGTTTGGACTTTACATTGGACTGCATCCACTGCAGAGCAAAGCAAACCAAGCCCTTGAACCTTTGCAATACCTTTTTCTATCAGAGGTGGTTTGATCCTGATAAGATTTTAAGTTATTGCATGCTAAATGCCAGAAGCTCTTTGAAACACAATGGGGAGCTCCCAAACCCTGAACTGCTGCGGCAGAACTGGCCCCAAAGCCCACTGCATGGACACAGCATGGACACAGCCTGAGTGCTGCCACTCAGGTTCCCCTTGGAAAGCCCAAGAAGCTTTTCCTGCTGTGTCCCCTCCTTAGCTCTGCAGAAGGCACTGTGACCATGGCTCCTATCCACAGCAGTCATGATGCTCTCCCCTTTTTCCTTTCTCTTGTTTACACTGTTCTGACTGTTCCCATTTAAATAATCACCCCTCTGTTACCCAGCATAGCCAGAGAAATCAAACACGTGTGTCTGAGGAGCGAAGGCCTGATTCCTCTGCAGGCCTTGGGATGTCAAGGTCACTAAATCAGTGGCATTTCCCTAGAACGAGCTGCGGGCAGCAGCCTGTTTCAGCTGCCTCTGTGATTCCTGTGCTATGATTCACCTTCCACAAGTATCCAAACAAACAAGTTTGCTGGCAGCAATATGTGGCGAGAGGCAAAAAGCTGTAAAAGAAAGAGCCTGAACTCTGACTCTGAATGGAGAAATCTCCTCCTGGCATTGGCTGATGGGAGATGCCCTGGCTGAGACCCTGCGACACCGGGTGCCGGAGGCAGGTACCCACAGGGTGTGCTGTGCAGGGGCAGAGCCGCTCTGGGAGCGTGCACAGGGCCCTTCTGGCACATCTCCTAGGAATGCATATTTTTCCACTGTGCTGTCCTTTTGAGTCCTCCTTTAGAGAAGTATCATTAAACCTTGTTCCAATATTCTCTTTGGCTTTGCTGATCCTGGTATCTGGAAGTAGATGATGTGGTTCCCAGGACGTCACCACTGCAACAAGGATTTCTCCCTTATCAGAGACTTCCACAGGCTTTTGTTTCTCAGCAGATTCTGTTCCTAACAAAGATCACTTATTTCCCAACTACAGTCTTCAATGGATCCGTAAATGCAGTGATTTCAGTAGGTATTTGGTGTCTAGCATTGCTTTTACTTATGTGGACAAAACCTTAGAATTTTCATGCATATTATACAGAACCATAGGATCCCAGACTGGTTTGGGTTACAAGGGACCTTAAAGCTTATGCAGGTCCAATTCCCTGCCACAGGCAGGGACACCTTTCACTACAGCAGGTTGCTCCAAGCCCTGTTCAACCTGGCCTTGAACCCAAACCAGTTTATGATTCTGTAAATCACAAAAGATGCTCAGTAATGTATATTGTTGTAACTTGTGATTTTATGTATATTTCCCTTTCTGCTCCAAGAAACAAAGAAATCAACTAAACCCTTCTCTCAGCTCATCTCTATAACTGGCCACACAGAGCTTTTGGCTCTGGTGCATCACCAGGACAAGGTGAGGAGTCCCTCCCCAGGACCTGCAGCTGTGCCAGGCTTACAGTGTGACAGTGACAAAGTGTAACGTGGCCTCTTTACACAGAGCGGAACCCTCACAGTGGTGCCTGACAAAAATCAGTGCAGTTGCAGGAGAGAACAGCTTGCAGCATATTTGAGATGCTGAAATATATCCAGAAGACAACTGCTTTGGACAGGCTGACAAATGAGCCTCTTATCCTCTGTCCCTCAGCAGATCTCCTGCCATCGATCAGCTCCTGTCAGAAATGGCTCAGGGCTGATCCCCTGGGAGCAATGCTCTGTTATGCACATGGGTCACACAGGATTCCAAGGCCTGGAGCACGCAGAGCCCGAGGCTGCAGCCACCCACAGCCCTGCACAGGAAAGTGGGTCCATGCAGGGGTGAAAGGCAGCAGAGAAGGAACTCTTTCCCGAATTCAGAGCTCCAGATTGCCTCTTTTTCCCTCTCTCAAGAAATCATTCACTGAGCATTTCTGAGCTTGTGCTATTTGTGTGTTTGCATCAATACGTGGTTGGGCTGCTGCTTGGAAGGTATTCCAGAAACCAAGGAAACACCTACAGGCCGAGGTATTTTGAAGTGTACTAAATGTCCAAATCCTTTCACTGCAGCCAGGCTCAAATCTGAAACTATTCCTTCCCATTTCCTCCAGCCAGTGCACACTTTCAGGATGCAGAAACAGCCGAGCATCCCTTCCCAATAGTTTACGAGTTGTCAATTGATGCTCACTATGTTCTGTGCTTAGCAGTGATCCAGGGCAGCAGGACGCGTGTCCCAGCACAGGGAGTCTGTTTCTATTTCATACACGTGGTTATTTAGACCAGCCTGGGAGAGCTCCTCACACTACTGCTGCTGTGCAAAGAGCAGAAGACACTGAGATCCCACACTTCAGAAAGCTGCTAAGTGGAGGTGTTTGAAGTCTTGACTCAATAGAAGCCTTTTTGAAGTCTCAGATCAGAGCATCTCTAATTTGGATTTCTGGAGCTTTCCTGGGGCCACGTGGGTATTTCAGGAAGCCATTCAGAGGAGTGGGTTTTGGGAAAGGAAATGGTTCACAGGGGGATCTTTTCCTTCTAAACCAGGTCTTGAGCACTCGTGATGGAGGAGCGGTGTTGGTTGTGTGCTGACTGTCCCTGCACTGCTCCACAAGACATGTGCCCAAGGAGCACGCACGCATCATGTCCCACCCAGCAGGTCCCTTCCCTGCTGACAACAGGCATGAGGAGATAACGTGCAGAAATAACGACCGCAGGAGCAGCTGGGGAAGGGGCAGGAGCAGATAAACACACAGAGACACCAGGCAGCACCATCCTGTCCCTAACAGCAGTTTGCACTCCTATGATGCTGACTTCGCTGCCTGCACAAGGGCAGGAACGCTCCATGAAAATACTGCAATAGCCATCACGAAGGAATGCAGCAAGCACTCTCAGCTGGCTGTGGAGCTGCCATTGAGGATGCAGGCCCCTGTGCTTCACTGCACAGCTCGGCCACGCTGCTGTCTGCCCCAAAGGACAAACCCTGCTCCAGCTGCAGGTGCCCCTGTGAAGAGCAAAGGAACTCATCGCTTTCAGGCACGCGTGTGAGGGAGTCAGAGCTGCCCTGTGAACGCTGCTGCTGTATCAGCTGCTCCCTAAGAGCACAGCTGCAGGCACTGGAGTGGAGGAGGAGGAATGGGGCATCCCCATGCAGGATGGCTAGGGTCTCCCTAGGTTGCTCCTGGGTCTGTAGGAGATGTGGCAATGGCTGGGTGCAGAAAGCAGCTCTCTGGCAGGGAGAAGATGCTCCCTGGGGCATTGCCCTTCACTGCTGTTGCAAACAACCTCCAGCAGACAGGAGCTTTCCAAGTGAGGCAGAGTTTGCCTGAAAATTCCCATCCGGCACAATAGGGAGCGCGTGGTGACAGCCCCTGGGCCCAGGGTGCAGGCTCAGGGTCCATGTGTGGAGCCATGCTTAGGAATGGAGTCATCACAGCTCTCCTGGGGTGCGCTGTGAGAAACCTCTCAAACCCTGAACGCAGAGAGGATCCTTCCTGAACCCTTTTCGGGCAGGCGCAGATGGGCTGCCAAGGAGAAAGAGGCAGTGAGACCGGCTGCTGCCATGGCAAGGCAGCGCGCTCACCCAGGAGGGGCACAGCAAACCAGCTCCCGTTGGGTTTGGATCAGCTCACGCAGCTCCTCTCTGTTTTCCTGCCAGGGCTGCTCTCAAACGTCTGACTCCACATTTTCGGGGGTTATTGAGATCGCTGCTTCCCACAGCCCCACGTATTTTCCACCCAGCTCCTAAGCACTCGAGTGCAGCCCCAACGAGCCGGGTTCTGCCTCTCTGCGTACCCAGCTGCTGGGGTGGCTCACGGTGGTGGTGAGGAGGAGGATGCAGGAAGCATCCTGTTCAGATTGGATCAATTCCATTTCAGAGCTGGGAAAGTCCAGAGGGAAAATCGGGATCAGCACCAGGCACCACTGCTGGGTGTGAGGAGCTGCTTCCAACTGGGAAACTGCCATGGGTTTAATTGGAGGAAATAGCAGAGCAGAGGTGGTGCCAGGAGCAGGGGAACACCGTGTACGTGTCCTGCGGGCAGTGCTGGCACATGGCTGTGAATGGAGGGCCTGGGGAACATCAGCTCTGCAGCTCACAGCATCACAGTGAGTCAGTGCCATCCTCCAAGCACTGGATGTTGGGGTGCTGAATGTCTGCCTAGGTGCTGTGTCCTGATGATTCCTGTTGCAACCAAACCTCTTTGCACTGGTCTCATCCTCAGGCTTAGGTCAGGCAAGTGACTCAGGTCAGCAGCATCTCTTGAACTGCAAGTGTAGGGCAATGAAGCTCTGAGAAGAGTCTGCTTCACTGGGCTGCCTCAAAGGCAAATAGGGACGTGGTACCTTGCAGGCTAGGAGGGACTGTGCTGTGCTGCCATAGCTTCCTTCCTTAGTCAGTATAATAGATGCTGACTGCTCTCTCCTTTGCTGCCACCCTCACAGGTCCCTTAATTTTAATGACAGAGAAAGCAGAGGCCAAGCAACAAGCATGCCAGGTGCATAAATCCCAACTGAGAACAAGTGCACCATAGCAAGGTCTGAAACCTTGCTGCAGCACAGCACCTTGACCCCCATCTGTCTGCAAGGAGCATCAGCAGCGTGGAAATGGGGATGGGGGGAGCCAAGCAACCCAGTCCTACCATGCCCTGCACAGCAAGGCCAGGGCTGGCCCCACATGGAGACACTGATTTACGAAGGCGTGGGCCAGGATCTGCTGCTCATCTCCTGAGGCAGCTCAGTTGACAGCCTCGCACAGCTCAGGCTGATGCCCCTTTGCTCGCCTCTGCCTGCAGTGCTGTTTCAGAAGGGGTTTGTTATTTCTGGCTCTCACAACACCAACCTGTGCTCAGCCACCAAACGAACTGGCCTCCTTTTGTTGCTCTTAAGTGCTTGTGCCCTGCAAGGAAAAAGGCTGGCTCCTGTCAGAAATACATACAGGAAATTCAGGAGCATTTGAGGCATCTCAGCAGTGCATGAAGATGTTCAAGATGCAATTTAGGAAAGCTGCCCTTTGTTGAACTGTTTCACCATGCTCCGTTTATTGCAATTCCTATCTCCTTCCCTTGAATAACATATATAATAATCCCCCGTTAGTCTTGGTCTCTGGTGTGTGAATAACAAACAGCAGCAATGGCCATAGGCCGGCTACGGTGCGGAGGCACGGCGCTTCCAATCTCATCTCCGCAGGAAAGGAAGTCAGCAAACACTGCCAGCCCTCATCAAATAAAGAACTAACACACTCCTTGCGCTGTGCACACACTCCTTGCACAGACACATCCGCATCCTGAACCAGCCAGCATCACCCCCAGCTGAGATCCACGTGCTCAAAGCACCATCAGCCAAGTGAGCGGCTGCAGCATTTGGGAATGGGTCAGCAGGAAGCACAGCAAAGGAGCTCCTGCCCTTGGGGAAGGTGGACAGAAGCGCTCCAGGCATTGCCAGGTAATGGATGGGGATGGAGAAGAGGTCTTCACCCACGAGATGTTTTGTTCTAGCAGCCCCTCGAGCAAGGATCATCCAGGAAAGATTAAGACACCCATATGGTGAGATGGCCACTGGAATATACAGGTAACAGTGACCTGCGGTGGTGGGCTGCAGAAGGAGACTGAAGCATGAAGGGGAAAGCATCAAGGCAAGGTCCCGGGGCTGCGGCAGAGCAAGCAGCCTGGAGACGGAGGAGGCATTAATAAACATCTTTTTCCACTACGTTGCAAAACAGGGTTTGCAAACAGCCACGGAGGAATTCAAAGCATTCTAACAGCAACCTCTGGTCTTACCAAGGGGATTCCCCCAGTGGAGCTCAAGCACTTCACCAATTTTAGCCAAATCCTGCTTCTCCATGTGTATGGTCCAAAGTGTGATGAAAACAGCAGCATTCCTCAGGTACATGGTCCTAACATTCCCCACAGCCTGCTGCCACCACCCTGAGCACCACGAGCCGTGACAGCAAGCTTTATAACAGCCTTCTGATACCTAAAGGAAACCTGCCAGAGGGGCTTTGGACAAGGGCCTGCAGGGACAGGCCAAGGGGAATGGCTTTAACCTGCCCGAGGGGAGACTGAGATGAGCTCTTAGGCAGAAGCTCTTCCCTGTGAGGGTGCTGAGGCGCTGGCACAGGGTGCCCAGAGAAGCTGTGGCTGCCCCATCCCTGGCAGTGTTCAAGGCCAGGTTGGACACAGGGGCTTGGAGCAAGCTGCTCCAGTGGAAGGTGTCCCTGCCCGTGGCAGGGGTTGGAGCTGGAGGAGCTTTAAGGGCCCTTCCAACCCATCCCCAGTCAAACCATTCTATGAGTGATTCTCTGATCCCAGTGGAAATGTGCAATCACAAACCACACATTTGTGCACACTCCACAATCCCAAGGAAGGAACAGGAAGATGCTGTGACCTGGTGCCCTCTCTTCTAGTTCTGGTGATCCCTGCCAGAGCGCCATGCTCTCAGGCTTTCAAAAGGTCTGAACTTTCCTGGGTATTAATGCAGGGGAGAGCAGGAAGGCAGCAAAGTGCCCTACTTCTTGCTTGCATTTTCATCTTGGCTTGACAACACACTGCTGCCACTGGCACATCGCCTTTCCCGCTCTCTTTTATTAGCGGATGCACTTTGAGTGGTTGTAAACTCTTTAGCAGGCCACGGAAGATGGGCTTTCCTCTTCCCGAGTTACCCACAAATGAACAGGCACTTTCTGAGCTGATGTATTTGCTGCTGGTAACTGCGCAGTAAAAAGCCTGCACGCACTCAGGATGGTGAGTTGTGTGTGAGCTGCTGCTTGCTTGGCCTGGCCTTTCTCTGGGTTGCTGGGGGAGAAAAGCAGGGAGCAGCCAGGCATGGAGTGAACATGGAGGCGTCTGAGCCCATTTATACTGCAAGACACCTGATAAGCATCATCCTTCTGACTCACAAGCACCCTGCTTTGTCAGAGCAGCAGCCTCTGTGAATGCGAATGCCAGGAAAGCCCTGCCTGCATGAACGTCTGCATGGGACAAGACAAGGGGACACAGAGCACTTCTAATTCCTGAAATCCAGGTACGAAACAACAGAGAACACTGAGTCATCGGCCCCGTTCAGCTTAGGGCAGTCACTCCCTCAGGCAGAGCTTACCCCGGCACTGACAGCTCGTGCCGCCTGACCAGCTCCATCACATCCTAACTGAGAACAACTTCATAGCAAAGCAGGCAAATGGCAGAGGGCTGACGCATGGAGCTCAAGGCTGGTCAGTTGTTAGACCTGGGTACACTGCACGGGTGTGGAATGCTCCCTTGGGTAATGGGACAAAAGGAAGCCCACGTGTTGGCTGCTGGTGGCTCACTCTGGGTTGAGGGAATGGTGCTTTCCAGCCACCCTCACAAGCTGTGGCAGCCGCTGTCTAGACCCAGACACTGCAAACCCAGACCTTGTGCTGGCACAGTTCAAAACCGCAGCCTCAGGTCTGGCTCTAAAACGCTTTTCCTGTTCCTCCTTAGAAAACCAATGGCTCCCTGCGAGGAGCACCAGGGTCACACTCAGCTTTCCTCATACCCATTAACTCATGGTAGCCTGGGGTCCATGAGATCCATTGTCACTTGTGCGTATGGAGAAGATTGCTCTGAGGGAGTGGAAGGGGGAGAAACAGGCAAACAAAATCCAGCACCTCCCATTCTGATGTAAATCTATTCCAGGATGCTCAGGCTTGGAAGAGGTTCAAGAAAGACAACACAAATGATTTGCAATCTAGAAACATACCTTCAGCATGAGAGCAGGGAGCTGAGCAGTCTGTTTGTCCAGGAGAGGCGAGGTGGGCAGCTCAATCTGCCTACGCAAGGAGGCATTTTCATGAACAATCGCTTTTAAAATGGACCTAAAAGGGAAAAAATTGAAATTAAGATGCAAATCGCTAACAACGAAGCCAGGAAACCCCTCAGACATGTCAGAAAGAAGGTAAATTTGCCATGGCATCAACAGCAATAGTGGCTGTTGGACTTTGGCTGCAGTACAATGGGCAGCGACAGGCTGGGTGCAGAAGCTGCTCAGTGAGGATGTACAGCCCACATTAATGTCTTCCAAAGGACACCATCCTGTATCCTTCCCTTTGTTTGGGAGCATTCTCAGATGTGAGTGATGCCATCTATTTGGCTCAGGGAAATCTCATCTATTCAGCACCCTCCTTTTAATGGTAATAAGACTTGCATAATTTATTACTATTACCATTAAGGAGACAAGACTGGAGAGAACTTTAATTCCAGCAACATTTCCAAAATGGTTGTGTCAGCTGATTCTTTCTTCAAATTCCCAGTTCCTAGGACCAGGAGCCCCAAAACTGTGGGATAATGACACAGCAATTCTGGAATGAAATGATGCAGGAAGGAAATTGTTCACATCCTACTGCAAAATGATCCAGCATCTCTAGTAACATTGAACCATGTATTTGCTATACAGCTCCGAGCTGCTTTCCCAACCCACGTTCTTTGGAAACTCTACTAAAACACCCTGGTTTGTGGGGACATTCTTCGCTGGCTCTGCTGCCTTGATGAATGCATAGCACAGGCCAGGAATTAACTGGCTGCAATGAACATTTGGTGGCTGTCTTAGATCTTGCTAATGTGATTCTTCGTTGAATTCAGCTCAAAAACTGGGGTTTGATGCAGTGGCTATGAGAGCTTGCAGAGCAGCATGTGGGATTATGGAGCTACAGAGAAAACAAGGCTGCAATCTGCCATCTGGCTGCTCTTAGAGCCAGCTCAGGCCTCACCATGGCATTCATGGGACCAAGGTACATGGTCTCACTTTAGCCCAGCACCCACAGGAGGGCACAGGAGCCCACAAAGCATCGGGGCTGGGATGTGGCATGGGGAGCTCTTGGTTCCCCCCCCTTGGGGACATCCACAAGCAGAGGTGCTGGTTCAATGTGAGCCACGTGCTTGTTTGCTCCATGGCTCATCGCACTGATCTGGAGGTGGCTCAGAGTATATCCAGCTGTGTCACAGCCATGGGCACCCCTGAGACCCATCGCCCTGAGCCTCAGACTCAGCAAGACCCTTCTGTCTCTGCTCCTCCCCTACAGCATCAGCTTTTCCTCTAGGACTTGCCATTGGAAGTGATGCTGATGTGGCAGCTCACGCTCCAAGCGCCAGGCACAGCACTGGCCGCTCTTGCCAGCTTGTTTCCAGTGCTCAGGCTGATCCCTGAGGAACCTTCCCAGAGCACTGAGGGACCATTCCAGCTAAAACGCACAAGTGCTTTAACACGCATGGCCTTGGCATGTCCAATGGCAGAGGCACAAGGACACCATTGCTGTTATGTATTACACAGACCTAACTAACCAACTGTAACAGTCAAACACAGAAGGGGCTGGACACTGAACTCAAGTGTCTGCACTGTGAAAGAGAAGGCTCACATATAGAAACTCAGATTTAGGTTTTCAGATCTGAAATGAAGCCCCTGAGTTTGCTGCTACACGAGTCGGTTCTTTTTCTGTTCTTTTGAAGCAGAAAGGAGTCCGAGATGCAAATAACGCTTCCCGATATGGAAAGCAGAAAATACTCCTCGCACATTTTCCAAGGTTAGCTCCGAACAGGAAGCTGCTCCCAGACTACAGCTACAGAAATGAACAAGCCAAAAGTTAGAATCCTCTTCTATAGTTAGTGTGGTTATAAAAGGGTTAGTGTGGTTATAAAAGGACTGAGCATCTTGGTTCTCTCTTTATCCCAGAAGCATCCTGTCTGGCTTCAATGGGAGACTCTGGTTACTCGGTACTCTTAAAACTTGAGCAAGTGCCTAAATATACACTCGAGCCAACACTTGACTCTGTTATGTAAACCCCCCCCAAGTCTGTCATTTCAAGCAGTGAGACAACAGAACAGTAAATCTGCAGTTTCAGTGTCTTCACATAACTGAAGGCTCAATCTATTCCCTCTCCTCTTTGGTTACTGTGCAAACTGCTTCTGTATTAAAGACAACAAGAAAGTGGAAAGGCAGAAGTGTGCCTTTGTGGTCCTAGCATCTCCTGAAACAGCAGCAAGCCCAAAGCCACAGCCACTGTAACACCTCCCTACCAACCTCTCACAGCAGCCACAGGACCCTGCTGTCCCAAGGCTCTGGTTCCACTGCCCTGGCTCCAAGTTTAAACAGTCCTGGGCTGTACTTGCTGTAATGAATGTGACCAAGACTAAGCACATGGGACACAAATAATCTAAAGGCAGGTTCTACTCAACCTAATCCAGTTACAGCTTTAATTTACACATTTCCTCTTTGAAAGCAGCTCTTTTACCTTCTATATACAGCTGAACCTCTCCCAGATGCCATTTGCAAGCCAGGGAAGGTGCTTCATATCAGAGCCAAGGCATCAAAGACCTGCAGGGGCATTTCTGACCTACTCACCATGCTCTCCACAGGAGATGCAGGCCAGAACCCTTCCATCAGCTCTGTTCTTCAGCCTCCCCCAGCTCCCCAATGCACCATAGGTCCACAAGAGAGGAAAACCTCCAAACCTTAGCAACCCTTAGCTGTTTCCCACTCAATTACTTACTGCAAGCAGCTGTGGCACAATGCAGGAGTAGCTACAAAGAGCTGGCCAGGACAAGAGCAGGATGCTTGTGAGCTCTCAATTTATAAGACCTGCTCCTCGTTTGCATTGTTAGCACCTCATTATAAAGCAGGACAAGACACCAGCTCCTTTCCTTCTCTAACCCCTTTTCTGACTCTCTGTTCTTTTCCAGGTCAGTGCTGTGGCTGTAGCTGTGCTTGGGGCAAAGCTGCACTTTCCTGTCTCTGTGTGCATTGAGGTGGTTTGTGACCCCTTCTGAATCTGGGATAAAAAATCCCAACTTAGAATCTCAGACTGGTTTGGGTTGGAAAGGACTTAAAGAGCATCCAGCTCCAACCCCCTGCCACAGGCAGCAACATCTCACACTAGACCATGTTGCCCAAGGCTCTGTCCAACCTGGCCTAAACTTGTTGGAAAGCACCCAGAGATGTGCCCTAGCCCAGCTCTGCATTGCTCATCCCAGGAATAAAGAGCTGGGTGTCCCTGGTTTCTGTGGGTAGCTCTGTTACCATGCTGTAGCCTCCTGGATGCTCTTTGTTATGGTCTTGCAGGAGTCAGTGCCGTCTCAGCAATCAGAGGCATGCATTGGACAGCCTCAGCCTGGTGCGGGCACAGCACAGCACTCAGCCTGCTCCCATGGGAGTGTTTGTTATTTACCACCCCAGCATCTCCTGCAGGTTTGGGATGTTATGGCTGAGAGCTTCCAATAACAACCCCTCCATGAGACTGCTCTGGTCTAAGGTACGTAAACACCTGAAGGGTTGGTGCAAAGAAACCTCACAGATGTGAGATTAAGGTCCATTCAACACAACCCAGTCTGCGGTTCCATGGCACCAGCTCGCAGCAACGTGCAGGGCACGGGGTCATGCAGTGAAGTGAGAAGAGCCCATGCTGGGTGGCTGCAAGAGAAAGTTCAGGCACCCTGGGTGCTGCTGCTCCATCTGCATGGCCTCCGAGGCAGAGCTCGTCCCCCGTCAGAGCTCCTCTGCTCAGCTTGAGCAGCGCTTTACAGCCAATGGGGATATTTCCTGGTGGCAGAATTGAGCATTACCCATGGAAAAGAGATTTTTTACCAACTAAGGAGAAGTTTGTGCTTTCCTGTGCAGATAAATGGAGGGATTTTGTGTTCACAACTGGAAAAAAGGCAAACCAAGAACCTGGAAGTGAGGGTTTTGTCCAGGAGCCATAAGCTTGGCTTGGCAAGAAAATCCAGCAACAAAATCTGAATCTCAGCCTCCTGTGCTAAGGTGATGTTTAGCAAGTCTATTGTTCAGAATAATTACTTTAGCTTCCTTTTTGAAAGCAAATGCCAGCCAGGACTAGGGAAAAGGGGGTTGCAAGGGAAGTATCAGGATAACTCAGGGCCTCCCAGCAAAGCATATTTGTGTTTACTCAATAGAAGCAAGTCATTTTCTGGATCAACATTTGGATAAGATCCAATTGTTCACTGTTTAGTCAAGAAATGGGACAAACGCTCCAAGAATTGCTATGTGATTGGAAAGTGGGGTTTATAAATCAGTTTCCACTGGCCCTAATTCAGCTTCATGCGGGCTTCGACACTGATTCACCACTCTGGTCCAGCTCGTTGTTCCGAGGCTTTGCCTGGTGTGCTCTGCTCCAGCAGGTAACTGAGTGTGGCCGGAGGCAGGTGCAGGTCAGAAGCCCAGGACACGGGTTGTGAGGGTGCTGCTGTGACACTGATTTCTCTGAGGAAAGTATCCCAAGCTTCTAAGTCCTGGTCATTAAAGTCCCCCAGGCCGGTACATCAGAGGCTTCATGAGGATGTGGCACAGTCATAGACTCACAGCATCCCAGAGCTGGATCAGGACTGCAGGGGGGTCTCCCCAGAGCACGGCAGAGGGGCAGGATCCCCTCCCTGAGCTGCTGCTCACGCTCTGGGGGTGCACCCAGCACATGGGGGGGTTCTGGGCTCAAGCGCTCACTGAAGCCAGGTCATGGGGAGCCTCTCCTCATCCAGCACCCCAGGTCCTGCTCCTCAGGCTGCTCCATCCCATCTCCCCCAGCCTGTGTCTGTGCAGTTCTCTGGTCAGCAGCATTTGCCACAGGAGTTCAACCCTTTTCCTGCTCAGTTTCTGCAGAACATGTCAGCTAAAAACAACTCTGTGTTTTGCAGCAGCAGACACATGAATGCAGTCAATGCAGCATCTAAAATCATACATTTATGAGATGCACACAACATGGCCAAAGTCATCCAGAGGCTGTATGGAGATGGGGCTACAGGGGGAGGGAGCACAGTGCCTAATCCCAAGTGGTTAGTCCCTGGGTTTGATGTGAGTTGTCCTCACTGAGCCTGGTCAGGGCATGGGCTGCAGGAAGAATGGCCTGCTTTATCTGAGGCTGGTCACGAGGCAGAGCAGCAAGCCCAAAGGCTCTGCCTCCTGGAACCTCCAACGTGGTGATCCCGGGTGTTGGGAAAGCAGAACTTTGTACTGGTGATGAGAGACTGCGCTGCAGTTTGCACAGGGAGAACAGGGAGAGGCAGGAAAGCCAACGTTTCCCTCCTGCAGGAATCTGACATTTCAACCTGTCCCGTCTTTCTGTTTAAGGGAAGACTTTAAGGAAAGCTCCCATCTGACGATGCATTTAACACCGTGCATCTCCAGTCATCCAGGCTTTCCTCATCATTCATGCCACGTTACCTTCTGTCAGGCCATTCAGGTGGCTGCAGACTGAGGGTGCTGATCGATGAGATGTCACCTTCCGTGTGGCACAGGACTGAGCTCTGCCTGGCAGCTCCCACACCATAACCTGCTGCTCCATGGGTCCCAGGTGCCATTTGCAAGCCAGGAGAGGTGCTTTACATCAGAAGCAACACAGAGCCCTGCAGCTTGGGCATCATTTTCTGCCCTGGGTGCTGCAGGGACTGAAACCACTCCTGCAGACCTGGCTGCTACCCAGCTCTCTTCCATTGATCACATGAAGCAAATGGACTCACACAATTGCTGTAACAAGGTATCTGGAGGCAAACAGCACTGCTGAGCAATTAGTGTCCAAACCATGTCTAATTACTCCCTTGGGTACATCTTATTGCAAAGCAAAGCAGGAGATGTCTTTGTCTGGGTACTATACTGGAAGTGTGTGATTCCGATTGGATTTGGGCTGGTGCAAGGCAGGAGGAGTGGGGCTGTTAGATCATCATTTCTAGGACATGAGAGGGCTCTGGGGAGTCCTTAGAGCAGCTCCCAGTGCCCAAAGGGGGTTCAAGAAACCCGGAGAGTGGCTTGGGACAAGGGCCTGTAGGGACAGGCCAAGGGGAATGGCTTGAACCTGCCAGAGGGGAGACTGAGATGAGCTCTTAGGCAGAAGCTCTTCCCTGTGAGGGTGCTGAGGCGCTGGCACAGGGTGCCCAGAGAGGCTGGGTTAGCTGTAAAAGATACAGACATAAAGGCAGTTTTCTATAGGCACACACTGTAGATCTTAAGGACTTTGATACACAGTAAATTTTACAATATAAGTATGGCAAAACACATGTTGGTTTAGGGGGCAGTCATGAGACATAAGCGGTCTGCTTCTAAGAGAGAACATCAGGTATTTTCTAGCTAGAATCAGGCATTCAAAGCTGACCAAATGTTACCATTAAATTTTAGGTCCCAAAATAGACAAAATGTGAATGGGGACCGAAATCCTGCTCCGTAGCAGTTGGTAAATCCCAGCAAACCACACTGGAGTGTGGGAAGGGAAGCACAGGCAGGCAGCAATGGCTTTGGCAGAGCAGAGACTCATTCGCCTTCTCCAATCTGCTGCCATGTCCATGGGGGCAGTGTGAGTGAAGGCATCGCAGTGCGCTGTGGAGCTGGGGCATCGCCCGGGTGGAGCAGGGGACGCACAGCAGGAAGCACCGGAGCTGGTGATGGAGAACACCCTTTTGCTGGGAAAGAACAGAGTTCCCTGCACATGCGAGAAGAACACTTGTGCCTGAGCCCTGCTTCCCTGGGCGGGCGCTGCGGTGCCTCGGCACTGTTACGCTTGCAGATGATTTCACCACTTCACAGTCTGGGTCTTGTGATAACCTTTAACACACAATTGTTGAACCACCCAGGGCATGAAGAGGGGCAGCACTGGGTACAGCCTGTCCCAAGATGGGTCCCTTACCAAAAATACAAGTGAACAACGCAGAGGGCTGGGATGTGGTAACTTTTTAGAGTGGGGAGCAGGGATTTATCAACAGTGTGAATGCAATGGAGCAAACAGAGCAAAATAATGTGGAACGATCTTTCAGTTCTCTGGCATTGTAAGGGTTTTACTTTGTCAGGTGGTTTAAAAAGCAGCCAGCAATTCCTGGGAATGCTGAGTTTAAAAAATTAAAGTTGGGGGGAGAAAAACCTCATCAAGCGTTTCTATGGCTTAGTGACCACGATTGGTGCCACTCAGCAAGGCTGAACCACAGAGAATTCACTGAGCAGTTGAGATTCAGAAACCCTTTTGTTTAAATATGGCTTAAAATGACACCAAAAAAGAGAATGAATGTAGGCCTGAAAACCTGACACATGCAAAGTTGTGATTGTCTGTACATCCGGGCGTAAGGTGAGATCTATTTTAATGGCTTTAAAAAATACAAGTGCTACTGGAAAAGCAGAGTCACCAGGGCTTTCACAGGGCCTAAAGGAATGTAGAGCAAAAACCAGTTTGAAATTAAAATGCCTGGCCCAAAATATGTTCTTCACATCCCCTTTTACCTGCTCCTCTGCAGAGCTGCACCCACTGCTCCACATCACTGCTGGCTGGGCTGCACCCCAGAGCGTGAGCAGCAGCTCAGGGAGGGGATCCTGCCCCTCTGCTGTGCTCTGGGGAGACCCCTCCTGCAGCCCTGATCCAGCTCTGGGGCAGCAGCACAAGAGGGACGTGGAGCTGATGGAGTGAGTGCAGAGGAGGGCACGGAGATGCTGCAGGGGCTGGAGCAGCTCTGCTCTGGAGCCAGGCTGAGAGAGCTGGGCTGGGGCAGCCTGGAGAAGAGAAGGCTTCTGAAGGGGAGACCTGAGAGCAGCTCCAGTGCCTAAAGGGGCTGCAGGAAACCTGGAGAGGGGCTTGGGACAAGGGCCTGTAGGGACAGGACAAACAGGAATGGCTTTAGTGGAAGGTGTCCCTGCCCGTGGCAGGGGTTGGAGCTGGATGAGCTTTAAGGTCCCTTGCAACACAAACCAGGCTGGGATTCGATGGTTTCTGTGTGCACCAGGGTCTGCGCAGAGCTCGTTTCCAGCTCTCGCCCTGACCCTGCCTCCACGTGGCTGCCCGGAGGATTCCTGCCTACCCCTGCAGTGTGCCCGTTAAACCTCAGTCCATGACATTGTGAGTATTTTCCCTGGCTGGCCCTAGGAAGGGAGCATCTCAGCAGAGAACCAGCTAGTAATTTGAAATGGACATGAAGTGAACTTCTCTAAATACACATGCTATGGTCTGTACCACCTAGCCTGTTCGCTAGCAAAAAGAATCACACATGGATGTGATTGGGGGCTTGCATCAGAAGATAAAACCTCACACTAAAGCTCGGTGCTGGGTGGGAATTGGTACATGTTCCCATTCTGTTTGTGGCTCCGTTCTGCTATCGCCCTGCTTTACAAGTGCTGCAATTACTGTCTATTTTAATGACCATGGCTGGAGCTGCTATAAATACCAGAACATCTTGTATGCAGTGCATTGAAGTTCCTTTTACTTCCAGAATTGCTGTGGTGTTCATTTGCACCAGAGACTCGTGACCTGGCACACTGAACAGCATGAATCCAAGTGCTTCTATGGCACTGTTGGATCCACTGCACCCAATAAGGTGCCTGCTGGGCTGTAACTCCAGGGCTGCTCTAGAACCAGACCTGGGGCTCTTGGTGTGTTTCTGGGTTGTTGTAGACACATTAAAACCCACAAGGCTCCTTTTTTCCCCATTGAGGTTGCTTAGCGGGAATCCCAGCCATGAGCTGTGCTGGGGACCCCCCGCCCAAGGAGACCCTGGAACAAGGGTGTCTTTGGTGCTTGCTGACACTCAGATGCCATGGGTAGGGACACCTTCCACTAGACCAGGTTGCTCCAAACAACCTTGAAACACAGATAACCTCATCCAGAGTTCTAGTGGTGGCCTTGGCTGCTGGGGAACGGTTGGACTTGATGAGCTTAAAGGTCTTTTCCAACCTGGTTGGCTCCATGATTCCATGATTTAATACCAGCCACAAATGCACCACACTAAAGTCATCCTTGCCAAGGAGCTGTCTAACAGCACTCAATGCATTTCACACCTCCTCCTGGGCCTGCAGTGAGCACACATCCCAAAGTCAGACTTTCCCCTGCCCTAGACCCAGCACAAGGATTCATCTGTGCATTTGCTTAAAGGATTCCACTGTTGACCCATCCAAGGTTTCTTTGTTGACCACAGCTAATGCTGGTATGCAGAAAATGCCTGGGTAAGGACCAGAATGGAGCTGCAGTTCCCGTGTCTGGAGCAACAGACTAAACATCTCTGGACAGTCGACTCCCAGCGTCCACCACTGCAGTTCTGTAATGATAACACTTCTGTGATACGGAAAATCACTTGGGAACAGCCTCACCTGAGGAAGGACTGAGCTGAAGCATCCCTAGAGGTCTGTGTCTTCCGCAGGAGCCGTGGGTGTGCAGGAGCCTGTGGGTTTGTCAGCCTAACGGGTTCAAGCTTGCGAAGAAAATATGGTCCAACACTGGGGCTGCTCAGCCTGGAGAGGAGAAGCTGTGTGGAAGCCTCAGAGCAGCTTCTGCAGCAAACGTTCTATGGAAGCTGGTTTCATTAAGCCAATATAAATGTGCCTCACCCTTTCCTGCTCCAAGTGCTTATTCTGGGTTAGAAAGCAACTGCAGAGTTAGGAATTATTAGAAAAGGAACAAAAACCAAAGCAGAGCGTCCCTATAAATCCATCTCAATGGATAATAATGGATAACGGACAACGCTTCAGCCCTGGTGCTTCAGGCAGATGTGGCAGAGCTAGAAAGGGTACAAAGGTGACCAGAGGGATGGGTCTGGTTCCTGGCAGAGGACAAGAGAGGCTCTTGAAAGGGAGGGCACAACACGGGGTTGTAAATTCCAGTTGCGCAAAGGAATGAATATTCACAGAGCCACGGACTGGTCTGGGCTGAAGGGACCTTTATAGCTGCATCCAGTTCCAGCCCCTGCCACAGGCAGGGACACCTTCATGAGGTTCCAATCGCATTGTTCACTCATCATACCCCACTTTGAGGCACAGGCGAACAGACAGAAAGCAAACAGCAGGAACAATAGTGGCAGAAACCCCACCTAATGCTGTTAAACAGGATGATACCAGTGACCGAAGACAGAAACCATCGGTACTGCGCTTCAGTGCAGTCCCCCACCGGGGCCACCCCCCCCCCCCCCCCGGACTGCTCCACAGGACCCCGCACGGGTCTCATTGCACCAGAGGTGTTACCCTGGAGGTGCCTCCGGCTGCCATGGGGTAAGGATGCGTCCCGGGTGCACCGTGCCCGTTCCCGGGGCCCGGCCCGCAGGCGGCTGCTGCCCCCTTGGGGTGTTCGGTGCCTGCGGAGTCGCTCCGGGCTCGCTCCGTGCGCGCCCCGGTGCGCACTGGGTTTGCTCCTTTGCTCGCAAGTTCTCGTGTGTGCAAAGCCGGGTTTGCCTTCCTCTGCAGGGGAACTCAGCAGCCCTGTGGGGATCCCATCCCTTCCCTCCAGTGTGTCTGCCCCACACAGCTCGGTGCCATTGGCAGACCCGCTGAGGATGCTCGATCCCAGTGCCCATGTACTGACCAGGACCCCCGCCTCCTGACATGCACCAATGCAGCCCATGCAGCCGTGCTGCACACACGGTGTCACGCCAAGGTCCTGAAGCCTGTTGGAGGAAGGGAAATAACTGGAGGTGACACTAGACAGGTTAGTGTTTTATTCAGTGCACTGGACTCATACATGGCCACGTTGTCACTAACAGCATCTCACACATTGCTATAAACCAGCTGAGCCCAGTCTCCTGTTAGATGCCCGGTGTAACATGTAAAGCAGCCTATCAAGTATTTACTGTAATGAGCGTAGCTCCGATCCCAGTGCCAGGCTGTGTCCAGTGTCTGGTGCTGGGTTGCAGCAGTGGCTGGAGAATGGATCCGTGACTCATGGCTGGTGCAGGACTTCGCTGTCTCAGCCCACATCTATGTGGTGCTGGCAGCCCTGTGTTCCTCCTGCAGCTGCTGGTTTGATTGTGCTGGTGCTCTGAGCACGAGTGGAGCTGCAGCTACCACATCCCTAATGCATACCTATGGAAAACCTGACTTGGGCCGGGGCAGCCTGTGTGTGCTCCATGCCAAGGACAGCCCCTCTGGCAGCACCACATGTCCACCCCATCCCCGCAACCAGGCCACAGCAGCGGTCACAACAGCACAGCAAACCAAAGAGAAACACAAGGTGCTCAGGCCTGACTGTCAGGGCAGAGCGGGATGCGTTCAGGATGGACACAGCACACCTCCAGCACAGGGAACAAACTGGACAATGAGGTGGATGCTGGGGAACGCGGCAGCTGAGCATCCCACCGGTGCCACTGCTGCAGCACGTGTTCTGCTGCCTGCTCCGAGCCCAGCTTGGACCAGCCGTGTCCTCAACCCTTCCCACCCATGGAGCAATGCAGGGAAGGCTCCATGGGTATGGCTTGGAGCTGGTCCCAGCTCCCTCTTGCAGGGCAACACAGGCTGACAGGGCTGCTGCCAGCCCTGTGGATCCGCAGCAGGACAAATCCATCTCCACTCATCCCCATGCATCACCCTGCCTCTGTGCTCCGGCCCCAGCTCTCATCCTGCCTCGTACCTGCCCTCACTCGCTCATTCACCCTGCGTGTAAGGAAGGAGACAGTGCGTTGCCAAAATAGCTATCTTGGAGGAAATAAATCTATTGAGCTTTATTGAGCTGCCCGTTGCGGGGCGTGGACTGTGAGGGCAGTCCCTGAGGAGTGGTGCTAGGGCATGGTGACTGTCCGGCCGGCGCTCCTGGCTGCTGTAAAGCGCCTCTTATTCCTCAGACCAGAGAACCTCTCATCCAGCGTCAGGCTGGTCTGCAGGGGAAAGGGAGACCGAGTCAGTCCTGTGCCTCGTGGCAAAGCATGGCCAAACCTGCAGCAGGGTATTGATTAGAGCCCATCAGTCAGGACGGTGCTTCGCAGCCAGTTAGTCAATTAAACCACTCAGCACATGGGAGACAAGGAGCTTGACAGACTGGGTGCAGCTGGAAAACAGCTTCAAGCAGCACCTAGCCCCAGGATACCGGCCATCCTCGGCAACAACAGGAGCAAGCACGTGGCATTTGAGCACCAGGCACCAAGTAAAACCAAATCATCCAGACAAGGAACATCCAAACAAGCAGTGAAGAAGCTGGAGCAGGATCTCTGACCTGCCCCAGGGCTCTTGGACCATACTTCAGCACAAAACTGGCACCGAGAAGGTCACCAAAGCAAAGAGAGAGCAAAGCCCACAAGTGCTGTGTGTCTCTGAGGAGTTGGAAGCACCGACAGTGGAACAGTCCCTGCCGTCCAGGACCACTCACAAGCAGGATCTCCCCGCTCCGAGCAAGCACATGGACAGGCCAAGAGGGGACAATGGAGTAGGTAAAACTGGGCTGAGTCTGTAGCTGCTGAACAGTCTTCTCAGATGCCTTCAGTTCTGTGAGCAACCCAGCCAACACGGGCCTCTGCTCCCAGGTCAAGCTACACAAACCTGACCAGCAGCCCCAGAGACCTGAGCGTGGCGTGATCGGGTTAGCGGCAGGGCTGCTGCAGGGTGCAGGGTGCTGCCTGTGCCGTCGACCATCCTCTACCTGGTTGGCCATGGCGCGGAAGTTGAACCTCAGCAGCACCCCCTTGGGCTGGGGCTTGGCTGCGCGCGGCGGCGGCCTCCGGCTACGCAGGAACGGGCGCTTGGATCCGGGCCTGGGGAGAGCACAGACCCGCGGTCACCCTGGATGTGAAGGCAGCCACTGCCTAATGCCTGAGACCAGCGAGGGAAGGAGGAAACACCTGGGTGCCCCTATGGCCCATGGCACATCTCATGGTAGGGTGGGTGAGGGAGACACTGTGTACCATGAGGGTGGTAAAATCCTGGCACAGGATGTCCAGAGAGATGGTGGCTGCCCCATCCCTGGAGACATTGCAGGCCAGGCTGGATGTGGTTCTGAGCAACCTGGACTAGTTGGAGATGTCCCTGCTCTTTGCAGGGGGTTGGAACTGGATGAGCTCTGAAGGTCCCTTCCAACCCAAACCATTCTGTGGTTCTATAAAGGGTGCCAGGAGAGCTGCTGTGCCAGCCCTGAGGACTGTGTCATGTCAAGTCTATCACAGGGTGCTCCCTGCACCCAGGACATGCCAAGTGCCCTTGCCCACCCCTCTCTGTGCTCATCATGGTGCTAGGGCCCGGCTCAGCCCATGGGTGAAGCTGCTGCCCTGCAGCACAGTGAGCACACCATGTCCCTGGGGTGCAAGGGACACCCCACCTTGGGCACAGCCAGCCTGCCATCCGCCTTCCTACTCTGGGTAACAAACCAGCCACATGGGAATCACCATCCTCTGACAGATACACTGAGAAGGGAACAAGGCATCATTTGCAAACCACTTTGGGATCATAGAAGCCAAGCTGCAATAGTTCTAAAGGGATTGGGAATGCTTTTGCAGGGTTCCCACATGAACAAACCCCTCCATTTACTCACGGGCCAGCCTGGCCTGCCTGAGGATTGGCCACAGACACCGTCAGAACCGCTCCAGGGCTGGGTTTCACTTGCCACCTGCCGAGACAGGGACATGGATTCAGCTTCGAGCCGAGCCTGCAAGAGCACGGCATGTTTGCAGCGTGCTTGGGTCACCAGTTACCTTCTCATCCGCAGTGGTTTCCTGTCGCCATCAGCATCCATCTGCTGGGAAATACATTTGAAATAATTACTTCAGGATTAGCTCTCAGTGACTAAGGCCATTTCCTCTTGTCCCACCCCTTGTTCCTTGGGAGCAGAGCCCAGCCCCTCCTGGCTCCATCCTCCTGTCAGGCAGTTGTAGGGAGCGATCAGGTCCCCCCTGAGCCTTCTCTTCTCCAGACTGAACCCCCCAGGTCCCTCAGCCCTTCCCCATCACACTGTGCTCCAGGCCCTGCACCAGCTCCGTTGTCCTTCTCTGGACCCACTGCATGAAAATCTGCCTATCCTGCATACACTTCCCTAGCAATACACTCATTGTTAAAGTCATCCACCTGTTCCAGGAACTTTTGGGATCAAAGATACAATAAGTAAAACTGAAGGCTTGTCACCATCAGAAGAGAACAGAAAACGTCGCCATACTGACCCCTCTCTGAAATCTGGCTTTGAGAAACCGCTGCTGCATTCGCTTCTGCTGGAAGGCTGGTGCCCTGTTCAGCCGGAAAGGTCTGCGGGGAAGGAGAGAGAAAAGGACATAGGTGAGCATGATGCCAGGTCTCTCCTGAAGTTAAGTGCTGAAATACCTAACCCAGCTTGGGATTAAAAAGCCGTATGTGAAGCAAATGCAGCTCTTTGTTACCAAGTTTAGCCCAGCAGGTTTTCTGCCAGCAAAGGAGTTCAGACGAACTTGTTTTTCTGCTCAAATGAACCAACAGTTTGTGTTGGTGCTGAGCTCTGCTTGTTAGAAACAGATCAAAAAATCACAGAACCCCAAGACTGGTTTGTGCTGGAAAGGACGTTAAAGCTCATCCAGTTCCAACCCCCTGCCATGGGCAGGGACACCTTCCACTGGAGCAGCTTGCTTCAAGCCCCGTCCAACCTGGACTTGAGCACTGCCAGGGGCATTTACCCCCTGTTGCATGAGCACATGGATGCAGCTGCTCCCAGCAGCACCTCGGAGCTGCCAGGGCACCGCTGGAAGCCAAAAACTCCCCGAGCTACTGAAGATTTTACCTTCTCCCTGTGGCCTGGGCACTGGCAGTGGCTGCTCTGAACCTCCTGGGGCCTGGGGGTGGCCGTCGCCGTCCCTCTGCCTGCACGATGCTGCTGCTACTGCTCTTGGAGAAAGCGTCATTGTTCGTGTTGCCCTGAAAGAGCAGCGAGAGCTCAGCCACTGTCACCTGCCCCACAGCCTCAGTGCATGAAACACCAACCATGCAGGTATGGAATGGTCCGGGTTGGAAGGGACCTTAGAGCTCATCCAGTTCCAACCCCTGCCACAGGCAGGGACCCCTTCCACTAGAGCAGCTTGCTCCAAGCCCCTGTGTCCAACCTGGCCTTGAACACTGCCAGGCATGGGGCAGCCACAGCTTCTCTGGGCACCCTGGGCCAGCGCCTCAGCACCCTCACAGGGAAGAGCTTCTGCCTAAGAGCTCATCTCAGTCTCCCCTTGGGCAGGTTCAAGCCATTCCCCTTGGCCTGTCCCTACAGGCCCTTGTCCAAAGCCCCTCTCCAGGTTCCCTGCAGCCCCTTTAGGCACTGGAGCTGCTCTAAGGTCTCCCCTTCAGGAGCCTTCTCTTCTCCAGGCTGACCCAGCCCAGCTCTCTCAGCCTGGCTCCAGAGCAGAGCTGCTCCAGCCCTCATAGCATCTCCATGGCCTCCTCTGGACTTACTCCAACAGCTCCACGTCCCTCATGGAGGCAGCACAAGCACCAGGACATGACCATCCTTCCCTCCACTCCTGCATTGATCCAGCATTTTCTCTGGCTCTGTCTCGTGAGAATTACCCCATCCTGCCCTGCAGTGCAAGTGCTGATCACTGACTCCGCCATGGCTCCCTCCATGCTCTCAGCACCACTTGCATTTGCTTCAGAAGGGGCTCATCCCCATGCTGTGTGCTCAGCATTCCACATATTCTCATTCCAAACTGTTTTTCCTTTGCAACTTCAGTCTCGCAGCAGAACAACCCTGCGCTGCTGGTGCTTTTTGTTTTCCTCCTTTGATATTTTCTTACTGGGACCCGATTCCTCACTCACTCTATTAAAAACTGGCCTCTTACATGGCCTTTTGTATCTATGCCAGGAATATTTCTACCCAGCACTGCTGCTGGAGCCTCAACATTTGGAGTCAGCATCCACTGCTGTCAACACTTAGTTCGTGGGCATCAAACTGCAAGTACCAGGAAGAGCGTTTCATTCTGATGGTGCAGAAATCCAAAGCCAGAATGAGTCCATGGAGAGCAAACCTCACCCAAGCAAAGCTTTGTAGCTTTGCTCAAGTTTCTTTTCGGTCATTGACTCTTTCTTGTTTGGACACATTTATTGCTCATTCCAAGCCCTGAAGCATGAAGCACATCAGAATACCCCTCAGCAGTGTAGGTCCTCCTGCAGCTACTTAATACCAACTGCCATGGGCTCTAACCCATTTATTTCTGTGGGACAGCCACCACCAGCGTTCCTCCCCACTAACTGGGAGTGTGTTTCCACATTCTTCCCACTTGGTTTATTTCTGCAAAATGGAAGCTACAGCAGAGTTATGCCTCCTAGCAACTGCTTATCCCTCCTGGTAACACCCAGCCCCGCACACTATCTGAGTCATCCCACTTTCCTTTCAGAAATAACCGCACACCATGCACATGCATGCTCAATCAAGGCTCTCTTCTATATACCTCCAGGACACAGCCATTCAGTGTCCCATCATGTTCACCACTTTGGTGGGGTTTTAAAAGCTTACTGAGCATACATGACCTCCTAATTGAGTGGATCTCCACCAGTGCAGAAGGAACAACCCCCTCTCACACAGGACTATCTATTCACTTGATTTCCACCCTCTACACCAAGCCAGTTTCATGGTAGTGACACTCAGCAGAGAGCTGTAAGAATGACTTTAAAGGTGAACATGGCCCTTCCTTCCCACCTCAAATGTTAAAAATAGCTCAAAAAACCAAATTAAAATATTTCAATCTTTTCTTTTTTAAGTGTTTTTGAGCAGAGATAAGACCAAAACACTTAAACTTGAAAAAGAGAAAGCCATGAATGAAAAATCAAGCATTTTACATGGAAGAACATGGGCAATCTGTCCCATGGCTTCATAGCCCTGGGAATCAGTGTGTCTAGGGGAAATACCCACTTGCTAGTCAAAAGTACCTCTCCGAACCAAAGCTACCAAAAGTCACCAACAGCCTGGCCTTTGCCTTCACTACATGTTGGAAGATGCTCTGGGTGGAGGACAAGTAAAGGTGAATCCTAACACACCTCCTCTGAATGGCAACAGTAAGATGTGATGAATTGGAATTTGGTTTTATGGAAATATTTTAGACTCTTTAAGAACCCATCCCTAAAAAAATCTGTCTTTGTAAACCCCTCGGGAACCGATTCACTCCAATTATGCCAAGTCATAAGCTCATAAAACCAACTGGAAAATTGCTATTTTATATGCGTGTGCCTGCACTCACCTCTGCATACAAATGCGGTTACAGGCACACAAGATGGTGCCTGGACATTTGTTATGCAGATTGTTCTTTGGGAAGATCCAGGATCACAAACCCCAGCAGGTTTCTGCATGACATTTGGGAAAACAACTTTGCCTTCCTCACCCCCGTACCTCTGGAGCCGATGCCTGGCGATTTAAAGGGCTCACTCCATTCAATGCAGCAGCTGCTCTTCTCCTGGGACCAGGTACAGCATTCCTGAATTGTCTCCGGTTGAACTGTTGTTGTCCAAACCCTCTTCTAAACCGGGCCGGTCCTACAAAAACGAACTCTTTGTTTAGCATCCTTCAAAGCTCAATTCACACTTACAGGTTTGCCAGTGGCTTACACGGTGAATTTAATATGATACAGGAGTGTCTGTATGAATAGATGCAAGAATCACATTGAGTTAGTCCAGAAAAGTAAATTAACTTTGCAGGATATTAAATAATTTATCTTTCCAATAATAATTCCCATTCTGTGTGGGACTCACAACCACTTACAAACCACTCTGTGATTTGATGGCTCTGGGATTTAATTTGAAAGAATATAAAAGAGAAAAGCCTTCTGCAACTCTGCCTCCTAATAAAGGCAGGAACACTCGCATCAGGAAACCTGTCACTCTCTTGCCAGAGCTCCCATTGCTGGGAATTCACCGTGAAATGGAAAAAGCCTTTGGATACAGATACACAAGTGACTCCAGCATTCAGTCCCACAGCAGCCTGGGAGAGCTCTAAGTGCCCACATTATCACACTTGGTAAGTGGAGACCGGACCATCATTTTTATATATTAATATATATCTATTTATTTAGTTATTTTTAGCATAACATATCCTGACGTACTGTATATATCGAAGGGTGCCCCTTCTGCTGCTGTTCTACCTCACTGCGCAGCACATACATACCAACAGCCTATCTTGCCTTCAGTGTCTTCCCCTAAGCCTGATTATGATTTTGAAGTGTGCTGAAGCACCAAGCAAGGAGAAGGCAACCTGTCAGACAGAGGCACAGTGCACTAAGCCTAATTACTCCACACGATAAACTTCTGTAGTCATAACGTAGACCTTTTCCAAGTGGCTATAGACACTAGTGAAACATGCATACGTACTCAGGCAGGTGTATTGATCACTTAGGCCAGGTTGGACACAGGGGCTTGGAGCAAGCTGCTCTAGTGGAAGGTGTCCCTGCCCATGGCAGGGGTTGGAACTGGAGGAGCTTTAAGGGCCCTTCCAACACAAACCAGTCTGTGAGTCTATGATTCTATGACCAGGCATGGCAGAGGGCTGCAAGGCAGTAACCCTGGACCTCACTGATACACACTCCAGAGCAGTGGGATGCATGTATTGATTCTACACCATCGATTCCTGCATCACAGCAATTCATAATGACTCGGAGCAGTCAGAAATGAAGCGCCCTGAGGCAGCAGTGATGTTGCTGTCAGGGGCCACCACCAGAGTGATTAATGAAGGCTCCAGCCCCAGGGTGTGTCACTGGTTGGTGCCAGCTTGGGCTGGTTACACTGGAGGCCAAGGGAGGGTGACTTGAACTGCCCTGGCTCTAAAACAAAAGGGCACCAGGGCATGTCTATGGGAAGCTGCTCCTGAGCAGCACACAGGGGGGCTGGCTGGGAGCACCCACAGAAATGCGATGCTGTTCACTAGCTCTGTGGGGCCAGTGGCTATCTTCTTTGCAAATGATGGTATTTTCTTCCTGCAGAAGTGCAGGTGTGTAAATGTTCTCCTGACAAACACCTGAATTTGGACAATCTGTGTCTTTTTGACCAGAAGTGGTCTCGCTGTGTTGAATGGCCCTTTTTTCCCTTCTGGGTCTGTCTCCACAAGAAACCTGGAGAGGGGCTTTGGACAAGGGCCTGTAGGGACAGGGCAAGGGGAATGGCTTTAACCTGCCCGAGGGGAGACTGAGATGAGCTCTTAGGCAGAAGCTCTTCCCTGTGAGGGTGCTGAGGCGCTGGCACAGGGTGCCCAGAGAAGCTGCAGCTGCCCCATCCCTGGCAGTGTTCAAGGCCAGGTTGGACACAGGGGCTTGGAGCAAGCTGCTCCAGTGGAAGGTGTATCTGCCTGTGGCAGGGGTTGGAGCTGGAGGAGCTTTAAGGTTCCTTCCAATCCAAACCAGTCTGGGGTTCTATGATAAAACCCCACAGCATGTGGGAAGCCACCACGCCTGGGTGTATGCTCAGGTCATGGTGCTGAGCACACCTCAGTTGGCCAAGAAGCTCCTCTGCCCAGCAAGTCCAGTCTGGGAAGAAGCCCTCATGTCTGACAGACTGTTTTTCCAAGAAGATCTGAAATTCAAATTTCTTGCCATTAATAATCCTCTTTCCCCACTGGAGAGATTGTTTAAGCCATATTCCTCAAGGGATAACGCACTTTGCTGGCACGAATGCTCTTGCTGGTTTAATCAGCATAATACCGCTCTATATCCTCTGTCATTACAGCAGTGGGCTGATCTGATTGTCATACTGATAGCAGTTCTCACGCCTCAGCCCTGAAGGGTCTGCGTTTCAGCAGGGACCAAAGTGAAATGAGCCCCTGAGTAATTACAGGCTAAATTCCCAGTTGTGCTGAGCTTCACAGAACTGCTCCGGGCATCAGCACCACACAGCATGGTGAGTGTCTGCACTTGGCAGGGCTGAATGCAGACTCAGTTCAAGCCTCGGAAACACTAAGAGTAGCAGAAATACATCTAGAAATGAAGAGGAGAGTTCTCTGTTCTGAGGAACAGCTCAAACAAGGTATTTTGTTTGCTTTATTTGACCCTGAGTAGTCACTTGAGTGTGGAAGAATATCAAAGCCTGTCCTTTGACAAAGAAAATCAATTTGCAAAGGGCAACAACCATCATTCTGTTCTGAGCCGGAACGATTCTGTGCTGGAGACCGAGAACATGGGAGTGGAGGCAGATCGGAGCCAAGCAGGATCGCTCCCAGCAATCCCACTGTCCTCATGTACCACTGGCACTCCGGAGGAAGGCTGCAAAACACTGCTGCAAAATGCTACCAAAATCTGCACTGAAGTGATTTAAAGGGGAAAAAAATAAAGCAAAATTGTGCTAGAGGTGGCATTTCATAAAGCAGATAACGGTGGGTTTGTAGGTGAAAGCTTGTGGAACCAGAGATTAGTGTGTGATCACTTGGTATCATAAAAATAGCATGGTTGGCAAAAGTGACAAATTAGCTCCAATAACTGAGCTATCAAAGACAGTTACTGAAGGGGTAATTTAAGTGTGTTCTGGGAAAAAGAGGATTAGGAAGAGGCATAATTAAAATATGCAAAGCTAAAGGGAATAGAGAATAGATATTAAGTCACTTTGAATTAGTAATTCATGAGAGGGTGGAAGGGAGAGAAATGGGTGAATTTATGCTCTGAAAAGGCCCTGATATTCCATTGTGCAGAGAGAAAAGCTATTCAGAGCCTGAGTGCATCTCATACGCACAAAGGGATTAGATAGTAGAAGGCTTTAGGAGCTGTATTTGGTTACACAAAGGTGTTCCCAGCTCAGCAGGCCTCACCTACCTTGCAAATTCCTCTGCATCCAGGCACGGAAGCGGGGCCGCCCGTATCCATACACTGAGTTCCTGGGCTTGACCTGCGGCCTTCGCCTGTCACCCATGGCGCTGGTGTCCGTCTGCTCTTTTCGATGGCGTTTTATGATGTCATCTAGATCAAAACAGCAAAGGGGAAACCCATGGAAACCTACCAGCAACCTGTAACACCTACCACAACCCATTAAAACCTACCAGCAACCTGCAACACTTACCAACAACTCATTAAAACCTACCAACAACCTGTAAAACCAATCAACAACCCGCAGAACCAGCCAACAACACGTTAAAACCAACCAACAACCCATTAAAACCTGCCGGAGGGGAGATTGAGATAAACTCTTAGGCAAAAAACTCTTCCCTGTGAGGGTGCTGAGGCGCTGGCACAGGGTGCCCAGAGAAGCTGTGGCTGCCCCATCCCTGGCAGTGTTCAAGGCCAGGTTGGACACAGGGGCTTGGAGCAAGCTGCTCCAGTGGAAGGGGTCCCTGCCCGTGGCAGGGGTTGGAGCTGGGTGAGCTTTAAGGTTCCTTCCAACACAAACCAGGCTGGGGTTCTGTGAGTATCACACATCAGCAAACAGAAAAAGGTAAATTACAACGGAGGGCTCCTCTACTGCTGTGAACCCTCCCAGCAGCACTAAACCACGGGTGCATCAGCCAAGGGATCAGCTTGAGTTCACAGTGGAAAATGTTGCGCTATTCCTGACAAGTGGCTCATTGCTGAGAGGACGTGACACGAGCTCCAGGGTAGGGAGCTGACCCAGGGATGACTTGCCCATGGCAGGGGTTGGAACTGGGTGCTCTTTACGGTCCCTCCAACCCAAACCAGTCTGGGATCCGCTGCCTTTCCTTCCGTGCAGCGATGCCACAGCGATAACCCCCGGGATCGGCGGCCACGCGGGTGGTGTTTGTGCGGCTCCCGGTGACAGGGGAGCGGCAGCACCAGCGGCTGCTATAAATACCCCGCGCCCCGACACGGCTCCAGCTCCATTTCAGTACCGCCATCGTTCTCTTTGGGCTCTCGCCGCCGGAGCCGGGTGCTGCCCGCTGAGCACACGGACCGCTTTGGAGCCCTTTCCTCCCTCCGGGATCCGTTTCCACCGCAGCCGGGTGCAGGTGGACGGGGAGGGGGGGGGGACACAGATCAGCCCTGCGGGGCCGCCCCACGCTGCGCTGCCCGCCCCGACCCCGCACAAACGAGCCTCCTGAGGCCGGGCCCAGGCCGCACCTACCCAGGGACATGTCGATCTCCTCGGCCCCCGGCTCCGGCCCCGCCGCCGCGACTGGCCCCGGCTGCGGCCCCTCCGCCTCCATGGCTCCGACCGGGCGCCGCCGCCGCTCAGTGCGCCTGCCCGGAATGTGCGGCCCGGCCCGGCCCCGCCGCCGGCCCCCGCCCCGGACACACCGGGCTTTGCTGTGCCTCTGCGGCGCTCCTTGCCCCTGGTCTCTGCTCCTCTGCACTCCGGCATCTCTGACATCCAGAGGGACGTGCTGGCTGTTCAGCCTGGAGGAGAGGAGCTGCTAGGAGACCTCAGAGCAGGTTCCAGTGTCTGAAGGGGGCTACAAGGACGCTGGAGAGGGGCCTTCATCAGATTGCAATTGTGCTTTTATTCCAGTCAAGGAAAGCGGGCATTCCTGCATCCATTTTTCCTTTTTCCTCCAGGTATTTTAGTTCTTGTGATTTGATAGGGCCCGGAATATTTTTAGTCACGTTATGAAGTTCTGCTTTACAGAAAGAGCTGTTTGGCAAAACTGCAAAAGATGCACAAATAATTGCTATTCATATACAAGGTGGGTTATATCTGGCTGCTATAGAGCAAGATAAAAGATTTCACTAACCCTACCTTAGAAAGCACTGAGTATTAATCATGTTCTTGTTTAATCTCTAATATACTTTTCTGCCATTAAAACAGTTGTATGGGTTTAGTGTCTCTTTATGTTTGATGAAGGCAAAAAAAACAGGTACACAGCAAACTTATAGTTAACAGAAAGCACATTTCTAATAAGAATAGTTGATCTGCAGGATTCTCTGCCTTGCAATGCTAAAATCAAAGTGTAACATTTTATAAACATTTTGTATCTATTTTAGACAAAAAGTGATAGAAACTTCTTGTCTGCATGAAGTTGAGCACTAACCTGGAGGTTGAGATAAATTTCACCTCCAAATGGATTATTCCATAGGTGTCCATTTTGCAGTTTTCAAACCTTTTTCATGGGTCAACTTTTACAGATCAGAGTAACTGCTTAGATGGACTGCTGTTCCATGACAGTGTTTCAGTCCCTATAGTCAATGGATTTAGGAATGCAAAAGCCCTCATGAAACTGGGATCACTGTAAATTTGCTTATGAAAACCATTTTTGATGCTTTAGATTGCCTGCCCTATTGATTCATTTCTACTGGAGCACTAAAGAACAGCTTTGTAACTATAATGAAACATCTTCCATTTCTAAACAGACACTTTATCCTCGACACACTTAGGAATGGAGGCAGCCTATGAGACTCCTGATAGCAGGCATCACCTCCAGCGAGTGCACATCGAGCAAATGCATCACACGGGGCTGATGATCCCGTTTGTCTTCTAGTGAACAGGTAAGGACATGAAATAGTTCATGAGCATCCTATTAAATAGAGGCACAAGACTTAGAGGAAGCAAAACCAAGAGACATCAAAATATACACCAGGAGTACTGACACACGAAAACTATGTCACTGTAGTAGAAAAAGTTACTGCTTAGAGCCCACCAAGATTGGAAATCTTGGCTGTTACATCTAACTTAATTTGGAAATGCCAGTATGAAATGCCAAATGAAGTAGTGGCACAGCCCCGTTATCTACAGCGAGGTTAGGGCTCTGTCTGTTAAATTTTAATATTACTGGCTGCATTGTACCAAATCTGAAGGCATTTAAATACGAGGTCCTGAAGGGTTTCCATGGGCAAGTGTGAAAGCAAACTGAAAACACCATTTATCGATCATATGGTTGTTTTCCTTCACTTTTTAAAGTAAACTTCCCTGCAGCAAAGATTCGGATTTGACACTCTGGGCTTTCAGTACCATAGCTTCAGTTTTCTTTCAGTCCATCTCTGAGCACTGAGGTGGGTATCGGTAAGCCTAGCGTGACTTCTGTACTCACCGAGCTGGGCTGAGCCGAGCGCAGCCGCTCCTGCTCCGCGTGGTGCGGTGCCGCCGCCGGAGCTGTCCAGCCGCCTCCCGCAGCCGCGGTCAGCCCCGCCATGCGGGAGCGATGAGAGCAGCGCCCGCAGGCGCAGCCGGGCGATGGAGGATGGTTTATCCCAGCTCGGACCGCTGCCGGGAGTAGCGGCGACAGGGGAGCGGGATGCCCCGGGCTCTCCGAGCGGGCTGCGGGGATATTGTGAATCCCGGGTGTTTTCCCGGGCGTTATCCCGAGGCAGTGCCTTAGGCCCGGGTTTTCACTTTGCTGTTGTTTCTGAAGCACTCTGTGTTACATCTGCTGTAACAGATGTTATTTCAACGGGCCAAAACTCCGATCACTTGTGTGATGTTTTGTGCTTTGCCCACAAGGGGGGGTCTTTAGGCCTTTTAATTGGTGAGATCTAAGGGCGCATCATTCCCAGCTCCTAATGAGGAACACTGGTAGCAGCACAGCTTGGTCAGCTTCCTCCAAACCTGGTGCACCACCACCAGGGAGCTTATGTTTTATTGTTAGATGCTCAACATGGCCTTTTAACCATATGTTGCTACTTGAAAATCTCCTTGAGAAGATGGAAGAGAACAGAAGTGTTCTTTAGTCTGATTGAGAAAACTCCAGGTTATGCCAGTATTTCCCTACATGACACATTCCCAGAACATGAGCTACATTGTGGTAACACTGTGGTTCTTATGCAGAAGTTCTGCCTGGATGCAGTAAAGTGGCTGAGGTGCACATACCATGAGTTCTGCTCAGTGAAAACAACCATGCACTGAGAGGTCAACCCCTTCTTGTTAAGTTAGTGACAAAATCTGTGATTTGCTTCTTGGCCATGTAGCAAATGCAGCCTGTGTGTGGTAAGACTGCAAGGTATTTAGAGAGGGCTTGTGAGTGTTTTCCCTCTCTCTGTATGGGTATTAAAACAGAGATCTCAGCCTGGTATATGCAAAACTACTCTTACAGTCCATTTTAGTTCTACCTCTGGACTATACAGAGCATCCTTAAAGTCATCCCATAAGACACATATCTAGATCTGGAGGTCTCCAGAATGATTTAGCATTTGTATTGAAGCACAATATAATTGATGTGCAATTATCTGGGACAAAGTGACAGCAGTTACTTCTGATCCTGGGCTGTCTGTTGTGTATCAGAGATGTCGCTTGTGAAATGCATGGCGTACTCGATGAAGGATGATAGAGATGGCACAGGCTTGGACACCATACATGTGCAGGGTGACTGGGGAGTCAGCAGCTCCAGTGCAAGCTGTAACCAGCCTCACCTCAGAATCACAGAAGGGTTTAGGGTGGAAGGGACCTTAACCAGCCCAGTAAACTGCGATACACACACTCCCTGTGCTGCTGGGCTGCTGACTGCAGTGTAGGAGTAGTTTTAGTTCCTGTTGCTTCTCGGCGTCTCTCAATACAAAAGTAAACCTTCACTGAAAGGGCCACATTTCTAATTGTGCCAAGAAACAGGCAAGTCTGTTATGCTACTGCATGGCAAAGGAGTTACTCAAAATAGAATAAAAGGACAAATTCTGTTAGAAATCACACTATCAAGATCAGTTAAGGATAAAGGCCTTTGCAGCACCACAAGGAGGTATTTCCAGTGCCTGTAATTGGAATAAGTGGTACTTGAAATTATATCTTGGAGGCAGAGATTGCCCTCTCCCCTGCCTTCAGAAGTGTATATTCTGGTGCTCCATGAAGCTTTGCTACCTGTACAATTAGTCAGATGCTCCCAAATGGAAAAGCTACCAGGAATCTTCTCATTAATGGATCTGCTGTCTTGTTGTGGTCTGTGGTACAACAAAGATGTGGTACAAAAAGACTTTTAAGAACAGATAATGCTCACCAAAGCAGCTAGACAGAATCCTGCTTGCTGCTTTTCCGTTCAAGCATCAGATGCTGGAGTATTTTGAGCTATTTCCAGCTCTTTGAAACTGGTATTTCAGATAAATCACTACCCTGCAGCATGGACAGTGTGGCACTTGCCTTTTAATCTAACGAGAATATATGGTTTGCTTGCTCTGCTTTCACAGTGGGCTGGATGATGCCATTTTGGCAGGAAACTTGAATCCGGTTATTTGGAGATTATTTTCCCTCCCTGTTGGAAGCTGTGGACACTCGCAGGTCTTGAAAAAGCAAAGCAGTAACCATCAGGAATAGAGCATGCACTGATCTGCGAAGTGAGAAGGCACTGAAGAGCAATCAAGGAGATGGCACAAGGATCATATGAGTGCTGAAACAACACTGCGGGTGTTAACTCAGTGCCTCACACATGTAGGAGGACTGAGGCTACTCATAGAGCAGCATAGTAAGAACATTATGAAAGCTCCGCTTTAATTGCTTAAAGCAAGAAAGTCTCTAAAGGATGCAAGAAAAAAGATCAGTGAAATCTCAGGAAGATTTAATTTCTCACAGCAAACAGCAGTCAAAGGATCTGCTTTGTCTGCAGCTCAAGTGTTAAACCCAGGAACATGGGAAGGTTCAGTGGTGTACGCTTTGGGCACCCTCTTGTTTGGCCTTGGGTGCCCAGAGCTTGTGTTGCTTAGCAGAGGCCTGCAGGTCAGGTGAAGGTGCTGGTGGAGCACTGCACAGCAGGAGAGCCCAGGCAGCATCTCGGCTGTGTGTGCTCTGATATTCTTGTCACACTCTGACATGAACTGGGACACAGCCTGCAGTAGACTCTGGAGAATTATGTAGGTACAGGAGAGATAAGGGACCTCACTCGTGCTTTCCCCACCCTCATAACCAGTTTTAGACTGACATTTAGTAGAATCATAGAACCCCAGACTGGTTTGGGTTGGAAGAGACCTTAAAGCTCATCCAATTCCACCCCCCTACTATGGGCACTAGAGCAGCTTGCTCCAAGCCCCTGTGTCCAACCTGGCCTTGAACGCTGCCAGGGACAGGGCAGCCACAGCTTCTCTGGGCACCCTGTGCCAGCGCCTCAGCACCCTCACAGGGAAGAGCTTCTGCCTAAGAGCTCATCTCAGTCTCCCCTCTGGCAGGTTCAAGCCATTCCCCTTGGCCTGTCCCTACAGGCCCTTATCCAACGCCCCTCTCGAGGTTTCCTGCAGCCCCTTTAGGCACTGGAGCTGCTTTAAGGTCTCCCCTTCAGGAGCCTTCTCTTCTCCAGGCTGCCCCAGCCCAGCTCTCTCAGCCTGGCTCCAGAGCAGAGCTGCTCCAGCCCTCACAGTATCTCCATGAACATCTCCTCTGGACTCGCTTCAACAGTTCCACGTCCCTCTTGTGCTGTTGTGGGGTACCATACACAACCCCTATACACACTTGGCCCAGAGTCAGCCTGTGAGTTTATTCAACCCCTTCTCTGGCTGGAAACTCAACTGAGGGCATCAGTCAGCAGTGCTTGTGCATGTTTGTATTATCGTCCTGCTATGAATCCAAGGAACAATCAGCTTGTCCAGGATAAGAGCTTTGCCAGGCCCAGGCAGGCTGATTGGTAGATATTAATCTGTAAGCTTCAATCCACAGCCCACAAGAGCATTGACAGCAACAGTTAAATGAAGACAGCCAGCCACAATACTTGCAGGTGACAATGGGAACCCTTCCCCCACCACACACACGTTTTGCACATTGGGAAAGCCAATTTATCTGCAATGACAGTGATCCCGAAGCCTGCACCAAAGGATTAACCCCTTCACTCTTGAGCATCTTCGTACTGATCCTAGTTAATATGGTTCTATTGAATTTCAGCCAGATATCACCCGCGGAATGGCACAGGCTGTTCCTCTTTTGACTCATAGCAGCTCAGCTGTCTCTCAATGACACAGTGCTGACTGAAGGCTTGTCTCTTCCATGCTGCTTACAGAAGGAATTTCCCTTAGATCCCCCAATTAGTCATGATGCAAAATAAATCATCCATTTCTGAGCCTTCAAGAGGATCAAAGCATAAAATCAGGTTTTGCTTGTGAAACCCACAGCGATTGCATTAAAATGGGGGTCTATGAGCCTTTCTTTAGCATTTCCTAATTATGGCTCCAGAGTCATTTTGCACAGATAAATATGCAGCACCTACAAGTACAGATTACATGGTAATCATCATTCACCATGCAGTATGACACCAACCGTGCAGTGTTTTATCACTACAGCAGGGCTTTGGACATCGCAATTGGCTTGATTTATGTTTCTGCACTCCTCTTTCACAGTCAAGAGCATCACTATCTCTGTGAATGTTTCTGAACCCATTTCAGGGTGACTCCCCTTTGTCCTGCCGTGGGAGATTCATCACTAACGGGTTCCTGCAGCGATCGACAGGCAACATTCGCCAGGATCTTTCAGCCCAGAGGTGATGCTCTGATGCATCCTCATTTTTAACCTGAGGAGCAATCGATGACCAGCGTTGCCATAGATACAACAGTAAACCCGACGGGCGCGCCCGGGTGACAATAGCCTCATTACTGTGCCGCCGGCGGGCGAGGCTGCCCCGCTGCCGGGCAGCTGTGCTGTTCCACCGGCTCTGCGGTGCCCGAGGAGCATTTTCCATGCCACCTGCCCCGGGCCCGCTGCCCTGCTCCCTGCAGGCCTTGCCCGACGACGCCCCGGGCCGCTCCCGCAGCGACGCGGCAGGCGAGAACCCGCTTCCCTCCGCTCCCCACAGCGCCCTCAGCTCCCCTCAGCGCCCCCGCCCGCCACAAGCCGCCCCCTCCCGGCCCTCTCGCGGTCCCTCATTGGCCAGCAGCGCCTCGGGGAACCACACCCCATCGCCCCCCCCGCCGTGGATTGGTGAGTGAGGCCGACGGGGGGCCGCGAGGCCACGCCCCCTTCGCTGGTCGCCGCCATGGATTGGTGAGAGCGGCCTCGGGGCGCGCAGAAGCCACGCCCCCTTCGGTAGTGTCCCGTCCATCTCACTCCAGCGCCCCGCCGCCTGCCCCCTGCGGGCTCGGCAGCGCATGCGCAGTGTCAGCGCGGCGACGGGGCGGCCCTGGCTGTTGTTATTGTGGGGCTGGTCTGCGCCGCGCCAAGATGGCGGCCGGGCAGGGGGGTGGCGGCGGCGGCAGCGGCGGTGGTAACAACAACAACGGCAATGGAGCGGGGGGGCTGGCGATCCCCGGGCACCTCACTCTATCCTTCTCGGCGGGGCCGCACTGGGGGGCGGCCACTCTGCCGCAGCCGCACACGGTGCGCAGCCTGGACCGGGCCCTGGAGGAAGCGGGCAGCTCGGGCATCCTCTGCCTTAGCGGGAGGAAGCTGCGGGACTTTCCTGGCAGCGGCTACGACCTCAGCGACACCACGCAAGCAGGTGCGGTGCTCCGACGGTGAGGGGCGGCCCGGCTGCGAGGGTGATGCGGGGAGGCTGGGGGGATGACGGCTGCGAGGGTGATGCGGGATGAATGGGGGGGGCGGCCCCACTGTGGTGGCAGTTGGGAAGAGGGTGTCCTGTGGGTGTGCGGGGCCCTGGCAATGGGGGCGTGCAGCGGAGGGGTGTCCTGTGGTGGCACTTTGGGGGGGGCGCAGGAGCGGTCTGCTGTGGTGGCACTGAGAGGGCATGGGGAGGATGCAGGGGAAGGGTCCGCTCTGATGGCATTTGGGGGGAGCAATGGGGTGGCACATGATGGCAGTGGGGAAGGCGTATTGGGAGCGCTGGTGTGGTGGCAGTGGGGAGAAGCGCTAAGGAGCCCCCGGTGTGATGGCAGTGTGGGGTGGGGGTGCTGTGGTGGCAATGGAAGGAGTGGGGCCCTCGCTGTGTGAGGGCAGCGGGGGTAGTGGAGAGGCTCCGCGTTTTGGGAGGGGAGTGGGGCAGGACAGTGAAGGGGCTCCCCTGCATGCAGGGATCTGTGGAGTGCAGTGGTGGGTCGCTGGAGGGCTTGGGGGTGCTGGGGGGGTCGCTCCCTCTCTCTGTGCACTGGGGAGGGTTGCTTCTGCTGTGTGTGCTTACGGGAGATGGGGGGGAGCTGTGCACCAAGGGGACCTTGAGTGTGTGCAGGGGCAGGGGTGCTCCTGCGGAGATGGGGTGCAAGGGGTAGGGTACCCCAGCAGCGTGTGTGTGCAAAGGCAGGGCTCTGCGGGGAAAGGGGTTCGCGCTGAACCCCGGGTGTGTGTGCACACAGGAGAGTGTTGTGCTGAGTGTGTGTGTGTGCCCTGGGAGCCTTGCTGTGCTCCGTGTGGGAGCAGCGAGGAGGAGGATTCCCGTGCTTGTGCATGGAGGGGAGAGAGATGCTTTGTGTGCGTGCAAGAGGTTGGGGGGATAGGCACAGGGAATTGGGCATTGCGTTCTCTGTATTTGTCTATACGTGTCTTGAGGATAAGGACGATTCACACCGTGCCTAGAAGAGGGTGTGCAAGATGAGGAGAGCTGTTCAATTTTCACTCTGGGAATAAGGGCTCCGTGCTGCGGGTTGGTTTGGCCCTTCATGGGAGTCAGATCTCTTGCAAGTGAAGCTTTATTACCTGGGGTGTTCTGGTCGGTCCTTCTTCCCAGCTCAGCAGGGAGATGGTCACAAGCGTGGGTGTGAGGGATGTGTGTGCATCCAGCAGTGTGCGACCAGAGCTTAATGTATGCACCGTGTTGGTAAATGCTTAGACACCGTGAATGTGAGCCCGGGTTTACCCAAGCTTGCAGGTGAAGCGAGCTTGGAGACATTTTTCTATGCCGTTCCTAGCAAACAAAACTACATTTTCCGTGGGAGTTCTGTTATATTATTTCTGATGTACCCCTAGATTTATTTGCTGCTGGAGTAGCTGCTGAAAACAGATCATTTTGAGTAATGTGCTAGAATGAAATACGGATGAAGGGTTTGGCATCTTTTGTTCACAAGTACCAATGGCTTTCTGAAATACTGTTTGGGAGAATTAATTTTTTGGTGGTTTTCTGTTTTGTTTCTGGGCTTTTCATTCCCCATGGGTTATGAATAGCTGGCTTATTGTTTTGAATATGAGACTGCCCATTGTGGTACCTTATCCATCTCTGACAATCCTGTACTCCTGGTATATCAAACACTCATTCTCTTGCTCTTTGTTGTGGGCTGCATTAGTGCACAGGGTTAAATAATGATGTATCCATTCTCTTGTAATGTATTAGGTTGTGTAAGGGGTGGAATTGGTGACGGGCTGATCTTAAAATCCAATTTCTGTATCCAGTACCGAGCCTGCTAATGATTTGTGGGTTATTAGCTTTTTTTCCTGACACATGTGATGCATCCTTGTGTGCAGTGCAGAACAGGGATAGGTGAAAGTGTGTTAGGTAATATTGTGCTTCCAATAGGAAATAAAATAAAAAGAGATTCCATTTTCTTGTAGTACGTACTACATTTTCTTGTAGTAGCATAAAAATGTATTCAGCAACATAGTAGGTCACTTTTGTGTTTAAGCATTCAATAACTAAAGCACTGTATATAGGCAATTTATTACTAAAAAGACTTTCTGTGTCCTGAAGCAGGTGCATTGAGGATCCTTATTTTGTGTTTTCTTCTAATTATCCCTAATTGCATTTTGGATTCTATTTTTGTTGTTTTATTTTGAACCTCATAATACTTGTGTAAAAGCTGTCTGCAATGATCTTGTCTATCTTTTAGCATGTAGTAGAGCCCAATCATTGCCCTCAGGATTGAATTTTTCATGGTGAAAGATGGTGTGAAGGTGTTACAGGGCAATCTCTGACAGAAATAGCCATATTGCTGGCTGCTCTGAAAGCATCTACTTGAAATAGGTGATGTGCAAGTACTATCGTGTACTAATCCTGCTTTAGTGTAGCACTGACTTATGAATTAATCCTGTGAAATACAAATTCTAGATGTATTTCAAAATATGCTTGTAAACAAGAGATTTGTAGTCTCTGTTTTGACTTGTACTGTAGAATTCTGTTGATGAGCGGGTAAATGGCATTCTGCTGGTGAGTCACAGACATCCTGTACAGAGCAGCAGTGTGGTACAGAGCTCGATGGGGATTAGCGACTGCCTCAAAAGCAAGGCTCACTCACTTACTGGCATTTTTTGTAGCAGTTATCATGGTTTCCCATTAAAATATACCCATGAATAAGGTTCTAGATATAGGCTGAGGAATGGGAGAAAGGGGCTGGGTCAAGAGCCTTTGCTGTGTTTTGCTTTCTGTTCTAAATCTCTGAAATTCAGTTTCATGGGACTTGAAACAAACATTTAAACGAACCTCTCTAACAAATCTATATGTAAACGATTTCTTTTCTATATCCCAAGCCCTTATACAGTAGAATCTACAGTGTCACTGTCAGTCCAGAATGTTCTGCCTGAATGTCATTAAAACCAGCATCAGAAAGAAAACCACTTCAGCTTCCAGTCAGGTTCAGGTCTGCATAGGCCAAAGCACAACTGCTGCCGATGTGTGAAAATGCCCTGGGATTTTGTCTGTCTGTGTTTCGTGTCTGACTGAAGTGAGAGGTTCCCAGTACATCATCTCCAAATACTGGAGCACATTTTTGGCACCTTAAATTATGTGACTAAAGTTATTGTGCAGCTGAAAGCATCATGATGGCGTCTGGTCTTTTAGCTCTGACCTTTTTTGTCATATCTTTCTTTTTTTAACAGTGAATTGTTACTGCAGCTCTTTGGTCAAAAAGCAACTCCTTATTTTATTCTTTGCCTGATTTTGCCTTCTGTTTGCTTAAACAGCTGCTGTGAAACGAACTCCTGGGGGGAAGAATGTAAAACGAAATGCAGGTCATAAGATACGTAGAGGTGTATCAAGAGGTACATTGACTATTCCAATCATTTTATTAACATGTGTAATGTTCCTCATGCAGCGCGAAGCAAAATTACCCCCCCGGCAGTAAGTAATTGCGTATCTCACATCGGTGTAATCACTGTCTGCTTAGCTGGAGAATTGTGTGTTTTGTTCTCCTCTTTCCAGAGAGAGGTTGCCACGCTGAACTAAGTCAACCTGTGCCTTTAGCAATTTCCTCTCTGGTTTTGTGAGTGCTCCTTAAAGCATGAATTCAGTAAATATGAAAGGTATGGGACTGACAGCTCAAGAATCAATTTCTTTGCTCTGGATACATACAGTGGTGCCATCAGGCTTGTTTGTGAGTTTGGCACAGCAAACTAGAGTGCCAGTTTTTAATTCAGAGGAAGCCTCTAAGCAATTACAAGTAGTTGAATGGTTGCCTGTAGATATATTACCTTTGAAATGGCTCCTCTCTGCCACCTGCTACCTTCTTATATAGCTGAGGAGGAGCACCAGTGTATTCCCAGTCTGCCTTGAGGATGAGCCCCCTGTCATGACCAGTAACAATCTCAGGACCACAGGCAGAATTCCTACACGGTGATTCCTGCCGGTGTCTGCTGAGGGAATGGGATGGAGGAGACATGCTCAAGATATGTACAAGAGACCATTGCCTAGCAATGCTTCCATGACTTTGATGTTTTTGCATCATATTTCTGGCTCTTGTAAAATACAGAGTCATTCCTGTGTTTGTGGATTAAACCCAACAAAAGCTATAGCTTAAAACAAAGTGTGAATTGCATAAAAATGTGAATTTGTAATACTTCTGCCTGGAGAATATATACTTATAAAGCAATTAGCTATATTCAGACAGGGTAATGTATTTTTGTTGGTGGTACCAATGTTGATTAAAGTGCTGGCAGGTAACTGAATAGCAACACCAAATCCGATTTTCAATTTAAGAAATAACATTCATATAGGGTGTATATCCTAAATCTAGATTACATTATAGGAATCAAACATGTTGAAAACCGTGTAGTTCTTAGTACTGACTGCTTCAGATTTGAACAAAAAGAGAAACTGAGATTATATGGTTTTTTGGGGGGAGAGGGCAGTGTTTACACTCAGAAATGAATCTGGTGCAAAATCTAAGGGAAAATGAGTTGTGTCTGTTGCTTTCTTGCCAAAGGCCGTTAGTAAGAATACCTGGTGTTACAGGCAACTTGGGAAAAGCCTCAGTTCAGGGAGCTGAAGTTAAACCACCTGATGATTAGTTTGCCTGCATAAAAGGACTGCATTATAAAGAATACCACTAATATCTAATAATCCTTAAAAACATTTAGAATTCAATCCTGTAATGTTCTTCTATGAGAAATGTGCCATATGTAATTGTTTGACTTTTTGTATTCTCCACCCATCAAAACTATATTTGCCATCACAGTGACTATTTCTGTGCTGTGGAATATAAAAACTTAACCTCTGCAATAGTTCTGCTTTTGATCAATCTGAAGGGCATTTTGTGAACATCTTTACTTGTATTTGAGGAGGGTACAAGTGCATTCAGATCATGAATGGCATTGCAGAGCTTTGTATGAGAAAGGAAGTGGACTAGCCTTCGCTTTTTCAGACTTTTTTGTGAGGAGCATCTTCTCATTTGACTTGTGGAGCTGCTTTGGAGCCAATTCGAAATTGGAGAGTAATTTTACTGCCAAGGCTGGTATTTAATGCTGAAACGTGGCTTTAGCAAAGAAGTAACTGCATTGGGACAGAAGGCTGGAATTCTACTGCAAATGCAGAGGTACTTGCTGGATCTTTTTTTATGGTAGAAGTTCTACATATCTGTGTGGAGAGATTTCTCATCCTTTGCTTTGCTGTGGCTGTCCCAACAGCCTGATTCTCATCATTCATCCAGCTGACCTGGGGTTCACCTGGCAGGTCTGACAGATCCAGTGAAGGCAGAGATAGCACTTTAGGTGAGGAGGGTGGGTAGAAATGAAATGCTAGTCTTGTCTTTTTGCTTGGCAGACATGATTGATTGTCACTAATGTGTTCCCAAGGCTTGAAGGCACCTTGCATCACAGGCCTGTTCATAGACTGCTGCCCAGCAGATGTAGCTGCACAATGAGCAAATCCCTGACCATCTGTGTACTGAAACAAACATCCACTTCAATTTGTCACTTCACCACTGGTTCAGTAGGTGGAACCAATATGTAGTGGACAAGACCTGGTATGTTAAAGACTTGGTGTAGCAAACTTGGTATGTTAAAGACTGACCTACAACTAAAAGGTTTATGGAAGTATCTGCAGTAATGAGTGCTATTACATACTGATTTCTAAACTAATAGAAGTGGCTGTAGCTGTTCTAAATGCTGCCAGGAGGCCTGGCTTGAGCAGGACAGTCAGCGGGAGGCACCAGCAAATAAGAACAGATGCTGAAGTTGAGCAGAGGCCTTTGTGTCTCAGAAGAACATGTAGCTGTTGCTGGACCCTTTTCACGCTGTGGGCATGGACTGTTCGTGTACCCATTTTCTCTAGGGGGATTTTCTGCCTCACTCTTCCTTCCTTTGCCTTGTTTTTCAGTGTTCTCTGTCTTCCAGCAATATAGCTTACTTTCAGAATGTTCCTGCTTAGTTTATCCAGTGTCCGGCAATTTTATCCACAAAAAATAAGTCACAGAGTAACACTGGTTACAGTTGATTTGGTTTAGCCTTTTGGCTCTCCCTTGTGTCTGTTTAAATTGTAAGCTCTTCAGGACAAAGGCCTTGGATGTGTATAACTGAGCATACAGAGACTAACAGAAGAAGCTTTACTTGGGCTTTTGTGCATAATTTAAGTAATTCTTATCAAACCCAGCCTTTGCTTCATTTATGAGTGATGATTTCTTTCCCTTCCATTACTTTTCTGTGAAAGAGGAAAAAAGCCACGGGTTTTGTAGTATTGCAGACATACCTGAATGGGAGATGTACAGGCTGGGACAACATAATTTCATAGATCTTGTATTCTGTCTCTTATTCTTTGAATGCTGTGGTACAAATAATGCCCATAATTTACCATGGAAGACTGTGAGGTTAAATGTGTTTGAAGTTTAATGTCTGTCCTTACTTGTGGGTGAAGGTGATAGTGAGTAAAGTCTCGGGCTTGTCTCCAGTGGCTAATACCACTCTTGGAACTCCATTGGGCAGAAGGCCTCTCTTCATAGGACCCTGCTCAAGAAGGGAGACTTGGCTTTCTGTTTGAGGTAGGAGAAAAAGACAGGGTATTTGTTTAACAGGATAGTTGGTAGGATGTGGTCATAAGGTGGCTTTGGAGCATTACACTAACTAATAACATTTCCTGCCTGTATTTCTGTACCATTGGCAGTACATTGTACTGTGTGAAATACAGTTAAATGAGGGAGTTTTTTTAATACTGTTGTCAGTATAAATTTTAACCATCACAGGACTTGAATTATAAGGTGACTGAGTGTTTTTTGGCCATACGAAACTTCTGTCTCCTGGAATTATCATATGCAAGTGCTTCTGCAGTGTTTGAGGCAAGTTTTCTTTTCCAGAATCATCTTCCATCTGACTAATGAAAGAGTAATAAGATCTTACCCACGTTCTGTGTGTTGATCTCAGATTTGTGTTTAAATGGCTAAAAATGAATCTTTAAGGTCAGGTCTGAACACTTAAGGTTATACGTTCACTGACTTCTGTAGGACTGATTGATAGTTACTGTTGTGCTTAGATGGTTTTTGGCTTAAACTCAGCTAAAGCATTACTGGCTAGGAAAACCTATGTATTGCAAGGTAGGAGGGCAGCTCTGAGGATAGGAAGGTAGCTCTGGGGTTTGGGGGTGATGTTGGAAACACTTTGAGCAAGCAAAACCCCAACACCAATACAGTGGATCAGCATATTTTAATGAAAGCCAGGATGACATGAAGATGAAGTTCAAGTGTAAACTTCCCAACTAAGCCTTGCATTTGAAATTCAACCTGGAGCGCATGCAAGATGTGGCTATAAAACTGATTGTACTGGATTGAACAAAAGGCCAGTCTGTTCTAGCAGCATGGCTCTGACAGTAAGCAGTGAGGAATGCTCAGGGAGAAGTGCAAAACCAAAGCAAACGTGATGTTAATGCTATTTGAGTACCCTACTGCATGCTGCTGTAACCTGACAGCTTGAGCTGTTTGGTTTTCCTTTTGATCATGCCTTAAATTTATACAAGATACCTTCTCCCTTCTAGTGCTTCCCCTCCAATCTGATTGACTTGCTGATTTTTTTCCTTTTGAACTTTAGTATGTTGTCTTTTAATCATTGTTTCACAGTCAGTAAAGACTTTATCTTTTCTGTTAAAAGGAAACTAAGCTGCAACCAACTTCTTCATAGTTTTGTAGTTCCCCTCTTAAATTTAACCTCGGTAATGGTGTACTTCTCCCTTTTACTGTTTCTGCAGCGATACTGAGTTGGAATACCCTGTGATTCATGAGCAGGCATGGGTAGTGTCTTCTATTTAGTCTTCACAGAACACCCCCAGTTTAGAGTTTTCCAGTCTAAACTAGTTAAGCAGAGAATTCCTATAATTTTACTTCTAGAGGAGTTATCATCTTACATCATCAGCAGTTCTGAATTTAGCAGCTTCCCTTTGCTGCTTCAGTCCGTTAACCCTTACTGGGCCATTCTCATTTCCAGTGCCAGCAACACACTTCCATCTTGACTGAGATGAAGTCTCTCTTGTTTATAGAGGGGTGCTGCATTCCAGAAACTTTCTTCTTACAGTATTTGCTCAGTCATACATGGGATTCTTAAGTCTTCAAAAGGTACCTCACTTGTGTAAGCTTCACATCTACATTTTATTTAGCATAACAGATGAACTCATACTTTTTTTTTTTTTCTTGTTGTGAGAAGATTTCTGGAGTAGGAATAATTTTCCAGTTTGGATAAAGAATAGAATAACTTGTTTTCAAAAAGCTGTAAGTACATCTGATATATAAATGTTATGGAAAACTATATACACTTGAATCTTTATCCTCAGAAAGAGCTGAGCCCCTGGGGCTATCCTGATACTGTATTGCAATGAGTGAATGAAAAACAGGTTGGAAGAAAAGTCATACTCTCTCCCAACTCTTTATTTACCTTTTTCATTTTATTATTGACAGAGAATGGGTATAATTTCCTGATTTAATAGGATCGCTGGATTTCATAATGGAAAAGTGGAATCCTTGCCCGGAATGTCTGAAGACATTACTTTCAGGGAAGTGTTTTCAACAGTAACACAGACCAATTCCACCATATTTGTATATTCTGATGGGAAATTGTCTGGGGTTTGTGGGAGAGGACATGAAGGTACTAGAGCCAGACCGTGCTAATGTGATTTGTGTCAGTCCAGGCTGGAAACCTGAGCTAGTTTTACGTTGCCTGTGGAGCCCTGGAGTCCTGGTCCACTCCTTGTCCGAAGCAGAGAGCTGCTGCACACTGCAGTTGTCTGGCCACCTCTCGGGTTTATTTCTGTGGAAGCAATGGCAAAGCTCTTTCTGAATCTGTGTTTTTCCAAGAGGCATGGTTGGGGTATGGCTGGATACACGTGCAGCAGGATTTTCATGGTGCTCTTGAGTCTTTCAATTCAGATGCAACCTGCAGCACCGCTCTTTGGATCAGTGGCAGCAGGGTGGGATCCTGTCACTTGTGTTTTGGGGACTAGATCTCTGTAATAGCCTGCAGTTACCTTTCCAGCTGCTGATAAAATCAGGAGGATCCTCAGAGCTGATTCCTCAAAACAGGATTGTATCAAAGGCTGTGCTTTCATTATGTGGTGGAGAACTGTGCCAGCGGTAGAACCACGTGCATCCTCCCTGCATGCAGTTATCCTGCTCTGCCCAGTGTCAGACTAAGAGAGCCTTTGTTTAACCTAAAAAGGGGATTGCAGGAAATTGTTCCATGTAAAAGCTGCCATTTTTCTGTAACGTTTTCAAACTTGCTGTGATGGAAAAGGGAGAACAAACCTCACCCATCATGAGAACTTTCTCAGTGTCTGCTAAGCTCTTTAATAAGCTTTTTGCTCTTTGTTGGGATGTTCAGCGTCAGGGAGCTTTAGTCCATTTTTCATTCAGGTCACTAAGAATGCCAGTGCTGCAGCCTAGGTCTTTCCCTTTCTGCCTCTTGTAGCTTGAGTTTGTGGAATTCAGCATCAGCAGTGGATGCCCTGATCTGAAGGAAAGCTTTGGGATAATTTAGCTTATGAAGTGCCACTTATAGCTGGTTTGCCAGTTCCACTTCAGGCTGCTGAGCTCTCTTTGAGCCTGGTGGTGACTTTGAGCCACTTTTTCAGCCACTTTCTAGACTGTTGTTTCAGTCTAGTTTACCACAGAATCCCAGACTGATTTGTGTTGAAAGGGCCCTTAAAGCTCCTCCAGTTCCAACCCCTGCCATGGGCAGGGACACCTTCTGCTAGAGCAGCTTGCTCCAAGCCCCTGTGTCCAACCTGGCCTTGAACACTGCCAGGGATGGGGCAGCCACAGCTTCTCTGGGCACCCTGTGCCAGCGCCTCAGCACCCTCACAGGGAAGAGCTTCTGCCTAAGAGCTCATCTCAGTCTCCCCTCTGGCAGGTTCAAGCCATTCCCCTTGGCCTGTCCCTACAGGCCCTTGTCCCAAGCCCCTCTCGAGGTTTCCTGCAGCCCCTTTAGGCACTGGAGCTGCTTTAAGGTCTCCCCTTCAGGAGCCTTCTCTTCTCCAGGCTGCCCCAGCCCAGCTCTCTCAGCCTGGCTCCAGAGCAGAGCTGCTCCAGCCCTCGCAGCATCTCCGTGGCCTCCTCTGCACTCACTCCAGCAGCTCCACGTCCCTCTTGTGCTGCTGCCCCAGACCTGGATCAGGACTTTACGGGGGGTCTCCCCAGGGCACAGCGGAGGGGCAGAATCTCCTCGCTGAGCAGCGGCTCACGCTCTGGTGATGCAGCCCAGCACAAGGGGGGGTTCTTGGCTCAAGTGCACACTGACAGGTTATGATGAACAGTGCAGAATAACCGATACAATTGTTCCAACGATAATATGATAGGAGTTAAGCAGACAGTCATTTCATGCATGTGTTAAAAACCGAGACGTACAGCCTGAAATAGCAAGAGGTCTGTATTGCTTCTCTTTTAAAAGAGTTTGTTCAGCGTTCTGTGAAACCACATCCTTTTGAGACATGTTGGGCTGGGAATGAGAGTTGCTTTCAAAAAAGTGGAGTCCATCTCGAGTGAGTATCTCCTTCTTTGAAGACAGTTTCATGGACTTGTTGTAGCACAGGTTTCGGTAGTTAACTGAGAATTGCCAGGATTCTTGGATTATATCCTGCTTGAATTTTCTGGTTGTTTTAGAGATTTCATGTAGGCAGAAATGCTGTGGGTTTGTGGCATGCCGGCTGTCAGATCTTCTGCATGCACGTTTGCAGAAGGCAGTCATGCATTGTCAAACTAGCTCAAGTGTTATGTTTTCATTGTCAGTGATGCCTCTTCTTTCCCCTTTTAGGCCAGGCTAAACTGCATCCTTATTTTTATAGGTAAATGCACTCAGCACTGGGATTTGTGACTTTATTCTCCTTTTAGCCAACTTACCAATGTGTAACTGGAGAACGTCTCATTGCTGTGCTTGCAATAAAGATCTGCAGTTCTTAAGCAAATAAATATGTAAGGATTTTTTGCAAACTTGGCTTTAGCCTTGCAGATATTTTATCCAATGAGATTAGTTTGTAATGTAGCTGCCAAATGGGAAAAATCATGTTTCCTGGCTTGTACCTGCATTTACTATTGTGCCCAGGATTGGAGGGGGAAAATGCTGAACAGTTGCACAGAACAGAGACCACTAGAGGAGGGACTGTCATAACTGGTACTCAGTTGGATTTTAAATGTTCTTAATGATGTAGGGGGCAATATGGTTTTGACTGCCTGTCATTTTCCCTGTTTTCTGTTCTAATTGCATATCAAACAATAGTCTTGAGTATTTTAAGGCCTTTCTTGTGTATTAATTATATGCAGTAGCATCTGGTCAAACTGAATTATTTTACACTTCTTGCAACACCTTAATTTTTAGGAGCATGACAAGAATAGCAGAGGGTACTTTTATCTCCTCTTCCTGTAGGGACATTTTTGACTAAACCAGGATTATTTTCTTTTGCTTCTAGATCTTTCAAAGAACAGATTCACTGAAATCCCTCCTGATGTCTGGCTGTTTGCACCACTGGAAACTTTAAATTTGTATCACAACTGCATCAAATCCATTCCGGAATCTATTAAAAACCTGCAAATGCTTACCTACCTTAACATTAGGTGAGTAATGCTGTTTAGTTTTGGGCTTTGTGTAACTTATCTCATTGGAGAGGTGGCAGTCAACTTATTGAGGGCCCTTGTGCTCTCAGTTTTGCTCAGATAGATAAATATTTGCTGCTGTTTGCCTTGTTTTTGGTGGGTTTTGGGCCAGCAGTTGTTGCTTCCTTTGACTGCATTGGGAAATCTCAGTCAGTAAATAATGGTAGCTGAGGATCAGGAGAATTTATGCAGTTTTCTTTGGTCTTAATGTTCTGCAGATAGACAGTGTTTAGGAAGCAGCTGTAATAATGTGCTGCTCTCAGGAGGGTGGATGTTTCTGACCAGAAGGCCCTCCTCACTTTGCACATTAGTTACTTCCATTGCTGTTCTTAAGCTTGGAAAACATATAATTGGATCTTCTCAGAAGAGCAGAAGATGAATATGAGCCCTTGGAGGAGAAGGAATCTGAAGAACCCTCCCAAAATGAGCAGAGACCCTGCTGTCTGCGGTAGTCCATTTCTTGTATTGACTATATCAGGTCCTAGACCGCCCTGTCAGGTGAGGGTTACTGAACATGAGAGGTTTGGTTCCAGAACTGATTTTGAAAAAAACCCTAAAAAATTGTGAATTGATTCTGGAAAAGAAAAAGGTAAAAACGCAAAACCAAACCCAGGCAAAGCAGACAAAAATCCCAGACTCCTGGAATCCTGGGTTGGGAGTGACCTCACAGATCATCTGGGCAACCTTTCTTGGCAAAGTATGACCCCGATTAGATGGCCCAGCACCCTGTGCAGCCGGATCTTGACAGTGGGCTTAAAGACCAACTGTGTCTTGAAATCTGCAAGTATTAGTACTTAATGATTGAAGAGTCGCAGTCTGTTCTGTGATGATTCTAAAGAGAATAATATGATAAAACTATAATGTTTTCTGAAAGGAATTTGACCTCACTTTCTTCCCAGAGCAGCAACAGTCCGTTTCTCTTTAGATGGTGCTGAATACAGTTCTTCTTACAGAAATACAGCAGCAAGCAGTTCTGGCTGGGTGTTACGTGGTTCAGGAGTCAACTCTTCCAATTATCATCTGCCACACTGTGCTTTGTCTCCAGTTTTGTGCTGATGTCCTGGGCCTCTTTTCGCAGTGCATGGATGTATGGACTGGAGGAGTTGAAGAACAGGCTAAAATACTGGCTTATGAGTTTGAAATACGTTGTTCCAGAGGAAAACCACATGATCTCAAATTCTAATTTTGGATTCAGATGACTGAAGAAGTGTATTGTGCAATTCATAGTCAAGCAGGCAGCTCTTTAAAAACCAACCCGCCTGAACCAGCAAAAGCCCAGAGGAAACTGAACTGATGCAGAGAACGACTCTTCCATTGCCTCCATTGTATAATCAATCACAAAAAAGTTTACTTCATGGTTTTGCTTCTCATGCTCTCTAATCAAAAAAGCCTGTCATATCTACCTGAAATACAATGTACAAAGAGACTTACCACATACCTACACCCGGAACTTGTTTGTGTTGCTCACTTAGAATGAACAGAATAAATACAGAGCTCTACCCAGATTCCAATTACTTTCTTTTGATGCTGTTAAACTTGCAGCACTTTGAAGCTGAAGCATTGCAAGATGTGAATTTATTTTCGTTGGCTTTGCAGCTCTCCAAGCTGTAGTCATGGAGAAGAATAATGTAAAAAGCTTTTACATACAAAAAAAGGGCTCTGAAAAATATAAACCAGTGAATCTTTGGGGGGTTTCTTAATATAGTGTCAACACAGATGTCAGCACTCTAGATGGGGGGTTTTATGGCTTTTTTCTCTTCAAACTAGAACTGACTCTCCACAGTTCTACTTAAAGCGACAGCATTTACTGATTTATATATTTACTTTTATGTCTGAAAGGAATTGCTTTCATACTTCACCTGAACAAGCTGGTTTTCCAATGGCTTTTTTAAGTGTCCAAGTAGCTTTTTAGAAGAATTTGCTATGTTTCTAGCAGTGGCAGTAGCAGTCGGTAGTTTTTCCAGTATGGATGTAAATCAAAGTGTCAGTAACTGTTTATTTCTTGTGTGCAAAGCAGACATATGCGCATGCAGGTGGAAAATGACGCGCAGTTTATTTTTATTGAAACTTACCTTTCAGACTATTGCTCAAGCAAAGTAGTAAATAGATGTTGAGGGCTTTTTGTGGTGGCTCAGGAGTGATGTGACCACATAACATGAGTGGCCTTGTCTCAAGTTCTGATTTACTGAGAACATGACTTTATATTGGTAGAGTGTTGGATCAGGTGCTCCTGCTGAAGGTATGGGAAAGCAGCATAACAGCAGACATCAAGCATTATTTTGTGTGACACATTTCTCTGTACACTTTAGTGTTGGATTGAGTTCTAGTACATACTCAGCAAGATGAGCACCTAAAATTCACATATCTGAGAGAGGTTTTATCTGGTAAGGAATTCATGATGGAGTTTGTAGCTTAAAGTTAGATGAAGTTGGAATAGGGGGAGAATATCTTCTGAACTAGGAGGAAAGTTGTACAATGTTCAGACTCCGTGTCATGCATACAGAGATTCTAACCTAGACTTGTGTCTGCATTTTTCTTACTTTCAAGTCGAAATCTTTTGTCAACGTTGCCAAAATACCTGTTTGATCTTCCCCTGAAAGTTCTGGTTGTCAGTAACAATAAGCTGGTCTCCATTCCAGAAGAAATTGGGAAGTTGAGAGATCTCATGGAGTTGGTAAGTACAATTGTCAGCCATTGTACTGAGTAACCTGAAATGAGAAGCCGTTTGTTCACCTTGTAATAAAAGAGAAATAAATAATCTTGTAAATATAGAACTTCAAAATCTAAATTCAGTCCCTGTGTTTCCTTAGTGTTGAAGCTGCAATTCCAGGTATACTCTGCTGTAGGGTTTCACAAATGGGGTTAAACACAAACCGGTATGTTGGGCTAACTAAAGCTTAAGGGGTTCGTAAATGAAAGAATCCAAAGCACAATTTTACTGGAGTCCCCCACTTGTGTGTTAAAAAGGGTGAATTTTCCTGTTTACCTTCTTTACAGTAATCATCATCCTCTTCATTTTTGGTATGTGTCCCAACCCCCCCTTCTGCTGTTCCTTTATGTTGGTTGGGGTGACTAGAAGGATGTGTGATATTCACAGTTTAGGTGTTTGTACAAACTGATTTTTTCCTATGGCGTACTAAATTTGTGCTTTAGCCTCCATAACTTTCTCTATCTCTCTTCCTATTCTGGGCTTTTCTGATCATTACTCTGTGTTAAGTTCATGTTTTGGAGAACTCTGCACAATTATTTTCCAACCTGGCGCTTGCACTGTGCATGATTTCTTATTTATGGGTATTTCTTTGGCCTTTACAAGCAATCTGCATCCTGTTTCCCAGGTAACTGTGTATACCCTGGAGATTTCATTTAACATGACCTAATTTACAAGTAGTATGAGATTATCATAGAATCCCAGAGTGGCTTGGGTTGGAAGGGACCTTAAAGCTCCTCCAGTTCCAACCCCTGCCACGGGCAGGGACCCCTTCCACTGGAGCAGCTTGCTCCAAGCCCCTGTGTCCAACCTGGCCTTGAACACTGCCAGGGATGGGGCAGCCACAGCTTCTCTGGGCACCCTGTGCTAGCACCTCACCACCTTCTTTATACTCTCTCCACTGTCAGAGGATTTTAATTTACCACTGCTAGTTTTAAAGGAACTGAAGGTTTTAGGGAGGGAACCTTGATGTGGACAGAGAAGCAGTTGGTCCCAAGCAGCCTGGACTTTGGGACATTCACCTATGTGTAGATACCGTGGTTGCCAAAAGCAGATGAGCAGTGCCTAAGTGGAAGCTCTGGGAGCATGTAGTGGAGGAGGAGGTGGCTGGATGTGGCTGATTAAGGCCTGGTTTCTATGTACTGACTCAGCTTGCCTTAAAATCATCTCTGTCATTGTTATCTTGTCTAGGAAACTAGTCTCTGAAGCAAATTTCATTGAATTGAGAATAAAAAGAGATTAGAAATGGTCTTGCATCACTGTGATTCTTGACTCAGTCTAGACTACGTAAATGTTAAATTAGGCTTAGAAATAACTGTAGTCTGTGTTCATTTGGTGCAGCTCTGTCACCATCTAGTGCTTATCAGATAGCTGGTGAGCCTGCTGTTGGTCTTTGTCAGTCTTTAGTTGCATGGGTTGGTTCAAGGTGTTTTCAGGAAAAAGGATCTTCCCAGGAAGAGCAGAATGCAAACCATCGGCAAGCCGTGGCACAGGGAGCTGTTAACTGGCATGGGAGCTACACCAGGAACTCCATAATCCTGGGCTACAGCTTCAGTCTGAAAACCAGTCTTTCATCACTCATTGGTTTAACTGTTTGAATTGAGTTCTTGATGCTTGAATGACTAAATACTGAAGAATGAGCAAGATGTGTTGTGGTACTACTAACCTTTGTGGAACAAAGATAAAAGACTTGGGGGTTTTATAGTATGCTTTATAGTAGTTTTGATAACGGTTTTCCTTTGTTTCATTTCATTTAAGATATTCAGTTAATTTATTACTATCTTTCTCAGGATATTAGCTGCAATGAGCTGCAGGTTCTTCCCCAGCAGATAGGAAAGCTGCAGTCACTTAGAGAATTAAACATAAGAAGAAATAATCTCCATATGTTGCCAGATGGTAAGTTGCTCGTTTTCATTTCTTTGCTGTAGGTAAATTAGTGTTAAGAAGATCTCTGATTCTGTTTTTGTTTGTCTCCCCCAATGCAGAATTAGGAGACCTTCCCTTGGTAAAGCTGGATTTTTCTTGTAATAAAATTACAGAAATCCCAATTTGTTACAGAAAGTTACGGCACTTACAAGTTATAGTTTTGGATAACAATCCAATGCAGATACCACCAGCACAGGTTAGTATTAAAGCATTCGATATCAGAAATTTGCAGTAGGAGCTTAAGAAAGAAGAAGCTGTTCTAAGTTAGAGCAATCAGGTTTTCATTTTTTAGCTTTATTTCTCCCAGTGGGAAGTTGTGGGTACAAACTCAGTGTAGGAAGTATTCGCTGGGGTGCAGTTTCAAAAGATGTGCTATATAATTAACATCTCTTTTGTTCATTTGTTTCCCAACAGATCTGTTTAAAGGGTAAAGTACATATATTTAAATTCCTCAGCATTCAGGCGTGCCTCAGAATAGATAAAAAACCAGACTCTTTGGATCTTCCATCATTAGGTAAACGAATCCCCTCTCAGCCCCTGACAGACAGGTGAGTGGTGCTGTGTTTGTTTTATTTCACTGCAGCATTTGCTATGAAGTGATCTGTTTATTACAGATAATAGCTGTAATTTCAGTACTTCAACTCTTTATCTAGGAGTCATAGTATTTATCTGTTTTAAGATTGTGTTACTGGAAGCTTTATTGGCTCATCTGAGTTGCACTGAGAAATTGCTGAAGTACTTGCTTAAGACTTGCAAATCAGAACTGAGATGTGTTTTCCATTTATTGATTGGAAATCTCAGCTATTTATTTCCTAAACAGATTATGACAAAACCAGATGAAAAGTTCCCATAAATGTTCTGAATATAGAGTTAGTGTGGTGGATAGAAAGTCTGCCTCCCACATATATATGTATAAATACATGAAAGGAAACAGGCTTAAACGTCAGTGAAATACAATGGCTTTTTTTATTGGATTGGATTAGGTCAAAAAGTGCAGAATATTTTGTTTGCCGTCTATATTGAGTACGTTTTGGGTAATGCAGTGGGTGTGCCTTTGTGTTCTCTGTCAGTTTGGTTTGCTGTTGGAAACCATAGGGAACAACACTTTCCTTGCAAATTGCATTTTAAGAAAATGGGCAATTTGTGCCTCTCTGTGTTCAAAGCTGAGGGGAAGATGGAAGTTGTGAAGGAAGCCTACACAGAACCATCTGAACCATCAGAGTTAGTCCATGGTCATGATCTCAGGCAACTGTGCCATAGGGAATTAGTCCCCAGTGTCTGTACATGGCTTCTGAATCATAGCATCCTAGACTGGTTAGGGTTAGAAGGGAGCTTAAAGCTCATCCGGTTCCAACCCCCTGCCACAGGCAGGGACACCTTCCACTAGAGCAGGTTGCTCCAAGCCCCTGTGTCCAACCTGGCCTTGAACACTGCCAGGGATGGGGCAGCCACAGCTTCTCTGGGCACCCTGTGCCAGCGCCTCAGCACCCTCACAGGGAAGAACTTCTGCCTAAGAGCTCATTTCAATCTCTCTTCTGGCAGGTTAAAGCCATTCCCCCTGATTCTCTGCTTATGGTGCATTGAGCAAAAATCGTATTGGCTGCTGCCGATGAGTGTAGAGAATGTGTTTATTAAAGGATGTTCTTTTGAACAGTGAAACTAGTTTCTTTCATTCCTTGTGGTTTTATGTGTGGTTTTTTTTCTTAATGTAGCATGGAGGACTTTTATCCCAATAAAAATCATGGACCAGACTCTGGCATTGGAAGTGATAATGGGGATAAAAGATTGTCCACAACAGAAGTGAGTGGTTTTTAATATTGAATTTGTGTAATTTTGGTTGCTTTGTTTCCTCTTTGACCCTTGTTACACTAAGGGGAGAGAAAGTAGTTGGAGGCTGTAGGTAAGACAGTGCCCAAGGACTTTCCTTAGCCCACTGACCAGGGTGGGCTGGACCTCATTGTTCAAAGTACTGTGTTTCAGTATTAGATTATGTCCTGAGTTGTTGTCTGTCATTTCGTAAACTATGATTCTCTTAAAGCTCCTTCCCACCTCCTCCCAAAAAACCACCCCCAAAGACATCTCACCTGACATGTTCATCCTGGGAGCTGTGACTCCTGATAGGGTCAGTTGCACTAGAATTGGTGAGTTCTTCAGCAAATCATGTAATGGTTTATCTGTAAGTTCTGCATTAAATGTGACTGTCTTTGCAGCCATCAGATGATGATACAATCAGCCTCCACTCCCAGGTATCGGAATCAACGAGGGAACAGACACTAAGGAATGACAATCATGTAATAGGAAGTAAACTTGATCCACAGAAAGGTAATGTCTGTTGTGCATCTGTCAGTTTAGGTCACAGAAATACTTCTGGTTTGGTAATGCAATACAAGAACATTGCACAAAAGGATGGGATCATTTTTCATCGTGTTTTCATCCTTACAGAAAACAATGTAATAATTGCACATAGACAAGGCCAGAAAGAAAATAACTTCAGCTTTAGGAGAAAGGATTTTATTGTTTTATCTGACCTTCTTCATAAATAATTATCTCTCTGAGGAATAAAACTTGGTTGAGAGAGCTGCTTAATATCATCTTTTCCATTCTTCATCAATCCTCACTAGACCAGGAGGTGTACGACTACATTGATCCGAGCACCGAAGAGGGAGCTGTTCCTGAGCAAGGAGATGTACACACTGGACCACTACTGTCTTATATTAAGGTAGCATAGTGTGACAAGAAACACTGCTCAGCATCCTTGTTTTCCTTTTAAATCAAGTCTGAGTTTATTCTTCATTCTGTGCAAGGAACGGGGAAAACAGCCTGAGAAATCACAGAAAATAGAACAGAATGAGGACTGGGGCGATGAGAAAAGGTAAATCTTCTTTATCATCTTTTTTGGGAAGCTTTTACTGAGAGTGGGAAGTGAGAGTGGTTTTAGTTTTTGGTTGGGCCAAGAGTATCCTGGGGTGCACTGGGAGGAGTGTGGCAGAAGGTCGAGGGAGCTGATCCTCCCCCTCTACTGACCCTGGTGAGGCCATGTCTGGAGTCCTATGTTCAGTTCTGGGCTCCTCAGTACAAGATGAGGAGTTACTGCAGGGGGTCCAGGGGAGGGCCATAAGGATGCTCAGGGGTCTGGAGGATCAATCTTATGAGGAGAGACTGCAGGAGCTGGGCCTGTTGAGTCTACGAAGAGCAGACTTAGAGGGGATCCCATCAATGCAGATCAGTATCTCAAAGGCAGGTGCCGGAAGGATGGTGCCAGACTCTTTTCAGTGGTGCTCAGTGGCAGGATGAGGAGCAATGGCCGTAAACTAAAGCACAAGTTTCACCTCAACATGAGGAAGATTTTCTTTCCGTTGCAGGTGGCAGAGCCCTGGCACCGGCTGCCCTGGGGGGTTGTGGAGTTTCCCTCTCTGGAGACATCCCAAATCCACCCTGGACACGTTCCTGTGTAACCTGTTCTGGGTGGCCCTGCCTTGGCAGGGGGTTGGTCCTGATGATCTCCAGAGGTCCCTTCCAACCTAATGATTCTGTTTCAAGCTCATTGCATATGAAGGAAAGGAGCCTCACAGGGAACACAGAGTGCTCCTTGGACAGAAAATAAGCTTACCTGGAGGTGGTTCTCAGTTGTCCAATAATGCAGCCATTTCTGTGCCTGGCTTTACTGAAGTCAGGCAAGTCACTGACATTTAATGTTTCAGACTGCAGAAAGAACAGCTGCTGGCTGAAGATGACGATGAACTCAAAGAAGTGACTGACTTGAGAAAAATAGCAGCTCAGTTACTGCAGCAAGAACAAAAACACAGGTATTGCAGTATTAGGATAACTTGGTTTACAATGAATTTATTCTTTAACCTGCTTTATACCCAGAAGCTCTGGACACCTCATCATTTTGCAGACTTTTTTGTCCAGCTGTTACAGTGACAGATGCTTTCAAGATACCCGTCCTGTGTTTCTTGTCCTAAACCTGTTGTCTAGAGAAGCAAGGATATACCTCCAATGGAGAGGAAGAGATGAATGTTAAAGTCTCACATTCATGGAGCTGTAGAACAGAGGAAAGAAATAGTACAAGTTAACTGTGTAAAATGGAGAGCAGAAGAAATCCCTGAAGTTGCAGGATGTGGACAGGCCAGGGAGGAGGAGGTTCTGCACTGCTGGTTTTCTTATGAGGTAGTTGAAATGCACGTGAAGCCCTTAGAGAAGTTCATATCCTTCTAGTGTGAATTGCACAGCTTTAAAAATTATGTAAGTCAATAACAGCAGGGGGATAGACAGGTTTTACGTATAACTGCATGCAGTGTATTTAAACATTGCTTGTTCACTCTAGTAAGGGAAAAATAACAATGAAATCTTAATGTTCTTATTACCAAAAGGTACTGCAAAGAAGACTAAGATTGCCAATTTTTCTCATATTAATTTATTAATCAAAAGAGAGTAAGTGTTTTCTTCTGTTAGATTTTATGATGGTTATTTATATTGCACGTGTTTGATTAGTTTTAGTATTTCCTGGTTATGTGATAACTTGAAATAGCAAGCCACTCCTCTTCTGAAGTACTGCTGCTTAACTTCTGGTCACCATAGTTGTATCTTAATGCAGTGATCTTGCTGATAGTTCTGCTTTGCTCTTGAATTATTCAGACATGCATTCTTAGTTGTTAAGTTTTACTTCTCAGTTTAGCATTTATGTTTTGGAGTTTGCTTGTGTATCTTTAAGTACAATAGGGCAAAATGACCTCTGCTACAAAATCTATCCCTGATTCTGCATCCCTGGCTTTATGAATTCATAACTTCTTGCCGTAAACAGCAGTAAGAATAATACTTTGAATTTTAGTGAACCTACTTCTGTGTGTTTGGAAAATGTGTTCAGTCTGAGTGAACAGAAGTGAGCGTTGTGACATAACTTCTTACTAATCCTGTTTCTGTTCAGTGTGGTTTGGTTTGCTTTTAATATTATGCAGTCTCTTTCCTTTTGCTTGCTCTGCTAATGACTTCCCTGTCCTCTCCCGTCAACCTGTCCTGCTTCCTTCTTCCGTCTGTGGCTTTGGTGTACATGAACTGTGAATACAGACGAAGGCCATTAAGCTATAGAACTTCATTCAGTGAAAAGCTCTTCCAGAGGACAAGGGCGGCAGGACGTGCATCAAGGTATAAAGTGTTTGTAGAGCTTCAGATTTGCATAGTTAAAATGGCCACAAAAGGAGCAGTTTTAGCCGTTTCTTGAACAAAACCAGAATGAAGGGGTTGGCTAAGTTAGCCTGAGGTATTTTGCTATCAAAAATAGATGGCAATGCATTTATTGTTCTTTGAGCTGAAATACTATATAAGGATAATATTTAATTAGGCAGCTCTCCAAAGAACATTTAAGTGAGTCCAAACCTAAAAGCGAAATTTCCTGTACCTTTGGCATGCTTCCTCTTCATTTTTTTTGGTTCTTTAATATACAGTACCTCAAATATGGAACCTCAGGCAAAAGTGCTTGGGGTTATTTATTTATTATTCATTATTTTGATTGAATAGATTTTGGTTTAAAAGTGCCAATATACTTTGATCACAGTTCTGCACATGAAGTCAGTGTCAGTGTGTAATATTACCTCCAAGAATTCAGAATTACTCATTCTAGTTTCTGTCCATCATGACACTTCCTTGAAAACATTTAATTGTAAGTAGTACTGAGTGGTTTTGTTACCTGTAACACTTTAAGCATCCATAATAGTAACTCATAATCTTCTTCCTGTGTGTTCTTCAGTTGTTTTGAATCTGTATGAAAGTTTAGCCTTCCTTCACTGTTTACCATTTAGAAACATAGAATTTCCATTGGTTCATTTCTGTATTAGACTTTTCACTTAGTTCTTTGCGTGTGTTTTTTCTGTTTTCCAGCTCCGTTTGCCCCGCATTTCCTTTGCACTTGCAGTGTTTCTCATTCTGCTACTTTCTTACCTGCTCCTGTTGACTGACTTCTTGTGCTCAATCTGTGTATGGTTTCTTGTCTGCTTTAGGTTGATGATCTTCTGTCATCTGACCTTGGTGAACAGTGGGGCCTTTTGTCTTGAGGGCAGCGTAACTTTACAGAGGTGTGAGATCACCTCAAATAGTATATAGTTAGAGAGGAAAAGAGGAGACTTCGTTTTGGTTTGAAATACTAAGTTTTACTTAAAATTCAGAACTTGAGATATTTCAAGAACTGGAAACAGTATCGTTTATTTCAATGGAAGCAGGATTGGGCTTGGATTTCATGTGTCCACACAGTCTTATCTGATGGAAAATACTCCTTTATATTCAAAACTGCTTTTCACAGGAAATGTTATGCAGTGAAAGTAAACCCTTTTTTTTTTAGAATACATGTAAATTACAAAGCTGTTGGATAAATGTGTGTCTCTTTTTCTTTCCAGGCTTCTTAATCATTCAGTTTCAGTAAGCACAAGGAACAGGCCAAAGCAGCCAGTGGAATCTGAGAAATGGTATTGATATACTTAAATGTATCACAGCTTTCAGGAGTTGATCAATTTTTGTATTTACTCTGTGTCGCTGCTGCCATCTTCTGTCATAGCTCAAGATGAAACAGAAGCTGCCCAAATAATCTGGTTTGGAGCTTCTTTTGTCCAGATTAGACAAAAATAATAATCAAATCCTGTTCTTTGGAGCCTTTAGGAGGTGATGTAATCCATAAACTAATTATGGCTCTGATTGTGGCAGCAGTTCAGGTGACTGAAACATCACTGAATGAATCTTTAGACATGCAGTTCCAGTCCAGACGGTCATAGCTCCCCTAGGCAACAGTCCCGTGCAGGTGGGTTAGATCCTGTGTTACACAAAGTGATGCTGTAGCTGGGCTTAGGCATCTGCATTTTCCTTCCTGGCAGTCATTTTGTGCTCCTAAGAGCTATTGAAGAAGTTGCTGGGAGTTCAAAGCCTTCACCAGCCATCAATGAGGAATCCGTGCTCTGCAGGAGATGTGCTTCTGTGCTCTTTGAATTAATAAAACACCACTGCCACAAAGCAACCACAGACAGAAATACCCAGGGCCTTGTGTTGAAGGACTTGGGAATTCACTGCTTCCCGTTTCTAACTACATGGGTGAGAGAACTTAGCAAGTTTTCAGCCCTCCCTCCCTCCCTTAAGGAATCCTAGGTGAGTTCTTTTAATCAGTTTGGTCTAGAAATAATCTGTTTCATTTGTTAAGCAAAAGAGGGAGCATTTGCTGGCAGCCTCCTGTGAGAGCTCCATTTGAACCGTGGCTTTTGTGATTTTTTTTTTTTTTTTTTTTGCCAGCCCCAGTCCTCTAAAATGGATACCTTCAGCAGAATTTCTTACTTGCTTGTGTCCAGACCCATCTCTGGCTGTGAATCTTGGAGACAAAAGCCGTAATGTTGCTAGAGAGCACTGCGGGTGCTAACAGCTCTCTACAGTACAGGTTCACATGAGAAAAGCTTTTACTGGAAAAGGACACAGTGCAGATAGTTCAGTGTGATACATCCTGGTTTGGCTACTGTCTCTCATCTGTCTGTGGTTTCAGAGATCCAGCTGCATCCATGGCTCATGGTTAGATGAACCATGCTGCAACTATTATTCCTTTGCATGAAACAAAAAAAAAAAACCATTCCCAACCATCTCCCCATCCCCTTAATTCTGAGGGGTGCACACAGGATATGGTGTTCCAGGTTATTTGTTGGTTTATTGTACTGATACATAGGAACCCAAATCACATACTGTGTGATGAACATACAAAGAGAGTAGAAAGCCCTATCCTTAAAGAATTTACACTTGCAGAACATGTCATAGTTAATAGATGTATATGTGCTTAAGTCCTTTCTGCAGCAGTTCCTGGAGTTCTCAACTGCATTGCTTATCAAGCTGTTGGATATGGTTCAATTTTCTTGTGCCTAACAGCTTTAAATGTAGTGTTATTGGTTTGAGGCAAACAAAGAAAAAGGAAGGGAAAGGAATCCAGAGCAGCAGAAGTTAAGTGGCTGGATGCTTTCCCTTCAGGATTTGTTCTGATTGCTCATGGTGCTCATTGCATTGAATGCTCCTTGCATTCAATCCCCAGCTGTTAGCCGCCTCATCTACTGCACAGCTTCCAAGCCAGCAGTCAGAATGTGAACGAAATGGTGCTGGAAAGGGGATAGAAGTGAATTCCACAGACAAATTCAGAAAGGAAAAATTTAAGTGATGGTAAATCTGAACATTTTTATTTCCCCAAGAACTTCTCATCATAGAATGGTTAAGGTTCTCCTGCAGTTCATGTTCCAGCTTCACTATCCCATCTTAAAACATTTTTTTCTTTCCCTATTAGTATAAGCTTCTACTTCACCCTGTAGAGCTAACAGTGTAAGGAAGGAGGTGAGTCTCCCAAATGTTTAATAGTAGATCTCTTGTCAGCTTTGATCACAATGTTTCCTTGGTTGCTTTGAGAAGCAGAGCAATGAAGATGTATTAGTAATCTCTAAAGGTCAACATGCTGAAGTAAAAGCTTTATCTGAATCAAGAACTGTAGTGTGGAGGATCTGTTGTCAGCATGTGTGTAAGGGAGAGTGAAATAGGATTTGAGATTTTAGTCAAATGGTTGTACATTTTAGCCACATGGTGACATCCTTTACACAGGCAGCCAAAACCCACTGAAGTGCTGCAGAGAAGCTGCTTTTTAAGTCTGCATTTTTGTGATATTTTAAAGTAACCTGGCCTAAAAATAGATGAGGAGTAAATTTCATAATGTCTCATCTTCATTTTTAGTGTCACAACAGATGAAGTGAATTCCCCAGTGTCCCCATACAGCTGGCAGGTAAATATGCAAATGTGAATGTGGTGGCATTGTATTTGAATGATTGTTGTTGCTTTTTGGGGTTGTATTTCTGGCAGAAAACGTTTATACACGCAGAGTTATTGTATGTGTACACACAGAGTTATTGTATGTATGGAAGTGTGGTGGAAAATAGAAAACCTTTGAAGAACCTTATGCTTGAAGATAATTTGGCTTGTATTTAACGGAGGCCTTTTGTTTTAAGGGCATATGGTACTGCCTTTTAATCTATCAGGTATTTACAATTGCTTTAAAAAGCCTCATACTCTAATAGGAAGGAGTAGTTGGAAATGAAATTTTAGCCTAAAGAAATGGTCCCTTCAGATTGTCTGCTTTCAGTTCCTATAAAATAGACATAGTCATGCATAGTGTTATAACACTAAATCTGCTTTCTCTCTTCAGAGTACATTGCATAATACAGTACTGTGAAAGGAAGATTTCTCTTACAGCTAATAGATGTGTATGATCTTTTAGATGAGAACAGCAGAGAGATACTTAAATTGTTGTGTTGTAGTCATGTAGTACATAATAATTGATGTTAATGTCCACGAGGAATAGTTACCTTAAAAATACTTGGGAATTTGTAGCCCCTGGAAAACCAGAAGGATCCAGTGGATGAGCAGCACTGGCCAGAAACCCAGCCGGTAATCTGGCAGAGTGAAGAGAGAAGGAGAAGTAAACAGATCAGGAAAGAATATTTCAAGGTAATGGGGGAGAGTTTGGGTGGGGGGCACTTTAATGGGTATAAGAACCTATATCATAAAGGAAAGGTAAGAAAACTTCAAAGGTTGTCATACTTTTCATTCTCTGTGTAACCTGTGTTTATTTGGCTCTTTGGAGTTAAATAACGTATATTCTGTATTTAGGGTAATGTGAGAGTGCAGGAAAATCTTGGTGCTTTAAATAAATGAAAGTAATTTACAGTTGTCTTATGGTAAAGACAGAAACAAATTTTCAGTCATTGCTCCTTCCCCATCCAATTGGAGGGGTTTTATGCTTATTTTTTATCATAGCACAAGGGAAATGGATTTTGTGCAGTGTGGTTCTAAGAATGATTTGTGCCTTTGGCAGAATCTCAGTGCATTAGATCGCACTTCAGGGGAAATTCTGTCTGTACTACTTTGCTGCTGTAGTGTGTTCCACTGGTCACCAGAGGTCAGTGCCTGCTTGTGGCAAAACAGATTGGAGCTTACCAGCATCATCAGGTAAAATTTGGTTTGGGGCATGGTAGAGAAAGAGGAGAATTATCTGCAGTGGGAAGTTCAGTTAAAATTAAACTTGTCACTTAAGAAATCAGTTTCTTGGTTCTTTGCCATCAAACGTCTTTGTGAAATGGTAGGGACCTCGAAAGGAATTGAGTTCTGGATAGAACAGAGCATGCCATACACCTCAGAGATATTCTTGTCGTTACAGAAGCTGTTTATCTTCTTCCTGAGCAGTTGATGGACTTGTGTCCTCTATCCAGGAATTTGGTTGTTTGCGGCTTGTTTTTAATTTTTTCTGTAATTTTGCCTTGGAAAAAAAGGGGAAAAAATTCTAAGTGAACAGAGTTCAGTCACCTCTGCTCTGGGGACAGGCTGAGAGGGCTGAGCTGGTTCATGCTGGAGAAGGGTCCTAGCACACCTTCCAGCTTCCAGTGCCTAAAGGGGCTCCAGGAAACCAAGAGAGGGGCTTTGGATAAGGGCCTGTAGGGACAGGCCAAGGGGAATGGCTTTAACCTGCCAGAGGGGAGACTGAGATGAGCTCTTAGGCAGAAGCTCTTCCCTGTGAGGGTGCTGAGGCACTGGCACAGGGTGCCCAGAGAAGCTGCGGCTGCCCCATCCCTGGCAGTGTTCCAAGGCCAGGTTGGACACAGGGGCTTGGAGCAAGCTGCTCCAGTGGAAGGCGTCCCTGCCCGTGGCAGGGGTTGGAGCTGGGTGAGTTTTAAGGTCCCTTCCAACACAGTATGTGTCATACCTAGAGTTCACATTATAAAAGTATTTAGTTTGAAAATGCCTTTAGCTCATCAACATCAGTAAGATCTTGCCTGCCCTAGGAACTTGATGTTCCTGCTCTGTTTTGTTTCCTTTTAGTTCTTTTGATTCTGTAACATGTTTTTTTTTCTCAGCAGCTTCACCAGTAATAAGTCACATCTGAGTGCTGTCAAGCTGTTTAGTTCAAATGAAAACCATACTTCCATTTTAAAGTAATAATCATGTGTGTTTTGCAGTATAAGTCTTCCAGAAAGAGTTCAAGTGGAAATGAAAATGATGAGGTGAGAATCAGTAACTGCGTAAAACATTTAAGAAAATACTTTATTACATTTGCCTTTTTCTGAACACTTACAAGTCATAGACCAGGAGAACGTTGGGTGGAGTCTGTGCAAACAAACTGTATTCCAGAGCCAGAGCAGCAACAAGTAATTGAACTCCTTCATTTAAAAATGCTCATCAAGAAAACTAGGACATTTACTTGCTTTGGTGATAGGGAATTTAACTCAGCTGTCAAGCCGAGCGGGTGTGAAGGTAATGCTTGACACAGGGAACAATGTTTCCTTGACTTACATGTTCTTAGGCTCAGTTGCTGCCAATTTGTTGCATGCTTGACAAATGTTGCATGTCTCATGTATTGTGTATTTCATAATTCCATGTTTCTCGTGAAATCATTATCTTCATTTTTATAATTTCATCTCTTTGGTTTCTTTTTAGCAAGACAGTGATAATACTAATGTGTCCCCACAGTCTCCTGTGTCGTCTGAGGTACAAGTTTGTGGGTTTGTTTTTCATTCAACAAACATTTCTTTGTGTACATTACTTGTCACCACACAGATGTAAAGCTGTTTCCTTTGAAACTGCAATTAGAAATATTTCATCATTATAAAAAAAGTCAAAAATAGAAACTACAGACAGATGGTACAACTTGGTTCATCTTTGCAGCTGTCTGGTCTCTCCTAGATGGCTTCTTTTTGACCAGTGTATGGAAAGGTGCATTGCTTTGTCTCCGTTATCTTTCCTAATGAAAACAGCTATGAAAGCAAAAATGGAATTTGCACACGGTGCAGGGGTCCCCTGTGCACTAGCCATCCAGGAGATTTAAAGTGAAACTTGTGAGTTAGTATGTTGTATATCACAAGGAGCCCAAAAGTACTGACTCTTTGGGAGTTTTGTCCCTGATGATTCTGGCTGTTGCCTTTGTGGTGCAGCCTTGCAGCCTTGTGCCCTGGTTTCTTCCCTTTTGAAGGGATGTCCATGGGGCTGCACCCACTGAGCTCTGACAAAGCACACCAAAGATCATTCATGTTTCCCCCTTATGTCAATAAGGAACCTGAGGGGGCAGAATTGGGAATATCTCATTCTGGAATGAGTGGAAACAATGAGATCTCCTGTGCATACCAAATCACTGAGTACATATTTCATTTTAGATGGTGAAATGAGAAAAACCTGATCTTCATAATTGAAAGTAAACATTTCCTAAGAAATATTTTGGTACCAAGTGTTGGGAGGATACTTGCATTTGCTTTCAGCTGGCTTAAAACACCGTTCACAGAATGGTTTGCAGTAGTTTGAAATGGGTTAGAGTAGATTTTAGTTAATCTGGTGCTGCTTTTCTTCCTCACTAAGGCAACTTTATCTCCATGTAGTGAGCTTACTTTCATTCCTCTTTTTGTACTGTCCCCTTCAAAAGAGGGCATTACGCTTAAGCAGAAGGACATTTTTCTTAGGCAAGAATAATTTAAACACTATCTTGATGGAACAAAAGTGAGTTCTTTTCATGAATGGAAGAAAATTGACTTTATCTCTTTTAACAGGATTATGAAAGGACAGATAGTAACACGCATGGTCCATTTGGTCTCAAACCAAGGTCAGGTAAGCTGCAGTTCTCTACCATAGCATGATAGAAACAGTTGTTCATTTCCTGGGCTGACATAGATGGTAAGGATGGAGGATGTGGGAGTGGGAATGGCTGTGAAGAGATGCCCCAGTGCAGCAGTCCATTCTTTGTACTTATCATGAGCGTCGTGCTGGCAAGGACAGAGGCAGCTGCTTACAAATGCACTGACTTGTGCATACTTAGTCACTGCAAAGAGCAGGGCAACAGCTCTTTCTTGGGACCTGATGGCTGAGGCAGGAGGGTTTCAAGAGAAGCAGATTTTTGTCTGTCCTATGAAAGGGTGCTTTGAGCAGAGCTTTGCCAGGAGTTTCATGGTTTAGTGCTTTGTTGCACACTGACTCTTCCAAGACTATGACATGCCCTCATAAGAGAGTTCTGTTGTCTAAAGCAGACCTTCAGTCCTCTGAAATCTAGGTACATAAACCACATTTTTTTCAGTTACCATATTCTTTTGTTTGCAAGTGTCTGTGTGAATACTGGAAGAGCCCCTGTGCAATCCTTTTACAGTTAATACCATTCTTCCCTGTTTTTAAGGGAACAGTCTTCAGGCAAATTCATTAAGGAAGAATGATCTCAACTCCTCAGTTTAGTTTAATTCAGTGAAATGGTCTCCTTACTAGGAGCCTGTGAGCCCTCAGCAGCAGAGTATGCCTGGCTGAGGTGATGCAAAGGGCTTCTTCAAGGCCCTTAAGTCCCTTGAGCTTTGTAAGCGGTTGTATGAAACTTCAGTGCCAGAGGTAGTCAGGGTAGTTGCATGTCCCAGGACATGTCTGGCTGGGATCTAGAGGCTTCTGAGTTATGTACAGAAGAGGTTTTATTTGCCAATGTTCTATAAAATCATAGGTTTGTCATTTGAAGGCTTTCTGCCCATGAAGAATGTAAAGGGAATGTAATAATTTAACACACTTCCTTTTTAAAGAACTCTTGAACTTCTGGATGAGACACTTCATATTTTCAGATAAATTCTTACGAAGCAATCACTGTATCTTTGCATATGCACACTTACCACCCATCTATATGTGTATATATATATATGTATATTTTAAAGCTCTCAACATAAGTTGTAATAGAGAACTCTGTCCCTTTTTTTAGTCTCCATAAAGAATTTAAACTTGATTAAAAGTCAAACACAATGAAAATACTTTCAAAGCTAATTTCAGGGTAAGCTTGGAAAATCTGCAGATGGAGCTGTAGAGCTCAAACAGGTATTTCAATGGTGAAGTCAATTCTGTCTCCATATTTTTCAGTTATCCATTTGCAGTTAAAGATGGTCTCTGTATTTTATTTGAAAGAGAAGTTTCATAGACAGCACTTTTTACATCAGGATACTTCAATATATTTGTTCCAAAAAGGTCTGCAGCTTTTTCCTCATTTTTACCCTTGGTGTGAGACTTTTGGCCATTAGTCAGTGTTTTAAATCTGAATTCTGAAAACTTAACTTCAACTAACATTCAACAGCTTTCAGCCGTGCATCGCGCCAGGACTATGGAGCTGTGGATCCTGGATTTACAATGAGGAGGAAAATGGAACATTTAAGGGAAGAAAGGGAGCAAATAAGACAGCTTCGCAATGTAAGTACCATTATGTACTGTATGGGTGCAGTGCATTTAATTTAAGCCTTTATAACCACAACTTAAACCTTTATAACAAAGGCCTGCAAATCATTACAGTTGTACAAGGGCATCTCGGTAGTGATACTTCTTAAGAAATTTCATGTAGCAGGCTACGTTGGCACTGGTTTTGATTCCACTAAAACGCCAACCTGTATGTGTTGTAGCTGAAAAATGAAGTGAAATGAAAATCCTTAATTTTTAGGTTTCTGAGGTTTTAGGTTTTGCTAGGGAGAGAGATGACAAGGCTGCTTGTGTTTGCTGCTGTTTGACCTGAGATTTGAAAAAAGATGGTCATAGTCATAGCAAAATGCTTTTTGTGTGGAGAAAGTTGCTGCAAGTTATACAATACTGAATGGGATCTAAATTTCAGACTTCCAGTAAGTTGTTTTCTGTCTAGTTCTGTTCTCAAGATACGGAACAGTTATAGTTAACTATAAATCAGATAAGCTCTGCTTTCCAAGGCAGGAGGAATTTGGGGTGTGACTTCTCTGAAGGCTGTTTGTCGTGTCTGGTTCATTTCCTGAGCATTAGAGGCTTGTTGCTGGGGTGGGAAAAATCGGTTCCCACTTCTGTTTTGCAACACAAGTGTGGGCGCTTCTTGGCCACCCTTTTCTCAGCTATTTCACTGTCACCTGCATGAGAGAAGTACCCATACCCAAAGTGGTTGTGTTCCTTATTCTTTTTCTCCTAATAAAGTTGTGCATGATTTCACCCCAAAGATTGTGCGCACTAACAGTCAGTGAGGTGTTCAGCCTGACATTTCTGTCCTTAAATTCTGTGCTTTCCTGTTCTGAGTAGTGAGTTGATGGAATGGCTTTGAGAGCTGTGTATCATGGTAGTTGTTGCCTCAGTGTCTTTCTCAATGTATGTGGCTGTGTCATTTAAAAAAACAACAAACCAAGCAAGCAAGCAAAGGGAATACGAGGTTTATGCTGAAGAGGAAAGGATATTTGAATGAAATGCGAGTTATCTCCATTTATTTCACTTTAGTATTAAAATATCTCTTTGAAACTGAATGCTTTAAAATCAAAAGTTAGCTTATGTTGAAAGTAACTTACTTATGGACTTTTTAATAGAATCTTGAATCCAGGTTAAAAGTAATTTTGCCAGATGACATCGGAGCAGCGCTGATGGATGGAGTAGTTCTTTGCCATTTAGCCAATCACATAAGGCCACGTTCTGTTGCCAGCATCCATGTACCATCGCCAGCAGTGGTAAGTGGTTTATCTCACTTCAGTTGCATCTTAACTGAAAACAAGCTTTTGAAAGTTCAATACTAAAGCATCTACGATTCTATAATCGTGAATCATGTTGACCATGTTAACTGGCTACATTCTTCACTTCAGTTTTTCTGCAGGAAGCATGAAACAGAGGCTCAGAAGTTTTCTTAAAGAGCTCATTTCACAAACTGGGTCTTCACAGAACTTGTGTTTTAGCAATTGTATTTGCATCAGAAATGGCTGATGATCTACTGTCTTGTCTTTACAGCCTAAACTCAGTATGGCAAAATGCCGAAGAAATGTTGAGAACTTTCTGGATGCTTGTAAAAAGCTGGGCGTATCACAGGTATACTGATCGCTTTATTGGCTTACTAATAACCACAAGTATGTCAGCAAATACTGAAGTTTGAAGGGTTTGAATGGCTTAATTCAGTTAGCAATAGTGACTATAAAACTGACCAGAACTTGAAGATATGAAAGAAAGTCCCATTTCTAGCCTGTGACATGAACTTGAGGAAGCTACTTGATGGGTTTCTAGTTTGTTTCTTATAGTAAAAATGATACTGACCCCCTTATAAATTATCTAAACAGAGGAACCGATGAGAGAGGGTAATGTTGTAATATATGAAAGCCTGGAGTTTAGCAACTCACTTTGTGAATTTCTGTCTGCCTAGAAGAATCCTGCAATTACAGAACTGCTTAGCTGTCATCCTCAGCAGAGCTGTAGTTGCAGCCCATTATTCATGCTTCTGTTGCCCAAGTTTATCCTTTTCCTTCCCTGTATGAGGGAGGGAAAGCCCCTCAAGTTTAAACCATTTCCTGCATATTGGGACAGACAAAAAAACTCCATTGACTTGTTTTAGTGGAACAGGAAAATTTGTTAATGGCTTGAGAAACCTGGGATACTGCTCTGCCACGGCTTCTGTCTAGTGTGGAGCCACAGGCAATTCAGAAGACAGAGATGCTAAGATTTACCTCCTGAATCATCATAACAGCAGCTAGCACTTGGAAAAGTTGTCCAGTTTGTCATCTTTCAGTTTGAAATTCCGGCACTTGATTGGTGAATGGCTGATTATCCAGTCTGTCAACACTTCCAAGTTTTCCCAAGGGAAAAATTGGTAATAAGCTTATAAAACAAGGTGGATGGGACGTAGGGCACTGAGCCAATAGTGCCCATCAGGTGTTATTCTGGCTCTGCTTATGAAAACAGTCTTTGCCTTTATGAAATTAGCAGTCTTGTGTCTCTTCTAATGCTGTCATAGTTTAGTACTTGAAACAGATCTTGGATAGAATTAATAAATTTGTAGCCATTCCGTTATGGTAAAGAACCACATGTGAAATTTAAGGCCAGAGACACTTTCTATGTAAGTGTCTCAGTGGTGTATGTGTGACTTCAGGGAACCTGCCCTGGAGGAAAAAAGAATGAAGCTTGATACACGTACTGTTTTACTGTTTTACAGGAGAGACTTTGCTTGCCTCATCACATCCTGGAAGAAAGGGGGCTGGTGAAGGTTGGCCTCACAGTTCAAGCTCTGCTTGAATTGCCTGCGTTGAAAGTACCTCAGCTTTCCTCCATGTGACACAACTCCTTGGGAGCCAGACAACGTTCCATCCGATCTGCCTGTTTGGATCCCTCTGAGGCAGTTCAGCTTCCTACACAGGAACACCCAAGCCATCAAAAACTACTGTCTGTCCAGATGCTGTAGAGAGCCTTACTTTGGAGTTGTAGGTGACAACCTTGGAGTCAGCTGGCAGTTAAAAGACCATAATTATTATTCTTTACTTTTGTAATTGGATGCACAAAGAGATGTGGTAGCGTCCGGTTCTCTTCCTGGTTAATTTAAGTTAAAAGCTGCCATTTAGCACCTCACAGTGTTACAGTTAAATGCTGGATTTCTTTTTCTCTCATTGAAAACGTTGTTTGAATTCTTTTACAAGTACAAAGCACACCCTCTTCACTTTAATCTTGCAAGGCAACCATTTGATTTCAAGGTAAGACAAAAATGTAGCACTGGTGTGATGGCAGAAATGTGAGCGGCTGATCACTTGTAACCCACTTCCACTCCCTCAGAAAGCTTCATCTTTGTGTTCCTTATTTTTTGCACTCCTCATTGTAACTTAGACACTTCTAACATTGCCAGTATTTAGTCTGAGTGTCTGGTGATTACACAAAGCAGTATCCAATGGGAAAAGGACACATTTTATTGAGTTTTTTCCAGTCTTCTAGGTTGGTGCCAAATACTTTTTTTCAGTTGTACTGTAGATTGTTTACATGTGAAGTGCCTGTGTAATTGAGAACTCGGAATAGTCGGAAACATTTTTGCAATTTCTTTGTTTAAAATAGATGAAATGGAAATTTTTAAATATTTTACTAGTTTTTTGTAAAATCAGTACGTGAAGATTTAAGTAACACTTCACACTTTTGATGTTGGGTGTTTTTAAGTTTGTTGCACAATTGAATTGGTTATTGTCTAATAATTAGAAGATACTGTAAATACTTTTTATTTATGATATTTAATTTGATAATACCCGATCACTTTTGGGTTAATGTATTGTGGGACAAGAACAAGTTGTCTGCTTTTCTTTAGGACACACAGATACACGCAGTAAGAGGTGAGGACTAGTGATGCACACCGAGTAACTTAGGACATTTTGATAAAACTGCCAAAATCTCAGGTTCCTGCTGTGACTGTCAGGATTTTGTGTAATGTTGCTCCTGAGCTCATGTTACATTTTTACAACAGATTTAGCCATAGTTTAGTTGGGAAAAATCAGTGTTTCTGGTTTTAGTGTTTACAGGATTTATTATGTAACTTAACACAAGTGTGGCCTAGCACACAGATCGATTGGTACAAATGTCATTGTGCTGAGGCATTAGACCATGAGACTTTTCTGGATAAATTGGGAAAAGAACACATTCCACTGTGGTGGGTTTTTGAGGCTTCTCTAAGTTTATCTATGTGTTTGCTTCTGCACCAGGTCTCAGTGTTTTGAGCACATTCTGAAACCATGCACAGTTGAGTTGTTCTCCAAAAGAGTTGCTAATAATTTAGTAATAAATCTGTTTGCATTAGGCTGTTCTTCATGAATAGGTAGCTCCAGTGAAAACTGCCACAGAGTTTCTGTTTCAGGCTAAGTTAATTCTGATGGAGAGATACATTTGCCAAGCAGGTAACAAGATTTGATTCTATTCCTTCTAATTAATCAAGGCCCCATCTATTATAATTCATAAAGGAATGAGGGAGAGGTATTGTTTACTCCTCACTTACAGTCCTTAGAATCAGTAATTGAGAGGAAAAATAACCTTCTGCTGACAAGATTCTGTTTAAAAGATTCATTTTAAACCCCTTGAAACAAGCTAATCGATGTGTAATAGTTAAAACCCACTGTTGTTTAGATGGTTTCTTACAGTGCAGCTCCTGGAGAGGCTGGTGTAAAACAGCCAACTCCTCAAAAGTAATCTTAGGTTACAGGAATACTTGTTCAAGGAAACTGGACTGCTTTGACCTTTGAAATGTGGGATTTCAAACCTCTCTAATTGGTTTGTGAATCATCCACGTTAGCCTCATTTTAACACCTTCAGTCCCCATTCCTCCCTAAAAGCACTTCCCTGGAAAGTCACACTAAGACTTGAATAAGTAATATAATTCATTAAGCCAAATGCTTGTCTGCTGCTTTTGAAGAACACAACCATTCAAAAGAGTAAGTCAGTGTCTTTCAGTTCCTTGCTGTGGTATTGACAACACCCACCACATTCTCTTTCAATACATTAGCCATAGAATTGCTAAGTATAAATGGTCACTTTCAGTTACCCTGGCTTCAACTGACCTATTTCCTTGCCATATTTAAATGGTTTTTTGATCTTAAAGTAGCTTTTTTTCCCTACTCAAACTAAATTGAGAAAGTTCCATCTCAGTGTAAACATTAAGAATCCCCTTGATGTCATGTGCCAGATGCTGACTGACCAGTTTGGTCTTGGGTTGTGGGGTTTTTTAAGCTTAGCTTATTTCCTAAGTAACTTGAAAACTGGATGTGAAATTAATGGATTTACTTTGAATTGTACCTCTGAAGCTGAAAACTACTAAAATAACTTTTTATTTAGTACTCTGGAGTTCTTCCCACAAATTAGAAGTAGTCTCACTTTGCCATTCCTTGGAAATTATTATGGCCGCCTTCATGCTTACAGGGAAGAATAATCATGATTCTTCCGGGGCTTCCTTTTTAGCATGACAAAGATGAAGGCCTTCAAGTATCTTTCAAAGCAATGTTGAGAAAAGGTCCACTGTGCCTGGACAAATCTTTTCTCTGCTTCCTTTAGCTGCTGTTACAATTAATAATCTGAAGCCTTGCAGAAATTGGCTGTTCCCATTGTGTTTCTTTTAGGAGCAACTGTGAAAAAAGATGCTTAAGTTCTGTAATACAAGTTTGTTGGTGTCTTTCCTGTACAAGAATTTGCCCTTTTCTCCCTTTCCATTTGATTCCTAGCATCATCTCAGTTACTTTTGTTTGTTCACAGATCTAGTGACTTCACATTGGTCATTAAAACATGCTCCTCCTTTCTCTTGACTCTAAGAAACTTCTCCAGTGTCATTGGTGAACTACTGTGACTCCAGAATCCCTGCTCCCAACAGTTTGTATGTTTGAGATACCCTTTTCCCATTCTGTTTGGAATGCGGTGGCATTAATAAATACTTGGTACAGCTGATGGGATGGTTAAAAAGAGAGGCCTGCCCCCCTTCCTATTGTACTTACTCAGTTTTTACTTAGGATGTAAAGAGAAGTCACGATGAAAAACTTCAGGAAGCTGCATTAAGTTTTCCTAATAAACTTAAGAGGTAACTAGGGTGCTTTCTTATTGTGAATGCTGTACGAAGTTGCTGCAGTCTTGTGGTCTGAACTATAAATTACAGAGTGAGTCCACATACTGACAGGACCCCTGGCCTTGTGTATGTATTCTGTGTCCCTGTGTCACTGGATGTCACACATGAAAGATCTTTCATTTAAGCAATAATGCCCCAGATATTGTGAGGTCTTAAAGCAGTGACATTAAAATAACCATGATAAAGTGTGGTTGCCTCTCACGCAGTTATCTCAGAAGTGCTTCACATCTGCAACACTGCTAATGCAGTGTGTGAGCTGGGGCACTGCTGGCGATGCAGAAAGCCATCTATGCCTAGAGACCTTCCAAAAATGATCATAAAATATGGCGGAAACAGTTGAAACAATAAGTACATGAATCGTAAGAATGTCTGGGTAAAATCCAAGCTTCACAGAAGCCAAGGCATGTTCTGTTCTTAACTTCAGTAAAGAAGGAGGAGAGAAGGGTCTCAGAGATGGCCTTGAGTAAAGAACTCCTTCAGTAAAGGAGTCCAGGGGATGCCACGAGGATGATCAGGGGCTGAGAAAATTGGGGCTGTTGAGCTTGGGGAAGAGAGACTCCATGGAGACCTTAAGCAGCCCCCAGTGCCTGAAGGGGGCTGGAGAGGGACTGTTCATCAGGGGCTGTAGTTATAGGACAAGGGGTGATGGGTTCAAATTGAAACAGGGGAAGTTCAGGTTAGCTATAAGGAAGAAGTTCTTTGCTAGAACAGGCTGCCCAGGGAAGTTGTTAATGCTCCATCCCTGGCAGTGTTCAAGGCCAGGTGGGATGTGGCTTGGAGCAAGCTGCTCTAGTGGAAGGTGTCCCTGCCCGTAGCAGGGGTTGGAGCTGGGTGAGTTTTAAAGTCCCTTCCAACCCAGACCAATCTAAGATTCTGTTATTAAAGATTCCACGTTTTTGGCTTACAGATCACGCGCGCTGCAGACCATGGCAAGCATGGTTCAAATTTGTCTGACACTGCAAGGCTTTAGTGTCAAATTCTTGGCTAAAAGTAGTGATCTCCGGTAAGTCAAAGGAATCTGTAAAATAGTACACAAATTCATTTATTTAATACAGATTTTCTGATGTGTTATATACGTATTAAGACAGTAGGAAAAATTCCTTTGAAGCACAGCTTTCATACTATGGGAGGGTGTCACCACAGTAACACTGCAGGTGAGGATTGCCATCAGTTACGTACTGCACCTCAAACTTTAGTTCAGGTATCGCTTAGTGGCTGGCTTAGATTTGGACATAAATCTGTAGCCAAATTCAAACAGAAAATCAAAAGGCATCTGTTTGCTAAAGCAAATGTCCATTTGTCTTCTCAGATGGAAGGACAAAGGTCTGGCACTTGTCTTTCTGCTGCTTCCTAAATGCTTGTACAAGGGTAGCTGTTGTACCTAATCGAGCTGCAGTCTGCCTGTATACCAAAGCTTGTTACTAATTCAACTGATTCCAACTAAAAGCAACTTCTGGGAGTTTCTGGTACTTTCTGCAGATAGATGGTTTTGTACTGGTAAATCACATTTTTTCCTCCTGCAGTCAGGCTATTGTGTGTGTTTCTTTCAAGAGGTATGTCATGTTAAATAGTGACCTCAACTTGGAAACCAAAACCAAACACCCCAAACCCCCTGAAAACCACAGCCACAGAATTGGAGTTAAAAGAAGACAGTAAGACCAGGAACAGGAAAGGCAAATTACAGTTGTCTAAGGAGAGGGTGCTCTGACCTGATGCCCCATTGAATCACTTCCCACTGAAAAGCCTTTAGATTAAGTAGAGAAAACGGATGTTTTGTAGCTGCTTCATGCTGAGGGAGACAGATCCTTGAGTGCACCTTCCGGGAGAGGTTACAGGAGCAGCTCTGCTCTGGAGCCAGGCTGAGAGAGCTGGGCTGGGGCAGCCTGGAGAAGAGAAGGCTCCTGAAGGGGAGACCTGAGAGCAGCTCCAGTGCCTAAAGGGGCTGCAGGAAACCTGGAGAGGGGCTTGGGACAAGGGCCTGTAGGGACAGGCCAAGGGGAATGGCTTGAACCTGCCAGAGGGGAGACTGAGATGAGCTCTTAGGCAGAAGCTCTTCCCTGTGAGGGTGCTGAGGCGCTGGCCCAGGGTGCCCAGAGAAGCTGTGGCTGCCCCATCCCTGGCAGTGTTCAAGGCCAGGTTGGACACAGGGGCTTGGAGCAAGCTGCTCCAGTGGAAGGGGTCCCTGCCCGTGGCAGGGGTTGGAGCTGGAGGAGCTTCAAGGTCCCTCCCAGCCCAAACCAGGCTGGGACTGTATGATTATAAAAATGCAATAACCAGACAGTTCTAATTCAGATGTTCCATAGCCAAGTACGTTTTCAAAGAAGAATGTTTAATCTGCTTTTTCCATGCACATTTTCAAACCCTGATCTTCAAATAACGAGAACCAAATCTCTTTCCAAGTCTCCTTTAGTATCTTGGTAAATATGAAAGGAGCAGACTAGCTCAAACCGACAGCAGATGGGATTGTTTGGGAAGCTTTCTGTTTGACAGAGTTAGGTTTACAGTTGGACTCACTGCTCCTAAAGGTCTTCTCCAACCAAAATGATTCTGTGACTTCAGTGAGACCAGAATTTACCTCCATAGTTTTGGAACTGAGCTACCCCATGAAGTCAGTCACTGGAATTGAATTCTTGGCACTGATGAGGGTTTCCTCACTTCATCCAAATTTGCATGAAATAAGGTAAACGCAACTTTTCATGACAGTTTTATGAAGGCAGATTGGGAAATAGAGAATACCTGGAGATAAGCACAAGGATCCTTTGTAAGCAGGAGTGAAGCAGTGCAGTCTTCCCAGGATTGCTCTGTTTAGGTGGGATCTGGTCGTGGTGTGGGATCTCCCATCGCTCAGCGTGAAAGTGCAGATGTTCGTCCAGCTGTTTCCTGAAGCAATGCATCACGCTAAGCACTGCTGCAATGGTGGGAATCCCTGCCTCTTGCGCCAGCAGGTAATGGGAGCCTGTGATCCCTCAGGGGACTGTAGAAGAAGAGTTGTTTATGGATCACGTTGGGAGTAACACGAGTACTTCCTGCTCTTGTGTAACCTCTACAAGGAAATCATGACATTGCTGTTTGGGTGTTTTGTTTAGTAACTCATGGTTATAAAATTCAGAAAATACATCATAAGCAGGGGATGGAGGTGTAAATGTGTGCAGGGCAGGAGCAGTTCTGAGCTACTGGGGGCAGTCATGGAGAAACAGATGTTGACATTGTGTATATACTTGATGGAGTGTTTTAATTCATCTCGCATCTCATGTTCTTGTAAAGCGTATCTTCCTCCCACACTTCCGAGACTGTCGACTTGTACAGTGCTGTATGGAGTCTGTTTTCAGGATTTCCATCCTTGCTGGAGCTTCCAACATAGACGTTTCTTTGGAAAACTGTTCCTACTGTTACTTCTTGTAAATAGGTTTTTGTATTCAACTTGCATGGAGAAACCCCATTCCCAAACCAGTGTACATACGCTGTGTATAAAATACAGACTGTTTCATAACTTTCATGTAGTCAAGTTATTCAATATGATTTCACTTCAGGTTTTCTATATTCCTAGTAAATGATGATGATTTGTTGTATGTTCTCTCGAGTGTCTGTGTTGCCATTTTGGTAGATGAGTGACTTGCATCAGTCAGGCTGGACACGAGGAAGAGACTTTGTACAGGGAGGGTGGTAAAATCCTGGCACAGGTTGCCCAGAGAGGTGGTGGATGCCCCATCCCTGGAGACATTGCAGGCCAGGCTGGATGTGGTTCTGAGAAACCTGCTCGGGTTGAACATGTCCCTGCCCATTGCAGGCGGTTGGACTAAATGGGCTTTGAAGGTGCCTTCCAACCCAAACCATTCTGTGATTCTATCTCTTTTATAGTGATAAACAGAAGAAACATTGACTCTTATTCCAGGGCAATAGGGCACTGACAGATGGGGTAGGTTAGGGCTTTGGCTGTGACCAACAGGGACAACAGGTCTGAGAATACGTCAAGATAAAGACACGATCACTTGTAGCAGGGTCTTTACACATTTAAACACTCTCCTGTCTTACACAGCATGAAGGCCGCCCAGTGTATTATAGTACGTACATTTGGAACAGCATCGTTTGAATTATGCTCACAATCGGCTTCACCCAGTCTGGAAACTCCAGCTGGCAGAAGAGCTCCCAAGGTTGGATGTGGCCAGAGCACAGGTCAGCTTCTGTGTGGTTCACAGCAGCCGCTACATCCAACGTGAGGGACAGAACGGCCGGGTTCTGCAGCTGTGGTTGTCGGTTATTCATCTCCCCCAGGGTCTGTCAGGTACCTGTGAGCTGTGGCACCCTTCCAGCCTCTCCAGTGTCCTGCTTGCACTCCAGTCACACATTGTGTGCCTGCGGCTGCTGGTTTACATTGGTTAGGTCATTGCCATGGCTGTTTCACATCCCTCTCTGGTTGCAATCCAGAGATGGATGCAGCTACAGCGCCCCAGCTCAGCATCGCTGTTCCCAGGCTCTTTGTTCTGGAGGCTGAGGAGAGTTCAGGAAACTAAAAGAAGTCCAACTCCTCCCTGGTTCCTCAGGGCTCTGCTGTCCCTGGGTCTGTGTTCAAACCCATTGATCAGCTACAGCCGTCACTCCAACGCTGTTTGAACTCCTCCAAGAATAAAAGTTTGCTGTTTAATGTTGCAGTGACCTCAAAATGTCTATGTCATTGTTTGTGGTTTAATTAGCTCGGCCTCATTAACAATGGAAATCTTTTGCTGCTCGTATCCTGATTATAGAGCCAAAGAGGAGATTATAACACACCTGCCTGGTTGCCACAGCTCTAACGCTGCCCTCAGGACTGAGGGATGCGCAACTGGGCACAAGTGCTTCCAGTGACCAGCAGGGGCAGAAGAATTAGGGCTTGGTGACTTCTCTGCCATTCACGGTGCCAGCGGAAGGTCTGCCCGCGTCATCTTGACGTGGCTTTCACTATAGTGCGGGAATAGAACCACCAGACTGCATGTGAACGGCTGTAGGGGGTTTTAGCTAACTTCAATGTGACCAACTGACTGGGATACTTGTGGTTTTCAGCAACTCCATAAACATCTGTCTTTGGAGTCTTATAATCGTGGCTTTAGTACAATGATTTCACTACCAGAATTCATACACCTTCCCATGTGTCCATACAGACACATCCTCTGTGTGCGGGATCTTCTATAAAGCTGTTAGAGCTACATCCCGTTCCCTGCTCTTCAGCATTTCAAGCAGGTTTGTTGCTCTGTCTCCTAACGTATTCACAGGTATTTTGCTGCTCCAAGGTCAGTGTTGGGGTCTTTGAATTCTTTTGCAGCTTGAGTGAGAAATACGGGTATCTTAGTGTAAATATCGCTTTATGTCAGTCAGAATATGACATTCCAGAGAGACCGGAATTCAGAAGCTGTTGAGACATTGTTCACTTCAGCCGCTTGCTTTTGATCTCCAGAATCTCCAGTTCTCCTGTAATCAGAAGGAAATCAAAAGAAAATGAAAGCAACAGCAAATTGTGCTCCCTGGCATCAGCTTCTAACGCACGAGCACTGAAAACTACTGGAGGCACTTCTGCCAACAGTGATAATTTTGTGATTTTTGGCTCGCGACACGAACTGCTGTTTCCCAGGAATCCCGCTTAAATGATGATTGTGGTGTTTCTGAGGACGTGGCAGGGAATGGTCAAACAGTTTCTTTCTTCCTGTCTTTGCAAACTAAAGGCTGCAAAGGAGGAGAGGGAGTAGAGAGAACTGTTACTGTTGGACCACTGCATCGAGTCAAGCATCGTTTGTTACTTGAAGTCCTTCCCCTTCTGGGAGCAGTCCCCTGCCCACCTCTTGATCTGTTCCTGTAGCATTCATAGAACCATAGGATCTCAGCCTGGTTTGGGTTGGAAAGGACCTTAAAGCTCCTCCAGCTCCAACCCCTGCCACGGGCAGGGACACCTTCCACTGGAGCAGCTTGCTCCAAGCCCCTGTGTCCAACCTGGCCTTGAACACTGCCAGGGATGGGGCAGCCACAGCTTCTCTGGGCACCCTGTGCCAGGATTTTGCCACCCTCACTCTACAAAGTCTCTTCCTCACGTCCAGCCTCAATCTCCCTCTTTTAGTTTAAACCCATCACCCCTCATCCTGCTGCAACAGCCCTGCTGAAAAGTCTCTCTCCATCTTTCTTATAGGCCCCTTTTAAGCACTGAAAGGGTACACACAGTAAGTGGACTGACCTGAAGATGTGCGGCTGCTGCTGGTTCATTTCTCAGGGATGCTGGGATTCTGGTGGACCAAAGACTTCCAGAGGGATTTTTGCCCTGCCCCACACCACACTCCTTAGTTCAGCTCGGAGGCAGGAGCGGACAGAACGTGCGCTGTGGTGCCATGGGAAGCACCCACCAGAACTGCTGCTGCGGGACAGAAATGGTCTAAACTGTGAGGGGACAAATCTCAACCAAAACAAGACACTGGAAAAGGGGCTGCCAGGAGGGGCTGAGGGCTGGGGCAGGTTTACGCGCTTCCCACCACCACCAGCGGGAAGAAGGCAATGGCTGACTTGTGTTGTGTTGAGTCCTTCCCGGTGGGGAGGCGTTTCTGACCTTGGATGAATGTTCTCTGGCCCCACCTCCACAGACAGACAGTATGGGACAATCGGTTTTATAGTTGATATTCTCAGGCTATAAAACAGGGCGCCGATGAGGGACAGATGCTGTGGGCTGGAAGATAAGCCAAGGCAGCTCCCCTTGTGAGCTGCGGCTTGTTTGCTTCCTCTGGAGCAACCTCCCTGCTGGGCCAGGCAAACCCCTCTCTTCTCCCTCCAGTCACAGTATCACAGTATCCCAGTATGCTAGAGATTGGAAGGGACCTCAAAAGATCATCTAGTCCAATCCCCCTGCCAGAGCAGGAACACCTAGATAAGGTCACACAGGAATGTGTCCAGGCGGGTTTTGAATGTCTCCAGAGAAGGAGACTCCACAACCCCCCTAGGCAGCCTGTTCCAGTGTTCTGTCACCCTCACTGAGAAGAAGTTTCTTCTCAAGTTTAAGTGGAACCTCTTGTGTTCCAGTTTGTACCCATTACCCCTTGTCCTATCATTGTTTGCCACTGAGAAGAGCCTGGCTCCATCCTCGTGACACTCCCCCTTTATATATTTATATACACTAATAAGGTCCCCCCGCAGTCTCCTCCAGCACACACAAACCATTCCCTTATCCCCAGTGCTCTCCCCTTTCTCAAGGCAGGGGGGGCACCTTGGCCAAGCAGAGAATGTGACAACCTCCACCCAGCCTGTGCATCACCCTCCCAGCCATGGCAGTGCCTCCGCTCAGCATTGCTGGGACGGGACATGGATCCTGCCCAGTCTGGCCTCAGTGGATCTCCTCCTCCGGGACCAGCATGGAGACTGCATTAACAGCAGCAGGAGGACAAGCACAGCACAAGGATCAGGTACCAGCACCACGGCACAAGGAAGGGAATAGAACAGCGCTGGTGGTTTGCAAAGGGCGCTGGTCTGGGGAGGAGGTGGCGGGAGGAGGCTGCACTGGTGGCACTTTGCAGCAGGAGATGCACGCTCTGCTCCCCCGGGGGCTCCAGTGGTGGAGCCTGGTTCCTGCAAACCCCAACTCTGCTTTTTTCCAGTCCGATTTTCTCAGGAACTGAGCCCATTCCAGCACTCAGGAACTGGCATTCACCCTACTTGGAAATGAGTCTCAGCTGTTTCAGACAATCTGTCCAATGTGACCTTTTCTGCTTAAGTAAGTAGCTTACACAATGAAAAATCCATGCATGTTAAACATTAACTTTGCACAACCCTGACAGCAGGGCCATACATTTACCAGCAGCAAAGGACTTGTTTTCCCCTGTCCTTTGCAGAAAGTCAGAAGGAAAGCAGCCAATTGCAGTGAAGGGAGAACTCGCCCATAACCCACCCACAGCCAGTATGCACAGGGTGCTCAAGGCAGTGGGGTTTGTGCTACCCATTTCTACTGCTCTTTACTTTGAAAGATGCAAAGCAAGAGGCTGTTCACCTCTTCAGTGGTCTCCAACCATGGGTAAAGCCCCCATTGCCTTCACAGAACTATAGAATCCCAGCCTGTTGGAAGTGACCTTAAAGCTCCTCCAGCTCCAACCCCTGCCACGGGCAGGGACACCTTCCACTGGAGCAGCTTGCTCCAAGCCCCATCCAATGGGAATGGTTTCACACCTGAAAAAGGATGGTGCCTCCCTCAAGTCTGAACAGCCATTGGCAGCACTGCCCCGCACAAGCACATTGTCTACCTGTGTGCACACACTGAAATGAGGAGGATAACTGGGAAGTGGAAAGGAGCCTGATCCTGCCTTTGCTGTTACAAATCATCCCCATTGACTCCAGCTGGGAAGCAGTAACATTAATTCGGACATCAATTCAAGCAGCAATACTGTAGGTCTTGTAGAGGGGCTGAAGCTGGTTTTCTCCCTGCCCCACAAAGGTGATGTGCTCCTTCGGTACCTGATGCTGTTTCTCATGTTCTTATGTCTCTGAATGGTTTCTCAATACACCCAAACGTGGCCATGGGCAGATCCAGCCCCAGCCCATTGCTTATTGGGGCACATGCACCACAGCCCTGCTCTTTCCAAAGCATCCTTTATCATCCCTCCTAGGAGGAATTGCTGCAGCCAACTTCCCTTAACACACAGGGCAACATGGGGATGACCCACCTTGTATTACTGCTCATGAGCCTGGCTGGTCCCAGCTTGTCGAAGCACCCGTGCCTTGCAATGAGTGCTCCAGGCTGGAGTGAGGGAGGGCTCACAGGGGGATGCAGGAGGAGGATGAATTAAATGGTGTCAGGCGAGGCCATGTTCATAGAATCATGGAACAGTTTGGGTTGGAAGGGCCCTTCAGGCTCATCCAGTTCCATGGGCAGAGACAGGTTCCACCAGAGCAGGTTGTGAGAAGCTGTGCTGGTGTGCCCAGCCCACAGGAGAGCCGGAAAAGGATGGATAATTCTGTGTGTTTCCTACATAGCCCCGAGGGGCAGGAGCAGCCGGATTGCGGGTGGTCAAAGCAGGGCTGGAGCTGGGGCACCACTGCCCGGAGCTGCATGGGACGAGGTGCTGACGGGGCCACCGCGGCGAGGAGCTTGCAGGCAGCCTGCACTGATTGAGCCATTTGGTTTTCATTGCCATGAGTCATTTAAACACTCAAACGCACCTCGGACCTCCCTGAGCGCAGCTGGAGCTGCAGTTACCGCCGGCACCTCATCAGTCCCAGCAGTGCCCTCTCTGGGGCTGGCTTAGTAAAGCCTCTGGGCGTGGCAAGCGCTTTAACTCCTTTGCAATGTGGCATCGGATCCCTGCTGGGCCTCTTTAAAACCCTCCACATCCCTGGGAGATGCACAGTTCGGAGCAGCGCGGTCCCGGGGCTGTGACGGAGCTCAGCGCTCAGCACAGGCGGACCCTCCGCGCTGGAAGGGCCAGGTAAGAGCTTTGGGCTGGTCTGAACCCTTTCCATGTGAGCCTTTGCTTGCTTTTACTCGCCTTGTGAATGCATGAACTGAACAGTGCCGGGAAGGGAGAGCGCTTCCTCCACCGACATTCGTGTGCTCTGAGTTAGAGCTGCTGCTGCCGCCAGCTCTCCTCCTCGCTGCATCCTTGGACTCAGCTATGGGACCTGCCCCAGGTTTTTACTGACACAAGGTTTATGTCCTATTTGATATGTTAGGAAGTAATTCCAGTCATTCTTTCTCACTGGGACCTCTCCATCTGTTCTCATTTCAAACAGAAAGTTACTGGTATCGCTTATATGGATGTGATGGACTTGGGGGGATTTGGTATCAATTTAAGTTGAAAATGAGCAGTTAAAATTCCTGTATTTGTAATTGCTGCCACGTGTCGCCAGTTACAAGTTGTGGTTAATTTCAATCCCCCTGCCCCTTCCCAGCACAGCCCCCTCTGGCTCCCCTGAGCCACTGCTGACCCAAACATTGAGGGGTTCTGCTCAAACCCTCAGCTCCCCCCAGCCACCCCTCACTGGAAGCCCCGCATTCAGCAGACCCCAGTTTTGTTCGGCTGCACCAGAGCTGCTGGTGCTGAGGGGGAAGCAGCTGTGCCCGAGGAGGACCTGGAGGCCATGGCTGCATGGACAGTGCAAAGGGAGTTTGTGATCCGGAAGGAGCTCAGTGATGCACTGTGTGTTCACATGGATGTTGCTGTGCTCTTACGCAAGCAGAGTTCGAGCAGTGGCCTTAAGCTTTCAGTAAGATTGATACCTATATCCATATCTAGTATAGATCTGTATCTATAGTTATATATCTATCTATATCCATATTCATATCTAAACATCTATATATATGTCTATATATCTATATATCATCTGTATGTATCTATATCTAACCTCTGTCTCTCTGTCCCCTGCTCTCTAACTGCTCTATACCTATACCTGTATCTATATGTAAAAATGAAAGAAACCCCACTTCTTTCTACTTGCAATCCATGTGCTTTCTGGCACAGGGAAGCAGCCTGGGCTGGTGTGCCCGTAGGCAGCGATTCCTGCTCACCTTCAGCATGCAACCTACAGGAAGGGGAAGACCCCCCCCCAAAACTGCTCCTCTCCCTCAGCCCCTCCAGCAGACCTGCTCAGGAAGAGAACTTTGTCCCCTTAAAACACGATCCTAAGAGGACGCCTCATGAGCATTCCTATTACTCCTCTTTCTGTTGCAGGGTGAACTGGAAAGGAAATTCCCTTCCTTCGTTACCTCTTCTCTTTAGTCACCAAACCCTGACACAGGGACACCGGAAGCACTGGTGACGCTTGCATGAGCTGTGCACGGGCTAAGGCAGGGCTCGGACGCCCTGCCCTGCTGTCTTTATCTCAGTGGGGATGTCGGTGATCGCGGGCTCTGCAGGGCAGGGGCTGTGTCCCTGTTCCATGGAAGCTGTGCCAGTGGTGACTGACGAGCCCGGGGAGAATGTGCTGAGGCAGCCAGAAACGCTTTCACACGAAGCCAGGCTCAGCCATGTGTTCCCATCCCCAGCTGACACATGGGGCTCCCCTGGGGAAGGATTAATCACCCCCGGTGAGGGGTACAAAGGCGCCTGCTGTCGGTGCGTGCCCTGCAGTGGGGATGCCAGGGCCGTGGCGCTGCGCCGGAGCCCTTCAGCTCTGCTCTCCCCCTCCAGCCTCCGCGCCCCGCTGGACACCAGGCACCGGCCAGCACAGCCCCTCATGTCCCTCCTCCCAATGGCTTCCCGGTGGATCTGTGCTCTCTCTACAGCGCTGGTGTGGGGCTGCGCCGCAGCATCCTCCTCATCCCACGCTGCAGGTAAGGGCTGGCGTGCGGCCGCGCCGCTGCCTAACACGCATCTGCATTGACTGGGGCTGGTGATGAAGTCAAGTCCTTCAGCTGAGGCTTTGCTTGTGTGTGTGTTACAGTGAGCGGCAGATGCACAGCCCTGTCGTCGCTGTGTAAGTGCAGTGTGTGTTCAGTGGGTATCTTTCTGAGTAACTTCAAAGGAGCAGGAACTGCCTTTGGTACCCAGCAAATCTATGGTTTGAGACAGAGTTATCGGGTACATGGCTGGGACAGCTGGGTACATAAATGCTCCTGAGCGTGGTCCTAGCAGACAGACTGTGCTATAGGTGTAAGGATCACAGAATCCCAGCCTAGTTTGTGATGGAAGGGACCTTAAAGCTCACCCAGCTCCAGCTCCTGCTACAGGCAGGGACACCTTCCACTAGATCAGCTTGCTAAGAACTGGGGGATAACACTTTCTGCTCTGCAAGCTGCATCCATGGCAGTGGTGTGGGGGGGACCTTTCAGCAGGGGCTGTTGCAGCAGGATGAGGGGTGATGGGTTTAAACTAAAAGAGGGAGACTGAGGCTGGACGTGAGGAAGAAACTTTGTGGAGTGACAGTGGTAAAATCCTGTCACAGGTTGTCCAGAGAGGTGGTGGATGCCCCATCCCTGGAGACATTGCAGGCCAGGCTGGATGTGGTTCTGAGCAACCTGCTCTGGTTGGAGATTTCCCTGCTTATTGCAGGGGTTGGAGTGGATGAGCTTTGAAGGTCCCTTCCCACCCAAACCATTCTGTGGTTCTGTGATTCTATGCAATCAAGCATTTCCAGTCCCCTGCTTGGTATGAGTGATGTGGGTGAGGACAGCTGGCCGTGTAACCCTGTGACCATGAGAAACTGCAAGAGGCATTGCTGGCATTTAAAACAAAAAATCAGACCCCTGAACACAAACCACATCCCAGAATAAGCGTTCCCATCCCCTCGGAATCCAAACACAATTGAGTTTGCAAGAATTCCTCTTTACAGCTGCAATTGGTTTGTAAAAATGCTACGATTCTGTTCAGGCTCAGGAGGGAAGCAAGTCTCGGTGTAACTTCTCAGTCAGAAACTCCATTTTGGACCAATCCAATCCTCTCTTGACGGCTGAACACCAGGCGCAAAGCAAAGGCCAGGAGCTTTTTGCTTCCTCATTTGCGAGGCTCAGCACTCGCCCACTCCAGAGGATATTCCCAAGCACAGGAACTCGCAGCTCTCGGCCCACAGCACATCCCCTTGGCCAGGTCTCGCTCTAGCAGCTCCACGTCTTTCCAGTGCTGTTGTCCCAGAGCCGGATCGGGACTGCCCGTGCTGGGAATCCCGTGCCTGTGGCAGCGCAGTGATCTCAGCCCTTCACCTCCTGTGTGAATGTGGGGCTGCTGAATGCTGAAGCTTTGCACTCTCAGGGCCGTGCCCCATTGCCTCTGGAGCTGCGGTGATCCCCCCCCCGAACCCAGGCTGCCTCCATGGCACTGCGTGGTGGGGAAGTGTTATTTGTTCCACAGAAAAGGACATACAATGGAATCTCCCTCCAAGTTCCTGCAGTCTGTTGTTCCTGGCTCCCTGATGCACTGCATGGGGCCCTGCTTTGCCATCTCACTAACAAGAAATTCCCCCCCGGAGACTGACAAGCTGGGAAAAGTGGGATCTTAAGATTACTGCCTGAGGTGTGCTTCACTGGGGAGGAATGAATCCTGCAGGGATGTTCGCTGCAAGCTTCCCAAGGAGCACAATGAAGTCTGATTTCTATCATCATCTCCTACTGGAATCTGCTCTCAGGGTCTGCTTCCATGGGGGGTTATTTAAAAATAGAAGGAAAAAATGGTGTAAATCCTGATAGGGACACGGAAAAGGGGGCAGAGAAGCCGTGCCCTGATGGCCAGACTCAAAGACAGAAGTGGTGACCATGCTGGACTGGCACGGCCAGGAGATGGGCTCCAAACCACTGGGTGTCATGCAGTGAATGTGCAGAAACCCCAATGGATCTGGATAACCTCGGCTCTAGACAGTGGAGAAAAATCACTGTCAATGTACAAAACCTGATTTAATTTAACCAATAAAACTGAGCGGCCAAACAGCTTTTGTCAATGACAGCTCCGCACACAGCTGGGCTTTGAGGCAGCAAGTCTTAGTACAGAATCTATCCATGATATATGCTGATCTATTAACACGATAGTACCTTACAATAGCTTAATAAAAGCCAGATTGACTGTAAAAGCACACTTTTGTACAGCTGATGTACAAAATGACAATTTTAACTCTCTGCTTTCCTGCTGCTTGTCCTCTCTCTTGGTTTGTTCTCATGATTCTATAATATACTTGAATATTTAAAGCAGGACAGGTGGTTTGTGTCTGTTATGGTCAGGGAATGGCAGCAGGCTGTGACCTGGCATCCTGTGTTGTGTGTGTGCTGAATGAGTCTGCAAGGATGCTCAGTCAGTAAATACCATGAGTTAAGAGTCAGCAAAGACAGGACTGGAAGGATCAGCCCAAGACACTCGTTTTGGTTAACAGCTCGTGACAGAGAGTGCTAAAGATGGAGCATCCTTTGTGCCTTTTCACTGGTCCTTCAGTGTCTCCTCTGAGTGAAACCCGTGCTTGTGCATGTTACCGAGCCAGGGCTGGGCCTGGCCCAGCAGCCCCACTCCTCAAGTCACCCCATCCCACGAGGGGTTTGTGTTTGTTCCCTTTACTTCCACACTCTGGTTTCCTCCCTGCTTTGTTTCCAATGCAGCTGCTCCTCCACAAGACCTGCACATCACTGATCCTGGCCTCCTGGGCTCTCTAGACATAGAGTGGAAACCTCCACCGGACGCACAAACCTTCAATGAGTGCACAGTAAAATACAGGTTTGAGCACCACAGCGCTGGGGACAGAGACTGGAAGGTGAGACAAAGCTCAGTTTAATCCTCTTACGCCCAGGGCATTGTTCTGCCTTCAGTCCTGCAGCAGTTTGTGTTTGCATTCTGAGGAGGAGCAGCACCAAAGCAGTTTTCTGTCAGAGGGTATGGTGCTCACTGTCAAAAGTGGTCCCATAATATCCTGTATCATTCCTCACTGCAGGAGGCACAACAGTCTCTAGAGAGTCTTTAGGGGCTTAAACCAAAACTTGGTGTCAGCAGATCCTTAGGGATGCAAAGTGGCGAATATATAAAAGATAACATTTCATTCATTATCCCAATGCTCCAACATTCCCCTTATCCAGGGATATCATTGACTCTAACTAAGCTCTGTCATAAAATGGTCTGTCATTGATGTGCAGCAGGGCAATAGCAGGCTGTGAGGGCTGGAGCAGCTCTGCTCTGGAGCCAGGCTGAGAGAGCTGGGCTGGGGCAGCCTGGAGAAGAGAAGGCTCCTGAAGGGGAGACCTGAGAGCAGCTCCAGTGCCTAAAGGGGCTGCAGGAAACCTGGAGAGGGGCTTGGGACAAGGGCCTGTAGGGACAGGACAAGGGGAATGGCTTTAACCTGCCAGAGGGGAGACTGAGATGAGCTCTTAGGCAGAAGCTCTTCCCTGTGAGGGTGCTGAGGCGCTGGCACAGGGTGCCCAGAGAAGCTGTGGCTGCCCCATCCCTGGCAGTGTTCAAGGCCAGGTTGGACACAGGGGCTTGGAGCAAGCTGCTGCAGTGGAAGGTGTCCCTGCCTGTGGCAGGGGTTGGAGCTGGAGGAGCTTTAAGGTCCCTTCCAGCCCAAACCATCTGGGATTCTATGGTTCTATGAAATGCGTTTTGGCCCACGCATCCCATGGGAGCCTGCAGGGTTGGAAGAGCACAGCACCTCCCACCCTCTTTCAGCTATGGATTGTAATTGTAAGGGCATAGAAAGGGGCTCTGTGACCTGATATCAGTCATGATGCACATCACACTCGGTCATGCAGCTGTGCAGATTCTTCTATGATGATCTCAACCGGCATTTAAAAAGCACAAAGAAAAGCAAATGCAGTTCTAATAAACATGTCAGAGTTCCCTAAATCACAAGTAATAAAAGTGTCTTATACAAAGCAGATCTACAAAATAGGAAAAAACCCTTCACCTCTGATAGCTCACCAAAGGCCAGATAAGATCAAGAAGAATCAGTCTGGGATTGGAGAATACACCATGGGAGTACAACTAATGCTGCACCCACTGGAAGCAGAATTGGTGCTGATGAAGTCTGTCTTTCACCCAGGTGATTTTTACTAAGAAGCTAAAAGTCAGAGTTGGCTTTGACCTCAGCAGGATTGCTGAAGTGAGGGTCCAGACATTGCTGGAAGGACGCTGTACAGATGGTGTGGAGCTGCAGAGTGACTGGATTTATGCTACCTTTCAGGTCCCATTGCAAGGTTAGGAGCAGCCTTTGGTACCTGGTGCTGTTTGATTTTGCATGAGCCTGTTGCATGAGCCACTGGGCTGCTGGGTGGATAAGCCATTGCAAGGCTTGTTGAGGTGTAAGACACAAGAGCATCTTGGCTTCCAGTGGCTGTGCTGGTGGATACTTGGGGCTCATGTTCCTCCACCTGTATCCAAGCTCTGCTGGGCTGCACAACACAAGCTCCATTGCTGAATGGAAAGGTTGGGCATGGTTCTTCCTGCTTTAGGTCCAGTGAACTGGTTTTTATAGGAAACAGAGCACTTGGCAGCACAACTAACAACGGTGGCTGGCCTTTTCCTTCCTTGTCTTTCAACTGCAGCACACAATTGTTCAAAGAGGTAAAACGATGTTTCTGCCAGGCCTGGCTGGTACATGGCTGAATAGTGGTTATTTCCTTCTCATTTGACAGGAAAACTGGAATCGGAGGTTCAGAATTTCCACTGCATCTATCATGACTGGGAATACCTCAAGTGCACTTGGCAACCTGGTCTCCTCACTCCTCATAGTGTACATTATGGACTATATTATTGGTATGTATCAGCAAGATAGACAGAGCATCCAGGCAGCAACCAAGTGAACCTCTCAGGGCACTAAAATGCCATGGAAAATATGCTTTCATGGCTGGCAGTGCTATTACATGAACCCCCCAGAATGAGCTGAAATAATGCTCCAAGCAACATATTCCTTCTGGCACGGAAGTACTAAATCCCTGCTGACTTTCCACAGGAAATGCCTTCTCCCATCCTCCTTTCCCTTGTATTCACCCCTAAGGAGTGCTTTCTGCATATTGTTCATCACGAAGCCTTGCCCTTTCCCTTTGCTGAACGTACCTGAATCATTTTGGCTGCACATTTCCCTTGATCACAGCACATATATCTCCATAGGACGGGTTCAGCAGGAGGTTACCAAGCTCAGTGAACCCTATAGAAAGAGCAGGGCTTCCTGGTAACTAGCAGTTTTATTCTTCAGCTATATCTTCATAGCATTAGCACATCTCAGACAAGCAAACAATGCTGCCAAAAGGTAGCAATAATGCATGTTTCTCAGTTGCTTCTTTCATCCTGCTGCTGTATGACTCTGTTCTGCAAGAGAAACAAAGTCAGACTTGCTGGGTTTGGACAATAAATGTTGTACTTGTGCTCCAATTCCTATGATACAAGATTAAGATTTCTAGTTAGAAGATCATTTGGTTTCCTGTCTTTGTTGCTTTTCAAAAGTAGCTTCCGCACAGCTCTTGGCATTAGTCTTCAAAGCAGAAACCCGATTTTGAACCATTTTCCTGACTGCAAAGGTCTGCTTGAAAGAAACCATGGAAATTCTGATTCGTTCCTAAAAAACCCCACCAAACCACAGAAACCTCACCAAACCCACCCTGCTCAACTGCCTGCAGCAAACCCCGGCAGCTGGACCGGGTCCCATTGTATAAGAGGTGGGAACACAGCCATGGCATCCTCTGCTCCCTGTGAGTCAGCTGTTATGGCGTTGCCACATGAAGATTTTCCCCCAGACATCATGTGCTGTGCAGGGAGGCTTCCCTTAGGTGCAGAGTAGAGGCTGCTTCAGCCCTGCCTCCAGGGCACGAACCCAGCTGGAGGCTCAAGGGTACAGTGTGCACTTGCCGCCCAGGCCAATTGTGTCTTGGGCTGCATCCAATGGCCAGCAGGTCAAGGGAGGGGATTCTGCCCCTCTGCCCTGCCCTGGTGAGACCCCCCCGTGCAGTGCTGCATCCAGCTCTGGGGTCCTCAGTACAGAAAAGCCATGGACCCGTTGGAGAGGGTCCAGAGGAGGAGCACAAAAACCATCAGAGGGATGGAGCAAGCTGCTCTAGTGGAAGGGGTTGGAGCTGAATGAGCTTTAAGGGCCCTTCCAACCCAAATCATTCCATGATTCTAGCTCCTTCCTCACTCCACCCCTGAGTTTCCATTACTTGCCCATGCAGGTGCAGGGACCTGCCCACAATCAGCCTTAACAGCTCGTTAACACTCATTGCATTCAGGTGTGCACAGTCTGGCTGGGGAGGTGACCTTCCTGCAGCCCCAGAGGAGGACAAATGTCTCCGTAAGGAGGGGCCGCATCCTGCCCAGGCTCCACTCACACAGTGGCACCTTGTGAGGCCCCTTGTGCTCCAAGAGAGACTAACACAGCCTACAAACCAGCCTGGGAAGCAGGATTCCCGGTGACCAATGCACAGCACTGTGCTTTGTGGAAGGCAAGGGGTAGGCAGGATATAGGCAACACCTGAGGCTAAGGCCTCACCCAAGTAGTCAATGCCATTGCTCTGGTTCTTTCTTTCTCTTTTCCCACTCCACCACCAGGTACGAGGGGCTGGACCACGCGGTGCAGTGTGACAGCTATGTTCAGGAGCACGGGATGAACATCGGCTGCGTGCTGCAAAACCTCAGCCAGGCAGAATATAAGGATCTGAGCATTTGTGTCAATGGTTCGGTGGCCACGGCCCTGCTCCAGCCCTTGTACATCACCCTTCGCCTTCACAACCTAGGTAACACCGGCAGGGGAGCAGCAGGGCACTGGGGAAGAGCTTCTGCCTGAGATCCAACCCAAATCTCCCCTGCTTCGGTTTGAACCCATCACCCCTTGTGCTACTGCTCCAGTCCCTGATGAAGTGTCCCTCTATGGGTTTCTTGGCTCTAGTAGCACCACCATAGAGCTGGTTTCATGTCCTCACGCTGGAACTGAAATCACTGCTCTGCTCCTGCAAGCACAGGCTAGCTCTTTGGGTTTGCTGTTCAATACAGGCTAAGGGCTGGGGAGAACTGAGTGCAAAGTGTGATGGGATCCGCAGAGGAAAGGTGCATTTCAAACACCAGAGACAGCGAAAGGAAGGAGAGCACAGCATGATGTATCACCCAGCACATCCACTCCCTCTTTATTAGGGGCACTTAGCACGCTGATGCATTTACTCATTGAGGGATGAATATCAAGTCCTGCACCTGAGCCTCTGGGCTAACGAGCAGGATGTCTGGATTCAGTTACTGCTGCCATGTGCTTCACATGTGGCTTTGGGCAGCTGACATAAACCACAGCCTCTCCTGGAATGCAGAGTGTTCCACTACGGGGCCCAGGCTGTGTGCAGAGCACAGTGCTCACACCACAGCGTTCCAAAGCCCCCGGCATCACAGCCCAGCACAAGGACCTAGCCCAGCACACACACCAAGGTAAGGTGAACTCACCTTCCAGCCCGGTGACATCCACTCCTGCAGGCTGTGCCTGATGGAGATGGGAGCCCAGAAACCCCATCAGTGAGGAGAAGGGGCAGAGGCTGTTGGTGATAAACTGAAGGTGTTTGATTGCTCCTCTTGACCTCCCCTCTCTCTGTTCCTCCCTAGCGAAGCCCTCACCCCCGGAGCAGCTGGTGGTTTCCATGCCTGCAGCTCAGGAGCTCCACCTCGCATGGACACCACCAAGTGGCAAAACACCACCGCAGTGCCTGGAGTACGAGGTTCAGCTGGCAGAAGATGATGGGGAGGACAAGGCTGCCTGGGCGGTAGGGACAGAGCACACCGTGCCCGGGGGGGTGGGATGGGGGAGCTCTGCCCATGGATGGTGGTGAGGAGGCAGCCAGGGAACTGCGGCTTGCACCAAGCTGTGGATGGCGTGTGCAGGAGCATGAGCTGGTGCTGCTGGGGGAGAACCGTAGATCACAGAATGGTTTGGGTGGGAAGGGACCTTCAGAGCTCATCCACTCCAACCCCTGCAAAGAGCAGGGAAATCTCCAACCAGACCAGGTTGCTCAGAACCACATCCAGCCTGACCTGCAAGGTCTCCAGGGATGGGGCATCCACCACCTCTCTGGGCAACCTGTGCCAGGATTTTACCACTGTCACTCCACAAAGTCTCTTCCCCTTGTCCAGCCTCAATCTCCCTCTTTTAGTTTAAACCCATCACCCCTCATCCTGCTGCAACAGCCCCTGCTGAAAAGTCTCTCCCCATTTTTCTTATAGGCCCCTTTTAAGAACTGAAAGGCTGCTCTCAGGTCTCCCCTTCAGGAGCCTTCTCTTCTCCAGGCTGCCCCAGCCCAGCTCTCTCAGCCTGGCTCCAGAGCAGAGCTGCTCCAGCCCTCGCAGCAGCTCCGTGGCCTCCTCTGCACTCACTCCAGCAGCTCCACGTCCCTCTTGTGCTGCTGCCCCAGAGCTGGATCAGGGCTGCAGGGGGGGGTCTCCCCAGAGCACAGCAGAGGGGCAGGATCCCCTCCCTGAGCTGCTGCTCACGCTCTGGGGGTGCACCCAGCACACGAGGGGGTTCTGGGCTCAAGCACTCGCTGAAGCTGGGTCATGGGGAGCCTCTCCTCGCCCAACACCCCCAGCCCTTCTCCTCAGGGATAAATGCTATCAGCTGCTCCACTGCACGTGCTGCTACTTAACACCATGACCCACAGCTGCAGCACTTCCTTTAGCAGTCAAAGAGCCCAGTGTGAGTCTCACAGACGACTCCCTCAGGCCCCTGCTGTTATCCCAGAGAGCTGTCATCAGCAAGATGTGAGGGTTGTTGGGGTTTGTTTTGCTGAGTACGGCAGCATAACCTGGGCCAACAAAACTGTAATTCTAAACTCCCCAGGGAAGCAGCCCAGGACACAACATGTCTTTTGTGTTCCTGTGATGCTTCTTCCTTGTGTATTATCTGGGTGCAGTTTTTGTGGCAAAAACGGCAAGAATTAATCATAAAGGATCAGAGAATCCCAGCCTGGTTTGTGTGGAAGGGACCTTAAAGCTCCTCCAGCTCCAACCCCTGCCACGGGCAGGGACCCCTTCCACTGGAGCAGCTTGCTCCAAGCCCCTGTGTCCAACCTGGCCTTGAGCACTGCCAGGGATGGGGCAGCCACAGCTTCTCTGCCAAATCATAATCCAGCGTTTGCAGAGCCTGTTCAGAAACCCCAGAGCTGGTGGTGGTGTCCTGTAGCTCCCTGACGTTTGTTCTTTGTGTTTGCTCCTCAGTCAGTGTCAACCCAGATGGAGACCACGTTAACGATTTACAGAGCAAACCAAAGCCACGTCTCGTGCGCTCGGGTCAGGGGGAGAACAAACATTTTCTGTGCGGACCAGGGCTTTTGGAGTGAGTGGACACAGGAGTGCTTCTCTGGTACGGACCCCAAAGCAACCCGCGTTTCTTTTGCATCCTTTATAAAGCCTGTTTGGGACCAAGCGCTGGTGTCCAGCACTGGAGGTGGGATTCGGGTTTAGTTACACCCTCAGCCTACTCCAGCACAGCCATTCCTACAGCTTTGCACCTCCTGTGCACTGAGCAGGCAAACCCCAAATATTAATGCTTTTGGACCAGTGCCTTTCCCTGCTGCACGGGGCCGGCTGGGATGGGGCAGTGACTGCTTTGCAAAAGAGGGCACATGGTACCTGGAGTCTCTCCAAAAGCATCCTCCTGCTGCCCCGCACCACAGAGAGCTCCTCTGCACCCTGTAGGCTCCTTAGGGCTGCCCCCATGTGCACTGCCCCTGCTGCAAAATGCACAATGTGGGGAAGAGGCAGAGTGGTGGCTACACACATGTGCAGACCAGACGTTACCCTGAAGGAGGATGTTACCCTGTACAGCAACATATACCTGGCACACATCTGTAATAGATAAATAAATACATTTAAAAACATAGAAATACATAAATAGAGGAATAAATGTATGTAGGGTAACAAATCTGGACACAGAGTTTGCACTGGAACCCAAGCTTTGTCAGAACTAATATGACCCATGCTGCAAGCTAATGTTTTCTTATTTGGTGTCATTCATCTTTGCAGTGTCCAGGAGAGAGGACAAGCAGCTATTTATCCTTGTTCCAGTCATCCTGAGTTTGTCAAGTAGCCTCATAATGTTTATGTTGATTGGTCAGTGTAAGAAAAGGTAAGCACCAAGGCAGCCTGCCCATGCACTGTGCTTTTAAGTGGGTGTCTCAGACAGCAGTTATAAATGAAACAATACATTAAATACTAAGAGCCAAATATCAATAGATGCTCCAAGACTAGACACCAAACAACAGTCTATTTTCAGAAAGCAAGCCTGTATGTGTGGCTGTGTCTGATACAAAATGCCTCGCAGCAACGACCCAAATCCCTCTCACTGAGCCCAGACTGCTTCTGTTAAATGCAGCAAAGTTACTTGCATGCCCAGCAGCATAAATAATGCTATTATCTTGCCCCAAACCACTCAGGCAGCAGAGATTTGTACTGGTTGTGTTAAAGTGCTGTTTTTATGGGTTATGGCCTCATTCTCTTTATGCTCCCATCCCAGTTGTTTGCATTCATGTCAGTGATGGCATGGGGAAAGTGGATGCAGGGGATGAATTTTCCCATATCCAATTTATTGGTACTGATGACATTTTCTCCAGGTCTGAAGGATCACTTAGAGAGTACTAATCCCCTGGTACGATAACTATCATCTTTTCCTTATGGCCATATAGTTTACACAAGTGGGTAGCTTTTCTAATATGCCTTTTAAGGCATCACTGATGAGGGAGAACTGGATATAGAAATACCTTCATGTTGTCCTTAGAGATGAACTAACAGTTGAACACATGGATTCAGAGATGTGCTCGCCTTCATCTTTGTTTTGTATCCAACTTTCAAACATTTTGGTTCATAAAATGGGAACTGTAGATGATGGCAAGAAAACTGTGTCAAGGAAACGCTTCCCGCATTTCTATTGCAATGCAGCGATGAGTGATGGGGATGCTACAGCATGTGCCCAGCTCTTTCTCAGTCCTGGGAATAACAGGAGATGATCTGTGCCCATTTCAGATCCCCGGCAGGAAAGCCATTGCATGCTTCTGCGGGATGCTAACTCCGTTTGCTACTGCTGTACCACTTGTGTTTGATGGACTGCTCTTAGAACATCATCCCAAGGACAGCTGAGGAGGCCTCAGCTTTCTGAAGCCCACATGGGTCTTCCCTAGCTCCTGCCATCTGTGAGGCTGGTTGCTGCAATTCAAGTCCTCAACGGGCCCAGGAAAACACTGGAGGCATCTTAAACCGACTGTGGAGCAAGCTGTTATTGATGACAGGACAAGGGAGAAAAGGGAGGCAGTGGAATCTGCCGTGAATAAAGGAAACATTGTTCTGTGGCTTTGGTTTGGTTTATTTTAAGGCTCTAGAAATGTGACAGCAGGACACACACTGAAGGGCAGCACCTCACACACAGTACTAGGTACAAATGCCTGCTTCTAGCCATTGTACCCACCTCGCTCTCGCCGTGTCTTCCCAGTCCACAGATACTCAGCTTGCCGAGCGCATTTAAAGGCTGAATATGAGCTACTTGAGCTATTTATTTCATTAACTGATGTGCCAAAGCAGAAGTGGGGAGGCCTGAAGAGAAACTTGTGCTATAAGAAGGTATGATCACAGCTGCTGCAAGGGATGGATGCTTCACAGGAGATGAAAGGGTTACACTGGCAAAGGCAGTGTGGGAGCTTCTCTAGGAACTGGGCTCCGGTACCAGAATACAATGGAGCACCCAAGGTGTCTCTTGACACCAGATATTCAGCTGATGAAATTGCTGACTCATTGTTAAGGAACTACTGCCTGTGAAGATGATGATGATGATAACAACAACAATAATAATTAATACTAATACTGCTACTAATAAATCAGCACTAAATGAGACACTGTCCTCCAAGCCCATTCTGATACGTTTTTGGTCAGAGACCTAACCAGCTGACAGCCAGATGGTCAGTTTGCTTTCATCTGATCTGAACAATGAGAACACATTTTCTTGCAGGAGCGTTTATTAAAGATGGGAATTTCCAGTGAACAGTGGAAGCTCAGAGAGAAAAATCAAGTTTGCATCAATCAGCTCTGTAAAGAGCCACGCTAATCCAATCAGGCACAAACCAGCTCAGCAAGTGCTGTCTTACACATCCAACTGCAAAATCATTCAATCACTATCAGCTGCTTCCACTGCTAAATGGGCAACAACCCAATGTTATCTGGGGAGCAAGCAAAGGAAGAAAGCATGAGGAAAAAACAGTCTGTGCACAGCCTGGAGTGGGGACATCTTCAGCCAGAGCAGGTTTCTCAGAACCACATCCAGCCTGGCCTGCAATGTCTCCAGGGATGGGGCATCCACCACCTCTCTGGGCAACCTGTGCCAGGATTTTACCACCCTCACTCCACAAAGTTTCTTCCTCACGTCCATCCTGAATCGCCCTCTTTTAGTTTAAACCCATCACCCCTCATCCTGCTCCAACAGCCCCTGCTGAAAAGTCTCTCCCCATTTTTCTTATCCAGAACTCAGTAACATTTGGGTTATGGGCTTCCAGAACTGCCACCAGGACAACAGTGACTGCATTAATAATAATGGTTAAAACCAGAAAAAGACTAGAAAAAACTATTGGGAAAAGCCCCACTGAGATTTATCATTACTGGAAATAGCTCCTGGTAGGGCCCTGATGTTCTGAAACCTCTTGAACAGTTTAAACATACACTAAAACCTCCTCAAGGGGACAAGCAAGGCAGGCAGCTCAAGCCCACCCTGGATACCTCGGATGTGACCTCACCACGCAGGGACACTGAGCACAGGCACTTGGAGTGAGCCAAATGGTGCCACCACCTCGACCCCATGGGCAGGTTTAAGCTGGGTTAAAGTTTCTTGTCTAATTTTGTTTCAAAAAGGGGTGAAATTGGCACAGGTGAGATGTGGGGAGGGAGCAGACGCTGCACCTCTGCAGCTACAACTCACCCCCCAAAAGATCCGAGCTATTTCAGTAACCACAGAATAGTAAAGTTAGGCTGAAGCCTGCCTAGAAACCTGCCTAGTAACAGAGTGATAAATTAAGTGCATCTACTTATGGTATCTGTATGCCGCAGCCTTACAGGAGTATTTAGGTGAGGTAAGCTGGTATCGGTCCCAGCACAGGGCTCCCCACTCACCAAGCTCACCTCCGCAGAGGGGCCTCACTGCAGACACCCCCAGCCCCTTTCTCTCAGCATCACATTTGCAGCATGGGCAAAACATCCTGCTAAGAGGTGGCCTATTGAACTAAACCTGAACGCTAATAGCTGCTAGTCCTTCCTCACGTTTGAACCTCAGTGGGATTTCAGCACTATGCTTCCCCCCCTCTGTTTGTACAATTACACTAATTACGTATTTCTTTCACACACTATTTGCATTACAGTGCTTTAATTCATCTGCTGGAGTCTATAATTAATATTTTCAGTAAAGCACTTTCAAAATCCCTCCTTTGCCATGCTCTGCTCTTATTGTTCCCAGCTCAGGCCTGGGTTCCCAGTGTTTTTACCATCTTAGCCTCATGCATCGAGTGAGGCATTTGCCCAACACACAACGAGAACTCCTTTGCATACCCTTGAGATTCAGGTCTTGTTTCTGTCTTTGACTGATGTAAAGTCTTAGAGCCATTTGTTGAAGAGTAAAACCCAATCTTTCCACCAGAGGCTTTCCCCCCCAGACAATGTCAGTGCTTGTCAAACATCTGAGAGCTCGATCCTGTGCGGGCTGCAGGGAAAAGCAACAGCTTTTTGCCTCTGTCACATTCTAACTGCTTTTGGGGAGGAGCAAAACACGGAGGGTGAATGCCAAGGTCTCTGAACTCACAGAACCACCCTCCTCTCCCTGAGGTCTGGTATCAAGCTGCCAACAAGAGAGTGACGTGAACACCAGTTTGCTTCTTCTTGCTTCGTTTTTCTGACTGGCCTCTGAATACAAGATTGTGCCCTGACAAAGGCTGAAAGCCCTAAGGCCAGGCTGGCCTCTCTCAGGGGCTCTTTACTCCTCTTGCACTTGAGGAAACAAGGCAGAGGTCGCATCCCACAGGCCGAGGCATCCCTGCTGAAAGGTTCTCTCTCCCCAAGCGCTACCAGCTCCATGGCCACTGGGTGTCAGCAGCAGTGCTTGGACGCTTTGGAGGACGCAGGCAGGTGCAGCATCCCCCTGCCAGAGCGCAGCACTCACTGCATGGAAATGACAGAGGGGGCAATGGCGCTCTCAGCGCCGGCTGAGGTTCGTTCTCTTTGCGCTGCTAACCGACAGTGTCACCCCTTGGCTCCATCGTTCAGTGATGGGCTCATTGCTGGGTAACACCATCCCTCGTGGCACCGTGACCACGGCCCCGCACTGCTGCACTGACCAGAGCTGCATCCCCCATGGCATGCACCAGCAAACCCAGCCCTGCCCCTGCCCTCACTCCCATGCTCATGCCATAGAGCACCCATAGAAATACCCCATCGGCTCCAACGGGAGGCTCGGCCAAGTGTGGATGCACCCGGCTGCATGTCCCTGCCTCACTGGCACCAGCTCCTGCATCCACTAGCCACCGTGGGTCTTGGAACCCACCCTGGAGCCCCCACAGGTCTCAGCACCCATCCCTGAGGCACTGCAGCTATAGGGAGAATCACAGAGTGGTTTGTGTTGGAACGGACCTTAAAGCTTCTCTGGGCACCCTGTGCCAGCGCCTTACCACCCTCACAGCGAAGGACTTGTGCCTTGTATCTAACCTGAATCTCCCCTAAGTTTAAACCCATTGCCCCATGTCCTGTCCCTACATAGAGTAGCAGTACCTATACACAGAGTGGAGTACCTACGTCTCGCAAGGATGCAAAGTGACACAACCCTTCTGGTTTCAGCTACCAGATGCCGAGGCTTTGAGAGTGCAGTAACTGATGATACAATCCAAAATCTAAAGAGCACCAAGGGCCACAGCAGGTTTGCAGCCCCCAGCCCTGTGTGGGAGGGTACATTAGGAAGCACTGTCAAGCTCTTTATGTCTATGTAGAAGCTGATTTTTCTCAGGATGGTGTGTGGTTCTCATAGCTTCAAGGCAAACAAGTGCAGCTGATGCATGTGCTTAACCAAACAATTTGAGGCAACATATTGTGGCTGAGCTGTCTGAACAGCTGAAACGGCTCCGCAAACTGTGCCGAGATCCTCTCCTCTTCCCAGGGTATGGAGACATAAAACAGCCACTGAGAAACGACAGCCACAGCAAGGCTTGCACCAGAACTGAGCATCCGCACCCCTGCCATCCTGGGCTGCTTCCTCGTGTGCTTCCTCCGGTGCTCCTCCGGACGTACCATGGGACTGATCTGCAGCCCAGAACCCCCCCGTGTGCTGGGTGCACCCCCAGAGCGTGAGCAGCAGCTCAGGGAGGGGATCCTGCCCCTCTGCTGCGTGAAGGGCAGACCCCCCTGTGGTCCTGATCCAGCTCCATGGCCTCCTCTGGACTCGCTCCAGCAGCTCCACATCCCCCTGGTGCTGTCCCCAGAGCACAGCAGAGGGGCAGGATCCCCTCCCTGAGCTGCTGCTCATGCTCCTTTTGATGCAGAAGAAATCAGAGACAACAGATGTAGGTTCCCATTCCATCTCTGGGTATCCAAGCATCCTTCGCACCCTTACAGGGTCTGACCGCAGAGCCTTGGCTTCCCAGGGAGATTGAGGGAGCCATGGTGCCACCCCCCATCTGATGCATAAAGCCCAGGAGAGGACAGTCGTTGACTTTTATCCGATCATCTTCCAGCTTTTAACTGTTGAACTGGAAATACGCCCCAGCCTTTGGGACTCTCAGATTGATCTGAGCTGTTTGCTGCCCACAAGTTTGTGCCCATGCTGCCAGTTTAGTTAGAAACACACTGAGAAAACAATAACCTTGCTGCCTGCCAGTTCGGCTGAGTCCACTTTGAACAACAGAAGAGCTTAAAAGGCCAACACCACAATTTATTTTACTGAAGAAACCCATGAGGTTCTTGGCCGCACAGCTGGAAACACAATGACAAAGAAAAGCATTGAAGAAGCCAGGCACTGCAAGCACAGAGCAGGCTCTCAGCCCTTAAAGCTGCTCACCAGTGTTTCTACAACTGCCCCGGCTGATGGCAGCCCTAGGGGACATTACCTCAACGCTGTGGCTTTCCAAAGGAGAACGAGACTGGCTCCAGGAATGCTCAGTGTCCATGGAAGTGCTGCTGTGGGTACACAGAACTCCCTTACGTGACTGCATGCAGTCAGGCTTGGTCGATTCTGGATGCTTTTGAGCATGGCCATGAAATCTTGCTGCACACAATCTGGGGCTGGCTCAGGGCTGGGAACACACAACCCCTTGGCTTCATGTTGTCCTGCCTGTGGGACACGCACTGCCTTGGCACGTCCTCGCCTGCCTGCCTCCAGAGCCGTGGTGTTTCTCATGGCTTTGCTGGACTTGGAAGGGCCACAGCACAGAAATAGCTTCTTGCTTCAAGATGTTTGTCCTGGCCACGCTCTGGGACACGTCCCTGGGGAGGGCAGAGGTGCTGCCTGCACATGGCTGGCTGCAGGCAGGCTGGGTCAGGCCCTCCCGCTCCACCTCTGGAGCACAGATTCCTGCAGGAATGCAAGAGCTGAGCCCTCAGGAAGCTTTCTGGCTGCTGTTACTGCTGCCCCAGCAGGGAGCACAGTCCCAGACCTGCGAGAGCCACTTGTGAGAAACCTGCTTCTAATTTCCAGTTTATTCCTGTCCCTTTTTGTGTGCCAGTGTTTTCCTGTAGCCTACACAGCTCCTCTCCCTCCTTAGTCACAACAAGCATTCCTTGATGAAGTCCTGATGGAGAGCTTTCTTCATTCATCTTTGCCTGAAACAAGCCAAGCGTTCTATTCTCTTCCCATTAAAAGGGCTCTCTACGCCCCTGCCTGGACTTGTACCCCCCCATCGTGCCTATTCCCATGGCTGCTGCTCAGTCCTGTCTATGTTTTAAAGCTAAAGTGCCAACAAACTGCAACAAAGCACAGAAGGCAATCACATTCATTTACCCTCAAGGAGAAAAGATCTGGCTAAGGAGAACCACCATTTGCTCACCATGGTTTGCTGCATCCCTTGGTTTGCTGCATGGAGTCAGTAATGCATCCCAGCACTCGTAGGACAGCCTGGTGGAGGATGCAGGCAGTCTTCTCTTCAGCAACACCCAGGAAAGGTGGAGGATAGACCAAATGCCCATGATTTGAGGGTTAGCACGACTGAAATCTCTGCAGAGCATCTGCACTTACCTATTGCTTTGAGCAGTATCACCATCTTTGGGAAGTGTGGGTTCCACAAGGAGCATTGAAGTCTTCCTCCCCAGAAAGCCACAGAAGAGCTGTTGTAGCCTTCAGGTGCCTTCGATGAGCATCTGTGCACCAGCACCCGCCTGTTCTTCTGCAGGAGGAGACGTCAGCATCAGCAGTGCATTGGTGTAATGTGAAACCACTCTAAGCAGGCAGTGGTCTAACAGGCACCAGCCTCCAGCTCGATTGCAGTGTGTCACAATGTAAATAACTCAAAGTGCCACAATTAGATCCTATTAACAACACACTGGGTAATTAGGCTGTATTTTAATTAAACATTAATGCATCCAATTTGTTGAACTAATTACGATTCAAGCACAGGAAAGTTGAGAACAGTAGATATCACTTGCCCCTGTGGGAGGCTGCATGATTCATTTCTCAAGTCACCTAAGTGTTGGTAGACACTGCAGTGACAAAGCAGCAGCCATCATCCCAGGGATCTGTTGGGGAAACTGTAGTTATACGCTAAGAGATCCTTTGTTTTCTGGGGAAGCAGATCATGGGGCAACATTCATGGGAGATGTAAGACGTAAGGATTCACAGAATTATGGAATGGTTTGGGTTGGAAGGGACCTTAAAGCTCCTCCAGCTCCAACCCCTGCCACGGGCAGGGACCCCTTCCACTGGAGCAGCTTGCTCCAAGCCCCTGTGTCCAACCTGGCCTTGAACACTGCCAGGGATGGGGCAGCCACAGGGTTGGAACTGGAGGAGCTTTAAGGTCCCTTCCAACCCAAACCAGTCTGGGATTCTATGAAAGTCACCCACCTGAAGACTTTCCATCTCCGTGTTGTTCTGGGATTGCAGCATCCCTGCACAGCCAAGAGGGAATGACACATCGCAGAGATATTTGTCGACTTCTGACACCTTCAGAGCACAAGTTTCAGTGTGGGTAAAAGCCAGCAAGTGGAAGACCTGAGACTTGAAGAAAAATGAGTTAAAAACAACTCCAAAATGAAGCAAACCAAAGCATTTTTTGGTTCGTGCACCCCCAGCCGTACATTATCACCAGAGCAACCCACATTTCACAGTGACACCCACGGCTGCATTCCACCTCCCATCACAGGATTCCTCCCCGGCTGTTCAGCTAGTCACAAGTTTTCAAGGGAAGACTAAAGCACAGCGACACCTCTTGCTGCTCTCTGGGGGCTCTGGGATGTGCATGTTCATATGTGCAGATGTCTGTGTACATGTATCCACCTCTGCTCTTCTGCTGCACCAGCCCAAGCCTTGGTCATCTTTGGGTGCGTTTTCCCAGGAAAAAAGCTTCTGATGCCTTTTCTGCCCCAGCCTGAAATGGAGACAAAGACAAGCGCAGCTCTTGGCTTGGCATGCAGCTATCCTAATGATACTGTGACCCAGGGAGGAAACCCATCCAAGAGACATCTGCATCTTTATCACACGCCGGATGCTGCTTTTGGAATGCCAGATTAGCCTGATTTGTCTGCAAGAACAGCAGACACTCTTCATTATTAGCTCAAAGCTAAACAATATTTTAGAAGACCTTCTCGTGGTTTGCTTTTTTCCTTTATTTTCTTCCTTTGGAATTTGGGTCTCCCCATCCAGGGCCCTCATGGCTCCAGCACATCACACGACTGCAGTCAGGCTGATGACCTGGAAGGGAAGAGCACTGGCCATGATACATGTCACTGATGAACCTCTTTGTAGGGCTGCCCAGGAGAAAGGAAAGTGTCTCCAGAAAGACAAAGGCAGCAACCACACTGTCCATGCTGACTACTCACACATCCCTAACATGAGCATCTTTAAATTATCACTCAAATAAAAACTATTGCTGACTCACAGGTCGTTAAAACAAAGAGAGCCATGCTGAGGCGGGATGCCTTGAAGATCCTCATCACTGGCTCATCCCAAATGCCACATCCTCTGGGTAGCTGCTTGCATCTTCAGCAAGCACAGGACTGAAGGAGCAGGCCCTTCTCCTCAAAGGACAGCCTTTGAGGTCCTTGGAGATCTCCAAAGCCACCATGGTTGTCTCCGTGGAGGCTATTCACCAGACTTGGCTGTGTGGAGCAACACATCACAGATGTAGATGAGTCAGCTCAGGCCTGGAAGCCAGGTCGCTGAGCCAGAGCAAACATGGCCAGCAACATGGGGAAGGCTGCAAGCCCTACAGCTCAGGAGGGGGCTAGTGCAGGGGCTGGTTCATGACATTGCCACTAGTAGACTCCTCAATGCAAGTCAAAGAGAGTGGTCTGTTTGCTGGGCCAGACCCTCCATGTGCATGCTCCATCTCTCAGGCAGCCTGCCCGCGTGCGTCCCACCTGGTTAGGGAAGCAAAGCAACCACCGCGTTGCAGCCTACAGCACCATTTCCATTTGATCAGCCCAAACTCAAAACAAAGCACCACCACACACTGCTCGTAAGACAAACTCATACCTGAGCCAAGGCTTGAAGGCTCACACAAGGCTTCCAGTGGGCACTCCCACTGCCACCAGGCAGCCCCAGGGCAGGACTTCTTGAGGCACCACCATGGTTAATGGCTACAGCTCAGCAGAAGCAAAGCTGCTGAGGGACAACCTGACTTAGGGTGAGTTGCAGAGAACTAAATCCATTCTTCAGACTGAGGTAATGTTTAAACTGTAATTTTTAACAGTTATTCCTGGAGGGAGGAAGGAGAAAAGGGGAAAGTGTTTATCACCGTCTTTGCATCTGTAACCAGTCTGAAGCTCTGGTATCTGCTGATGCTCATTTCTGTGATTAAGCAGCTAAGGGCCATACTTCAATTGTGGGAGGAGAAATGAAAGTTATCCTCAGGCTTATCCTCATTTTTTGTTGCTGTTTTGTTTTTGGCTCACAACATTTTTCACTCAGGAAAGATTTAAGTGGGGACAGATGAAAGGCAGAGAGGGCACATTCATTCCTCTGTGTTCTGACAGACCATGAAAGGAAAATTAAGAGTGATTAAACCAACGAACTTTCTTTAATAAATTAATAGCAGCATCACAAAACCCTGATGTGAATGACCCAAAGGAAGCTGGGCAAGTGACAGTGTCTGACCATTCACCAAACGCAGTCACCCGCTGGCTGGGAGCGGGCGCAGGCGCTGTAAGGCAGTCCCCTTGGCTGCGCATCTGGACAAGCGATGGACATCAGAATGGGCTGACACATTTACACTTCTGGTGCTGAGGTTTTAAAAACATTTATAAAAATTCTGCAAATTCTCTGTTCAGTTCCCATTATTTACATCCAAATACAGCAGGTTCCCTTTTCCCCCATACAACAGAACCGGCAAGGGTGAGACATGAAGGCTCCTATGCAAAGACAATGCCTGTGTGTGGACTTACACTGAGTCTGAGGATGCTATGGAAAACGAGCTATTCACACACAACCTATTGACACATGTGCTAGAAGCGACTGGAATTCAACTTATTGCTAAATGCTTTCAGAATCTGTGGTTGTCTTTTAAATATATATATATGTATATATATGTACACCCTCACACATATATATACACACACATACGTGTTTGGAACAGATGTGTTATGAGTTCACCCAAGGCAAAAAAAAAAAAAGAACTTAAAAAGCAACGTGATCTTTCTAATCTTTTCTGTGCTGTTTGAGATCATCAAACCTGGCCCAGAGCAGCCACCGAAGGAACAAGTCTGTGTCTCTGGCCAGTCCTTTTCCTGCCGGTTACCAGACCTTTTTGGAGAGGCAAGTGGATTCCCGCGCATTCAAGCCCATGGCAGCAGCAGCAGACTGGCACATGGTGCACCTCTGCTGCCTTCTGCAAGCTGTGAGCTTTGCACTCACCTGTCTTCATGGAAGTACTATGGATTTGTCCCAGGAAGGGCTGAGGGAGAAGAGAGGATTATCAACATATTAAGCTGGGAGCAGCCCAGCAGCAGATGTAACCTGCCAGTTGTGTTCCAGCAGCTGACTCAGCAAGGTCGCTGCTGTACACAGCAATAGCACAAAGTTGTGCTGAAGCACTGGCAGAGTTTTCCATTTCCTTTACAAGTTAATTTTGGTGGGATGAACACAGCAAATGTGAGGTACAAGGAGTTCACGTTGGTAAAATGCAATTTATCCATGCCTAGTGTAAGCTCTTCGGTTCCAAGGATTTTCATAGTCAGAGGCTGTCAGTGATGCTAAAGGCATCTGTGCTACATGAGCACTGCAGCATTTGTGTAGTAGTTAATGGAGATATAAAAAACTTCTGGGTTGGCATTAGGCAACACTCTACACAAGGAAAATTGCATGAGAGGCATCACCCCAGAGGCACACTGCCAGAAAGACACAATGCCTTGGGAGGGTTTTCTACGCAAGGTAAAATTAATTCAAATGATACGTGGTGTGAATTAAAAGCATTAAATCCCAACGCGGATGCTTTCATTAAGATGTAAGTGGTTAATGTGATCTACTATAATTTACTTTGGGAGTCAAATGGAATAAATCAAATTTAGAAGTTAATCCAGAGTAATCTTCCACATAGACTGGCTCCAGGTCTGCTCCCTTGTTGTCCCTGGGCATCATTTGCTTGTGAACTATGTCACCAGCAAACTATTCGAGTCACATCCTCTTGCCAGCCCCTGCTGAGGCAGGAGAAATGAGCAGGGACCCTCGTTCATGCCTCTCTCCCAGCATCCCGCAGGCAGGCACATCCTGCACCTCACAGCCTGACCCCGACCAGCTCCACGTGTGCAGCAGCTTCTGCTCTACACCCAAAGCAGTTTTTCCACCAGCACTGCAAGACCCAGGATGCTGAAAAATGAAAGCAAATGCTAAAGAAGCTAAGGAACAAATAGATGTGAGGACCAAGAAGATGAGAGCTCTGACAAAGCCAGAGTGCTCTTCTCCAGGTCAAACAAGACCCTGATCATCCAAGCAATCTGTGCCATCCACACTGAGCACATCTTGCTCTATCCCAGAGCTGATGATTAGCTGTAAGACCAAAGGAGGGCTTTTTATAAATCTAAGGCCCTTCATCTCTGAAATGCCTGAAGCACATAACTGGGGCTCACTCTGTTTCTCGTGCTGCTTCTCCAAGTGTGCAAGTGATCCCAGTCAGGATCACAAACCCACACCAGAACTTCATTCCCCCCCTTCCTTAGGGGAGCCGGAGCCTCCTGGGGAACAGAAAGGAACCAGCAGGATGGGAGGGGGTGTCAAAATCCAACAGAGGTCCCTTGCAGGGCAGGATTGTCCCAGTATGGCAGCAAGCCACTACCCGTAACAGGACAAGTCTGGCCAGTGCCTGCACAGCCCCTATGCTTCCGTATGGCTCTCTGCCAGGTTTCTGTACAGTCTTTACACGGCACAAATAGGGGTGAGGATTTAAAGTATATATTTACTGTCAACTTGAAAAAGAAAGTTCTACTGACCAAGTCTAATAGCATGTATTTGATATATAACTATTAACGTGCCATTCTGGACTCCAGCAAATGCCACCTGAGATAAATATTCAGCGTTTTTGCTCATGCACTGGAAGAAGAATTCAAACATTTTGTCCATGACATATGCAAAGTAACTAAGAGTTCTGATCTAGTATTAACAGTAAATATAGAACCTTAAACTTCACTGCATATATACCAATATATATGATCTTAAGTACTGGACTGGAAAGACAACTCCTTTTTCTTTAAAAAAAAAGAAAAGCTTTGTTCAGAATGCAATATTTACATGGTCCTTTGACCAACACTTACATTTTTATACAATATATGTGGGCTACGGATAATCCGCAGCAAAAGGCTGTGTGAGCACCTTTACACACAGCTCACTCTTTCACTTATAACATTACAGCTGTTTATGGAGAGCTCTGAAGTCCCTGGTTGCATTTCAAGGCCCTCCTCAGCATCATCTAGTACCATGCTATTGAGTTCGTTGCCATTTCGATAACTAGTTAAAGTCAGGTCTTTGCCATATAAAGCTGTTGAAGCCACATTCAGACACTGATTCTGCCGCAGGGCTGATTTTTTACTGGTCTTGTATAGGCAGCGGATGTAATTGGAAAAAGCCCTGCGATACGTCTTGTTGAAGAGTGTGTATACGAGGGGATTGACCCCAGAGCACACATACCCCACCCAAACAAACACATCAAGGAGTTCACTCAGCAGGTCTCTGTCGCAGGCTTCCTTGCAAAGGACAGACATGACATTAGTGATGAAAAATGGGCACCACATGATAAGGAACAAAAAGAAGACGATGCCCAGGACCTTGGAGGCTCTTCGCTCATTGTTGATGGACTGCATAGTTCCCTTCCGAAAGAGCACTGCCTCCTTACTTACAGGAGAGTTCAAGTGAGATGCCCCCTCGTGATTGTGAAGCATTGAAATGTTCTCTGCGTTGTTTTCCTTCTTGAGGCAGTTTACGCTGCTCCTCCTCTGCTTGGGCACCTCTCCACACATGAACACCGTTGCCTGTCTCTGCAGCACCTGGACAGTCAGGCAGTACGTGATCACCATGATGATGAGAGGGATGAAGAACGCCATGAAAGATCCAATGAGGACAAAGTTCTCATCATTGAGGACACAGGTCCCATTTACGAACACCCTGGAGTCATCCTGCAAACCAATGACTGGAATGGGCATAGATATCCCTAGAAGAACGAGATCAAAATAAGAGACTGTTACCTGGATGGACAGGGTAGGTCCCAGAGAGGCAGCAGAAAAGATGTGGGTCCTGCATGTGTTTAGCCCACTGCCTCAACCTGTCCAAAAGAGAAGCTACTACTCCCACATGGAAGGGAAAACCTCGTGTACCAGCTCCGGGGAACGCAGCTCCAGGACATGAACACCCTCCACTGGGATCAAGTGCAGCTTTGCTGTGCTCCGCAGCTGGCACAGCGACTGCAGCGTCTCTCCTTTATCAAGCCCTTTTCCAGCATTAATTGCAGTCATTACCCTGCTCTGTTCCAGCTGGCCACTCCACGCCTGCCAGATTGGGGAGGTTTTGAAATCATTGACATAGGGTGGATAACAGCAAATTTTAAAGAGAAGAAAATACCAAAATGCAGAAGAACCCCAGCTATTGAGATTTAGGAGCAAGTTTCTTAAAGAAATGAAAATAAACCTGATAGAAAAATGGCCACTTCTGCCAGGGCATCATGGACACATGGAAGAAAAGCTCCTGGCTTCCTGGGTCCTTATGCACTGAAGATCTAGGTGCAAGCAGACAGCGCTCCCTGCAAGCTCTGCCTGCCCAGGCATTTCATCCATGAGCACTGCGAAACTGAGAGGTACCACAGACACAGCCTCGCTTGAATTCTTAGAGGCAATTACATGGTTGAATGAAAAGGCTGCAGCACACATCTGCCTGATTCCTATCCCTCTATCTTGAACACAGGGCCAAGAACTGGGATGGGCGACATGAGAGTAGAAGGGGTGCAACTAAAATAGTTACAGAGTGACGTGATGGTCTGAAATCAGAGCCTCAGTGATAAACCCTCTGGCTGAAAAGGAAGGAAACTTTAAATGACTCGATTATAACAACAACTAGAGCACAGCTTCCAGCTGCTCCTAAGCACTAAACAGTCTAATAAGCCTTGGGAATCACTGCACTTGCCCAGGCAGTTTCCCTTGTATCCTGGTGGCACAGCACTTACAGTCATAGACTTCATGGCACACAAATGAGATTAAGAACATTTTGGATCCCTTTTCCTCTCCAGCATCACCCAGCACAGCTTGTTTGTCCAGGATTTCAGGACATCAGGAGTCCTGAATGGAGGGTCTCTGACTATATGCCTGTGCTATTTGGCACATGGGCAGAGCAGACAGCATGTCAAGCCCAGAGCATGACTGCCCAGGACTGCACATAGCTGCCTGCACCCACAGCCAGCCAGTGACTTGTCCCTCACAGACTGAAGGAATGAGAGCATTTTGAATAGCTCTAATTCAGCTGCATTTACTTACTGTCCTCCAACACTCTTTTCCTCTAAGGAATACATATCTGTACTCTTGTTCTATTCTACCTTGTGAAAGTCATCATCAATTTACTGTGGGGACAGAAAGAAGAAATGCCAGAGTACTGAATCTCACTCTGTTCTGGCTCAGTCCCAGACAATGACAGATCCGACACCTTCCAAACAAATCTGTCTGGACCCAGCCAAATCCAGCAAAAGCAACAACATATTTTGGAATACCCCAACCTATGCATTGGGATGAACATGGAAAAGACACGGTGGGCCAGGTCTAGTGGTATTGTCGTGGGTTTATCTAACCCTGTCTCATGTCTTTGGTAGGTACCAGAAGTTTAGGGCCATGGTACAGAATGGGGCAGTCGTCAGCATTACAGCTTAGACAATTGCACAGCAAGAAGCTGCCTCCACACCTCGTTTGTAAAATAACCTTTGAGAGAGCTGTCTTCTGTGGATCCTTGATTTCATTCATAACCCCACCGTACTCAGCAGCATTCGGCTCCACAGCCTGTTTGCCATGTGAGCAAAGTATTTCTTGTTCATCTCAAATTTGCTGTCTGATAATTTCCTTTGACTCCCCTCACTTCCTCTACTGTGAGAAACAGTGAATAATCACCCTCTGGTCTCCTTTTCCACCTTCTCAGTGATTTTATAGACCTTCATCATCCCTGCTGTCTGACATCTCTTTTGGAACTGAGGAATGCTGCTCTATTTACTTGCTCTCCTCATGCCAAACTCATTCTGTGCCTTTGATGCTCTTTCTCTATTTCTTTCCAAATTCCTCTCTGTCCTTGTAAAGAAGCAAATGGACCTGCACATCCCAGCAGTTAGAGCTGCAGGAGGTCTTTTGCGCTGCCCTTCCTACCCCTCTGACCACCCGGCTGTCCACAAGCATTCACTCCACAGGCACATCTGTGGGGCTGGCCATGTCCTTCCTTGGCTTTTTCACCCAAACAATAACCAATGCTGAGGCCATTGTTGTGCCTGGATTGTTTTTTCTGGAGGGTTGCTGTGAACAGCACAGGTCCTATAACTAATCCTGTGGGACTCTGTATTTCTAAATAGAAAGAATCACATATTAAAGAGATTAACCAGGGTATTTTCTCATTCCAGCTAAGTGTTTTCCAGGATTCTGAGGAAATACATCTGCAATTTCTCATTACCATAAAATTACAATTTGCCAGTAATCTAGTGCAGGAATGTCTTCTGAAAAATCATGATTCTAAATGCCCTCTGTGGTCACAGGATGTGTTTCTTTGCTCAAGTGATAATTCCAGGATTTTCCCTCTAAGTGCTAATGCTTATCAGCTTAACCTTGGCAAGGCAGTTGCCTCCTTTCTGACACATCAACCCCTATTACCTTGTCGTGCCAAATCCCTGTGACTGCAATAACCTTCATCCCATCAAGCCACTGACTCTTTATCATTAGACATCTTTGTAATGCTTTGCCTCCATCAAACCCCAGGCGTTCAGGAAGTGGTGGGAGGTAGACAGAGCAGTCTTCTTGCAAAGAAATCTGAATTAGGCCCATGGCATTACACTGGGATTGTATTTCCATGGATCGTTTTATGCTTTAGAGCCATCTGTAACACATATCCTTTGACATAAAACTCCAAAATGAATAAAGGTTCATTCATGAAGTAGTTATTATTGGATTTAGTATTATTGCTTTCGCCAAGGGAAAAGAGATTAGGTTTCAGGACATCTTCATGGTCACACACATAAAGTACATTTGGGAAGAATAACCTAGTTCTGGGATATGATGAATACACAAACCAAGAGCACTGCTAGCAGCCTACAACTCTGCATGAGCATGACATACCTCAGCACTGATGACAGGTAGCTGCTGTAATGGAAAAGTGACCTCTACCTCTCTCATAATAAAGTGGGATTTCAAACTGAGAAAGCACAGAAGAGAGAGAGCACCAGGTCTTTGCTCCTTCCTCCAGCCCAGGAAAATCCCATCATTAACAGCAGTAGGAAGAAAGATGCCCTTGGAGGAGCTGCCAACACACATTCAGTCAGCTGCCAGCTCACCTACAGCACTGCTCAACGGGGAGCATTGCTCTCATCTCAAATGCTTTCTTCTGCCTCACACTTCTCCTTTGCAACTCATTCTTTGTGATTTATCACTCACCCACTCCACAATCCAGCCCTGGAGGGAGCTACGTCTGTTACACAACTTGGGCAATGGGGACTAACTCTACACCACCCCAGTAGTGAGAAGTGAAGGGTGGAAGACACCCCACAGAGACTTCCTTCATGGGGGATTACTGCAACATTGCTACTGCCACAATCCTCAATGTACAAATACCTGCTGCAGACACAGCTCACGCCCTGCCTGTGATTCCAGTAGGGTTGCCTTGATCAGTACATGCTGTGCTTATCATGGTGCTTGAACATCGGTACGCATGAATGGCTGCCTTACTTCAGTTCAGCTCTTTGAATGAGTTAGGAGAAGGCATTCAACTCCACTTGAGCCAAGCAACCCACCGTCCTAACACTGCGGTTGTCACTGTTCAAGACAGAACTCAGGTACTGAGCTGCGGTGTCCAGCCTCAGAGGTGTCTTCCAGTTGTGTCAAATGACCCTTTCAAACCAAGGGGGCAGCAAATTCCCACAGAGGTGGGTTTGTGCCAAACACTTCCAAGACAGAAGTTTTTGTGAACTGATTGCACATCACTCTCTGCCCTTCAGAGCAAACCTGATCACCTTGGTTGATGCTTGAGCAGTGAACCTCAGAGGAACCGGGTTTGCCCCGGGAAGAAGAGACAAGCAGCCACCGCTAGGCAGAAAGACACGGGCCAGGTCCCTGCTAGACTCAACACTGGGAGCTCTGTGCACCCTTCTGCCAGGCGGCGGCTTGGGCAGAGCATCCCTTTTCACCACAGCAGTTCACAAGGGAGAAGACAAATATGAATTCTTCTCTTCTCCCCTCCTTTAGCTTCTGTCTGACGGAGCAGCAGGAAGCAAGTCAGAGAGAGATATCCTTCCAGATTACAAATCCAATTACAGCTGTTATCCTATCTGCTCCTTGTCAGCTTTAAAGATGTTCTTAAGCCAGCAGAATGGCTCGCCAAATGGGGCTGAGATGATGCTGCGGACACAGAGAAACAGATGCTCTTCACAGACTCTCAATTAATAAAACAAAACCCAAATGACTGCAAATACAGCTTTGTAAAACATTCACTTGCTTGCTCCAGAGAAAAAGCTGGCTAAAAAGTCCAAATTGTCATTTACAGAGTTTAGATTGGATGAAAAACAGTAATGTTTTTGTGTTTAATCTCGTTTCCTTCTGTGAAAGCCCATAGACTGCTAGGAATTACTGGAAAGATGGAGCCTTTCATGGTTATTTCTGCTAAGAAAAGCAGTAATTTCCATTCTTTCTCACAACTTTCTTACAAAAGAGGTTATTTTATTTCCTCCAGTGACAGCTACCTTGCTAAAAGACAGAGGTCCGCGTATGGATTTATTCTGTTTCCACGTGTGGGATTCTCAGGGCTGAACACAAGAGGGGCCATATTTTGCTGCAGGTCTGTGAGCTTGAGAATGCTGGGATCACCTTTCCTAGTCTCTGGATTCAAAGCCTGCTGTGGTCCTTGGCAAAGGCTCTGCTGATGGAGGTGGGCTTCGGACCTCACTACAATCCTCCTGGCACTACACACAATTTGAAGAGAATAAAAAGCAGAAAGAGCTGTGTGCCAAAGAAGCCGATGGCTGCCACAGGAGGAGTCTGTGCTGTCCATGCTAAATGCTGCGTTTAAATCCAAATCTTTACCCTCAGATTTACTATTATACAAAATAGATGTCAGTTGCGACTTTGAGACATTCACCTGAACGTTAGCAGCTGCTGTACCTACACATTAGCGTAAGGTCTGATAGAGGAAATAGGAACTGACTCCCCTAATCCTCTCTGAAAAGGGAAAACTAACCCAAACCTGCTTGGTTTGGCAGCAGAAGCATCTCACAAAGTGCCTGCAGGTTCCTCTGATGATAACCAACAAACAGTAAGAAGTAAACCCCAACAGACAGTGGCCTCCTTACTGTGAAAGCAGCAGAGCTCTTCAGAGGCATACTGAAGAACGTGGGCATTTGAAGTGTTCAAACCCCCAAAATTCCATTTATTCCCTGTATGCCAGCAGCCTAATTGCAGTGATTTCATGTGCTGATACAATAACCATGCTACCTTCAGGGCTGCCTTAGGTCTATTTTTATCTCACTGTTCTAATAAAACAACAGTGCCAGCCTTGTATTGGTTTAAAGTCAGACATAAAAGGGAGCTGAACTCTGAAGGATCTCCCTGCCCCGCAATGAGCACAACTGCAAACAGATAAATGTAAATACTGGCTGTGCCTGCACGAGTGGCCAACCTTTACTTAAACCTTGCGAGAGCACTGAGCAGCCTGAGCCCAGATGGGAAATCAGCAAATGCCAGTAAAAGGCAGAAGAAAGAAATGATTTTCCCACCTGCCCTTGCATTTTGCTAAATCACTTCTGCTTTGCTCAGCCGTGTGTTTCCAGCAGTGCATCTGAACAAAGGGGATGGGGCCCCTGCTCACAGTGTACCTGCTGCCAGGGCTTGGCTTCCCCAAGCCTGTGCTGATGATGCTCAGTACCAGTGACCTCAAACAGGAGATACCGGCATCTCGCTTGCCCCTGGGACCAGATGGGATGGCCCATTCACCTTGTGTGAAAACACTCCACAGGTTATCACCATCTGCTGCTGTCTCAGAGAGAACCTTTCACTGGTGCCTGATGACAAACCCAAACTGATCCAGCTACACGTGCCTGAAATCCCATGGTAGCTCCCTTGCTACAAGCTCAGCTTGTTATCAACTGCTGTGATCTTCCTCACCCTGATAACTCTTGCTGATGGGCTAGAGAGAACCATCATAGAATCAGCTGGGTTGGAAAAGCCCTTTCAGCTCCTCATCCAGTCCAACCGCCCCCAGCCCTGCCAAGGCCACCCCTAACCCATGGCACTGAGGCCTCGCCTCCACGGGCTGTGAACCCTTGCAGGGACGGTGACTGCAGCCCTGCCCTGGGCAGCCTGTTCCAATGCCTGAGCACCCTCTGGGGAAGAAGATGCCCCTCTTAGGGCACAGCCTGAGGGAGGCTATGTGAGTTAACTCCATCCCCCTTTACCTGCATGCACCAGCTGCTCTTAGCCTATAAGAAGGCTACAATTCCTTTTAATATCAGCGGTGTCACTCCAAGCGTGTTCCTCAAACTGAGCGTCCTTTCCACTAGGATTATCCTGAGTGAGACAGGGGAAGGCTTAACTGATACCTGAAGGCTCTTTAAGGACATCATTAGGACAGCTTGCAGGCATGGGGCTGCTCAGTCTATGTGAGAGAGGAACAGCAGCAAACCCGTTAGACATAAGATCACTTGATCTGCGATGAGCATTTACTGATCCTTGCAACACGTGTCTTGCAGACTTCTATAAACAGATCTCCTCAATAAAACAATGTAGTATGAAAGTTCAATGGGGATGTAAAATTCCTTTTTAGAGTTTGATATCTACCTTAAATCAAAATGATAATGTTATTAGAGGGCCAGGGAGAGGATGAAAAGCAAAAAAACTCCCATTTTAACAGAGCACATGTCATCACCATCAACAGAGCCATTCCTTTCTTTGGTTACTTGTTCTGTTTTCAAATAAAAAAAGGACATGTGGACTCTGCTTATGGCACTGATAGGATCACCAGCAGTTAAAGGATGGCCCTGTCTCAGTCACTTATCAAGTGAATGGAACTGACACTGTTACTAAGGATGTACAGCTGCGAGCTGGGAAATTGGCAGCACGTGTCATTCCAGCGCTCTCTAGTAAATTACCAAATCTTGGTCTTTCTGGGAAGCAGAGGAAAACCCCTTTTGTGCCAGCAGGCTGCAGTGCAGGTCACCAGAGAGTCAGGATTCAAGTGCTTCACTCATACTCCCATCAGAAGCAACATGAGTGCACCCTTCCACATCACCGACGTTCCTTCAGTCACATTTCCAAAGTGCTAATTCTCTTACATTGCTGTCACCCAGTTAACACCTTCTCCTGTATTACACGGTGTGCACTGGAGTTTGACCAGCTCCTCATCACTCCTGCTGGGAGCTGCACAGGGATCTCCTCACTTGGCCAGGGTACCCCAAGGCCACCTTCCTCACAGAGGGATACAGGCAGCCCGGGGGGATGGTCAGCTTCACATATGACACATGAACATCTTGGCACTTGAAGCTGTGCAAAGTCTGAAGTCTTGAAACAACACCAATTTCTGCCAGCTCATACCTACCACTGATTTTCATTTTCAATTGTGTTGTCTTGCTGGCCTCAGTACAGCTCTATCTATCTCAAACCCCATAGTTACAAGCCCAGCACCTCACAGCACCCACTTTAACTGAACACAGGAAAACCTTGCTCAGGCCACATTTGCTAAGCACAGGACAACTGGCAGTGATGGACTTGAATCTGGAACAGAGAGCACTTTGGAAAGACCCATTCATAAAGTAATTGTCAACAGACGGGAGGGCTCTGTTATGTTCCCCTGCTTAAAAACCTAATCATAGGTTTAGGCTTGTGCAACCTGCCAAATTTATAGCTCAGTGAGCAAAGAACCTCTATTATATAGTTTGCTGTCAGCATTAACATTCCAGGAAAAGAGAACGCAAAAGCGACTAAATTAAGATAAATTACATGCTTTTTACTTCCTTTTTTAAATTCTGCTTCAGGAACCGAATTCAGAATTCTTCACATGGGGTACATTGAAAAGTTTCTTCATTCCAACTGAAGCAGGATTTAGGAAACACAAACTGAGCAGCCTGCACTTCAGTTTTGCTCTGAGTTTGATATTTGACCATGCACAGGAATGTACAAATCTTTTGTGATATTTAATACTGAAGGAAGGATCAATTCACTTAACTTGTTCCATCCTCTGGAAAACTGTGTGGGGTTTCATTGGATCCACCTGGAAAACTGTGTCCAGCTCTGAGGCAACAGCACCAGAGGGACGTGGAGCTGTTGGAGTGAGTGCAGAGGAGGGCATGGAGATGCTGCGAGGGCTGGAGCAGCTCTGCTCTGGAGCCAGGCTGAGAGAGCTGGGCTGGGGCAGCCTGGAGAAGAGAAGGCTCCTGAAGGGGAGACCTGAGAGCAGCTCCAGTGCCTAAAGGGGCTGCAGGAAACCTGGAGAGGGGCTTTGGACAAGGGCCTGTAGGGACAGGCCAAGGGGAATGGCTTGAACCTGCCAGAGGGGAGACTGAGATGAGCTCTTAGGCAGAAGCTCTTCCCTGTGAGGGTGCTGAGGCGCTGGCACAGGGTGCCCAGAGAAGCTGTGGCTGCCCCATCCCTGGCAGTGTTCAAGGCCAGGTTGGACACAGGGGCTTGGAGCAAGCTGCTCCAGTGGAAGGGGTCCCTGCCTGTGGCAGGGGTTGGAGCTGGAGGAGCTCTAAGGTCCCTTCAACCCAAACCATTCCATGATTCTATGAAATCTCTGTCAGACTGCATTTTATTCAAGCAAAAAAGGCAATATGGCAGAGGGACGTGGTCAGACACTTCTGACCCTGACTCAAATGTCTCTTTTATAAAGAGCACTGACAGAATTCCCCCCAAAAAATGCTTTCCTTCACATAAATCCTGACATTACAGAAACCTCTGGCTGTCATTTTGCCTCTTCCCTTATTTTACTGCTGCTTTATTTATCACTTTTTATCGAAGTGATACAAAAGTGCCTTCTTTTATGTCTACTCCTCATTTACTACGACTTCAAGTTTGCTAGGTCAGTACTAGCAGCAATCCTGCTGTGACAGAGTATAAGATTAGCTCCAAAGCCTGCACAAGAGCAGTAAATCCCTCTCTGTTACCCTGCCTTCATTCTGCGCCACTTCACTTGAACCACTGCCACAATTTGAGCAAGTTTATCTGCACCAACTGCACTGTAGATGTCATTTGTATCGGCTGGGTTTTCCTTCCATAGGCTTTGCTAAAGCTATTTTCTGCTTTAGTTACTTAGCAGTTTTATGATACCATTTGTCTGTCTTATCGGCATATTTCTATGAACACAGCAGCAATGCTTCAGCATCAAAAGTGGTGGGGTTCCGAAAAATGACTACTGCTTCTTTTGGTCGCTGACCAACTGCAATGAAAGACTTGTGTTTCCCAGTAGTCATCTCTTACATTCAGGCATGCAGGCCAGGTAAATTAATTTGAGTCTCCTCTTAAAAACCCTAAATGAAAATTGGAGGAACACTATCATTCATTACGACACGGTGAAGATCGTGAGCCGCATTGCTTACCTATGGATATGGTCCAAACCGCAGCAATTTTCATAATAGCCTTGGTGCGGGAATTGAAGCGGCTGTGCTCAATGGGATTGCGTATTGCTACATACCGATCAAGAGAGATGGCACAGAGATGCATAATAGATGCAGTTGAAAAGAGCACATCTAGGGAAATCCATATAGGGCACAACTGTTTAGGCAAAGGCCAAGCATAATCTGAAACATAGAGAGAAAAGAAATGAAAGGAAAAAAAGGAAAGGAAATCATCTGGGAAGCCAGGCCATCATTTCTGAGAAACCTGTGGGATATTTTAACCCTACGACACCAGCAAGGGGCACGTGCATGAGGAGAGGACAAGGAAGCCTCTCGCAGGGGCTCTCTCCAGGCAGTCCCCGGCTCCCGACGCTCCATAAACCCACACCCAGTTCCCACACGTCTGTTTTCCACGAGCAGCAGCTAAAGGCAAACGAACATTGATTTGGCAGTGCCTCCAAGTGACCGTTCTAACTCTGCTCCTCTCTTTATCTTTCAGCCATATCTGTACAAAATCAAATATTACATTAATTTACATGACCTCACCACATCCTCGTAATGGCTCCCACAGTGTTACCTGGCGTTAGCTTCACCCAGAGCCTTGCTAAAGCTTTCCTGATACATACCTCTCAGCTCCTGTCTGAGGAGAAAGGCAGCAGACAGGTTTTTCTAACAACTAGCTAAATGACAGTACTTTACCTTAAATATTCCCCCTAGGCAGCGTGCCTTAATAACAGAGGAATAGCTGCCTCCTTACAGAGCAGCTGGGACTGAGGGGCTGAAATCTGGAAACTGCTTTGAACATAGACAGAGCTGAGTGTTATCCTTACAGAAACAAGTGCGCCAGCAAACTGAACAGACTAGATAGCTACCTCTGACAGCAGCTGGCACGCAGCTAATCAGGGTGCCTGCATTCATTATTACTCAGTTTACTCAGAGCTGAAGTACAGCTGGAGAATAAAAGTGACCCAGAAAAATCCTCCAGGGGCGCTGGTATTTAAATCAAAGCACAGAGAAAATTGATTTGTGAATGATACTCCCATGTTAATGCTCAGAGCGGGCCGCGTGAGATCAATAACACGTCCTGCCAAGCTCTAACACACTTATCAAAACAAATCAACAGCATCTATGGCAGCTGAAAGCATGAGAGGTTTCGTGATAGTTGAATACTGAGATATTCTTGTGTCTTCATTCCAAACATGGGTATCTAAAGCAATCTCAAAGTTCACCCCAAGGATCAGAAACATCACTCTGCAGAATCAATGTCATATAAAGCACAAGGCAGCCCCATCCTACAGCTCGCAAATGGAAAGGGAGAAATGTTAGTCTCAGACAGCACATTTTGAAACAGATTACCGAGCCAAGAGAGACCCAGGACACCTCATATGCAAAAGCCGAGATGAACTGAACCAGAGGAAGCCATTACAAACTGTCCAAGCACAGCCCAGGAATCCTACACAAAGAGCATGGCAGAACGAGACAGACACATTAGGTCATTTTACCAGCGGGAAACCCACAGGAGATGTGCTAAATAACTCACAAAAGCCACATAACAAGACCTCAGCTCCTGGGAGAAGAACCATTTATGTCAGCAAGTTTGCACCGCTCCGACTAGATGGACTGTAAGTGGACTGAAATCCAATGTAGCAAGTAAGAGGTGCTTATCAAAGGGAACTAAGTAAAGCACTTTGTCTGGAGCATCTTTACTTGAAAGGGCACCTCTGCTGTGCAAACGAATTGAACTTGGTTAAATGATGACTCAGACCCTTTATGAAGCTATGATCAAATTCTGCACGTCCTGCTCTTGTTCACACTTTGCAATAGCTTAGGGCTTCGTTGGCATCAGCCTGCAAATGAGCTCAGAGCTCCAACAAAGCACACCTCTGAACTGCTGGGTCTTTAATGATGCCTCCAGGGAAGAACAAGCCTGATCTCCTTCAAGCAGGACCTAACTCCCTGCACAGCCCCAGGCTTTTGCTGTCAGCCCAAGCTAAAACACATTCAGTCACACTTTATCCCTCCCTCCTTCTTCCTTTGAGCTTCTTTCAGATATAGGCTGAAAGGAGTTACAGGTACAAGACCTGGAGAAAAGTACCAGGACCATGCTGTGATGGATGAAGCAGTCCTGGTGAATGTGCATGGGGTGACAGTGACTGTGCAGCAGCCTCTGCACAGGGGGATGATGGTGATGGTAGTGGCTGCTCCCCACATCAGGCAGAAGGCCAGGAAATCTTCAGTGTCTACAGAAAGGGCCTCCAGGCTCCCTGTGCATGCAGCATCTTCAATCTGATCTACGGCACTGCACCGGGTTCAGTCTGATTCCTGGCATTTGCTAGACCTGGAAAAGGTTTCTACAGCAACTACCTTCTCAGCATTACTGAATGATGAATAACTTCTCCACTTCTTCCTGCAAGCTACCCCAACCACTTCCCACGACTGATTTCCCCTGGAACAACTTCTGCTATTGATGTGAACTAGACAATAGCAGTACTTCTAAGATTTAGCAATTGCATTCCCAACATAAAGCATGAATCCCAGTTCCAATTTGGCTCCAGAAGGAACGAAACAGTTCTGAACACCCGGGTAAGCAAACCCCAAATTCTTGGTAAGAAACTATCTGATTTTTATACCTTGAATTAATCTGCGCCCTTCAGATCAGTCACATATTTAATGCACTGGCTGCTAGACCAGATAGGAGAGTGCTGAAGGAAATCAAGTGAATCCACCAGGTCAGAACAAAAGGTGATACTTCTTTAACCAGCGTGTAATAAAACTGCAGATGTTTTTGCCTTCAGATATTCTGTGGGTATTAGAAGTTTACACTGGACAAATTCATAGAGAAAAGCATACAGAAAACTATTGCAATGATAGATCAGTGCTAGCCTCTGGCTCCAATCAGGATAAAAATACCATGTATGAAATCCTGGAAGGAAACTAATGCCTGTGTATACTGCTTCAGCCTCCAACTCTGAATAGCAGCTCATGGAACCTGAGGCACCGTCCCTTCTTCACGGGAAACATGGGTCAAACACTCACACTTAACCAGGAGCCATGGTCCAGAGGGGGGATTTTGTTTCCTGCACTGGTAGGAAAAAGCAAACCCCAGTTCCTGCCTGCCACTGAGCACTGAGATGGGCACAAACTATGCCAGCAAAATACAGAAACTCAAAAGCACTTTGGCAAAGCTGCAGAGCTTCTCTGTGTGCAGCTCATTTGATGTCAGAGGAGAGGTCCCTTCAATTCCTTGTGCTTTACACCATGAAAGGAAGGCAGTGAGAATGAAATTGAATCACTTTTGTCAGAGGTTCTGCGCATACGGGTGAAAAGTGCTGTGCAACGCTGTGATTGCGGTCATTGTGCTGCTCACAGCATGAGAGGCAGAATTACCAGCCCCTGCAGCAGGAGCTGACTGAATAACCCAAACCACAGCAAACAGAAGCAAAATCAATTACAGTAACACTGAATGACTCCAGGTTGTAGGAGAATGGCTGAACTGAGACAAAAAATGAATAAAGATGTGTTAGACCCTGTAATGAAAAGAAACCGTGGGACTGCAGGAGGCCAATACAAACCCCTTCCTTCTCCACAGAGCCTCCAAGACCTCACGAGCTTTACCCAGCTTTCTGTGCTAAGCTGGAGTAGACAGGGGTTGTGCGTACACAGACACCCCCCATGCCACAAGTGGACTGGCTCACTGAATTTACATGTTAAAAACCCACTATTGCCTGTACATACGTACTACTTCCGTAGCAGTCTGCCCCGGGAATACACATTGTAACACTCAGGACAAATGGGGAATAACAGTGATAAAATATCCGCTCACACCACAGTAGAGTGAAGAGCTGTGTAAAATTCATCCCTGTAGCATCAGAAATGTTTCATGACAAACTCGCAGCAAGCTGCGACCAACATGGCTTTTTCTAACCATGAACAGGAATTTGGAGAAGGCTTCAGACCTCCCGTGTTTATCCAGGGCTGCTTTGTATCTGTCAGGATGGATAAAAGGGTGAAAACCATACTTCAAGATCACACAGGAAGAATATGGGCATACTTTGTCTTTTAGACTCACAGTGACATTCATACACATACATACACACACGCACATACATATATAATGTATATATACATGTGCATTTATACAGGGAAAACCCCAGAGCTAAGAGATGCAGAAGAAGAACTAGAGAGGTTCCAATGCAGCCTATTTTAATGCTGTTCATTGGCCTGGCCAAAATCAAAAATACATGTAATATTTCCCTTTTTGGCTTTCTGTTATTTGCTGTATTTATATTTTGCTTTAACTACCAGCAGATCTCGAACTACTGTAACTAAAAATGGTGGGAAATTGTGAATTGGAATGAATCTTAATCTCGGTACAAAGCACAGGTTCTTAGCAGTTAACATGGCAACACAGCATGCGTTTGAAGCACATCTTCATCGTCCTCTAGCTGCCATGGATCTGTTCCATGCCATGGCTCTCTGAAAGGTCAGTGGCAAAAATCCTGGACTAATTCCTCCCCTAATCCCCTGGAAATGAGGACATGGGCCTTCAGAGTGAGAAGAGCAGCAGCATTCACCCAGGTTTCCCTGCTATAACTCAGAGCAGCTTGGAGATCACAGGAAACAGCAACCCAGATGTGCCCAAAAGCTGTCACTTTCTGCCAGATTGAAGCGGCTTTTGAAGAAGGGCCTGGAGCACAAGAGTGATGGGGAAGGGCTGAGGGACCTGGGGGGTTCAGTGTGGAGAAGAGAAGGCTCAGGGGGGACCTGATCGCTCCCTACAAGTGCCTGAGAGGAGGATGGAGCCAGGAGGGGCTGGGCTCTGCTCCCAAGGAACAAGGGATGGGACAAGAGGAACCGGCCTCAAGCTGCACCAGGGCAGGTTTAGATGGAGCTGAGGAACAATTCCTGCCCCAGAGGGTGCTCAGGCATTGGAACAGGCTGCCCGGGGCAGGGCTGCAGGCACCATCCCTGCAAGTGTTCACAGCCCGTGGAGACGAGGCCTCAGTGCCATGGGTTAGGGGTGGCCTTGGCAGTGCTGGGGTAAGGGTTGGACTGGAGGAGCTTAAAGGGCTGTTCCAGCGTGGTTGATCCTATGATTCTTTCACACATTCCAGGCAAAGCCGTTGTTATGGGCTGTGGAAAAAAGCCAGCCCTTGCCCACTGCTGAAAGTCTTTTTAACCCCATTGAACCATTAATGTATTCACCTGAAGCTTTTTATACTAACCACACTTTTCCAGCATTCAGTTTAAAGTTTCGCAGTTGCCACAGGCTTGACAAAAATAGAAAGCAATTACATACAGTTTTAACATTACAGCATTGCATTATTCCCAAGGGAATGAAAGCATTTAAATGGTTCTCTCTCTTATCTAGGAAGTAAAGTATTTCTCAGCCTGAAACACCACATCAGTAAGTGTAAAGCTATGTTATCTGGTTTTTTTGCTAATTTATTTCTTTCAGATTCCCACAGCCAAATGGCTCCGAGACTTCCCGAGAGTCACACAACCAAGGGTGCTGAAAACCTCCATCATGCTCAAGAAGTACAGAATGTCTTGCTTGACCCCCTGCAGTCCCCAGTGCTCACCAGCACGTCCGCAGGAGGGATCACACACATGCAGCTAAGCTCCCTGGCACAAGGAACGGCCGCTCTGCAGGGCAGCGCTTCCAGTGCTTCTGATTTTATCGTCAGTAGAGGGGAATTTAGTGCTTTTCTAACATATTGAACTCCTGGGCACTGGATGCCATGAGAAATTGGCTTTAACTGTAAGTTTCTAGCCTGCATTTTTCTAGAGGAAAAATAGGTTATCCTAAAGCTATCTGGACCCCTTACAAACAGCACATATTCCACTAGAGCCAAGCAGAAGGACATAATCTACACACGATGAATGAAGGTGCCTTTTAGGGGAAAGACTGTATTCTTGAAAGCTGCAAGTCCAAAGCCCCAACATATGCGCAGCACAGGACAGGCTCTCAGATGGGTGATATGATGGCTGAGAATGTGGAGAAGACCTCCAAGTAAGAAAAGGAGGGTGACACAGCCCACACACAGTGTTGGTGAGACCATTGCCGGGACCCTGCTCTTGAACCTCTGTGCCCAGAAGATGCTATTTTGCCATAGTGCAACACCACACAAAGGATTTACTGGAGTCTGTGACACCCACCACATCCAAACTGGGCCACGACACCAATCCTGAGCTTTGGTTTTCCTCTGAGCTATTTGGTTTTCACCTTCCCTGTGGAGCTGTAAGCATGGTACCAGTGGTGCCCTGGGGCAGGGAGCACTAGGCAAGTGGTCTCCTTCAGAAACCCCCACCATCAATGAAAACCCCACGTTACAGTGATTAACTGATGTGACTATTTCATTGCAAATTAAACAATTGCACTCATTCTGCTGTTTTGAGACTTTTAAATAACTGTGTTAGCTTTTGCTTTCTATCCAGCATGGCAATGACTTGCAGTCTTGACAGAACTTGTAAGAAAGAAGCGAATTTAAAGCCAGAATGGATGTAATTATCTGATAGAGGGAAAGGTTGCTTGAATATCATTTAAGTAGTATTATAAATGCAAGGAGCGAGCTCTAACACAGACTCTGCTTAAAACAACCCTGCTAATATATTGGGATGTTTGCTAAGAAGAAAATATGGAGAATGTTGTTGCCATCCCAAAGGCAGCATCTCTTCAGGAAACATCAATTATTCTGGTGTGTCTTTCGCTCCATTAATCCACTTATTGTTGGAGACTAAAACGATGCTTGAAGTCAGAGGGAAAACTTCTCGGCTCAGTCATGTTCTTTGCTCACAGTTTCAACATCTGTAGCTACATCTGGAATTTTTACTTGGAATGATACAGATAATTAACAGGGCAATGGTACAATTAATTGAATTTTATCACCAACTCCATCTAAAGGGCTCCTTACAGCATTTTAACTCCAACAGAGAGATAATTCCTTCACACAACTCTGAGATACACGTTCTCCATAACACTTATCTGAAAGAAACCACAGTTTAATAAAACATTCACCAATGTTCTGCACATCAGCACAACATCGGGACAGTGGCCTCTTCTTTCAGTTCCTTCATGCAGGTTACGGATCAGCCTTGACCTGCTATCTAAACAATCAATGAAGCAACAGTTGAACCAACACTGCACTGGAAAACAAGCCCACAAGCAAACACAGGCCCCAGATGAAATCCCTTCTAAATGGAAAAACAGAGATATTTTCCAAACCCCTGTTCCATTATAAAGTGCACAAACACGTGCCAATAACCGGTGTTTTTTCCTAGTTCTGATGAAATTGTAGAAGATATCACAAGAAATAGCTGCTATAAAACACACCGATTATTTGAGGAACCTAAAATTCAGAACTGAAGATGATGGGGCATTATTCAGATTGCAGCTGCCTGCTGAACAGTCACCTTAGCTGGAACAAAGAAGCCATCTGCTTGAACCCAGAGTGTTTCATCTCAAAGCTTAGACAATGGCTTGATCCTAGGAATGGCTCTGTGGCAAGTGAGGGGACAACAACCATACAGAGGGGATTTGGGTTTAGTTCTTGGGTTTGATTTCAGCAAAACTCAGAGGCAGTTTAGACCTCCACAGCCCCCTGACAGCTGCCTGGGAGCCCAGCCGGGATTAACAGAACCATCAAATCATGGAATCAACCAGGTTGGAAAAGCCCTTTCAGCTCCTCCAGTCCAACCCTTACCCCAGCCCTGCCAAGGCCACCCCTAACCCATGGCACTGAGGCCTCGTCTCCACGGGCTGTGAACCCTTGCAGGGACGGTGCCTGCAGCCCTGCCCTGGGCAGCCTGTTCCAATGCCTGAGCACCCTCTGGGGCAGGAATTGTTCCTCAGCTCCACCTAAACCTCTTTCCCAGCTCGGGCTCCCTCCCAGCAATGCAGCTGAACAAACCAGCATCCGAATCCTGGTAAAATTCCTGATTTCAGACACAGCCATAACAAGGATTTCCTTCATTATGGTGTAACGGGTTCTGTACCCAGAGAGCACAGGTCTGCCATTGTCAACTAGGCAATGCTTCTACTAAATATTCCAGGAAGATGCCCAATTTTACAAGAATTGACATACTTACTTCAAGCAACTCCTTCAAATCATTAGCATTAACTTTGAGTGTGCAGATACAGATGTTTTCAGGAGTGCTGATACTCTGCTATCCCTTGCACAGTGGTTGGTATTTCCCCCCTCCTCGTGTGGGGGAAGTAAAGAATTGCAGCTCAGGATATAAAACACAATGCGATACAAAGCAAGATCTGCAGTTTGAAAAGCAGCAGTGATTTTGCCTCCCATCTGCTCACAGGCTGCTGGATGTGACCAGGATACAGCCAGCATTTCAGCCTTTGTTCAGCACAGCACTACACTTGCACCAGTCTAATGCCAATGGAAAATGCAACCCCTGCTCAAGTGCTGTGATTAATATAGGGATATCAAAGTAGTTCAGTGAGTCAGCTTTCCTTCTGACTGTACAGTGCGCCTTCCTCAGCAGCAGGAAAGCTATTAGGGACAGTGGGTTAACTGTCTGGCTGAACTTCATGCCGGTGTTGAGTCCTAGTTTGCTTTTCTGATGAGGTTAAAAGCCAGCACAAGCAGCCTGTGAGATTGATAATAACAAGAAACGACTGCAAGTGAGGGAAATAAGCTGTGTTTTGGTCATTCTCACAGATGTTTATTTCCATTTCTGATATTTCTCAGAGCAGAGCACTTGCAAAACACATTCCCTGTTCGGCTTCCACAACAGGCATCTCTGATTCTTTGTGATTGTACAGGTAGAAATGCCATTGTGAGAGTGCTCCACAGAAGCCACTGCAAAAAGCAAGGATTTGGGGGTTGCTAAGAAGCCTAGAAATTCTGCTCCATATCCTTGAGTGCCATCTACTGTCCTTATGTCACACAATATCTCAGATGCACATGGGGCTGCTGTACCCCTGCTTACCCTACGCCTGCCCAGTAGAGCTGAAAGACCCCCAACCCAGCCTAACGCAGTGTGATGTTAAATCAGCCTTTTCCTCCAAGTCACCATACTTTAATTCAATGTGACAGCCCAACGTGCAAAGCCACACAATACAATGTTAAAGGTCTGCATTACTGTAGACATTTGTACACACCTTGTTACTAATTAAAACTGCTCACTACCAACAGAGTCTGCTGTAAGACTTGACCTGGAGTTAAGATTTCATCTTAGATCATGGTACTTGCATAACGCAGAATTTACAGCCTACAAAATACCAGGGAGTTGTCAAACTGCTGCATGAACACATGTAAAGGTCAACCCAGCAGAGCTTTCTGCACAGAAACACCTCAGACTATGCCAACACATGTACATTCATCCTCATACCCTGGACTTCTGGGGACATCCCTCAGTCCAAAAGAAAACAAACAGGCAGCGACATCCATCCTGGCAGCCTTTATGTTCTGTCTGATGAATGAGGCAGGTATCAGTTTGGAATTCTGGGAAGGTCAGAGTCGAAAACAGCAATGCAGGACAAGAGGATCACATCTCCCATAACAATGAGGAAGTATTCCAGATGGACAGCATCAGAGGCAACGTGAAACTTCCCTTATTACCACATTCTCGGCACAGTTGTACTCCTTTGTTTTGGAGTTTTGCAGAGATTGTAGGCCTATTGCAAGTTCCATTAACATGAAGTAGAAGTTTAATTTAATGTGGATAAATGAAGTGTGGGTGTACTGACATCTTCGAGAGAATACTATTACCCAGGAAATTATAGTGGTCTCATGAGGTGGAAAAGAAAACTAAAGAAATGCTATTTAGTTAAGTTATACCACTGGGCTTTTTGATAGACTTGTTTTTGCTTTGTAATCAAGTGCAATGTTATTTTATTATCATGGTTATGCTACTATTACAGTGTAATCTTGCACTTGATTACAAATCAAACTCAGTGGTAACTATGATAATAAAATAATGTGTAAACACAATGATCCAGCAAAACGTAATAAAATAAGTGTTGCTATCAATTTAACAAATGTAAATGAGTAATATGGGTGCTGTAGTAGAACTAGTTACCCCCAAGATACAGGAGGTACTTATCCCAAAGTGCTTATCCCACTATGGACTAGAAAAAGCTTGGAAAAATCATTATGGAAAGTAGATGAAGTTATAGAGGGAATGTTTAAAGGACTTCTCTTGGAAGTTGTTTTTCCTGTGTTCATGCTTGTCAACATCAACTTGCCATCTTGCATCAAACAAATAACCTTGTTCTGCTGCTGTGCATCTTGGATGGAGCCAGCTAGCAAGATTTTAACAGCAAATGAGACTCACAACTTTTGATTTCGGCTGTGTATAAACCCAGTGTCCCTCTCCATTCATTTCAGCTGATCTGAAGGAATCAACAAAAGCTTAAATAGCAAATTCAAACTTTTACCCCAAAATTCAAAATTTAAACAGCAGAGTGAGAGGTACTCACCATTCAGAACAATGGGCTGGATGGAAGGACAGAGCTCTGCTGCCTCCTAAACCCAGCCATCAATATTCATAGGTGTCGATGCGCATTTACAGTCCTCTGCATCCCAGTGGGTGCCAAATAGGTATGGTGAAAGCCTGTCATACAATTTCCGTATCTCAACAACACCAAGACCTTTTTCTACAGCTGCTGCCTCTGATTGGGGCTGGAAATAGATATTCATAAAAACAAGCAAAACACCCAAAACTCACCTAAAATAAACACATTAAAAAATTAAGCCTCCATCAGAAGGTGGGAGCAGATTGGTCAGGGTAACAACTGGTCTGTCCTGATAACTCGAACACAGCTGGAGGAGAGAGCCTGCTGCCAACATGCCAACAGGAATGGAAATCAAACCACCTGAGAAATAACAGAGAATCAACAGAACCTTATCAACCATCCTGCCTTGCTCCGAAAATCTTGCACCTAAGAGCCGCTAGAGGAACAGGGTATTTCACATTCATTACTCATTGAACTTTGTAGTCTTGAACCTTTTTCATCTGGGAACTGAGAGATTCCCTCACTAAACCCACTGCTGTCCCTGTGCTTATCAGAGTTCCTGCAGAAATAGAAGTTTTCCAACACTGACACTCATTACAACCAGAGAACACCAAATCTGGAAAAATGGAATATATATTGGAAACTAACACATGAAACCAAAATGCTGCTATAGCACACACTGGTAATCACAGCCTGGGCTCTGTGGCAGGCTCATGCACAAATTCCCCTCATGTCATGAGCATCCTTAATGACAATTTTGGCAGAAAAGCTAGTGAGGATCCATTCTGGTTCTCTTCTGAGTTGCCCGTTCAGAAAAGCGTTGTATTGCGTCAATGAGGCAGCGTGCAAATTAGTGCAAGGCAGAGCAATTGGCATGTGGCCCCTCTTCCATCAATGTAATTTCCATTTAATTACCATGCAAACAGATGAATCACATCAGAGCCTCTTTCCCAGCATGTGCTGATAAAACACAAAGTGGGAACTTAATGCTACTCTTACCATTAGGTCTCAGGGAAGTGAACTAACCTACGAGGGTATTTGCACACATTTTAATGACTATCAGACAACTCAAGAACCCAAATTTCAAGGGATATGTCATGTGAATTGGGGAGAGACATTAAAATTGTAATTTGCTGAGCAGAATTTAATAACATCAATTCAACAGGCAGATGTGAAAGGAAAAAGGAAAATTTGAGTTAATTCTGAGTTAATTGACCCAATCCTGGAAACATTCATAATTCAAACTAATGTACTACATTGATACATTTGTCTTACAATATGTCTAAGTGCTTTTCAGAGATTTCACCTTGTTTCTCTGGATTTCTTTCCATCTTGTGTAAAGCAGCTGCCTACACATTTACTGGTCTGCATCATGGCAGTGAGCGATTTTCCCATACTTTTGAGCTCAACGGCTAGGTTGCCCATTCCATGCACCTCTTCTACAAATGCAGTAGTCTATACCTTGGGGTCTTGTCATGGCACCATCACTCAGGTTGAGCTCTTAGGCAAGAAATTAGGATGTTACTGTATTGCTTAGAGAACACTGAGTTTACCATACACTGAGCACAAATCGCACTTCCTTTCACAAAAGGCTGCATAAAACAATACAATAAAGCAACAAATCTGATAGGATCAGATATACCAAACAGTAAAATGCTGACATGAGGCATCTAAGGGATTGCAGGTGAGCAGAGCACCTGAAGAACAGCATGAAGGAATTACAGCCACTACAGCCAGTAAGTGGGCTTCATCACCCAACTTAAATGCCTCTATGCACGTATCGCAGGGAATATGCCTGCAGGGCTACAACCTTATTGGCATCAGAGAGATGTGGTGGGATGGCTCCTGTGACTGGAGGATTGCAATGGAAAGATACCGGCTCTTCAGGAAGGACAGGCAAGGGAAAGGGGGAGTATCACCCTCTGTGTCAATGGCCAGCACAGAGCTCTGCCTGGTGGTGGATGAGGAGCAGGCCACGGTTGGATGGGGCTTTAACCTGCCAGAGGGGAGACTGAGATGAGCTCTTAGGCAGAAGCTCTTCCCTGTGAGGGTGCTGAGGCGCTGGCACAGGGTGCCCAGAGAAGCTGTGGCTGCCCCATCCCTGGCAGTGTTCAAGGCCAGGTTGGACACAGGGGCTTGGAGCAAGCTGCTCCAGTGGAAGGTGTCCCTGCCCATGGCAGGGGTTGGAGCTGGAGGAGCTTTGAGGTCCCTTCCAACCCAAGCCACTCTGGGATTCTATCCTGTGATCTATCTGCATGCAACAACAGACTTCCTGACTCAATGCAGGGCATAATTTCCAAACAGAACAAGGATGAGAGAGTTTTTCAATTACACATTGAATCAAGACAGAGTACAGAAATACTGCTGAACATCCTTGGAGTCCTTCTGCATTTCCCCTTACATTCTCCAATATCTGCAGCTGCAGCCAGCACAGGAAAATGAGCCATATGTTAATCTTTACAACAGACTGCAAGTAGGACCGTTCCTGGAAATTATAACTGCTTTTTGGCAAGAGCCGAGAAACACATGCTACTAACCGGTTCCTCATCCTAGTTTCACCCTGCTGGGGTGAGTGAGAAGAGATAGCAAGCTCTCAGCATGAGATAAGACATCCTGGATATTTGGTGCATCAAAGTGCAGCCAGATTTAGCTGCACACACCTTCTAGGAGGGGAAGGAAGGGCTTTTCTGTGTAAGAGAAATCAGAGGCTAACAGAGTAACTGGTGAGGGATGCTTGGGATGGACACAATGAATAAAGGCATTGAGATGCACTCCTCTGTCACGGCTCAGGTGGGCTGCTGTGGACACGTCTGTGTTTTGAGGTCTAAGTCAAGAATCTATTTCCCACTTGCCTAGGTTAATGTCTGGGTAAAGATGAGCAGGAGCTGCTGTCCTCCCCCCTCTGCTCTTCCTCGTCATTTTCTGTTCATCTGTTTGGTTTTTTCCCCTTTCATTTCTGCTTTACATTTTTCTTTAAAGATCACACCGGTTACAACCATCGACAGAACAAAGGTCAGCTCACACGCGGCTCCCCTGCTCACCGAGCAGGCACTGCCGGAGCATCAGGCTGCTGTGTGGCTGGAGAGGCACGTTTTAACTGTGTCTTTCTCCAGATGGCCAACACGCTGTGAGAATCAGGGAGGCCCGAGCTGCTGCTAAAGCTGAACTCAGGTGAGCTGTGCAAAGGGGCACCGAGGCTGGGACCAGCATCCCTGTCGAAGAAGCTATCACAGGTAAATACCTATTGGACAATGACATGGACTAAAATGAACTCGATCTTGGTAAAATGTCTGCAATTCTGCTAAAATCCTTCCCCTCGGTTTTAAATTGTAAGTTTAAGAAGAGGAGATTAAACAAACCTAAGGAGGGCTCTGTGTGGCGACGTCTCTCATGGCCCCAGCACCTGGAGGTGCTCCTGTTCTTCCATTCAGAGGAGGCTAAATCTGCCTGTAGGAAACACATCAGCTGTCTTCATTTTCCTTGGTATCTCCGTGATCTGCCTGGCACCTTTCTAAAGCAGCAAATTTATTGCTGGCACAGTTTATCACCATAGGGTCCGTCTTCCTACATATCACAATTCTGCCTTTCTCATTATCTTGCATCAAGTTCGGGTTTGCTACAAAGTATGGAAGTTTATATTTCTTTTCCACTAAACCCATAAAAGTTAATTACAATGAGGCAATGCACTTGCAAAGCTATGACTGGATCTAACAGGCTACTGTCATAAAGAGTGAACAAAGATTCATGCATTTTAAAGCATAGTTAGCTTCACTGATCCAGAAGCAAATTGGGCATGAGAAGATTGCACTGACAGCATTAAAACTGCTGCTGTATTAAAACTGACAACCCCTGTAAAACAGAAATGTAACTGTACACACTCCAGGTTCTGGGGGCTTTACAATCCTGTGAGCTTTAAAACCCATGGCACCTTCCAAACGTGCGTACCAAGAGGGTGAACTACAAAAATATAATTGGATCTAAATCTCTATTTGCATTAAATGACAGCATTTAAATGTGCACCATTCAAACCCATTCCAGTGAGTCATAGCTGAACAGAAAAGATTAATTTTGGATGGGCACTTTTCAATTACACCAGGCAGGCAAAACATGCCGGGCCAATTTAGTGTCTGAAATATGACAAACAGCTCTGTGATCGGATGCAGCACACATCCTATGGGTAAATCAGATAACTCTAAGGCCATATGTTCAAGTAGTGTACATAGGAGTTAACCCACTGAAATCAACTTGAACAGTTCCCTTCACCTCTCAGGAACTTGGGAGAACGGAGAAGTTGGGCTCTGCTGGTCTTTTCTGCTACATTTGTAGAGGCTGCATCCAAGGAAACATCCTCACTGAGACACGGGTGACATTTTACATGGTTCGTGTTCCCCTGGAGCTGCTTGCACGGTGTTTCCTAGGGTAAGGCCACATCTCCAGTTGAGCTGTGGAGCTGGAAGTGGTGCAAAAAACCTGGCTCCACTCAGGCGCTCACCGAGGCTTTGCTATAGAAACCTGCTCTGCGACCTGCTCACACTGATTGCAAGTTAGCATCTGGCTTCATTTCAGACCCCAGCCTTCAGTGGTTTATTGATGACGGGCACTTGTGCCTTGAGGAGATTCAGGTCAGATATAGGGAGGGAGCTCTTCCTGTGAGGGTGCTGAGGCGCTGGCCCAGGGTGCCCAGAGAAGCTGTGGCTGCCCCATCCCTGGCAGTGTTCAAGGCCAGGTTGGACACAGGGGCTTGGAGCAAGCTGCTCCAGTGGAAGGGGTCCCTGCCCGTGGCAGGGGTTGGAGCTGGGTGAGCTTTAAGGTCCCTTCCAACACAAACCAGGCTGGGATGCTATGAAATACTGAAACGTGTTCCCCTGGATAAAACTGCAAAGGGGAAGCAGTTTATTGGCTTTTGAAGGGACGTTGCAAAGCACATTTACTTCTTGCAGTACAAAGGTACATGGAGGCTCTGCCTTCCCCGCACTGCAGCGGTAGGATCTTTTTATCTCAAACTGATTCTTGCAGGAAAGTTGAGGTTGGCAAAGAAAGAATTTTTTTGCTTTTGGACCAAGGTGATCAGATTTGCCAGGGTTTTCTGTTGCTACATCCAGACCCTGGCCTCCGCATCCCAACAGGAGGCAGATAAAGGAAAGGAAACAGGATCTGGCAGCTGTAAGCTATGAGTAAGACAAAGCTGCAGCAGCTCAGGGTCTTAGTAACAGTTAGTAGCAAACAACAGGACATAGCAAGTCGGAAACTCGTTTTCACTCCTGTATTCCTGTGGGATCAGGAGCTGCTTGGAACCTCACTGTTTCAAATTTAATTTGAAATTTCATTTGAAATATAAATTGTTTCAAAATTTCATTTTCCTGTCTGGATCATGCTGCTCAGGAAAATGGGATTTCTTTCTCTTGGGTGAATTTGCCTTCCCTGCCTTTTAAAAATCTTAACTTTTTAACCAAAACCAACAAAATAAAATCATCAACAGTCTCAACCACCCTGGAAAAGAAGAGTTCACACCTTTTCCAGCAGGAAACAGAGCAAAAGAGAGGATAACCAGCCCCACAAAGCCAATGCAAAGGCAATCACAAGAAGCTTTTCATTCCAAACCACATTATGCAAGTGAATGCTCACTGACAGACGCTTCAGGATCAGGCCCAGCCCTGGTAGCACATTTAAGCACTGACTCCCGCTGTGCAGCATCAGGTCTCTTACCTATATGTACCAGAAAGCTGTAACAGGAGAGTGGTTCATGTTTCATGTGATGGTGCTGAACCCTAACAAACAGCAATGCCGTAAGGGAGCTGCATTGCAGTGGCAAAAGGGATTCCTTTCAACTGCTTAGAGAGCAGCAAAACACCTGGGACCTTCTAGATGAAGGATGCTGCCACAGTCATGCCAAGAGCTACAGTCATGACCAGGAAGGAGGAGTGTAAAGAGGGCTGGAGGAGGCAGAGAAATGCTCTGGCAGAAGTCCTGGCCTCTCTGAACCTGCTGCCAATGCTCCCACTGAGTTTAGCGTGGGCAGGATCTCCTCTGGGGTGTTTTGTAGAAAGCCATTCCCTAGGTCCACCTGCAAGCACAGGGGAACAATAAACCACACACTGTTATCCACCTGCAGCCTGCTGCCACCGGTCGAAACACAGGAGGCAGAAATATGTTGAGTAAATGAAATCTACCGTGTTCGTTAGCATTCCTGGGTTTCAGTTTTCTACACTGAGGACAAAAGAAAACTAAAAGAACTTCTCTTTCCTACTTGATGGGTCACCTTTCATCTCAGACAAAGCCTCTCAAACCTACAGGGCAAAGGATGAGTCTGCAGCATCCCTCACAGCCAGTGGAAGTCAGGACCGCAAGCGCACTTCCTGCAAGGGCAGGACTGGCTCAGGCTGGCAGTGCTGTAACATGCTGAGACCATCAGATGGTGCAGCCATGGCTTGCTCAGACCTGACACCCCCCACAGCCCCAGCCGCTGCTGTGCACCCCGAGTGCACACCCGAGGCTCTGCTTGACCTCTCTGGAGGGGCACTGTTTGATTAAGTCCAAGGGATGTTCAATCAACAGACCTCTAGCAGCCAACAGCAAGCAGCCGTGCAACCTGCTCCATGACCAGCCCTCAGGATGGAAGCTACCAGAAACGGAGCTGTTGGAAGCATTTGTGCTGTGTTCATCCATGCTGGAGTGAGCAGCCTGAGCTCCACGGGCAGCAACATCATCCCTGGCAGATGACAGGCTCCATTAACCCAAAGTAGCTGGTTGCTTAACAGCAAGAAGTTAGGAGGAGCAGAGCATGTTTATGAGTGCGAAACGTTTATTGTTTTCTCCCAAAGCTGGCATATTGACAAGATCCTTTTGTCAATGGGAATGAATGCAGGGAGGGTAATAATGTATACATCTGCCTACACCAAGAAGCAGGCTGAAGGCAGAGCTGGATGACAGAGAGGCAGCTCAGAGTGAAGAAATAACAAGAAAGAGGCAGGTGGTAAAAAAAAATATGAGATAGCAAGAGTTCTGCCTCTGTATCCAACAGCATAAATTGGTCGTCAGAGTCCTATAAGATGATGCTCCATGATGTGGATTATAGCGGAGCTCAAATTAGTCATAAGGACCGGGCACAAAACTGCCAGGCTTTGCCAAGAGCAGGTGAGAAAGATGCCATTCAAGCTCTCCTAAGGCTGGTGTTCATTTACTCTGGGAAAAATCCTCCCTGCAGCAGCAACCCCTCTGCCACATCAGCCAGTGCTCAGCAGCACAGGGAGCAAGATCAGAGACCTAAGGCAAGGGGTCCTCTGCTCTCCTGCTGGGAAAGAGAAAAGATTTACCATGTTCAAGCATATCCAACCAGTGCTGAAGCGAAGGTCAAGCAGCTTGTGGGGAACAGCTAATCTGTGAGCTGGTGCGTCCTAGGAGCTCAGGTATCGCTGTCTTCATCGCTGTCAGGGATGGATGCACTGAGCTCCTTCCTTGGAGGAAGGCTCTTGCTGACCACAGAAACTGGCTCCTGTTTCCCACCGGCTACCAGAGAGCTGCTCAGTTCACAGCACACGCCTGCAGAGCGCAGGCTGGACCAAGCCTCGGCACAACATCTCCAAGGATGCCATTCAAATGGTGCCTGTGGTGCATGACCAGCAAGCCCTGCCTGCTCCTCTCCCTCCCAGTGTCCTGAAATATGTTCCTGGATGTCACATCACAGCAGGATAATGCTGCAAATCTACCAGCTGCTGTTGCCACACAGAGGCCTGCTAAGGGACAGATTTATTCTAAGGGAAGGAAAAGAGCCTCAGAGCTTCCATACGGAAGATTTACAGTGGGTCCCATGGATTGTATTTGTTTTTTTGAGGAGGAATTTACAATTCAAGCCAAGGTTTTACAAAAATCTGAATTTTCATGGGGCCAGTTGCTGTTATATTAGAAGTGACAAGCTTTCTAAATCGGTCCCTGCAGCTGCAGCACACACAAAAACCAGCTCAGTTACCGATAAAGGACATTACCATCTGCCCAGAGAAGTGACGGCAGGTCAAATGCCGAACACATATAATTTAATCTACTGGAAGAAGACTGATTCTGCAGATGTTAGACGTGAGCTACCTTTCAGATGAGCTAAGTACTCTCTGCAGCACTTCTTGTTCTACCCAACTTTAGGCTGAGAGACAGGTCAGAAGTCAAACCCAACTCAAAGTAATGCTTTCACATGATAAACCTCCTAATTGACAAGAGTCTTTCTGCAGGCAGCAGACTTCCTTGGCTTGCTTCCCTGAATTTATACAATTGACTTGTAGACTGTTCCTTTGCTTGCAAGCCTTACAACCAAAACCCATGCACTGCCTCAAAAGGGGAAACTCAGCAGAAAGCAAGTAAAGACAAGCTTCACCAGGAAACTTTTCCCTGTCTTATTGCTAGACCAGAACCTCAACATCAGTGCTGGTGTCCTGTTTTCCATGGCAGCAGCTGATCATGGAAGAGCTGGAGACAATTGTATGGGCTGCCCATTTTTGTTCTTTCTCTGAACCTGATGACGACTAAAACTTCCACGAGGCTTAGAAAGGAGCGTATGAAGAAACCACTTCAGTCAAATGGATCTTCCCAGACAACGGAAACCATCAGCGTAGATGTTACAGGCACCGTGAAAATAAAACCAAGTTTCAGCACTGTGCCTCTATCGGGGGGTAGCTGTGCCCACATAAACACCTTTTTTCATGTAACTGCACCATGGTTTGACATCATTTGTGCCTCCTCTTCATTCCTGGGCTACCCAATATTCTTCATTCTCTCTGCATTGTTGCGTGACCTCTTGGAGGAGAAGCCAACAACAAATTAAATACCTCCAGTTTTGGCTCTGTAGCTACTGCAGGGCTGCCACAGCCCCTCCAGAATGTCTGGCAGCTTCTTCTATCAAACTGAGAAAAATGAAAGACACAGAACAAAGAGGAGACATTTATGCTAATTTCAGATGAAGTGTTTATCTCAATGGAGAATATTGCACTGGAGGCATAAACAACCTGCCTGTTGTGACAGTGCTGGGGATGGGGCTGCTCCTTGGATGAAACAAGTGGAATTTCATCAGACTGGAAAAAAGAACGTGCAAATGACTGTATCCAGCTCCCATTGGTGCCATTCTGCAAACGGAAGATTTGATTTCTCATCTCTTCTAACAAAGGAATTCAAAAAGTTTGAGGGCATTTTCAGACAAGACATCAAGAAAAAGACACATCAAAATAATGAGAAATAACAGCAAAAGGCTGGAGTAAGTTAAACTCCTGTGATAATTTTAAGGAACAACTCTGCAATATGTCAGCTCTGAAGCACAACGGAGCTTTGTGGTCTTTACGTCTTTATTGTGCAAAGTCCAACATTAAAAATTTAACCAAAACCTAAAAAAGCCAAGAAAAAAGCCCAAACTGAGGTACGGATAATCTCAGCTGAGAGCAGAAATGAAATTAAGAAGAAATGAAGAAATTTATGCATATGGAGCAAATCCAGCTTTGAGTATAACAATTAAAAGCTAAAGGCTCCTACTCAAAGTGTTTTGGAAGAGGCTGATGCTAATACAAGTGACCAAATTTAATCACTGCTCAGAAAGGGTACGGAGCATCACTCCTTCCTCCTGCCAGGTACTGTAACCCTCTCCAGTCCTGAGCTCCTGTGCTGACTCAAACTCTTCAGCCTTGGACAAACCTGACCAGCAGCTATGAGATTTCCACCAGCACAAGCTTTGTCACAGCAGGTAAACAGGCACTTGTTCATGTGGAGAAGATTCAGCATCAGGGCACCCAACAGCTAAATAAAAGCTTTCTCTGTATCCAATAATCTGGAAAGAAGATGAGCAATGATGTAGCATGGGTTTAGATTTCACAGAACTATTTAGGTTCCAAGAAAGCTGTAAGGACTTCAAAAGAGAATGAATGCTGCTGGCTGAGCACACAGCATATCAGACAGTGGCTGCTACTGATGGCAAGAGATACTAAACTAATAGATGCTGTTGGGCATAAATTTCATTGCGGACATCCCAGGTACAAGGTGTCATCGGAGAGAAGGAGTAATAAATAAACCCCATCTCCGAGTTTATGCCATCAGTCAGTGCAAGCAGCCCAGGTGTGTGTGTTCACCCACCCTCTCACAGAAGAACAAACCGTAATGATTGCTCAGTACAAACAGAAAGGTCACACGTTTAAAATTAACATGCATGAAAAATCATCTCTGAAGATCAGGCAGCTGCCATGTGGAGCTTGGTGCAGTCAGGATGCACCCAAGGCCAGGACTTGGCAGGATTTCTGAAAGGACTGACTGGTTTTAGATACCTGAACATTATCTCCCAAAGTGCTAAACTGCACTGCTTCCTCGGTGCAAACCTACCATGGCTTGTTCCTAAAACGGCTACTGCAAGGGCTCAGCACATCTGTGTCACCACATAACAATGATGGTAATTATCTGTAATAACAATCATCAGGATGCAAAGCTGCTCCACCAGTTGGGGCTAATGAATGCTGTGCCTAATATCAGCCTTCCTGGAAGCTGTGTCAGGCCACCAGCAGTCCAGTGTTGTTTGAAACTCAAAGAGAAGAGAGAAACCTGGGCATGAGTTGAGGATGAGTGTTCTGGCTGCTTGTTGGCCATGCTAGAGCAACTTGTTAGCAGCTCTGAACCCATTTCATTAGGACAAAGACAGTTTAATACCTTCTGTAATTTCCATTCACATTAGCTGGTGAGATCCTCTTGCATTCCTTCACTAGTCCTAGTAGATAAAGAGCAGCCCATCTCTTTCTTGCCCATCAACATCAGACAATGCAAACCCACCACTGCTTGTCCCTAAAATGCTCCACGGTGAGGAGAACCTCCATGTGTTGTCAGAAGCTGTTACATGTAGAATACCTGACTCCCACCTACACCAGTATTTTTAATTAATCAGAAGTTTCTCCACTGAGATTAAACAGTGTTCATTTCTTATTTACCCTCCTCCATACATGCTCATTAATTTGCATACTGATTTGTTTAGTTCTTTAGGAACTGTATACCATGGAAAACATTCTACATTGTCAAATGCAACTCATTGATTAGTCCAAGGCATTTAAGAAAGATTAATTGAAGAACTGAAGAATAACTTAAGAAAGACTGACCAAAGGAGGGACATTCACTGGCTGAGTGGAGAGACTTGAAGTCCACCTACCCCAGTAACTGGGCACCACCTGCATTTGTCCTACCTGACATTTTTGCCTTGGTCTCCACTGACACGGGCTCCAGCCACACTGCCCAAGTTGTGAAGGCCAAACTGGTGAGAAGTCCAGCATGACCCATCCTGCCCTCCCTTCCTTTGTAATCACATTCCTGAATTAACTGACAACATGATTTTTCCTTCTCTTAATTAAGGAAACCACTGAAAACAAGTGGTCATTGTGGAGGGTGTCTATTCAATTTCCTGGTTATGCTTGAAATGAACTCTACTTCATTTACCTCATTATCTAAAAAGTAAGGAAATGAACCTACTCTGCAATCTAGAATTTATCACTGGGGCTGAGAGAGATAATATGGGAATGCAACAGTAACCCCATCGCTCTTCTGTTTATTAGATCTAGCTTTTAAAGGTTAATTATGGGAATTAGAAGTGACTTCTACAGATCTCGGAGAGATGTGTTGCACATATTTCTCCATACAGCAAATTGCAGCTTTTGAAACAGCCCAGTGTCATTACATACAGACTATACAGAACACACAGGGTAAAATACATAGAGTAAAAATGACTGACCATTCACAAGTACATTTGCAAGCAGTAACACTCTCCCTGCTCAGTCCACGGCCATGAACCCATGAAGTGACTCAGAGCAATTCTGCTGCTGTGTGACTATTTGCCCCATTAATCACTGATCCTGGTTTGTGTGCTTCCATGTCAAACAGAACATAAAACCTACTAAAGCATCTGTATACGGGTGGATTTCCTGACCTCCAGCTCTTAAAAAGCCAAGATAAAGTCGACTGTCCTGCTTATCACTGTGGCATCCAGGGGCTTGCAGGCTGCTGTAAGAACCATTCTTCCAAAAACTACAGCTCAAATTAAGCCAAGAAACCCTGAGTCACACAAGAGACCAGCCTTTGTGCTCCAAACCAATGTGTGCAGCGGTGCAGAGATGCTACATATGACACCAGATAAAACAGACTCAGGAATAAGTGATGGATCTCTGGAGGCTGTCACTTATAACAACAGCATTTGTTAATGTTGTGACATTGCCAAGAGCCTCTCCTGCTGCTGTCTCAAGATGCTATAAGAACTGGTCCACCAAGCTGAGTATAACACACAAGACACCTGCTCCCCTCTTTGCCAAAGCCAGGAAGAGTCGTACTACTCTGAAAAGCTTGATGACTCCAGCACACGTGGAGCTGAGACAGACACAGCTGTATTTGCTCCAAGTTGTATGTAGTGACGAATGACAAGTTTAACCTGCTTTTCCTCTGTGCTTTTGCACACATTTCATTGACACAAACCACCACATGCTGAGATTGTTGATGTGCCCTATTAGTCTTACATCTTAAATGATTTTTCTAGATGCTCATAACAAAGCATGTTATGGTGGATTTAAAGAGGAGCAATACCCTTGAAGCAGCCTCAGTCCTTTTCCTTCGGTCCTCTCTGACGTCGCCCATCAGTCTGTGCTCTTTAACTTCTGGGTTATCAAACCAAGTGCTTATTTTCAAGATGAATTAGCAAATAATCACTTTGGAAAAGGGGCAGACTTTCTATATCCCCTTTGACAGCAGCCTTCTTGCTGCTGGGGTGGCACAGCCCTGGCTGCTTCCTTCCACAATTAGTAGCTTAAATAACACAGAAGAGTGATCTCACAGGGGTCCTGTTCAAACCAGTCCAAAAGTTCCTCTGAGGTTCTATTTTCCCTAAATAGAGCTTTGCCTCCTCCCCTCATAAAGCCTGAAAGCAACATTCCTGCTTCAGACCAGCCCCGCCAGGGTCACCAAGCCAGCACCCAGAATGACTCCCCTGAACAGCAGCAGCTATTCCCGTTTCCGTCAGTATTTCCACAAATTTTCCATGCCTGCTCTGAAATTACAACTTTTGGCACAAAAAAACCCAATCCACGTCCCCAAAACCCCCAACAATCCATTTAGTGTTGTTTGCCTGAAGAGAAGTGTTTGGGCCATCAACAGCTACTACTGGTGCTCTGGTAGAAAAGAGGAATAACTACAATTCCTCGTTCAAATTCAGTTCAATGATATTTACTTGCTTCTAAATATGCAGCATGCTTCACACCTTTAAAAAACCTTAAAACCTCATTTTCTAGGCCGAACAGAAAACCCATTTCCATTCATTTTCAAAGAGTCAGGAAGTATGTATGTAGGAAGATCACTTCCATAAATTCACCTTCTTAGAGTCATTGGGTAACCCAGAATTTATGTACGTTTAGGTCAATCAAATCATTCAGTATTTATATGCTCCCTTTCAAGCTCCAGGGAACTGGAATAAAATGCTAAAAATGAAATACACATGTTGTAACACACGGAAGATTTAGGATGGAACTATTCGGACAGCCCAGAATAAAAGGCTTTATGCATACAATCTCAATGTACCCATTGTCTGTGCCTAAATCACATATTGATTTAACTCACTGTACACAAGTTAGAAAAGTTTGGGAATGATGTATGCTTGATCAATGTGTTTTGGAAATGAATCTCTGTCTGACTTAATAATTTAGGCAAGAGAAGAAGTCACATAAATATCCCTATAGTTTACTTTATAGGACAGTAAACCAATTTCTAAACAAATTTGTAAGTAAACAGCATTATTTGTTCCCAAGAAATATCAATATTAAAATCCTTTTCAAAGAAAATCTGAAAACAAACTTCAAAAATGACTGTTATCTATGAAACACACACATTATATTGATACGCGAGTCTAAAAACGTGATCATTGGAGACACAGGCGAATGCAAATACCCCTTTGTAATACCAGCGCTGGAAAGTCCTAGCACCACACTGAGGGAAGTCAGATTTGAAGACTGGGACAGATGAGAAAGCTGGATTTGTTTTATATTTTACTCCTTAGAAGTGTTAACAGCGATCCTATACTTGAGTGCAGGAGCAATGCCCCCATGAGCACAAACACACCAACCCTGATGCGGTAGGGGAGAAGTAAATGCTTACACCTGTACATGCAGATCTCCAAGTGCTTTATGACAGACAGGGATACAGAGGCACAGAAAGGCAAAATGACACCCTGAAAGACACAGCCAAGCTCAGGTATAAATGCCAACAGTGCTGGTTTTCATTTGCAAGCTGAATCTACCAGTGCAAATCTCCTTTCTTAACCACATTGCTCAGATTGCACGGATATTGGTGGTTGCTCAAGGAGCTGGGTCAGTCACAAACACATTTCTCCTCAGCTTTTCCCTGATCTCTTGTCCCCTGGCTAATTCTGGGGCTATCCAACCAAGAGGTAAGAAGCTGACTCTGCTGCAGTTTCTCTGGGTGCCTTCAGCAACAAAAACCCAATGGCAACACCAGTCACAGGTCATTCCTGGCAGCAGGAAACAAGCTCTGCTGTCAGCAGAGCACTGCCCTCACCCAGCAGAGCATGACCCTCAGCACAGACCCACAGTCGAGTTCACACTGATACTTCCCAAGCCACCAGCGCATGAAAATGTGGGCAAAGCAGATTGCTGCAGCCTCGGGGGATTCCCTGTGAACGCAAACAGCCAAACAAGGAGGGAAGCCACTTACCATACAGGACTGTAATGAGCGACACGGGCATGACCAGGATACCCACCAGCATGTCTGCCACTGCCAAGGACATCAGAAAGAAGTTTGTGGCATTCTGCAACTTCTTCTCCAAGGACACAGCCATAATTACCAATATGTTCCCCCCAATGGTGAGCAGGATGACAACCAAGATCAGGAGGGCTGGCCAGTTCTTCTCCCTCACAGACATCCGAGAGACTTCGCTCTTCTCAGAGGCGTTAAGAGGATCAGATGTAGGCAAACTCTGATTCAGAGTCAAATTGCTGCTTAAGGACCAAGCCATGAGACCACCATGCAAGCTAAAATCCAGGGTAACAGACACTGTCGTTAAGCTGAGTAATATTCCAGGACTACTTAAAGTGCTCATTGTCTGCGACGGGGTTTTTGTGTCTCTCAACAGTGCCTCAGAGGTGATCCCTTTTCCAAACTGCAGGTCCAAGGCAGACACTGAACTTCATAAAACCTGAGCCAGAAAATCCTAGGATCTTCCATGGTGAGGCAAACCTTAGAAGCTACAGCAGAGCTCTTCTGCTTTCCTTGGATGTGGTAGAAGATGACCGCCGACCAGTGACCTCGAGGGAAAGGAGACTTTGCAATCTCCAGTTGGTTTCCAGGTCTACCATTCTGAAAAGGAAAGAGAAAGAATATTCTTCACTGAAATCACAGCACACTCAACACCTTCTTTATATCCCCCTGAACTGGCATCCTTATTCTCTCCCTTCCTGCTGGCTAAGATGTTCTCCAGACGGGAAGCAATTTATCTTATGGGTACAGACTATGCCCACAATTATGGGGGGAAAAGGGAGAGAATCACATCAGTGCGTTCTGGCTGGTTAAAAGCTGATTATCACTAATTAAATGTTTTGTGAAACCTGCAAAAGCAAGTCTGAAGAGCAAAATATGTTTCAATTGATAGCCACTTCAGAGCTACTCTGCCGCTGTGTAAAACAGTAATCACATGGAATTCCAACCAAGCCACGTAGCACAGCCCAAGCACTGTGCAAACCAGCGCTTCCAGTGGGAGTGTTTGAATAGATTTTGCGTGTTCTGAGATAAAGCCCAGGTGTAAAAACCCTCAGATGTTCATGATTAACTCTCCTATTGTGGCTTTATAACTCTCCTATAATGGTTTTCATTGGGCAATAAATGGTGGCTACATTGGACGACACTGTATGTTGCTGTGCTGTCAGTCTCTGCAAACAAACAGATAACAAGGACTGAAAAGAAAGGACAAATTGTCATAAAAGCTGAGCAGTTATTTCTGCTCTTCTTCATCCATTTCTGTGCCACTCTGCTTCCATGATAGTCACCAGCATGCAGCTGGGCCAGTAAGCCCAATCCAACTGGCCTGCTGCCCAGGAGCACTGCCCAGCACGTACAAGGATCAGCATCCTCAACACACACAGCGAGTAGGACAGATTTCCTCAGGGTATCTCTCACGATTTATGCTCCTTCACAAAGTAGCTGACAGTGAGGGCAAATCAGATCACAATCCCTGACTGCCCACATAACACAGGCCAGAAAGCATCACGCTGCTGCTTCTGAAGGAGTGCATTAGCCTTGTGCATTGACCTAATTCAGAAAATCAAACATACCCTTAACTTCAGGCACATGCCTACACCCCCTGAGGCTAAAGGTTCCCAATCCTGGCTAAATCACAACCTCAGGAACTCAATCATTTTGATTGCCAGTCACGTATAACTTATGAAAACAACAAAGAACACACATCACACACTGTATAGAAGCTAGCCAGAATAAAATCAGTAGCGTGCAACTTATTCTAAGCATAATTTCAACCTTTTGTGTAGTCCACAGGAAAAGAGCTGCTCTATAACAGTTAAATAAATAACTAAATAAAAGCCACATTTCAGCCCCTGAATCCACTGTGGCACACGTGTGCCACAGTAATTTGCTATCCAGGGACCAAAAGCAAAATGTAATTCATGAGATTACATTCGGGTTTATGTAAAATAAGAAGCGCTCAGAGTCCTATAATAAAATGTTTAACATTCATGAAGGTTTTGGAAACTTACTAATGGGCTTTGTGCACAAAAACATTTCTTAAATGAGCAGTGCAGACAATGAAACCAGATTTGCGTTTGCATTATAGTTAATTACTCCCAAAGGGTCTCTAAACGTCATATTTAGGAAGAAGCTTTGCACTATGTGCACAGCAAATAATTCCGCAGCTGCACGAGCAGATGAATGAGGAGCAGTCACTGGACCTTCGGTTTTTTCTAATTTAAGTGGTCTAAAAAAAGTCCATAGAAAGTTTCAAAATACTTCAGAGTACTTTTTTTTCCTCCAAAACAGCTTTTACTTGAAAGCTGTGAACAAAATTAACCAGTTTTCCAAGCCACCTTTCCACAGTGAAGGAGGTAGCAGGCAGCTTTGTGGCAATTAAGCTTAGCTATGTAGGCCACTCCATTAAAGCCAGTGGGAATTTCTGGGTCTCCAGAAATTCCCTCTCCTTGGGTCCGTTACTCTTGGGCACTCCTGGTCATGCCACAGCACTATCTTGGCAGGATGAGCAGAAAGTTCATGCCCAAACATGAGGATGTGCAGCATCCCTGGCAGTGTTCAAGGCCAGGTTGGACACAGGGGCTTGGAGCAAGCTGCTCCAGTGGAAGGGGTCCCTGCCCGTGGCAGGGGTTGGAACTGGAGGAGCTTTCAGGTCCCTTCCAACACAAACCAGGCTGGGATTCTATGACATGCTCAGACAGCAGGAGCCCAGCCTTGGTCTTACTTCTTCCCAGGTCCAAGCTCCTGGAGAAGGTGATGCTACCACTACACTTGCCACAGATTTGAGTTTGCCATTCCTTGCATGTGCTAGTTGGGGTTGCCAAAGGAACATGGACAGGGAGATGCCCCAACTCTAGATCATAAAAGCAAAACAAAAACCACCCCTCCTACACCTCCCAATGAACAAGCCACACACCAGAAGAAATCTAACTGCAAAATACGGTTTTTGAATTAAAAATGTCTTATTTTATAGCAGCTCAGGACTGCAGCGCTGCAGATCTGGCTCCACCTTAAGAATTAACAGTCCTATTGCTTCGTTAATACTTGTATTATTTCACACGGGTTTAAATCAGCTTTTTCACTGCATCCCTCAGCCTTCCATAAGGTAAAACTTTATGACTAATTCCTTCAGCTACAGACTTCTGAGCACATCACTGTACCAGACAAATAATTCACACTTGATTCATGAATTCTGCATGTGTTTAAGAACTATCTCCATAATTTTAAATTAAAACCTGTGCCTACCACAGATTTTTTCCAATCACTGACTTCAAAGCACACATCCCAAATTCTGTGGTCAAGCATCAATTCCAGTGCAATCTACCACCAACAGGCCTTAAAACTATAATTTAAACATCCAACAAAGCCAGGTTCTTGGCTGTGCCACTCTTGCTTTTTGATAGAGTCAAGTAACAAGTTCTTTGAGCACACCTTTTCCCTTCAGATTTAGTCCGGTTTCGAATAAACTGAAAGTAGAAAAAAATCATTTTTATTTCTTTCCCCTCAAGAACACCTGAATTATTTAAACCAAGAGTTTGAGATGCTGAAGCTTTCATATATTCCAGAAGGTTAAAACCCAAAAGCTATGGCGGTTCATAAGCCTGTAACTAGCAGGGCACTGGGGGGTTCGGATGCCTTTGGGAGCATTTACAACCATTTCTCTTGCTAAAAGGAGCAAACAAACCGACAAACCTTCCTTGGAATAAACACAATTCTTTTCCCCTTTGAATTAAATGCATTTGTCTTCAGTTGTTTCACCCTTCAAAGCTCCTGGAGAAAACCAGCCACCTGCTGAGAACTCCAGAAGTTCCCCGGCCCCCAGCCAGGATCCTGCCTCTCCTGGATGCACTCGGAGCTCTTGTGCTCTCATAAATCATTCACTAACCCTCTAGGACTCATAGCCTGAATGCTAACAACATGCATTTGAAATGGGGCAAGAAACCACAGATTGCCAATTTAGCCCCAAAAAAGAACCCGAGTCTCAAGCTGGCTCCGAGAGGATAGGAATACATTAATTCCTGCTAAGTCTTGCTGTAAAAAACAAAAGAAAGTACTTAATGATCAAAAATTATGACTTTCAGCAATTTCCTTCCCATGAGAAAAACAAGCAACATCCAATGGCTTGTCGTAGGGACAGAGGCCATATTTGAGCAAAAGAGATGCCTTCCTCCTAAGCTACCAGCAGTACTCGCTTCACTGAGTCACATTCACATTTCATTGCTAAGCAGAGGAGAGCCAACAACTTGTTAAAGATCAACCATGTTTTTAAGTCATAAGGATTTCCTTCAGCCTTGGATTAGATGGGAGCCTTCCAGAGGAGTAAAAATAAACACGAAGACAAGCAAACTGAACTGCAAATACTGCAATTCTTCACGGGGAAGCAGTTGCAGATAGTTCACAACTACGTGAGCCAGACAGTCGGCTTACGGGAATTGTTACGGCTCCATGAAACCCTTTACAACATGACAAACACTTTAAAGTTATATACTAATAAATAATTAACACCGTTCAGGCTCAAAAAAGCACATCTAAGGCTTCATTCCTCACTCCAAACTCTGCATTTCCAGCTATCTGCATCTTTACTAATCTATTTTCCTAATGCTTGCCAAATTCATTTTCGTTTCTGTTTGGAACAGAAGGCTGCTTTAAAATACATCTTTTCACAACTACTTTGCAAGAGCCCCTTTAGTTTTAGTGACTGAATAAAAGCATATTTTATATTTTCAGAACGTTGTATTTTAGGCACTTGCAAATTCATTTTTTATCTCTGTGTGGCCACAATAACATACATCCCTATTTCTGTGCAGATCAAGAAAAATGGCTTTAAACTGAAACAGCATAGATATGAGGAAGAATCACAGAATCATACGAATCACAGCCTGGTATGGGTTGGAAGGGACCTTAAAGCTCCTCCAGCTCCAACCCCTGCCACGGGCAGGGACACCTTCCACTGGAGCAGCTTGCTCCAAGCCCCATCCAACCTGGCCTTGAACACTGTGAGGTGTTCCTGTTGAGGTGTCCAAGAAACCTATGGCTCAAATATATTCTGCAAAGTGGCAAATGTAGAAATGCTCAATTCATTTCAGGCACTTGGGAGCACCAGGAAACGTTCCTGTCTTTTGAAAGCAGTGTCAACACAGAGGTGGTGTTTTCACAACCATTTCAGTGGGAAAAGAAAAATCAAACCGTAATGATTATTCTGTAGATGCCTGCTTCAAAATGAACTGAGGACGCAGCCCAGACACTTAAAATTAAGTGTTTAAATACCTTCCAGAGCCACTCTTCAAGTGGGGGCCATATTACTAGCACTTTGATCAGGGACTTTCTCTCCAAGGAATTATTCAATACTCCCTCTTCAGGTTTGCAAGATATTCTGGAAGTTTTCCCAGCAGGTTCCAGAGATAAATCAGAGTTAAAAACACCAAAACCTCGGGGAAACCTCCCCAAACACAGCTTTTTAGCACTTCTTTTAATTCCAACACAGAAAGCAGCTATTTAATGACTTACAAACTAAAAAAAAGGGAGAATTTCATTTTTTCCACAGCAAGAGGAAATGGATTTTCTCAGACACAAGCTCAAGCGTGTGAGAAATGACATTTTGTAGGGTCATAATAATGAATCACTACCATTCTGTCCATAAGCAAACAACATTAATTTCCCTCTCTGTATCTTTCCTAATACCAAGTCAGAAAGGCATTAATTTCTTTCCCAGACATTCCAAGGCACCACAAGCACACAGAAGGGTTCTTAATCTACCTTCTGGCAGGAAGACCAGCATCTTTATTTCCTATTTTCCCTTGGTGGAAGAGCACCTGGGAGCCTCACAAGAAGATGCAGATACCCTGCCACTCCCTGCAATGATAAACTTGCGCTCTGGGCTCAGACACACAGAAGGACTACAACAGAATAAATCTGAGTCTCATCACATACTGTCCTAACTTCCTGGAATGATAGCACCCAAGTTGTTCATATTTTCTATGTGTAGATATCATTCCAAGCTGCCTTTTTTGGGGGGTAATATTTTTTTCCTTTAAATCAGCATGTCCCCAGTGGCTAAAATTCACCTTTGTAAAAAGATCAGCTGAGCATCCCCCAGCCTCCTTGGCAGGTCTATTTTGGGACCTTTATTACCGTGTGGGATGAATAATAAAGTTAATAATGAATTAAAACCTGGATTTTGCTTCATCCTTATCAATAAATACCTGAAAGCATTCAATACCAGCACTGAAAAGTCAGTGCTTGCTATAGGCACTGCGTGTATTTGCTCCCTGGCACACAGAGATTTGAGAGTCTGCAGAATCCCTCCAGGCAGCTCTTGTGGCTGCAAAGACTCCCCCATCTTCAGCCACCAATGGGGTGACATTCTCTCAGTCCCTTTTTGATTCAGCCATATGCCTTCATAACTCTCTAATACCACATAGATTACATTTGTTACCAGGATGTGCCCACAGGAACACACACTTACCTACATGTATGCATTTAAATATAAAATAACCATGAAATTCTTTTATTTTTGGGGAAATCTCACATTCATGACAATTAACCTGACATTCTTGAGTCATTGTGCACCCTTTGCAATAGTAATAAAAAGCAGCACTTAATCTGGAAAAGAAGAACATGAATATTCACCAGGCCAGATCCTGAGTCACAGCATGAGCGTACACACACCATTACCCAAAACATGTGTCCTTTTTTAGGGGAATGGTAGCAATTCATCTATCACTTAAGGCAAATTTCTTCATCAAGCAAGAAACTGTTTGATGTTGCATTTGTAGCTTTCTTTTCAGTCCAGTTCTCTGCTTCTTCTGAAATCAGGCCAATTTGGTAATATCTCATTTTTTTAAATGAAGAAACTGGGATTATTAAGCAGCCACATGGGGCACATCCTGCACCAAACGCCACACATGGTCCAGGTAGAATCTCCCCTCAGCTTTGCATATAGACCCTGGGTACAGGCAGCTTGACTCACCATAGAATCATAGACCTTAAAGCTCCTCCAGCTCCAACCCCTGCCACGGGCAGGGACCCCTTCCACTGGAGCAGCTTGCTCCAAGCCCCTGTGTCCAACCTGGCCTTGGACACTGCCAGGGATGGGGCAGCCACAGCTTCTCTGGGCACCCTGTGCCAGCGCCTCAGCACCCTCACAGGGAAGAGCTTCTGCCTAAGAGCTCATCTCAGTCTCCCCTCGGGCAGGTTCAAGCCATTCCCCTTGGCCTGTCCCTACAGGCCCTTGTCCCAAGCCCCTCTCCAGGTTTCCTGCAGCCCCTTTAGGCACTGGAGCTGCTCTCAGGTCTCCCCTTAAGGAGCCTTAGCAAGCCCAGCTCTCAGCCTGTCATGCCTACGCACAGCCCAACATGTCAGCAAGACGTGGATGCTCACCATGGGGCTCACACAGCTGAAATTGCTTCTCCCTTAAATCAGTTTTCCCAGGAAGCACCTGAACCTACAGCACCCTCTAATTCAAAGCCCAGAGAGCTATTTAATTTAAATTATAAGATATTTAATAGAAGCCTCCTACCTAACGTGGTGGTGCACCATTAATACATGCCACTGAGCGCCCTTCCTATTGTCAGTGCTGCCAGAGCATCTTCTAAAAACCAAAATCACAGCATCAGATGAAACAGGGAAAGGCAAAGCAAAGTGCAAAGCATAATAAAAAGTGTCCCTGACAAACTGCTCAGGGCTTTACTATACTATTGTAATTAAATAATGATTTTCCACACACCTGTACAATGGCAGAGAAGGAATGACCAAAACATCCATGAGTCATATTTCATACATAAAAATTACATAGGAAACGTAGCTATTCATAGCAAGAGCAGCCAAAGGTTCCTACTGCATGGATAATGCTCACGGAGTGATTCAAACCCAGCTCTTGGCAGTGTGCAGCCTCTTACATACTCAAGCTCTAGTCCCCCACTGCACCTCTTTGTAAAGTCTATGGAGATGCTCTACTGTAGAGAAAGAGACCATGCCCTGGCAGCTGCACTTTGCCTCTTCTTTCAGTTTTACAGGCTCTCACATGGCTATTTAATACATGAGGAGTACCTTGGATCCCAGAAATGTTAGGCAACAAAGACTGATAAATGATAAGTAATTCCTTGAAGAGATTAAAAGTAAACCAAACCCAGACCAAAACACCACAAAATAAAACCCAAGAAACAAACGCAGCCCAAAGAACATTGCAAAAAAGAAAGGGTTTTTTTCCTTTTTAGTGCCCCTCTCTTCTCCAACCCCCTCGCCTTGGAAAACTTACCCCTATGGATCTGAAAGGGATGACTGACAGTACAAACTGAGAAAGCCATGTTTCTCTGATCTAAATATACCATAACTGGATATTCTGGTAAATCAGGACTAAGGAAAAACCTAAAGACGAAAGTAGATAGAAAACTCTTAACAGGGAAATTAAAGATTTAAAGATACATGAAAAGTGCTATAAAACATTACAGGAGTTTCCCAGAGGTACATCCTAAATCTTGGCATTTTATTTCTTTATTCCTTAACGCCCCATTTTACAGGGGAAAAAACCCAGCAGCAGTTCTGATTTACATGGATGTCACTGAGCCACTTGACTTGGTGTCACCAGGGAAATCATTAGGTAAACCCCAGAGAAAGAGACAGAGAGAGCAATTGTGAAAGCCATAGAATTGGCTGCAGAAGAAATGAAAATGGATTAGGCTGAAGAGCCAAACCCTGCTCTGGAACTAAGTTATTCGTTGGGGTTGGCAAGGTTTGATCTTGATACTCATTTCTGTCTGATTTCTTATCTTTATTTAATGATGCCAAAACATTTACTTAGGGAACTAAATGCACTGATTAGTCAAAACCAGGATGCAGCACCCACACTGGGAAAGGCTGGAACACCACACAGGAGAAGCTGAATGGCTTTGAGGACCAACTAATGACCTAACTAATAAAGAAATGTGATAATACAAACTTGGCTGTGAACTGAGAGTTTATCAGCTGGAAACAAAGACAATTACTTCAGTGTCTGAGGCACACATCAGCACTAGAGGGACACGAAAGAGACAAATATAACCTAAGCTATACATAAACCAAGCAAGGGATTTCTTGTAGAGATAAGGAAGAACTAAGGCCACTGGCACAAGACACTTGACTCCTAATAGTTGTATTTTTATTCATTAATCTTCTGTTTTCAAGAAAGATGATTCAAACAGGAGCAAGCCTGTGCATTCATGTGCAGGAACATCCTGCCTCTGAGGAAGCAGGTCACAGATACAGGCTGGGAGCTTGCCAGTGCTAGTCTGCAGGGCTGTATACATATGGCACAGCAACCTCCAATGCTTATTCAACTTCTTAGTGCACTTAGAAGCCTTAGATGCACCATATCCATCCCCAGAGGTATTCAAGGCCAGGTTGGACACAGGGGCTTGGAGCAAGCTGCTCCAGTGGAAGGTGTCCCTGCCCGTGGCAGGGGTTGGAGCTGGATGAGCTTTAAGGTCCCTTCCAACCCAAACCAGTCTGGGATGCCAGAAGTAATCCTCTGCCTTTGCTGGCAAGTTTCGTGTTTGCAGAAACTTTTTTCTTCAGCTACATTGATCATCTAGCCAGCTTTAGCATCAAATGACCCCATGGTTCTCCACGTACCTGCTTGCTCTCACCCCCTCTTCATCACTCCCACACCATCAGACCTCTTGCTTTGGCTCTCTCCATCAGTTTTCATCCTGTTCCTTCCTCACCCACAGCCCTGCTGACCTTGCCCTGCATCGACACGCACCAAGCCCAGCTCCAAAGAGGCTGACTCATAGATTGAGCCCAAGAGGTCATCAGCACTCCTCCCTCAGGCCAGCTTTCCTCCCAAGATCAGGATCTCAAGTTCCACTCATTTTCCCTTCCTTCTCCCTGATCAGACACATCCCTGCACCTTACAAGCCTCCCAGCCCTCTATGCTGACTGCTTCATGCCATATGATCTAAACTGGATGCCTTATTCCAGGTAAAATCTCTGTTGTGCTGCTGCCCCCAGACTAAGCCAGGGCAGTTTCTGATATTTCACTATAATCAATCACAAACATCTTCAAGTAAACAAGATGCTTCAATTGCCTCTCTGGTCAAACAGTCCTCGGGACAGTCACTCTTGATTTGTACCACAAAATAGGGCAATTGTGTTGAAACATCGTCAATGAGATTAGAAGCAGGCTTTTTATTTAGAGAAATAATTTCATTTTCAAAGGATTTGACAATTTTAATAGACATCATCTATGAATAAGTCGTGGTGGGTGAGATGCCTGAAGCAAGAAGAAGAAGGCTCATTAACTTTGAGAGAAGAGACAGACGGGGACATTGGGGTAGAGCTCTGACAGCTCCCAAATTATGGAAGAAGAGCAAAGACTCAGATGCCACATGCACATGTGCAGGAGTCATTTCCATGGGAGCAAATTGCAGTGACACAAACTGGCATCTATGACACCAGTAAATGAGTCAGGGATAATGAAACCAAGGGGGCAAAACAAAATGGAAACTACTCCAGCTCCCAGTATGACGTGGAGAGCAAAGGTGCTTCATTGGAGTTGATGCAATTTGGATGAGCCCAGTTCTCCTTACGAGAACACACGTGAAATGAGGATTTTGTATCATTTGGATTCTATCCCAAAAGGAACGCATGAGGCATGCTGAAACTGCAGCAAGGGAAGCAGTCCTGAGATGGCTGGTGCTGCAAACAGCAGGCAGAGGCTTGGCTGCACTTAACAAAAGGGCTAGGACAACAGCAAAGAAAACGAAAAGAGCAGAAAAGCTGTAGAAAACCACCAGGAACAAGGGAGAAAATACGAAGGTTAACAACTAACAGGGAAGCAGACACTGTTACGTAAAGCCAGCCTCTGGTCTCAGTGACAGCCTGTGAAGGAAAACTAGCATTTAGAAGTGAAGGAAAACTGGTATTTAGAAGTGGCACCATTCAAACAGGATCCAAAGCAGCCATCCCCTTTTTGTAGGGGAATGTTTCTTACATTTACCTAAGATTTGGCTGAAATGCTGTTTTCCAGTCAGGCTGTGGGTAACTGCTGTGCTGTGGTCAGAGACCCAGACAGCGCTGTCCCCATGCAAGTGATGGGTGACGAAGCCCAACCTCTCCTTATGCACTTGACGCTAGCATGAGTATATCCGAAGGATGCAAATGCTCTTTTAATAAACTGGACTAAAGAAAAATAATGAAACTATCAAACCAATTTATATATGAATAAGGCAGCGTCTGCGTTTTAATGGCTGGAACAAAGGCAGCTGAACTCTAATGGAGCCGATTTTCTCTCACAAGCGATTACTAAATTGCTTTCATTTCGTCAGCAAGGCAATATCTATGTGAACAGCTCAGAGTTAAGGATGTAACAAGCCATCAATTGTCAAGTGGGGGAAAACATTTCCCCCTTCCCTCCTTTGGGTAAAGCACATTTGGAAGAGGAACACTTCAGGTCTTTTCCAACCTGGTTGATTCTATGACAAAAACACTCTTCACAGGAGGGAAACACTCCCTTAGAAACAACAGGGCAGGTCCATCACTCCTGGCTTCTGATCTCTAACAGCTCCAGCATCATCCCAAGCTAAAGGAATGTGGGTGCTGGCACTATCAGTTATAAATGAGTGAGAGTTAAGCTGGAATTTAATCCTTTCATGTTTAGCCTCACAAGGAGCAGACGGATGTTTGAGGGCAAGAGGCACGATCCCTTCTCTGACATCTGAAGGCTTTCAGTAAAGGGTGGGTCCTTTGCCATAGAAGTTCAAACAAACCAACAGTCTGAGGCTGAAGTTACTTTGGTTTAGGAGTACAACCACAGCACACAGCGAGCACCGTGCAGAGAGACATGAACCAAGGCTGGGGAGTCAGCAGCAGAGAATACTTAAGAACAAACTGCATCAGGCCAGGTAACCTAACACTTTAAACACCTTCATACCAGGCAGTGCGGCCATTACAAACCCATGGTGTGATAAATGGCAGCACTCTAAAAATAAGCAATTAGGGTACTTCCATTAATTAAGAGGCAATAATAGACTTCCTTGCATAGATGAGCTAACAGATGTCATCGTATCGTTTTTAAATTACACTGGCATCATTTCTCTCTCACACACATTGACCCTCAAGGAAGATTTGCATAGAAAGGTCAAAGAAGTAGCAAACACACTTCTGAGTTCCCAGTTTTATGACCCCACAGCAGCACAAAGAGCAATTAGAAACGCAAAATACTCAGTGAGGCCAAAATCAGCTTAATCCATACAGGTCAACAGAAGCACATCCCATCCTGGGATGCTGCTGTGAGCCACAGGACCTTGCTGGTGGGCTGAAACTGTGACTTGATCTGTGAGGAATATGGTTTAGTTTGCAGGCTCTTTAATGAACTGTCTCAGTAAGTCCCCAAAGTAAAACCAAAGTCACTGATGATATGTGATCCTTATGTAAAGACAAAGAAGGCAGGATGCAGAAGCCCATAACACAGCATGTGAAGCATGAAGAATTCCTGCATGTGGAGTGTGACCCCAAGCCTTGTTTCCATTTACAACAGAAACGTTTCCATGAGATTGCCCCAGGGCAAAGCAAGAATTTATGTTCTGCTCCAAGATTAACACAACTCTCAGTGTCATTAAAAATGATATCTCAAGCATTTTATTCTGCAAGTCTGAGCTGTCAGAAACCCTGGTTGCTCAGTACAGATGCTGACACAAAGCAGGACAATGTTTGCTGCTGGAAAACCCCTTTGGGTAAGTAGAGCATCAACAGGTAGATAGAAAAACCCATGCTGCTGGTGACATGCTACTGCACAGCACCGTGCAAGAGCTTCAGACAGAGCAAGACCTGGCAAAACAGGCATCTGATCCAGATCAAGGCGACCAATATACACATGTGGGAACATCCATCAACAACACTGCACCAAAGCGGAGCCCGAAGGAAGGCAGCCACCTTCAAAGCGGGGAGCACCATACAGGCTGATAGAAACCTGAGGGGTGGAACAGGCAACCAGCAGTCGTTAACCATTCTGGGTAGAAATACCAGTTTACAGGTCCTGAGCAAAACTGAGGATGTTGAACCCAGCTGCAGTCTCAGCGCTCACGTACAAGATGCAAAATGTTAGAAACCAAATGCCTCTTAAACACTGGGAACAGCCCCTGAAACGCAGCTGATGCGACCCAAGCATCCTCCTCTTGCAGGAGTTTGTTTCAATTAACTAAAAATGAACACAGAGGATCCTGTTTGGGCCAATGGAAGTGCAAAGTCAGGCACATTATCCTTATCTTGAAGCTCTTTCAGTACCAGCTAATCACAATTGCTGAGGACCCGGAGATGCACTGACCTAAGGCACAGAAACTTCACTCAGTGAGAGGACCTGAGCCCCTCAAAACCAGCAGGCAACTCTGCCCTGGGCACACAAGAGCCTTTGGAAGTAGGGAAATGTGAACTTACTCCTACTTTCCCTTCCCCAGCAAAGCTGTGTGGGAGAACAGACACGGTTCAAGCACAGAAACAAGGAGGAAGCAGAAAAACCCAAGAACCAAATGCTACAGATTGTAACTTCATTGAGGATTCATAAGGTGTAACAGCACCAAGCAAAATGTTCCATATTTGATGCTTCTAGAGCATTCAGTTTATTTAGAAGGCTGAAAACCATAACACTTTCTAGATAAAGGCACTATTGTGGTCATTTGGATGTAGAAGGGCTTTATTCTGCCAAAAATATCAGCGCCATGCTGCAGCACTGAAGCCCAGCAATACAAGGCACAGCTCTGAATCAGAGTGGCTGATTCATTCAGAAACAAAGGTGCTGCACTTCTCTCCTTGATCACACTCACTGCCACTGCAGCCCACTGAGGACAAAGCAAGCTCCGCTACTCATATCCCAGGTGAGATAAAGCCCCTTTGTTTGGCAGCTCAACAACACAACAGAAGCAGCACGAAGGTCACTTCTCACCAAGCTCCAGAAGAGCTGCGAGGCTTCAGTGGCAACACCTAGGAGTGAGACTGGGAGGGCGGAACAGGGCTTAGGTCTTGAGAGCTCGAGAGATTTTGGTAGCTTGCTCATAACAACAGTGTGCATACCTGAAACATAACCAGACAAGTAAGACCTGGGGAAAGCACGATAGCACCACATCAAACACTCTGTGCAGCTTGCGCCCAGGACAGAAACAGAGATAGCACCTCACAGGGCCAAAGCTTAAGCTCTTTTGTTTACAGAAGTGACTGAAATAAGGGACAAAGCTGGAATTTCAACCTTCAGATTATTTTTTTAAACAACATCACAAAGAATTCTCATAAACATCTTAAAATACTTCTTGCTTCCACTTGCTACCATTTAATATCAAATGAAGTATTTTTACTTCATTTCCTTTAAGCCACAAAAGCACAGTCCAGTTACGAGTACTCTGAGCAGCAACTTGAACTACTCAGATTCCTGAGACTGGACCTGCTTTGGAGAGGGAATTCACCTCTGCTGCCAGCATCACAACAGAAATTTAAGTGAAAGACAAACCCACACATCCTCACCTTCTATCCTTTAAGGCTCACCAAGAGCAGCTTATTGCACTGACAGGACAGGACTGCACTATACTGACCCCATGGGAGAGCTCTGCTGCCTGACCACGTTTTTCCCAGAGATGAGCTGTGGATTGCATCAGCTTTTCCCTACATTTTTGAGAAGACAGGGAACAGGGCTCTCAGTGATACACAACACCTCCAAATAACCCATGAACAAAGCTATAATCCTAAACAACTCTTCCAGACAAGGGCATGGAGGACTTCTCAGACATCTTCATACCCCTTCTTGCTTAGATGAATGTTCTTTAGATGATCTCTTTATCAACACAGGCAGCATGAAGTGTGTGTGCTTCACACAGCGCTATCAAAACCAAGCCACAGATACCCAGGTGTGCCGGGTGTGCTGATTTCTATCAGCTTTAGCCTGATTTTTGAGTAACTGCAGCTGTGCACTTAAGCCTCCTCCTCCCTTTCCCTATGCTTCACCATGCCTCACTTGCAGAGCTAATGCAGCAACAACAACAAACCATCAGGGGATCCCTCTGTGCCGGGCACAGCTCTTGTTGTAGGAGATTATTTTTCTGGTGCTTGTGAGGTCTTTCACAGAATAACAGGATCTGCAATGTTTTGGGGGGATCTATGAACAGATCCTGCCTGGGCCCTACCAGAATGGCTTGCCATTGAAAAACCAAGACTGCTTTCCAATTTACCACTATACAGCTCAGGTTAGAGGGAAATAAACACTTTGTGTGTATATATATATATGCATAAATATACATATATAATCTACGCATGGTTTCTATCTCAATCCATTTGTCAGTAATAAATAACTCAGTAATAATGTCTTTTTCCCCTATCACAATTTCTGCCTCAAATCCCTGTTATTTGGGAAACGACCTTCTTGCCTGCAAGAGGGTTTGGGTAGACTTCAGAGCTGAGCCCCATCATCCTACATGACTGCAAACAGAGTCTTCCACACTTCCTTTTCCAGTGACAGCTGCATCCTGGGGAAACATGAGGTTCTTTCCCAAAGACACGTGGCACAGCTGCTGTAATTTGTCTTCACATCTCATAGCTTAGAGTTACAGACAGAAAGACACATATCGCAAGGGAACATCTGCACTGTATGCTCCTGCGCACTGAAAGGGTTCCCTCTGCTCCAAAGGGGACGCTGCAAATTGCCTGAACAGGTTGAAGCAGCACAGAACCCCAGACTGGTTTGGGTAGGAAGGGACCTTAAAGCTCATCCCATTCCAACCCCCTGCCTTGACCCTTGGATGTCCTAGTGTCCTAGAAATTGGCTCCATAGCCAATTTCCCACCATAGCAGGGCAGTTCAGGCTGTCACTAAACAGAAATGGGATTTAAGCCATTTATAAGTGATTCAACAGGATGTGTTGGTATCAGGTAGGTTATAGCTATTGGGAGGTAAGTTACAGGTATTAGGTTTTCTCCTTACTATAAAGGGATTAAACCAGTGTGAAAAGTAACCGCTAGCTTCTGGAAGTATGGGATGGCTCAGTTCTGCAAGGTCTGTTTAATGGCCAGTAAAGATTGCTTATTCTCTCCTCTGCTCTTGTGCCATAAAGACTGCCTTACATATGCTCCAAGAAAATGAATCTGCTTTATCTTGACACTTTTGATAAATCCTGGCTCTGGAGAAATCCTGTTTACTTGTTTTGCTTGCAAATGGTAGGCTGTAATGAACAGGATATTTATTCCCAGAGTTGCTTGGGAACAGTTCCACAAAACTCTTTTTTTCATGCAAAAAAAGATGTGCGAAGTTAACAGAAACTTCTTTTGTGGGGAACAGTTTGGACGCGTTCCTCCACAGAGAGCACTGTGGGAAAACGTTGGGGAAATTTCACTTTTACAGTCTGCAAACAAAAATAATCCCAAAGTTTAAAGCCATTTCTTCCTTTTTATATTTAAAAAAGTAGCAGCAAAAAAAAGCCGTATTAAAAATTAATCAGAAATCAAAAAATTCAAGGCATCAGAATGACTCAAATTGACCCAAGATTAGTTCCTGCTGAGATTTTTACTTTACGTTTATTTTTACACTTTCTGAGATTTCACACAGGGAAAAAAATGGACTCCTGAATAACAGTTGTGGGCAGGAAAGCTGTTTCCCACCTAGCACTAGCTATGTTATTAGGCTAGCAGGGAAAGAGAGAGAGAGACACCATGTTACTCTCTGGATCTAACAACTTCTTCTATCATGCTAAGATAAAAACGTGTGAACATCCACCACATGGAATACAAGTTCTTTGTTTTTCTTTTCCTAATGAACTGTGCAAAGAATGCAACATAATTATGCTTTCAAAAGAAACTACTATGTTACCAGAGATACTAAAAAAAGCTCTGTTCTTTGGCTGGCACCCATCTCTGCAAATGCTGTCACAACAGTCTCCAAACTGTCACTTCAGCAACTGCCCCTCATGGGAAAAACATATCTCTTCCAATCAGACAAAATTCTAACTCCATGTTTGAAGAGTATAATTTGATCTTTTCTCTACGAACTCATTAACCACTTGAGTTTAATTATTAACATTTGCTTTTAAAATTCACTGAATTAACTACCAGTTGCGTGAGTGCTTTGGCGAGATGATGCCTGTTGCTGCAGTACCTGGGCATGTTACCAGGGGAGGTGGTGTGGTCCATGTCCACCTACGAAACTCCTTGGAACATCAAAGAGGTGTATCTTCCACCTCTGGATCTGCCGTCAGCTCACTGGATGACTCTGGGCAGGTTAACCCCTTTTGCTGTTCTTTCTGCATCTCTTTAGGATGATCAGGCCATCAAATGTTTGCTATTTGCATACCAACTCCCCAAATTTTTGCTTCACAGCAAAGGAATGGAACAAAAGTTCCTTTTTTGTTCCCAGATTTGACACATTTAAGCAGCCTTAAAAACAATCAGTGATACAAAGGAGCTGGCTGAAAAATAAACCCTTCCAAGTTCCCAGTGTCATAAGATATTTGCAGATGAATAAAGGCATAAACTTATGCAAGAACTTCTACATAACCTGTAATATCAGCCTGCACAAGACTCGGGGTTTTTTGTTATTTCTGCATTTAGTAAATTCAGGCGTTACATTACTCCTGAAGTCCTTCTGCTTTTACAAGCAGGTATGATTGACAGCCTCTAAATGCTCTGCTCTTCATAATAACCATGATTGACAGCCCCTTGGTGTATAGCCCAGTCAGCCCAACAATGTTATTGTTCTCTAATAATTACCTGATCATTCTGTTTTCACGTGATGCTGTTGGTTATAGTTCAGCTAAGGGAGAGTCCTCACAACTTCCCAAAAGCTTGTTTGATCTGTGTTGATCTGGGGCTGCCTGATTCTGTGGCAGGGCTGGGACTGCAGGCATTAGTGCCCAAGGTGCACTGGCTGTCAATCTACTGGTAATTGACGCTTTCCCTGGAAAACAGAACATATTAAAGCCCAAATACGAGACAATCTGTGTGTCATTTTGGCATATATCACTCACACCATTTTTGTACAAAGGGAAATGTTTCTTAACTTAACAGTCCCTGGAGCACAACAGCATAGCTAGTAGTCTGTATGCAATCGGGTCAGAGCCTTGCGTAGGATGGAGCCTGTAGCTGAGCTAAGTTCAGCACAGTTGATTACTTCCAAGCGGCTCAAGATGGAGCTTATTTAACTGCTGCTGAAAGCAGTGACTGAGAGTTTTCCATCTTACACAAAGATGCTCCTCAAGAACACTCAGCCCAGGGACCGGGTTGTGCGAGTCACTGGCAGAAAATCATAACCCAGTAGGGTCACTTTTCTGAGTATTTTCTGATAACTACAAAATGAAATGAACTATATTATGTTCTTTTTATATGAAGCAAATCAACCATAACATCGTGCACCAGAGAGTGACAATCTTAGTTAGAAAATGCTCTGCCCTTTTACCCTTGTACTAGGCATAAATCCAAGCTGGCATTCTCCTGAAGAATGAAAGCACCTTCTTCATCCCTGACTTGATTTGCAGCTGGGCTGGAAGCAGACAGGGCTCAGAAATGGAAACAGCATTGTTTTGAATTTTCAGCCTAGGAAGACTCAAGAATCTCCAGGATTTTTTGCACACCCATAAAACTGAACTTGGCAGAACAGCTTGAAGTCAAACAAAATGCTACTCCCACATCAGAGTAGTGTGGGGAGTGAACTTCACACTGGGGAACTCGATTGCCAATTTACCTATTTTTGATGCTTTGAGAATGTTCTTTCTTGATTGTGTTAAAAACCTCACAAACCCACCTACCCTGCAAGGAAGGAAAAAGAAAAAGATTTCACAGAATGGTTTGGGTGGGAAGGGATCTTCAAAGCTCATGTCGTTCAACTCCCTGCATTGAGCAGGGACATCGTCAACTAGACCAGGTTGCTCAGAACCAGCCTGGCCTGGAGTATCTCCAGGAATAGCTTTGAAAGTCTGTTATTATATTAAACCTAGTTACTCTTAAAGGACCAGCGCCTGAAGAAGTAAGCTCAGTCTGGAGCTTCCCAAACACTGTCAGCTCTGCATTGTGCTGCTGAAAAGAGTGAGCAGGTATCAGAAGGAGAAAGCTGAATGTCCTGGAATTCTGCTTTTTGAAACCAGAACTGTGGACCCTGAGTGCAGTTCTGGAGCTCACTTGTTTGGTTGCCTTTTCAAGAACTGGTCTAACATTTGGGCTGTGCACCAGCGGATACTGTGCGTCACCAAACATGCTACAGATCCAGGGCTTGGGCTTGCATACATAACACTGGAACATCAAGTTTTTTTGTTCACATTTACTGCAATTGAAATCAAGAACACAGTGCACAGATTGTATAGCCAAACGGGCTAATTCTGCTCATCATGAACATTTGTTCACACAGATTTAGGGGCTACATTGGGTCCAACTGAACAGTTGGGCCTTTATTCTTTGTTAATTTGTTTTCCAGTACTTCTGAATTTCACCAACATAGAACTGACCATTTCAGTAGTGTATTATCTATGGTCCTGACCCCAACCTCTAATTGCCCACAGAGCCAGCTCCCGTCCTGGAAACATACCCCGCATCTTCCAGAAGTTGGTTTCAGGATGATAAACTGTGTACAGAACAATGAATCATTACAATGACAATGCAGTGTCTCACTACAGATGGAGGGAACTACTCATCGCATACTAGATACAAAGTGGAGGACAAAAAATTCAGCCATATGTAACTTATGCAAACACCATGAAGAAGAGCTTAACCCAGCTTCTCACAGCTCTTAAGTCAATGGCATCTCTGACCTCTTCTTTCAGGATGTCTTACTGAATTCATCCCGCAATCCCTCACCTCCAGCTTGGGCTCAGAGACTCTTGTAACCCAGTGCAATCATTTTGGCATGCCCAGAATCTGTTTTGGCACCTAAAGCTCTGTTCCACATGCACACAAGCTCTGGTTGCTCACTAAAATGCATCAGAGAATGGAATAACCACCATACATGTAAGCCTTTCGTGGGGCACAGAGATGGTAGGGATGACCCATGCTTAGTACCTAGGGACCCACCTCACCACCAACAGCAAGAAAGAAGTTCCCAAACAGGTAGAGAGCAAACATTCTTCTCTGCTGTCTAAGCCACAGCGGTGTGTGGGACACAGGCACTGAAAACACAACATCTCCAAACCAGCAGAGATGCTGGTCTGCAGGGGGTAAGAGTCTCCTGTGCATCCAGAACTTGTTCTAATCTTTAATAACTGGAGTCCTTCTGGTGCTTCACACGAGATTCCCAGACATTTCCTTAGCACAGACCAACCCCTCCCAGCCACATTGCCCCCTGAGTCCTGCAATTCCTACACTTCACAGATGCAGGGTTTAGTCTTGGCCAATTCTGCCGCACCAAAGAGAAAGATGAAGAAAGTATTTAATGTATTTTTAGGATCAGAAATGAGCCAATTCTTCGGAAACCACCAGCTGTCCACAAACAAGCTGAAGAAAATCCTGCCTATGGAAGAAGTGTTAGCACCACCTCATAGCAAACAGCTACATAACTACAGTATGTGTTGTACTAGATAGATCAAACTCAGACAAATTAATGCTATTTTGAGGTTTCTTCTTTGCAGTGCATGGGATCATCTTTCACCTTTTGCTGTGCTTCAGTTCATGTGCCTCATCCTGCTCCCACTACTTCTACCCCGCAATCCCATAAAGCCCAGATGAAACTCCTGAGAGCAACAAATTAGATAAATTTATTCTTTCTTACTCAATAAAAGTTACTGATTCATCCACGTTTATTCAATACGTTCATGGTCCTCATAGGAGTTGTGATGATCCTCATTTTCTAACAGGGACATCTTCAGCACTGTTTCATGTTTCATTGTGGGAAAAAATTGAGTCCTGTCAGTTGAGGTAGTCTTAAATCTTGACCAAATTACTTTTGCCCTCTCTATTACATTACCAACAGATACACTTCCATCCTCTTCCCATTCATGTTTCCCTACAATCACGTTCTCAAACTAGATGCTACTGAACCAGAATTTATCTAATTTCCAATTTCACTAATAATTTATCAGATCAGCTAAATCAGTTTCATTTAGAATTATAGGCTTAGTTACATAAGACAGATTTTTCTCTCTATTAAAAATGTTAAGCTGCCTAAAAGGAGCTAATATACTAAACTTTAATCTCTGTTCAAAGTCCAAATATATTATTATTAAGAAGTAACCTTAAATTGACAAGAACAAGTTTAATTTTAGACACATCCTTTTAATTCAAAATTAATTAAACAAGAATGGAAGTAGCAAATTGTGTTATTGAGTATAACAGACCTTGCAAAATCAAACTAAAGCATTTTAACATTCTGGAGATGATGCCGAAACAAGCCTGGCTTTGGATCATCAAAAATGCTATGAAACATGAACATAATCTTGTCAACCAACAAGACAAAAGTTACGGTGCTGAAAGATGCAGAGACCTTCAGCTGCCTGAGTTTAGCTCCAGAGATAGGAATGTCACAGGAACCAAAGGACAGCAGTGGCAGCATCTGTCACCTGCCCCTACATGTTCTGATCTTCCGCACATGGGAAGGCAGACTAAATAACCACAAGAACAACTTCTGATACGATTTCTTGGAAGCAACATCCTTCCATCCCTACGGGTTTCCTAACTCTGAGGCAGCTCTGCAGAGAGCGAGCAGGTACAGCGTGCAACTGGGGAGCAAAGCTCCTTGGCTTCAGAGGGAGCAGCTTGTGCTGTTAGCCTGGGAGTCTGCAGCCTTGCCCCCCTGCTGTGCATCACTCCTACCCGAGCATGACCTCCTCCCGAGGCAAAAAATCACACCACTTGCTCATTACAGATTGTCACCTGACTGTTCAATCCCTATTTCTCTGCTTCAGATCACCAAGCAAAGCCAGGTACTTTGCTTCTTTCAGTCACTACTGACAACAGAAACACCGTGCTGGTTGGCTTGGTTCTGTGGACCATTTTTCCAGCCTAGGATTTTGGGGCATTTCAGCAAAGTGAAGGAGAACAGAGCGATGACGTTGGGTTTGTCCCATTTCCAGGCAGAGTGGCAGAGAGCCAGTTCCCAGAATTTTTCTGAGAAGCCAATTGATTCATGCTTGTCTCAGGTCCCAGTATCCTTGTGAGAAGCTGTCAGAGGGCAGCCAGAATAGTACAGTTGCTTCACCTCCTGCTGAACACTGAAAGAAAAAGCAACTGCATTTCAGTCACAAACAAAACCGCGGAACTGCCACAAAGAACCTTCCCCAAAGCTCAGACTGTACCCAGAAACACAGCAATCACTCAGTGCTACAGATCAACATGGCTAACCAGCTCATCCCCATGTCTTCATGATCCATGGGTTGGTTGGACCCAAGATACTGCTGGTGAACAGCACAGCAGGGTGGAGAGTCACACTGAAGAAGGCTCTCAACAAGATCCTCAGTAAGCCTTGCTTTAAACCAGGCTTCAAGGTGTCCCGTGGCCAATGCTGCCAACTTCCCTCTCACATACCCAGCCAACGGCATGCAAGCTGCCAAAATCAGAGAGGAAGAAAGAGCAAAACGGAGAACACCACGGCCTGGGTTTCATTTGGCTTTGCAGTCTTAGAAATGAGCTTGTGTCAAATACAGAGAGAAATGGGACTGTAATTTAGACATGTCTTTCTTTAAGTGAACCAATTTGCTTGACCATATTTCAAAGCATCTTTAAGACACCAGTATATGGGTATATCTTCACAGGCATAATTCTGCAGAAAGGCTGACAGCTAATTTAGCAGGACTCCATTCCAAGTTCTTACACAGCAACTCAATTATCTGCAGACTCTCAGACAGCCTTTCAGCCACACAAAGGCTGCATAACACGGGTAAACACACTGATATGCAATTTACAAGCAGAGAAATCAAGACCTACTAGCTTGGAAATAAAATCTGAGCTCCGCAGTGGAGCAAACAACACGCCCCAGCGGGGGCCATGCCTGGCTTCCCACTACAGAAAGCCTGGACTGTTACACTTGAAGTGTCCAAGCTTTTTGCTCAGGCACAGGAGTGAAGCTCACCCTTCCGCATCAACTGGACCTTTCTGATAACCACTCTGCTTGCAAGGCTGGAAATAGTTACAGAAAGGCAGAAAATAGAGGGAGATGATAAAATTAAGATAGTCAGGAATGTATTTCACAGAACTTCCATGCTTCAGTGCTGTTCCATCAGATAACCGGGGGACAGCTTTAGGCATGTTTTGGACTGGTTATTCATCATGCCTGAAATTTATCATTTAGAAGCTGTATCAGTTTACCAGCCCAGCTCTTTTAAATTCCATCCCTTCACTTCCTTTCTCTTCCCTTCTCTTCCCCTTCCTTCCTTCTTTTTCAGCTGCGATATCCACTGTCTAATAACCGAGTCGAATCAGTTCACTAATGGGTTCAGGAAAGGCAGGATTAATGCAAGAGAAGTGCTGGGAACATCCAGCTGTGAAGGCAGGGTGGAGGATCCCAAGTAGGACCACTCCTCTCAAGAGCAGTTGGATGCTCAGCAGTTAACTGAGCAGAAGAGCTCAATTCATCTCATGCAGCTTCAATGTAAATTGAGTATCATTGCTGTCCTATGCAGCCAACATGGAAAGATATTCTCTACAGCTGCCTGACACAGACTAAGCTAGATGCCTGAATGTCTGAAAACCATGTGATGGGTCATGGGCCATTTTAGTTGTGAATTGAAAGCAACTGTAATGTCTGAGACAGTTTCTTCAACGCTCACAACTGAATTCAAATTGAAAGCAACAACCAAGAGGCTCAAGCCTAAGCGTCTCTGCCTGAGGCAGTATTGATCTATTAACTAAAGGATAAGGTGGAACACATCGTATCTCAGGAAATGCATTTGTTCCAAAACACATTAAGACTGTCAACGTTTTATCTTGAAAGTTTACAGCACGACCCACAAACCGAAACCACTGCCATGCCATGGCACGCAGTAAAACTGCTTTAACACTGAGGGCAATGCTATAGAGAGGAAAGACACAGGGCCAGCACCTGAAATAAAACCCTTCTGGGGCTGGAATCACAAGGGATTAACTTTTATAGTTTATGTGATGTGAGAAGTTCAGATTAGAACACAATGTTCCTTCTGGCATAAGAAAGTCCTGTTTGACTCTGCTGCGTACAATCTATGACCACTGTTCTTCGTTTCTCCATCACCTCTGTAAATGCATACGTACATTACAATGCTCATTCACCCCATGCCCACCACAGGGAGTTCTTTGGCCAAAACTGCTTCTAGAGCTCCATGGGAACAGCACAGGGACAGAACTTGGGTATGGAGAAGAGCTCTGCTGTAAAGGCAGCACAAGGCTTTGGCAATCAAAATACATCTTGTACTACAAATTGGTACTTGGCTACATCTTCTAATTAAGGAAAACATCTATAGTAAATAATTACTTGGTATTCCAGGATAAAACTTGCTTGTTCTATTTAAAGCAACATCAAAAAAGAACAAATCAAGGCCTAACCAAAAATGCAGCGCATTTTCTATGCAGGAGAATAAAGTTTTTTGCTCAAAAGCATAGAATACTACTAAACTAGAAGAGGTATATTCAAAAGACATCTATATAGGCAGAAGTTGCATCATCCATAGTTAAAACAGCTACAAATTATATGGTACGTGGACTATTAAGTTCATGGCAGCAGTATACTACTGACTGCCCAAAGAATACATTTCGCTCTCTAGGAAATTCAGTAAATAACTGTTCATATAAAACTGTGGTTTATATTTTCCCATGAGAAGCCAGGAGTAGCCAATACCAGTGTCATGGTGGTAAATTAGAGAAATCCTCAAGTAACCTATAGAAATCTTCCAATCCTTCTTCAGAAAATGCCCTGTTAAAACTATTGGACTCATTGTCAGCCAGTGCTATGAATACTAAATTTTAGAGTTGAAAAAGCAAATTAGTGAGAGAGGAAAAATCCATTCAGGGCTGTTAAACAGATCTGACTTAGGGAGTCCCTAAGCATGAATTGCTGGAGCCTGGGAGACTACAGGGCTGTGTGCTTGCCCTTGGCGCAGTGCTAAGCCAGCTGGAGGTAGTGCTGGAAACAAGACACTGAGCTGGACGGACCTTTGGACTGACCCAGCAGAGACACTCTAATGCCAAGAGCCCACAAGCGAAGAAATGGGCAACTCAATTATGATGCTTTAATATGCAAACAGCCGGATTTGGTACTTGTATACAGTCTAATGAAGGAAAGGGAAAAATGCATGCCTGTTACATGCGGTAGAGTTCACCACAGCTGAGAACAGAAGCACTCTCTGGACATTTCAACGACACCTTCTTGCTGCTGCACCCAATTTATGATGCTAAACATTTCACGATCAGAAATCAGGACATGCAGCAGGTGACAGGGTTTTTTGGGGTGCGTAGGGTGGTTTTTGTTGTCTCAAAGAAACTAAACAAGCTGACTGAAGCCAAACCAAATCAGAACCCCAAATCTGTAATTTCTCTCCCTTCCCAGGGGCAAATAATTTGGTCTCCTGATAAGAGGAGAAAGTCCAAATTCTCCATCTGAATGTAACAAATGATGCTTGGAGACCACAAGATGAAGCTCACTCAATAGTGGAAATCTGTTGTGATCAGTGCCCTGGGGAACCACTCAGCCTGCTCTCTGCATGGTTCAACTCCCTCACCACAGGCTGGAAGCCGGAGAACAATCCATCCTGCTGGGTGTGATATTTTTCACTGCTCTACAGTTCAACTCCTTGGAAGCTTATCTTCCCCATTGATGACTGCTTCAGTGACCTTGGAAAACGTAGATAGAGATTATAGTAGCAGAATACTAAAAGAACTATTGCTTTTATTATCCTACTATTGGGAAGCTGATTAAAAGCACATATCCTTCCACAAACTACCCTGGGCATTAGCACTCTCAGCTGTCTTCTTACAAAAGGTCACCGAGCAGGATATTAAATGCAACCTTAAGTATTGAGAACTCTCCCATTCCAGCACAGATGTCCTCATGGCAAACGTCACAGGGAGCCGTCTGCCCCTCGCCCAGGAGTCCTTTTTTCCTTCTTATCAAACACAACCACAGCAACTTGGATTTTCACAAGAAAACCTCGTGTCACCAAGAGCTGAGGAGCGGTGGTGGGTGATGGAGAGCTGCGTAATTCAGCCAGATCTCTTGTTTGTGACTGTCCCTGCGAGCCACTCCACCAGGCCACAGTGAAGACACCGGCTCAGTCCCCAAAACATCTTCCTGCTGTGTGTACAAAGCCAAAACAACCGTGCGAGAACCACCGGAGATATCACCTCGTGTTTTCCCAATGACAAACTAAGGACATTTTGCAAGGTCTGAAGACAGAGCCTTTAGTATTTTCCCATGATTAAGCAAGCTGTTTTCTTGTGTCATGCTTCATGTAGCTACCAGCTGCTTTGGCATGAGGTAGAATCACCTCATGCCTCCTCCTACCACGTGGAAATGGCAAGGCATGGGCCCTGATACATTCAATATAGAATAGAATCATAGAATCAACCAGGTTGGAAAGAGTTCTAAGTTCATCAAGTCCAACCATTGCCAAGGCCACCACTAACCCATGGCACTGAGGCCTCTGCTCCACAATGTGTGAACGCTTGCAGGGACGGTGACTGCAGCCCTGCCCTGGGCAGCCTGTTCCAATGCCTGAGCACCCTTTAGGTGGATAAATTCTTCCCAATATCCAGCCTAAACCTCTCCTAGTGCAGCTTGAGGCAGTTTTCTCTTGTCCTATCTCTTGTTACTTGGGAGAAGTGATAGGACTTCTCCTCCTCACTCCATCCTCCTCTGTCCAAATGCATGAGTTAATCTGAAGTATAAAAGAAGCGAAGTATAAAAGAAGCTAAAGATTCCCCCAAACCCAGAAAGAGGTCAGACAGGGAGAATCTGCTTCCAGTCTGCCTTGCATGTATAAAGTAGCAGTTACAAAATCAGTGCATGTAAGAATAGGTTGCACTGGTCATCTCTCTAGGCACCTAATACGGTCACACATCTCCTTTAATGTCCTAGCTTTTACTTCATATGTGTTAGCAATGCAGATGCTGGAACACTGGGTGTTCAACTGAGGGTAAGAGCAGATTGCCAAATAGATGCAAATAACTCATCACAGAGGCTGAAGCTATTTTCTCAGACGGCCTCTACCTCTCCTTGTAATAAATCACTGGTTTATGGAAGAATCCCCAACAAGGTTACAGAGCACCACGAGTCAACAGCATTGCTGGGAATAAAACCAGGTGAGGGTCAGCTGTTTTCCTGCTGGTATTGGCCCAGAGAAGCAAAGGAGTGCTGCTGGCTGTATCATTATGCAATGGAGATAGCCCACCTTTCTGCAGTCATCTGTGGGTGTCAGAAGAAGCTAAGAATAAACAAGGAAAAGCCTCTGGAAAGGTGTGATAAGAAGTGAGCTGAAAGAAAGATCTCTCAAGATACAGCATGCATACCCTTGCTTTCGCTTAAAACACACACTTATCCAACCCCTGCTAGATGACTGCAGATGATAATCACATATTGCAGCTACAATTACTGATTAACCTATCCAGGAAGTGCTAAAACAAGCAGAGGAAAGTAGATGCTCGGAACAATAGTTACATCCCTGTACATACAGGGTACACTAGAGTTGCCAAGCTTAAGAAAATAGGTAGGTGCCCCCACCTGCTCATTACAGGGAGTTGTGAAGCAAATTGCAGCATTTTAAATCCTGCTTATCCACAAGCTGGATAAATTGAGATTTCTTTCTTTCTTTTAATAGCTTGCCTCAAAAGAACACGCAAGCATATCCAGCAGAGAAAGCAGGTCAGCATTGACCTCTGTGCAGAAGGAGAGCTGGTCAATAAACAGAAGCCAATTAGGACATAATTGTGCATTCCTAGTTGAGAAGCTACTAGGCAGAAGAGAAAGGAGAGAAGAACATGACTGCCCAAGTATGACCAGTCTTGCCAGCACAGGCTGGGGCAAATCTGCTGTTGTGAATGAGATGCACTTCATGTCCTTGCCTGCAAACTGAGGACAATCAGACCCTGGCAATTAAAAAAGTAAACCTGGGTTTGTGCCAGCTTCAAGCTTCTTGTTTTCCTTGTTAATAAGAGCAAGAAATTTCCTTGCTCTGAAAACCTCTGTAATTCTGTAAACTCCTGTAAGTTGGTGAAAGCCGGGATTTCTGATGATCTCCTGAATTAATGGGGAAGCTTTGGGGCAGTCCAGCAGGGAAATTAGTACTTAAACTGTACACACCCAGGTCAGGATTCACAACGAACTGTTCACTCTTCTGAGACACACGATGCCTGCTTCAGAATAAACCGAGGAGTCCTGCGCTTGGTCCCACTTCCTCTGAGCACAATGGAATTACACCAAACCAGAATCTGATAGAACAAGATTGGAAGCAAGCCCAGGTAATAAAGGGTCAAATGAAATCCAATGAAAAGTTGACCTTTACTTTGTTGCACCTGAATTTTTGCAAAAGGAAAAAATCTGAATGCCTTTCAAAGGACAATGCAACGTGTGATCCAACCCACTTGTACCTTTTTAGACTGCCCCCAAACCCTGAATATACCCGTCCATTGAAGTGTCTAACACCAGCAAGAATCAAGACCAGCAGAAGCCAAATTTGGATGGAAATCTCTCTTCTGGAAGTCACTGATGCTGACTTCTTGCAATATGAGCAAAGCACCCATAGGTAGAAGAAGCTTTTAATTAAATGCAGCAGGAAAGAGTTTCAATAAACTTTATTTCCAGGGTTAAAAAAACCCCAAACAAGCAAAGAGCTGCTCAGCATAAGAAGTAAGGGTCTTTGTTACGGAGCAAAACGACTCCTCATGTTCCCTCTCCCCAGAGAAATAAAGCTCTGTAAACGCTGAGCACATTAATAATGTGCGCCCTCCTGGTGCTCTGATTGACTTGGCCTCGTGTCAGTAGGGGGCTGGAACGAAGGAAGGGTGCAAAACCAACCTGAAACTGAGCAGCCCATTTCCAGGCACTACTGCTGGGACCAAGAATAACCACTGGTAGGTATTTAGCTCATGGCATTCACAGTGGACAAGCAACAGCCACCCTGCAGCTCACACACTTTTCGAAACACAAGAGAGAGGGGGTTGGAACTGGATGAGCTTTAAGGTCCCTTCCAACACAAACCATTCCATGAGTCTATGATTCTAAGACAAGGGAGAACAACGGGGTCTGACTGCAGGTTCAGGAGGCATTTATTGAGTCAGAAGGATGCGATTTCTCCAGTAATGTGCTTATCACACTTAGGATCTGCTTTTGGCAAAGAAGAGCACTGCAAAGATTCCCTGAAGACATAAACCTAGACCTTTCATGATTTGAAAACAGGGCCTGTGCTTTCCTTGTTCTGCTCTACCCTAATAATGCAGCTGGTTCTATGTAATGGGTCGCAAAAAAGAAACTGGGAAACCTGTGAGTGTTACATGGAGAAAAAGGGGTTAGCATTTCCAGCTTGCTTTTCCCTAGAAACATCAGTTTCCTACCACCATTGCTTGGCAGAACACAGGAATCTTCGTATACTGAAGCAACTAATGATGGCTCAACAATACATGGGAGCCTGAGAATAGGATGGGAACAGATAAGGAACCTCAGATCAACCTTACAAGCATCAGAAATAGGTTCTGTAGGCAAAGAAGCAATAAATATGTTTACTGGGTTTTCCCTTGCACTAATCCATATTGTTGACTGGAAAAGAAAACTCCCACTGTTTTCCCTTGGGTTTAATAAATGACTCGCATACCAGCTAGAAGCTTTCAGCAGCACTTCACTGAAGAACAAGGACTGGGCTCATGGACAGTTTTAACGCTTACAGAAAAAAGAGGCCTCACTCTTTCTAGCCATCATGTTCTCAGGAAGTCACTGCCCTGCACAGCTCAGCCTAGGTGCACAACCTGCTCAGCCTTGGCTTCAGAGCAAACCAGGAGTTGGACATGGGCTGGTTTATGATGGGTATGTTTTGAATTCAAGGAAATTAATGTTTCCCCCTGAAAAATTCTCATCCTTCATCTGTATTTGAATTCACAAATGGTTCCTGATAGAAATAACTTGTTGATTAAGTCATCAAACAAAGTGGTCTCTGGCACTGGTAGCAGCGAGGCAGCAGCTGTTTCTAAGAGCAATTGTACATCAAGTGCAAAAGCTGGCAAGCTCCCAGTTAACATTTAGTTACCTGACCAGGTGATCCTTTTCAGGAGCAAGAAACGTGGAGTCAGCAGGAATTTTTCTACCCAAAGTAGCCAGAAGGAAAGGAACCTCTGCCTTTCCATTCATTATTTAATATACTTGATGCAACCCTTATGTTCACAGTCTGCAGCTACACTGAGAAACATAAGTGATCCAAAACCTCCAAGGACCTTAATCGTTACAGAACACGCAGGAGGAACTTGTTGACAACAGCAGCAGTACTTTCAATCTGCTAGCACTTTCAGAGACAAATAGCTCTGCATAAAACTCAACTAGAGGAGGCTTCCCCTCCTCCTGGTCTCTGAACACTGACACTGGGACATCCTACCCTACACTCACCGGGTGATGGCAGTGGGTAAGTACTATAGATGATCACATGGAGCACACTGGTAGGAATGGGGGCCTTTTCTCTCCTGAGAGAAGTATGAAGCAATTCTACAGCCACCATCACAGGCAGAAATGCTCCCCCAGAGACAGCGCATGTGTTTCTTTACAGGGTTTTTACTGCTAAACAGTAGCCATGGATTTTGCATGGCAATAGTTACTCTCTCCAAAATGATGAAGCTTCACTGCAAAATCTACAGCAATAATGCGTTGTCAAGGTTTTTCTTTTTTGTTTCTCCACCAGGAAGTTATTGTCTCACAAATCTGTAGGCAAATTCTAACAAATCATTCCCACCCCTGCCAGGAAAGGCAAACCAAATGTCTTCCTTGAGCAGAACTTGCACAGAAGCCTCTGCATCCTCTTTAACGCCATTCCTGGAATAAACATATTTTTGAAGTTTGTTCTTTTATGGACTTGTCCAAATACTGGGAATTTCTCAAACCCCAAGGTAAGAGTCTGCCCTTCGAAACACTCACCAGCTACTTCTGCTGCCAACACCAGCACCCACCACTGATTCTTGTCCTATCTCTTCTTGAGGAGTCTCTCTCAAAGTAAACTCTGGCTACTTGGATCTGCTGCTGCCAAAACCTCTATGGAATCAAGGATTTGTTGACAGAACTAGCAGCCATACACACAGCAAAAACCATCCCTTCTCTACCTGCATCAGAGGAGGTGCGGCAGGAGTCTGCAACTTCACATACAGAAATGGGAAGGCAAAGTTTGCTGCCCTGCCAGCCCCATGGCAACAACATCTTCCTCACTTCCCAATGGTTTTAGCTGCATCAGTCTATAGGGAAATGCTCATAAAATTGTCTGTGCTCAATGTCCAGCTCTGCAGTGCCAGTCTCAAATCACAGCATTTCTAATGCAGGGTCACGGAAGAGGATGCAAACCCAGCTCAGTCTCCTGCAGTTGCAGGGAAGAAGAAATGTTGGCAATAATGGAAAGTCATCATCAGTATTACTGTGATGAAATGTTTGTACTTACTGCACTGGCAATTTTTCCAAATGGGTTGGCTTAGAGACAAATCTCTTGCACTGATTACTAAATTATTTTCTTTACAGAGGTCTAACAGGCTCTGTTTTCCAGATGAATGGCCTGAAGCCACTTGTTTCAGAGTTTCAATCCCCTGAGATTCACCTTGGACAGTAAAGAAATGAGACAGACAAACACTAAAATGCTCTCTGTGTGAACCAGCAGTGGCTTGGCTGATGAGAACACTTTAGGTAAAGTACCTTTCAATTTAAAATAAAGACAGAGATGAACTGCGGCAAGTTAAAAGACACAAGAAGTCAGAGGCAGCATTTGCTAACAAAGCATTTTAAACCGACTAAACCCTCCTAAAAAAACCCTTGGCTTCACCATACCTCATCTCATCTCCACTGGGAGAGCTGCCTTGCCAGGCAAATTCAGGGCAGTGGGCTGGCATTGCTACTTTCCCAATCCAGTCAGCCCACCTACAGCCAGACTCCTGGGCTGTCCCCTCCTCACTGCCTGCCCCCAGGGAGCAGAATCCTTCTTATCCAAACAGACAGTAATGCAGTACTGACAGGCTGAGAGAGCGGGGCTGGGGCAGCCTGGAGAAGAGAAGGCTCCTGAAGGGGAGACCTGAGAGCAGCTCCAGTGCCTAAAGGGGCTGCAGGAAACCTGGAGAGGGGCTTGGGACAAGGGTCTGTAGGGACAGGCCAAGGGGAATGGCTTGAACCTGCCAGAGGGGAGACTGAGATGAGCTCTTAGGCAGAAGCTCTTCCCTGTGAGGGTGCTGAGGCACTGGCACAGGGTGCCCAGAGAAACTGTGGCTGCCCCATCCCTGGCAGTGTTCAAGGCCAGGTTGGACACAGGGGCTTGGAGCAAGCTGCTCCAGTGGAAGGGGTCCCTGCCCGTGGCAGGGGTTGGAGCTGGAGGAGCTTTAAGGTCCCTCCCAACACAAACCATTCCATGATTCCATGGTTCTATGACTTGCCTGGCATTTATTTATCAAGACTTACTTTTTTCTTGGAAGAGGGCACCTTTGCTCAGCGAGGGCAGCTCTTCGCAGCCTCCTGCACATCTGGTGTGTGATGGTGCAGCTGAAGAAGGGAGAGCCCGTCAGGGACAGGGCAAGTACCCCACGCTCACCCAGTACCAGCTAGACCGGGCAGCACGGCAGGAAACAGCAAAGTTCAGCCCCTCTGGAAGCTGCTCCACAGAGGATTTGAGGCCAGGATATGGTGATGAGCTAGGACAATTTGCTCTGCTGTGACTCAGGGTCTTGCTAGCATGCCTTCAGTGGGCTCCTTCCAAAGCACTCTGCTCTCGTGGATGGCACCGAGCTGAACTGCTCACCAGGCAGGAGGCTCAAATATGCCAGTGAGACCTTCGGGGGAAGAGAGAGAAAGGGAGGAATGAAGAACGATGCTCATGCTTGAAACTGAAATCTTGTAGCTTCTACACAGCACATTTCAAACAGCCCCAATAAATGAGTCCATTAGATAATGTGCTATTAATTGGACGCCTTGATCAGCTGTGGCTTACTCAGAATTTGTGCTGGTTTTAGTATTCTATCACCAAACATAGTTCTGGGTAATTCAAGCCTCACAATACCAAGCAAAAACTGCCCATAATTAACAGCTTCAAACTCAAGCAGCTGTCATCGTACAAACACCAGCAAGAGCTCGCACCACTCCGCACTCCCCTTTACGTGGTCATTTAGCCTGGTTTACATCTGAATTTCTTCTCTGGGCTCAACCGATGCAAGCTCTCCCTGGTTTGAATTGCTCCCCTGACACACAACAAACCAGCTCCAGACAGGAAGTTCTAATCTGTCACCAAAGTTTTCCGGCAATCAGACCCCTAAGCATTAACTTTGGTAATTGAAGTATCTGATGAATCAGCAGAAGGGAACATAACAGCATATTTCTGTGCAACAGGGAGAACTTTACCTTCTGCAGGCCCTGGTGGACTATCAAAGCCAGTATAGCGTGTTGCATGACGTTGCAGCATCCCAAGGCTAGAAAAGTAAGTAATAGGAGTCAACCACAAAGGGAAACAAATTCAAAAGATCATTAAAAAGCCTCACAAAATTAAATAAATACATTAATTGCTTAAAACCTCTATGAAAAGAGCAGTTGGATTTTACTGTCGTAGTTATGATATGGCTTCAGTAATCAAACCAAAACTTGGCAGGCTTCCACCCCTGCTCATATTCCCCGGTTATGTTTACAGCATCATCAGACACCCGTCTGAAACCTCAGAAAGAAATGAAAAACCAGCCCAAAGCAGGAGCAGCACGGAAACAAGAGCATCGTGGAGGCACTGACATCTATCAGCATGGAAAAAAGGGGAGAGTTCTGAATGTACTGATCTCAGCTAAACCACAGACCTACTGTCCTATCAATATACCAAGTACCAAGCCATCAGGGCCCTTGGAAGAGGGGAGAAAGACAAGTGTCAGGCACAAGAAACTTGCACAGTGTGTTCCTGTAGAAGAGGATGCTGTGGTGGAACAGCCATTGCGTGTTTTTGGCTCTGCATCATTGCCTGTTTCTAAGTACCACAAAACCTCTGTCTTTAAAACGTTGTTTTTCCAACAAAGTGCCTCTGAACTGGTAACTCCTTCACCAGCCACCTCCAGATACGACAATGCTGGTCAATGAGAAACTGAACGTGCCCCAGCAGTGTGTGCTCACAGCCCAAATCCCCTGTGTGCTGGGGTGCATCCCCAGAGCGTGAGCAGCAGGTCGTGGCTGGGGGTTGGAACTGGATGAGCTTCAAGGTCCCTTTCAACCCAAACCAGGCTGGGATTCTGTGATTCTCTGACATAATTTACATTGTAAACAGATCACAAATCCCAGTGAAGAGTTTTCTGTGCTACCAGGTTGAGGCCAAACGCACTCACCTTCAAGGCCATCTCGGCATGCAACAACTACCCAGATTAGCCCATGACAACAGACTGCAGCAGCTGCTTTGAGGCTAAGACAAGTGAATCCCCCCAGCCCTCAGCATCAGCACTGCACCATTCCTCCTCTTGTATCTTTCACAAAATGGCCTATCAGGGATGCAGTTTCCAAAGTCCTGCTGGTGACACACAGCTAGGGGAAACAGAGAACTTACAGTGATTAGAGCAGATTGGATTTATAGACTAAACAAGACAGATGATGCAGTGAAGCAAGGAATGAAATGCAATGAGGCCAAGGAAAAATTAAACACAAGCCATATTCCAGCTTAAACAGCAGTCTAAAAACAGACAGGAAATAGAATCTAAAATAATTCACATAACATTTAGCAGCATTATAAGCGAAAACCAGAAAAGATCTTGCAACTCTGACAGACTTCATAACACAGAGTGAAAACCAATGGGAGTCAGTAAGGCAAGTTAAGAGCGGCTGTTGAAATACTTGTATGAAAGGTTTGAACCCAACCCTGAGAGATTTCACAGGTATCAAGTTATTTGGGCAACGTTAACAGCATGTTCAGTCCTCCTAAAGCCTGTAGGATCCAATCACCCTCAGGAATGTGACAGAAACGCAATAGTGAAGGGTTCTCCCAGAATGAAAAGGTGAAGCAGGGAACGAAACCGGCTTTGAGGAGAACAGCAGAGAGGAGCCAAGAGTTTGAACTTGTCCCTGGAAAAGCCTTGGAGTCTGGGACTCATGGCTGAACCAGACTGAAGACAATGCTGTGTCAAAGGATACACTGGTTTAACCAAGACAATATTGCAATAGATTTTAATGCAGAGAACTCCTTTACAGACAGGAACATCCTTAAACTGTAAAGGCTCACTGTACATACAGCATCACAATGGATCTCCTCAAACCCAGCAACTCATTAGCTGTGCTCCTGACTAGTTTCTTAATTGGGCTCAGCAGTAAAATCATCATTCAGATGTGAGCAGTTCTGCTGCTCAACCTCTCATTTTGAAAGCTTAAACAAATTCCATAAATATTTAAATTAAATATAATCTGCATTTGCTTAGTGGTTTTCATTAAGAATTAAGTCACCATTCCCCTGAAATGTGTAAATCTTTAAAGCCAGAGCAGTAGCAGGATAAAGCCAGGGCATTTCAGATTCTGTACCATTATGAACACATTTCTCAGTGCACTGCAGGCCCAGTTTGGTGCTGGAGTTGGGCTGGGGCACAAGAACTCAGAATCAGCTTTACAAAAACCCCCAAAAACTACAAAACAGTTTAAAAACTTCACTTCAAACTGCCGAGACTGAGACACAGACACAGGGCTTTACTCAGGGGGTTCTCCACGTCTATTTCTATTTCAAGCCTGGTTTCTCTAGACCTTCCTTCGCAGTCAAAACCCTAAGCCTACGACTCTGAGTCCACTGATTTCTTCTGGGTCTGATGAAGAAGCCTCACACAGGTGTCTATGGCTGTAGGAAGAAAAGGCCCCTATGTTGGCTTCACACCATTCTTTTGAAACAAGTTAAGTTACAATTCTGTTTCAGGCAAATATTTATTATTCGCATGAGGGTCCAGTATCTGAATTCCACCCAGCGACTCCCCAGGTAGACCAAAGGAGTAGCCCATCCACCTGAGAGCATGCCCCCAGCACACCAAGCCGGCTCCGAGGATGCCCATTGCAGAGCATCCTCCTCAAGCTCTGTGTGAATGAAGGAGGGAGGAATCATAGAATCACAGAATGGTTTCGGTGGGAAGGGACCTTCAAAAGTCATCCAGTTCCAACCTGCTGCAATGAGCAGGGACATCTCCAACTGGACCAGTTTGCTCAGAACCACATCCAGCCTGGCCTGGAATGTCTCCAGGGATGCAACACCCACCTCTCTGGGCAACCTGGGCATTTCCAACCCCACCACAACACAGCCAGAGAAAAGGCATCCCATCACAAACACGTCTGAGAAGGAAAAAATTACATGCAAGACACTGGATGGCAACAAATGAGCTGTCTGTAGCCCAGGACTGAGAACAAAACCATTACAGAGATTTAATTAGAAAACTAGCTATTAAAGTAGACTGCAGTTGTTTAATAGTAGTTTGTCAGTGAACTAATGTAATTAACTGTTGGACAGAAACGGGGGCAATACAGTGGTTACAGAAAAAGTAACGAGAGAAGAATGAACTGCAAAAGTTATAAATCACAGACTCAATTGCAAGTCTTGCTCTCTTTTAGCCCACAAACCATTTAAAAAGCTTCTTCTATTTGTTCTAGTCACTGAAAGTATGAAATATGATGACTGCAGCCCTGCCCCGGGCAGCCTGTTCCAATGCCTGAGCACCCTTTGGGGAAGGAATTGTTCCTCAGCTCCATCTAAACCTGCCCTGGTGCAGCTTGAGGCCGGTTCCTCTTGTCCCGTCCCTTGTTCCTCGGGAGCAGAGCCCAGCCCCTCCTGGCTCCATCCTCCTCTCAGGCAGATTTTACTAACTAAAGCACAGGAAAATTATTATTTTACAGAAAATGGCTTTCAATTTTCCTTTGAATGGCTTCATGGCACATAAGAAACAGTAAAAAGAGAGCTGCGTATCTCCAGAGGCCTGACTTTAAACCTCGAACTCGTAACCAACCGGACACTTGCTGATCTGGGATAAAACCAACCCAGAACAAAACGCCAGCTCAACACCCCACAACAGCAATTCCCACACACACTGAGAAGAGGGCAGAAGATTTACCCTCATTTTGATGAGAAAGGGCACAATTTTGACACAGAGCTGCCTGTTCTCCAGCGGACACTGAGCAACTCAGAGCAGCACAGACCAAGAGAGCGTTTTCAACCTGCCATCCACCTAACTTCAATCTCTTTCACCAGTTCAACGGGTGACATCCAGAGTCCCATTAAAAAGTCCACGTGTGCAGTTTCAAATCTGTAGAATTTCTGGAACACTCTTAGGAAAGAAAATAAAGGGCAGCAGAGCTAAGAGTGAAGGATGAAGCTTTTCCACAGCCAGAAAGAGTGGACAATAACATTCTCCACCATACTCAAGTTTCTCATCCAGTGGAAGTTGGCCCCATGCTAAGATCACCTTGGGTGCAAAGCGGCAGATGCTGTGCCACCAAGGTAGGGTACAGCAAACACATAAAACCCACAGCAATTCTAAACAGCCTCAGCTTTGCCCTGTCATTTTCCTTTGCACTGCAGTCCTTGGCACAGAGAATGAGACAGATGCAAGCATCACCTTTCGTTCTGTCCCTCAGACACTTCTCCTCTGACAAAGCCTCCAATTAGCATTCCTGTTCATTATCCAATATATCACTCATCCTAATTCTAGTGCAGCCAACCAGTTCCTCCCCAGATTAGAGGAAAGTTAATGACACTTTCTGTTACTACCAGCTTTGCATAAGAAAGGGGGTGGATTTCTCAAATATGAGGAGACAACATTCCCTTCCTGAAACGTCTTGGAGCAGAAGACTTCCCTTCTTCACCAGTGAGGTTCACCTGGACTGCCAGGTCAGGAGATGCTTTCTCTCCCTGACACATGTTTATCTTATGGCCAACAGAGAAGTGGCCCAAGTGTCTTTCCCTCTGTCCTCTTCTGTAACAGAGCTAAAAATCGTCCCTTGAAAACATGGAACCAAATCCACATGTGAGACAGCGATTTGCTTTGGTGCATGTTGGGGCTTTTTCTCCTTTCCCTTAGGCCAGGTAGTCAGCCCATGAACCACACACCAGCCCCAGGATCAGCACAGGTGGAAGGAAGGGGAGCTGCTGCTCTGGAGTACGGAAAGGTGTGAGCAGCATCAGCTCCGCACTGCATCTCCAAAGCACTGCAAGCTGAACCCAACATGGGCACCTAAAGCGCAGAAAACATCACAGGAAACACTATGCAGATCAGAAGTATCTAAAGAGAACTTTGACCTAGGAGCCACTGACTGCATCCAAAGTATTCCCATGTAAGTAACTGATGTTAACCCTACTGCATAGAGTCATAGGATGGCCACAGTTGGAAGGGACCTAAAAGCTCATCCAGCTCCAACCCCTGCCACAGGCAGGGACACCTTCCACTGGAGCAGCTTGCTCCAAGCCCCATCCAACCTGGCCTTGAACACTGCCAGTAACAGTTGACACTGGCTGTGTCATCACAGTAACTTCCAGTGTTGCTGTGTTAATAGCAAACCCTCATTAGCAACTCTACTTTCTCCTAACTTTTACATTTCTTATTTATTAGATGGTTCATTTTAACTGCAATTTGTGTCAAACTCCTTCTGGATGAAAGCTGGAATTCCATTAAGAATACAGAAACAAATTATTGTAATAGGTGCACTGGCTACAAAACCATCAAACATGATTTGCATCTAAATGGGAGTCATCATATGAAGAAAATTATCGCCATAATTAGTGACTTGAGCCAATTGTTGCTGATCATAATATGATCAAAGGGCTAGAAAAGACCTTACCTCACCCATACCTCTGCCTAAGAACAGATTGATGATAGATGCTCTTCTGAATTAAAAGTTTGCAATTAAACATCATTTCATGTGTTTAGCCAGAGAATTCCCTGGGTTGCAGCTTTCTTTACATGTTAATAGGAAATGTTTAATGTTTAAATATTGGGTCTATGCAAATCTAAGATATCACGATGGGTTTAGATCTTAATATTAAACAATGAGATGTGATTTTAATTCTGAAGCGGATTATTTCATGTTTCGGTTTCAAACAGACAAACCAAGTTTAAGTTAAAAAGACACAAAACCCACACCACTTCAGGCCCCTGGAGATGGAACCCAAGTGAAGGATGATATCAACAAGAACAAGCACACTTAATCCCCAATGGCTTTGAAGCAGATGGGGCAGGAAATGTAGTCCAGCACCCCCACACAACCAATTCACAGGAGCAAACAGGAGACAGCACCTGCGCTGAGCAGGAAGTTGGGCACTTCTCGGATCATCACTAGGCTCAAACCCACTCCTTCAGTCCCTGTTTCTCACTGGATCCCACTGACCTCCTTGCTGAAGTGGTAAAACTCTCTGCGTGCCACTTGCCCTGGCTGATTTGCCACATCAACACTGCTCAGCATCACCAGCGTGACCCGCGCCGGTCTCAGGAGGATCCATGATGCTCGGAAGTCTTATCCCCCTCCGCAGGTATGCCATCTCTCCAGCTGGCAGTGAAGGCCATAGGCCAGCACATACAGGGGAGCCCAGGAGAGAGCTCCTCGATCCCCATGCAGCAAAGCACCACCCTGCTCACAAACCTGCCCAGAGCTCACCCAAATGCCAGCTAAACCCAAGCCCTGTGACAAAGCTGGGCTGTGAGCTCAGCTCCGGGGTGCCATGGCCATGGCTCAGGGAGCTGCAGAACTGCAAGGTCTGGCTTAAGTTTTGAGCTTTAGTTCGAACAGGAATTGGCCTTTTTTGAAGCCCATAAAGATCCCTTTTGGCTCTAGGCTCTCTTAAAGCAAGCATAAATCGTTAGTGTTTTGTCCTGGCACCAGGCTTTATACTTACTTTGTGTTACCATGAATGACTGCCAACAGGGAAGAGAGAGAAACTTGTATCCATTAGCCATCCTTTATTTTTTCATGATCTTCCCAGAAGTCATTGCCCACACTGTTCTGATGCATCTCTGCAGTCCCCATCCAAGTCATTGAAAGCCCTTGCTGCAGCCCTGGGATATCTACAGCTTTTAATCTACAGCTTTTAATCCTGGGTGACAGCAGTAACAGGCAGCGAAAAGAGAGCTGAACCTCTGAACAGCATCACCGGCAAGAACAAATTCTGTGTTAGCTTGTCTTCACAGAATGCCACACACTGCCCATGCTGCAGACATCATATAAGGTACTGATTCAGAACGTAAGCAAAATGAAGGAAGTGGCATTTCTATCAGCGGGAAACAGTTGGGTGGAATCTAAGATAAGTGCTTAGGAATGCTCAAGTGTTCTTACCCCAGCAGTCCAGAGCCACAAGTCTAATTTTGTCACCACCTAAAAGCTACTGAGCCATTCCTGTTAACAGGGGTGTGCTTATTTCTGTCCCCTCGGGTGGGACTCTCCAATATGATCGGCCAAGTGCTCACAGAGGGGAGCAGAAACACACACCAGGGCCCCTGCTCCAGCCACTGCCTTCACAAAATGCCTATTCACCACTCACAGACTATGAGGCTATGTTTTGCACTGGCAGGTTTAAGACCTGGTCTACCTAAGACAGCAGAAAAGCAGCTTGTTTCATTTCATCATCTTTCAAGGTAGTCTCAAGAGAGTTCTTTAAGCACACTAAGCCATAACAACTGACGATACCTCAGCCACCTGGTTTTAGATATTTAGGGGTTCTCTGTGGATTTTCCCCTTTACCAGTTGATTTGGGGGTTTTTTTCAGATTAGAACACTATTTTTATAATCACAGTTGTGAAATCTCTTCCAAGGGTTTTCCCCTTTAGCGCAGGATTCCAACTTGGTCTTAATGGAAAATTACAGAGCCTTGAAACTCGAGTTTCCTGTGGGAAATACTGTTACTGCAAGGTCAGTACCAATGAATAACAGTTCACACTCATGGAAATACATTTCTTGTGGGGCAGCTGAAACGCCTCATGACCTGACCTGTGCCACAGGAGCTCAGCAGCTGCCACTTCAGCTGATTTTTTAGCATCACCAATTTGGGAGTTAAAACTTCTAGACATAGGAGGACCAGGACTTAGAGTGAGACCACAATGGGCATCTCCTTCCCTGAAACGAGCCGTTACCTTCCATATGATTTGCTCATACACAGGATAGAATCCCAGCCTGGTTTGGGTTGGAAGGGGACCTTAAAGCTCCTCCAGCTCCAACCCCTGCCACAGGCAGGGACCCCTTCCACTGGAGCAGCTTGCTCCAAGCCCCTGTGTCCAACCTGGCCTTGAACACTGCCAGGGATGGGGCAGCCACAGCTTCTCTGGGCACCCTGTGCCAGCGCCTCAGCACCCTCACAGGGAAGAGCTTCTGCCTAAGAGCTCATCTCAGTCTCCTTGGTTTAAGTTTGAACCCATTAACACTTGTCCTATCACTGCAGTCCCTGATGAAAAGGCCCTCTCTGGCATCGTTATAAAACTGTGCTCTCTATGCTTCAAGATTCCTGAAATCTTAAAAATGAAAATTGAATTGCACATAATCCTGATAAATGCAATAAAAAAAACAGCATCAGAGAACTCATCCACCTTTCCCAATCATTTTCTAAGGAATAACTTTGCAGGCACATAGTATCAGCTCCACACCACGGGCTACTCAAACGTCGTTTTTGAACAGCCACCAGCCAGCCCTTTGGAAAGCCATCACCCCGGTCCCCATGTCTGCCTTCAGTCCAAACCACAATGTTTATTTAAAGGTTCTGCAGCGCTTCAGAAGACTGCACAACGTCATCCAGATAAACCACACTGCAGAGGAAATGGAGGCAGGGAAAGGGCAGGCACTGGGGAAAAGGATGTGCTTCACAAGACACCTACCAGGGCATAACTAATGCTGCATACAGGTTCACTGGTGCAAAAAAGGAACTAAAAGCAGTGTAATGAGCCATAGGACCTAAGGGCTGAAGTCTACATCTGTATTTCCTTTGTTGTAAATCATAGAATCATGAATAGGTAGGGTTGGAAAGGACCTTAAGATCATCCAGTTCCAACCCCCCTGCCATGGGCAGGGACACCCCACACTAAACCATGGCACCCAAGGCCTCATCCAACCTGGCCTTGAACACCACCAAGGATGGAGCATTCACAACCTCCCTGGGCAACCCATTCCAGTGCCTCACCACCCTCACAGTAAAGAATTTCTTCCTTAGATCCAATCTAAACTTCCCCTGTTTCAGTTTGAACCCGTTACTCCTTGTCCTGTCACTACAGTCCCTGATGAAGAGTCCATCCCCAGCATCCTTATAGCCCCCCTTCAGATACTGGAAGGCTGCTATGAGGTCTCCACGCAGGCTTCTCTTCTCCAGGCTGAACAGCCCCAACTTTCTCAGCCTGTCTCCATACAGGAGGTGCTCCAGCCCCTGATCATCCTCGTGGCCTCCTCTGGACTTGTTCCAACAGTTCCATGTCCTTTTTATGTTGAGGACACCAGAACTGTACACAATGCTCCAAGTGAGGTCTCACGAGAGCAGAGTAGAGGGGCAGGATCACCTCCTTCGACCTGCTGGTCACACTCCTCTTGATGCAGCCCAGGATACGGTTGCTTTCTGGGCTGCGAGCGCACACTGCCAGCTCACGTTCGTTTTTTCATCGACCAACAAATCATGGAATCATAGAATGATTTGGTTTGAAGGGACCTTCAAAGCTCATCCAGTTCCAACCCCTGCCACAGGCAGGGACACCTTCCACTGGAGCAGGTTACTCCAAGCCCTGTCCAGCCTGGCACATCAACCAACCAAGTGGCTATTTCAATTGTCATAACCCTGGGAACACAGTGGAGGTTACTCCCCATGGCCAAGAACCAACAACTGAAAATAACATGACCTGAAAATAAATCACATTTACAGTAGTTAAAAAAACCATTAAACATCCCTCAGTGTCAAAGTGCTGAGTCATGGGTTTTGGAGCATGTGCCAAGGCCGCGTTACTCACCCAACAGATGAACTCATTAAAAAAGACCTTTCATAACTCTTCTGAAAATAACATTGTTTCAATTCACTTGATGAAATTCCCAACATGGACAATGGAGAATCACACATCCCTTGCATCACTGTGTTATGGTGAAGCTGGTCCTACCTAATGCCTGCTCAGAAGCCCTAATGCACGTCAATTGTTATACAAGGAGGTGAATTAAACATGATTATTTATTTTCCTGACACATTTTAAATATGTATTTACTTGTGCCTGATGAAAATTGCATTGGTTTTGCTTGAGAGCTGAAAGGGGCAGGATGCCTGCTGTTACAGTGCATTTTCTAATTGGACTTTAATGAACCTTGCCAAGCCGCTTGATGCAGCTTTCTCACTTTCAAAGACCACTCAGTCCCTGTCTGAAGAATGAGCCTGCATGAGGATTTAAAGGTCTCCCTTTCAGTGGCAGGGCTGGGCAAGCGGAGTCTGAACTTCAACCAGAGGCAAACCATTTTTCTTGTTAAAATCAAGCAGAATCAGCACATTGGCCAAACGGAATTACTTCATTTTACATCATGCACATCATTCATTCGCATTATTTCATTTGTGAGGGAAATCACTCAGGAAAAGAAACAGACCAAACAAGCAAACAGAACCCTGCCAGTTGCTGGCAGATCAGCAGCAATGGCAAATTCTACATCCCACAAGTATTTTCCCCTAAAACTTCCCCTTGAAAAAAAAGAGATTGCTTTAGCTTTTCCAAAAGAGATCCCAGTTTGAGCAGTCTGCTGTGAGCGAGGTTATGGGCACTGCCTCCAGACTGGCAGCAAGTTTATGCTGCTTGCACTGCCAGGAACGCTGCAACCAGATCCCTTGATTTATTTATTTTCCATGCAAAGATTGAGGGGTTTAACAGCAAAGGAAGACTTCGTGCGATTCAAGTAGAAAACAGTTACAGACTGCACTGACTGTCTGCAGACACCAATGTCAGGCACAGAGGACACTGTGGGTGTGCTCCTCTCTCATCTCTGCTGCTCTTCAGTCTCTCCTGCCAGTTGCAATGGGTCCCTGAGCACCTCAGTGTGGTTGCCATAACAGCCCCAGATGTTCTTAACAATACGGCAGATGTGGTTTCCAAGTTTCTCAGCCCTTTTGGAAACATTTTCTTCCTCTTAATGTCAACCCTTTCCTCTTACATATGTCTCTCCCTTTGCCTCAAGGAGGCTTTTATAGCCACTGCGTCTCGTATTATGGATCTGAAATGCCAAATCAGGCTACAACATTGCAATGAATTATTCCCGTCAGTCCCATACTAGAGACTCAGGAACTCAGCTTGCTAGCATCACCAGTACTTCCAAAATTAAAGAGTGAAGCTGATGAGCAACTCTCCGCTCAATTTCATTACCTTCCACCAAACCTGAAATAGGGAAAACCACTGCTTCAGTCCAGAAAACCGTGTTCATCAACTGACAGGAGCTCTCCTAATCTGAGGTTGGGCAACCACTTGCTCTCATGCTTCTGTGGGATCAGAGGCTTCTTTCATTACAAAAATCTTTTCAATTATGCCATATTCCTATCCTTTTAACAAAAGGGCCCCCAGAGTAATATAAAATCCTCATTTAATTACATCCCTAGCCCTAAAAGCCCTTGCTGCTTTGTAGGACTAAACATTTCCTGATGTTGAACAGGAACATCATTCCAAAGGAAAAATAATCACAAGGATGAAACCTTAGTCATGAAGAAGACTAGAACTTAATTTAGTATTTTAAAAGACTTCATTAACAAAGTTCTCTGTGAGTATCTACAAATGTTAAATTAAGATCAAGACCTTAAACGGTTTGTCAGACAGATGAGCACATCAAAGTGCTTCAAAAGGGAAGAGCCCAGCACTTGAAAAGCTGTTAGAGAGCAGAAGTGTGAAGAAATGAAGGCTAATGAAGGAACTACAATGCCTGAAGAAACATTTAGAACAGGTTTTCCTTTGTCTTATCATCCTCTGACCTTAAGAGGACTAAAACCAAGGCTGAGCTCACGAGGCTGAATTCACTTCATAGCTTTCCATGTTTTATTACACAGAGGTGCTCGCTTCTATAAAAACCTGTTCTTCCTTTTTTAATCTCCTCTTGATGCTATGAAAGATCTCTGTTGTATCGAAATCACTTGTTACACTGGGAAATAGAGGAGAAAATACTGCACCCATTCCCATAAACCTGCTGGAAAGATGCTGTAGTCATGGCGCAATCCACGGGCCAACTCCTTCTGCAGCTCTGCACCTCCACAACTGCAATATACACACACAGGGAGCTGCTCCCAAGCATCCTCTATAGCAACCCACAGCCTATAACCTATAACGACCTATATATATCTATACATGTATACCTCAACGGCCATAGTTAGGCATAGAGATCAACTAGGAAAGTCTTCAGATGTGTTGTTGGCAATGGAACGGACTAAGGAAGTTAGACATCAGGCACCCATGCTGTATCCCAGGAGATCCTCCTCCTCTGCTAATTGCAGGACAGTTCAAGTTCTCCTGTCTTCACAAGCTAAATCAGACCCTCAAATGGTAAAGCAGAAAGAAAAGCAGGTTGCTTCAAGCAGTTCAATGTAATTACATGTAGACAAATCTCTGAATATCCAGAACAAACACATCAAACTTCATCTGCAACCTAAGGCTCAAAAAATAACAGAACATCCTCGTGGTGCAACAGCTTCATGTTTGAGACACGAGCTGTGACAAACAAGAACCCACTTCAGCATACAGCACGCTACAACTCTGTACGTGCACCTCTCCCCACCAGCAAAGGCACGTGTATGAAGAGGTCCAACAAAACATGTCTATTGATCGTTGACAGTAAAGAATTCATTGTGAAGAAGGAAGCCAAGTTAGCAACAGCCCCCAAATTCGAAACAGCAGAGCCTGCCTCAGCTGTGGAGTCATCATTCTATCTCCCCTCAAAAACAAACGGGTACGAGCTGTTGAACAGTCCCCTTATGTTTTCAAAATGATGGTTTTCATACCCATCATGATTCATAATGAATTCCCATTTGTATTCTGTGACACATGCTAAGACTGCGGTCTGTGTTCTAATGCTCTTAGAGCAGCAAGCTTTGAACCACACATGGAGAGCATTCTACCTGCTGCGAGCATGGGGATTAATCCCTTTGACTTGCCAAAATCTGGTCTCAATCCTATCGTGGGGTATTCACTGTTGTGTTAACCACACACAACCTGAATTTCAAATGTGGCTGCTGAGAGAATACTGGAGGATGATTTAGTTTCTTTTTTCATTGAGTGCAATGCTGTTCAAAATGTGATGGCTTTGGATGCATGATTATTTGAAAACCCTGCTCTTAAGATAAAAGCTAGGTCAACAAAATAATGCATTTCATTTAGCACAGCCCATTTGGGAACACTCTTAGGGATCCATATAAAAGTATTCATTTCCAGACTGCAATAGTGAGTGAATTGCTCGTGGGAAAATTGCCATGGTCAGACCACGAGCTCCTTTCAGCAAAGAGGGGCTGCAAACCCCAGGTGCCAGGGAGGAAAACTCCCAGAGCTGAGGGAGTCCGGTTTGCAGGCTCAGTGCCACAACAGCAGTTCCCTCGTTGGGTTGGTTTTATCACCTGGTGCCCCAGGAAGGAAAGCCCTTGTACCCCAGGAGGCAAGTTTTCACAGCCCAAATCCAGTTCTTCAGGCCCTGGAGCCTCAGCATAGAGGAGCAGAGAAGGTGGCGGCCACATTCTAAGTCCATTAAATGCAGGGAAAGAAATATCATGTAAGATGACAGGCTGAGAGAGCTGGGCTGGGTCAGCCTGGAGAAGAGAAGGCTCCTGAAGGGGAGACCTTAGAGCAGCTCCAGTGCCTAAAGGGGCTGCAGGAAACCTGGAGAGGGGCTTGGGACAAGGGCCTGTAGGGACAGGACAAGGGGAACGGCTTTAACCTGCCAGAGGGGAGACTGAGATGAGCTCTTAGGCAGAAGCTCTTCCCTGTGAGGGTGCTGAGGCGCTGGCACAGGGTGCCCAGAGAAGCTGTGGCTGCCCCATCCCTGGCAGTGTTCAAGGCCAGGTTGGACACAGGGGCTTGGAGCAAGCTGCTCCAGTGGAAGGTGTCCCTGCCCGTGGCAGGGGTTGGAGCTGGAGGAGCTTTAAGGTCCCTTCCAACCCAAACTATGCTGTGATTCTACGAAGATGATTCCTTTGCCACTGATGAGAATTCATCATCATCATAGAGTCATGCTTGGCAGCCGCAGAGCCACTCCTATCTCCCACTGCAAGGGTTTCATAAAGGGGCATGTTGATAGATAAGATACCCCTAAACTCATCTCCCCTCCAGTGGAGCTCAGGCGGGCTCCAAATTACCATGAAACATGGTTTTTTTACTGTAATGCTTGGTAAAGCATAAAGCAAACAATCGCTATCAGAGCGAAAATACAACCACAGAGCCGAGCTTGCACCAGTTGGAAGTGACATGATAAGCTGCCTGCAAGCTCATTACCACCCAGCTTCCAAAATAAATCAGAACTTTTCAAACCCAGGAAGATGAATAATCGAGGAAATTCTACAATGCCATTTACTGAGGAAAAAACACTGTAAAACAATCTCTGCTGCTGCTGCAGATCGACTTTAGCCATGTAACTTATTAGCCACTGATAAATGCCAATCACGTTTTTCTTTCCCAGGCAAGGCAAACCCTATACCCCTTAGTTGTGTCAGTAATGTGCTTAATGGTAGGGATGAAAAGAAGAATGGGATTCAATGCACAGTATTGTTTCTAAACTTTAATGAAAGGAAATACACCAATTACAAATCTGGGTGCTAATCGGGCAGCTCCCCAGTTTAAAGCATTTGGATTGAAAACATAAAGTTCTGCTGGGGCTTGTTCTTATCCTTGGGCTGTTTTGCAAACGGGTGACTAAATAACCTCTGCAAACAGGAGAGCAGGGCTTGTGCTGGACACGCACAGCTATTGCCTGTTACTTCTGGCTGGCTTCCTTGTTTTGGTCGGTTGGGTCAAACTACAGCTGCCATCAGATGTGCAAGAGTCGCCAAGTGGTTTGGGACCAAAGAGCCCCCAGGGGTGTTTGCAGCATTAGCAGCTACCGCAGAGGAGCTGGGTGACAGCACCCACATATTTACAGTTTAATGAAGAAAGATCCTCGCAGCAAACCGGAGCCTGCAGGAAATCTGCAGAGCATGTCGAGTTCCACTGCTAGGGATGGGTCACATACAGATGAGGTAAGCGAGAAAGCAAATAGCTGCAAAATGTATGTGAGGGCTCCATACACCCACATGTGAAATTTCACCCTGCATAAGAAGTAGTTTGTAATCTCCCATAATGCCCAAGGAAGTCAAAACGCACAGAAATGTGATTTATTTTCAACCACAACAACTGAAGGAGCTCTCAGAGAAGGGAGAACTTTCAGTTTAAATCCGCTCAAGTATTTTTGTGCTATTTTCAGGACCTGTGTGCACAGTGGAAACTTACATTACTTCCAAAGCCACTTTGCATGGCACCATATACACCAGAACAGTTCAGACAACACAATCTGCTTTTCAGTGCTCTGTGTCAGCTTTTGTCTCCAGATTAATCTGGCAGGCTGGCACACGAACATCACCCTTGATCTCAGAATTTGTTCCATTCCTACCTCCTTACTACTATTGCCCTCCTCCTGCTGTTTCTTTCACCAGCACATTGTCAGTCTCACAACTACACTCACCAATTCCTTTTGAAGTACTGGAGGAGGAGGCAAACACCCATCTCCAATCAGAGCCCCTCTGAAGTCTGCACAAGCTTCGTCTGTGGCACCAAAGCAACCTCCTTACAGCCACATCAGATCCTGAGGTCTTCCCTCTGTGCTTGGAGAGATGCCACCCATCCATTTCTTCTGTCTGCTTGGTCATACTCTTGAAAACGAAGGGCTGTGCCACACTGCACCAGGGAGTCTGTTACAAGTGAGTTAATATTGACATTTTCTCAGGCTCAGTATTTAGAAACCAGCCCTTACACATCCCTCCTCAGTGCATTATCCACCGAATTCACATGGCCTGGTAGCACCATTACTTCTACCTACACTGTTTTCAAATTTCCACTGAGATAACTAACACAGGGAATGCGAAAATTCTTTCCTACACCTACTTCAGTGATGAGTTGCAGTATAGCAGGTTGGTGGGGGAAGAGCATTTGCGTGTGAATGGTGCGGCTCCCAGAGCAGCCTCCCAGCACTTCTCTAGTGCCGTGGCAAGCACAGGCCTTCTTGCAGTTGCACGCATTGAAGGCTAAAACTGTTTTTAACAATCAATGCTGCTGCCTTACAGAACATTCACTGGTTTGGGTTGGAAGGGGCCTTAAAGCTCCTCCAGCTCCAACCCCTGCCACGGGCAGGGACCCCTTCCACTGGAGCAGCTTGCTCCAAGCCCCTGTGTCCAACCTGGCCTTGAACACTGCCAGGGATGGGGCAGCCACAGCTTTTCTGGGCACCCTGTGCCAGGACAATAGACCATCAATCCAAACACATAATCGCAAATCCTAGACAAATAAGCACAGCACCAGTCTCAGAGGTGCTGATCACCCAAATCACAGCTCCCAGCCTTGTGCCATCATCACCAGAACTTGCTCAGTCTGACACAGGGACAAACTGCAATGGGGATACAGCTTGATCTAAATGAAGATACCATACAACACAACATGCAAATACAGTATCTACAGATCATGAAATGACCATGATGCACCTAACTGAAATGCCTTGCAGGAGGCCAACTGTTAGAGTCTCACCACCCCCCACCAACTGGAGTGCCAGCTTACAGGGTAATTTTGGATTATCAGACTTACAAGACTGCGGTGCTGTGGGGTGTTACAGGAGAGATTATCTTTGATGGTCAGATCTGCAGTATTTCTGAACAGCAAAAGGCCACTAAAATGTTCTAAACACTTGTCACGATGCACAGTTATAATAAGCATAACTCTTCAGACTAAATGCAGCGCAGGTTTCAAAGGGAACACTTTCCAAGCCTCCTGAATTTCTCACAGATCACACAATGATGCATCTTTAGAAGGGTAAGAATTTCCTTTCCTGGAAAAGGGATTCTTGTCAAGTACGTGTATGTTTCTAAAAACACATCAGGCTAATGCAGGGGAAGATGTAACAAAGTCATTTGTTCTGATGATTACAAAAAGAGGATCTAAGAAGCCCCAGGTTTCCTTGTATGCCATTGCTTGCGCATGGTCTTTCTGGTACCCAAGTGTTTGATCTAACACCCACTCTCCCTCACATTAACATGGTTCTTGGGCACCGACCTCATCACTGAAGATGAAAAATCATGAATGAAGAATTAAACTTCTTTACACGGGCCTCGTCCAGCTCATTAGCTCACTTCACAAGGTGCACCAGTTAACTCTACTAGTCCTGAGGCACTAAAATGACACTGACTTAGGCAGCTTCCCAGTTAAGCTGCTACTTAACCAAATCCTACCTGTGTTACTTTGAGGTTTGTGTGGAATCACATGCTGTAACTTCCATAATTGGGCAAAGTAAGGAAAGATTCCTTATCTATACAATATAAACGTGAAAACACGAGGGATGAAACCCTCTGGCCTTGAACATAATCCAGAATTCAACAGAACTGGGGCTTGAGAGGGGTCATCTCAATCTCATCCTGCTTGCAGCAAGGGGCTGGACCAGAGACGTCCAGAGACCCTGTCCAACATAAATTACTTTATGACCCCAAGTGCTTGGATTTTTCTGATTCTGGGTTTAAACCCAAGTATGCCATAAAGCCACTTGGTACTGAGTTTCCCATACCACAAAACCAGAGCTTTCTTACCTATCACCCATCACCAGCATTCACGGCCTTTCTCTCCTCACTGCAATGCCAGCTCTCATGCCAGCCCCTATAGTCTGGCTGGACTATCTGCCTCCTACGCTGGAGCTGGAGAATTACAACATCCCAGTATCCCAAGCCTATGAATCACCAGATCTTTGAGTGAGGAGTGCCCAGCAGCTGCCATTTCCCACCAGCTCCACAACCAGTCAAGAAACCCACATCACTTCAAACTTTTCTTTTTGCCCAAAGTTGTAAAGAGATAAAATGAGAAAGCACTGACAGAGAACACACACACAAAACAACCCTCCTCCAGTGCTAAAGCAGAGAGCTCACAGCCCTGCTCTCTGTGGTGAAGTGAGAACTGCTGCTATTGAGGCAAAGCAGGGTTTCTTTGAGGAGGTGCCAACGCTCTGAGCTCAAGCGTGGAGCATCTCTTGCCGGCTTAGCAGGGCTTCCTCCTCCTCCTCCCTGGTTGCTGGTACCGCAGTGCCCGCCCTGGTACTGCACACAGCCTGCCTGCACCTCTATTTCCATACTGCCTGCTAATTAGCACTTTCTCTTCTTCAAATGGCTTGTTCCTGGTGCAGCCTCCAAAGACAACAAACAAAACTTATGCATCGGGTACAAAGTATTCAATGTACCATTGCCTCATCAGATTCCTCACTAATACTCTCCTATCAGCATGACACGATCTGGTGCAACCACCAAGTGCAGACCCTGTGTGATAGCACGGCCCTTTCCTAGGCTTGGCCACACATCCTCTGAAGCCACCAGCTCCACACGCTGCAGCACACCAGGGGCTGGCTAACAGCAGCTGTGTGATCACAGGGTTTTGCCTTGCACGAAAGAGAGAAGAGTTAAAGTTGCATTTCAAAACCAGCAGCATTTACCAGAGGCAAAGGGCTCACACACCACTACTGCAGCTCAGGTGAATTGTAAAACTAAGCTTGAACCCGAAATCTTACCCATTTACACTGCTGTGATGACACCCATCTGTCCCAAATTCCTTGGAATCAATGCAGATTTTCTCTGCATTCAGTGCCTTATGTTTCCTGCTATGGCTACATTATTTACTTTGATTAATGATCACTTTGTGCGCTATTAGCTGAGCAAGCAAAGTATGACTCAAGCATCTGAAATAAGATCAGGGAGATATTAAGGCCTATAGCACAATCAAATGGCCTTGCAGCTCCCTACCCTCTCCTTTCCTGCTCCTTTTTTACCAGCTCTGAACTACCACATATATTTCCTAAGAACCTTCCAAAGATTCCATCTTATATTGAAAGCTCTGCAGGGTTGTTACAAACAGCCTGCCCGAGCTTTTGAATTTCCCTCCAGACCACAAAGCTAGCAGCCCTGGAAAGTCAGCCAAAACGCATGTGCCATTGTACTGACCAGCATACCACAGGTAAATCATCACCGACTGCTTGCAGAGTTTCAGAGGAAAATGAGGGGCTAAATGTTCCCAGTGTAGTAGGAAATTCTGCCATTACCTCTGCATATCTTGTGTAAGTCAGATGGAGGGGCCTGGGGAAATGACTGATGGAACCTTCATGGCCAGTGCCCTGTGGTCCTGGTGATAACATGGATGAGAGTCCTTAACAATTGAACTAAAGACTCTCAGAGAGCTTTTCTTCCCCTCTCAGCTTATTTCAATTCAATATGCAATGATTATTCCCTTCCTTTTGCCCTAAAATAAAAGGTAGCAGAAAGCGTCTTTCTGTAGAGGAGGTTGTTACTAAAAACATAAAGCTTTTCAGAATTTTTCTCCCCTAAACCCACCAGATCACATGAATGCAATGGATATTTATGAAACATTTCAGAGACATCAGCAAACAGGTCTTTTAGTGGGGAAAAAAAGTAATCATGGAAGGCAAACTTTGTCTTTAGTCAGAACCAGGATTAGACTTGCAGTTGTCCTTGGCTAATGTCTGAGCCATCTCCTTCCCTACGCACACGAGATGACCTTGCCCAATGAAGCTTTCTCATGGCTTGGAGCTTTAGGCAAATTCCCCCAACTATTTCTCCCTGAATCGTGTACAGAGGTAAGAGGCTGATTGTCCTTCTGCTACCAAGGGAGGAGAGGTGCAGAGTGGAGTTCAAGGTTTTTCAACCTCTACCAAGGTGATCTGCCAACACCACACTGCAGATCTCAGCAGCTTGCTGGCCCCTCTTGTTGGCAGCATATCAAATGGCAAGGAAAACAAACCAAAAACCCAGAATCAAACAACCCAACCAAGCAGACAGAACTATCTGCAGAAGCTTTAGAAGGTGTCTGTCCTGGGTTCAGCTCAAACAGTTCATTTCCTTCCTGGTAGCTGTGCGGTGCTGTGGTCGGGCTTTGCTCTGAGAATAACACTGGTAACACACCCATGGTTCAGTTGCTGCTCAGCAACACTTATCCTGGTCAAGGACTTCCCAGTTTCATGCTACGCCAGCGAGGAGGGGCACAAGAAGCTGGGAGGGAGCAGAAACAGGACACCGGACCCACACTATCCAAACCTGTACCATGGATTTGCACAAGAGGTCTGGCAGACATTTACACAATGGCTGAAAATACATGGTTTGGACAAAAATAACCCTACAAAACAGCTGTCAGAATACCTGGGATAAGGAATCTTTCATTTCTTAGAAACCCAGCACTTTCTTAAGGTGAAGAACTCTCGAAGTTCTATTTTAAGCTGCAAGAAATCCAAGCCCTGGAATACTTGAGAAATATCCTTTGACTCACCAGGGAAGTTTTCCTCTTTTATCCCTGTGTAATTCACAAAAGGAAAGCATTTAGAATATTTTCTTCCCAAATAGCACTCACTTGGTTCTCGAGATCAGAGGTCTGCCTACAGGAGTGATAAGGAAACTGCAGAACTATTTCAGGATAATCTTCAGTACAATTATGTGGATACTTTAAATGAACTTTATGCATCAAACTGCAGTTCTCAACCGTATTTCAGCATAACAGTATATTCCTAGAACACATTATCCACTTGTTATATATTAAATTTATACTTTAAATCAATACATAAAAGAAAAAAAAAAACCACCCCAAAACCTAATGCAGGACTTCACAAAACCCCAGCCTGGTTTGTGCTGGAAGGGACCTTAAAGCTCCTCCAGCTCCAACCCCTGCCACGGGCAGGGACCCCTTCCACTGGAGCAGCTTGCTCCAAGCCCCTGTGTCCAACCTGGCCTTGAACACTGCCAGGGATGGGCCATGCCTGACGGACCTGATATTCACACCCAAAGTATACAGGGGGGAGGCTGCTTTGTTTGAGAACTGCCATGCTATGGCAGGATTCACACCACAGAGGGCTCGAACTCTGATGCTCCTACTTGACACAGAGGCTCCACTACTGCACACTGCCTCCTTTCCTCACCAAACGGCGTTACGAAATCTGCTGTAGCCTTTTCTCCACCTCTTTTACCTCACCCCCATTCATGGTCTGTGTACAGCTCTCAAAGCTCCATGAATATGTGCTAAAAACAGTAACTTCAGACACATTGAGGGCTTTTTAAAAATAGTCTGTTCAAAGCTAAACCCCAGAAACCCAAAGGTTCCGTAGGTTTAAGCCGTAATTAGCAATGATTATTCTGTGCCTGAAGACAGCTTTTTTTCTGCCTCCAAAAGAGGTAGGAGCAGTGCAGAAAGGTGTCAGATGCAGCATTACTTTTTAACTTCTTTGCACACGACTGCATCTGCAGCCCATTTGGGTGGAAACGTGCAGCACTCAAACTCTTAGCAATGCAGTCCTGGCATGATTTTGTTACCAATGAGATGCAATAGCAATGCAGTCATTAGCAGTCAGCACAATCCAGCACCTCTTTCCCAACAATAATCAAATATCTACACATAATTTCATATCCACCAAATACGAATATTTGAAGTTCAGTTGGTTTTGCATAAATGTTCCTGTTACAAAAATACTCACGTATCCCAGGCAGCAAATTCTAAAATAGTTTTTCCTTTAATATTCTGACCTGAATTGCAGTACTTTCGGTATGAAAACACCTCTAATGTTTCTTATATCCCTATTTCCAACATACAGATCAACAGCCGACGCTTGCTGAGTGGCAAGAGAGTAATAAAACGTTTTCAAAACGGATAATACAATGATAATCACCCTGCTTGTCCCTTGTTTAGTCCAGTAAGAGGCAGTGGGAAAGGCCACTGCTCACCCTGGAGAACGTTGGACAGTTCAGGTTTGCTCAGCTTCTGGGGGCTCCTGCTGACAGCTCTGGCTGGGCTCAGCCACTGCCTCTGGGCAGGGAAACAGGGGCATCCCCTGCCCATGGCTCCCAGGCAGCCAAGGAATTCCAGCTGTGAACTAGACCAGGACATCAGGTTTACAGGGAGATTCATACAGCCAACTGCAGAGGCCTTTAAAATTGATCAGGGAAGGGAGAGGTGGACAAGAGACATCCCTGGCACCCTGTGGTGTCAGATGATTTGTACCCAACACATCCCCTTTGCCTCTGACAGCCTCAGAAACACAAAAACAAACAAAAAACCCCACAAACACACAAAAAAACCTCAAACCAACAAAACCCCACTAGAAAATAAAGCTCCCCCCCTTTTCCCAAGCAGTAACTGACCAGAACTTCAGGCCCTCATCACTTTCTGTTGTGCTCTGAAGTATTTCATGTTGCCCAGGGCATTCCTGACTACCTGTGCCATAGTGCTGTGCCATGCACTGCACATGTGGGCCTGAGCACGGAGGGCATCCTGCTGCAGACCCCTCATCCCACAGACTAAAACACTTCAGCTTCCTAAACCCAGACATCTGTTATTTCTTTCTGCTCATCCAAGAACTAGAAGCTTCCTCACTAGCGCTCCATGATCACTTCGGCTATTACAAACACTTTAATTTTACATGAGCTGACATTACTTTGTGCTTCTTTCTGCTCTGACTTGCTACGATGGATTTAGAAGGGTGGCTGATAAAGCATTACTACATTTATCTGGTTTTATGCAAACAGCACTTTTTCATGCACTGGAATCAAATTCAATGTGATCATAAGAATATGTTAACATAGTAAAATCTCTGATGAATAATTCAGGCTCTTAGGAGCAAAACACTGAAGGAGACATTTTCAGATGACTGTGTTGACAGGCTCTGATGTCCAATATGTTCAATGCAATAGAGAATGAGTTGGAAAGCCCACGAATGTCATTTTTCTAGTTCATTTACTTCTCATTAATAATAAACGGCACCATGTATTCCTTTTAAATTCCCTACCAGAGAAGCTTGAACATTCATGCTAGAAATGAAAAGTGCATCACAATGACGTCAATACCCAGATGCAGGAATGAGTCAGTTATGTGCTTCTGACCAAAGCAGCATTGAAAGGAGAAAAAATGCATCCCAATACGACCACAATATTTACAATGAGAAATCAAGTGTAAGTTATGTCACACGTGAGTCAACCTGCACATAACAGGTTAACTGACTCCTGTGTTTGTTTTTATGCAGCCTTTTATCCCCCCAGGCTAAGATTTTATGATGTCAAAAGCCATTTTCCTGGATCTCAAAGATTTTAAGTGTTGGACCACTCACCCTCACTTTGCAAACAGAGACCATGAATGGCACAGCACTAGAGTTAAGCTTCTTTATGCCAAACCAACCACTGAAAGTCCCCCTCTCTCCCCCACGACGTTCAATAGTCAAGCTCATCAAATCACAGTCATCCTTTTAAATAATTTGTGATGTATGTAATCACACACAAGCCTATTGAGCACAATTAACCTATACTGACATATCTCTCAGGAAAAACGTTCACTACTGCACTTCTAATTAGTAAATAGCAGATTTCTCTAATTGCTAGAGAAAAATAGCTCACCCATGACAGCAACAACACTGCAGGTCGTAGAGCACCAGAGGACAGAGGCAGCTCAGCAAAGCACAGTCTTTTCCCAAAGTGGCCACATTACACATCCCTTTATCATGTCTCAAAGTTGTTCCTTAGGTGGGGACATCTCACAAGCTGCTGAAAGCTCAGACCTGCCAATTCCCCTGTTCTCCCCAAGTCTGCTGGCCCTTCTCTGAAATACCAAGCAAAGCAGAGTTGTAAATCGAGGTGGGTGTTGCTCAACTGCCTCAAGCATCCATTGGCAGCTGCTAAGGCAATATAAAACCACTCTTCACACACATCCAGTATGAGGTGTTCCCTAGGCTGCCCAGGACTTGAGGCACATTAATGGGATGGTGTTACCCATCCTAGCAAACCACCCTTTTTAAGGAATAAAAGAAGCCCCTCGCCCCCTTCCTAGCACCATGAACTTCTCCCAGTCAACCCAAACTCATAATGGTAACTCCTGGCACGCAGGAGCCTCTTTCTATTTACAAAGCCCAAAGCTAAGCTAAAGCTGGCTGCAAATACAGCAGCTGGTTTGCAAAGTTTCAGCTCTCCTTTGGCTTTAAGTCAAATGTATACAGAAAATATATGCTCCAAATCCCAAAGCTGAAACACAGACCAATGGTTTCCAGGGTTATACAAGATGGAAGTCCTTACAGACTGGATTTTCAAAGACATTTTGCCAAACAGTGCAATATTAAGAGATAACTGTTGGCACCTGAAAGCCCTGGAAGTATCTGAAAGTCTGCCTTGGTGGCTGTCCGCATCAGTGCACAAGCAGAAACACTTTCAAACTTAAGCTCTTACATATAGAGCTGCCTTTCCAACCCTGCAGAATTAAACTGCATCACAGCTGCAGCAGTGATAAACTAATTTCATGTTTTGACCACAAACCCCTAACTCTGAGAGAGACGTAAGATTTAGAATTACCTTTTGTATGATTTCAATAGGAGCTTACTCTCTAAATGTCAGATGCAATCAAAAACATCCCCTTCCGGTATACCCCAGTGTATATGATTTATTTGCGGTAATGTTCCATAATTACAGCTGATATAAAATGACTAATCAAATTCCCATTTTGTCACTAATTCATCACAGTTACCCATTCTGTTCACAACCCCCACCCTGTGTGCTATTTGATGGAGTTTTAAAAACAGTTGGGTGATCCTTAAATAAGCCAACGAAGCACAGTCCTTCATGTAGATTTTTATGTATATGTGTGTGCGTATATACACATATAAAAATACACGCACAGAGAACTGACCAATGCTTACTGTTTCTCCATTTTTACAGATCCAAAAAAGAGGCCGATTTTTAATGCAATTCACAGTGGGCAAAGTGATTGAATATTTGACAAGTGACAGAAATTAAGCCAGTTTCTACTTCCTTTCAGCTCTTGTCATTTATTTGATTGGATTACAGTTATTAGAAGCTGGGGGAGGAAAGTGGGCAGGAGAAGGGGGTTTAGGTTTAGTTGTTCACTCGACAACGTAACTTACTCATCTTGGCACGTACCGCAATGCCTATTTTTACACAGCCCATCGCTCCGCTCTCCCCGAGATGTGCTTCACCCACACACCACTTGTGCACTCTGCAAGTCACATCCCTTATGTAATGGCAGCATTTTGTCTTGGATCCACGTAGGCTTGTGCCAAGGCATGTGAAAGAGGAGTAGACTCGTAGGAAAGAACCGGTTGGAAACACCAACACAAGGCATGAGGAGCGAGCTCGACTCGGCTCCTGGCTGCAGATTTTGAAGGTCCTCAACAAAAGCAAAGAGCACAAGAGTCAGTGAGGCCAATACAACCTTGAAAGCACAAATCAAAGCCAGTCACTACAGTATGTGAGAATTTATGGCATGACAATCCCTTTCCCATCATTCAAAAGGGCCGGTGGAGTTTTGCAGTGTGTTTTTCCTAAGTCTCTCCATGACAACACCATCTCATGCTACCAGTTACATATTGCTAAAAACCTCTGCTTTGGCACCGCTGATTTTTCATCCCAACACATAAAAATACAGTTTAAAATTAAAGGGAATTTCTCCTTTTTGCTGCAATTTAAAAGCTCTAATTATAAACCAGATATTCCAAGCTGCAGGCAGTCACATGGCTTCTCCCCCACATTAGTTAAAAAAGAATCAATTTACAAGAGAAATGAAAACTGAAGTCAAACCAGCTTTTTAGTGAGGGGGGTGGATTGGTTTTTCTCAGAACTCTATGCTGTTATTACCCATGTCAAACTCCTAAATAGGTAGTAAAAATCAGCTCAAAAAGCATTTTACATGGTAAAACTGTGTTCTTGAGCGTGTGAATATACATATATCTCCTACAGCCACTTGAAATTTCTTGTACGTGGTTTGACCAGACGATTCCTTCTTTATTTCAAAATTTTCATAAATACCACTGCAGAGATTTCAAGCAGTTCACACTCGAACTAGAGACTATAGGAGATAAAATTACCTATATTTGCACCTTTATGTGCTAGTGATACAAGAAGCAGAAGGAAAAACCCCTGCATGTTAGTACAGAAAAATACAGAAATATATTAAGCACCCAACTTACACATCTCAAAGGCCTTTTCCAACCTAATTGATTCTATGATCTTATGACACAGCAAAGATACCAATGGAACTGAAAACACTTAGGACCATGAAGGCAGTCATCACATCCCACCAGGACACACTCTCTAACCTGTTGCATCGCTCCTCAGCAGCTCAACACCAACTCACTAACTCCTCTGCACAAGTCCATGACACAACTTCTAAAGGATTTATACAGGGCAGATGAGATGCATGATCATGTTGTCCACGATTAATTTGCAAACTACTGCCAACCAGATTCGGTGCTGAATACATTTCAGAGGAAGCTCATTCAAACATGCTAAAATATCATTTAATAATGATATCATAATTTAGATGACAAGCACAACAGGTAGTTTTCTAGATACCCTGCAAGGAAACCAGCACGCTTTTCTGTGCTATCTCGAGAAACAAATGTATACAAATAACTAATAATAGTAAAGCAGAGTCATTGAGTAATGCAACAGATACAGTGGCTCTCCTTCCTACAGAGATTAAAATTGTATAACAAAAATAAGATAGAAACGAGCTAATTCCATCATTGTCATTATTATTAGCCTGTACAGTTTATGTAAATGTTAACAAGGGTTGTCAAGGCAGTTCGATGAGAAAGCATATGCGGCAGACAGCTTGGACCAGTTTAGCATCTGCATTTACATTTTAGCTAAAGAGAAAGATTTAAATATGAATTTCATTCAAATTAAAATATTCAAAAGGATTTTCGTAAAAGGGCCTTGTTCCCTATAGATCTATATGAAACAAGCTGTCATCAGAATAGAGTTATTTTAGCAGATTCATTTCCAAAAAGAAAGAGGATGGATGACATGAAAGTGAATGAGTCCGGCGAAGTAAACCTCAAATATATTCACTTTATAATACACTTTTCCCAGGGCCAACATCTCTTGTTTTGGTGAATACCATGGGTGATGACCAGCCTCGGCCCTCCGCAGAGCAAAGCAGCACGTGAGAACGGGCAGTGGCTGTTCCTCCAGCCCTCACATGAAGGGACTCCCCATGAGACAGCACAAATGGAGCACATCAGCTCCATGCAGAGGATCACCAGCTCTGATAAAAGCAACTGCTCATTTACACTGGCTGAGCAAATCAGTGCTCCGGAGAGTGCCAGCACTGGCAGGAATGAGCTGTCAGGGAAGACCCATCCCCGATCAAGCTGGAAGCTGGGCTCCACTCTTCCTTTTGTAGAGTCTGCTTTTCACAGAGACTGGAGGGACACTAAGATGGGGAGGAGACAGCGGCAGCACAGGAGCCTGCCTGGGTCCTGGTCACTGGGGTGAGCACTGTCAGAGGTCCCTCAGGAAAGCTGCCACAGGATAACCCTTGAGAAACAACCCATAGCCCAGCAGGGGCCTGCAGCCTACAGAATTTGTAATTGTTGTGATTTTCCATTGAATCTCAATAACTCAATGAGGTGAAATCCTGCCTGCTGCTCTCCAGGCCCTCTGGAGCAGTGTGAATATCCTCTGGGGCTGTTTCTATTTCTGCAGAAATCATATAATCTCCTATGAAATCTAGACACAGTTTTCGCAATGTAAGCTCTAATTAGACACCAATAGCGTTGTTTCCAGAACAGACAGCTGTTGTCAGCAAAGCAAAACCGCATCTGGAACAATTTAATAGATAATTCAAACAGGGAGGTTGTTTCAGAAAAATAACAAACTGAAGTTCTATGGAAAGAGGCAATGTGGCTGCTTCAGAAAAACAGAAACGTTTTGTCATTTCATTTGAATCCCCTTGGAAGAATACTGGTGTTACCTCCACGCACAAAGCACACTGCAGAACACAGCAGGAAGGTAAGCTGGGAAAACAGAGATTACCTCAAAATGAAATCAGTGACTTCAGCACTGCTGATTACGATGTCATCGAAAGACATCGTTCAGTCAGACAGAAGAAAAATGACTGGAAGAGAAATAACCAAGTAACCGTGGCAATACTCAATATGGAAACACCTAAACCACAAGGCATTTTCCTGATCCCTTAGGAAACCACCAGACTCCTCAAGCTGTGCTTCAGGACATGCTGTGTCCAACAGCACACTACATACCCATCTAAATCCTGCACCCTATGGGGTTCCTTAGGCACATCCCACAGCAAAGTGTTCAAACATCTTTATTTCTGCTCCTGCATCGCATGTATCTCTGTTGCTTTCCACAACGATTAAGTGTGTAGATAGGATTTCCCACTGCAGTTTATCCAGGGCATGGAATGGATGCAAAACCACACAACTGGAAACTCTGAAGAGAAAAAAGGAAGCCGACCCCATCTGCAGTGGTACCATGCTGTGGGCATAGGCTGTTGATTGTTTTGTTGCATTGTTGCTGCATTCAAGTTCCTTGTTTCCATAAGGTGGCTACAGCCATTTTCCTACCATTCACTGCAAGTCTTCATGGTAAGGATGACAAAATATTAAATCCTTTTTCTCACTCTAACTGCATACAAGAATAACATTGGAATTATGGATGCTGGCACACGCACACCGTGCATCTACAGGTCATAAAAGCAACAAATCCAATAAATTGCAGTCACCACTTTTGCCAAGCAAAAACAAAATACATCATCACTTCCAGAAAAGAGCATACCCACTGACTCTTGATAGTCAGTGTTGCATTGGTATAAAATCTGATCTAAATGCTACCTTTTACAGCCAACATGAATTTGAGGAAAAGGAGTATGAGCTTTAATTACTATGCCACTGAGAAACACTTAGTGGCAATTTAAAAGTGTTGTGTATCTTTGTTTAAAGGCTCTACACAACTGCAAAAAACGTGTGGCATCACAACTCATTGCTGTTTGCTGACCTGAAAGTAGACCTGTCGCAAAGTTAACCTACTCCAAACAGTTACTTGTTTGAAAGACAAGATTTTAAATGGCTAACTCCTTGGTAAACACAGCAGTAAGGGAAAAATGCCAATAAACAATGTCCCACCGGGGATTTCAGAGGTAAGAAGGGGAAAGTCATCTCAAACAAGAGTTGTTACCATTCCAGTAAAGCTCACTCATACATGGAAATCCAAGTGGAGCTGAGTGTGTCTCACACACATGGGGGTCTAGGCAGCAGAGAACTAAATCCAAACGAAAACAGCGGTGCAGAGAAATCAAGATCAGCAGATAGATGGAGGGGGTGGGGAATAAAAATAAAATCAATCCACAAAACACAGAGGATAACAGGAAAATCTGGGAAAACATGATTTGGGAGGGCACCAGAAGCATGGAGAAAACCTTCTTAGAGGAAGGAAGAGCATCTGCCATGCATGAGACTCACTGCCACTGGAGTTAAGCTATGGTTTCATGGAGACACCTACAGTCATGTTATAATGCATAATACAGAAGTGAAAGACCACCACGGCTGACACACCGAGTCAAACTCCAGTTCTTCACAAGGAAAGCATCACCCTCACCACGCAGCCAGGGCAGCGGAGTTTTGCTGACCACTCAGCCGCCTCCTCCAGCCTACAGCTGCAGAGAAGCTTTGAGACGAGAAGTGAGGCTCTGAATTTGAATCTTTCCTCCTCTGCTTTCCTCCACAGTACAAAGGTTTCCAGTGATGACAGATGCTTTCCCTGATTACTGTTTATTTAATGGCACTAATCTTCCCTCTAAAGTTTGCATTTACATTTTTATTTGTGGAACCAAGAGGAAGAACAAAGTAATTTTAAGAAGAGGAAAAACAAATTCAGGGGGTTTATTACCCTGGTCTGCTCACGTAGACACAAATATCCCAATAGCAAAGCCAAAAGGCAGCCTAAGGGAGGCACTTCGCCATGTGAATTTCCAGGTTCAGTCTCCATTTACTTTGCTTTGGAAAAGCTTTTGGGAGAAAAAATAATCTAACAAGAAACCAATCTAAACAGAAAGGAAGATTTGCTCATTAGCAATTCCTGCTGAGGCTGCAGAAACCATGGATTTATCATGTTAATGTTTTCTGCTTCCATAGATATGACAAATATATAGCTTGTAATTACAAAAATGAGATCTAACTAATGACAGAGTTGAGTTTTAGATAATGAGATAGTATCTTGGAAAGAATAATTAGAGGATCAAGGGTGAATCTGAAGCCATTTCGGTGCTACTGCTTTTCTAATGGCTCTGAGGTTCCCACTTGTTAGTACAATAAAAGAATTCAAGACCTAGTAAAAATTCAAGTAAGCCTTGAGGTCGCTTCATGTCTCTAAGAACCCTTCTCCATGGCACTGATTACAGGGAGACAGTGCACTGCCAGTGAAAGATGTGGAGTTGAGCAGGAAGAGCAGCAGCTGCCCAAGCTGAGAAATGATTGAACAAAACCAAGGGGAAACAGGGAGGGGAGACCCACAACACGGTGCTACCAACACCGTGCTCTTTCTCCAGCCCCACTGCAGTCACTGGCATGGGAGCCCAAAGATGTTCAGCTGAGGGCAGAGGTGAAATCACACCGCACTGAACAGTTACAATACCCTTTGTGAAGCAAGCTCCGAAACAGCCATTAATCAGTTCTTCAAAACCAAAGGCAATGAAGATCAGTTCTTTCTGAAAACTCATGGCAAGTCTGAATCATGCTTGGTTTGCACAGTAAAGAGAAATAACAGCAGGACACAAACTTAGACACAAAGCCCGCTTTTTGGCTGTCTTTATAAATGTGCAGTTATGTTCTGGTTTGGGGAAGTCCATCAGGACCGCTCTCTGCATTGCACCACTCCTACAAAGGCAGCTCTGTTATTTCTCGTACGTAAAATTTACTTTTCCTCTTGGCTGATAGGATGAGTGCACGCCAGCAATTCATCTTCGTCTGTAGAAACACTTCCTGACACTGCTTCATGGTGTGCTCTAAAGAAGGCTACTTTCCACTCTGGCATTATCTCTTTCAGCTGCACATCAGTGCTGCTCCATGGGGCTCCCATCCTGCTGTTCTTACTCAGGCAAGACTCCAGTGATGCCTCAAACACCCCCATACGAGCAGGGCTGCTGCACACATGAGACATTTTATTCCTTCATTATCAAAAAACCCAAGGAGGAAACAGATTTCTCTTTCCTACTTACAGCATTGCATTCAAAAGCCCCAGATATAATTAAGTGCTTGCTTCAAAGTCCTTCCTCTTGGTTCCAGTCTCTCTCCCACAGTTCCTCTGTTGTAGTACAAGATTTTCTTACATTCTCCTCTATATCAAAGGTAATTTTTTACTACAAAGAGCTGGGCAAACCCTTCATCTCAGTGAACCAGAGAGCATGCTTACAAACCTGGAGCTAGGGAAGGGTTCTCTCCATGCCTGACAGCAAAGTACTGAGCAAGGACACCAGGCTGGGTGGGAAACGGTCTGAATGCAAATCTGTGCTTCAGACAGAAGGAACCACCACACCACAAGGCAGAACAAGGCTGCTGTGACAGGCACACAATGTTTCTCAGGTGTGTGGATACCATTATCCGAAAAGCACTAATGATACCCAATTAGCTATTCCCTCCTGGAGCATCCAGCCTGGTTTACTGCCAGTTTATTACTTCTTGTCCCTTTGCATTCAGCTTTCTCCCTCTCCATCTTACTCTGCCCCACTTTAATACATAAGCTATGAGCTTCCCAGGCACAAGCTGGCTGAAGTCAGCTGGGGCCAGTTTGGGGGACACGAGCTTTGCTGCTTGTGCCACACTCCCCCCAGAGCTCCTCTTTAACAGTTTGGTCCAATACTTTCCAAAGAGTCAAACTGGTTTGTTTTGATGAACATTTACTACAAGTTTAATTAACTGAGGAGAGGGGCAAGGGTGGGAGTACCCTGAAAACAGGAACAACCTATTCTGTGAAACACTACTTATTGTGGAAGAGCCTTCCCAAAGCACTCGCTGCTTAGGAATGAGCTTTCTGCAGAAAAGCTCCTTTGTGACCCATTGAGAACACACAGATCCAGTGACGACGTTGCAGTCATTTTGCATGAGGTGAATTTCCCTGAATTTCCAAGCACAAATGAATCCATAAGGAGCAAAAAGTAACCTCATATTAACAAGAAAAACAACAACAAAAATCCAGCTGGACTTTGGACAGATTCCTTTTTGTATTACTGACATTAAGAGGATAATGTGTTTGCATTTCATCAGTTCCATCACTTTGAGCAAACCATAATCTAAACCAGCAGCAGCATCATCAGCATCTTTCGCAATATATCTGATGTTCTGCAGCAAGTCATTTGAACCCACGGAGAAGTATCCACCAGTAACTGTAACAGCCCAACTATGACTCATTATCACTTACAAAGATACATTTTGGACATAGACAACAGTGACATTGATACTATAAAACAGATTAATAGCTGGATGTGATGATTAATATCCTGGTGCAAGTCCTTACATAAAAATAAGCAGCCCAGAGGAGTTGGAACATTTACAAAAGTGCAGCCAACAAGCCACAGCAAGGGCACTATTTTGTTTCTTCACATTTAATACATCCAACCCAGCCCAGGTACCCTTCCACCACATACTTAATTTTTATTAGTCTGTCAATTCACCTCTCTTACTGCTGACTAATACTCCTTGCCCACATTGAGCCAATACAGCTGTTGTTATCACTTTGCACTTAAAAGCATCATTTCTGAAGTACTGAATGAAATAGCCCCAGTTAAATTCATGTTCATTCACCTGCCACTGTTGTCATCCCTGATGCTAAACACATCCTTTAACTCTTGCTGTCCAATGAGTCTGTTGAAAGATCCTTCCTGCAGCCCAGAGTGGGGCAGGATCCCCTCCCTGAGCTGCTCACACTATGGGGGTGCAGCCCAGCACACCGGGGGGGGTTCTGGGCTGAAGCACACACTGATGACTTTGACGACTTGAATGAAAACCAATAAAACAGCCCAACCACCTGCAAACCAAACCAAGTGCAACAGACCCCAATGGCCCTGGAAGACTCCTCATCCCATTTTCTAGTCTCAGCACAGTTCACCCCGGACCAGGTAACTGGGAATAAATCCATCTGTACACCACTATAGAGGAAAGAGAGGTGCTGAGAATGAACTGCCCAAATGTGTGCTCCAGAGCCCCCAACCACCCCCCAGCAGATGACACACTGGCTATCCTGGACAGCAGATGCTAGACCTTCTCCCATGCACTGCCCTCCTGTTCCAGCCCTCAGCTGACCCCACTGTGCCAACACAGCTCCCATGGGAGCCACACTACAGATCAGGAATGATCCAGCCTGCACATAACCTCTGGTTTCCTCACCCCAGCAAAGCTTTTCCTGTAACCTCTCAGCAGCACTAACAGCACAGCCCCACAAACGCATCCACATCCAGGGCGCTGACATGCTGTGGCACCCGAGGGAGCTTCTCCAAGGATTTGTGCGAGGTCTGAGCTGACTGGAAGACCATTGGTTGTATTTAATTAAGGTACCTTTTCTGTTCTCATTTTTATACTGTTAATTCAGGTATGTTTTATTTTGGATGTTGGGCTTTTTCAACCACACATAAACTATCAGGTTTGGAAACGCAGTGAGCCCATGCTGCGGAATCCATTAAAAGCTGTGCTTTAAATTGTTGCATTACCAGAATCACCAAGGTCCTCTCTTCTGCCTTCCTCTGTTGCACTCTGAGACTATTCATTCCCAGCACAATCATTCACATCTCCATTTTTATTTTATTACACTTGGATATGATGCAACCAGTATTTAACAAAGCATTACCGTTTTCAAGGGCAAATATTTTTCTGTAATCCCAGCTATGTCATTATTCTCTGTTACACATACTTTAAATGTCAAAATCCATCTCGTAGAACTAATCAAATATAAAAGAAGCCTAGCAGGAGAAAGGGAGCTTGAAAGGGGCATTCCAGATGAAATAAGAACTTAAACGTCCTTTTCTTTAGACCTTGCCTATTATTTAATTTACTTTCAGGGTTTGAAAAGATCTCCCAGGGACAACACATGGGGCAGCACATATTATACAGCTAAATGCTGACGAATTAACCTGAACAGCGGGAAAGAGGAAACACATCATCATCATCATCATCTCTGATTTTAGTCTCTCTTTGGCTCCCAACAGGCCAGCAGGAAAAGCAAACGCACAAGGAAAATGTTAATGTAATGAATGACTACTTTATGAAAATGGAACTGCGTCAACATCGGATGTTTCAGTGTTTGAGATTCAGCTTCTCACCTTTTCCATAAACACCTTGCCCTATGCAGTATGCCAGAGCTATTTTACTCTTCCAGTAGTGGGTTACTGCAAGCATTAATCCTACATAATGCACAAATAATGGGTTATGTTGTAATGCAGCTGTTAAAGTGTATCTGATACTGCAATACACTTAACTGATTCGACATTTTTACCATAAAAGTCTATTTGGGGGTTGGTTTAGGGGTTTGGGTTTGTTTCATTTTGGTTTTTATCAAGCAGTCCCAAAGTGAAGCCTCTCTTCATGTTGATGTAAGCATCCTTACATTACTAAATGGTTTAAATTGCTTTCTCTGTTTGAAGGTTTTAAAGCAGTAACCAAGTTCAATGCACAGCTTCTCTTTTTCTGGCCTCTGAATCAATCCAGAAAGCATTTCCCCATAGTGGCACAGTTCAGTTCCTGACAAAGGTGCAGCAACACCACAGACCCTTTCCTGGCTTAGCAAGGACAACGTTGTGGCTGGGTAAAACGAGCAATCTCTTCCAGGATTATCAACCTTCCATGCAACTTCACAATGTGCCTTTTCCAACTCTTTTTAGGGTCTAGCTCCTTTAGCAAGTACGAAAATAAGTTTTAAAGACATCTGGAGTCTACTTCTGAGCTACAGCTGGGATCTTGCTTCCACTTCCAAGCCCATTTTGGTTACAAATGAGACCCTGTGCCTTAGTTCCCAAACACTGGATGACACCAATTAGTATATTTCTGTCCAATTTACTTCCTTCTTGATTCAGATCAGGAGCTTTATGTATCTTGTATTAGACTTGCCAGGGCCTTCATAATCCCAAAAGTCTGTTTTTATCCTATTTTGAACACTCACTGATGAAAAAAAATACATTTACTACCATTGATAAGACTACAGCTATCTTGTCTGCAGAATGGTATCTCAGCCTCTACCCGCTACTGGGTTTAACATGGAATCACTTTCTTGGAGCAACTCTGGTGTCATCTTTGGGTCCCCTCACACAGATGGCCAAGAAAATGATCGTCTGTGTAGTGTTATTTAAACCTACAGCAACTCTCTAAATATCTATTCCTCATCTCAAGATGCAGATGGAGATGAGTCCAAAGAGCTGACAGAGACTTCAAGTGGCTGCCTTCTCTCTTCCCCACTTCCAGGCCAGGATAAAAAGCTTATAAAGTCATCTTTTACTAGCAATCATCCAAACATGTTTTAACCTGCAGTGAATTAATCAGTGAAGGGGATTTCACAACTTCCACAAGCAGCCAGCTCTAATGCTTCACAGACTACATCTGGAAGATGTTTCCTAAGTCAGAATTCATTACTTACTTCTCTTATTTTCTGCAACAGCCAAACAATCACTCATGAAAATTCTCTTCATAACAATCTTTTCTATATTGCAAAGCCACCGGAGCCCTCTTTGGCCTGAAGAAGCCGAGCCCCTCAGCCTGTCCTCACCAGTCACATATTCTGTGTCTTTCACTCCCCCATCCTTTGGACACTTCTGTTTGTCTGCAGGTATCTAAAAGAGGAAGAATAAATCTGTACCTTTTTAGGATAACACCAAAACTCTTGCAGTCACCACTCAAAGCCTTTAGTGGCAACATGAAGTGGTGCTTTCCTATCTGCACACTGCCCACAACGCCAATGGGGCTAAAACCCAAAGATTTTTCACTGTAGCCACTCAAGTCCCTGCTTCCTGGAGCCCCATGCTGGGCAGTCAATAAGACTGCCATTGGCAGGGTTCCCTGCTGTGGGTGCCTGCAGGCTTTACAGCTAATTGTAATGCACACCAGCTTTTCCTGAAGCTCAAAACCTTGCATACTACAAGAGATCTTTGGAGGCATTCCCCTAATGTGCAGTGAGTCCCGTTGCATTACTGCACCTTCCTCAATACATTTTAAAATACCATTTTGGAAGAGCATCTCCAGCTTCACAAAAGGGATTATTTTATCCCTGTTTATCCAAAGCTCCCTCCCCCTTCAAGCTCCATACAAGTCGCAAATGCCCATTCGCCATAGCTGTTCCCAAAGACAGACATATAATCCTCAACTGAATGAAGTTCAGTTCACTTTAGGCAAAACAAATGGTGCTTCACATTGTAAACCTCTTCAATAAACTTCAATAGATGAGCAAAACAACCTCATTTGCTTCCCAGGAGAAGGTGTTTCAATGGTGTAAAATCCTAGCACCAAATACACAGTGATCCAGCAGCAACAACTGGGCCCTTCTCACCTGACAGTACAAGGCTGTGATTGCCAGTTAGGGCATAAAATTTACACACATCGCTGCCACAGTGTCCAGAGAATGGGAAGCAGTAGGAAAATGAGGGCATTCCTAGGAAGGAGGAAGACGCAGCTGTTTCTCCTGTATCACTTCAAGACCAGCTGAAGTCACACTGCAGCTACACCAGGCAACTTCAGGGCAAACCAATCAAACTGACATGCTGCAGGAAGTGATGGCAGGGGTTTGCACACTCAGGAAGAGCCCTTCTTATCTGAGACTTCACCGAGTGAGTTTGTGAAGCTGCTGCAAGCATTTCTGGAAAGACAATACTCTTTAAACAAGAAAGTTACACCCAGCCACCTGGCTCCCATAGCAAGTCAGTCTGGAACTGAGCAATGCACTCGAGCATTTCTAAGATTATATTTGGCAGTTTAAAACCAGATGCAGATCCCACCACCCACATACGTACAGCAAAATCACATCCCTAAATATGCCAGGGACAAAACAGAAGCAAAGGACAAGGCAAAGGAAGAAAGCAGCAGACCAGGACTGGAAAAATAAGCACACTGCTGTTCATAGCTACCTGTCATTAGGTGACACTAACTTAACTTTTCTCAAGTCATCTACTCCCTCTTAAAGCTGTACTTAAAAGAGGGTGCATATGTTTTGGCACTGGAATTTCAGTGGCAATGGGACTGTTCTCCCCGATAGGCTGGGTTTTGGAGAGGCCAGTCTTTGCAGAACAATACTGGAGCTTCTCAGGGACCTCGCACTGCTCATTGCCATGATGCAGGCTCCTTTCTTGCTCACTGCAGGGTGCAATAATGCATGCTCAGATTTATCAGTGCAAGAGAGAAAATGATAGAGAAACTGAGGAGAGACTTGCTGATGAACATAAATTAAAGAAAAGGCCTTTCATCTGCCAACTCAGCCTCTTAGAACAAGGCAAAGGAAAAGGTGGCACATCAAGAAATGTAATTACTTACCTTCCAGCTGAAATAAATTATAAGGTCTTAAGCGTAGCAGACAGCTCCGAAGCCCGCAGGAAAGCAGCTAAATGAGAGGTAGCTGCTCTGCAGGTGAGGTGGCTCTTAAATCCGTGCTTCTTAAATCTCTCCTCACTCTATTCTACACTTCCCTAAGCTGCAAAAGGGTCTGGAGGGTCATTTTCTTTGTGGCCACGTGAAGCATAGAAATCCCACAAAGAGTGTTCTGACAACAGTCATGCATCTCTCTGGACAGGACACTTTTTGCCTTCAACTGACGCACATGATTTTGGGAGATGCCTAAATGGAAACGCTCTTTCGTTCACTGCAGCAATGAGTCACCATCCAAACACCATAGACAACTCGCTTATGCATTGAACAAAGGTGGATCATCACTGTCTTACCTACAGGCCATGGTGAGGAACAGGCCACCTTTCAGCATCTCTAAATCAAAGCTGATTCAGAGCTATGAAGGAAGCTGTCTCAGGGAGCCTAGAAGGAGCTTTGCCTCCCAAATTGAGCATCCCAATAGTGAATAAGCAAAGAATTTGCTTTCTGGATAAATTTACCTGGATCTCAGCAGCATGCAAGACAAAGCAATGCAACAGAGTAGGACTCAGAGATTTATGGTGGCTGAGGGACTGCAGTGCTCCTCTGTCTCCCAGCAATGCAGATGACCGATCTGTGGTTCCACTGACCTGTGTCTCAATTTACCTTTTTCACCTTAATTTCTGCAAATTCCTGAATGTGTCGGCTATTTCCCAACAGAACAAAGAAACACAAAGGAGGGAACCAAATGATGTAAAGGGAGATGCAAAAATGAAGCAGTTGAGGAACTGACATAAACCTGGGGAAATTCATTCCAAAACTGTCATCCAAAATGTCATCCTGAAGAGAGTCACAAATATCCCAAGGCCTCTGCTAAAGGAGGTCTAATACCAAATCAACAGGAGGAGGAGAAAGCGACTTTCAGCATTCCACACACGCTGGAAGCTAATCAAACTTCAGCCATGAGGATGGCATTTCCTTTAAATGCGTTTCCCTTCAGCTTGTCAAAATGGTGATAGCTTTAAATAGATTGCACTGTGCAGTTCAATTACTAATGGATTTGGTTTTGTTCTTTGGTGGCCTTAAATTTCGTGTAGGTATTACATTAACATAATACAGCAAACACCCATTCTTGCTCCTTTTAAGACTTCTTTTTACAAGACATTAGAAATATAAAAAACAATCAAATGCAAACCTTTTGAAAAGGCTAAAATTACTGTGTGTCAAGTCTCTAACTAAACTGTGAGCAAGGAGTTCAGCATTCATTATACACACACATAAATTAGATTTATTATTCCAGTGAAGTCTTGGGCTTGGAGCCACAAGGCCACAGACTCCTTTCTCCTCCACACGCTCTGAGCTCCACATTCACAGCTGAGCAGAGCTTGAAGGAGCCCCTCAGAAGCAAGGGAAGCAGGTTTGCCATTCCAAAGAAGAAAGCGGGAGCCTGAGCTCCACCTCACACCAGGAGATCACCAATGACAAATCCAGTGCGGGTCTGAACTTCTGAAGGGGAGCCCCAGGTAAGAAACCTGGAGACCGAGAAGGAAACAGAAAGTAAAGGCGATGCCAGGGAATATGCACTGCTTGTAACCAGAAACGAGTAAGAACAGAAAAGTCGTGCTTGGAAAAGCAAAGCCTTGGCCTGTAATAAATCCAGTTTTCTGAAAGCATTTCTCTTCGTGGGAACAGGGGGAATTTACTGTATTTAATTATACCTTCTCCAGGAATCGGCGAGTGAAATAAAGGACAGGAGAAGTCTGGTACCTGCCCTGTGCTTAGCCAGTTCACACTGAAGCTCCAGGTATGCTCATAAGCACTGACCTACTGCTGCTAAAACAGCCCTATGTGCTGCATGTGCGGGACAGAGATTGTGTAAGTACCAACAGTGGGAGCATCGCTTTGAGGACACAGGAGGTGGAATGCTCTCTGCCATCCCCAGCACACTGGCCAAAGGAACAGCTTAGCTATACGCAACTATTAGCAGTAGTGGCCCAAACAGTGGCTCACACCCTTTTCCACCCCAGAAATGCCTGGAATTTCCCTGCAATTGCTGGAGAAGGGCTCACTCCTGGAGGTGCAGCCTCCTTGTATGCTCCATCCAAGCATTTACATGGAGGATTTTCTGTCCACACGGCAGTAAGTGGCACATCATATCAACTTGCCTGACCCTGCATATGCCTAAGAAAAGCAGTCCCACACCTATGATGCTGTTACTGGATAAACAGATATAAATGATAGATGGGAACAATATCTTCCCAATATCTTAAAATGCCACAAGAGAAGATTAATCTCTTTCATGGCTTGGAAGAAGGAGAAAGGTTTGGTCCAGACTCACTAAAATTACAGGAGGGTTTTCAAAGTATGGACCTCAGAAGAGAGAATAATAACACGTGGTTACCACTCACTAGCAGCAGCCTCTGAGGACATCAGAGAAATAAAAAGCACTGACCTAAGGAAAGCAAACAGATGTGTTATCAAAGGTACCACCTAATGGTCTGATTGACTAAAAGGTCATTTCCAGAGCCAGCTTAGATCCCTCTTCTGGACCAAAAACCAGAGATTACAGCAGAGTTTATAAAACCCATAGCAATGACTTGTTGCTATGGCTATGGAAAAGCCAGCTTTCCTTCAAAGCACACTCAAACCAAGAGGATGTGCTGCCATGATTGTAAGCAAGGCAGACACGTGCACTTCCCTTTATCTGCTCGCACAACCACAGCTACCACCCCAGAAATGCCTCTGCCCCAGAGTCATCACAATTCCCCCTACCTCCCATCTCTGCCTTAATGCTTTCCTAATGTTGCTCCCCAACATGGAACTGCTATTCCAGATCCACTCCTGCTCTCACAGAAAGCAGCCCTTTGCTTTCTTCCAGGGCTCAGCCTGGCACATTACTGCAGTTGTCATTTCTGCTGGCTCATCACGTCATGCCGTCATGCCTATTTGTTAGTCCTTTATTACCCCTACAGCTCCCAGAGCTTTACCAGCCTTCCTCTTCACAGTTCTGACTTCTTTATCTGGGATTACAAGCCCTAAATTCATTAGCTTGTCCTTTCATGGAATAAATCTCAAAGCAGTTTTTTGGCTGCATTTGGAATTTCTCTTGATATCTTTGAATTTTTTCTTTGACAATTAGAGAGGCATCTAATTGACTATTAATCTGCCCCTTCTGATACAGCACTGCTTGGGCACCCTACTGAAGAATTAAGGGACATAGCAGCATTGGGGGAAAAAACCCACTGAAAACCAAAAAGCAACACAAAACCTCAAATAAAACCAAATCAAGAGCAGAGATGATGAGTTATTGGAACTGCTTCAAATCATCCTTCGAGTGAACAAGATCTCTTCTTCATGAGGCTGAAGTTGCTGAAGCGTTTCATGAGTACTGAAACCAGAGGAGACCACAGGTAAGATTAGCCACAGCAGATGTTCAGGCATCTTCCCAGGGAATTCAGACCTGAGTTTGCATTTCATTGCAAATTCCAGAAAAGGAATAACAGAAAACTAGGAGAACCCACGAAAGGATTGACAAACATAACCCTGTATTCAATACATTTCAATTCCAGTTACCAGAGCAAGGGCCTAAAAGCTACAAGAGGGTAGTCTCTTCAATATCCAAGAGCAGAAACACACCAATAATTCTGTACATGTTACTGATGCTTAGAACTTCTTCGAAGCACTTGAGAAGTTCTCCAGGGCTTGCCATTTAACCAGTTCTGAGTGACAGCAGTGGGGAACACTCACTGCATGAGGGTGTTCAATATGCAGTGGTTTTTACCTGCGGAGCATTTCGAAGGGACACTGCAGGAGCTGGGAGAAACCATGTATTTTCAGAGATAGCTTGGAGAAGTCCAAGAGGCAAAATAACTTGCCATGATAGACAATCGATAAAGTAAAACCAAAGCTGAGAAACTGCTCAAGGTAACTGACAGAACAGAGCACATCTTTGTGAGGAGAGAGTGACAAGGTAATAAATTATTTGAGGCGCCAAACCCAACAAGAGCAAACACGCACAAATCCAAACGTTATCTACAAGAATTCACAGGGGCTCAGATATACTTAACAAAATGCTCCTTGTTCATGTGGTCAGAAAGGTGATTACAAAACTGCATCAAAACGTCACCAAGCTGCGAGTTCAGATCCCCCCAACTATTCCCGAAACCATCAGATTCACACAAACTCAGTGCAAAAGAATCTCATGTTCTCTCCGCAAAAATGGAGAAGAGCTCCAAAAACCCCACATGCTTCAGAAAACAGAGCAGGGTGATAGCTAACCACCTCTGCCATCAGACCAGGCAGCAGGAACAGCAGAATGCGTGGCTCACTCTTCATCATTTACAAGGACAACCACCAAAAAGTCAAACTTCCCTAGATCTTATAGAGCTTATTTTGGATTTCTGTTCTATTACGTTATTCTTTTACTCAGATAATCCTAAAAGGTAGCCAATACATAGTGCTGATGGTTACTTATTTCTCCTCATTGCTGGCCACTTAAAATCATTACCCTTTCCTCTGTGTTATTTATGCAACTCATTATTTTCCCACTGATCTCAGCAGAATCACAATTCCTCAAAAGCTTGTTTAGCTAAAAGGAGAAAATGTTATTTACTCACTCATTTCACCAAGCTTGGCAGCATGCAAAATAGAGAAGGCAGAGTTCACAGCCCCATGGCCTAAGCATTCATAACACTGGGAAGAAGTTATAGCAGTAAAACAACATTTCAGTGAAAAAAGGTAAGAAAATGCAACTGCCGCGGCTTTGTGGTTTTCATTGTTTGGAGAGTCCAAACCGTCAAGAGCCGGTTGGGTGAAGGTGATAACTATCCAGTAAAACTAAGCTTCTGCATACCCAATTCATTGGCTGCTTAGGTAGTAGCCCTGCAGCACATTGAGTAAGAGGGACATGAAAAGGGGGAAGAAGACACAAGACAAAGAGCGGACTGGAGAATTGTGAAGAGAACAAATTGTTATTTCACTACAGGCTTTTTTATTTCACTTTTCTTGCAAGGAAGCATGAAGTAACACTGCCCTGTGAAGCCACGCTGCTGCTCCTTGAAGATACCCCTAAAACTCAGCAGAGGCCCAGGATTTGGCAAAAACAATGTAGAAGAAAAATCTCCACCAACAGTTTGGAAACGTGGCCCTGCTCCTGCTCTGTGTTCCACAACTGCCTCTTACACACACCCCGTCAGCCTAACCCAGTCCATCTCTGCCTTCAAAGCTTCCATCAAATGCAGAATTAGATGCTTCCCTAACAACCCGTGGGTGCCAGCCATTTGCAGAGACTGCACGCTGATCCAGCCCTTCTGGAGCAATACACACCATCTCCTTGTACAGCTCTTTCACATATGCTTCTTATCCTACTCAGTGCTTTGGGTCAGCCTGTAGGGAGGCCCCGAGGATCCATCACTCAGGGAGGTAAAATAAACCCCGTTTCTATTTCCCAGCCCCCTCAGCAGTGATTTAACAGCTGCTCTCAGTTCTTACGAAGCAGTTGCAGCAATTTCCATGTTGTTAGAAGCAGAAAGAAAACGTCAAACAGACGGATGTCTTGGGTGTGATGGATTGCAGATCTCACAGCTGCAGAGATCAGCCACTTGATCGACCAGGTACAGCTCATCTGCGGCAGCTCCTCCTCACAACCTTCCAGAGCCTCACAAGCAGCAGTGTGTAGGAACACAGGGTCTTAATTAGTTTCTCTGCTAACTAGGCCCCTTTGTAATGACTATACCTGGAGCTCTTGATGTTTTTTAAGAGGAAGAAGTGAACCTCCATCTAGACGTGCAGTAGTTTGATGTTTTGTGCTACCTAGTCAGCTTGAAAGCTTCAAAGTGCAATGTATTGCTTCCCCCTTCCCTCGCTCTCACCCGAATGCAGTATTTTTTCAGCATCTAGAATAAGATTGCCTTCCTTACATCCTGAGGGAAGAAGCAATGGCACCATTTCTTCACTTAGCTAAGAACCCGGGCCCCTCGGCTGGGGCTTTAACTAAACGTATCCTTTCTGAAACTGGGTGAAGTGTGATGGGTGAAGCTGCACAGGAGTGCCCGTACGCATCGAGTACCTGCCCCATGCTGGTAAATTTGTGGAAGCAGCTTCAAAAGCTGCAATGCTTTCAATCCTGCTCAAAGCCAGTGTTCCAGATGTATTTTACTGCCCATATGTAATCTGTATACACACATATACAGATTTAAATATGTATACATATGTACATGTTTATATAAGAAAACACCCATAAAATTTGCTGCTTGGTTACTTCAATTCAATATCTATTTCAATATCACCCTTTATCTCTGATGGAACCAAAACACAGGACATTTAAAGCAGGTTGTGTTTAACCATTCAGCTGTCCCATTCCCCCAGAGGCAGCGGTATATAACAGATTTTTGCTTTTACAGACTTAATAAATCACATTTTATATCAGTGCTACATTGCAAACCCTCATTGGATTTATTGATTTGTTCTTTTTTCCTCAGGTCAAGTTGAAACTTTCCTGTGCAGATAAATACAGCTTCAGAGCTGCAGCACGACCTGCAGCACATTCAATCTGAGGTTTCCTTCTGCACCCCGTGTTGCAGGTTATGCTGCCTGATGGCCAAAATTGAGAAGCTAAAATCCATCTTCAGAGATAATTAAAAAAACTCAGCTGTGAAATGAAACTATCAGCAGGCACCTTTTAACTAACGAGATTAGAGTTGCAAAGCTGTGAGCTTATCCAGCTCTCACCACCCGGAGTCCCTGTGGAACTGGAAGCTTTATGAAGGATTTCAATACAAACCCATCATATTTAAGCATTCCTGAAATATAGAAGCATGTTATTTTATTTTATGGAGACATCATGTCAGGAGACACCATCCAATGTGACAAAAACCCAAAGACCTGTGGGGCCAAGCTATTACTACATCTGCACCATGCTCCTGTAACCTTATGGCGGGCACCTCATCTTGCTCTTAGCGGGCTCAGTGATACAGTGAAACAGAATGCACAAAGCCGTGAGTTTGTCCACATCCCACTTGGGCAAAATGCAGCCTGCCCAGCTCTTATACCCCAAAAACCTCATGGAAAGAAACGCTAAATCAGTTTTGAATCACTTTATTAATTAACCACTAGTGCCCTATCTAAGGTTCTCATCTTATTCATAAGTATCCAAACACTTTACTCGTGCACAAGTGTCCAAAAATCAACCTGAAAATTAAATTTCTATCTTTGATTAAATTTCCATCATTAATCCCTCCATCCCCTCTATTGGTAGAAGGAAGAGGTTTCTGGTTTTAATCATCGTTAGCTCACAAAATACATTTTCAATGGTAGAGGTACTGGAGCTCCTATACAGTCTAACCCAACTAACCATGCTTATTTTCACTGTTACAAGAGGCTGTGCACCTTTGGTTTGGTTGGTACAGAAGAAAGAATGAATACTGATGGGCTTGTAAATGTGAACTGAGTGTATTGTACTTGCAACACTGCTACAGAGGATCCATCGCCAAAGAGTTACAATTTGACTCTATTTCAACACATGCAGCCCCAGCACTGGCTCCTGCAGTGGGCTAGGATAAACAGTCCCAGTGGAATCCCAATGGGCCAGCATTTGCTTCCTGGGATCCGAGCTGTGGTCCTGGAAATTGTCTCTGGGACTTTACTGCACAGTCTTGGGACACGCAGCAACACAAACCCTCCAGGCACAGAGTAATGGAGCTGAACAGCAAAGGTCACCAGCTACACATTATTATTGCAGGAAAAACAAAAGCAAGCTTACACGGGAATATTTTATCTCATGGAAAATCTGTCTTACAAAGTATTCCACATTAGTAAGAATGCTGCTTCATTTGCTTTCTGTTTACTGCTTAAATAAACATGCTAATTACATTAATCCTCTTAAATGAAAAACTCAGCTCCTTAAATAATCTCACAGTCTGTAGCAAGTTCAATTCTTTACTCTTTAAAAAGCAGCTTTGCAAAAGAGGTTTAAGCTGTCTGTATCAGTTTGGTATTGCTATTGGAGCACATACACGTTGACAGCTCAGCTCTGCTTCAGCATCCTTCGGTGCTTACACAGCAGCGAAAGGACCTGGACCAGGCCCCAGGACTACTGACAAATTTCCAGTCCTGCCCCTGATTTTGTGCTTGACAGAATTAACAAGACTGATTCTGCCCATCAAAAGAGCATACTTTGAAACCTGCTCTTCACTGTATCAGCATATGTACATAACATACATACATGTACGTAGTTAACTACCAAATCAAATGAGGGAATGACGGAGGAATCTGCATTAAAGACAAGATGACACTCAAGCCTTGAAACAAACACGCTTTGATGGGCTTTCACTCACTGCCCCATGCTCACATCCTTTGCAATGGACACTGCTGTGAAACGCTGGCTGCTGACAGTCCCTGTCACGTCTTACTGGCATCCTAATTCTCCAGGCAAGTCAAGCCAATGATTTCCTGATCCTTTCCTACATTCACAGTTCCCCGTGTGCCTGCAACATCTGTATTTGCTTCTTGGCAACCACAAGGCTCTGTGACATTTGCACTTCTCATCTTCATTTCAGAGGCATTTGAGCAGCATCACAGTGAAGCATAAGGAAAGGCAAGTGCTTCCCTTTCTGCCCCAAGGATGGATTGCCATGGAGATGGCACTTCCTGGGTGAGGAGGCTTGCCTAAGCACATTGCTGCTTGGTACTCGTGCCCTCATGACATGCTCCAGCTGCCTCACCACTGGGCAAGATGCCATTTGTAGAGGCTGGAACAAGTGTAGAAGGTTAGAAAATGATCTTCCCATAAATCACTTTTGCTGGTGGCAGCAACCTTTAAGTTTCACTCCTTCCTGCTGCTGAAGAAATGGGTCAGGATTTGATCTCTGTCAAGCTAACTGAGCTATGAAACCACAGACTGGAGCTGGCTCTGATGTTACTGCCCATTGTCTTGCAGCATGGCACAGCACACCTCACCCGCACTCTCCTCAATGGTTCCTCAGCTCCCATGCTACCACAGCTGAGTTAGTTCAGATGATCAGCTTCCTGACTTAGCCATCACGAGTGCCAGAATGCTGGAGCGCCATTTCCCTCCTCTCAATCTCCAAAACAATCCTCATCTTTGCCCAGTCTTGTTTCTAAAGGAGGGCCCTCCCTCATTCCACACCTTCCTCCAGTGAGGGCTGCGCAGGACTAATGAACCCTCTGTATGAAGGCATGGAAAGTTATGACAGAAAGGAAAACCACACTAAGTCAAAGGGAAATCAGGCCCCCCCTATTCACTGCTCTAGTGGAAGGTGTCCCTGCCCGTGGCAGGGGTTGGAACTGGATGAGCTTTAAGGTCCCTTCCAACACAAACCAGGCTGGGGTTCTGTGAATTTAAAGACGACACGTTCTGATATGCACAGGGCAAGTGCAAGTGTGTAATACCACAGCCTGTGACAAGGAATAAACAATTTGCTCATTCTGTAAGATCAGCCTTAGAATTCGGCTCAGTTGAACACAAATGCATGGGAACAGTTACTTGCAGATGCAAAGCAGGACAGTAACTCCTGCAGAACTCTGCTACACCAGGCAGGCATCGGCCAGCAAAAATAACCCCCACAAGTGGGGGCAGCCATGAAGACTGAAACCTTGGTTTTGCTGAAGGACAAACAACAACAAAAATGCATCCTCCATAACTTCGATGCCATCTGACACAGGTGAACTTTAATTCCAGGTTGCTAAGTCTGCGCTGTTAAAAAGCCAGGGTTTCTTGTAGCAATTGACTGACTTTCACTGTTCTAATTTCAGCCCGAGTTGGCAGGAGGATGGGGGAAAAAAGCAAACAAAATATCCCTGCATCCATGTGATCTGAGTTTTTCTAGGTAAAAATTAGTTCCCATACATCAAGTGAGATTCTGAAGTGCCACACTCGGTTTTGGCTCCTAGCAACTGTCAGAAAGAGCCAGCCCAGACACCGAGCAGTATTTTTGTCAGCACTTTCACCAAAATACCCTTGTTTGTTCCACTTCGGAATCGTATCAAAATGAAGGAAAATTTGGTTTGTCAGAAATATCCTCCCATTAAAATATGAAATTTCACTGAAAACACTCCTGAGACGGCAAATTTTCTACAGCTTCCATCAACCGCAAGAGCTGACTGCTCAGAAGGAACAGTCACCCTTCTTTCTCGAGGTACCAAGATTCCACCTCTCCAAAGGGATCAAAGCCCCAGGTTTTTCTCTCTCTCCCCTTTGCAGGCTCTCTGTTACACAAGCAGCCCAGCAGAACACAGTTTGTCCTCCACCCTTTACATGCATCATACAGAACATCTTTTGCACTCACTTCCAATGAGACACCCATTTCCCCTCCTGCCCCGGCCCACACCCTCAGACAATCCAAAATAGAAAGATGTGGGGAGGACGAAATGAAGCCAAAAACAAACCTTCTGAGACACACATTTTGGCTCCAGCTCTTGCCACCCTCAGAGGCCACAGCCACCCGAGGGTGATGAGACAGCTCTGGGGCTTCTCCTGTGTCTGCACCCATGGGTGCTCATCACCACGCACCAGGAACCTTTGGCAATCAGGTGAAAGAAGAAGAGACCAGAAAAAAAGTAAATCCTGGCTCCAAGTGAGAGGCATAAACTCACTCTGAGGCATGCGATGATGACGTGTCGAACCTCGCTCTAATGATAGGAATTATGTATCTGGCCCTCAGACAAACTTTGGATCCCTCTTCACTATTTAGTGTGAAAGCGTTTTCACTGAGAGATTCTGCTGCACAGCAAGGTCACATTTATCTGAAGTCTTTCACACGTTCCAAGTAAACACTCAAACACAGTCTACCAGCCTCAGCCACATGAGCTCTGTGAGGAAAGCCACGCAGCACAGCTAGGATTGGCTTCTCTTTTTTACATAACTGACACCCTGAACACATGAGCACGGGTAAGAAAGTATTACCCATGGGGGCTGCAAAGCCAGACTGACTCTGCAGCATCCACACCAGAGCACTGCCAAGAGAGGCTCCAGGAGATTCATGTAAACAGGACCAGAACCACCAAACTTTGCTGGCTTTGAGCAAGTCACATCTGCCATCGGTTTCTCCCCAAATGAACAGGTAAGAACATTTCATAGAATCATGGAATGGTTTGTGTTGAAGGGACCTTAAAGCTCATCCAGTTCCAACCCCCAGCCACAGGCAGGGACACCTTCCACTGGAGCAGCTTGCTCCAAGCCCCTGTGTCCAACCTGGCCTTGAACACTGCCAGGGATGGGGCAGCCACAGCTTCTCTGGGCACCCTGTGCCAGCGCCTCAGCACCCTCACAGGGAAGAGCTTCTGCCTAAGATATAAACCTCACAGTATCACACCAGATCTACATGAATCAAGGTTAACATTAAACCGCCCTAAAAGCAGAGGGTATTCAGCAGGAATTAGAAAGATCATGAACTGCGAGTGATGAATAATAAATGAATAATATAGAAATAAGTGAGTTAGAAGAACACATGGCCAGGTCTCCCCATGATTTGTGATGGGAAGAGCATAAATCAGCAGTGATGCTTCAACGGTCATGTCTAAAGACTCTGAAGTCTCCATTGCATTTACAAAGATGACAGTTAGCAAAGAGACTCAGGAATCAGAACCACTTGCAGGAGCATGGCACACGTTGGCAGCCCTACACAAGCTTTAGTGGGGTCACTGTCAGGTAACAGCAGCACGGCGGTGACAGTGAAACGGGAGCTGCTTAATCTCCTGGGTTTGTTGCATTGAGCGCAGTCATTTGGTTATCTCCACAGGATTAAATGCTACTCCGCTATTCTGTTCAAGACATGAACAAGTCTAATGTAGGTCTTTACTTGCTGTATGCACACCCCTATCTCTATCCTGTGAAAATGCTCTCCAGTGCTGTCAGTCCTAGGACCTGGCAACACAATTTCTTCCTGTAAGCAGGTCAGGCTGTGAGAAGAGCTAAGTAAATTCAAACCAAAAGGCAGGACACACACCTCCGTGAAAGCATTCTCTCAGGAGCTCCTAAGAATCAGCATCCAGAATGGAAAGCAAGAGAGGAACAGGGAAAAGGAAAGGAGAGGGAGAAAGAGGGGATGCTATCATTTCACTGCAGGAAACGCGAAATAGATGGGACTGATCACAAATACACCACATGCTGAGCATTCTACAGCACTATAGTTAATGCCAAAAATGGTGACAGATACAGAAGACACCAGAATACAGCACGTTGTAGACTCCCCTGCTACGGTGCTGGCAAACAGGAGAGAATGGAAACTGAAAACTTACTTCCTCCATAAAGCAGGTGTGTAATGGAAGTCAGGGCCTGACGTCTGTCAGGTACGTGTGCTGGCTCTCCAGGCAGTGGAAGGAGACAGAACCGGTGCTTCTGGCAGTCCCTGTCCCCAAGAAGGTCTCATGGAGCTTTCCCTGCCCCATCGCTGGGGAGAGACACATGGGCAGGGCTGCTGGAAGGGCTGGCTTCACCCTCAACTGTGAACGCTTTGTTCCTCTCTCCCAAAATAGTTGCTGGAGCCTGAGCATCCTTCTCCCCGTGGCTCTTCGTAATCCTCGCTTGCATCTTTTCTCTACAGGTATCAATATGTTCCCTCCCACCCTCTCCACAGAACGATGCATATGCACAAGCCCTTACTTTTTTTCTCCTCCTCTCAGATTTCCACCTCTCTTTCCTTCTGTCACAGTACTTTGGTCCTTTCACCACCTCCCGCACAGAACAGTGCTACACTTCCAGTGCGCAGCACTGCACCTCGCTAGTTACACGGTTTTGTTTGGTCTGTTGTGTCCAGGGAGAAAACATTTCCATTCACAGACATGGTTTTAGTTCAGATCAGAAAATGTTACTATCCCAAACACCAAATTCTCATGGTGACAATATCACTCTTCTACATACTACACCAAATGGGAAAAAACCACATGTGTGTCCACGCAGCATTAGTGCAGAGTGAAAAACATAGGAACAAAGTCCTCGGGAGCAGAAAAAGCCCTGGTTGGAGCTGGGCAGAGGGGCTGCAAGCAGGATGCCTGCCCTGGCTGGTGCTGCTGCAGCTCACACGTGGCCCTGACACCCTTTTGGGTACTTGCTCACGTCACGTCTACGCTGTCTTCCTCCAACTCTACCTGCACTCCGCAGTACACTGCGTGCAGTACACTGCGTGCAGCACACTGCGTGCAGCACACTGCGTGCAGCACACTGCGTGCAGCACACTGCTGCACAGCTATTTTAACCCAGCACTGCTGTGAGCAGATGAGCCCTGCTGAAAGCCAAGATGCTCAGGATCGATGAGCACCGTTTTGTCACTGAGGAATGCACCAGAGCTGTGCGGCCGCCTCAGCTGGAGCTTTCTGACCACAACCTCTCAGCCACTTTTGTTCAAGAGTAGTCTAAGCATGGCTTTGGCTCTGAACAGACTGTGACTGCAGGAGGCCTAAAAGCCAGGCTACAGGCAAGCTGCTGTGGATCCCAGGAAGCAGCCAGAGCCCTGCCAGGGCTGGTACAAGCACTAACAGGGTCATGGAAAAACAGATCCTCACTGAAGGATTACAGTCACGCTGAGCTGCGGGAGGCCATTGGTGCAGAGAGATGGTGCCCCGGCAGGGAGACCAATGTCCTTCTCCTTTAACACCTCCTCACAACTCGCTTCATGATGATCCAAGGGCTGGAGCAGCTCTGGAGACAGGCTAAGAGAGCTGGGCTTGAGGAGTGCTAAGCTAAATCCGTTCCCTCCTCCCTCTGCTCATGCACGCACCCATCAGTACATGTAAGGAAGGTATTTTTTACAGTGAGGGTGGTGAAACACTGGCACAGGATGTCCAGAGAGGTGGTGGGTGCCCCATTCCTGGAAACATCCAAGCTCAGGTTGGACAGGGCTCTGAGCAAGCTGATTCAGTTGAAGATGTCCCTGGTCATTACAAGGGAGTTGAGCTCAATGAGCTTTGAAGGTCCCTTCCAACCCAAATTGTTCTATGATGGACTGAGACAAGGCCTGGGAGGAATTACAACAGAGCATATCCACACTACAGTCACTATTAGGATGCTCAACAGCAATGGAAAACAACTTTAAGCTCCTATACTCAAGACATATGTTGCTTCAGATCTATACAAACAATAGCAGCAATACTTTACCCAGAAGAGCAGAAGAACCAAACAAATTGAGTAGTTATGCAAATTCTGTGCAGACATCTCAAACAATAACAATTTACACTACAGCCAATGCTACTTTGTTATTCTGTTTTCTGCACCTTATTCATGTAGACGCTGAGTACAGCATTCCCAGCAATACACACAGATTTTAGTATCTTCTCCATATGGAAAGTACCAAGATAATGGGCACCTTTGAAATATGGCAAAGGAACGAGACAAGATGCGGACTGGTTACTGTCATTCTTGAAGTGTCAAGTACTCCTTAAAAGTAATAGATGAGCTCATTAGATAACATAATTATTGCATTAAGCTAAAACCATCCAAGGTTATATTTATTTACAGCAGGAGCTTCAAGAACACCTGGGCCATGGGACAAAGCAGCAATTACACGTGGTTACAGCCCCTGCAGGGCATCCCCTCTCCTCTTTTATTGCCATGGCCTGAAAACTGGCAAAGCTTTGCATCAAAACATGTTTGCTGACCATGGACACACACAGGAACAATGGCCACATCCCCCTGGCAGTGCCCAGGACAAACACAAGCTGCCTGGGGAGGTACATGCAAGGGCCTGGTCTTGCTGCTCATTGCTTGTATTAACAGCAATGTTCTCACTCTTCCTAACAAAGACAGCGCTGTGAACCACTGTGCCAGCTTCACCCTGAAGGGTACCTGAATGAATCCAACTGGGATAAACTGTTCTAAGGCTGTTAAGTTTTGGTATGGACTTTAAAGGAGGAGTTAAATTCTTGCTCACAGGTTAATTACAGGCAGCCCCTCTCTCCATTGATTTTCCTGTCTATTTTGCAGATTAAGAATCAGTTCTGCACACACATGCTGAGGACGCTACCTCTGGACTCCCTGAGCAGGGCATGGACAGCAGGAGCAAGAGGAATTTAAACAAGAAAACCATTTGCACAAGTGCTGCGAGAAGTCGGAATGGCTGCGCCATAATGGAAACGTGTTGGAATGAATTCGTTGCCATCTGTCTTTATTTGCTAACCGGCTCAATCAGACACCACAAACACACTCAAACAGGAGAAAAATATTTAAACTATTTGTGCTACATCCTTTTTCAACACAGAACTCTCAGTGCCACCGGTGTTCTCGGTACTGAATGCCCAGCAATAGCAGTGAACTCATTCACACACAGCCTTGGGAGCATACCTGTGCAACCCCAAATCCGCATTATCAGCATAATGCAAAAAAATGAAAAATGCAACGCATAAAAGCGATGGTATTAGAAATGATTTAGAACTACTAAAGCAGCATTACAAAACATCCCAGAAGAAACTTTGCTCCTCAGTGTCAGAGTAGTTAAAAAGCCCTGCAGCTTTGTAACTGTTGGATACAGATCAAAACAAAATACCAGGCAGTTCCACAACAGTTCTCATGCAAAGCATGATCCTCCAGAGCAAGAAGGAAATGATGGAGGAAGAGGCAAAGTGAGGAAAGAAAATGGACTGTAAGAAAAATCCCCAGAAAATAATGAGAAGCTGTCTGAAAGGAATGAATGGAAGAGGAGGAAGCTAACGCAGAGCCCTGCCCTCTGCAGAGCTGAGGGCTGGTGCCCTGGAGGTCAGCCTGGACCCCATCCCGTGTGCCTTCATGGGCAGGCCCAGCCAACCCTGAGCCATGTGGAACAAGGGCAGGAAAGGGGTCGGTGAGGATTGCTTAGGAGGGGACCACACAGCCTGGAGATACTCCTGGGGTGATGAGGACTGCTACAGCGAGCAGCAGGAGCGCAGCCTCGGCAGCTGCCCAGAGGCAGCTCATTTCTTTCCATCCTTCATATTGATGGGCAGCTTCCACCCTTCCAGCCTGCAGCCCAAGGAGGCCACGCTACAGCAAGTGCCAGCCCCCCAAGCAGATGCTGTGCCACATTCAGCTGCCCGTGCATCCATCACACAGCACACAGCCATGTCACGCTACCTGAACCTGCACAAGTTTCATTGACTGCAGATGGGACTTGGTGGCACCCAAGGTGGGAGTTAATGATCAGGAGCTGGTACAGAGTAAAGGTTTCCAGCGCATACTCCAGAGCTTGGCTTATGTCAAAAACTGGTACAGCGTTACACAGGTGAAACACATCCCCTCCTGCCACAGCACGGTGGTGTGCTGGGACAGTTGTTTTCTCAGGCAACAACAGGGCAGAAATCAGCAGCAAGCAAACACCAGTATCTTCTCACACAGACCCACCTTCCTCTGCTCAGCACTCCTGGTCCACTGGGCACCGCAGCAGAGCAAATCTTCAGCAAGAGAAAGGAATGGGAAGGATGCAGGATGAAGGACTCCTACCAGCAGGCACGTGTACAGGTGCACTCACAAACCACCCAGCACAGCCCATCAGGACAGGCTCAAACAGTCCTCCCTCTGCAGAGGGCTCGCTGGCAGAAATGCAGCGGCCAGAGTACATGCAGAAAACAAACTCTGTGCTTCAGCTGGGTCGCTGCCTGCAAACCAGGGCACGGGCAGCACATCTCACTGCCAGCACAAGTGATTTACAAGGGGAGCAGATCATGAGAACCCACAGTGCTCAGCAGTTCAGATTCCCACTCCCCATCCAGTTTTGGGAAAGGGGACCGGAGTCACTATGGAACATGTGAAAGGTAGAGAATTGCAAGCCTGTTCATTAGTGTTTTTTAGGGCAAGAGACAAAGTCTCAGGTTCTCCCTGCATCAGACACTTCGTAAGAGGCTTTTGTCTCCAGCACTCATCCCCCTCCACCAGCCTCACGCGCGTGCATGCTCCTGCTACCACAACCAAGAGAGAACGGATTGGGACCGCTGACAGCAACAAGCAAGTTTTGCGCTGTGCACCGCAGAGGAAAAACCAGCACCTCACTGGAGTTCATGACTTCCGCAGTGGAAACGCACCAGGGAAAGCTCTGCTGACTCCTGGCGTTTCTCTTCTCTCAGACTTTTCCTGACGCTGTGTTTTCCACCACATGCAGGCAATACTAAATTTGGAATTCTTCAGCTGTGCGCAGCAGTAAAAACATGCAGCCCTCTAACGCTGCCTCTTGTGCCTCTGGCACAGCATCTTTCTCCCTAGCACAGGCCAGGGACAGAGAATTCCTCAGCAGAACCTAGAGACTAAATTTATTTCATGTAAATAAGCGTTTTAAAATAACTTGGCCGAAAGCTGGAGCTCCACCATCGGGCACCCCAGAACGCACCAACCACTGCAGGCTCAGTGTGAGTGCTGAACCCCAGCACGGAGCAAGAGCTGGGAACACGGGAGGTAGTGCCTCAGCACCTGCCCGGAACACTGAGAATGGCAGGTAGGGAACAGAAAGCGTCCCTACACCAGGCAGATGGAAGTCAGCATCGCTTCTGACATCCAGAAATCAAGCACAAGCCACACAGGGCCACTTGGAGGAGAACAAAGATCCAAGCGTCTTCTTGAATAGGAACTGGGAAACCAAAGCAAGAAAACACCTAAAAATCCTGGCGCAGGTTGCCCAGAGAGGTGGTGGATGCCCCATCCCTGGAGACATTGCAGGCCAGGCTGGATGTGGTTCTGAGAAACCTGGCCTGGTTGAAGATGTCCCTGCCCATGGCAGAGGGTTGGACTGGATGAGCTTTGAAGATCCCTTCCAACCTATTCTGCAACTCTATAAAACATCAAAATACCTAAACCAGAAAGAAGCATTGGAAAGAGCTCCCTTCACTGAAAGCTCTCTGCAGCTCACAGGCTGATAAATGGCCACTGGGAGGGTGTCTGTTTTTATCCCTCTAGCAGTTCAGCACTGATGCTCTAGAAGACTTCATTCACTGCTTCAGTTGTAAACCCCATTTGCCATCAGAGGCCAAAACACTGCGCTGTCAGATGAAGGATGCTCAAGTCTGGAAGTTCAGTACACTCTAGGTGGAGATTCAGAGCATTCAGATTCAGATCCCACTTGAGAGCCACTCAGGTTCATCATTTTTCATCTACATTCTTTGTCATGGAATGAGTCCCTCAGGATCCTTTCCTTTACACTTAATGCAATGCAACAGAGATGAAATGAAACTCCTCCCATTTGAAGAAAGCAAAGGTCAAAGAAGGTTTTGATCTCTGGATTCAAAACAAGTAGCTCAGGTCCCTCCATTGATTTAATTCTAAAGAGGTAATTAAAAAGTGCTCTACTCACAAAGACTTACAAAGCAGGCTTGCAAATGAAATATCCAGACAATTCCATGCCAGAAAGCTGGGCACATGGCATGAGTAATGGAATGGCTGAGAGCTGCCCCAATTTCACATTTTTCTTTATCCAGATAGAGGGTTGGTGGAAACTCCAAATGCAGAGAGTGTATTTGATAAGGGAGCGCTCATAACAAAAAGATGGTTTAAGATGCAGATGTTGACATGCCCCGATCCTCTTACAGAGAGTAATGCCCACAGCCTTTGTGCCCCAAACGTCCCCTCACAAGCTCTCCTTGCTTTTGCAACATAGCTAGATCAGCTCCTGAAAAGAAAACCTGCCAGAAGCAGGATTCCCACTAAGCCTGGGAGGTGCAGGCTTCTGTGTGCATCTGGGGACATAGAGACATGAGACAAACACAAGCAGAGCTGTCTACTCGACAACATTCAGTAACAGACCCATTATCAAACACTCCCATCATGATAACAGCCTCCCAGATAAGGTTGGGGTATTAACACTAGTACATTGAGAGCCTCCTCTAATAACTTTGGCCTAAAAACATAAGCCGCTTTGAAATTTTTAATTATGACCGGATATTATTCTGAGCCCATAATCTTTTTCCAGCAATTGGATTAATGCAAACAGTGACTTAAAGGAAGGGAAATAGAATAATCCAGTGAAAGCAAAACTGCCCCCGCAGAGGAGAGCCACAGCCCCCCAGGAGCCCTTTGCTGAAGTGGGACTGGTCAGAGCAGAGCCTCAGCAGCTCCCACCAACCACTGCCAACATCTGCAGGACTGATGGGCACTTTGTGCCAATGCTTCAGCATCCTCGCAGGGAAGAGCTTCTGCCTATCAGCTCATCCCAATCTCCCCTGGGGCAGGTTAAAGCCATTCCCCTTGCCCCTGCCCTTGTAAAAGGTTCCTCTCCAGATTTCTTGTACAAGGAAACAGATACTGATGAGCTGTGGCAATAACAATCCTCTCTCTGTACAAGATGATCAGTCAAACAAGAATCATTTGCAACCCTATGAAAGGCAAAACTCCTAAAACCTCCCACTAACTGAAATAATACTTTCAGCAGCAACTGCAGTAATACACAGTGCAGCACCCCGAGAGAAGGGCTGGCATTTCCGCACTGCCATTGGAAATGTGTCCCTACCATCACCCTCCCTTCAAAGTTTCATTTCAGCACAGTGAAAGTAACAGTTTCTAATGCGGTTCCTGTTCTTGAACAGGGCTTCAGGTCTAGAAAGCACTTGGCTCAGGCAGATGGGTGACAAGTGCCCAAAACAAAAACCAAACATTAAAGCACCTTCCATGAAATAACATTTTCTAAATGCTGGAATAAAAACGATCGGGGTTTTCATTAAAAACAAACCCACAAGAGTCAGTTTTGCTCTGCTCTTTGGCTCAAAAACACAAACCCCCATAAATGCTGGTACAAGATCTACAAATTTTCCTGTTAGCTGAGGAAAGTATTTTTTCCCTCCAAAGTTTAAGTGATAAAACAACGAATGTGCAAAACCAAATAAATAATCCCAGTACAACAAGAACGTCAGTAACAGAACACATGAACCTCGCCATCAGGAGCTCAGCACTATTTAATTCCAGTCAATACATTTCTCTCAAGTTCCACGGGGAGGTCTGGAGAACTGCAATGACCCTGCAAGTCCTGCCACTGCCTTATTTCCACTGATGACCTGTACCTACAATACAATTTTGGGGCCCCATCTAATACACAAGGACAGCGTTCAGACACACCGACGGGATCCTGAAATCCTACACCAAAAAAACCCAGGACAAAACACAGAAAAATTCCTGCAGGGATTTTATCTCCTCAGGCGTAAGTTGAGCTCCATTATGTCCACATTGCATGCGCTGTGTATGTGACAAATACACACAGCATGTACAATGAGGACACTATAGAGCCAGAGCAGAGGGGTCATGGCAAGTTGCTTCATAAAGGAAAATCAGCATCTAGTGGCCCAAGCACCATGGCTGGGGATAGGTCTCTGCTTAAGGTAGAGTTGATGTTGACCAATGCAATCCTAAAGACTCAGCTGTAGAAGAAATTCACTATTTCAAATCTGGCCACTCAAACAAAGGCTCTGTAAAAGGAAAGTGTCCAAGGAATAATCTAAGTTTAATGGCAATTATAGAATCCCAGCCTGGTTTGTGTTGGAAGGGACCTTAAAGCTCCTCCAGCTCCAATCCCTGCCATGCGCAGGGACCCCTTCCACTGGAGCAGCTTGCTCCAAGCCCGTGTCCAACCTGGCCTTGAACACTGCCAGGGATGGGGCAGCCACAGCTTCTCTGGGCACCCTGTGCCAGCGCCTCAGCACCCTCACAGGGAAGAGCTTCTTCCTTCTGTCTATCCTAAATCTCCCCTGTTTCAGTTTGAACCCATCACCCCTGTCCTGATGAAGAGTCCCTCTCCATCATCCTTGTAGCCCCCTGCAGACACTGGAAGCTGCTCTGAGATCTCCCCACAGCTTCTCTTCTCTACGCTGAGCAGCCCCAATGTTCTCAGCCTGTCTTTGCATAGGAGGTGCTTCAGCCCCTGACCCTCATAACCTGCGTAAGATGAACTAATTCTGTCAATCCTGACAACTGCAAAGTCAGTCAACATTCCTGGTAAAACAGTGCTCAAAGGATACTTTCAGAACTTTGTTTTTCAGGTTTGCTACAAAGGCTCCTTTATTAAATCCATGGATGTTTTGATGGTTATTGTAACCCGGTCTTTATAAAATCACAGCAGGAAAGATGGGCTGGAGACATGTTTGCAATCTCTGACAAAGGATAATACAATAGATACATCTATACAGTTTAAAACAAAAAAGACCAGGAGAAATAAGGGTAAAAATAAGGTGATATCACCCCACGTTTCCTTCCTCCACCTCTCGCTTTGTCACTGACAACATGAGAAAGCTGCGATGTTCCTCACACCCTGAGGGCTCGGGGGAATGTTCCTCCTGGCACCAGGGAGCTGCAGGGTGGTTTCCAAAGCAAATGACCCTCATAAAGAAAAACATCTTCCAGAAATTTCTTCCCATTAACGCTCCCTAGGAAGTCTCCTTTTCTTGCCCTAACACAGGGGTATGGCAGACCGAAAGCAGCCCAGCATTCTTAGCCTCAGAATACACTCACAACCATCATCAGTTGCCTCCAACCCTCTCCTCACATACTAGGAAAGTGGCTCAGAAACGAACACCAATTCATTAGATTCTTGTTAACATTAGGTTCTTGCTATTTCCTCACCTTCCAGAAATCCCCTTTTACATAGCACTTTAGTTTCTTCTGTCATTACGTAAACTAAAACCATGCCAGCATCTTTATTGCACAAATGAAAAACTTCAGCTGGAGAATTCCACATTTCTTACCATTCCTCACCAGCTTTTAAACATCCTTCAAGGCAGCCTCGAACACACTCAGGAGCCTGAATATATGTTCACAAACCTGAGTCTCCTACGATAACAGCACATGTATTCTACTCTTCATCATAGGATGGACTCTTGATCTAAATCAAGCCTGTTTCTCAGGAGTCAATGGTATATCTCTACCTGAAACCAGGTCAGAACTCCGAGGGCAAAGGCACAGCCTGGCCTTGCTATGCAAACACACCTTTGGTCAATGGTTGGTTTAATTCAGTTTCTCTAATAACTGGGAGATTTCTAACTCATTGCACTCGTATGTTGCTATGGCAGCATCAGGTACAGTACAGCAGTTCCTATGAATCCGGTCAGATTCCCAATGGTATTTTTTCTTTCCAAGCATTAATTCACAGAATGATAAATAAAGTCAGATTAAAACTCTCCCATTCACACCAGAGTAAAAATGCAAGTTCCCTGTTCTGGACCTAAAGAACTGCTCAGCAATTGTAAAAGTAACACTCACTGGAGTCCCAACCAATCTCAGACGTTCTGTGTGTTCAGCAAGAGAGCTGCCCTGGTTGATATCCTTTGCTGGGTCAGTGACCTACGGCAGTTTGGGTTCAAAGGCAGCCTCTGCCAGGAGCTGTGGAAAACAGGCAACCCAAAAGGAAGCCTCCTTTCAGGAGCTGCCGACCCTTAGGGATACCTGCACTGAGGAATGAGAACCAGCTGACTGAAGAGACAGCTGCTAGAAGCACCCAGCATTTAGACCAGGGAGCACCTGTCCTTCGTAATGCCCAAGTCCAGGACAGACTTGTCACACCATCAGACAAGGCAATCAATTTTTTATGAGAGATCAATTCAGCAGCTGAAATCCATGCTCCTGAAACGAAAACTAATTGTAAAGAACCCATCCTGTCTGCATCATCCGCTTCTGTAGATCCCTCAGGAAATAGCTCACATGCTTCCAACAAACAGGCTGCCACCCCTGCCAGTCAGTAAGATAAAGAAGGTGACGCAAAGAGCACAGCAGGGTTTGCTGGAGGGGCAGGGCTGGTACTGCTTTGGGTGCCAGCTCCAGGGAAGCGGCTTCCTGCTTCCCACAGAAACTTTCTCTCCTCAGTGTAAAACTTCTGAACTGCATCTTCATGGAACACAAAAGCTCTGATCTGCTCTCAGAGCAGCACAAAAAGAGTGAAATTTATACCAAGTGTGGGCATAGGAGTTACCTAAATACATTTTCTATATCAAGCTGATAATAGGTGCTATTCAATATTCATTACATTCAAACGAACAAATACAATCACTGAATGCCAGGAGTACCTTCAGAATAGTTAAGATTTCTACAGTGCGGTCACTGACAATCCCTGAAATACTGAATTATGAGCCCTTTAACACCTCGGGCTCAGGGAACAGAGCAGGATGATAAACTGTATAGGTTAGGAGGTAATTTTAAAGGTAATTTGAAAACTTTTCTTATGTTTCCACGAACTGCCAGAAGGACAACTGAGAACAAATCAAGGACTTCAATATGTATTAATCCGTCGTGTTGCCATAGCCAGTATCAGCTCTTCAGTTATATAACGCCTATGCATACTTAGCTTCTAATTTTACGGAAGAGGCAGGCCTTCTTGTTCTATCTAAAAGGCACATCCATCTATAGGGCAGCTTAACTATTCGGTTACTCTGAAACCTGTCCCTCAATCACATGTGATCAGGTTGCTAACAGCATTTGTCACTCACCATTTCTCTCTCTGAACAGCTTTAACAATGCTACAGGGAAATGTGACTGGTTTTTCATTGAGAATAAAGAAAAACCTTAAAGGCTTCCAGTCCACTGGACATGAAGATGTGCCAATACATACCTAGTATGTGCCCAGCAACCAACCTCTGGGAAGTAGAGGCTTCTCAGCACATAAGCACAGAACAGACACGCTGTGAGGTTTCATAGAACCCCAGCCTGGTTTGGATTGGAAGGGACCTTAGAGCTCACCCAGCTCCAACCCCTGCCACGGGCAGGGACCCCTTCCACTGGAGCAGCTTGCTCCAAGCCCCTGTGTCCAACCTGGCCTTGAACACTGCCAGGGATGGGGCAGCCACAGCTTCTCTGGGCACCCTGTGCCAGCGCCTCAGCACTCTCACAGGGAAGAGCTTCTGCCTAAGAGCTCATCTCAGTCTCCCCTCTGGCAGGTTCAAGCCATTCCCCTTGTCCAAAGCCCCTCTCCAGGTTTCCTGCAGCCCCTTTAGGCACTGGAGCTGCTCTCAGGTCTCCCCTTCAGGAGCCTTCTCTTCTCCAGGCTGCCCCAGCCCAGCTCTCTCAGCCTGGCTCCAGAGCAGAGCTGCTCCAGCCCTCACAGCATCTCCTTGACCTCCTCTGGACTCACTCCAGCAGCTCAGGCCCAGCATTCACGCTGCAGTGTTAATGCCACCCTGGAAGACTCCTGTTTTACAGCTCCGACCTTCAGAGCAGCCCTTCTGCTTAGAGCTGCTCAGACTGCCTGAACTGGAGAATTATCTGAAGGAAGGAGAATTATTAATGAAAACTGGAGCATTAACATAAACCTCACTTTTCTTCCAGGGCTGGAATCGAAGTCTAACAGTTAATATTTCCAAGCACTACTTGAGCCAGCTCCAATTTTACTAATTAATGAGCAGCAATGCTACTTACCCTTTTAAGCATTCTGGCAACAGAAACCTCCAAACCCAGCTTTGAAGAGCCAGGCATGCCCAGCCTGCCATTCACTCCAATGGACACACTTAGCCTGCAGAGCTTAGGGAAGCATTTTTTTCTCTCTGAACCAGTGCAAGGGTTACTTGGAGGCTGCACGGTGGCATCTGCTCTGGGACAGAATGCAAGCCAACTCCCCCCCATAAGAGGAGTTTAACCATGCCCCAAGGCTGCACTGTGGCCTTCCACCCCATTGCTCTCCATCCATCATCTGAGAATAGGGGTGGGAAGATTCTTCTCTGCCCTACTCCTGTAGCTCTCCTACCTGCCCACACACATACTAGGTGGCAATGTCCTCTAGGGGATGCAACCAGGGGAAGAGAAGGCTGCATGGAGACCTCATAGCAACCTTCCAGTATCTGAAGGGGGGCTACAAGGATGCTGGAGAGGTACTCTTCATCAGGGACTGTAGCGATAGGACAAGGGGGAATGAGTCCAAACTGAAACAGGGGAGATTTAGGATAAACATAAGGAAGAAGTTGTCCCCTGTGAGAGTGGCGAGGCACTGGACTAGGCTGATCAAGGATGTTGTGAATGCTCCATCCCTGGCAGTGTTCAAGGCCAGGCTGGACGGGGCTTGGAGCAAGCTGCTCTAGTGGAAGGTGTCCCTGCCCAGGGCAGGGGGTTGGGACTGGATGAGCTTTAAGGTCCCCTCCACCCCAAACCAGGCTGGGGTTCTGTGACTACTTGGAGTGGCCCAACATTTATGAAAACATGTCATTTCACAATGAAAATATTGTCATATTAAATAGAAAGAAAACTGATTATTCTGAGATTAATCTCATTTTCCTTCTGCAAATAAATACAAAAAATGAGGCCCAGGAATACTAGAACAATTCTCATTCTGAAATGGAATTTGAATGGATTATTATGAGTAAACAGGATTTGGGGGAGCATTTTTTTTCAGGTGCGAGGCATATGCAGCCTGCTATCCGCTTCTATGACCAGTATGAAGGCTCACAAAATCACCAGGCAAATACAAGCTGCCACTCCTTCCAACCACAGCACGTTCTTCATGCCCTGATTTCATTTTCTCCAACCACATTTCTTGTTCCAAAAGAAACCACGAGTTCCTTGCACAAAGTAACCACAAACAGGGAACAAACAGACCCACAATAAAAAGTTTCTTTCAGCTTCACAACCACATACATGGGCAAGACCAGAGGAGGCTCAGCTCCCATCCGAAATCTGGCTTGTGACTCTATCAGAGTTACAATATAAATATCTACCAAATTCAGCAGAGCTCATGGATCACGGGTGTTCCCAAGTCAGAACAAAGGGACTTGGAATATACAGAACTCTGTTTTCAGTGCAGGAGACAATGCTTTAATAGACAAGAAGCAGGGAAAAAAAGCCTTTGCTCTTCAAGTAGAATCATGTATCACCTTGTACATGCAGAGGGCGGTCACATATTAAATGGCCAAAGCAAACCAGCAGAAAATCTAAAACAAAACTTCATACCCACAATAAGCATTCATTCAGAAAATACTTACAAAGCATGCCTGATCTGACAACCAGCACAAGCAACATGTGCCGTGTTGGAAAAGTTCATATCTGAGCATCTAGAGCAGGGTATCTGCTGGGTAAGAGACCACAGCTGGGAAATTTACCTGAAGAGAACACAGAAAGCACTGGGGAAGTTCATAATCTTTAAGAAAATCTATTCCTGCCCAACAGGAGAGCTCAAACCTGTGTTCTCACTGAACAGTTCAAAATGAGAGCAACGCACAGAGAAGTCCATCTGAAACGCATTTATTCAGAGCATAAAGCACCACAGAGGTGCCTGGCTCAGATCATCAGTGCCTTCCCCATACCATCCATCACCAGGGCTGGGGCAAGAGTCACCAAGCTTCCTGCAACACTGCTCAAACCTACTCTTTCCATTTTGCCTTCTCACTGCCGGTCTGCACCTGCCACCACGAGCAACCAGGAGACGGGACACGTCAGCTGTGGAAGCTGGATGACACTAATGAAGGAAGGGAAGATGGGCCGGTATCTGGCTCACACCTTTACCTACAGAGCAGATGCACCTGAGAGCATGGCATTTGATGGATATCAACTCAAACCCAACATGGCAAGCTTCATATTCCTGGAACACATCCCAACATAGAATCCCAGCCTGGTTTGGGTCGAAGGGACCTCAAAGCTCATCCAGTTCAAACCCCTGTCATGGGCAGAGACACCTTCCACTAGAGCAGCTTGCTCCAAGCCCCATCCACCATCATCTCGCATTTATGATAGCCAGGAATCAAAGCTCCAGAAGGAAAATCACCATTTTGATGGTCAGGATGGACACTGATTAAACACTGAAATCATCTCAGAGATGGTCACAGCTACTTCACAAACACACTTTTTGCAAGCTGCTGGCCAGGCTAACACCGAGCAGTTCATTCTCTATAGGCACCACGTGCTGTATATACTCTCCAGCGACAATCAAGCACCTAGAATGCTCAGTGCTGAACTAACTGCTTCCTGAAAACAGACTCCTTTGCATAAGCTTCTGTAAAGTACTTTTTCAGAAGTGCCCTTTTAAAAGCACCTTTCCTCAGATGACACCGTGTTTGGTAAAGCAGATCCTTCAGTGCATTTTAATTCCATTAAATCATAAAAGACAGCGAGATAACGGGAAAGCCAAAGAAATTCAGTGCTGATGTACCACTGAAATTAATTACAAATATCTCCAAGTCATCATTGCGAGGCAAACCGTTTTGGATATGCAAGGTTTGCAAGTTTCAGCCATTTGTGTGAAACTATCAAAGATGTTCTTGCTGTAAAGCTTTAATTCCCATCGCAGAAAACTTGGAAGCTGACCTACTTTTTTTCCTGATTAGGTCAGGAAATATACCATGCAAATTATTCCAGATGAATGTGTCAGTCTTCCCATATTAATAGGTTGCATCCACAAGGTCTAACATCATCTGCTAGAGAGTAAGAAACTTTGTTATTATTTTTCAATGTACTGGATGAATACGCACACCTATTAATACTATTGAAATGGTAATTAATTACACTTTAATAATAGAACAAGACGAGATGTTGCCTCTGATGTACAGTAGGCATTTGAGTTTGGATATATGGTGCTACAGGACTTGGAAAAGACCCCTTTCCCACCATTTGACTACTCAGAAGACCATTGGGACATTTGCATGGTGCTCCTGGAAGTCGGGGTGAAGATGGGAGAGGCAGGGAGGATGAGGCTGAGAACATCTGTTGGAACTCTTTCTGTCCCAGTGCCCTTATGTGGTCTGATCTGATTCGGTCTCCTGACACCAGCAGCTGAAACCAGCCTCACGTCAGCCTCATCAATGGCAGCAGCCAGGAGGGACTTCCTGCAGAGTGGCACCACTGCTCTGGGGAAGCGGCATCGAGGAGCTCCTGGTGAGCACACACCAGGCAGGGGATGGGGGCTCTGAGGCTGGAAATGACAAAGGTGGGATTACAGGGCTGGGCTCAGGAGCTCTGCCCCATGGGCACCACCGCAGGGAGCCCAGCAGCTCCTGGCTAATCGCAGGAAGCCTCCCTATGCCACAAGGAGAGACCGTGCCCTGGTGAACCGCTGGGTCTCCCCAGCGGGCTGAGCTCAGCACAGAATCACAGAATCAGCCGGGTTGGAACAGCCCTTTAAGCTCCCCCAGTCCAACCGTGCCCAGCCCTGCCAAGGCCACCACTGACCCATGGCACTGAGGCCTCGTCTCCACGGGCTGTGAACCCTTGCAGGGACGGTGCCTGCAGCCCTGCCCTGGGCAGCCTGTTCCAATGCCCGACCAGCATGCCATGGGTAAGCCACATCTACATTCACATACCAGAGGCAAGGTGCCATCCTCTGCCTTTGCTAGCAGCGAGTAGCTCCTCAAAGCCCCTCTTCATCAGCGTCTCCTCCTTTTGGGCATCCTAAAGCACTGTCTCCCACAGAGTCAAAGCTCTGGCAGCCTTTTGCCATGCTTGCAGGGGTTTATTGGGATCAGTCAATCCCGGGCTCCCACCAGCATTCCCAGCATGCTGCTGCACAATTGTCCCACATCACGATTTACAGCTGCCAGCTGATGCCTCTGTGGGTGCATGGGGAGGCGGCTGTCACCATTAGTGTCACCAGGGCCCTCCCACACCACAACCCGCAGGATCCCCTCCTGGAGCAGTGTGGGCACCATTCACTCTGAGAAGCAACTGCTGGGATTTGAGCACAGCAGCTTATACAGCCACAGGAGGAGGAAACACAAGGCCATCCACAAATACAGGCTCTGGCTCAGCTGGGGAATTAAAGCTACATGGCAAATAAATCACGCAACTCATCCACTATCATCTAGAAACAGCATGAGGAAAAAGGAGGTTTGCAGGCTCAGCACCCTCAACTCCAGAGTAAGGTCAGGGCTCATCCTGAGAGGAATCACGGAATGGTTTGAGTTAGAAGGGACCTTAAAGCTCCTCCAGCTCCAACCCCTGCCACGGGCAGGGACCCCTTCCACTGGAGCAGCTTGCTCCAAGCCCCTGTGTCCAACCTGGCCTTGAACACTGCCAGGGATGGGGCAGCCACAGCTTCTCTGGGCACCCTGTGCCAGCGCCTCAGCACCCTCACAGGGAAGAGCTTCTGCCTAAGAGCTCATCTCAGTCTCCCCTCTGGCAGGTTCAAGCCATTCCCCTTGGCCTGTCCCTACAGGCCCTTGTCCCAAGCCCCTCTCCAGGTTTCCTGCAGCCCCTTTAGGCGCTGGAGCTGCTCTAAGGTCTCCCCTTCAGGAGCCTTCTCTTCTCCAGGCTGCCCCAGCCCAGCTCTCTCAGCCTGGCTCCAGAGCAGAGCTGCTCCAGCCCTCACAGCATCTCCATCGACTCACTCAAGGAGGTCCATGTTCCTTTCAGGCTGAGATGTGGGTCTGGTCCCAGCTGTCAGAAGAGGCTTTCCAGGCAGCTCCCTGTGAACCTATAACAATGACTGTATGTGTCATTTCATGATGTCGTAAGCTACTAATTGCATTTGTCATAGGTGCTGGTAAAGCCATCTTTAATGAGTCAACACCGCAGAGCAGAGAATCAGAGCAATACTTTTCAATTCCAGTGAAAAACTATATTGTAGTCAGGACTTATCAAACCAGACCTCTTCAAAAGCAGCCAATCCCAGCAGATGTAATTTCGCTTTCTCATGGCATTCACATCACTTTGCATTTTACCCTACTATTGCTTTATAATTTTCTCAAAGATTATTCCTAGGTCACAGCTCCCAATTCAAACATTCTCCAAATTAATTTTCCATGCAAGATAACTGAAAAAAAAAAAAAACAAAACCCTGCACGTTTAGCAAGAACTTCATTCCCATGGAGTCCAAGGGTTTCCCCTGTGATTGCACAATATGCAAACACGTAGTTTAGTACAGAAGAAAACCCACTCAAGCAGAGTAAGCGTGAACAAGGCACCAAGCACAATCGCGTAGGTTACACTACCCAGTAAATGGAAGGCACTTTGCAGAAGATGGGTTGTCCTCCTAAACAGACAAGAAAACCAACTCATGCTGCCCATGAGGATTCCTTCCACCTCTAAAGACCGAGGACGTTACCTCATGAACTCTTGTTGGAAATAGAAGTATATACTCAATGGATCAGGAAGGACAGAAGGGAAAGGGACACTTCCAGGATTGCCAAGGCATTGATCCTGGCCTTGTTATGTTCCAGAGCTCCCAATGCAGGTTTCAAATTCAAGAGGCTATCTGCGGCAGAAGAGGCTTTCAGATATTCAGTGCAGAGCAATTCATTGCAACATCTTTGCAGTAAATCACCATTCAGGTTGGCAAATTAGAAGCATGCCAACAGCAGAGGCGAGCTGACAGCGGCACGTGAACTCGTAAAAGGCTAATAGAGAATGAATGGAAATCAATAATTCAGAGTCACACTGGAAATGGTTAGCTGGGAGCAGGGGCTCTTCTAGCTAGCGTAATGTCTCCTCTGAGTATAAATAATGTCAACTATTACACAGATGGCTCCTCACTGGGTACATTTTAGCAAAACAAATGATGCAGTTTGTACACGGCTGTTTGGAATGTTAACCACGAGGTAGAACAAAGGGCTACAGCTTAAAGGAGCTTTTAATTTTGCTATGTTTTGGGGTTTTTTTTTTCTTTCTAGTCTTACTCCAAAGGGAATTAGCGAGCAAACTGCAGCTCGTCCTGTGCTACACAGCTGGAAACGTGCAATGGGTTCAGTCAACTCAATCCTGGGGAAAAAAGTTCTCACCACAAACAGAGCCTGTCAGAGCCTCAGTGGCCACAAACAAACACCAGAACTACATGGAGATGATCTCAAAACTCACCACGTTCAAGAGCTGTACAAAATAAAGGGGGTTTAGAAGCTGCAACGGGAAACATTTTTACAGGAAAAGCTCTTAGATGAAAGCACCAGGGGCTATTAATGCATACCTGATACTGCAGCACGCCTTATTTACCTTGCAAAGCATACTCAATGTAAGTGGTGTATAATGCTCAAAACAGTACATGAAAGTTAATTCTGTCCTCTGCAGGGAGATAGCTGATAAATCGGATTAGGGAGCCAAACACAGAACAGGAGATGGATGCTCAGAGTGAGACAGAGATGAAGCTGGGCAAACGCTACATCTGAATCTGTTCCCAGGGCTCATCTGCAAGAAGCATTGCAGGGCACCCAGGACAGTGAGCGTGGCACTGCTCAGCAGCACCACCACCACCAGCACACAACCCCACACAGGCAGGTTTCTATCTTCTCTTACGTTCATCCCTCCTCTGGAGCATCCCTCCCTTCACTCTTGCCTGTCCCCATGGCAAGGCAGGCAGGGACAGGGGGAAGGGGCCCCTGCCCACCATCCACTGTGCTCCCTGCAGTCCCAGGCAGCTGCGCTGCAGGTACAAAAATGTCAAGGTGAGGATCATCCATTTGGAAATGAGCAGCACGTGATTATGTTAAACTGCAGCCCCGTGTGTACCTGCAGTACCAAAAATACAACCCTTTACCATGCCAATCACAGCAGTATTTATAGTGGCTGTAAGAAAGCAGCAGAGCTAATGTGGATCGAGCTGGTACCCCACCTCCCCCCTTCTCAGAGATGTGATGCTTCAGCACAGGCCCTGATGCTGTGAGCACGCTCTGTGCCAGCAGACAGACTGCCCTTTCCACTCAAATCAGGCCAGAAGAATTAAAACCACCAAAAATCCAACAAACAAACACCAAAACACACCACTACCACCACCCCTCTAATCTAGTATTAGAATATGATAGAAACCAAACTGAGAAATCAGTGCACACCTACTGCTCATGGCTGTTCTGATGGAAAGTGCACAGCACTGCCCTGAGAAAGAATGGGAAATAACATATCTTACTAGTGTTTTCAGCCTGCCAAATGAAAACATGGTATGGCCTAATCCGAAAGCTAGATAACTCTGCAGCCTTTCCGGTCCACCTGAGGGGCTATGGAACGGCAAAACCATAGCCCCTTCCATAGTCATAGAGCAAGTAGTTCAGATCTGCTAAAAGCATTAGGCTTAACTTCGTTTATATCTATTACACTTGATTCTAAGCAATAGGCCAAAAATGGGCACCTGGAAGTAGCTGGTATGTTTTAGAACTGCAGAAATACCCCTAATTTGATTTTAAAGAGACATGCTATAATATAGAAGATTGCACAAGAAGCTGAAGTATCATTTCTTTTACTGTTCTACATTCCCACCCTGTATCACATAGCTCTGATCAGCTACGCTGCATGAATGCCTACTGTAAAATAAAGTTGTGAAAGTCAACATAAGGCCAGATATTTATTACTATCAAGAAAATTCAATTAACACAACATTGTAAATAACAGGAAACAACCAGTTTGAAAGTGGAGGCAGACAAAGCTAAACCATTGATTTACCGTGCACTGCCGAAAGGGATCATTCCCAGTACCTAGGAAACTGCCTTGCATGGCAGAATCTTCTGCAACCACTCAGCGAGACGTCTGCACTACCTCTGAGAAGATTTGCATGCAGGATTCAGTGGCAGGTCATTACCTGCTGCTTTGAAGATACTCAACAGCAGTATATTCAATCTGTGGCTGTTTGGTTAATATCTAACAGGGGTATCGAAACGAACGCTAAAGGCTGTCACTCAAGAACACCCAAAACAACTGCAGGCACTGAACATCAGCAGGGTTTGCAGCTGCATTGAAACAAACGAAGATGCTGCGAGGGCTGGAGCAGCTCTGCTCTGGAGCCAGGCTGAGAGAGCTGGGCTGGGGCAGCCTGGAGAAGAGAAGGCTCCTGAAGGGGAGACCTGAGAGCAGCTCCAGCGCCTAAAGGGGCTGCAGGAAACCTGGAGAGGGGCTTGGGACAAGGGCCTGTAGGGACAGGCCAAGGGGAATGGCTTGAACCTGCCAGAGGGGAGACTGAGATGAGCTCTTAGGCAGAAGCTCTTCCCTGTGAGGGTGCTGAGGCGCTGGCACAGGGTGCCCAGAGAAGCTGTGGCTGCCCCATCCCTGGCAGTGTTCAAGGCCAGGTTGGACACAGGGGCTTGGAGCAAGCTGCTCCAGTGGAAGGGGTCCCTGCCTGTGGCAGGGGTTGGAACTGGAGGAGCTTTAAGGTCCCTTCAACACAAACCAGGCTGGGGTTCTATGAAACACTATTACAAAAAGATGAATTGGAAAGTATAAGGAACATTGTGACACAGGAAAACAACACACTGCAGTAAGTGCCCCTTGACCACACCATGCCCTATTCCATTACAGGTGCCTTTGTGAGAACAGATGCACTTAAAAACCAAAGCGATGTGGCTCTTCACTCATCACCACACACCACTGGGTATGTCCAGAGGAGCCTGACATCCCGCAATCACTGCTGATCTTATCAAAAGCGTATTTGTTGAGCAAGAGGTACATTTATTCGCTTTCATTTTAGGTGCAGAAATAAAAATCCTGAAGGAAAGTGATGTGGAGAGGCTTTGTTATAACCAGTCTATAAAAGTGCCACTGCATACTGATAACAACATCCTGCACATCTGAAATTCTATTTCTTTCACAGAGCTATCATGGAACTTAGAAGTTGATGCATAATAAGGAAAACAATGATAAAAATATAAAGTTTAAATCTGGGAAGATTCTTTCAAAAATTTATGAAACAGGGGGTTTAAAATGTATCTATTCAGGCTCATTGTTCCATTATAAAATATTGCCTACAGTGTTTTTGTTCTGCTTCCCTTTTGAATAGCAGAAAAGGCTTTGATATTCTAAAATAGAGGTGCAGGGTGCTATTTTAACACCATCCTCTAATGCTTGCTTTTTCTGCTGCTTGCAGAACAAAGAGTGATCCCAACCTTCCCAAAATAAATGCAGCTTTTTGGTTTTCCCGGTTACTCAAAGTAGTAAAAAGAGAGAGAAAAATATAATAGAGAGCACCATCAGTACAGGGAAAGCTGAATTCCTGTCACTGGGGGTTGTGGGAACCTGCCTCTTCTGTGTCACACTGCCTTATTCTAGGCCCTAATGGGATACTTTTTCTTTTAATTGTCTCATATCACAAAACATAAAAGCCTTCAGTGTCTTCCTGCAGGATGAGGAGATCGAAAGTAGTGGAGTTTCTTCCTGAAGCTGCTTAAATTGACCCCAATTAGTTTATCATCATCACCATTTTCCTCTTGCTAAAAATACATACATACATATCTAATAACACGGAGAGACATGGACTTGATGGATGGACCACCTGGTGAACAGTGGGATCAAGCACTCTCAGCAAGTTTGCCAATGACACCGAGCTGTGTGGGGTGGTCAACACGGTGGAGCAAAGGGATGGGATCCAGAGGAACATGGACAGGCTGGAGAGATGGGAACATGGGAACCTCATGTAGCTCAGCAAGGCCCCTGGGTTGGGGTAATCGCCAGCACAAACACAGGCTGAGGCAGAGCGGATGGAGCAGCCCTGAGAAGGACCCGGGGGTGTTGGGTGAGGAGAAGCTCCCCATGACCTGGCTTCAGTGTGTGCTTTGAGCAAGCTGCTCTAGTGGAAGGTGTCCCTGCCCGTGGCAGCAGTTGGAGCTGGAGGAGCTTTAAGGTCCCTCCCAACACAAACCAGTCTGGGATTCCTTAACCCAACAAGCAAACAAACAACAAAAAACCCACGAGCCCAAAACAAACCAACTGAGCACCAAAGGTCACATGCATCTTGCCAGCTCAGGTCCCTCGCAGTGAGGACAAGCGCTCCCAACAGTCACATGCTGAAAGGCACAGGCTGGATAACGGCAACACTCAGCTCACCGCATTCATTGTGTTTGAACGCTTTCTCAGGCATTCAAGACCTGCATGGGAGGATGAATGCCTCACTTCACCCTCCTCAGAACAGCGAGGTTAACTGGGAATTTATGGCCCAAATTTCTGGGAAAACCAAAAAAGAAATTACGAGGTTTTGTTAATCCCTGTCACTCTGTGAGACTGTGGTCAACCAAAACTGACCCGAGGCAGCCAGTGCAGCGCTTGGCATGGCACGTTCTGACCTACCGAGCTCATCTTTCATCCTACTGAACCACAGACCAAGCTGGAAATCAAACATTTCAGCAGCAGATAAACCTCTCCCAGCAAGACCCAGGACACTGGATGTGCAAGCAGGTGACTGGGAACCCCACTGGTTTGCTCTGTCTCCTCAGGGCAGCTTCTGCCAGCAAGCACAGAGCAGCATCCAGGCCAACAGCTCTGCCAGGTTTGATGTCTGAGCCTGCGCCACCCCCAGCAGAGGACAGAAAGAGGCGATGGCAGTGAGGGGAAGGCAGCAGTGGCAGCAGCTCAACTCAACACAAAGAAGCCACTGCTCTGACGGATCAGGGAAGAAAGGGCAGCAACACTCAGCAGGCAAAAATGCAGGGGCACGGCTTTTAAATGTGCTTTTAAAAGGAAACAAACTAATATGAGGGTGCTGAGGCGCTGGCACAGGGTGCCCAGAGAAGCTGTGGCTGCCCCATCCCTGGCAGTGTTCAAGGCCAGGTTGGACACAGGGGCTTGGAGCAAGCTGCTCCAGTGGAAGGGGACCCTGCCCGTGGCTGGGGGTTGGAGCTGGAGGAACTTTAAGGTCCCTTCAACCCAAACCAGGCTGGGATTCTGTGAAAAAGAATAAATGATTTTGAAATGTAAAGCAAGAAAAAGACCAAACCTGGCCTGGTGGGAACTCAGAGATCTTTGTAATAAAAACAATTTCTGGTTCTAGCATGTATCCAGCCCACCTCACACTCATAAGCAGTATCTCAGTTTCCTTTTAAATCTCCTGCTTTCAAGCACTAGACCTCAGGTCTGAAAACCCATCTGCCGCAGGCTGATGGCTCCTGGAAAATCTAACTAGCCAGTCTCAAACCATTGGGACTTTTCAGCCGGCACATTCTTTGGGCAACATGTTCCTGTTACAAACATACGAGATCTTCTTGCAGCACACTAAACCTCTGGCAATGCAAGTGCTCCCTTTGAAGGATCACGCCAAGCAAGTCAGACAGGTCCATTCCTGGGGCTATATATGAATGGGAAGTCACACCTTCAACCACGTAAATCACTGCCTTCAACCACGTAAATCACTGCCTACCACCAGACTAAGTAGCTCTCAAGTAGCATTAGCTCCAGGTCTGAAAGCAGCTCTGGCAGGCAGGGAAAAGTAAGCGTGAATGAAAACCAAACACAGCCCGGCAAAAGGCAGAGGTGTTACAAAGAAACATTATTTGCCCTGGTTTCTTGTAACAACAGTCTATTTAATAACAAAAAGAACCACACACATTGCATTCAAACACTGTGATAAGGCAACCAAGTGCTGAAGTGCCCCAGAGGAGGGGCAATTTATAAAAGCAACTAAATCACCAGGACTTCCCCAGACATTCACATTAAGCTGAAACCTCACCTTAAACAAAGCAAACAACAAACACAAACCAAAATAACAACAAATCACCATAAAAACCCCAACCCGCAGGTGAGGGGGTAATTCATACAGACAGCTACTGATGCTTGCTATGATTCCCTCAGTGAGGAACCCCTACAGCTGCTGCTCTCCTGCTGCAGGGAGGAGTGGATGAGGGTTCAAAGTAATGGTCACAGAAACAAAAAGGTGGTTTTGCAGCAGAAAACCATTTACACGGCACTGAAGTGCAGACCTGGAGCTATTCCAGACCTGCTCAGAAGCTGTCTGACCACTGCTGGAGCAGCAACAGGAGCTTCAGCTGTCATTACTAACATGCATTATAGACCCCAAATACCTCCCTCCCCCAACCCTAATCATTAAATCTTAAGAGAGATTCAAGAAAAACACATACACACACAAGAAAACAACATACACAACTGAAAATAGCTCTGCTACGGATCAGTCAGATCTGCTACACGGCTTTGTTCACGTCAGCTTTGCTGCTGCCACTCATCTGAATACACAAAGCTGAGGGGGATGTAAAAGAACTTTAAATACCTCCTTACCGCTCCATCACCTTGGACGCTGGTACACTGTGGGTCTCCTCTTTCTGAATTGCCTGACATTAACAATTTCTTATGCCCAAAGCATGATCCTGAGCTCAGAAGATGCCCTTGTGAGCTTTCCAGCACAGCCTCTGCCCCTCTCTCACACACTGGTGGCATTCCCAGCACAGCTGCAGTGAGTTTGAGTAACCCCAGCCCACACCAGTTACCTGGGAAAGCCCCCGCCCGGTGTTTGCACTTACCTAAAACACCATTTCACACCTGCACACCATTTGCAATAAGCAGAAACCCCACCTGCTGCAGACCACATCATTGGTACAGGAGAAAATCCACGTACAAACAACGTTTGCCATTTGAGGTGGCTGTTCAGTCATCCCACGGGAGAAAAGAGGCCGTCGGATAAAGGCAGGAAAGGACCAAAAGCACAATCGTTTAGCATTCTTCCTGCACAGAGCCCCCCATGTGCCTGCATGGGCAAGGAGGGAAATGAGGTCTTTTGCTTCTTGCCTCCTTCTCAGGGTCAAAATTCTTTAGTACCACTTTGTAAAACAAAGCAGCCCTCAGGATTTGCTGCCAAGAGTGAACTCGCATCTTCCAGACTCATTCACTAACAGCAGAGCCCATTTCAGAGGAGGGCTTGCTTCCCCTAGCACTGCCAGCAGACAGCCCCACATCACCCCTGTCTTCAGAGCCAGGTCCTGCTTTGGCTTGGATCAGAGGAAACGCCAACCATAGCCTAATACTGCTCTGTTGAAGATGAACACTCCCTTAATCTGAAGTGACACCAATTCAGGAATGACACACGAACAAGAGAGGAAGAGGAGCTGCAGACATTGAGCTGACTGAGCTTGTGCAAATGCCAGGGCAGGACCACGCACATCCCCTTCCCATCATAGCCCATTGCCAAGAATTTCAGCTTCAGCGCGCCAGCACTGGTGAACCAGACCCAAAAGGGACGGCACCAGGCAGGAGAGCAGGGTGCTGCTGCCACCGTCTGTCAGAGGCACAACGCGAGCAGCCACAGGGAAGTGTCCCAGTGAGAGGGGAGACTGAGATGAGCTCTTAGGCAGAAGCTCTTCCCTGTGAGGGTGCTGAGGCGCTGGCACAGGGTGCCCAGAGAAGCTGTGGCTGCCCCATCGCTGGCAGTGTTCAAGGCCAGGTTGGACACAGGGGCTTGGAGCAAGCTGCTCCAGTGGAAGGGATTCCTGCCCGTGGCAGGGGGTTGGAGCTGGGTGAGTTTTAAGGTCCCTCCAACCCAAACCAGGCTGGGATTCTCTAATTCCCATGACTCATCAGCTCTTTGCATACAAGGGGGCAGCTACTCAGCTCACAACAGCAGAGAGAAGCAGGGAGAGGCAGAAACATCCTTTCTGTCACCTTCTGCTGTGACAGAACATGAGTGCTTTTACTGAAGGATTTATCAGTATTGGTTGTGAAAGGGAAGAAGCAACTCAGAGTGGAAGGAAGAACTGATGATAGAGCCAGCTGGAAAAAAGACTTCTATAGAGCTAGCCGTTAACCAAAGCCCTTCTATCCTCCTCCATATACATATCTCTGTAGGAGACTTCATGTAGTAATTACTCTAATGAATTAGTATATGGCAAGAGAGGCAAACACACACTCCAATACTTGGCCAGTTCTAGCTCATATACTCTCCAGAAGAACAATGTTTGGCATCTTACACCAATGGCTTCCATGCATTAACCCTCTCAGCACTGAGGTATGTGATTGGTTTTCCTTAATGTTAAAAAAACAAGTGTTCCATGTCCTGCCAATCCGCAATCATAAAACCTTCACTTGTTTACCAGACAACAGGAATGCTGCCTGCGGTCCTGATGCCGCAGAATCACACCAGCTTCACACTTCCTATGGAGGCAGTATTCAATGCACCACAGTTAACCACTGCCAGTCACCTAAAAGGCCAGATGTTCAACAAGAAATTAGCTCCCTTAAATCCAGTCAGGGAAACTAGTTCCATAGTCTAGTGTCTCTTTAGGGATGATGATGTTTATTTCCCCAGCAAGGTCTAAATTAAATTCAAGCACATTTGAATATACAGCAGCAGCTATCATGGTGGCTTTCCAGCCAAGTGTTGATATAGTTTATAGTCTTGCTGTCAGAAAATAACTGCTGCATGCCTATCAGGAGGAGATTTCAGCCCTGAGGCAGAGTATTTTCTGACGGCTAATATAGCTGTGCCTCTGAAAAACTCTGGGTGCAGCCCACTTGAAGCAGCCAGGAGAAGCTGGACAGGCTCTCAAGCACGGCTTGGGCATGCCAAATCTGATCCTTACCTGGCAGTACAGCAGGACTGCGTGGAACAAGAAGAGCGGACAGGTGTAGATGCTGTTTCCAGGGCAATAAGTGGCCCCAGTGTCACAGACTGAGTCACTGCCAGAACTGGCCCATCATTAAACATCACACAGCCCCCATTTTTGGCTCTCCATGAAAATCATGACTCACTCCACTCCTTACACCCAGACCAGTGTTCAAGGAGGGTCACCAGAAATGGGTTAAAGACCCCTAAAAGACAGCAGCTCAGCACCACATGTTGATGTGCTCCTCAACAGAGACTTGCAGAAGCCTCTGTCTTCTCAAGAAGCCTTCTTTCTTTTCAGGAAGCCCGCAGGGGGTTGCGTGCAGCTTTTACATGTCCACAGTTGCAGTGGAATGATTTATTCTTCCAAATGTTTTAGAGCAGGCTTGGGTCTTCATATTTCTGATGCAGTAATTGTTAAATATAAAAGCACGGGCCATATGGCACTTCCTAGGATGCAATTAGCTTTCAGTGCAAAGCTGCAATGGATTTAGGTGAATATTCATGAATATATAAAAGGGTAATTTTCAAAGATGCACAGACTCGGTTCATAGAAAATATCCTTCTCAGCCAGACCAGGCAGTGACCACCGGGCAGTGACTCATCCTGCACACCCAGGTTGGCTTGAATCGGTTTCAGCCCTCCCATATCCAAAGTGAATTAGTGTAAAACTTGCCAAATTGCAATAAAATCTAATGCAAGTCACACTCAGACTTACAATCCCAGACAGCAAACATTAGATCTGTTCCCTCCTTGGTAGGAAATTGTTACCATCGTAAGCACACAATTACTTCACTGACAGCTCTCCAAAACTACAAACCTTTGTGTCTCAAACTGAGAAACGAATACACCAGGCCCTGCCTCTGAGCGAGTCAGTATTAGCTGCAGTGATCCAAGAGTCTGACCAAGAGGCACCTTCTTTCTTTGTTAATGAACTAGAAATATCCTCTTCAGTTTCTGCTGTGTGAGCAGCAGTAGAACAGTGCATTCCAGCCGATCTACCTTCCTGCCTCTTCCAGTAAAGAAATGCAACATCTGCCAGCAACAGAAGAGGCCACCAGCTGAGGCTGACCTGCCTGCTTTGTCTGCTTCAATACAAATCAGACTACTGCAGTTTGTATTTTTTGAGCGTCTTACTGAAGCCAGCATCAAAGAGGAAATGAGAAGCAGGCGCTTACTTGGCTTTGCTCACATCTTGCTATCAGCAGACTCCAGTGCTGATCAAGATGACTTCATTCAAGGCCGTCCCTCAGCTGGCCCAGGCTGATAAACTGCCCCCATGCACTGGCTCCCTAAATCACAGGAACACCTGACAAGGCTTCAGAGTCACTTGTTATTCTTTGCTAGAAACCATGAATTAATTTTTCCCTCCTGTGAATAAGGAGAAGTACCGATTCTTATTACAGATCCAAAGAACCATCACAGGGTGAATCGCCTAATGAATTACTGAAGTATTTGATTGTCTGCAGATGGCCTCGCTTCCCACCACAGCTCCATGCATGCTGCTCTAGTGCTTTCTCTTTGGGGCTTATGCAGTACTGTAACCAAAGTGTAAGTCCTGGTATTGCAAAATGACATGATAGAAACATCGGTAACAGGACAAACCCTACAGTTCACCCCGGAGACGGCTTCTACAGCAGGCTGTGCCTCACACTAACCTCTCAGGCACTGCTGATACATTCACTATGTAAAGTTCAGCCAACCATTAACTACATAAAGTTCAAGTAACCATACAGAGCTGCATTACAACGCTTCGTGGCTATAGACCATCCATCATACACTTGCAGGCAGCCATGCAAAGTCCAGCTGAAATCCCAGAAGGAAAACCAAGTCTTCTGTTTTGGTGGCAGCTATGAGAACAGCAGCTGTACCCACGGCCTGCTGCAGGTTTCAACCAGCAGGCTTGACTAGAGCTGTTCTACCCCATTCACCCTCAACCGTGCACATTCAGCAACAGCTTCTCATTCAACACAGAGATAAGAGCCGGTTCCCTTGCACAAGAAGAATGATCATCACTCAGCAGCATCAGCAGGCTCTGACCCTCTTCTACAAGCCAGCACGAGACAGGCATATCATCCTCGACATGCTGGCTCATTTCTGTCGCTAGAATTAAGTCAGAATGGCAACACAGACCTAACAAAAAGGCACAGTTTCTTCCACTACTATTTTCAGGAAAGAACACCACCCTCCCAAGGCAGCAGAAATAAGGCATTTTAATTTGAACACTGTAATTTTCAGCCAGAAAGCAGCAGGAGAAGTCAGACAGAATCACAGGAGCTAAGCAGTATTTTAGGTAGTAAATGCAGACAAGCAAGGAGCAGGTCACTGGGAAAAATAAAAGCTAAGGTGCAACCTAGCAGATATTCCAACACCATGTGTAAAGGATCCCACAGCAGTGCTGAATTTGCCATAAGAACATAGCACCTTAACATAACAGCTATAAATACGAATATTCAGCATCTTCTTTTTGCTTCTTATCTAACAGGCCAGAGAAGACGCTACACGGAAATCATAACCATGTTGATTTGTGACTTTTCGGCATAACTATTGAAACTCAAAGGAAGAGACGCTTAGATTAGAGCCGTCAAATAACTCTGGACTTCAAAAAGTATTTACTCTGACTCCCTATGGAGCTGTGTTCCCCCAGGGATTCTACAGCTCCAGTTTTCCTGCAGCCACTCAGACTAATAGAGATATTTATACCCTGACCACAACATATCAGGTAAAACTAAAGTGACTGCTCTCAAGCAGCAGTAACAAAAGCCATGAAGTTAATGACAGAATGGTGCGCAGCTTATAAGGAGCTTCCGCTTAAACGTGCAAGACAACAAAAAGACACCAGCCCCTTTGTAACAAGCTGCAGAACTGCATCCAGGATCTACTAACAGCAGCAGGAACACTTCAAACAGCATTGCTTCAGCAGCAATGGCACCAAATAATCCAGTTTCTCTGACAGGTCAGGGACGTCCTCTCCCACCTGAAGCTGTCCAATCACTGTCCAACAGCCTGTCACTGTTCCATGATACTCCTCTCCATTCATTGGAGCTGTTTCTATGAACAGTCCTTAAACTGTTCCAGCAAAAGGAGCCTCTACTCAGCTTCCATAGTTTCCATTAACTGAGCTCACTCAGCACTTCATCCGCTTCATCACAAACTGTTCAGACAGAAGATCAGTGTAGGCAGCCGCTCGTCACCTGTCAGAGCTGTCAACGCAGGGGCTGCATCCCTCCTGTACCATTGGCATGTCTCATATAACATGGATCGTTGTGATTAACATTTTTTAATCAAGCAAGATTGATGACAATGGAAATGAATCCACCCTCAGGACACAGCCTTTGTCTGATTTGTACATCCACTGTGCTGAGCCAGTTACAGATCTCCTGTCTAAGTAGTAAGTAGTGTAAGCCACTACTGCTGGGTCTGTCCATGCTCTTTGCCCAGATGCTCTGCTGTTAATCAGCTCCCCCTTCCTGTCAACAAAAGCTTGTTTTGCCTTTCCTATTGGGCTGCATTCAGACAGGTTGGACAGTTTTCTAGTTTTGCTTCAGCTTTTCTTATGACAGTTACTTTAATACGAGTTACCTCAAAGCTGGCAGCCCTTCCCCAAGGTGCAGCTCACAGCCATGCCTCTACCCTTCTAAGAGGATTTCAATACACCCTGTTTTACAGGTACAGCTTCCAGCTGCAGCACAGCTCTTCAATACAGCACATCCTTACCACCCCTGGAGACATTCCAGGCCAGGCAGGATGTGGTTCTGAGCAGCCTGGTTTAGTTGAAGATGTCCCTGCTCATTGCAAGGGGCTGGAGCTGGATGATCTTTAAGGTCCCTTCGAACACAAACCAGCCTGGGATTTATTCTATGAAACCTGAGGAAAAGAAACTTCAATGCTCTGGTTCCAGGAAGAGGGCTGCACGTGGAAAAGCACCAGCCTTGTGCAGCCACGATGAGTATCTATGCCACAGCTTCTCTGGGCATCCCATGCCAGAGCCTCAGCACCCTCACAGTGAAGAATTTCTTCCTCATATCTAATCTAAATCTCCTCTCTTTCAGCTTAAAGCCATTTACCAACACCTTTCCTCCTGATGCACAGCGTAGTCTTGCTGCAGCTCTTCTTTCACTGTGTTTTAAAACTGAAAACAGTACCATTAATTTCATTAGATTTGCAAGGTACATAGGAGCTACTACATTGTCTTTTATTATCTTCAGTTGCTATTTCCTGATTGTTCCCTCATCAAAAGAATGTAGTTACTACAGAGCACGTTCATTTAGGAGACATTTGTCCTTATTAGAAAGAAAGCAAGCTTATTTTAGCTACGACTGCAACAAGGAGCAGTGGACTCTGTCTCACCCTCTGAAAAGACTGAAGCATTTTTGTTACGTACTTGATATCATGCAAAGAGCTGGATGGTGACTGCAGGTGGTTATGAATGGAGAGCTCATCCTCTCCCCAGGGTTTACTGAATGCTTTAAATACTCTGCTTAAAACAGTAGTGGGATGCTTCTGTGCCCTTAAGAACCACCTATATTATCCTGTTCACTATTGCTTTTTCACATTTGTGCAAGAACGTGCCAAGCAGCAGCTCTGAAGCGCTGTTCTGTATCTAGACAGACCTGATTACACGTTCTGTGATGCTGCTCAAGCAGGAAGCTGGTCCCTCTTCCTGAATATAAGAGTGCACTTCAGAAAAGGAACGCACAGAAACTGAAGTCAAGCCCCTGTATTTTTTTGCTTCCTTGCCCCAAAGTGGGCTGCCTGGCTTAGACCTGAATCAGATGAGAGAGAAGCTTGAGAACAGTCCAGCATTGCACCCCTGGTACCCAAACTGTGACCGGCGGCACAGCAGGATTGCTCACAAAGAAACAGTGTGGGGATAACAATGCCAGGCAGCCACTGGGAGCCTGCCCAGACACAGAGCGCAGGTCAGAGCAGAGTCCTGGGGCATGCGAGTGTTCCTGAATCTTGGAAATCTAAGCCTAGCTAGAACTGCAACACCAAGTCACACATCCAACCCTAAGGACAGTCAGAGAGACTTCAACCCTGAAATGCAATTCTGGTTTTGTGGGTCTCACAGCTTATGACAGACTCACCAAGCAATGCCAGAGAGTTGCACAGTGTGACAGACTTCAGAAGAGCTGATTTAGTAAGCGAAGACCTGTAGAAGATTGGCATTCTCTGTGCCAATCTAAAGGCAATGCAATGTTACAGAGCCCCTCACGCTTTTTACAGATTTTCACAGATTTTACATTTTGGGCCTTCTGCATACAAGGAACCCCAAAGGGCTGCAGCCGGGAGCTCCTCTTCACACTGGAACAGATGACATTGGAAATCCAGCCCAAAAAAGCTGAGCTTCCCTACAATGGAAGGAGCATACCCAGCCTTGAGATAACCACAAACCCTTTGGGCATCTCAGTGTTTTATCATTTTTCTCATTCTTCTTGTTAAAACACTGCTTTCGGAAGATGTTGCGTGGCTGGAAGCAGGGAGCACAACTCTAATCCTTCCCTCCATCATTAATTCCTTCAATTATGTCTTCCCCTGGTTCTCAATCAACGTTTTGCCGTGGTACCTCAATGTCAACCATGCAATTAGCACAGCAGCTGAGAACCGGGGCCCCTCGGCAGCATTATCTCTGTGTCTGAATGCAGAGAGAAGAAAAGAGGCAGATCCTGCCGCATTATTAAGAGCAGACCCAACAGCAGGTGGGAAGACAGAGGAAAGAGATAATAAAAATAAAGACATGCATAATTCTTCTCCAATCAGAAGCAGCAATCACAGCTCAGCACCTGCTCTTAATGCTCTTTTTCAGTGGGCCAAGTCATCAGAACCGTTTGCAGATGAATACAATTAGTTGTTTAGTTTGGGCAGCCACAAAGATTACAGGACCACAGAGATTACTATGCAAAGAAAGCAGAGCACATACGTGTGGAGCAAGCAATCATGCAGGGGATGCTAAGTGGTTTGAGGGGTTTGCAGAAAGGAATTGGAATACGTAAGAGATGAAAAAATTGGGAAAATTAATCAAAGGAGAATGGAGGGCTGAATGACAGGCAAGCCACAGAGGTTTATCTCTTCCCATCCTGGGAGAGATGCTCAATGGAAATGGTGAAATAATCTCCCTCATCAGAACAGGAACAAAACCCAATGACATATAGACAATGCCTTCTGTGTGGCAGGAGAAACACCAAAAGGTCTTTTCTTGCCTACAGTTTTAATGCGATACAAATTATTTAGCACCTGAACATTTGTGCTATAAGAAGCACAAGCACAATCCCAACAGAGCAGTTAAAACCTTGTGAGAGCATCAATGGAACCTGGCCAGGAGCCCCTGCACACAAAGCTCTGGCCCTCCCTTGTGTATCCGCTGCTCAGGACCTGCCTCCTCCCTTTAAGCCCTCAAGTTTTCCTTTTCCCTTTTGCTTTTTAGTGAGAGGGAGCCCCGTTGCTAAACTCACTTTCGTTAGAAATTACAGCATACAAAGAACCTCTTTGAACTCAAGAGGTTTTCCGAAACATCCCTTTTACTGCAAAAGTACCACCACCGCACCTTGATGTGTTCATTCACAAGCATATTGCTAAGCTATTATTCATATGCTGGGAGATATTTGGCTAGATGGCAAGTCTGTCAAACAACAGCAATATTTCTTGCTTGCAACAGTTACACCACATGAAACATAATCCCAAATACAAAGTGTTCACAGGTTTTTTTGTCCTGTTCTTGTCAATCACTGCACACCAGACTGGTTAGCGCTGTTGATTTGTTCTTGTTTGCTCTGAATGTTTCCACTCTTTTACACTTTTTTCCATAGGCACAGCTGCCATTGTTCCCTGCACTTTGTTCATCTCTGTATTTTCCTTATGGCTTTGCAGAGACTTCATCAACACAACTGCAGGTTGTTCCTGGCATCCAACACCCTCCTTCTTCCTCTCTCCTTGTTACTCTGGAGATGTCCCCAGGACCTCTGCCTCATCACTGTCTTACCACACTTGTGCCACAACTTTTCCATCCACATCATCATTTAGCACTTTGTCCTGGTATTTGAGAACCACTTTTCATCCCCCTAATATCCTCACACCATGAAGGAAGAGGATTTTGCCCTGTTGCCACACACTTGCCTTGCACACACGTTGTCTCCAAGCAATGCATGTGCTGCTGAGCTTAAAGACATGGCTTTGTTTTCCCCCAGCATTAAAGGGTGAGTAGCTGCTAAGCTCATCTAGAGTTAGAATCACAGAAACATGGTTTGTGTTGGAAGGGACCTCAAAGCTCCTCCAGCTCCAACCCCTGCCACGGGCAGGGACCCCTTCCACTGGAGCAGCTTGCTCCAAGCCCCTGTGTCCAACCTGGCCTTGAGCACTGCCAGGGATGGGGCAGCCACAGCTTCTCTGGGCACCCTGTGCCAGCGCCTCAGCACCCTCACAGGGAAGAGCTTCTGCCTAAGAGCTCATCTCCATCTTCCCCCTGGCAGTTTAAAGCCATTCTCCCTCGTCCTATCACCACATGCACTCATTTTAATGAGTGCACTTCTTTTAATGAGTGTTCCATCCATATGGTAGGTACGCACACAAACTCTAATTGTTAGTGGTGCTATGCATTTAGTTCATGATACATATCTTTCAACATTATATTTAGTCATCTTCCTGTCTGTACATCCTCCTCCATACAGGATCGCGGATGCCTTGTGATGACTGCTGATCCGTTCATAGATGTACAGATACTGCGCTCAGAAATACCTAATATTTCAACTTCCCCGCTCTGCCCTGTAACTGTACAGGTACAGATTTGCACCCGTGGTTTTCCAGGCCTCTGCCTCTGTGCTTTATCCCACATTACAGCAGTGTCACAAGAGATGGTCTCTCCATTAATTACAGAAGGTAGCTCCATGCCACTGCAGGCACACACAGCTTGTGTGGTTTTGTGAGCTCATTTGCACCCTTACAGCCCAGCCCAGGTCCCATTGCATTTGAAGCTACAGCAGTAACAGCTTCATAATGTCAATGGAATCACGTTACCATGTGATGAGAAGCTGCCTTTGACTATAAATACACAAACACAACTGCAGTGATTTTCTTTTAAATACACAGAATACGGATGATTTATGCTGCTGCTTTTTTAAGATACCTTTTAATTTGAAGAATTTGCAATTCTGATGCTCCCTGCGGGCACTGAAACAGCTCCACAACATGGGAGAACAATGAGGCTCCCAGCACAGGGGAGAACGGGCAGATCTCAAAGATCTCTGGGGACATGAAGTCTCCTGATATGCTTATAAACACGAGGAGGCCATCCCAATGTCATCGATTAGTCAGAGGCATCCTTGCCATTTCCGACTCTAAAGGGGATCAGACTCAGATACAAATCATCCAGCTTCAGAGAGCTGCCAAAAAAGAAGCCTTGGCAAGTGCTGAACCCTCTGTGCTATGGCACACTGGCAGATGCTGCAGGTTTCTGACAACTCCGATCATTACTTTTCTTAACAAAAAAAAATGAAGAAAGGTCTTGGCCTGCTTTTACCATTTTTTAGCCAAGAAACCTGCCAGATGCCACCCTCCCTCCAAGAGCCGGGTGACACAGCTCAACCAGATGCATTATTTTGCTGCTTTTCTTTCTCAAGAATCTACTCCTTGTTCATATTCCCAAGGTGCAGCCTGCTCCAGAGCATGGGGATATGGGGCGTAAGATCAGGACATCAGATGATGGCTTTACACTGAAAGAGGGAGATTCGGGTTGGATGTGAGGCAGAAATTTCTTATCGTGAGGGTGGTAAAATCGTGGCCCAGGCTGCCCAGAGGGGTGCTGGATGCCCCATCCCGCCCTGCAAAAATAGGCACAAACCCCCTGAAAATACCAAATACTGAACCAAAAACGTCACTGATCTCTCAGGGGGTTTCATGAGAGGGTTTTTTTCCTTTCATTTATGCTGGTAGTTGCGGTGGTCACCTCTATTCAAGTAAAAGACAAACAGCAACCACTTCTGCCATTCACTTTTCAGCACATCTGTACAAGGACAGGAGCTCTGCTTTCCAGGGCATCCTGATGCTGAATGACCAGAGATAAGCAGCCCTTCATCCAGACCCAGCGGAACACTTTTAGAACATCCCCCAGCATCCAGCAGGGTCACAGCAGTCACACTCGGATACACATGGATTGGAGCAGCTTTAGCAGAGGTATGAGGTCTCAGCAGTGCGGTCCCTTCGAACGAGCCCTCCTCCACATCCCCAGCCCTCTGCATTGCCAAAGGTAGGTTTGGTGCAGTGCACTGTGCAGACGTGTGGAACATTGAGACAAATCTCCTGCTATATGTATATGTATAGACTTGACTTTTCCAGTTTTATTCAGACAGATTACCCACAAAATGGCTCTAACACAAAGGGCATCATTGGAATTATGTGTTCCCAGGACATTTGTCACTCCATAGCACAGATGCATTTAACTCCTCAATAACTCTTATACTTTTAGATGATTTGCTGCAGCAACATATAATCCTGCCTAAAGGATTCATCTTAAGAAATTTAACAAATTAAATAGAAACCTGTATAGCCCACGTTTACTGGTCACCATCCCATTTAAAAGACCATCCCAGAGTATCAGCACTGCATGATTCCATCACACTTTCTGCGAGGAGCGATGCTCAGCCAGCCCTTTACACTAAGTTTCACTGTATTAGAGGTGCAAGTGATGGGTCAGCCTACTACCTCCCATCATTTCCAGGCCACTTCAGGCCAGAGGCAGCAGAGATCACTTTAGGGTCACAACTCAAGGTAAAAAGTGCTCTTCAAGCCTCCCCACATCAGTCAGAGCAAGAGCCCAGAGGCAGATAAAGATTTCCAATACCTGCTCACCTCCACACAGAAGTCAGCACCAAAAGACACAAATAGAACAAGAAGGGTTAAAAAACCATGTCAGTGCTACAGCCTCCTAACAGGGCTTCCCCTCACGAGGCAATTTCCTCAGCACCCCTCTCAACTCCTGAGCCAGCAGCAGGGCATCATTCCAACAGCTACCTCCGCAGACAGATTTCACTTCCAGATAAGCCTTCCGTGGAGACATTGCAGGCCAGGCTGGATGTGGTTGTGAGCAACCTGGTCTGGTTGGAGATGTCCCTGCTCATTGCAAGGGGTTGAACCGGATGAGCTTTAAAGGTCCCTTCCCACCCAAACCATTCTATTATTCTCTATATGCTGCCATATCAAAAACTCAGTGGGTCCTGGCAAAGTGCACCAAAGGCCCCATCAGAGTGCATCACCCACCCAAAGTCTTCCTATGCCTAGTAAAATCCAGCTTGCTTCTTCTCAACCCAAGTCCCTGCCTGCTGTTCAAACAGAGAAATACATAAAAATAGAAACCTCAGCACAAGCCCCTCTAAGGCTGACATCTGCTCATGGGTGTCAGTGATGCTCCGAGCTAGGCTGCAGATGCCCATCGTTGAGGCTCCTCGGCAGCTTCTGTCCTTAGAGGGATCAGCATGCCCCTGACATCTTGCACTGCAAAGCTAAGCTCCAGCTGAATTCCAGTCTGTCGGTCTGGAGGTTTGAATCTAAGAACATAACCCTGCAGAAAAAGCCACAAATTTAGGTCTCATCAGTGTGTTAATTACATTGGGTATTTGGCTTATCTGTAGCTCTACCAGTATGAGATAATTACACTAATGGGAAAGCAACACTTAGGGCTGGCAACACTTCCCATCAACAGGAACAGAATCTATAAAGTTAAAATCCACCCAGCAAATGCTCTTTCATTGCAGTTTTCCTCCATTACACAGTTCTGCAAGAAAACTCCCAACACAGTCAGTATGGGACCTGCTGCCCCTCTGCAACGTTCCCAGATCCCTGCAGAGCCAGGCTGTTCCCAGGATTTCTGGGGACTGGATTCCTGAGGCTGCTGCAGGGGGCTGAGTGCTGATGCCCGGACCTGGCAAAAAATGTACATTACCTCTGCAGAACCCTACAAACGTTATCAACTCCACCCTCTTATAGCGAAACCAGTGGGAAGAGCACCCCATATCCAAAGACAGGGCTAAACGGATGCTGTTGCACAGCAACTCCTACCTCAGACAACTCACACCTTTGCAAAGAATACGGAGCTAGAAAAATGAGTCTATTTGCAGACAGCTCTATTTGTTTCATGAGCCACTTGCTCATTTATTATGAAGTGGATATAAAAGATTCTTATAAAAGAATTTCCTTTCAGATGCTTTTGTTAAACTATTAAGCTTCCGGAGAGCTCTGCCAGAGCTGGCAGCGTCCATTTATCACCAAGACAGCTCCTTTTTTAGTAGCTCCTCAAGTATTCATCTCTTTCCTTACCATGATTTCTATCTGGTAGATATAAGTGATGATGCTTTTAGGGTCAGCAGGCACAGCAGTAACTCATTTACCAATATCCTTCACTCATTCTTCCGCACCTTATTTTAGCCCAGAAAGACCTGGATTTTTGTTTTCTTTAAGTTGTAAGGATTATATACGTAAACAGCATCAAAATCAAGAGTAGAAATCACTGAGCACGGGCCATCTGTTGCACTGAACTTTCAGAGCATCAGAGGAGGTAAAATGTTCCTTTGCCATAAATTCTGGTGAGTTTCTTACAGCAAAACCTCACATTTCTGTCCAGGAGAAGAATGCCAATCCATCTCTCAGATGATATTTCTCAAGGCAGGTTGAATACTCAGTGTCTGCTACAAGATCTCATGCAATACAGTAAATTAGGGTAGGAAATGCAGAATAAAACTATCAACGGAAAGGTGCTAAGCAGAATACAATTAAACAGACTAAAATTTAAGAAGAGTACTTGTATTAGCATATGACAGAATTATAGAATGGTTTGGGTTGGAAGGGACCTTCAAAGCTCAGAAGTCCAACCCCCTGCAATGAGCAGGGCCATCTTCAGCTAATGTCAGGATTTAAATAAAAGCTTGGTTAATACTACCAAAGAACATCACAAAAGCTGTAACAGCCACCCCCTGCCTGGTCTTGGGTTTTGATGTCCTCCAGAAGAAGCAGCTCTACCCACAGTTCATGCTACCAGAGCATCTTTGCTGCTTCCCCTGGGCCATGGGTTCAGCTCAGCACCAGCTCCTCAAGACCAACCCACAAGCTCCATCACCCTCCACCCTCCTGCAAAGCCTCAGAGCCTGCAGGCAGGATGATATCAGGTCTCCACCAGAAGACAAACTCATTTTTCAGCATCATCCAGCACATGAAAACCATTGTGTCATCCAGCGAGAGGTAATGTGCATCAGTCACTGGACAGACAATAAGAGATTGACCTAATACATGTATTAAAACAGTACCTGCTCATTTCTAGAAAGTGTTAGCTCAGATTCATTGCTCCTGCAGCCTATTCCATTTTCAAAATCGATTCATTCCACAGTTTAAAGTGCAAAGCTAAAGTCATTCAAAAATCAAATCCAGAAAACTTAGCTTTGATTCTATAGCAACAACCTGTTCTCTTCATAGTAAACATCTCCAAAGACAATTACTCACCCTTTTTTTTGACACTTGAGTGCAGAGCATTGCTTTACCACTTGACTTTTGCATGACAAATGTCAGATCTATTTGAACCTGTAAGGCCAAAGAAACAACTCCTAAAAAATGCCATTTAAAGTTTAAACACGAGCCTTACGAAGCAGATGATGTGGTCAGATCAGTCCTCCAGAAGCATGTGGGATATAATGCACTCAGTTTAACACATCTGAATGTCTGGCATGCAGACAAATACCCACAATTCCAGCAGGTGACACAGTTTGTTTTCTGTCTCAAACATGCTGAGATTTCAGTCCCTTATTACTCAAGACTGTAATTTTAAATCTGTGGCAAAACACCAAGAATGGTAAAAACCAACTGGTAACAATACATTTCTCAGCAGGTGCATGGCGCGTTGAGTACCTGCCTCCAACTTCCCATCACATCCTCCTCTCTACACCCCAGCTCCCTGGAGGAGAGCTTCCTGTGGTGCCAGGAGGAAGAGAGGTCTGTGCCTAGTTGCTGCAGACTGGATGGCAACAGCACACAGAACATTACTGCAGGAAAATGAGATAAAATAAATACAGTAAAATAGCAAAAAAAAAAGTTTAACAAGCGAAAATTAAAATCCAGACAACTTCGTGTTACAAAAAATAACAAACAATAAATAACACCCACATAGCACAAGGGGGAATGGCTTTAACCTGCCAGAGGGGAGACTGAGCTGAGCTCTTAGGCAGAAGCTCTTCCCTGTGAGGGTGCTGAGGCGCTGGCCCAGGGTGCCCAGAGAAGCTGTGGCTGCCCCATCCCTGGCAGTGTTCAAGGCCAGGTTGGACACAGGGGCTTGGAGCAAGCTGCTCCAGTGGAAGGGGTCCCTGCCCGTGGCAGGGGTTGGAGCTGGAGGAGCTTTAAGGTTCCTTTCGACCCAAACCAGTCTGGGGTTCTATGCTCAGCACTCTTTGGGTCTGCTGTACAAGCACTGGACACAGAACAGAGATCCTCCAAGATCCTAGCACAGCTCAGAAGTTTCTGCCCCACAGAACTCTGTGTTTGCTAATTCAAGAGGCTTTTCTTTCTCAAGGCCTCCAGTAGAAGAGCATCTTTTGTCCCTATAGCAAAAGAGATGCCACAGCCCTAAGAGTATGTGTTCAAACAGTTCTCATCCATAGCAGTCACTGCTGCACATCCACACTCTACCACACCTGCACTTGATTCTCAGAGCCCCACACAGGTTCTGCAGCAATTGCAGTAAGGGAAGACATATCATGGGTTTCAAAAGACTGCATTGCTAATTCATGCTCTTGGCAAAGCAAGTGAGGTTTGGGATCAATATCAAATCTCAGCTGAGCTCAATAATCAATAATGTGTAAATCTCAGCCCTTTGCTCCTAGGCATGAGATTTACTTGATCTTTTCTAAATGTAATTGTTAATAGGTGGATGTCATTACACAACCATTGTGCTTATTGTCCTTTACAAGGTTTATCCACAGGTTCTGTGGGGTTCCCTTTGCAAGTATTTGGGTAAATAAAGCTGAAATCTAGGCAAGATCACAGTCATTATTCTCATCTAATGCAAACTGCACAAAGTGCTTGACATGAGAAGCTCATTGCAACGAATGACTATGATCATTATTATTTCAAAATGAACTTTGACAAGATCCGTTATTGATAAGCACCATTAATTTGTTCTATTCTCCCAACTGTTTTTATGGGACACTGAAATTACATATGGCATAAAAAAAATGCTCATTTTAAAGTATTATTAAAACTTAATACAATGGCAGTAAAATTATCCATACAACACAATGTGTTCATTGTTGTGAAAAAAATGGAAGTTGCTAAATACAAAATAGGCTCAGTGAGAGGGAAAGGATTTGTATCACAAGGAATAAATCTCCTTTACAACATGTTCTCTTATTTCAGTACTTCCCCTCGAACTCGGGCATGAGGGGTGCCATCAGTTAAAACTGCACATTTCTGCAGGTATTGGGAATCTGTATTTTATGTTACTATTCCCTGCAGAGGTTTCATAAACAGACAACGATCTGAGGAAGTAATGATGTATCTGTGGGGATAGCTGGGCTGTATTCATGTATCTTCCTTAGAAGAAGGTAAACTGGGAATTCTCCTAGTTTCAGGTGATGAATCAGACCTGGATCCATTGCCTATCCCTGGGAATGCTGGCTCTGCATGTCTCATTTGTACATGCACAGCATGCAACCAAACACATCTGCACCTTAGGATCAGGCACAGAGCAACCACCTCCCTAAATAAAGGGCATGCAATCACCTGCTGACAGAGTATTCAGAGGTGAACAATTCTACCCAACACAAGCAATGCCAGGGGAATGCTCTGCCCAGCTTTCAGGGCATGAGCATACTGAAGAACTGCTACAGAACTGCTGAATGCACAGGGAGATGAGTAGATGCCCTTAGGACATGGGCTGGCCATGGTCAACATCCCTGGAGGGATTTAGCAGACATCGAGAGGTGGCACTTTGGGACATGGTTTAGTGGTAGGCTTAGCAGTGCTAAGGAGGAGGTCCACAGTGAGGCAGATATCCCTCTGCAGCCTGTGGAGGACCCCACACCAGAGCAGGGGGATGCCCAAAGGAGGCTGTGACCCTGTGGGAAGCCCACACTGGAGCAGGCTCCTGGCAGGACCTATGGCCCCATGAGGAGAAGAGCCCAGGCTGGAGGAGGTTTGCTGCAGGACTGGTGTCCCCATGGAGGACCCACACTGGAGCAGGTGAGGAGTGTGAGGAGCCCTCCCCTGGGGAGGAAGGAACTGACCACAACCCCCATTCCCCATCCCCTGCACCACTGGAGGAGAGAAGGTAAAGAACTGGGGAGGAAATAGAGCAGTGCATCAACCATCACACTGCAGAACATCCCCAAACCCACAACACCAGTCTCAATACTTGTTTACTCTCCTGGAAATTTTCCCTTCTAGTTGCATTTAACCAAGTCTTCTGCTGCCACATCAATACAGGATCAATCCAAAACATCCCTTCAAAGAGTTCCCTTGCTTCACAAACAAGATGCTGGTGAAATAAATTTTCCCACTTTTCGTTTTATTTTGAGTAACCTGCGGTGAGAGCCTCAGGTATGCTCCAGGAAGCACTGGGGTTAATTATTCCACCAGATCAACTGCTTCCTGGCCATCCAGCCTCAGCTAAACTACAGGAGCGCTCACAACACTCCAGACACCAACACAGTCCCCTTTCTCTTCGTCAAAAGAGCTGCAAGGCTGGTATAGAGTTGTTAGGTCTGTAATGATGAGCAAGCAGATTTTAAATGCAGATGCTACAGGCATATTTGGTTTCTACAGCCTGGTCAGATGAAGCTGCGAATGCTCCTGCATCTATGCATAACATCAGCAAAAACTCTAGAGATACGGTGAGGAAAGCCTCACAGACAGAACTGCTGCATCCCTTAGTGCTCCCTGGGGAGTGAGAACTCACGTCCACTGACAGCAGCTTTGGCTTCTCCTTCCCACTCTCTGAAACCTAATTTTGCGTGGTCACCGCCTGTACATGTCAGAAACATCAGGGAAAACTTCACAGCAGCTGAAGGAACACCAGGTACTGATGGTACCTAATGAGCCAGAGCCGCCGGGTTCTGCAGTGTAGATGGGAGCGCAAAGGCCAGAAGCTTTACAAGGAATAATTGTTGTGCCAAAAAATGCCCATTTTCCTTCAAAGAGAATAAACCAAAATTCAAACTCTTTCTGTGCTGCCATTTCCCACCAGAAACAGGTGGCAGAGGACAAATGGAAAGTGAACACTCACTGCGTGCCTCTGAGCAAGTCCTGAGTGGGTTTATAACAATTGTTTTCAGCCAAGATAAAGACAGTTTCAGCTCTCACAGAAGATCTGATCAGAACATTTCAGCTGTTCTATTTACAGCTGAACACAAGGGGCAAAGGAAAAACATCTGTGTATTTAAAGATAAAATGGTTATTGCTGCGCAATCGGAAATAAACATCATCTGTTAAACCAGACACACTATAACAAAACAAAATCCCAGAACCCCAGCCTGGTTTGTGTTGAGGAGACCTTAAAGCTCATCCAGTTCCAACCCCCTGCCACGGGCAGGGACCCCTTCCACTGGAGCAGCTTGCTCCAAGCCCCTGTGTCCAACCTGGCCTTGAACACTGCCAGGGATGGGGCAGCCACAGCTTCTCTGGGCACCCTGTGCCAGCGCCTCAGCACCCTCACAGGGAAGAGCTTCTGCCTAAGAGCTCATCTCAGTCTCCCCTCGGGCAGGTTAAAGCCATTCCCCTCTTTCAAATGCTCCCAAGTTACAGGTCACCTGAACGTGCATCTACCTCACTAGCAACCAAAAAAAAGCCCAACAGCTATTTCAGCACTTCAAAGCAATCACGGCTCCTCAGCAAACCTCGTGTGCTGTGCAGAGTCACGGACCCAGCATCGCCTTAACTTGGTAGAATTTCCCCACATTGAACTGTGGATTTCTTGCAAGTAAAGCCAAGCCTTTTGTAACCGTCCAGAAAGAAAGAGAGAAGCAACTGAACCTCAGTGTCTGATTAACTGAGATTAACTTATTCCCCGAGTTCCTTTTGCAGCACGTAACACACAGAAGTACCAGGGTTTCCTCAGTGCATCACAGAAAGCAACACACTTCAGAGCAAAGAGTTTCAATTCAAGACTTTAACATCTCACCCAAGCATGTGGCCTATTATTTTATTTTTCACCTAAACCACTGGCATTCCTACGATTGGGATCTATTCAGTGCAGTGCTGGATGCAGCTGGTTATATTCATTGTATTTTTCAATGTATTACAGTGATGGAGGGAAAGAAAGCCTTAGGAAAGAAAACTGAACACAACTGAAAAAGGGACAGCAGCCACTCCAAGCTGGGGTTTGACCTTAGATTATTCTGCTAATTTATGTTAGCATCAAGAAGAGGAGATTCCTCATCCAGGAATACAGTAAGAAGGTAATGATCTGCAGAAAAATGAAGCAAAATGCATACAGATTGTTACTGTGCGTTCTGAGTAGTTGGGATGCCACCAGACGTGGAGCAGAAACCACTCAAAATACCATGACTCTTGATTATGAGGCATTTTCATCATTTCAATCAGATGCATTCCAGGTGAGCCGTGACAGCAAGAACATCCGCATCAAAGAGGAAGAGGCAGCAGTGCAGCACCAGACAACTCTTATAACAAAAGCATGTCTCCGGAGTGGTGAAGGCAGGAGACTCCCTGTAACAAGTAGTGGGATTCAAAACCATGCTGGCAATCCCTTGTACTGTGCTTGGGGAACAAGTACATTCCAAAGACTGGCAGTCCACTTACACAGTATCTGAGCAATGGAAAAGGCAGGACAGAAAGGGGGCATTCATGAAATTCAGGTCCCACGACCACTGCCAAGACTTTCCCCTATAGATCCAGCATACTGCAATCCATTTCTTTCCGTTTTCCCCACACGGATGTTAACTCCGGAGCAGAAGCAGGAGGGAGAAGACTAGCTGAACAAACTAAACCGTGGTGGAAGCGCACATGGAGCACACAGCCATCTATTTGTCCAGTTGTCCCCGGGACATTTCAGGAGGCAAAACATTCAACATGATATGCTGAGAATGAAGCCTTTGAGTTACATAAACGCACTGGAATCAGCAGTCTCATTCCTCAGTCTCGAGTTTACCATGTTTGGAATCTGTTGCTCCCAGTTATTCAGTCCAGACTCTGCTGGCTGTGGGATAAAGCCAGCTGCTGGAGCCACTGTGGCACCGAGGTGGGGCCGAACTCCATTCCCGAGTGTTTGGAGCTATCCCACAGTCAGGCTCCAGTCCCATCTTTCTCATGCCCAGCTTTATCACAGAATTGCTTAGGTTGGAAAAGACCTTTAAGCTCCTGGAGCCCAGCTGATAGCCCAGCACTGTCAAGTCCACCACTAAACTATGTCCCAGAGCACCACATCTACAGGTCCTTTAAATATCTCCAGGACAGTGCCTGCAGCCCTGCCCTGGGCAGCCTGTTCCAATGCCTGAGCACCCTCTGGGGCAGGAATTGTTCCTCAGCTCCATCTAAACCTGCCCTGGTGCAGCTTGAGGCTGTTTCCTCTGGCCCTGTCACTTGCTCCCTGGGAGAAGAGACCAGCATTCGTTTTACCATTGTTAATGGTGTAGGTGTGCAAAGCTTTTGTAATGCTGCTGCTCAAATCCACAGCAACTTCCATTGAAGAGAAACATGTTTTGCACAACCGCTGAAACAAATTTGAGCTAGCATTTAAAGTGGATATTATGAATGCATCAGTTCTACTCTGGTTCAAGGTTTACATCCTTTTGTATCTTAACCTGAGATAAGAGAACAAACTGCATAAAGCATAAGCCAATATTTATTAAAAGCAAATGTTGAATAGGCTTGAATAATTTATCACGGCTTCTTTCCTAAAGAGATGAGCACAATTGGGTAATGTCATTTTCAGATCATCACACAGGCACTATCCTTGAATTCTGCAACACAGAAATATCTTGCAGGAGGATCTATAAATGTTTATCTTTTGTAAATACATGCAGACAAAGGAAGGCCTTGGTGCCAGAGGCATGGCACATCCTTAGACATCTTTGTACAGAAAAGCTTAGAGTTTAAATGGGGACAGCAACAGAGGAGCCACACTGAAACATACTGAATGGGATTATTTCTCTCCTTAAAACCATAGCTCCAGTTAAATTAAATTCAAATGCAGATGAATTAAAATCTGATTTTTAATGGATAACCAGAACCCAGAGGGAATGAAACTTCATCTTTGGAGCCCAGCTCCTTGGCACCCAGCACTGGCAGCACATACGCTCAGCCAGCCCTCATTCAACTGCCCAGCACACCTATTTAAATACAGTCACCAGGGGGAGAAGACCTAGCAAGTTCTAGACTTCTCCCACTCTGCCATGAAGATGACTTCTATTATGGGTGTTAGCTGTGCTTTTTATTGCTCTAGCAGTTACGGAAGATGAGCTTTTATAGGCTCGAGTGCACAGCATTCAGGGAAATTATTCTGAAGCCCTTCTTGTACCAAATTAGCTTGGGTGGGTTGGGGTGAAGCTTGTTCCAAAAATCAGTGTAACTTCTGTGTGACAACTGAGTTCCTGTGCTCTCCCTCACTAAGGGAAGCTTTACACTGTGTAGTTATCAAAAGTGATAACGCCAAAATAGAAACTCTTAACAAGAACAATGGATTTAAGGTAGTTATGTGAACCTGCAGTGTGTTTCATGGGTAGCAAATAGGAAAACTTCTCTTTTTTGTAATCACAGAGAAGTTCTGGATGACCTATAATCACTTATAGAACAGCAACACAAGACCCATCACCTGGGATAAGTAGAATCACAGAATCACAGACTGGTTTGGGTTTGCTCCAGCCCCCTGCCATGGGCAGGGACACCTTCCACTGGAGCAGCTTGCTCCAAGCCCCTGTGTCCAACCTGGCCTTGAACACTGCCAAGTGTTTCCAAGAACAATCACAGCAGAACATGAAGATCAGGAACACAAAATCCTTGTCCTTACATCTCAGTTAATCCAACCTCCTGTAAAGACAGTTGCGAACCCTGCTCCAGTCTTCCGTACCTCAAGGCACCTCAGTTGCTGCAGCACTGCCCTAGATCTGCTGCACAAGCTTGGGCAGCTGACTCAGCCTTTCATTGCTGCTTCAGTGGATGGTGATGACAACATGACGAGCCTCACCGTGCTATGAGGGAGTGGGCGCAGAGACACTACGACACAGCACAGATGATGCAAAAGGCACCCATGAGCTTGCCTGTCTTGTTAGACCTGTCTCGTGAATGGGAACTCTACCTTCCAAACAAGCCATTCCATCTGCTAAAGAAAAGACCATGGGGTCTGCATTTGCAGTCTGCACATATTTGCAGTGGGTCAAGGACCATAACTGGAAGACTGAAAACTACAGGGCAGCTGGACCAGAAAACCAAAGCACCGCAGACCTCAAATGAGAAGCTGGTTTATGTTGCTCTTGGGGGATATTTAAGCCCAGCACGTGGGACTCATGCAGCCCAAAGGTTTCCAGACAAGCAGGAAAGGCCCCGGCATCAGCTGTTTGCACAACAGCAGGACTCTACCTACAGCTACAAATATTTACTCTGTGCTTCCTCCTTTGAAGCACACGAAGCTTCAGTGCCTGATGGAGCAGCTGCCTCACACAGAGTGCAGAAAAATTTCACGTTAAGATGAACAAAGAATTGCAGGATTTGGCTTTTCCTCTTTTTATAAAGTTGTTTTTATTACAGCATAAAAACAATCTATCAGTTGCTCCAGGGCTGATGCTAGATGCACATCTCAGCACCAAACTTACTACTGCTGGGATTCAGTGTTCTGCAGCAGATTGGATTTCCTTGTATGAGAGATTAATCAACAAGGAAGGGATAATATGCAGAAAGAAGGATTGCATCTTAATTCACATACTAAGATGCCTGTTGTTTTCCTCTGCTGTTTACAATAAGCCTCAGAGATGTAAAACTTGTATGCAGCCTTTTATGTGGAAAATGTCCTGGTTGCTGTACTGCCACGTGCAATGGAACAGATTGAGGGACTGATTGCTTTGAAACCAGCAAGTCATGATTTTATTAAGAGTATTTGAGGAGGACTTCAAATACCTCCCCACAGACACTCTATCCACCTCCACCATCAATGAGAAATCTGATTATGCGCTGCTGCCTGTATAATTCAGCATCATCTGCTCGCTTTGCTTTCTTCCCACTGATAGCCACAAAACAAACACCCATGTACCAGCAAGGCTGTGAGGCACAAACCTCTATTTGAACCTCTCAGGGTTATACTCAAACATCACCAGCTCCCAGTCAAGCCCAGGAGAATTCAAGGTGCTCCAGGAATTAATTTCCATGTACCTCCTTCTGGAATCACCTAATGCCATGTTAGCGGCATCCTTTATGACCATCCCCTACCACCTTCCCACTCCATCTTACTCTGCTCACACGCTGAAGGACAAAACGAGCCATCTTAGCAACACTGTCACCAAACCTTCACTTCCATTTGCCTTTCCCCATGCCCTCTCAAGGTGTTCAGGGTCACAGCTTTTAAAAGTACAATCCCTGCACTGTGAGGGGGATCCTTGGTGCATTTTGGTGGTCCAGGGCCACAGGAGCCACACATCAATCAGCACATGATACGGAGTCTGAAGAGCCTGCACCAGCATCTTCATTCTCCAGGGGAGAAGAGGGTCTGTTTAGCCACCCTTCTAACCCCTCTGACCGCCCAGTTGACCTGCCAAGTATCAATGAAACACCCTTCTCACCAAAAGAAGGGAGTTACAGCCAGAAGAGGGAGAACAGGAAAGGAAACCCAGGGTACCACTAACACAGATTTCACTGCCTGCAGTTAAATAAACCCAACACACGGATGCCAATAGAGCAGGTTCCTGAACAGGAGCTGTGAGACAAAACACAGATAAAAATCAGACTCAGGGTGAGCACGGGAGAGCCCCCAAAGAGGCTGGAGGAACCTGGCAGCTCCTCCTCTTCCGAGAGGAACCTCAGCCAGGAGCAGCTGATTCCAGCCAGCATGGAGAAAGCTGTGTAGGTCAGGAGCTATTTCATCCTCCAACACACTGAGCCTGGACCCCACTGCACTGTTACTTCTGAAACAGCAGCTGAGGAAGTCACATCCCAGAGAGGCAGCTTTTGGTACGTGGCTACAAGGGAAATGATCTTGGAGATGAAGAACCATTAACTTCTGAACATTTCTGATCTGCTGCAGAGATGTTCCCTTAGGACAGGAGATTAAATGCAGAAGTGGATGGGCTCAGATACAGATAGCTGCTGTGATTTAGTGTCTGTCAGGATTTTAACCTACATTTTATTTTTTTATCAATATCAATGCAGAGCTGGAGCACATCCATCGAACATCCACACTCACTCAGCTTCCACCGTCCTTCACACTCAGGCTCTCCTACCCTTGAGTAAGGCAAATGGAAACATTCATGACTCTTTTAAGCACCAACATATCATGTATGGGGCAATGTCTTCACAACAAACTGACTGCCTAACTCCTCACATAGGGCCTATGGCCACAGCTTCTCTCTTCTGCTGCAGTGGTGGGACTCAGGACATCTTCAGGTGCTCCAGGGTCAGTCATGGAAGAGGCCATGAATTCACTGTGCTGTGTACCCAGCTGTACAACCTGCTGTGCACAGTGCTCCCAGCTCCGGTGATGCTTATTTCATAGAGAGTACAACACAGTTTAACTAAAAAAACTAATATTAAGATTACTTTAAGGAGAACTCGCCCATTTTTAGGGTTGTGTAGCTTAAAATTAACACCTTCCTAGAGAAACAAGCTACTTCCAGGGAAAGCAGCTGACACAAAAGTCAGCATCGAATTCAAAACTCAGTTTTGTCACATTTTCCATGCAGAAATAGCTATTTTGTCAATGCCGTGAGAATTTGACATTGATGAGCGAGATTTTGACAGGAGACATTTCATGCCGGTTTTGTCTTTAAAACAGCACTTTTTTGGTGGTTATAAATAGCCTGAAACCCTCAGAAATCATTTCCGTTACTCTGTGTCCTTGGCAAGTTGTTGGAAGCGTCAGAGCCCCGCCAGTGCCGCAGGCACCCAGGGAGGCAGCACCCAGCTCCCGCGATGGCCAAAGCCTCAGTGGGCAGCTGGAAGCTCGCTGATCCCGGGGAGGTAGGACTGGGTTATGTAAAGATGGAACAAAACTAAAGAGCAGCATCACCCATCGCCCTGCGCCAGCAGTCGTGCTCCACAGCAGCAGGTGATGTGTTCTAATAGATGTAAGAGATTATTTGAGTTCTTATCAGTTAAAGAACAACTCAATGAGAAGCACTGACAGACCCAGCAGGTTGATGGAGGGGATCCTGCCCCTCTGCTGTGCCCTGGGGAGACCCCCCCTGCAGCCCTGATCCAGCTCTGGGGCAGCAGCACAAGAGGGACGTGGAGCTGCTGGAGCGAGGGCAGAGGAGGGCACGGAGATGCTGCGAGGGCTGGAGCAGCTCTGCTCTGGAGCCAGGCTGAGAGAGCTGGGCTGGGGCAGCCTGGAGAAGAGAAGGCTCCTGAAGGGGAGACCTGAGAGCAGCTCCAGTGCCTAAAGGGGCTGCAGGAAACCTGGAGAGGGGCTTGGGACAAGGGCCTGTAGGGACAGGACAAACAGGAATGGCTTGAATCTGCCAGAGGGGAGACTGAACAAGCCTGACTCCCAGGCTACTGTTGCCTCTGAAATCTCAGGAAAAACCAGCTCCCAGGATCTGAGCACCGCCAGCACAGGCAAACATTGGAAAGAGCTCCTCAGCCTCAAAAGAATTCCCAAACAACCCAGCCCCTGCAGTGCACCTGCAACAAATACTTGAGAAAGCACAGCATGAGTGCCCCTGCTATGAGCGGAGCCCAAGTGAGCACAAGGAACAAGTATTTGTCAAGGGAAGAGCAGGTTTTACCCAAACAGAATGGAAAAGTACAAGGATGGCAACTGGAAAGGGAAATAAATGCACACCCTCCCAGGGAAAAACTTTCTTCCTAAGCTGCTTTGCTGCTTCTTCCTTCTCATTCTCTGGGTATTACTGGGTTTTTTCCAGCAGAAGGGAGTAAATAAGCCAGTTTAGTTAAATTTATATTATTGCTACTCCCATATTACCCATAGGCTGTTCTTCAGCAGACACATTACTATTGTTAAAAGCACTGATCTGCAATATTCCAGCATTAACCGCACAAGGACGTCCCAAAGCTTTCTTAATGCAAATGAACCCTTTTGAAGCAGACCGAGCAGGGTGAAGAACTGCTGTTGTTATTTGCCAGGGGTACAATTCTGTTTGGTATTAATATGTCCTCCCTTTGGATCCTGTGACACTCCCACACTGCCCCACATCCTCTGTTCCAACTGGAGCTTAAGGTTTTCAGTGAATCTAAACATCTGAAGGCAAGAAAGCAGCTTCCAGCTTCCCAGGGCAAGTCTGCCTTGAGGACAGTGTATTTAGAAATCAAAATCACTTTCTGCTTTCCAAAGCATATCGCGTACAAGCAGTTAAGGAAGATGCAGGGCATACATAAACTGATGCCACATGGTCTGTGTGGAGTTGGAATGAGACCCTTACATGGAAGATGCTTTCATTTGAGCTTGGTATTGACAGAACTGACATTGATGCACAGAACATTCAATCACTCTTACACAATAAATGCTGTATATATATATATATAGAGAGAGAGAGGGATATATATATAAGATAGCTGTAATCTCAAAACCGTGATCTTAAACCCTATTTGCAACATACACTGTGACCCGTAAATCTGACGACAGTTGTTTGAAGGGAAATACCATCTGGGAAAAAAGAAAATATTTCGGATCATTTTATGCCTATTAAATCTGGGAGCGACATCTGAGATCACTCCAGCGTGGAGTTGTGAAAAAACCCAATAAATTCTTCATCCACCCTTCCTTTCTTCCCCTACTTAATATGTGCATTTCAAAGGGGGGGGTTAAAGACAGCTTCAGTACTTGCTCAGAATATTTAGTTAGAGATTTTGCTCTTGAGAGAAAACATTCATAAGCATCAGCAAGATCATTTTATATATAAAGATTCTAAAGCTGTTCCAGCAACCAGATATGAGAAGAAACATCAAATTAAAGTAACGGACAAAAAAATAACTCAAACCACCACAGGCAAAGAATCCTTCTTAAACTCATTGTGTCCCGGAGCAACCCTGCCCAATGGAGTCTGGATGCTCTTGGGGATTAGCACCTCATGGTGTGATTTTGAAAGACTGCTCTCCAAAGCTCACTCCTGCCAGTGCTTGCCGAGGGCTTTGTTTTTAAGGCCAAGAGCAGCAAGTCCAAACATCCAGTGTGGTCTTGCACATCATATAACCCAGAAATCTTCAATTAGAGCCCCCTGCACTGCCCTGCAGTCAGTGATGGTGCTGACCTTCAAAACTGGTATATTCCTGAGGACTTCTAGTGATAAAAGATTCACTCTGTTCTTTGTTTCTTCCAACATACATTAGCTTAATTTTAGCTTCTGTCCACTGATCACAGTTCCACTTTTGCCTGTTGGTTTCAAAGCCCCCTACATCCATACATCTCCTGCCGCAGAATTTCTGCAGTGCTGACAAGTGTCCTCAATGTTATTCTGACCAGGCCCAGCCTCTCATTAAAGCACGCAGGTTTTACAGGCATCCACTCATTCCTGCAGAACTTTACTGAACCCTCGACAAACTGCTATAGTCCTTTTCTAAACCACGTTAGCCTCAGAGCCAGCCACAGCGTGTGCGGGAGCACCAATGCTTCCCCCCACAGGTACATCCAAGGGCCGCATCCAGTCACCCAAAGCCACAGCTCACACGGGGCTCGGTTTCAGCACGATGCCCAAGTTCCTTTGAACATCATGGCACTCTGAGGTTGAATCCTCCCACCCGGCAGATGCAAGCAATACTCTTTGTTCCCAAATGCATGTCCATTGATTTGGCTGCATTAAAATGCATAGGAGGCCACACTGATTATAATGGGGATTTGAATCAGACTTCAAAAGAAAATGTGCTGTGAAAAATGGGGCTTTCCAAAGACCCATGCCAAAGACAGGCATGTCAAGAGCCTATTCCAACCGCATTCTGAAGAAGGAAATACTTATTGAGGCCAGAGTGACAGCCCAATGGTAGTCTGCACCGAGCTGCAGCAGGAGCGTTCACAACCCACTGATGAAGGAAGCCATTTGGAACAGTGAGCTAACACCTAGTTGTTGATGAGGAGTATCTGCACCTGTTGGTACAGCCCTATTTTAGGCTTCCAGTTCTGACAGTGTTCATGCACAAAGTACATCCTATCTCATCTATTTTAATCAAAGTAATAAGTTATTAAAAAACAGAAAGCCAACACAAAAACCTGGCAGACGCTGCGGAGAGGATGCAGCAGAGTGGAGCTGACCCACACTGCTGAACAGGAAGATTCCATCCTGCTAGAGAACAACAATAGACAGCTACAGTTTTGCAGAAGAAAAATGGAAAACAGTTTTACTTGGTATGGGAGAACAGTTGCAAGGTGCAGAGCTGTGGGCCTTCTGCAGTAGCGTCCCTAAAGGTCACTGTTCTTGATGCATACAAGCAGATGATCAACAAATCCATGACCTGACCACCCCACTCCACACTGCTCCTGCTGCTCCTAACTCCCAGGCTGCAGGCCTTGGGGGCCTGGTCCAGCCATCTGAACATGATCCAGACCCATTCAATGAGATCCCACTCCTTGAGTTCAGATGGCCCTAAGGTAGTCCTCAGGCTATCAATGTGTGACCAGCAATGTAGAAAGGAGCTTCTAAGCACCAAGACCTCATGTTCATGAACCAGAACCATCTCCTGGCTCTGACCACTTCCCAAACTGATGAGTTTCTCTTTGGGTTTTTCAGATGTCAAGTGACAGCCGTTTAAAACGCAGTGGTAAGAAAGGTTCTGCATCTCCTGCCCTCCCTCTCCCACCTCCTGGCCCCCACTGGCTGAAGGAATTCTCTCCCCTCTCCTAAGACAAGGCTCCTCCCTTTGTCTGACAGGTCTGTCAGTGCAGAGACATCAAACAGAACAGACCTGAAGCCTTCTCCAGCCAGGCAAATCTTGAATTCCTCTACTATCTGCCAGCAAACAAGTAAATTCCTCCAGCTCTTTAAATAGCAATCAGTTCTTCACTTCTCGTGTCCTCTGAAACACCAGGTACATTCACATCTCTCTCAAAGCAGTAATTGTGCAAGTTAATAATTCTTAATAATTACAGTGAAGATGCTCGGCTATTCCCGGCTAGTCCTCATACAGATGCAAATATCTTCTTTTTAGAGAGATGCAGAGCCACATTTCATCTCACAGCCTAATGGCACTTCCTTAAAGGGCTGCAAATTCCCCTGTGTGCTGTGTTTTAGTCCTAATGTGGCTCTTAGAAAAAGTGGTCATCAATGTAACAGTACCTGTGAAGCTTCATGAAGACGGGAAGGGAAAACCTCTTCTCTCAGGCGTAGTACTTTTGTCTGTCCATTATTGAAGGAAGCCTCTTTCTGCTGGTGATGTTCTCCTTCAATAACTACAGTAGGAGTGGGACTGAAAGGAGGGGGATGTTGCCATGAGCAGTTTGGTTCTGCCATGGCGCAAGGATGGGAAATACTGATGCTAATTAACCACTGGTGCTCCTCACAGCATTAGGGACACAAATATTGCTGGGATATTTCATAGGCATATTTCCATGCTCAAAACCAAAAAAGGACACTAAGAAACACATTCCGATCAACCTGATGTAGTTGAAAGTGTCCCTGCTCATTGCAATGGGGTTGGAACTGGATGAGCTTTGAAGGTCCCTTCTGACCCAAACCATTCCGTGATTCCATGATTACAACAAAGTAAATTTGGATGCAGAATTCAACCGTTAGGTCCTATGGCTCATCACACTGCTCTGAATTCCTTTCTTGCACTGATGAACCTGCATGCAGCATTGGTTATGCTTGTTACTTCCCTTATCATTATTATTATTGGTGGTAGCAGCAGTGGTTTTGTATTGTACCGTAGTTACTGGACTGTTCTTATCTCAACCCGTGGGGTTTTCATTCTCTCAGTTCTCCTCCCCATCCCTCCAGGAGCAGGGGGGAGAAAAAAGGGGGGGAGTGAGCGAGTGGCTGCATGGTTCTGAGTTACTGGCTGGGCTTAAACTACTACACAGCCTAATGAGCAAGCGGGCTGGCTCAGGCTGCGTGTCCCAGGAACCCTGGATATGGAACACCGGCTTTTGCTTAAAAGCAACCACTCTGACACCTGAATGCAAGGAGGCTGGGGATCACCTTCAGCCACTTCCATCCTTTGCTGTTTCACCACAGAGCCAAGATTCGCATCTCAGCCCAAACATTCCAGCTGGAGGAAAAGGAGGGCTGAAATGCAGGAGTTAAGGGAGAAATGTTGAAATCTTAACGCCGTCATTACAGCCAAAAGCAAGTGAAGAACCATCATCTTTCTTTCAAACACACCCACCACCTGAACACTATTTCCAGAACAAGCTGCACTTTGCTGGGATGAACCTCCTTGAGGGATAGATGGAAAAGTAAGACCTCCAGCCCTTCTTTGCTAGAAACCCTGTGCCTCAGGCATAAGCAACACAGCACCAGTGCCAGTGAAACCATGTGTCCCCAGCCCTATGCAAAGTCAGCATGGAGCAGAGCAGAACCGGCTCCTGCTGCTCCTCAGCTCGCTGAACACAGCCATCACGCTGGCAGGGTGCAGCGCTGTGCTTCAGAGTGCTTCAGCTCGCTGCAAGAGCCCTGTTTTCAAACCAGCACAGCTCACAGATGCCTGGGGAGTGAGGCCTGACTCCCGAAAGCTGCAGAGCCGTGGAGGCTTTCACACTCTTCTGCAGCCTGAACGAAGACGGGGCACAACCTGGCCACGATCCAGACAGCAAATACACAGCTCAGGAAGCCAGCATGAGATTTGTCCTAGAAGCCTGATAAAGAACAGTGAATTCAAACAGGGAGAGAGAAGAAGGTGAAGGTCTTGACTTTGGACTCATTCCATCTAGAGTAAAACTCTCACTTGAATTGTTCTATGCACTGTTTTCTTGCATTTATCTGATAGTTCCTGCTCTTTGTGCCGCAATTTCCTCTTCAGAACTACCACTGTTAGCAGTTTTCAGAAATACCTGTGACATTCCACCCTTGATTTCTGAGCATTCTGCAACTTCTTACTCTATTTGTAGAGACACATGAGCACGGCTCAAATGTGACAAGTCTAAAGGATGAAGGCTCTTGCAGGAAAAGACTGGACTGCTATCCAGGAAACTCACTGTAATTTCTCAGGTCTGCCAAGATGCTCATCTTGATGAAGTATCATGCCTCAATGCTTTGCATGCCTCAGTTCTTTAATGGTAAAATGAGATCAAGGATAGCAAATCCTGCCACCAGAACTCCCCGAGGCATGTCAAGAGGACAGGTCAGTAGGGACAGTCTCCCTTGTACTCACCCCTGGCCCTTTTCACCCTCTTTGCTTCTAAATCTTCTATCTGGATACGGGGATTAGGATAACAAGGGATGTCACAGGGCTGTACAATGGGAATAAAAACAATAACGTCAAAGGCATACTTAAAAAACAAAACAAAACCCACATCTCATTAGATTCTTCATAAATACCAGTCAATGTATCATGGAATCACAGAATGGTTTGGGTTGGAGGGATCTTCAAAGCTCATCTAAGTCCAAGCCCCATGCAACAAGCAGGGACATCTTCAACTAGAGCAGGTTGCTCAGAACCACATCCAGCCTGCACGCAGGACTGCAGCTGGGGTCTCACTACTAATGCTCCCTGCACCCTCACATCCCCCAGCCTAGGCTCACTCCACACCTCTCCACGTGGACCATCAGTGTCCTGTCTCTGGTCCGCCAGCACTGACAGTCACACACTGGGGATGATTTACCCCATTCACACCAGGCAAGTCACAGTGAAGGGAGTTCCCCACATCCTCGGCTGCCAATGGACTCCCCTTCAGGAAAAGCAACAGCTACAGGGTGGGCAAAGAGGACATTGCCCTGTTGGGAAGCACCACCCTCCAGAGCACCTCTTAGAGGGTTGAGGGCCAGCACAGAGCATGCCCCTGAGCATCCCATGGCAGCTCTCAACATCCTATGCTCAGATTATAGTTGAAAAACAAGTACCACATCCCTGTTTAAGCGATGCATGAATTATTGATGATATTCAGGAGCTTTATTAAACTGTCTAGTGGGCCAGCAAGAACATTCAGTAGTTCAAATGCATCAAAATGCATAATAAAGCTTTCTATTTTGAAGTTTGGCCGTTAGAGAAAAGAACCCTGGCAAATCTATAATTTTGTGTAATTTCCCTTGGATGCTCACTGTAATAGCCGTAGTATTTATGACACTGTGAGTCATATCCATACATTCCTCTGATAGCAAAGACACCATTATCCAAACTATTTGAAATCAGAGTCCTTATGCAGGAAAATAGTCTACTAAAGGCAAGGCTTGCTTATTTGCCTTAAACTATATGCTTAGTCTACAAATATGTACTATTTCTGTACATACATCTGTGTCCATGAAATGCCTATAAATAAGTGTTACAAAAGAAGAGTCAACATTACGAGAAACACCTTCTAGTAATCCTTTAGATTCTGCCTATAAAATTGAGAACTCAGTTTAATTGCCTTCCTATTATGAGCACAGAGGAACCCTTGTCATGCGATAATTAAATCACAAAACAAAGCCTCTCAGAAAAAACCAAGGCTATTGCACATTCAGACCATGCTGTTCAGCCTTATCCTGCCGGAACCTGTGCGGTTCATTCAGTGCAATCAGAAGACAAAACCTGAAGTTCTCATCTCCAGTCTGAACGCCAGCAGTGTGGGACAGAGCTGTTCCCAGAGTCATCCTCAGTGAATTTAAGATGATTAAAGACGTTTCTCCACCCAGCCCTGGCAGGTATTCAGCTGAGAACTTGAGCAAGCTCCTGCACTGAGTCAGCCCCTCTCTTCCCTTCCTCCTCTTCACACGCTGTGTAGGAGACTGCAGCTCCTGAGGCTGCACCCCCTTGCTGATGGTTTACACGGCTCTCACAGCTCCCAGGGCCCTTTCCGGGTAAGACCCTGTGCACAGGCTCCAGGATCTCACACATCCATCCCATGCTAGTAACAATCACACAGTGCAAACCCCAGCAGTGAAACACTGATTCTGAAACACTCGATGCCTTGATTCAAGGAACCCTTCAGCAGATTGGCACTCACAGGCCAGCCCCGTTACAGTGAAACACCAGCAGGTATTTGGAGAGATGCTGTCGCATATGATATTCAAAGGCATTTCATAGGATGTGGCTGTTACATGAATATTATGTAGCTTTTATTCCCCAAACCCACATACAACTTCCCATTTAATATCCTTCCCTCCCTGCTTGCAATCACCATCCACATAAAAGTCACTAACTTGAGAAAATGTTTGATCTGGAGATGTTACAGTCTATGACAGTCTGAGACTGCACAGAAATGAGCCATATCATCCAAAAAGTCAGCCCTTTGCATGAGAGCTGCCCCAAACCCCAGGAAACAGATAGAGAAGCTGTAAACTCTGAGCACTCTCAGATGATGTTCTGATAGCCAAAGAACTGCTACAAACAGGTAATTTAGCCTCAGAAGTCATTAAAAACCCAATGCACTTCCAGAATTACATACACCCGAGCACTGCCATTGCAATGGATTTCCATATAACATTATAGCAACCTCTATTATAAAAGACAGAAGCCACAACTCTGGGCAGTAGTTTGTCCTTGGATCTTCATCGAGTCGGCATCTACATCTGTGCAAAACTGAGGAAAGGGAGAACGGGGCCTCTCGTCCAAAAGGAGCTACCTCTTCCTATCGCCTTCAATCATCAAATAAAACAGGAGGCCTCACTCCTTTCTTCTATTTCCTTCTCCATCAAAAATCTGCCTCCCCCCCCAAATAAACTGAATAAGCTTAGAAAATTCCATACAGATTTTCAAGCTTGACCTCTCAGAAACCCATCTCCAAAACAGCGCTTCCATTACAGCGTCCCTGCTGCCCCTCAGGACCCTTCTCACGCTGTCAGGAAGCCTCGGGCTTGGTTTAAGTCTTTTCTCATTTTTCCTCAGTCAGACAGAAGCAAAAAGGAAGTCCCTGAGCAGCAGGCAGTGAAAGAGGAAATTCCCCCTCAGCAAGCAGAGCTCTCCCAGAACCAAGAGCAGAGGTGAATCCAGCTCTGTAACTGCTATTCACAAAGTGCTTCCAGCAAACTCTGAACTCATCTCTGGGAGATGAAATCTTCTACATCAATGTAAGACAACATTGCAAACCCACCTGCAAACTACAGAGGGCTCTGAATCCATCATTGCTTGGGGCAGTGATGAGGCCGACAGCCATCTCCTGATCAAAATTCTCGTCTGGAATCCATGGCACAGGACACAGCCTATACACAAAAACAGGGAAAAACCTCCTCTGGCCTCACTCCAGCAGCTCCACGTCCCTCTTGTGTTGCTGTTCCAGAGCCGGATGCAGAACTGCAGCTGAACATGCCCTCGCTCATCAGCCTAACTTGATGCATGGTCTGACCAGGCAGCATAGTGCTCTGCCAGCTCCCTGGGCTTCCTGTGGGGCTTAGAGGCACATAACATGCTGGACTGCATCTACAGATGTGATGTCTGTAGTTACAGACGTGATACAGATGCTCATAAAACATTCTTCTAAGAACAGAATGAATGAATCAACCTGAAAATCAGTCTAAACACTCTGAAATAACTGTGGCATCTTCAGTTTGAAGAAAACCAACTTTTAAGCATCCAAGGTTGGAATATTATTGAGACTTCTGAGAGAAATACCCCACAGCCCCAAGAGAGCACGTTTTATTTAAATTAGCATTACACCTAAGAGTTTAGCACATATTTTCTTCTCAGGCAGCCCTCATTACTTTGTGACTGCTTCATATCACCCCTAAATAACGCTGTCAGAAGCTAAATGAATAGACTGTGCTACACTTACAGGTGATTTATACAGAACTAAAATACATATCAGGAGCCGTATTTCTATCCTGCGTCTCTAGATACAGTTCCCTTTGGCATCTAAGGAATTATGTGCCTTTCTGCCCTGAATTTGTAACCAGCTGGTTTACATATGCACACACTCATGAACTGGGGCACACACAACTTGCCCCAAAGTTGGAAGCCTCCATTTGGGAATGGAGTGCTTCCCCATCCTGTCCTCCTGAACATCTCCTGGAGCCACTGCTAGGATCACTGGGCATCACTCTTTAGAGGCACCCCTCTGCTTCTGGGAGAAGAGGGGGTAAACAGACAGGAAGAATAATGTCCAATCTCACTCAACAAGCACGTGGCACGCATTGGAGCAGTTAGAGCCATAGGGACTTACGGACCCATTTACATGAACAGAAGAACCCTTATGGGACAGGTCAGGCAGTGAACGGCTGGGCACTGAAGGTCACTCGTGTCCATAAAGTGCCTCTGTCTTCCTATTGGTCTTTTATAAGTCATCCTAAGGAAGCTCCAAGGACTTCTCCAAAAATTTTGTGGATAGTAATGAACAAAGCAACAATCACAAAAGAAAACACATCACAGGGAGAAAACACGACTCCGAAACACAATCATTCTATCAGTAAAGCTGACCGTCAGCTGGGGATAAATCAAACTGTGGTAACTGCGTTGGCTACTGCAGTAGTGATGGTAATGGAGGAAGCACACAACTGAAGAACTGGTAATTAGAGGTCTAACACCTGCAACATCACTCCTCTGATGTAGCTGCTCAGTGCCCTGGATAACATATTCCATTTGCTGATAGAGGTACTTTTAAATGCAACTTCAAACCTGGCATTTTAAAACATTTAAGGATATTTTCCCACTTGATTCACACAGTTCAGAGCCCCAGGACTGGCTCAGAAACAAGCACTGTGGCCCCTTGTGCTCAGCAAAGCAATGCCAGGCACAGAGAGGGCAGCGCTTTTGGAAAGCAGCACGTACACAAGCAAATTTGCCATCTTGTAAAATGATTCTTTCCTCACATGGCTTTAGGCATTATATTGCTCACTGTGCTGTCTTAAACACATTCCAAACACACCCAGGCATACATGATACTGATCACTGCTGGCAGGATATATTAGGGTTATTATATTCTCACCTGTTCCTTATATTATTCTGTAAGCATCTGCTATTTGCCACTGTTGGAGGCAGGATACCAGGCTGTCAGTAACTGTTATGTCAAGGAAACAAATGGACTGTTCAAGAAAAAGCTGTGAAAAAAATGAAGATGGGAAAAAGAGAGAGAAGAAAGTGGCCAAAGGTGGAATTACAGAGCCCCAGAAGTAAGGACCACGGGTCCTTCAATAAGAGATTCCAGAGTGAGCGCTGAGGGGATGGAAAACAGAAAGCAACAGCACAGCAACCAGAGGAGGAAAGGTTTTACTCCATGTTCCTGCTGGAAGGGAATTACCTCAAGGAACGTAATGGAAAAAGATGATCAAACTAAGGGAAAAACAGGGATGCCAGCATGAGGCGAGGAGCTGAATAGGAGAGGTTTTGATGGATCACAAAGGGATATATTACTCAAGCCATTCTAAGTGGTCAAGATGATTATCCAGCCTGGATGTAAGCCCCAGAGCAACACCGCAGAGCAACTGCGAGAACCGAGCTCCTAAGAAATGTAGAGAGCCATTAAATTAAACACTGGCAGGAACCACAAAAATGACTGAAGTATGGGGAAAGAGAAGAGTGCTCAAACACTACACCTGTAACTTGATTCATCTTGGTCACGGTCATTTTATGGATACCTCAACAACAGGAGAAATCTGTTCAGGCTCCTGGAAAACATCACCCCATAGCCATCAGGAAGCAGAAAGCTGTAGAGATGGTTGCAACTGCAGGAACCCTGTCTCTGCATGTGACGGGAACCTCAAACAGCCCTCTCGGATAACCTGAAATGGTTTTTAATGCCCTTAATAAAGGAAGTTGCGGGGGGATCGGGGATAGGAGCTGTGCATTTGCATTTGCAAACAGCTCAGTGACACATCACTTACTGACTGTAAGAATATCCTCACATGAAAGTGCTACAGAACACTTCAGAAATCACTGCTCATCGTCAAGATGCAATTTTAACGAGGAGCCATCACTGAATGGAAGTGCTTTTAACTAGGCCTACAGAGACAAGTTTCTCAGCCCAATGCAACTCAGAACTGGCTTAAGTGACAAATATTGTCAAACTCAACAACAGCCAAACAACTCAGTCCCCTTGATATGCCCTGTCAGAGATCAGAAACTGTAATGCAGGCAAACATAAGTCTGCTTGTCCAGGATCAGAGTTGCAGCAGTGAATGATCTGCCTCACTTACAGAGGGGTGAGCTCTATGTGGAAATCAGACTTCAAAACACAGACGGGAGTCAGTGCAGACAAATGCAATGTGAAGTCCCAGGGCCATGCCAGAGCTACAGAATTTAATGATACATTTGGATGTTTGAAGAAAGGCAATTTTGTCCAAGGTTAGAAAGGTGATGTTGTTCCTGCGTGTGGTGTCAGTGAGAATATTAGCAGGATGTGGTGTTCCGCTGTCCCAGAACAGGCACCTCTGATGTCCACAGCTCAAAAAGATGCTGAAAAACTGGGAGAGAAACACACAGAATTTGAGGGCCTGGAAAGAGTTTGTGTGGGAAGAGTTTCAATTATATGAGCACTTCAGCAGAAGGAAGGCTGAACAATGATTTGTCCACACCGTGGGAAATGATTTCCATTACTAGCAAGCAGCTTAATTAAGTAGGCAAAGGAAGAAGATTCGACAGATGGAACAAGGAACTAAGCTAAGATTGGAACGGGTTTAGGTTTATTTCTTGTTAAATCACGGGAAACAACCACCCTCAGGACACCTTTGAGTCCACATTCTTTCAATAAGGCTCAATATGCTTCTGAGAGGCAAGGAGAAATCTCTCGATGACATTCTCTATAGCCTGTGTTATCAAGAGGTCAAACACCACAATCCTAACACGGCACAATCCTAACATCCTAATCCTGTATGGCTTACGTACCAAGGGCTACCAGACTGTGTTTCTCATATTCACATCCGAATGCTCACGCTTACATCCTTACCTAAGGTACTGTATTTGTACACAGTTTTAGGAACCAGAGAAGGTGATGATTAACATCTAAAAATAGGGAAGTTATTGAGACAAGAGACCGCCTCGAAACAGCTATATTCACATCCATTCCAGCTTTCAGCTATGATTTTATTGTCATAAGCCAAGCACATAATTCTGGGTACCATAAAATCTAAAAATACAGGCTTTTCAAATAGAGCCCATATTAAAATTAAACCATAACTGTAAGAGTTTCAGTAGGCCTACAATAGCCCCCATTAGAACCATTAAAATTACAGTCTTTCAGATAACAATGTCCACAATAACTGTTTGCAAACCACTCTATACATTAAACTGTGGATAATTAATATGCTTCTGCAATCTTTTTCATTTTTCCCTTTGCAAGAAATAGCTGTTAGAAAATCACACAAGTCTGCCCAGAGCTTCCTGAATGGTGCATACGCTGAAAAAGAACAGAGCTCGGCACCCGTGGTTTGATGCTGCAAGTCTTGGCATCAAAACACACTCCTGAATTCCATATTTTGGCTGAAACAAGCCTGCTGGTTAAAACCCAGCGACAAAATGCTTTGTGGGACCAGTCTCAGGCTACTCTGTCTTCTCTCTGGGATAGTAACTCCCCACATACAATCAAGGTGTTGGGGGAGCAGGCAGGAGCAAGAGACCTGCAAAGCCCACGGTCACAAACACGCATCACCTGCAGCAGTCTCTGAGCTGACAAAGATTTTCCAGCTTCAGTTTCACCATAAAGCCTGGAACATCCAAGTCTGGAAGATTTTATTGCTGTCTAACAGGGAGAGGAAAAGCATGACTTGTACTGGTCGAAGAGATAGTATTTACACTCAGGTAACAACCCCCGGTCCCAGTGAGCAGACACATAAGGGGTATCGCTATTGGGACGCTCACCTGCAAGGGTAGATCCTGCACTGTGCTTCCCATTCCCATGAAATCCTCCCAGAGGACGTGGAGCTGAGCAAGTTGAGGACTGAAACCAGCTGACATTGCTTGGTAGAGCTGATCTCACCTTCTGCTGCAGCCACCTCACTCCTTGCATCACTTACACAGGTAGAACAACCTTCATAGAACCATGAAATCCCAGCCTGGTTTGGGTTGGAAGGGACCTTAAAGCTCCTCCAGCTCCAACCCCTGCCACGGGCAGGGACACCTTCCACTAGAGCAGCTTGCTCCAAGCCCCATCCAGCCTGGCCTTGAACACTTCCACTTCGGTGCTGCTTGGGCTGGAACCCCTCGTCCTGCCCAACAGGCCCTGCTAGAAAGTCTCTCCCCATCTTTCATAAGAAAGGTGCCTTTTAAGTACTGAAAAGCTGCAGCAAGGTCTCCCCGGAGTGCTCTCCAGAAAGGAGAGGTAATGTCGTTTCTCTGATGTTTGTTGACTTTTGTCTAGAATGTGCAACTCAACAGCTGAGGAACGCACCGTTTCTGTTCATGCTGCATTACACAGGAGCGCACACGTTACAATCCATGCCATCAGAACAAAGGTAGCAGAAGCCTCAGCCATACCCACTGCAGCTCTGTGGCAAAATTACAGTCCCTTGAACATTTTATGGGCTCTGGCGATGGCAGCATTTGCACTGGGCTGATGGCTCAAACTCATCTGATTTTCAAAAGTTACAGCGTTTAATTAGCATTAATAACAAAGATGAGAGCAGTCAACAGGAAAAGCAGGATGAGAGCAGCTGCCCTGAAACACGGTGGGGGGACAAGGGGGGTTTAAAAAAACCCCACAATATTATGAGTTCTTAACAACCAAAGAAATAACCTTCTGGAGCAATATCCAATAGGGAGCAGCTGCCTCTTATCCTCGGGGTGAGAGTCACTTGGTACTTTTGCACCTCAAAACTTTTTGACTTTGACGTGGTGTAGAACCCTCTTCACTAGACAGGCTCCTTTCTGTGCATTTTCTAAGCGACTAAATCCTAGCACTCCATTTTGACTTTTATTGCTTTTCAGAGAGCTATATAATGATTCATCATTACTGTAATCTTTAAGCAGCTTTGTTCCTATTTGTTGCTATATATATTAAATAGAAATTGCTCTTTGAATTCACCTCTAAAGTCAGCCTCAATTTTTCATCTAACAAGAATGGTATCTCCACTCATCATCTGAATGCAGCAAAGTGAGAAAACCTTTTGCATAATATAAATATCTGCATTCACGGAGAGGAGGCTGATGCCACCACCTACTGTGAATGCATTTTATAAGTGGTACAAAGGCAGAGAGATTTCAAATGCGGTAGCACATTCTCCTAAAGACACTCCAGACACCATCAGGAAGGCACAGTTTTATCTCAACTCAACATCTTTTGGACCCCAGGCTTTGATCACCAGGAGCTGGTTTACAACCTGCTTCCAAATCCTAAATTTCAAATCAACTATTTCCTCCCCAGAAGGCTGCCCAGAGCAGTGGTGGAATCACCGACCCTGGATGTGTTCACAGACAGGGCCCTTGGTGACTGTCATGGTTTAAAAAACGTACCTGTGAACTGCTTATTGGTGCCAAGATGCATTCCTATCACATCATAGAGTCATCAAAGCAACCAGGCTGGAAAAGACCTTTAAGATTATCAAGTCCAACCATTGCCCCAGCACTGACAAGTCCACCACTAACCCATGTCACTAAGGGCCTCACAGGGATCCCAGCACCACTGCACTGCCAGGTCACTGCTGGGCCCAGGTACCATCATGCTTAGACCCGTCTTGCAGCAGAGCACCAACGGAGCACACGAAGAAGAGCCCAGCCCTTGCTCTATGAGGCAGTGGAAGGGACCAGCACAGCGTGTGTGAAACCAGCGCTGACTGCCCCCATTTAAACACAGAATCCCAGCCTGGTTTGAGTTGGAAAGGACCTTAAAGCTCATCCAGCTCCAACCCCTGCCACGGGCAGGGACCCCTTCCACTGGAGCAGCTTGCTCCAAGCCCCTGTGTCCAACCTGGCCTTGAACACTGCCAGGGATGGGGCAGCCACAGCTTCTCTGGGCACCCTGTGCCAGCGCCTCAGCACCCTCACAGGGAAGAGCTTCTGCCTAATTTTAAAACTCTCCATTATTAACTCCAGCAAACAGCTCTTAACTTCCACGTAACAAGAGATTAATGCAAAACTTCATTACCGACAAGAAAGGCTGCTTTAGAAGCAATCAGTAGCTCAAATGTCCTGGTTTGATTTCCCTTGTGGATGGGAGTCTACAGTAAGGCTCAGATTCTCATCTGCTGCTATAGACCAAAGCACATGTGAACACACTCCAACGCATTGCTGTTTTCATATAATCACAGAATGGTTTGGGTGGGAAGGGACCTTCAAAGCTCATCCGATCCAACCCCTGCAATGAGCAGGGACATCTTCAACCAGGCCAAGTTGCTCAGAACCACATCCAGCCTGGCCTGCAATGTCTCCAGGGATGGGGCATCCACCACCTCTCTGGGCAACCTGTGCCAGGATTTTGCCACCCTCACTCTACAAAGTTTCTTCCTCACGTCCAGCCTCAATCTCCCTCTTTTAGTTTAAACCCATCACCCCTCGTCCTGCTGCAACAGCCCTGCTGAAAAGTCTCCCTCCTTCCTTCTCATAGCCCTTTTATGAGCTGCTGGAAGAGGGGCACCAAGATGACCAAAACAGCTGCTGGTCAGCAAGCACCACATTAATTTTGAGATCATGTCCGTGAGTAGCATCTTACTTTAACCCAGGCAGTTCTCATCTCATCCTGCCTGTGTGCAAACAGCACTGAACAGGATGAGCTTTCTCGTGTTTCCTGCACAGCCAAATGGGTTATTTAACGCTCACCACCCTTTATATGTGCTCTTTTAGGGGGAAGTCATCCACATGACTTTACACTGCTATTACAAAGGTGCCACTCCACCAGGTGTTGTTTTCACCTCGTGAATGAAGCTGGGGGATCATTCTCTTCCTTGTGCCCAGCTCTATCTACTATGTGGGTGAGACGGGATCCCCATTCCCAGGGTGGAGAGGAGCAGCTACTCCTGGGCATCATCACAGCCTCCATCCGCGGCAGGGCTTGTGGCTCCTCAATTCATACACAGCAGCAAACCCACCCAGGACACAGCAGCAAAGCCCAATTCTGCTCCTCCATCCCCAACACAGAGGTTAGGCAGAGCAGCAGAGGTTTTCTCTACAGGGTCCCAAAGGAGGATGCACAAGTTGCAAAAACAGAGCAGCCCGTTCTTGCCTGCATTTGGGCCCAAATTACAGCCAAAATGGGGGATTCTTCTCCAGCCTTCCCTATGAGGTCTGTCAGTGCCGAGTCAAGCGTAGCACAACAGCCCTGGGGAGGTGGAGGAGGCAGTAAGAAATGCTCTGACCAAACTGCTCAGACACATTCCAGTCAGGAAGCCCTGACTAAAGACAGCAGAAGTGACTAAATTGTTTTGCAGTGCTGATGACAGTCCTGTTCTTTTCCTCAAGAGCAGCTGTTAACGACACATTCATTCTGCCAGGATGCCACAGCAACACTTCTGGAAGTGTCACACAGCAATGGCACTGCTGGCTGTGCTAGCTCCATAGATCTGCAATGACAGAAACACGCACAAACCCCTCCCCTGCACGATCCAGGTACGGAATCCAGGCAGCACCCACCCTCTCTGCACAGCCAGGATCTACGCTCACATGCTCAGGAGCCAATGTGCAGACACACACATGGGTCAATCAGGAGAACCAAACCAGAGGCATCCAACACGCAGCACCCTGGTTTTCCAGGGGAAATTGTCTGAAAACTTCCCTTTCAGCCTGACCTTTACAGAGAAAAGCTCCCACCAGAGAGCTCAAGACAACATGAAAAAGCGAGTCCCGCTGGTGAGAGAGGAAGAGCATCGGCTGCTGTGGGTTTTGTTAGGGATTCCCCAAGGAAAGCACCTTCCCAAACAAGCCTAAGGAAATCTGATGGCAGTTTTTCTCTCCCTGGAATTGGTGCAAACACCCTGAAGCCAAGTGTGCAGAGGTGGTACAGCAGTTAGAGATGAGCAAAACTCCTGTCCACAGGGCTGGGAAAGCAAAAACCACACAAGCCGCTCACACACAGGCTGCTTCCAAAGCCAATCCCCTTCTCTACTTCCAAACACTCAGATCAACCCTCGGGACATTAAAATTCCCTCTTTCTCAGGGAAAACCGCCTCTTTTCTTCCTTTGACTGTAACTTCACTCCTCCGAAAGCCATCTCCTCCCTGCCGCAGCGTTTTCTCTCTCAGTTGGGTGTCCTCTGTCCTCCCCACGTCCGCGGGAGCGGAATGAAGGGACCTGTAGAGTGCACTGTGTCCCTCCTTCCGAACCAAAGCATAACCCAGTCCACTGCAGCCAACCCCTTGGAAAGGTCATATGCCAGGAAGAAGCAAACCCTCTCAGGTGCATTCCACACAGACCCAGGCAAGTTTGTTCCAATTAAAGTGCCACAACTTTATTGCCAGGCACGAAAGGTATCACTTGGGTATCCTTTGCTGTCCCCTCCCTGCTGCACACACAAACAGGTATTCCTGTCTGGCATTAGGCTGCAAATTAAACCCTGTTCCCACTGGAAGATCTCTTTAATTCCATAGCCCAGGCAGAGGAGAGGAAGACATTCCCCGGCAAGGATCACGGCACATTGCACAGGCAGCAGCACCTACCTCAGCGAGCTGACAGACCCAGCACGGCAACATAATTCCTCTTGGATGGAGACATTTGCCCAGGTCAGACCACTGGGGCTCTGCTGCTGTGCCCAGTGCCTTGGACACACCAGGACAGCATCTTCTGTAAGCAGCACAGCATCCCTCACACACCGACCTGCAGCACGGCAGCCGGGAGAGCAGCAGCAGTTGAATTGCTGCACATGTATCTCTGCAGATTATTTCCTGCTCCAACACTTGGCGTAAAGGCAGATGCTCTTAACCCTCTGGAGGCCTGTGCCTCTGTCCCCCCGCGGCAGGGGCGAGCGAGCAACTCCAGATACTCTGCGGTGAGGCGGGAGGGAGGTAACTGGAGACACACAGGGCATCCTCCGGGCAGCAGTCCTGACCTCGAGTGAGTTGCAGTCACTCTGGGCTCAGGGAGCCGGCCGTGCCCTCGGCAGCCCACAGCACCCCTGTGCCGGCAGCTCCTGCTGCATCACCCACTGCAGGTCCCGGCACCACCGCGCTGCCCCAGGGCCCGCAGCAGACCCGGACCAGCGCTGGAGGCCACGGCCACGCAGGCGAGGAGGTGGCAGGGGCAGAGGCGAGGAGCGAGCGCGGCAGCGTCACCACCGCCCGGGCACAGCGGGCTCCTGCTCCGGGCACCGGGTCCCCCGGCCCCCGGCGCTGCCCATCACCCGCGGCAGCTTCAGCGCGGCTCCCGCTTCTGTCTGCGAATGTGACTGGAAAGCATGGCTGAAAAACATGTTACAATTAACAGGAGGGAGGGAGATACTATTGCTCTCCTGCTAGTCTTAAAGGCACATCGCTCACATGTGCGGGCTGGAGGCGCAAATGCCCGCACCTTCAGCATCCAACCTGACTGCAGGCAGGCAGGCAGCCTGTGCAGGAGCCCTGCCTGGGTCAGGGCAAAGAGCGCACCCCGGGAGCCAGAAAGGGAAGGGGCAGCGTGCAGGAGAGCTCCTGCACCAGGGAGTGAAGCCTCCCACATCTCCACCTCTGTTTCAGGAGCAAAATCAGGTCCAGGATACCCAGCCCAAATGCTTACCCTTGTTACTGGCCCCTCTGAGAGCATCCCAGCCTTGTCACTGTTGTACCACATTCCACATACAGTCCCTGCCATCATCTCTGGCAGGCAAGGAACGCCTGGGACACACCAGGGGCATGGAGCCTGCCCTGGCAAGAGAGCCAGGTTAGTGGCATGGCTGCCATGGGAGGTGCTAGCCAGGACTACATCAGCAGCATGGGCAGTTTGCACCCTGATGTCACCCAGAAAGGATGCCCCTTCTGCAACTCAGAGCCAGGAGCTACGTGACACTGAAATTCACTGTGCCACATGTGCTAAAGCTGTGATGAGTTCAGCAGGTCTCAGACTGGCTGCAGTATCTGGTGCTCCAGCTACCCCTCTCCTGCCACAGGGCTGCAGCCAGGGGGCTGTGCCCCACCTGAAAGCCACGTTCTCTCTTTTCTGCCCCTGATACCCTCTTGTGTCTGCCTTGGGATGCTCTGGCTGGTCCTTCAGTGTGTCACAGTTTGGATTCATCAAGAATAATGCCAGTAGCTCCAGCCCACATTGAGCTTTTCCCTACCCTACCCCCAAACAGCCTCTGAAACACCCTCTGGAAGTCTGTCAAACAGGGAATTCGCTCTATTAAACATCTCTGCTTTGCCCTCAGTAGTAGCTGTTGCTGCACACAACCTGCTTTTCTGAGCAGGCCAGAGTCACGTGAAGCTCCAGACCTTGTTAAACCATTTTGTGTCACACAGCATCACATTAACACCTTTTATTTCCCAAGCCCATGGGAGGCACCAGAACTGACCTGACTGATACCTGTCCCCATCACCAGGAGGCAAGCTACCAGCAGCACGGACACCTGAGCCTGAGCATGCAGTGACAAAACCACTTCCTCACTACAGCAATCTGCAAGTTAAGGGTAGTGTAAGTGCAGGCTTTTCTGAGAAATACCCTGAAAGAACAAGTACAGACTTGATACCATGAACACAGAATCAGTGAAGAGTCACTGCTGATGCAAATGGGCGTCACAGCATAATAAATCCCTGCTTCCCTGTGGTGCCTGTGCAGAGGGGCTATTAAAACCTGATCACCTGAGATCAGTGCTATGCCAATGTCCCTGCTTCCAGGCCACGCAGCTTTGTGTGAAACCACCACAGTGAAGTAGCTCTAATTTGTCTTTATTAAGCCCTGCATGTCGTTTTGACACCGGAGCTACAAAACATGTGTCACTAGTAATCAAAATGCCAGCAGAGACACTCAAGGCTTTATACTCTTGAAAAGTGTCCCCTGAGCATCAAAGATCAAATTTGCTCTACAGAGCATAGCTGAGGATTTCTCAAGTCTAATGCCTCATGAACCCATCTGATCAGTAGGCAAACACAGCACAGTGACTACGTCCACTGCTACATGTCCTGACATGCAGAGGTCTCTGCAACACAGTGAATAGAATATTCCATGTACAGGCAGGGTTATCTAAGTGCAGGACCCGAAAAATCGATCAAAACTGGATTCAGAGCAAAGGACTGCCAATTGGATTCATCAGATGAAATGCTGATTTATTTCATTGTGTACAATAGAGTGGTTTGGTGGGAAAAACCCAGGCTGCAGGGTCACATCTTACTGTCACCTACCAGATCTGTCACCAAGAACTGCACCCATGTGTGAGAGAGGAGATGTGGGCCACCCTTTGCTGCAGCGAGCACACGATGCCTTTGGGTCAGGGCAGTATGAGACTTCATTTTAAAACCATTTCAGTGTAAGGAAGACATCCCACTGCAAAGTGTCAGACTACAGAAACCCGAATCCCTAAAGATCTCTATAAACAACTGCAAGACCCAAAATTCACATGGCAATTGTACTAAACTGGATGTTCCACCAAAAATAGGTATTCCAATTGGAGCACACAGCTCTTCACAACACCACTGCAAAGCCCTTCTCAAAGGCTTGAAAGGCAAAACAAATAACTGTCAACCTAAAGAAGCAGAGCCACTGTTGCAGTGGTTTGAAAAAAGAGAATCTTGGAAGTCAGAAACCTAACGACAGCTATACACAGCTATACAGAATAAACTGTGCTCCTACCAGATACCCCAAGAATTAGAGCAAAATTAGGAAGAAAGGGAGGCTAAATGTTGAATTTAGAGAGGGACTTCTGACAAGGGCACATAGTGATAGGACAAGGGGTGATGGGTTCACACTTAAACAGGGGAGACTGAGATGAGCTCTTAGGCAGAAGCTCTTCCCTGTGAGGGTGCTGAGGCGCTGGCACAGGGTGCCCAGAGAAGCTGTGGCTGCCCCATCCCTGGCAGTGTTCAAGGCCAGGTTGGACACAGGGGCTTGGAGCAAGCTGCTCCAGTGGAAGGGGTCCCTGCCCGTGGCAGGGGTTGGAGCTGCAGGAGCTTTAAGGTCCCTTCCAGCCCAAACCTTCCTATGACTCTATTCTATGACTCCATGGTGAGCTGATAATCCCGAGATTTATTTACACTGGAAGAACTTCAGAACTTCCAGAAAAGCATCAGCATGGAAGCCACAGTGCCAGGCCACAGCACCTCACTGGGAGACATCACAGGACCGTCTGCAGCGCTTACCCAAGGAGGTACACGTGGGTCAGAATGAGTTTCCTGGAGGAAAAAATCAGGGACCCTGGAGACCTCAATGCCCTTTCAAACACCACATTTGCAAGACAAAAAACCACCTTGTGACCTGCACTGCTTGGAAGCAGACATAACTGCTCATGGATCATTAAAATGTCAGCACTGCATCACTTTTTGGTTTCTAGCCCTTTTTTTTAATCAGTGTTTATATTGTGCTCGAAATACTCTGTTGTATTTAGAAACGAGAATTTCACAGCCCTGCTGGTATCTATGATTCAGAAATGGAACTCTTTGCACTGTGAGAAGGGTTTGCAGAATTCAATGACTATGCTGGCACAGAGTCAGAAGAGCATGTTTGCCATCCTGGGGACTAGAGGGGCCCCTCAGCTGCCTTGAACAAGGTTTCAGCTTCAGTGGGGCTTCTCTTTCAAGTTATTTTTGAGAAGTCAGTCGTGATTGCTCTGAAACTTTTCAGATGTATTTGAAAAATGAAACATTAAAACAGGACCACAGGAACAATGCATCAGGCAATCATCTGTATACTGAATGTCCTTGCAGCCAGAGACATCCGGGCTGAACCCTATGGCCACAATGAGGTATGCTGTCTGCAAGTACAAATCAACCCATTCCAAACTGGAGTTCTCAAAGAAGAAAAGGCACCATTCAGCAGTTGGGATCTGTGGTTCTGACTGGTGGGTCAGAGACAAAACACAGGTAACTATGAATAAAAACCCCCAAAAGGTACTAAATGAAGACCAGGCTGTACCAAATGGGCCAAGGCTGACCAGCAAAGAACTGAAACATGAACACCCATCAAGAGTCAGGTAGAACAGGACTGATTAAACAGCCATACAAACCCCAAGCTGCCAGCAGCAGATCCTCTGTCTCTTGGTGCAGACTAACTGCAGCTTGCAGTACTGTAGGAAGGTAAGCACAGGTAATAGCTTTACTGTAGGGATAACAAGGTTAAACTGAGCTGCCTGACAAAGGCGTGGGACTGAATTATTTAAACTTCCTTTCTGGTCATATGTGCTGTGAATGGCTGATAAGTGTAGGAAGAACTTGCTGCTTTTAGATCTCTTGACTTTCCTGCTCCCAGGCCCTTGTCTCTTGTAACCCATCCTTTAAAATAGCCCTAACAATTCCATACACATTTCAGAGGTGCTTTGGAAAACGGCAATGCCACGTAGACTCCATCAGCCTCTGCCTGCAACATCACAGACTCCAAACCCAGAAAGGTCTGTGCAGGCAACACAATGGCCAAGGTCTGTGGGATACAAAGACTGTGGCAATATTGTGAGCAGAGCTCTTGGACAGGAACCACTGCAGCTGGTGTCAAATGATGAGCTCATGTGCCATCAGCAGTGACCAGAGCTGCATGGGCTCGGGATCCAGCGGCACCGTGTGGCACTGTGAGCTGCACCAAACTCACCAGAGGCCTCCGGGCACCCTTCCCCATATCAGGATGCTTTCAGGGACTTCTCTTCCTAAGGGCATTCTTTGTTTCAGCAATAAGTTCATAAAACTTTCTATCCAAGTAGAATTTTCTCTTTGTACCTGGTTTTGTCATTCATGGGTTTGGGAGAATTCTAAAATAATTCCAGCCCATATATTTACCAAAGTAAATCTGGTTTCTGTTCACTCCAAGCCACATGGATCAGAGCTGTCAAGCCCAGACTCAAAACACCAGCTTCACTCCTTCAGCTTCCTCTTCCACCTCTGGAGACCAACTCTCTGATAAGGGCCCACAGCACATTCCCCACCTTTGCTTTGCCTTGCTCTTTCCTGCCCTGCTGCTCCTAGATGCAGAATCCCTCCCTTGGGAATTTGCTGCCCTAAATACCACTTATGAGACCTCTCCATACATAGTCTCACATATTAGCACTGAGGACCTTGTGAAAACTGAACCATTATTAACACCAGAAAGCCATTAAGTGACCATGGGAGCAGTGATCTTCACACAAAACCACACCAGAAACCTGGACACTGTCCCCTTCTGCACCCATGATATGTTGGGGGGCCCCTGTCATCTCCTCCACTCCTCCTTCCCACCTTCTTAGCTCCAGGGTTTTTCCTATTGTTCCAGCCACAGGCTGACGGCTCCATCCAGCATCTTCCAGCTGGCCGGAGAGAATTTGTCTCCCACTCCATTTGCAGGACACGCTGTGATTGTTCAGCCTGAACATGTCAACCCAGAGCATTACAAAGGTTAATTTGAACTGGGGTTAGGAGGAAGATGCTGAGAAGCTTTGGCAGGTGGGGTGAAACCTGTCACTAATTTTAGTAGGGAACGATCTAAAATCCTTTTCTAGAGAGACAGGGTTTCTCCATCGCTGCTTTAAAGATGTCATGCTAGCTCCACCTAGCATAATGAATGCTTCTCCTAGCGCTGGTGAATCCATCAGGATTAAGTATGGTCACTTCTGTTCAGTTTGGTCACCCAGCTATTGTTTGCAATTCAGACTAACGCTTCCATTTAATTCCCTCCACCATCTCCCACAGAAAATGCATGGTCTTCAGCTGATCTCCTAAGGGTACATTGATGAAGTAGGCAAAAGACTCTACAAGTAACTGAGGGGAAAGGCAACACTTTGTTTTGCATCACATGTATTTTAGAAGTCCATTAGAGTCCCACAGACAAACCCTGCTATCAGAATACAGATGGGTGTTTAATACAAGTCTATGTCAAAGGTCAGTGGAGAAATCCAACGGCTTCAGAACTGACTGGACAATAGAAGTGCTCAGGCCACCCCTTACAAATGCTGCCTAATGACTCGTCCCTTGCAAGCTCTACTGGTCGCAACTGGATCAATATTATCCCATTAAAAATCTCTGCACAGTAGCTAAGCAATACAAGCCTAAAACAGGATTCCTGGAATACTAATTCCAAAGAAAAGGCAATCAGGCACAATACCACTGCTACAGCCTGCCTGATGCTTTGTGATTGCCTCCGAACTAAATTTAACAACAGAAATTGCCAATCGACAACATTCTTGACAACAGAGAAAGTCAAGGTTTTGCAAAGGGATGAGCATTGAGGGAAGCCACCCACTCACCTGCAGGAATGCAGAAGGGATTACTGGGGCACGAAACAGGACAACTTCCCTTCTGTTACTAGAGCTAACAAGGGATACCACTGCTGGCAGTTACCTTCAAAGCAAGGGAGGAAGCCTCCTCTGTGCCACAGATGTTCTACGCACTCTGCTTAGTCCTCCAGATGGAACGGATTCTTCCTGAGCATCCCAATGGGAGCAAGCAAAAGAGAAATCATTCAGGGAACACTTTCCAATGTCTGTGTCACAAGTTTCATGGAAAACTTCACCGTGCAGGGGCATCCAGAGGACCTGAATCTCACCAAACTCACACTGTAACCCTGGTCCGTGCTTCTGCTGAGAGGCCAAACAGAGGACATAGGGACACAAAACACGGTGTTGAAAAACCCACAGACAAGGGGAGAGTGATGGGCAGAAATTACCTGGATACATGGAAAATAAGGCCTCCTGTAGATAACTTCATTGCCTTTTCAATTACAACAGCCACAGGGAGACGAAACATAGCAGCAAAGACATGGCAGAAACATAACAAAAGCCATCACAGGTCCTCAGCACAGCATTAACCCACTGGGAGCAGGCTGCTCTGTATATACAATATTAGCAATCCTGCTCTGGGGATGCAGCTCCTTTTGATGCATCTGAAAAAATATTAACTAAATAGGAAAACCATTTGGAAGATTTGGTCTTTTGCAGAGATGTGAAAAGAGCTGATCTGGACCTTTGTCACAGCACTGAATTATACCAGAAAGAGCCAGAGAAACGCAGGTCAGAGCACACTCAGCTCACAGGGATTTAAAGAGAATCTCAGGCCCAAAAGCTGCACTACCTTTGCTATGCGGGAATCCTGCTCCTGGTTTACAAACGTACCATCTCTGCTGCACGCACTTGGAGCAGACTGAGCCCATATGCTTGGGTGGCTGCGGGCCCACAGTGAGACACGTGCCAGTTCCACTAGGGCAAGAGGTGCTAAGTGAATCTGCATGCAGATGGGCAGCACGCACACCAAAGCGAGTGCCAGCTCCCTGGCAGGATGCTGCTGGCAGAGAGAGAGATGCCATGTTGACAGCAGATGCTGCAAATACCTGTTGATAGGTCCAGCTCTGTCCTTTTAAAAGAGTCAGCCATGGGAGGCAGGAAAGCACAGGGTTTGTGAGCACTTGGGGACAGAAACAGATATCCAGGTGCCAGGAGGCAGTAAAGCAAGCAAAATGCGTGCTGCAAGGTTACAGAGCCAGGCAGGATGTGAAGGAATCTGCAGCAAACAACAGCAGTGGTCCTCAAGGAAAAGAAACACCAGTCTGAAGCTGCAAGACCCAGAGCAACAGACCTCATAGCCTTGTGTGCTGCAGCAGTACAGCAGGAAACAAGCCCTGTTAAGATTCAGAGGGGGAGCTGGGCTGGTTCAGCCTGGAGAAGACAAGGTTCCTTAAGGGGAGAGCTTAAAGCAGCTCCAGTGCCTGAAGGGGCTCCAGGAAACCTGGAGAGGGGCTTGGGACAAGGGCCTGCAGGGACAGGCCAAGGGGAATGGCTTGAACCTGCCCGAGGGGAGACTGAGATGAGCTCTTAGGCAGAAGCTCTTCCCTGTGAGGGTGCTGAGGCGCTGGCACAGGGTGCCCAGAGAAGCTGTGGCTGCCCCATCCCTGGCAGTGTTCAAGGCCGGGTTGGACACAGGGGCTTGGAGCAAGCTGCTCCAGTGGAAGGGGTCCCTGCCTGTGGCAGGGGTTGGAGCTGGAGGAGCTTTAAGGTCCCTTCCAACACAAACCAGGCTGGGATGCTGTGATTTTATGGTCTCTTCCTGTGCCATCTCTTTTTCCACACCTCAGACTCCAGATGTGTGAGATTCATTCACAGATTTTTGGCACTTCCTTTTCAGTATCACATTCTTAAATACTCCCTGTTCACCCTGCCTTGGAAACTCATTCTTTACTGTATTACATTGAAGGACTCTTATTTGGCTCAGTCTGGTTCAGTCCCAGATAAAGTACTGAGGTAGGAAGGCAGCTTTCCTCTCCAGAAGCAGTACCAAAGAGAAGCTACAGCCCTGGGCTCTGGCTACAAAGAAGTCAAGCACTAAACGAGACACAGCTACTCAGCCCACTTTGTATCTCAGGGCAATTGGACTCAGTCAGCAGTAGACAAACTAAAGCTTGAAACTAAGTTGTGTTGGGGCACCCTCTGTGTGCCGCCATTCCTTGCTTCCTGCTGCATTCCTAGAATCATGGAATAGCTGGGGCTGGAAGGGACCTTCAAAGCACATCTAGTCCAATCCCCTTGCAATGAGCAGGGACATCTTCAACTAGATCGGGTTGCTCAGAACCACATCTTCATGTTAATACACTCCTCCACAGCCAATTTAATTTGAAATTCCCCCTTGGAGCTGCGGTGATAATGGGTGATTTCATTACAGAATCACACTTGTTACTAAAACCCACAGATTTCAGAGAAGCCCTTTGTTGTTTCCTTCAAGATTCTATAAAGCAGTACCCAGCTAATTGTTTTCTTCTGACCAAGTCTCAAATCTCAGCTTGTTTGACACCACAGAAGCCTAAAACCCAAAAAAAACATTCTCTGGAAATGCTGCCCATGGCTTCTTTTATATTCCATTGGATTTGTGCTTCCAGTGAAATCATCCTGGGCCAGAGGAAGGGTCCAGTGACAGAAAAGAGGGTTTGAAGGGGCACCTTTGCTGCCCAACAACAGCTTCTGACAGTGCCCCAGCACTACCAGCCAGCTGGGTGCAGAATTTAACCTACAGGATCTTACACATCTTGATCTTATCAGAGCACTCGATAGAGGCCAATGGAAATGATAGAAGAGACTTTTCTAAAGCTTCTCTAGTGCTGGCTTTGAAGTGCCCAGGTTTGCACTGCATCCAGCCAATGACCTCATCCAATGTACTGAAACCTGCTCTCAAATGAGGCACAAAGTAAAAAGCGTTTCCTAAATGCAGTGCTGGACTGGCGATCAGCTGGCCATGGGAAGCACTGTTCAGTCGTGCTACTTGTCCACTGCTGGGTGCCCTAAAACCCACCCAAGGATGTATTTCAGACCTTCGGAGTTCACGTTTTTAGAACTCCTTTTTCTCCCAGGTGCTCTCCCTCAGCAAAGGCTCAGTATTTAAATATAACAGCACATTCCACTACACATCATAGAATCCCAGCCTGGTTTGGCTTGGAAAGGACCTTAAAGCCCATCCAGCTCCAACCCCTGCCACGGGCAGGGACACCTTCCACTGGAGCAGCTTGCTCCAAGCCCCATCCAGCTAAGACGTGGCAACCTTTTGCAAAGCACAGACAGGTACTTCCACTTGTAATCATCCAGCCTCGCATCTGCATTTGTATCAAGGCATTAGTTAGGGAACAGGTAAAAACAACACGATTAACTTCTTACATTCTTTCTTGTGTCTGACTTACGTCCTTTACTCTATCTTGGCCTCCACATACGTCATAAATCAATGACAGGGGAGAGTAATCAAAGCAGGGATACTCAGCAGGCATGAAGGACTAATGTTCAAGTCCTCCCATGGAAGGCAGACAAACCTCTGAGAAAATGGGGGCAGATTTGCGGCAGGATGAAGAGAACCGGAAGGGGCAAAATGCCGGCCAACTAACTAATGGAAAACCCCAGAACCACACGTATGGATGCATGGATGGCCTGGAAACCAGCAGGGACCCCTCTGCAGGAGCAGTGCCTGGGGAACAACATGTCTCAAGAGATTTCAAGTCAGACCAGGCAAGCATGAGGTGCCAAAGCCTGTCAACATCCGAAACTAGCACAGTGCTCATAAAGGGAGCCAGGATCTAGGACACACCGACAGATGCACTAAAATCGCCCTGAAAACACACAAGCTAAGAGATTAGCAAGCGAGACAATGCTTTTTCCTCTACGCTGTCACAGTTGAGTGTTTAAAGCCTGTCAGAAGCTCCTCTGGGAAACCCTTCACAGATACACTGAGAGCAGTGGGAGAGCAGGGAATCAGTCAATATTTAATATCTTTATTACTCAGGCAGTACCATATGAAATTAATAGAAAATTACGAGGTTTGGAGAAAAGTGCTTTTCTTTGGCAATAACAATCAAGGAGCTTCAAGTACTCTGAAAAGGTTTCTCTTGTTAATACTTAAAGAGTCTCACACCTGTGATAAACCTGGAGCACAACCTGGAGGATGCTGCAACCACCCAATAGTTTCCAGCAGCATTCCTGCTGCCAGCGCTGGAAGTTTTTTTTTTCTCCCTTCTCATTTTCCTTCTCCAGCCAGGAGCAAACGTGCAGCTGCACTGAACTCATCCTCACCTCCCACCGGGCAGAGCTGCCTGGCTCCACATGGTCCCTCACTTCCACACAGCCAGTGGGAGCCTGGATGAGGACACCACGGAAGAGGGGCGCAGAGCATCAGCAGCCTCCTGCCATGAGGCTTCTTCCCCAAGGAAGCAAGCCCAGGAGCACAGTGGGGTTTAGCTCCCCCATAGCAGCAGTGAAACCACTGCTGGAATGCTGCCCATGGATCGGAAAGTTCATCATTTTAGAGGAATGATGGAACATGAAAAAAGAATAAAGCAGAAATAGCCAAAAAGCATTTGAGAGGTAGAGACTGTGCTTCCCAGCAAGAAACCCAACGAGCTTCTTACAGAAACACTTGTTCCAAGCAATGACTTATAGAAGTGCATGAGCAATCTTCTTGGAAGACACACATGTGTCTAACTACCGACCTGCACAGCTTCTGAAACCCAGCACAGAAAGCAAAGAGGAAAACAACAGCATCACAAAGCGGAAATGGCTGAGTCTGGTATTAAACTCTACCCATCAGTACCCTCACAGTACTCTCAAATACCATGTAGAATCATAGAAGCAACCAGGTTGGAAAAGACCTTTAAAATCTTGAGCCATTCTCAGCCCTGCCAAGGCCACCACTAACCCATGGCACTGAGGCCCCGTCTCCACGGGCTGTGAACCCTTGCAGGGACGGTGACTGCAGCCCTGCCCTGGGCAGCCTGTTCCAATGGCTGAGCACCCTCTGGGGCAGGAATTGTTCCTCAGCTCCATCTAAACCTGCCCTGGTGCAGCTTGAGGCCGGTTCCTCTTGTCCCATCCCTTGTTCCTTGGGAGCAGAGCCCAGCCCCTCCTGGCTCCATCCTCCTGTCAGGCAGTTGCAGGGAGCGATCAGGTCCCCCCTGAGCCTTCTCTTCTCCACACTGAACCCCCCAGGTCCCTCAGCCCTTCCCCATCACCCTTGGGCTCCAGGCCCTGCACCAGCTCCGGTGCCCTTCTCTGGCCCCGCTCCAGTCCCTCAATGTCTCTCTTGCAGTGGGAACACTGGAGCACTTGTTTCACTGTGCTTCTGTACCTGCCTTCCTCCAGCCAGCACCCTGAGTAACTATTTTACGTCTCCTCCCCTCAGACACCGAGCTCTGAATTGCAATAATATAAATCTAGTTGTGCCAAAGAGGCAGTAATTCACCTCTGTGCTAGTCCCTGTCATTCTTCCAAGGAGGAAAGCAGAGCAGTGGCACTCTCACAAGTACATTGGATTGGCGAATGCCTGGGGTTTTCTACTGATCTTTGAATGCACTTTAAATGGAATAAAACCTTCAATACAAGCACTGAAATATTTCACACACGGCATTTTATTTAATTTCTTATATCTGCCTATCACCAAACAGGAGGAGATGCCAGGAAAGCCCTCAACAAGGTATGAACTGTTCTCAAAACTCTATGTAGGCAGTGCATGCACGCATGAGAGTCCACAAGCCCTCATGTCTAATTCTTCATGAAGACATTTGCATTGTCTTAAATACTCTGGCTGGAGACATTCTGCTGCAGAAATACGTCTATAAATATACCCAGGAGGAAATCTGACATACACAGTATAATCCCTTTGATATCTAGACTTGATCCTGCACAGAAATCACAGAATCAGACAATCCCAGCCTGGTTTGGGCTGGAAGGGACCCCTGCCACGGGCAGGGACCCCTTCCACTGGAGCAGCTTGCTCCAAGCCCCTGTGTCCAACCTGGCCTTGAACACTGCCAGGGATGGGGCAGCCACAGCTTCTCTGGGCACCCTGGGCCAGCGCCTCAGCACCCTCACAGGGAAGAGCTTCTGCCTAAGAGCTCATCTCAGTCTCCCCTCGGGCAGGTTAAAGCCATTCCCCTTGGCCTGTCCCTACAGGCCCTTGTCCAAAGCCCCTCTCCAGGTTTCCTGGAGCCCCTTCAGGCACTGGGAGCTTCCCAGAGCACAGCAGAGGGGCAGGATCCCCTCCCTGAGCTGCTGCTCACGCTCTGGGGGTGCCACCCAGCACACAAGAGGGTTCTGGGCTCAAGCGCTCACTGAAGCCGGGTCATGGGGAGCCTCTCCTCACCCAACACCCCAAGTCCTCCTCCTCAGGGCTGCTCATGGCTGGCAGAGGGGCTCAAAGACAATGTAAATTACAGGACATGATCACCAAATTGAAACTTGAAGTTTTAAAACAGCCCTCTTGTCATCCCTGAACACCAGACAGCCATGCCTGAAGCTGGATACACACCTCCTCCTTCCTCAATAAATCTCTGCTGCTGCCTGGCCCTAATTGCTGCATTACCTTGATACGTCACATCCCATTACATGTGACATGACACAGGATGACATGAAGAATGTACCCTGCTTTAATCTGAACAAATTCTTCAGATTAGCTTTGGGGAAGAACAGGAAAGCAAAGATGTGCTGAGCATCAGTTTACTTGAATCACTGCTATTAAAAAGTTTACTTCCCTTCTCACTGAATAGAAACCAAAGAGCCAGAGATAAAGAGACATTTATTTCCTCACAAACAGCATTTGGGAAAGCTCCCACAGACCTTTATTTTATCAAATCCTACAAAAATTGTATGCTCCACTTCAGCACTGGTTGGCATTGAGCTATCTGTCACCAGCTACTGAGAGATGCTCTTCATATTTCTTTTGAGAAGTGAAGGACACAAGGAAGAAAGATCTCCCTTGCTGGCTTGTTCTCTGACTAAGCAGACGTCCCACCCCCATTGTTTTAAAACTAGATGTCCACAGATACCAGTGCCTTGGCATTAAATCAAAGATCCAAAAAACTTAATTAAATCTCTTGTTAATTATAAACTGAGCTAGTGACCTTCCTGCTTACTCATGGGAGGAGGATAAACGGTGCTTAAAGCATCACACCTGCCTGAGGATTGTTCCTTATGGCCAGCCGTCTTAGAGCAGTGAGATGGTAAGAGCAAGCTGCATTCACGTCTCTTTTTTGGGCACATACAGATGTGCTCAGGACAGGAAAGACACGGACCTGTTGGAGAGGATCCAGAGGAGAACCACGAAAATGATCAGGGGCTGGAGCACCTCTGCTGTGAGGAAAGGCTGAGATGGTTGGGGTTGTTCAGATGGAGCAAACTCCGGGAAGACCTTATCGTGGCCTTTCAGTGCTTAAAAGGGGCCTATAAGAAAGACTAGGAGAGACTTTTCAGCAGGATGAGGGGTGATGGGTTTAAACTAAAAGAGGGAGATTGAGGCTGGACAAGGGGAAGAAACTTTGTAGAGTGAGGGTGGTAAAATCCTGGCACAAGTTGTCCAGAGAGGTGGTGGATGCCCCATCCCTGGAGACATTGCAGGCCAGGCTGGATGTGGCTCTGAACAACCTGCTCTGGTTTGAGATGTCCCTGCCCATGGCAGGGGTTGGACTGGATGAGCTTTGAAGGTCCCTTCCAACCCAAACCATTCTGTGATTCTATATTCCCTCACTCTTCAAAGAATAAATGCCAGACAAAGTCTCTTGTAGGTCTCTGGGTTGTGTTTCACCCCCACTTCCATCCTCTGCTTTCCCACCAGGATTTGTGGGACCACATGCAGATTAACCAAGGAGAGAATCCAGCCCTCTGCTTTTATTTTTACCCATTGTGCTTTTACCATAGCTGGGTGAGTGGGAAACCATCTGCTTCCTTGGGATGAAAAGGCAGGAGAGAGCGCTCCTATTTCCAGAGGAGTGTTATCTTTCAGGATACAGCATCTGTCCTTTCTGTTCCTTTTGATTTATAGGGATATGGGGTTGGGCCCAATTCACTGCTACATTAGGAATGACAGTAACCCAATGTGATGCTGTACCCTCAATGAATTTGGCACAGTGACTTCAGCTCATTCATTCTCAGGGCACTTGATCCATGATGCACAGTAAGTGAATTTACACTGATGCAGCAGGTGACTTTCTAATTTCCTTTATACCCAAGACCATCCCAGTGCCTGTTATTACAGACCAGGTTTTAGCTGAAGCTATTTAGTTTGAAGGGTTAGATAATAAGGATCTGTAACTTTCATCATCAGAAATAAGTTCTGTTCGGGCTGGAAAATTACTCGTGCAGCACAGAATCCCTGGATGTCCAATTTGATAATCCTGAACATCTGAAGGCAGCACGAGAAGCAGCATCTGATGTAGAGACATTAATTTGAGACTGAGAAAGAATAATGCTAGGGAGCAGCCAGAACTCAAACCTCATCTGTCTGATGTACATGAATCTCTAGAATTTCTCAGCTTGAGAGTTGTTGTCACTGTTACAACCAGGATTCCAGGCAGATGTATGAGACTGACACATTTTCCCTGTCACCAACACAGGAGCTGCAAATACAGTTCAAAAAACAACCTTGATCTCCTCATTTCCCAGAGAGCTGCTAAAATTTGAAATCCTCTTTTGAAAGCTTCCTGGAGATCTTCCTCAACTTCATTACAGAAAACAACCTGGCAAAGCCTCATGAACAAACCACCCAACTCGCCCTTGCTTCCCTTCACTTATAACAGGTCTTACCTATGTGGGAGTCCGTGCCCAGATTTAGTCATAATTGTTATTCACGTTAATATTTGCCCTTTGCAGAGGAATGTGCATTATCCTCAACACTCATCTGCATAAACTTTAAAATCCTACATTCTCCCTGAGATGATGCCAGGAATGGCACAAGCTGTGAATGTGTTTGGGGACCACAGAGTTGGGCTGATGGAGGCGGTGGTCAGGGCCAGCTGCACTGATGCCTCCCTGACCCTGTTTTCCTTGCAGCCAGAGCTCTGGAAGAGTCCTGGACAGGAAAGTGCTGGCTCTGCTCTAGCTAATGGCAGAAAAATCACTTCTGCCACTTACAATGACCACTTCCTCCATTCTGAGATACACAGAAGAATTTGGCACTTGGCAACTTGATTAACTGTTCTAATGCAGGTTCCTGTCCACTTCTCTAAAAAATGATGGCATCTACCAACATTTTCTGCATGTATCTAAAGATAAAACCACATTGTGTCTTGGGCTGCATCCAAAGGAGCGGGGCCAGTGGGTCCAGGGAGGGGATTCTGCCCCTCTACTCTGCCCTGGTGAGATCCCACCTGCAGTCCTGCATCCAGCGCTGGAGTCCTCATTACAGGAACCACATGGACCTGTGGAGAGGGTCCAGAGGCTCCTGTTGGGAGCAGCCTGTCCTCCTTGCACCCTTTGAAGAGAACTCTCCTACAAATCTATTTTTACTGATCATCATGAAAAGTGAATTGTCTTTTCTGAAACATTTAGCTCAGCGGCAGCACCAGCCCAAGCGAAGAGGATATGGATTGTCCATACAAAATCCTCTTGTCATTACTGTCATGTAGTCAGCAGTGAATACAAGAGCTATTCTCATTTTAAACTAATTAACCATGAAAAGATATCAGGCTCTTATTATCAATCTCAATCGCTCAGCAGTAGCAATACTTGCAGATAAGGTCAGAATTTGCTTCCGTTGTCTCCAAAGACATAAATGTGCTATGGCATGGACCAGAGCAGACATCTCTACAGAACTGATTCTCCCTAAAGGGTCCTACAAGAAACCTGGAGAGGGGCTTTGGACAAGGGCCTGTAGGGACAGGCCAAGGGGAATGGCTTTAACCTGCCAGAGGGGAGACTGAGATGAGCTCTTTAGGCAGAAGCTCTTCCCTGTGAGGGTGCTGAGGCGCTGGCACAGGGTGCCCAGAGAAGCTGTGGCTGCCCCATCCCTGGCAGTGTTCAAGGCCAGGTTGGACACAGGGGCTTGGAGCAACCTGCTCCAGTGGAAGGGGTCCCTGCCCGTGGCAGGGGTTGGAGCTGGAGGAGCTTTAAGGTCCCTTCCAGCCCAAACCAGGCTGGGATTGTACAAAATTCATCTTGCTTGGGTGCCATCACTGGCAGAACTGCAATGGCAGCACCACAATGGCAGCACCAGCCGCCCCGGCTCAATTTACTGCAAAGAGCTGCAGCCTTCTACAACACGTGCGTCAATCTTCAAATAACCCACGGCTCCTGAGAAGCTTGGAACCTCCCTCTGAAGGGAAACTAACATGCGAAAACCAGGACGTGGGGAGGTCCTTCCACTTTTGGCACAGGCATGTTAGTTCTGGCTGTTGTGCAGCACTCTCAGATACCTGCTCTGGATTTCTCTGGCCTTTCTCTACTGGAAGCAAAGAGCCATGAATTAGCTTTAAGCACAAGTATTTCTGGGCTTTGTTTAAAACTCCTCCTGCACATATTGTCACACCTCTGCATCTCTATGTCCAAAAATAAATAGGCAGCGAACACTTTTCATTTTGTGCTATGAGGAAATACCAGAGGCAGCAGATGAGGTTTACTGACTCGTCATTGTGACTTGGATTGTTATTAAAACCAAATGCTCTGTGAAGAACTGCGTTATGGAAAATGTCAAGGAGACTGCAGCGGGCTTTGTGAGCTGTGCTATACATCACATGCAGCTCTCAGCTTGGATCCCTTGGTACAAACTGTTTAAAAGGTGCAAGTTATTTTATTAGGAGTGCCTGGTGCTAAGGTGACCTACAAATCACTGCAGTCCAAGTGCTCATTCCTATGCAATCCCCTCCCTTTCTTGCATGCTGCTGGAAGCTTGTTCTCAGGGTGAAACGGAAACTGGAACCCACCCCAAGCAAACACTATAGATCTTGTCTGGCAGTGCATATAGCAGAACTTTGATATGGAGACACGATCCTAGATGGTGATGCAAGTGCTCTGCTGTGCACGCAGTCCCCAAGACCTTCGGATTTTGCAAACACTTATGCACGTACATAAATGGAAGTAATTCCATTAAGAGCAGATGCACTGTTCTGATGAAAAGCACTGTAACTGTCCCTAAACACCTGCAAAACTTGCAAGCCAGAGGTCTCTCGGAGAGAATGCGCTGGATTCTGCCTCAGATTTATGAGCTTTTTATTAACCTTCATCTACACCTGCCCTGGTGCAGCTTGAGGCCGGTTCCTCTTGTCCCATCCCTTGTTCCTTGGGAGCAGAGCCCAGCCCCTCCTGGCTCCATCCTCCTCTCAGGCACTTGTAGGGAGCCATCAGGTCCCCCCCTGAGCCTTCTCTTCTCCAGACTGAACCCCCCAGGTCCCTCAGCCCTTCCCCATCACACTGTGCTCCAGGCCCCGCACCAGCTCCGTTGCCCTTCTCTGGCCCCGCTCCAGCCCCTCAATGTCTCTCTTGCAGTGAGGGGCTCAGAGCTGAACACAGGATTCGAGGTGCAGCCTCACCAGTGCCCAGTGCAGGGGCACAGTCGCTGCCCTGGCCCTGCTGCCACACTGGTGCTGGTACAAACTTCAGTCCTGCTTTGGTTTAAACAGAACAGAAGTGTTTGTTTATATGTGAAGCATCCAAGGAGTCAAATGCTTTCCTCATTGTGCAAAGAAGATTAAAAATCTATATTATTCTGTCTTTCAAAACATAAACGGGAGAGACCATGAACCAACCTAAAAGCCAGCCGTCCAGCTGCCCAATAAAATAGATCTTAGTGTGCCGTCAGAGAAGGAGATCTCACAAAACGTATCCATAGTATTCCATAAATTGACATAAACTGCTGTACCAGGTCCCACTGTACCGGACAGAAGACCAATGCTTCATCCTATCAAACAACATTCTGGCGTTTGAGGGATATTAGTAAAGTTTAGAAGTCAGCAACTTCTCATTTCTCTCTTTAGTGCTGAATGCCAATCAACTGAAAGACAGTGCTTTAGCACCAGAAACCATATACATTGAAACCAGAACGCTGGAAGTAGCAAAATGAGTGACAGAACATAGAACATTTCCAGAAACGCAGGAAAGAACGGGATTACGAGCAGAGCTTTAGGCTTCCAGCAAAGCGAGACACAGATGAGCCAGGGAAAATCCTCATCTGGTTTTAAGAATGTCAAACTTAGGATCACAATTTCAGAAAGTCATTGAACAGGATGAGGTAGGATCCTTCCTGCAGCATCCAGGCTAAAGATGCTTGTAGACCATGACTGAAAAGAAAACATAAAGCCTGTTCTTTGAGTTGTGAGTTACTGAGTTCCAGCAAGAGTGATTCCCAGGAAGAGTTCTATTCACTCATTTCTGTTATTGATACCGAACTACACTGTGAACCATTAAGAAAGATCATATTTTACACATCTGAAAGATTTCACCCAAAGGGTACAGCAGCACAAGCTTAGAATGCTTAGAAAAGGAACTGTCTGACAAATTTGCATCATTTTTACAGACCTTCAAACAACTGCGGGGTTTCTTGGTCTCGGCCAAGGTGAGCTACAAAACCTCGGCGCTGATGTTTATTATTCATGAGCTTTCAGCCTAGGGAAAAATAGTGTGCAGCCCTTTTAATACTTTGGTGCTTCTGGGCTCTATTGAAATGGGAATTAGATGTTAAGCAGCCAAAAGCCTATATGGGCATCATTTTTATTTTATTAGAAATACATACATCTTCGAGACTCCCAAAAGGTGAGGACAAGGGCATCAGGCTTCTTACAGCAACTGGACTGAACTCCAGCTGGAATGGTCTACACGGTGCTGAGGGTTCTTCTCAAGACTATAACTGGTCCAACACTAAAGACAGACTGCTGGAGACTGTCACTTGCCCTCCCCAAGGACTCAAGCATTATAAGAAGCCCCCTTTTGAATACCTGGCAACACAGACATCAGCTCTGTTCACTGCAGCAAAGCTTAACTCTGGAATAAATACTTCTTAACACAGAGGTCAAGGGGTACAAAAACTTCTTTTTGTGCTGATGGCCCTTGTAGCTATTGACAAGCTCTGACAGCCACACCTTGTCTGATACATGGCCAAAAGATGCAGAACCATGGAATTGCAGAATCCCAGACTGGTTTGTGTTAGAAGAGACCTTAAAGCTCATTCAGTTCCAACCCCCTGCCACAGGCAGGGACACCTTCCATTACATCAGGCTACTCAAGGCTCCTTCCACCCATGTAGCTTCCCATCGAGGCTCCTCTTGCCTAAGTTAGTTCTTAGGTTATTACTCAGTGCAATTCTTTAGCTTTGAACAGCCTAAATGCCCCACAGAAGCAAAATAAAATAAGCATGTAGAGAATGGGACAGGAATAGATAAATCTGGTGCAAAAGAACCTGATGAGCTTTCCATGCAAATTCCATAGTGTCACCATGCATTAGAGAAGGTAATTGCATTTCATGTGGCTACTTTCCCCATTACAGGCTAGATATAAAGCTAAAATTCATGTTTAAGTTATGAGCTACACCACAAGAGGTGTCTGCAGCACGCATGTGTACTGCCACCGGTTAATGGATGTGGGTTTCTGGTTTATGCACTGCAGGGAAGGAGGGCTTTGGTGCACACAAGGATGGGGATGCTCAAGGGGGTGTATTCAAGTCTGTCCTGTATGCCTGAAAGTCCAGGATCTCAATTTAACTCTTGCCCTTCCCAGTTGATCCTGATGAAAGAGCAGTGAGGAAACACAACAGCTAATTAAAAAAGACTCTTTGCAAGTGCAAAATTGATGGATTTCTTCTGTAAAGTTTTAATGCAGTAAATGGAATCCTCAGAAAAATGGAATCAATATAAACCCAGCAATGTTTGGAAGTTCTATTTATGTAATGACATTAAGCACCCTGGAATTTAAATTGTATTCATTTTGACTGTGGTGACATTTTCAGATACAAGAAAAGTGGTCCAAGGGTGTATGAAATATGTCTTTCAAATGAAGTCTCTTTAACACTTGAATGCATGTTTGCTAAATTAAATCACTGCTGCCAACAGTACATCTGTATTTCAGAATATATTTTTCCATCAACATGTCCAAGTTTCAGATGCTGTGTGTGGAATAGGTGCGGAGCAATTCCAGCTTTGAGAACCAAAGATCTCAGACTCCCCTTTAAGCACCAGGAAGTGCAAACAGGTCACATAAAAGCAATAGAAATAGAGCAAATAACAGAAACAGATCTTCCTTGGAAACCGCTCTTGAAGGAAACACATTTCTGTAGCCAGACCAAAACCCAAGGAAATATCACTCTCATTCTCTACACAAACACAACACATTTGAGGTGTTTCCTTACACACATAATTTACTGGTAGAAATGGTGAATAAAGGGTAGAACCATGAGCTCCAATGATTCTTTGTCTGTACAATGAGGTTGCATTAAAGATTCACAGGCTTGTGTGATGCAGCCACAATAACAATGCACATGGTAACATGAGTTGGACACTTCATCCTTGACAATGGGATTTTTGAACTGCTAAAGAGAATGCAGCATTTGAGTTGAATCCTGGTCATCAGCGAGCAGTGATGGTAGCAAGCCTGGATGGAGGGCTGGAGAGCACCCTCAGCAGGTTTGCTGCTGATGGGAAGCTGGGGCAGTGGCTGATACACCTGAAGCTGTGCTGCCTTCAGCAGGACCTCCATAGGCTGGAGAATGGGACAGAGAGAAACCTGATGAGGTTCAACAAGGGCAAGTGCAGGGTCCTGCCCCTGGGGAGGAAGAACCCCAAGGACCAGCACAGGCTGGGGCTGACCCACTGGAGAGCAGCTCAGCTGAGAAGGACCTGGGAGTGTTGGTGGATGCCAAGTCCCCTATGAGCTGCAGTGCCCCTGAGCCAGGAGGGACAGGAGTGTCCTGGGTGCATCGGGAGGAGCGTGGCAGCAGTCAATGGAGCTGATCCTCCCCCTCTACTGACCCTGGTGAGGCCACATCTGGAGTCCTGTGTCCAGTTCTGGGCTCCTCAAGGAGCTACTGGAAAGGGTACAGGAAAGGCCACAAGGATGCTCAGGGATCTGGAGCATCTCTGTCATGAGGAGAGACTGCAGGAGCTGGGCCTGTTGAGTCTACGAAGAGCAGACTGAGAGGGGATCTCATCCATGCAGATCAGTATCTGCAAGGTGGGTGCCAGAAGGATGGTGCCAGACACTTTCCAGCCATGCCCAGCTACAGGATAAGGAGCAACAACCATAAACTAAAATACAAGGAGTTTCATCTCAACACAATGAAGAACTTGATGTGTTGAGGGTGGCAGAGCCCTGGCACAGGCTGCCCAGGGAACCATTCTATGATTCCATGATTCAGCTGTCCCTAACAATACAAGTATCACTGCTGATGCACAGGGGCTCAGGTGAGCTTGCCAAGGTTTGGTCTGTCTTCATATCACACTTGCCTTGAACATCCACAGCTATTAAAGAGGTTTTACAAGACTCTGTCAGAAGCCACACGGTCTGGTGTCAGGTGCCTTCTACAGGTACTTGCAGCATCCTTCTGATAAAGACTATTGCAGATAAACAAAATTATTCCACCCAGACGCTGTCAAGCACACGACCGGTAAAGAAAAAAAGAGAAAGGCAAGATTCATTCTTTATCTTGTGTTTTCCATCCTCCCCTGTTCTAACCCTCCCCAGATACCAGCTGAGTCACCCCGCCAGGATCAAACACTGCGGGAAACCTCAGGGCAACTCCACATCTGCAACTCAGATGAGAAAGCGTTTGAGATCCTCCCCTCCTCCTGCACCTCCTCAGTCACTGATGCCTTGAGAGCTCTGCCAGAGCAGGAACTCAGGATCAGCACCCGCAGACCCCTGCAAACCCCCAGTTCAGCCCAGATGAAGTTCCTCGTTCCTGAGCCCTCCAAGAAGCACAGCAGAAGCCCATAGCAGACGAGCTGTATCCTGATGCACATGCACAAGGGGGAAGCATTTACTAAATTTTAAGTGCTTGAATTAGGAACTTTAATACTAGTCCTTTAACAGAGTGCTTTGAGTGTAAGGCACAGGGGGTTCACAAGCCTTCCAACCCAAACTGCTCTGTGATGCTATGATTCTGACAGCTAGGATCACAGGTGAAACAAAACCTAGCTATGATATCCCTAGGGAGCAAGGCACCAAGGAGTGCCAAATAACCCAACAGCATCATTGCTTGGTCACTGTACCCAGTCTCCGAGGACAATGAGCACAGGCTGTATGCACATACTGCACAGAGCCATCAGTGCTTCCAGCTCAGGGGTTCCCTGCTCACCACAGCTCTGCAGTGCACCAACAGGGATGCTATCACAAGTCTTCTACAGAGGAAGAAAGAAACTGTGTTAAGTGATTGAGAGTTTGGGTTTATAGATATAAAGAATAAACTTCAGCTGATGAACTCACTTTGGCAGGTTTCCATCTTTCACTGCATGACTGCATTGATATCTGATCAGTACACCTAAATACCCTCTCTTAGCGATGCTCCTCTCCCTGCCAGCTGAACAACCTGCAGTTATGTCAAGAAGCTTGTGTTCCGGCTGGTACTCGTGTTTACAATCCTCATGCACCAGCTACTCTCCCACCAGCCAGGTCAGGCATCGAGACACAGCACCTCGTTATAGGAACTAATTGGTCTTTGACATGTCCTTATCTGGAGCCCAGATGAGAGCAGCTTGACGAGTAGGAGAGCAGCCACAGAAAATAATGAGAGGTGGTTCTGACATCAGAACCGAAGGCGCACACTATGGAACAGTGTGAGAGGTGTTCCTCTTTCCTGCTAGTTAGCTGTTGACAGGCAGAGTGGATCCTTGTGACTGTATCAGAAATGATAACTGGCAGTCTTAGAGTCCTCACAGGCCCTCACATTGCAGTAGCCTCTCTGCACAGCTTTCATGAAGTGCTCAGGAGATCGCAGATGCTGGATGATGCTGGGTTGGAGGTGGGGATAAAAACACAGGTTTGTTTTCTCATTAAGAGGGGGAGAAGGAGAAGAAGAGGAGCTGGGACAGGCAGGTGGGAATTGTGATGAATAATTATTGGGTTTTAATAATGACCAAGCTGTAATCTGCAACACCAGTAACTCTGGAAGGGGTCACAGGCGGTCAACCATTCTGATCACTCGCTCCAAGTGGGTCAAAGCTGAATTCATCCCAGACCAATTCCAAGCCCAGGACAACAGCTCCCTACCCTCTCCCACACATACATTAAGAAAATGCATCTCAACCAAACAAGACGGCTCCCAGCATTGCTTCCCTCACTTCCTCATATAAGCCTGGGTTTTACTACAAAAATGCAAAAAACATAGAATCAACCGGGTTGGAACAGCCCTTTCAGCTCCTCCAGTCCAACCCTTACCCCAGCACTGCCAAGGCCACCCCTAACCCATGGCGCTGAGGCCTCGTCTCCACGCTGTGTGAACACTCACAGGGACGGTGCCTGCAGCCCTGCCCCGGGCAGCCTGTTCCAATGCCTGAGCACCCTCTGGGGCAGGAATTGTTCCTCAGCTCCATCTAAACCTGCCCTGGTGCAGCTTGAGGCCGGTTCCTCTTGTCCCATCCCTTGTTCCTTGGGAGCAGAGCCCAGCCCCTCCTGGCTCCATCCTCCTGTCAGGCAGTTGTAGGGAGCGATCAGGTCCCCCCTGAGCCTTCTCTTCTCCAGACTGAACCCCCCAGGTCCCTCAGCCCTTCCCCATCACACTGTGCTCCAGGCCCTGCACCAGCTCCGTTGCCCTTCTCTGGCCCCGCTCCAGCCCCTCAATGTCTCTCTTGCAGTGAGGGGCTCAGAGCTGAGCACAGGATTCGAGGTGCAGCCTCACCAGTGCCCAGTGCAGGGGCACAGTCGCTGCCCTGCCCCTGCTGCCACAGCAATGCACAATTTACAACCTCTTCAGCAGACGGCCTCACCAATAGGTTATAATGCAGAGTTCAGGACATTTTGATGTAAAACAGGATAAAAACCAATCAAGAGGAACAGAAACCCATCAACACTTCAAAAACATTTGTGGATTTTTTGGGGGTGAAGGCACAGCAAATACCACTCCCACAGTTGAGGCGAGCAGCTGTTCCTTGGTCAGTAAGGACGTGGTGTAGGTGGCAGGTCAGGCTGTTTAATCCTTAAAAGGTTGAACTGAAGTTGGGTGAAATGCTCAAGTAAAACAGATCCTAAGCTCATCTTTACCTCACTTAGCCTGCAATGAGTTAATTTTCTTTGCTAGCCCCTGACGAGACCAGACATTCTTTGGAAGCTGACAGCGAGCTTGTACAGCACAGTGATAAGATGCTATTTTTATCTATGGCAGCCCACGCTGATGAAGAAATGATCAAAACACCCCACAGTTCACAGCAGTTTAACCCAGGGCATCACTGACACTGGGTTACCAAGGCTCCTCTGCCAGCTGGCAGGTCCAGCAAGTGCTCTGCAACCCGGCTTCATCCGTCTGTAGAAGGGTCCTTGGAATTCAGCAGCTGCACTGAAGATGGGAGTTCCACGACTTTCATCTATGGAATGGAAAGTTACTGAGGTTGCTGGGCTCTGTGTGTGTCCTTAGTGTCTCGCTCAGGACATCTACATCAGAATGAGAGCTGCCTCTTGGGCATTGCTCCTTCTCTACAACCTGCTCTGGTGGAAGGTGTCCCTGCCCATGGCAGGGGTTGAAACTGGATGAGCTTTAAGGTCCCTTCCAACCCAAACCACTCTGGGATTCTACAAGTATAGTATATATATAATACATAAAATTATACTTTTAATTTCACAAAGAGTTGGGCTTTGCTTTCTGCCTCTGTCCCAGTCACACACACGCCTCAGACCAGACTTATTTCCTCATTTGATCTTCACAAGCCTAAATCATCACAGAATCTTTAGCTTTCCCAGCACCCAGCCAGGTAACACAGCAGTTCATGTCCCAGACCAGCTTGCCATACTTTGCCCAAACCTCACAACACGGATAAAGTCACACACCTTGTTTAACACCAACAGCCTCAGGTTAACACAACAGCATCATTTCAGACATCTTTAGGTACTGCTACGTGTATTGGTCTTCCCCAAGACACACACATGCTAGGCTGTGGGCAACAGCAGTGACAGCCTAAACCATCCTTTGCTTTGAAACACTCCACATACTTTGACTTTCACAAATCCAAGCCAATCCATGGGATTGCTGCAACTTTGTCATTTGGTAGAAATGGAAGAGACAAAGCAACAAGATGCCAGCTGACAGAAGCTGCTCATTTGTACCCATGGATGGACTTTGAGAGAACATGATCTAACCTTGCCAGAGCCCCTCAGGGCTTTCTCTGGCTGTGTCCTTGCTGAAGCATCACACTGAAGAGAACAATTCTGTCCTGCCAAGGAAGAGAAAAGGGACTGAACCACAGAGCTCCACCACCCAAAGATGCTGCAGCCTCACACTGGGGTTTCCATCAGCTTCATCCTTGCAGCAGCACAGCACTACACCTCTGCCGGAGACAGCTCCATTGTCAGAAAGCCCCCATTACACAAGGTTAACCTGTAGTGATGGATTCTCTCCCCTTTACTAATCTAGGATGGAGCTGATGATTAAATCCTCATTTGCAAGGCTGACCACATCTCTTGCATAAAGGGATCACTGCTAGACAGCTATACCACATACCCAGTTAATGGTGATTTTTATGATTTGGGCTCCTAATGGTTTCTTACTCAAAAAGCAGTTACAGAAAAGCTTCAGTACATAAATACTGCATAAATTATCATAACTTAAGACAAAAAAACTGGTTGGTGTTCTAAAGCTGACAAACTGCATGTGTACAGTAGTTAGAAAGAGTACAGAGTTCACGTACAACCTGCAGAGAAGCACGTATTGCTCCTATCCACTTCTTACAAACTGGCAATCACAGATGGTCTCATAAAAGAACTGGAACAGAAAATAATCTTTGCATTTGGAATGTGCAAGTTCTCCATCTACATTAACAGATTCCTAATTCACAGCATGACATTCAATGAGAGACACCATGGTAAGGGGGTTGGACATTTTAACATACTTATATAATGAGCAATTACGTGGAATATATTCAAAAACAGAACTTTCTGTAGGAAGAATCCACAATTAGTAACCATCTCCTCTCTAGAAACACTGATACCTTGGATGGATTACATGGATTGTTTGGTGCACTGATGCTAAACATTCTCCATATAACAGTGAACCTGACCTGAGAAAGCACCAGGAAACTGAAAAGGAAACAATACAATGACATCCTGTGGCACTTGACAGCAGCTTTGCAAACAGCCCTTTATGGCAGTTCAGAGGGGGGTTTTCAGCCATCTCAATAATGCTACTTTTAGTTTGTTGTCAGGAACAAAGGCAACGGGCTGCTCCTCTTCCCTTGCCAGGCAGCACAATTCTTCCCTGTGAGGGTGCTGAGGCGCTGGCCCAGGGTGCCCAGAGAAGCTGTGGCTGCCCCATCCCTGGCAGTGTTCAAGGCCAGGTTGGACACAGGGGCTTGGAGCAAGCTGCTCCAGTGGAAGGGGTCCCTGCCTGTGGCAGGGGCTGGAGCTGGAGGAGCTTTAAGGTCCCTTCCAACCCAAACCAGTCCGGGATTCCATGAAAATCAAAACAGCCACAAACTCCACTCTTCATGGCATACTGCTGCGGGAGGGAGATGGAGATGACCTGAAGAAAAGGGCTGTTCCACAGATGTACAAAGGAGCTGACATCCTGGCACACCAATTCCCTGACCCTTTGATTTCTTGGTACATGCTGCAAGACCACTGCCATGTTCCCAAGGAACAGCAACAACACCCTCCTTTAGAGTAATTATTGGAGAAGTTCATCAATTCTAACGTCATCCTCCCAAGCCCCAGCCCACCTGCACACCGTTGCCAAGAAGAACAACGAGGAAGGGTGTGATTTTGTTGATGGAAGTGAAAAAGCTGCTGTTAACTTTGTTATTCTTTCGTATCAATCATTCCACCTCCAGAAGTCTTACCACACAATGTGTCTCAAAGACAAAGGACTGCATGGAAAGTGTGCAATTAGTCCAAGCCAATACCACATGGAGTCAAAGTGACCTTATTCCAATCAGTGAGAAAGGCAATAGAAAAGCACCTGCATCTGCAGTCACTCGCACAAGCTGCTTGTGCTATAAATCATTTAGTCAATAATGATTCATAACAAACACAACTTATTTTACTTTTGTCACTTACGGCTTGAGCTTGGAACCTCAGGTGTGCACAGGCACCGTGCTTCAAGTGGGAACACTGTGCTGGAGCTGCCACTTCCTCCCACTCCATGTGGGGTACCCCTGCAATTCCTGCACTGTGCTTTATATTTGATCCTTGCAATCATCAGCATGTCGGTTTTGTTGTTTCAAGCACACTAACGCAGCTCTGTTACCTCTGTTTCTATGTGTCATTGATCTTCACGAGCCATCATTTTAAATACTAATACTTGAGCAAGTGTTTTGATTTAATTTTGTTCTTCACTGCACAAGTGATTGGTGAGGTCCAAACAGGACCTACAAGCTGCGCTAAAACCTGCTGTGATGACAGGAACAGCTTAGTCCCATGCCAAGGTAGCTGTCAGCCATTCCAGAGAGCCTGCTGCTCAAACCCAGCCTGGACCACACTTGTTTTGGGAGTAGAAGCCCTGCACAGCATCCTGGACTGGCAGCAACGCTTCTCTGTGCTGAGGAGCTGCTGAGCTACACAGCCCACAGCCATTTATCATTCTCTCAGGTCAGAGGACTGCTTTGCAAACAGGATTTAGCCCATGAGTCACTATTTGACCTTCTGTCTCTAAAAAAATCAATTATCAGCTCAGATTGCCTTTCCTCTGACTCCAAAGCTAGAAAGAAAGCATCTTGGATGCTCTTTCTCTCAGAGTGGAAAAGAGAAATCTAAAGCAGCATCATTGCCCTCTTTGATCTTTTCCTCTCTTACCAAGTTCTTCAATACCAAAGTGCAGAGATAAAAAAAACCCTTGACCTTCTGCAGCACTGGTCAGCAGACTCCATGCATTTATTGTCAGGGACTCTTGCACACAGATGATTAGCACAGAAGGGCTAAAACTATCTATAAACAGTTACATTTGATTGCGGTGTAAGGGGCCACCTTAGCCTGGGAAGCAAGAATCCCAGACTGGTTTGTGTTGGAAGGGACCTTAAAGCTTGTCCAGTTCCAACCCCTGCATAATGTCCCTCTGGTGCTGCTGCCCCAGAGCTGGATGAGGACTGCAGGGGGGCTCTCCCCAGAGCACAGCAGAGGGGCAGGATCCCCTTCCTGAGCTGCTGCTCACGCTCTGGGCACGCAGCCCAGGATGAATGAGGCACCTCTAAATAATCCCGGTGAGTAACACTTTAGCGGCACATCAGGATGAGTCAGCAGAGCTGGGAGATGCTTCACTCAAAGGTGACGGCATTTCTCACTCCATTCAAAACCCTGACAAACCAGTGAACGTCCTGCACAATGCCTTCATCTCCCCTCCCCAGCAGAGATGCACATGGAAGTCCCATACAGAAACACCTTCCAAGTTAACCACCAGGAACATCACTGAGAACCCTTTAGCAAAGGTCTCTGTAGCTACAATTACATTTGTAAACGTAAAATGCATTTTCCCAAGTTTAACCAACTGATTTAACACAGGAACATTGAGTGACTCATTTCACAAGCGCTTCACTTTTATTTCTCAGCAAAACTAAACCTGAGGAAGGAAAGCTGCTCCTATAGTAGGTGTTAATATCTTTAGCATCATTCTCATTCCTCCCTGCTTTGTCTCCTTGCTTTTATATTTTTCCGCACCCGGGGAACCAAGCACACACCGCGATCAGCGGTCGCTGTCAGTTTAAGCCTCAGCTTGTAGCTTCCAGCAAAACTCCAGGTTGTTTAAGGATTTCCCCCACGTCCCCGTGTCCTGAAATCACCCCCATGTCCCAGAATACCCTGCTCACTACAGCTTCAAAGCCCTGGAGATTCACAGCATGAAAGCAGACACTCCATATGCTTTTATCATGGGAAACAGTGGCGAGGGGACCCGGAGCCCCTTCGCCTATCCCCCTGCCCAAAGGCAGGGGTGAGGTATCCCTGGTGGGATGGAAGGTTGTCACATCATCTCCACAATCACAGAGAAGACAAACACAGTTCACAAACAGCTAAACCTGAGTGTTTCACACAGGAAAGCTGGGCAGTCAGCTAGGAAGGAATTCCACGTTTGATTTGATAAGGGATAGTAGTAACAGCGCATTACCCGACCCACTTCCCAGGACCAGCGTGACACAGTGACATCGGGGCTGCAGGCTGCTGCCCGCGCATGCCGCAGGGTTTCACATGTGTGCATTGGGAATTGTGGGTGCCTGGGAACTGCATTCAGGATTAGCAACGTGGGGTTTTCATGGAGCAGAGCCAGCCCCCTGCAGCAGGCACTGCTTGTCTCCAGCCCAGCTTCCACATCCCATGAAGGCCTTGGCCATGGCACAGCTCGGACACCAGCAGCTTCCCTCTCCATCTGCAGTACAACCCCGTAACCCAGCTCCCAGGAGACCTTGGCCACAAAGGCTTGTCTGCCTTGTTCACCTTGCACCAGATACTGTTGTTGAAGGTTCTGATTTATAGCTCAGTCTTTACACGTCCTTAAACCTCGTTTCCACTAAAAAAGAGATTTTGTATGGGAGGCTTCCCAAGGTAAAGACTCAGAGAGCAGGGACTCCCCCAGGGTCACGCTGCCCAGTAGAAATCCTTAGTCTGAAGTTACAACTGCAGTCACCTTTGGAGAAGACCATGATTTCTTCTGTACCATGGTACTTTGAGATCTCTGCTACTGCATCACTGCAATGCAATCTGTGCCATTACACACCAGCAAGTTCAAGTTTTACCTCACTTTGGACAGAAACATGTGCCTACCTCCCTTTTGTAAAGGCTTTTGGTCTGTTTTATAGGTCTCTATTTTGGGAATAATTATGAATTGACTGCAGAAATGGACTGCTAATTTAAGAAGATGGAAAAGGGTCTTTCAAAGCCTAGACAGCTTTAGGAAAAGGAATTTTGTCGTAAGTCCAGAGAACTATAATAACTTTGATGCAAATTCACTCACCCACATTCAAACAGCATTTCTTTGTTCAATAGGCTCTCAACTTCCCCTTCGGAATATCAAAAATCCCCACTTTTAGGTGTATGCCTGCGTGTTAGCAACAAGAAATAATTTTGGCACTAAATTTAAACTGCTTTCCATGCGGTTGGGAATAGGGAAAGGAAAAGTTGTCCTTGAGGGCACAATCACCAGGACCCGACCAGATGTTTTTGAGTGACCTCTTCAGTTAAGCTGAAGCAGAAACACCACTGAGTCATCGATCCTCCTCCTTCTGGACTCAGCACCACAGCATCAAGAAGCGAGCCATTTCAGAGAGATGGGCCCACTCCTCCAGCCCAGGGGTGAAGCCCCTGCCTGCTGTCTGACAGCACACACCGAGGGACTCTCAGCAAACGTCCTTTCAGCTGCACGTTTCCAGTACGAAGCACAGATGGAGCCGATGCAGACAAGGCAAAAGAAAGGCCCTACAAACCCGCTGCACACATGGCGGTGAGCTGCGGGGCAGGCTGTGCAGCCACCTACTCGGGGGCTGCTGCGGGGAGCTCCTGCCGCTGGCAGAGGGGAGCAGTGGGACTCCAATGCTGGAGGCAGTCAATGGGCACATCTTGCTGCTCTTTGGAGGAGGTTTAAGCCTGCTCCAGATGTCTCTGCACATTCAGACCACTGATCCCACACGACACTTCTTGCCACTGGGGTTGCTACAGAAAAAGCTTTAACCAGAATGATCCAGCCCACCCATAGGAGCTTCAAAACAGGCAAGGAAGAGCTGTCAAGTCATTTCAAAGGCTAGGATGAGTTTTGATTTGTTTTTCATCGCTAACAATACAGCTTGGAAACAGTTACCAAGGAATGAAACGTGCATTAACAGAAGGAACTGCATCCTTTTTGCAGTGAGAACTTCATCTTTTTAAAAAGCAAAGCAGAGACAATTTTGAGGACTGTGACTCTGCTGTGCTCCCCCCTTATCTTACTCAAGAACTGTACACAAGATGGAACCATCCCTTTCTTCCTTTTTCTCTTGGGAAAACCAGAGAACACAGTAGCCCTTCATTTCTAAGCTAAACAGCATCCGCGAAATAGCTGTCAGCTGAATTAGGCTTAGAATGTGGTGCTTAATGAAACTCATCTGAAAGCTAAGGGCTAACCTAAGGGCTGGTACTTAATTAGAAAAGTCTTCACCTCCTGAAGAAATCACTACTTTGCTTTTTGGCTGACAGTGATTTTGAGCAATGATGCCTCTAAAGGGCTGAGGATTTACAGTTCTTATAGAAGAGGCAAGTAAGAGGCCACGGGGGGCAGAGGGGATCCAGTCACAAAGTGCATCATGCCTACAGCTTTGCCATGAAGATTTGCAGTAAATTCCACTTTACTGTTCAAGATCCAACCCTCAAGACACCACACAACTCTCGTAACTCTGACTGCAGAAGGGAAAGCCAAAAGCACTATCCCATTCTGCAACCAGGTCACTCCAGTGCTCCAGATTATCACTCTCCCTTCAGGCCCAGGTTTCCTGTAACTGATACACAGTAAGAGGTGTGATTATCTGCAGCAACCATTTACTGCCAGCACAAAACCATCAAGAATGGAGTAAAGAAGAAAAAGAAATCATCCATTTATTGCTACTTCTTCCTTTCTTATTACTGCCATGAAAAATCACACATTGCAGCATGCTGCAGCACAGTATTTGCTGTAAGATACATATTCACCAAAAGGGTTGTCAAGCATTGGGACAGGCTTCCCAAGGCACTGGTGGAGTCACTGTCCCTGGAGAGATTTAAAAAGGATCTAGATGTGGTGCTCAGGGACACGTTTTAGTGGTGGGTTTAGTTCCCAGTTGGACTCATTGATATTAAAGGTCTTTTCCAACCTAAACAATTCTGCCATCCTGTGAAGTGGGCTTTCCTCAGCACTGTGTCACCAGGAAGGCTTCGCAGCTGGATCTACACTGAAATATGTGACACTGTAGGTGCAAAGGACCGCATCAAAGGCAAAAGTAAGAGGTCAGAGGTTCGAAGGCAAAGACAAAGCCCTAGAAAAGTGGGGTACCAGCATCTCTGCAGCCAGCCTAGAATCACAGAATGGTTTGGGTCGGAAAGGACCATAAGATCATCCAGTTCCAATGCCCTGCCATGGGCAGGGACACCTTCCACTAGAGAGCTCTGCAGAGGTAGGAAAATGCATTCTGATGTGGTTGGTGACAAGCTTCCCATTACACCCATACCATGCCTTCATTCTCACAGCAGCAACAGTGATCTCTTCCTTACTGTAGCATAACATGAAGCAGAACATGTCTGAATATATCTTTGCAGACTCCAGACTGAGAGACTATTAGAGCCTGCTGCTCTCCATTGATTTCGTCATGCTGGCCAATTCTGTGCAGTCCAGTCTGCAGCTCAGAAATCAGCTTTCCAGAAGAGTTCCAAGGTTTTCCCTTGGAACAGTTAAAGAAGGGTTTTTTGAAAAGGTTTAGGTTATTGCAAGGTACCAACACTGCAGACCATGAAGTGGCTGCCAACAAGATCTCAGGAATGAAGACGGACTCCTTGGCACCAAGAGCTGTAAGATATGCTGTAGCCTACCATAGAGCTATCACAGCTCTTCCAGCATTCCTCACTTCCTCTGTATTTGCATATCTTGCATATATTCACATATCCTTATTTCCCTCTTTTACAGCAGGAGAAACCCCTCAAACCTATTTTTGGGTTCATATCAATGGCTGGATGTGGTTCTGGGCAACCTGCTCTAGTGGAAGGTGTCCCTGCCCGTGGCAGGGAGCTGGAACTGGGTGAGCTTTAAGGTCCCTTCCAACCCAAACCAGTCTGGGATTCTACGATTATCTAACAGAACGCAGGCAATAGAACTCTTGATAGGTATTTGGTGGTGGAAAGACACAGATCCATGTCACCTACAGGAAAGGACTGGGCTCAAGAGCACACTGAAGCAGCTCATGTTCAGTTTCTCAACAACCAACACATCTCAGGCTGCTCTGAATCACTTCTCCACCCAACCTGTAGCTGGGCCCAGGATTGCCCTGACCCAGGTGGAGGACCTTGCACTTGGCCTTGTTGAACTCCATGAGGCTGGCACCAGCCACCTCTCCAGCCTGTCCTGGTCCCTCTGGATCCCATCCCTTCCCTCCAGTGTGTCAACAGCACCACACAGCCTGGTGGTGTCAGCAAACCCACCGAGGGTGCTCAATCCCACTGCCCATGTCACCAACAAAGATGTTGAACAGGATCAGTCCCAACACTGACCTGTGAGGGACACCACTCTTTACTGGTCTCCAACTGGACATGGAGCTGTTGGCCACAACTCTTCGCATGCGGCCATCCAGCCAATTCCTTACACACTGCATGGTCTGCCCATCAAATTGATGTCTCTCCAGTTTAGAGACAAGGATGTTGTGTGGGACAGTGTCAAACACTTTGCACAAGTCCAGGTAGATGACATCAACTGCTCTGCCCCTACGCATCAGGTAATACATCAAGGTACTGAGCACACAAGTTCTCTACTAGTGCCTAAATCTGCCCATAAACAATCCATGCACCCACCTCACTTCATCAGAGTCTTCTCCCCCATCCACCAGACGCTCAACAGCTCCTCACCAAAACAGGACCTCAAAATTTGTAGCATCTATTCCTTCTCCACACAACTTCATACCTGAGGCACGCGTCTCCAGGCCCACGGAGTCCCACCTTCAGCCAAACGCACGAGGCACGGAGCCCTCACAAGCACTGCAGACAGAGCACACTGCAGGAACCTTTCCTGAGCCACCAATAACCCCTCCCCGGCCCAGCTGCAGCTTATTTAGGGCTCTTCTCCTAAGGAGTACCAGCATGATCCCTGCTGTAATTAGCATCCACCCCACACTGACCTTAACACCTTCTGCAATGGAAAGCTGTTGCTGAATGCACTTTTTCACAACCAGAAATAGCATCTTTCCCTTTCTGTGCTTTCCCAAGTGCTTCAGGACTATTTAAATTCTTAGCGCAAACAGGGAGGTGGGTGCTGGAAGCTGCTCTCCCTTATTTTGTGCTAATTTGAGAGGAGACACTTGCCAGTGTGGTCTGCTCCCAACTACTTCAGTAAAGAGGAGAATGCTGAACCAAACACATGTGCTTGAACAAAGCCTTGTCCTTCTTAAGTTTAAACTCAGGAGTCCTTGACATCAGCCTTCACACGTGTGCAGCATCTATCATTTACTATTAAATACCATGAATACAGGTGGTGAATGTTAATCTTACTGCTTTTTTTCCTCTTCTGTCAAAATTATGCCCTTTGACCCCACAGTCCTCAGAAACAGAGGGAAAAAAAAAGATACAAATTGACTTGAACTCTCAATTCCCAAAGGTTAAACCAATCTGGCACCTTGTGCCACCTGGGAGACCTCTGGAACCCGGGGGGCAGTTTGAGCTTGCAGCAGGTGACTCCTGTTAGGAGTCGTTTAGGATACCTGGCTAGGGGCAATGGCAGCTCAGAACACACTGCAGGTGGAGCTGCTCTCCCAGTCATGCTCCGGGAAGCCTGATCCAATTCACTAAAACTACAGGGCCTGCTGGAACAAATGAAAAGCCCAGCCCCTCAGGCAGGCTGCAGCACTCGGCACAACTCCAGTCCTCAACACAAACCAACATTCCCAGAGGTTTCCAAAGCGAGTTTGTCCAGGGTCACTACAACAAAAACCAAAGGGCTGAAAGGTTAACCCATGTAAATATTATGAGGCCGCTTCTTCCTCCGCTGACAAGAGGAAGAAACATCTTCAGGCAATGGTTATAAATGTGACATTGACCCAGCAATGATCTATTAAATCCAAAGACTACTGCAGTTGCTGGAGAACACTTGGACTGCACCTACACAGCAAGTCTTGATGGGATAAACTAAGGTCCCATGGGGAAGGTCAGGCTCTTGAAAAGATGATTTATTCTAAAGGACCTTAGTGAATTTTTCCACTTCATTGATCAAATGTATTAGAACAAAAATCCAGTTACTATTTCCGATTGATTTATTGGCAGGTCTTGGCACCCTCATTCCAGTAAAAATACTAGTTTTGTGTCTTCCAGACCAGGGGGATTCAGAGCTTGGAAAAGTGACCTGCTGCCACAGAGGAAGCATGAGATCGGCTATGAGAAGAGCAATGTGGTTCTGCCGGCAGAACTTGCTGCAATGCTGTCATCGGAAGCATTTTTCAGCACTGCAGAGCATATGAAGACATGAACTCATGTCACTGCACACTGCATTAAACTGGAAGCTAAGTCATTTGCAGCAGATAGCACATTTCCAACTTGTTTTGCAGTGTTACCAAGCCCAGCTTGCAGGAGGGACTACAGCGAGTCCCAAACGTGCTTAGCTTCCCTAAGAAATGTCAGTTGAACAAACCCACGATGCTCTAAAGGCCATATTCCTGTTCTGCAGCACCACGGGCCATGGCTAGAATAGGGGTAAGATTCCTTTCACAAAGCTGAAGTCACACCTCTGCCCTCACTGTACTTTAGGGCAAAGGAGGGCTCACAGGAGGCACTGCAGGTGTTTCTTTGGCTCCAGTTCCTCCCTCAACCGGCAACAATGGAAGGAGAGAATGAGAGCCAGGAACCAAGCCGCTCACTCCCCCCATGCAAGACCCAGGCAAGTCAGAAGGGTAAAAGTGAGAACTCGTAGATTGAGGTAAAGGCAGTTTAAGAGGTACAGCAACAGCGGCTCACACAAGCAAAGCAAGTCAAGGAATCCATTCCCCACTTCCCACCAGCATTCCCAGGTTCAGCCATTCCCAGGCCAGCAGGGCTCCCGCACACAAGTTACTTGGGAAGACAAATGCTGTAACTCAACAAGAAACTGAACATGAGCTGCTTCAGGGTGCGCTCGCAGCCCAGAAACCAGCCCTGTGGTGGGCTGCATCAAAAGCAGCATGACCAGCAGCTCAAAGGACATGATCCTGCCCCCAGCTTCATACACTGAGCAGGATCCTATCTGGTCTGGAATATCCCTGAGGTCATTTGGGATCAGGTGTCCCCTCCAGCTCCTCCTGCACCCCCAGCCTCCCTGCTGGGGACACGAGGACTGGTGGCAGTTTAATGTCACCAATACCTTCAGCTGCCAGAAATGGTAAATCAATGTGATAAACACCATGCACGCTCTGGTCAAACCCACCCTCACTGCAATGGAACAAGGGAAATGTTATAAATGCATTTCTGATCAGGCACACAGTATGACCCAGTTGCCACGTTACTGCAGTCCAGTGTACACTGGTAATTCATGTATTGACAGGATTTTGTTCATAGCACACTGCTTTACAACAATCTCTGTCAAAACAGAGAATCCTTCTCACTAAAAATCAGTTTCCTCAAGGATTTGATCCCTGGCCTATTGTTTTGCATTTGAAAATCTCCATTTGCTTTGCATTAGAGAAGTGGGGCCCAATAAACCCGGGCAAACACTTTTCAAAAGGCCAAATCCATCATTGTCAAGGGCAGAAAATCCCTCTCTGGAAGCCATGAATCAAACGCGTTCAAGCATGGAGGAGATAGACTGCTCCTGCTATTATCTTGCAGAAATAAACAAGTTCGGAGCTGTGCTGAGGACGTTGCTCAGTAATTCCCTATGAGAGTCAGACTTGATAAGTGAATAAACTACTTGTACCTTATATTTGGCTATTTTATCTAATTCTAAAGGGAATTAGTGTAATAAGGAAGCAGCCCCACTACAGAGCCTGGAGCAGCGCTGCCACTTCAACGGCCTGGGGAAAACCCGAACAGTAAAAAACCCAACATTAAATCCACTTCTGACAAGGCAGCAGGGGAGATCTTATTGCGGCCTTTCTGTGCTTAAAAGGGGCCTATAAGAAAGATGGGGAGAGACTTTTCAGCAGGGGCTGTTGCAGCAGGACGAGGGGTGATGGGTTTAAACTAAAAGAGGGAGACTGAGGCTGGACGTGAGGAAGAGACTTTGTAGAGTGAGGATGGTAAAATCCTGGCACAGGTTGCCCAGAGAGGTGGTGGATGCCCCATCCCTGGAGACATTGCAGGCCAGGCTGGATGTGGTTCTGAGCAACCTGGTCTAGTTGAACATGTCCCTGCTCATTGTGGGGGGCTGGATTAGATGAGCTTTGAAGCTCCATTCCAACCTAAACCATTCTGTGATCCTGTGGTATTTGACCCTTGTTCATCCTCTGAAGTCTACCAGGTTCCATGGATTTATACAAAACAGTGACATCATCTGATCTACTCAAAGCAAATAAAGAATAAGTGTTTCCCCAAAACCCCTCTTACATCCAGGACTGAGCAGGGCTGCACTCTCAGTTACAATGCCACAGCTCCTGACAAAACCCCCATCCACTTGCAGTCAGATGGTGTGAAAGAAACTGGAAGAAACAAGGGAAAACAAACACACACAGAAGCAAGCAAACAAAACACTGCACCCACAGCTGAACCATCCGGGATCACCAGCGAAGTGGGGCATTTTTCTGTAAGCCAGGCTTTTCCCTGGAGAGAAAAACTCCTTCCCAGCACCATGCTCCTGCCAAGAGCATGGGGTGATGCTCTGAGAGATAACCACCCCCTGAGCCATCCTTGCACCCCTTTTTGTACCTCCAGCAAGGGCCTGTAGGGACAGGCCAAGGGGAATGGCTTGAACCTGCCAGAGGGGAGACTGAGATGAGCTCTTAGGCAGAAGCTCTTCCCTGTGAGGGTGCTGAGGCGCTGGCACAGGGTGCCCAGAATAGCTGCGGCTGCCCCATCCCTGGCAGTGCTCAAGGCAGAGCAAGAGTCTTGAGACAGCAGGACTCTGAGCACTAACTCACAGCCACGTGAGGAGCAGGGTCAGTAGCACTGGGTCCTCAATGGATCCTGCTCCCTGTTGGGCAAACAGGCTGAATTTCAGGAAGCGTTCCTGGCTCTCATGGAGACTATCAGAACATTTTCTTTCCAAGCACAATGCACAGCGTGGGAGCAGGCAGCAATGCTCCCTTTCCTGAAGCTGTACACAGTCAAAGAGAGGTTTTGCAGACACGGCTGTTGTTGCTCTTCCCCATTCAAACTACCTCATATATAGCAGACAACACAAGTTCTTGTTTTCCTGTGAAATACCGCACCACGCTCTGTGTGGCAGCAGTTCTCTCCTGTCTCCAGGCCTGCCTAAACTGTGACAGCTTCAGTGCCGGCATAAACACACACTGAAAATGTTCCCATCACTCCCGTGCAGAACACCAGATTGCCCCGAGGAACCCAATTACACCTGAAGCCAAATTCCCAGCAACAGGATGCTCACTGAAACATCAAAACCCAGTTTTGATAAGGAAACAAAACTCAGCAGTGGACTGGTTACGTGTCTGCTTTTTCTGGTTCATCATCAGCACTTCTAGCACAGAGCAAGCGTGCCGCAGCACCTCCTCAGAAAGGCTTCTTTCTGCTATGATTTCAACAAGTTCAGTGACTACTGAAGCCCCTCTGTCAGCTCAGGGTGAATGAATTGTGCTGTTCTTTTCACGGCTGGCTCAGTATTCAGAGTTCTCAATAGGCTCAATCACAGATCTCAACACGCTCATTCTTATCCAGAGATTCAATGAATTTCTACTCTCAGGTGTAAACTACTCGACATCATGTGAAACTAGATAAAGCAAGATCGGAATTAAACCATGAACATCTGCAATATAGGCAAGAAAGCAAAAATAAAGAAAATATGTTTATTGCCTAGAAAACAGGAAAAGTTGATAAGGAAAAATGGAAATAATTCTTCCCTTGAAAAACAGAAAGCACAAAGCAGGAGATGTCAGCGCAGCATCCAGACAGCTGCGCCATTGTGGAACACAGATTTTCCTGATGATCACAAAAGCTTGACAATAATTCTCTATCTTAGACAGGAATAACAATTCTTTTGTTCTGGTTGCTCTTTGGCTGCTGCCTTTCAAGTAGGGAACAATCATTTTCAGTTTTCAGAGGGAGCCAAAAGGCATTACCTGCATTTCATCTCAACCAAAAGCCGTCCCGTTTGTAGTACGCTCTATATTTGAATCTTATTTGCCTATGTGAAGATACTTCATATGCATTTAGCTTTACACATTGTGTATTACTAAAAACCAAACAAAGCAGAACCATGCTCTGTTTCCTTTACTGTAAATGCAATGTTGCACTTTGATTTCAGAGATAACAGCACTGGGTAGTGAATGCAGACAGGAGGGATTAGGATCAAACTACAAACCGTGCCTCACTGAGGTGCAGGTAAACTTCTAAAGCCACCAACTGCTCTGCCAAACCTACAGAGAGGCTCGAGGAAGAGTTTCAGTAGTGAACAAAACAAACACCACACCCCAAACCAGGCACAAACCAGTACCCCCCATCAGCAGGCTCCCACCATAGGGATGTGCCCTTCTCCCCTATGCTTTACTCAGTAGGTGCCCTCGGGTGTGCTACTCCTTGTGCCCACTGCAGCCTGCCAGTTCCAGCAAATCCTCACCTTACCTGCATTCGCTGATAGAAATGTGTACATGGTATCACTGATCTGCTTCTCAGATCATCACAGTTTGTAAAATGGCATCATTTGATGTGCTGACGACTGCAACCAAGTATTTTACTTGACTTTCTTGCCCATAAGATAAAAGAGGATCTATTTCTGTTTCTTTCCTTGCTGTCAGACATAATTTTATGCTTTTGTAAATACAGTGTGTACAAACACTTTTGGATGATTACCCTCAAGCATTGTCTTGGGATGTAGATAACTAGAAGAAAATAAGGTTGGAGCATTGCTCACTATAACACTTGTTTGACTACGAATATGCTTTTTCCTCGTAACTACATGAATTCTTGCCAATCAAGAGCAATCACCCACTCAAACCCAAAAGCACCAACACTGGCTTTGGAGCTGAATTCAAACATTGCTTTCTCTCCATATTTTGTTGACAACTTTCAGCTGAAGATAAGCAAGTGGCAAACGTGGCAAAAGAATCCACGTATGTGCTATTCATCAAGCACATTTAGTTCAGGGCTGTACCTAGAGCTCAGCAGATCAAAGCAAAGCCATCCTGGCACTGGTCTCCACTCTTGCACAGAAGTTTTGACACCACCACCAGCACCACAGTAACTGCAGTTCTGAGGAAAGCCATGCTAGGCAGGTGGCTAATCAGCAAACTAGGGAATGATTTGGCAATTCCTACCTCGTTCTTGGTGGATAATCATGCATGCCACAAGCTGCCAGCATGGCTGAGCATCCAGTTGGCAGGCAAGGCCAATTAAGGAGTGAGTAGATGAAGACATGAGAGAAATCTTCAATTAAACTCCAAGTGCCTGGCACATTTGATGGGAGATAGCAGGGACACAAGGCAAGAGACCCAAGTCCTCAGGGGATTTCACCCACACAGTAACCGTGTGCTCATTTTGGTACAGCAGCTTGAAATATTGGGAAGAAAAAGAGTGGTGAGAGTAAGTGCCTCTTGCCAAAGCAGCAGGGGAGCCAGGAGCATCTCTCTGTACATCACTCACCTACTGCTCAAGCTCAGAACCTCAGTTCTGCCTGGCTGCCTTGAAGCACTGAGTCCAACTGACACCAACGCTGCCTCTGCCTTGCCTTCCTTTCAACTAGGCACTAAAATACACCAGAAGAATAAAAACACATCTAGAATTCAGCTTTGATCACCTCTGCTGGGCACTCAGAAAATCACCTCGGAAGTAATGAAATGCAGCACTGGCTGCCCTCAGCAAAGAATCACCTTGTTCTGATCAAACACCCAACAACCAACAGGTTCTGACTTTCTGCAGGGCGCACATTACATAGACCAACCCTTACTCTGATTGCTTCAAGCGCTGTACTTTTCCTCTTAGCATAATTCATAGCACAACACAAGTATTTTAGCACATAAATTAAGCTACCTCCAAACAGATCGAGATTAAATATGCTAAAAAGCTTTTTGCAGGTACAGGTTGGCTAGTCATTCATTGCATTTACAACATTGAGCTACAAAGCAAGCTTAAAGTGAAAAATATAGCATGGCAAATAGAAGTAAAGGTACATTTTGGATATACTTAAGCAGCAGCTGAAATGCATGCTCAAAATAAACTGATATCCAAAGCTTACAGCTTTCTGGTGAGTATTTCTTGCTTTGTATTACATTACTGCCTTGCAAAACGACATTTGGAGAGGTATTTGGTTGGAGGACAAATTGCTTTTTGAGTAGAAGCTTCACCTTATTTCAAGGGATTCTTTTGTGGTTTATATTAGTTGGGGTTGGAACTGGATGAGCTTTAAGGGCCCTTCCAACCCAAAATATTCACAATTCTGTGAAACATGAAGTTCAAACATGCAGCACTGAGCCATCATCTGAGAAACGTAGACACTCCTGAAGGAAACAGGTCAGAGGATGACCAAGACGATCTTCCTGTAATAGCATTTTCCACGACAGCATCACCTATTTGAGAGCAGAGCAGATGTCTACCTGTTCGCTTCCTGCCAAGCACAGGGCTCCCAAATCCTTCTCAAAGACTTGGGAAAGCAGGAGTTACCCCCACCAGTAGGTTCTTCCTCTCTTGCTCTCAGTTAATGCACAGACCAGAGAATGGGGAAAAAAATGGAAGAACCAAGACATCATTCTTACTTTTTTAATGGAAAAACTTAACCTTTTGTGTCTCAGGTGCACACTTCAATTGTAATTCATCCAAACGCAGAAGTTGGCACCTAGGACCTGCAAGCTTTCATTATCTTTCACTACATTTCCAGGCCCAAATTCTCCAGTCTAAAGAAAAACTGACATTTAGGTTATTATAGATTTTTATAATACCCTCCTACTGGGAGCCCTACCATGCACAGAGAACAGCAGGAGCCCCATAAGCTAACCCATTAGGTCAACATTTCCCAGAGAAAACAAGTTTTAAGCAAATGTACAAGCAGCTTGGGCAAGCAGCAGATTTTTCAGTTCCTGATGGCAGTGTAAGTGCCATCAGAAGACAAATTGCAGTACCTTTCCTTCCCCATTTCCAAGAAGAGACCTCAGTTAACTGCTTCTCAGAATCCTATTTTCCCAACAGAAATACTGCCCTGTTACTTAGGTTTCTGCTCAGCAGCTGCATGGGCTCAGGATGTCAGCAGTGCCACCAAAACTCAAAGCTGCCAGAGGGAAAACCTTGGCACAACAGTTATTACTGCCTGACCTTGGCCAGCGACACGACAACAGTCACAGTGCAGGATGAGAACACTTCTCACCGAGGCAGCCAAGTCGCTATTGATGCTATTTCACTTCAAGGGTATGCTCTGAAGAACTGAAGCCTTTCAAGACTTCTGCTACAGTTGAATACAGCCTGAGACAGGACAAGGGGCACCAGGTACCAAACAGCCTGCTTGTGAAAGGGAAACGCTGTTCCCTGAAGCCACAGCACTAGAGGGGTCACAGAAGGAAAGCAGCCACACACAGCTTTGCCTTATGCTTGGCTGAGACTTACAGGCAGGTCCATGGCCAGATTTTTTAAGTGAATTGAGCAGATCTCTACAAACCCCCAGAGCTCAACCTCGTCACTGCCATCAGCTGTTCTGACCAAACTTGGGCTGTTCCGCAGGGGATTCATCTGTCCCACAGCCAAAACAAATTGTTTTCCCAGAGAAATAGAGATAAGCAAAGGAAGTCTCAATAAAACTGCCTTCCTAAGCCCAGCACTGGTCAGGGTAATCAGCCAAGTGCACACTTCTTGAGTTTTCCACCACGGCCACATCCAGCTCCTCTCAGTCCAGAGGCACAAAAGTCCTCGGATCTAGGGAGGAATACTAAAATTCCCAGCACGGTTCACTTCTGTTCTCCTGGAGTCCAGACTCGCTATTATCAATGCAGTCCCAGCACAGCACTTGAGGTTCTTACCTGCCCACAGACAGATCACAGAAGCAATCAGTGAGGCTTGGCACAGGTTCCTCCTCTGGGAAATGTCCATGCCTCTGATGGAACTAAGCCCTAACCCTTCAGAGGTGCAGCGTGTCCCTCAGAACACACACTGACATCATGCTGGGTGCCTTGCTACAAAGCCCCTGAGACACAAAGAGAATCAGCCTCTGCCTTAGGTCCCTGGGTCATCAGTTTTGGCCCCTACAAACACACAAAACCCTGTCCGGGACCAACAATGACACAGCCCAGCAGGTCTGAAGGGCAGCAGAGAGGCACACACAGGGAATCACTCATGCCACAAGGTGTACTCCATAGCAGGTCACTTCCATAAAGCATGCAAAGGTTGCGTCCCAGCTTCTCATACAAAATGCAGAGTTCATTTTAGGGCGACACATTAACTTAAAAGGCTTTTAACTTAAAAGGTACATTAGCGTGACTGAAAGCAATATGCATTTAAAGTCTATGGTAATGTTATTTTAAAGCAAATGCTCTTCCAGGGATGACTTCAAAAGACTAAATTGCAAAAATATCACAGGAAGTGATTAATACACTAATAGTCATTCCAAATGCAATGGGATTCTTTCCACACAAGGGAACTGGTTTGATTTCCCTTTCTAGATGCAGAAGTAATATATTGTTATAAACATAGATAAGCCTAATTTTAGAACATATGGACTCTGCCATGTGGTTGTTTACTTGGATGGGTGCTTTAATTTGTCTTGGCACTTTCTAGTGTTTAGGGTGTCTTTCAGGATAAGGAAGAGATGCATGGACACATTGTGGGCTAAGACAGCATATAATTAGAAAGAAAAAGCTTTACAAGATCCTTCTTTATTATATCCTCAACACTGAACACACTATCTAGCTCTGTATCCTATAATAGAACACTCAACATACACGAAAAGACAAACCAGGAATTAAAATAGCACCATGAACAGCCCTCCATATGTATTTCCAGTGAGAAGCACCGTGCAAAGGCAAGCCAGCTCCAAAGAAACCAAATGAGTGCATATTTTTTATGTATAAATTTTGACTTATCTGTTTAGAAGACATTAAACAGATCCCTGAGGAGCCTCCACCAGCATCTTGCTCACAAAAAACTAACTAAATAAATGCTAACTATAGCCTTTATAAAACTGTTTCTTCACCAAACAGAGCCTTATACGCTATTTTACTCAAAGATTCCCTCAGCCAGTAAGTTAAGATAGGCATAATTCAGCCAAACCAGTCTAGATGAAAGCCTGCAAGATGGAGGTCCTCTTTCTATATCCTGGGACCATGACAGCTGTGGAGGAGGAAAGAGAGGGCAAATACCTGCAAGGAAACAGTTAGGTTTGACATTAGCAGATGCTCCGCGGCTCTCTAAGTAAACCGACATGTTACTGCCTTGCCATGCCCCTGCTCGCCAAGGGCATCCATAGACTGGTGTTAAAGGCAAGTTTTTAACCTGTTACCCAGTCAGGCAGCTAAAGAAGGTGAAGCAGCACTCAAGCACCATCGTAACTCATGGAACCACAGAAGGAGCTGCTGGAGGCTCTGGCTCATCACTGCCTGAGGGACCACTTGAGAAGCACCCACCTCCAAGTTCATTGTACGAGAGCTTTCCACCTCCTCAGATCAGTGCTGATGATGCCGGGCACTTCTCTGCTGCACCACCACCAGCCTTGGCCTTTGACTCAAGTGCAAAACATGGAAGTTTAACCTAAAAGGGCTTTGCCTTCAACCAGTGCCGACTGGGAGACTTGCAGTAGATGAGAGGACCCCAAGGGCAGTGGAATTCGTACACAACTATGAAATGTGAGCAGCAGAAGTGGCATCTTCTGCACGGGGAGGAGTCGCATGGAACTGTAACTCAACTGCCTTCCCAAGGAGGAAGGTAATCAAAGTGTGCTTGCATATCAAAGGATAACTGTGCCGCAGATAAACAAGGTTTCATTTGCATTTTTCCAAATTCCCAGAATTAATCAAAGCACAATATAAGGTTTCCCTAACTTAATCAGCACGAACAAAAGAGAAGTGGGAGCCCCTGTGTACGGCTTTGAAGACTCATTACTGCTCAGCAGCATCCTGATGGTGTACAAGTGCAATAAGAGAGGGGTACCAGAGCAGAATGCATTTGGAAAGACAGCCACAGAGGCAGAGGACTAAGGCAGTGCCAGAAGACACTGCAGAGAAACACAGTGTGAGGTAACAGCTTAATACCAGGCATATTCTCTTAGAACTGCAGCTTTTATTTGATGCTGCTTTTTTTCCCCCCTCTAAATTTATTCCAGTTTGTAACCACTTCACCAGAACAACATCAACCACTCCATTTTCAAACTGCCAGCAAGAGGGACTCCTGCATACCGATACTGCTCCAAAATGAATCCCTTCTCTATGGTGATGTAAAGATATCCTGTAGCTGTCTGACACTTGAGACAAGTTGACCACTTAAAGTGCATCTCCCATTAAGCTGAGAGGGTCAGCGTGGAGAAATGGCATCACCCCATGACAGGTCTAAGGCTTCCACTACAAGCTCTCTCGTAACAGTAGATGGTGTATAAACAGCCTGGGCAACAGTGGAACAGCAGCAGTGAAAGCTGCATCATCAAAACCAGGACAAAAAGTTTAAACAAGAAAAACATTTCCCTGCAAAAAGCTTTCAAAAATCCATCACAGCAACTGTGAAATGAAAAACAGCATCGCCAGTTCCAAAGCCTTCCTCCAGATTACCTCTTGCATAGAGTGCACAGGAAGTAGCAGCATGATAAGAAAACCCTGACTTCAAAGTACACAAAAGTCAAGCTATTGGCCATTTTCAGGACAGAAGAATCTGCCCTGTCATCTATATAGGATAAAGGACTTTGGGTTGGGGTTCTGTGACGTGGTTAATTTAACCCTTGGCAAACCATTGAGCATGGTGATGGGTTCATCCTCCAATTCTTCAAAATATCCTGCGTCCCTTTCACCACTGCCATCAAGGAAGCAGCAGAAATATTCCTTGGATTAAACAAATAACTAAAATAATATACTATATAACTATAATATACTATATAACTATAAAATAATAGAGCTTTACCAGAGGAGAGTCCTCACATCCTTCCATTTGTGGTCAACGCTGGCATTGCAATCAGTGCAAATCAGTATTTGTGTCACTTCACAGAAACAGTCAGTACCATCCAAAACATTCACTTTAAAGAGATTGCACCTTCTAAATCAAATCCTCCCTTTTGCACTGTGTTAGTGACCAGGAATTTCCAGACTGGACAAAAGCTGCTTTCCTTCTGAGCATGGAGAGATCACATCACAAGTCAGCATAACTAATCCTCTGCTGATTAAAGAATACTGATTTGTATTCAATTTCTCATCCCCCCATCAGATTTAGGAATTCACAAACTAAGCCCTCTCAGGAGTCAGGAGAGAGAGAAATGTGGTCTCATTTGAGGACTGTTTCCATGCGGAATTAGGCAGGTCCAGGTGGGCATGTTAATGGGGAGGGAAGGAACAAGCACTGATAAAATCAGCAGCACATAAAGCACATGACCTTGGTCAGCCTGAGGATGTCTGCGATGGGAATGGTAAAACCCACCTCAACAGAAGTGCAGGATGCTCTTTTCCTTAAAGGGTTTCTCTAATGTCTACAGACAGCTCTCATCTGTATCAGGTTTATGTGGCAAGGTTTTGGTCACAGGGGGTGCAGGGTGGCCTCTGCAAGTAGGGACCAGGGGCTGCCCCCATGTTGGACATGGAGAGGAGGTTTCCTCGCAGGACCTGTGGAGGACCCATGCTGGAGCATCTGTTCCTGAAGGACTGCACCCCATGGAAGGACCCATGTTGGAGAGGTTTGTGAAGGACTGGATCTCCTGGAAGCAACCCTGGAGCAGGGGAACAGCACGAGGAAGAAGCAGCAGAAGAGAGGAAGCGTTCAGAATTGACTGCAACCCTCTTTGCCATCCTGCTGTGGCACTCAGGTTGGGAGGAGGTAGAGGGGTCAGGAATGACGGGGTGAAGTTGAGCCTGGGAGCACGTGGGGAAGGTGGGTTTAGTTTTGTCTTTGTTTCTCACTACCTTCCTTTATTTTTAATTGGCAATAAATGAATCTCCCCCAAGTCAAGCGTGCTCTGCCTGTGCCGGTGACTGCTGAGTGATCTCCCCTGTCCTCACCTTGACCCACAAGCTGCTTCCTCTCATTTCCTCCCTCCTACCCTGCTGAGGAAGGTGGAGGACAGTGGTTGGGTCTGGCCACCAGCCAAGCTTAACCCAACACAGCACCATAACTCAAGTCTTCTGGTACGGTTACAGCAGGGTGGCAGTCCTGGTGACGGAGCACAGGGATGAGCCAGTCTCAAGTGAAAGAACTCCATTATTCTCCAATTTATGACACAATTACCACTGCCTGCATCTTGCAGCTCTGCCACATTCCTGAAGGCAAGGACTCCTTCACAATGGAAAACCAGTAAGAAACAAGATTTCCGTAAAGGCTCCACCACATCCTCAGTTCCATACTCACACAATTATTCTACCTGGGAATCCTGCACTCCTTAGTGTGCATGGCTGCAAGCTAAGGTACAGGATAAAAGGATAATGTTAAATATGTAAAATGCTCTAGAGGAGTAGGACTGAGAATAATCCATACATGAGACAGCTGTGAAGCAAATATGGTTTAAAGCAGGTTGTCATGGGCTTAGAATGCTATTACAAACTGAAGGGACTTTCGCCCAATGCCCAAATACTTACATCCCTGCACTTTGGTTTTATGAACTTAAACAATGACAAATACAAACTCCAATTTAACTGGGCTCCAGCACAAAAGCCTCCTGAGCAGCCTTAGTGCTGCACTGTAATGGCTCCACAGGGGCACTACAGGTATCTATTACAGCCCAAGAAATGAGTCCCAGCTATCATTCACGCTGCAGCAGTGCCAAGGAACTTTACTGAGGACACCTTTGTGCTCCATTCAACTCAGGAGTGCACTTTTGAACTGAAACTCAACACCAGCAGGTTGAGGGAGGCGATTCTGCTCCTTCCTCTGCTCTGGCAAGACCCCCTTCAGTCCTGCATCCAGCTCTGGAGTCCTCAGGACAGGAAAGACATGAACCTGTTGGAGAGGGTCCAGAGAAGGATCACAAAAATCGTCAGGGGCTGGAGCACCTCCCCTGTAAGTAAAGGCTGAGAGAGTTGGTGGTGTTCAGCTGGAGAAGAGAAGACTGGGGACACCTTATTGTGGCCTTTCAGTGCTTAAAAGTGGCCTATAAGAAAGATAGGAAGAGGCTTTTCAGCAGGGTCTGTTGCAGCAGGATGAGGGGTGATGGGTTTAAAAGAGGGAGATTGAGGCTGGACAAGGGGAAGAAACTTTGTAGAGTGAGGGTGGAAAAATCCTGGCACAAGTTGTCCAGAGAGGTGGTGGGTGCCATATTCAGTTGTATCCTGAAGGCACTGACTGGCTTTTCAGCAATAGTGGCTCCAGTCTATTTAGCCAGATTTGCTAATAAATACACAGCCAAGACAAAACCCTACGAAATAATTCAGCCTCCTCCTTTATCAAGTTTATCCTGGCTGACTGCAACAAATCCCAACTGCTTCACTAAGCCATTTGAATTGAAAGCACAATCCCAGCCTGCTGGATTGGCATAAAAAAATATAACCATGTGTCTGCGTAAGAGAAATATTACTTTTCAGGAGAGCTGAGCAGCTCCGTGGTAGATATTCAGCATTCTGTCCAGTGCATTAATAGTCATTTATCAGCCTTAAAAGGACACCCCAAAAATAGAAGATGGGTCAGAAAGCCACAAACACATCAATGTAAAAAGAGAGAAACTGGCAACTCAACCTCCCTGTTGAGAGAAGATGTTAGAACAGAAAGAAAACATAAAAGCCCATTACGTAATGTGGAATGGGAGAGCTAAGGGCACCAAATCAAAGTTATGAGTTCAAGCATATGTAACCTGCACAGGAAATGAAAGCAAACCAGGAAAGTATCAATAGCAAATATGGTTAGAGAAAACTAAACTGGTCCAGTTAAGGGAAATAAAGCTTTTTAAAACTGAGTGAGAACAAAAGGAATCTCAAGGCAGACACAGCTTATTGCTAAATGCAGCTGATAAATCCTAACCAGGGATATAGACTGAGGAAAAGTACAACAGATACTTGTGAACAGCTTGATTAGGTTTTTAAACAGAGACAGGCATCCTATCACATACAACACAAAGATTACAACCAGGAACAGAGGAAGAACCCACTTACACTGTTCATTTCCAACCAGCACATCCAGAAGATTTGTCTCTATGAATCTGTAAAGCACCACTTGGATGAACAGAGAAGCCTTCTAAATCCTGTGTCCCATAGATCCTATAAACTGAGGAATTTCACAAGTCTTGAAGGACTCCCCGGGTAGTTTCAAGATGCACAACTGACACAATGGAATCCCAGGGAGCTATAGCCTGGATAACATGATGTGACTCCCACAGAACAGATACTGTGAGTCTCACACCAAAAGCTGATTAGAAGCTAAAGCTCAATTAATGAGAGTCAATACAGTTTCATAGTCTTTCTGTGCCTTTCTAAGTCTTCTTGAACAGACCTCTTAGAGCTGACAAGATTAATCAGCTGGTAGAGCAAGGTACCTATTTTGAAATACTCTATTTGAATTCCTCCAAGGTGTTCACATTTAATTCCACAGGATGCAAGGTTTTTTTGGTTTGAGCTATTTGTTTTCCAAAAAAAAAAATACCAAGTAGAACTAAAAAGATACACAAAATAGGTTAAAACTCTACTTAGTATCAGGTCTTTAATTGAGTTGTTAATGGGAAAACATCCGTTAACATGAACATCACTGGTGGCTGTCCCAGAGAGCAGTGTTCAACCAAGAGCTGTTCAACATTGTTGCAAGGGGCATGAAATCTTTGCTGATAAAATTTGCAGTTAGCCCAGAGTTCAGCAGGGTAATAACAGGTCACTGATGCAGGAGCATCTGCATTGCCTCCTGAATAGCCACAACCCAACCAGGTCTGGATTCACACAGCCGAGCACCAGGTAATGGTGATAGGGTTAACCAGCTCAGGGCGATCTCAGCATCTGTCTGCAGCACCCTTCATGGAATGAAAAATAACCATCAAAAGCTGTTTCATATCAGTGATTACATATCCAGCAGTAGTAAAATGTTGCTAGAAAACCACATTCATTCCAAAAATGAGGTGCACAAGGACACAGGAACACGGGAATGCATTCAAAGGACAGATATAAAAACTACCCAGAAAAGCAAATTTCATGGAGAGGAGCAAAAAAGCTTGGAGATGTAAAAAGGATCTGCAATTACCCTATGATAATCTCACAATGAAGTCAGTGGTGAGGAATTTTTCTATCGCATGCAAATAACAGAATCCAATGGCTTAAGGGTTAAGCTTGCAGAATTCACCCTTGAAGTTAAGGTTTAATTTGCTAGTAAAGGTGAGCAGTGGCATAGATAAATGGGAAATGCAGTGGAGGAAACTGTATCAGTTCAGATCTTTGAGGCAGTCAGTTCATTTGAATTCATCTTCACAGATGTGTGTAAATGAAGCAAAGCGGTGTTTGAGCTGGGGAATCCTGAACACAGCCTGGGAATGATAGGGAAGACACCAAATGCCAGCAAACAGAGGAATGAAAGGAGACAAGCCTCTGCACTGCAGTTTAATAAACTCCTTGCTACTGCAAATATCAGTAGGTGCCTCATTAGGATTCACTATTACAGACACATAACAAAGATCAGGCGAGTTTTATGTTGCCCTAAAAAGGATGATCACAGCTGAGAAATAAGCACATAACATCTCAAAAACATCTGAGTAATCGGCTCACCACACACATGGATCACTGCAGACATGCTGCCACCCAGCTGCAGACAAGCATAGCAAGAGCCCCAGCTCCCAATTCAGCTACCTGCGCCCCTGCTAGCTGGAGCACTACCCCTTTCCCTGTCCCATTTTGGTTTCCAGATTTGGGCTACTCTCTGTCTTATCTCCTCGTGCTTTAGTGGGTACTGAAAGAAATACTGTGGAACCTAATTTGGAGGCAAAGATCACAGCTGTGGATAGAGAGTCAAGTCTTGTACCATATGACAAGATCCATATCCCAGTGGAAGAAGTAGCCAAAAATCAGGCTTTCCTGCTGTGCTGTATCATCAGACAGTACCAGGTTGCATCCCCGGTACTGTCTTCACACCCAGCATTAACTCTGGCCTTACTGAGGCAAGCTCCCCCAGGCAGTGAGGAGGGATGATAGTCATCTTGTGAGCACATTAGTTCATCCCTAACTCCTCTCCCAGTTAATTTGTTTGTGGTTCTTCCTCATCTGTATGATCATCCAGACAACTCAGATGAGCTAGTGGAGCAGCACCCAGATCTGACCCTTGCACAAAGCCAAAGCGTGAAGATGATGTGACACATGTACCCTCACCAAGCTCATCCCTAGTTTTCCTCCAGGGTAACAAAGTACAGTAGATAATGCATCCCTCAGCTACACACCAAATTCTGCCTAAGGAATCTAGGTTTCAGATTTTCCAGTAGGTTAAAATAGTTAGAATCATGGAATGGTTTGAGTTGGAAGGGACCTTAAAGCTCCTCCAGCTCCAACCCCTGCCACGGGCAGGGACCCCTTCCACTGGAGCAGCTTGCTCCAAGCCCCTGTGTCCAACCTGGCCTTGAACACTGCCAGGGATGGGGCAGCCACAGCTTCTCTGGGCACCCTGTGCCAGCGCCTCAGCACCCTCACAGGGAAGAGCTTCTGCCTAAGAGCTCATCTCAGTCTCCCCTCTGGCAGGTTAAAGCCATTCCCCCTTGTCCTGTCCCTACAGGCCCTTGTCCCAAGCCCCTCTCCAGGTTTCCTGCAGCCCCTTTAGGCACTGGAGCTGCTCTAAGGTCTCTCCAGACCCTTGATGAAAACTCAGTGCCTTGTGAGCAGTTAAAAAAAGGCAGATGACAAATGAGAACCACCTTCTTGCACACTGCTCACACACACACTGGCTCAAGGCAGCACTAACTACATCTCTGATGACATTTCAATTGCTTCCCAGCAGTTAAGAAGCAACCCATAAGCATCAGACACAGCTTTAGGCTGTTCTTGCATAAGAACCTACATTATCTATTTCACCAAAATACCAAGTACTTATAACTGGTGACAGCTTCTGTCCCATGAACATCATTATCCACACAACAGCTCAGTGCCAAGTTAGTGGGATGTTAAGGACAGGTATCGACATTCATGCACAGCATGCAAGTGATGGAGTCAGCCTCCCAGGATCTGTACAACCCCTCTGCATTCAGCAGTGCTCCAAGGAACAGGGAGAAATCGCGCAGCAGCTTCATACAATCAGACAGGAAGGAACACAACCAGAGGCAACAAATTCCCTGTGGATGTGCCTGTGGGATTTCAGCATTTCATCTTATACAGCGCTTTCCCTGACTGGAAACCACACGATTTCTCTTCTGAAGACTTTCTCTCCTACGAGGCAAAACTGAGTAGGATTTATCTGCCTAGTCAGGAGCTCAGAATTACTCTGCCTGTTTTGGGAGACTTCAATTGCATTAATACAGCATCAGGTTTTCTTGTGACAAGCTCTGCTTTGATAGCAAAGTGGAATGAAGCAGGTTTAAAAACAGGCAGACAGAAGACGAGTGTTTCAGTTTAACAGAAACAAAATGCACAGCAGCAAAGCTGATTAAAATTTCCCTATTATCCCACTGCTCTTGCAGCTCAGGAAACAAGTCGTGGCTCCATCACATTTCACACTTGTTGCTTTGGGAAGCCAGCAACTTCTGTGCTCCATTAAGGAACTGTAGGGAGCACAACTGACTGATCCCCACATGGAAACAAAACCAGGACATGGATCAGGGCACAGCCTGGCCAAGATATAACACAGCTCAGTATCAATAGGGAAAAGTGTCAGGGACACACTAGGAAATGTGCATGGTTTTCAGTGAGCTCTCAAAAGCCACAGCACAGACCAAACATTTTGAGCAATCTCTCCATAAAAGATGAGCATTTTCCTAGTTCCAGGACTCTGAACCACAAAATGCCATCATGGGAATATCTTTAATAAACTGAGCACTAAATAGATGGATTCTAACCCTGGGGCACTGCTCACCTGCTTTGCCCACAGAAAACTCAGGTTGCTTAATGGAGTAGCCCAGTGTGCACTTACAGCCTCAAGTTTCCACCCATGCAAAGCAAAAAGATGCAGCCACAGAACAGGAGGTATTGCAAAAAGCACAAACACAAATAGAGCAACATTTCGGAAGGAGAGGTTGGTTGATTTTTCCAACCAAAGCTGTGCTCCACTCCAGTTTCCAAATGTGTTTTCATTACAACTGGACCTACACAGCCCAAGGAAGCAGAGGTCAGACGACACACGGTCCCACAAGACACAACCCAGATGAGGCAGTTGCTTCACAGTTCTGTTTACAAGTGATGTATTTTTCACCTCATTTGTTGACCCCACTTGCTCTGACACATGCAATGGTTTTAATTCCCAGCTATGTTGAAACAGAGGTTCAGCTGCATTCCCATGAAGCTAGAGGAATAAACAGAGATCTGCAATATATGCAAGCTTACAGTTGAGAGAACTGCTGGCTTTAGGAGCCCTGTAGTACAGTATCTTCATTTAGTTAAGAAAAAACAAGCTTCCAACACAAACCAGTCTGGGATCCCATGACCACACAGCATATTCAGGGTAGCCCTGTTCTTGGTATCGCTCTGTGTAGAGGTCACTGCTCGGACCATAGGAATGCCAAGTCCTGCAAGTCACTTTAGGATGAAGCTGCTTCTCCACTTAAGACCATGGGATCAGGCTAAATGGTTCTGGTCATGAGCAAGAAGAACCCTGCCTGAGGTTTGCTAGCTTGTAGATCATGCTTTCTTCCCACTTTAAAATGACTTTCCAACTTCAATCAAGTCTCCAACCACCTCTGTCCTGGCTTGTTTTTTCCTACATAGGGAAATTCAGAGATCTGGGCCAGGGGTGAGAACCTTTGTCTTCTCAAGAATGAGTTAACTAGTGGCCAACATGGCCAAAAGGTGACACTGCGGAGCCAACCCCGTTATAGAACTTGCTGCCTTCAGTCTGCAGGACAGAAAGACATTGTGCACCAAATAATGTAGCTGAAAGAATATCTCAGTCCCAAGAAATGTCTGGCTCTTCAGAACTAAGCTTAACTCAAAGTTTGTACTTCTCATGATCCTGTTCACCTTTCACAACGCTCTGCAAGGGCCATGAGAATGATTTGTTTACAAATTCAGATGGAAACAGGTATCTGCTCAGCTTCCCTAGGCAGGAAACCAGCACTGCTTCCCACAGAGGGAGGTTGCTCCGAGGCACCAGGCTTGTGCTGAGTTCACATCCAGGTGCAGCTGTAAGCCAGAGGCAGGATATTGCTTAACAGTTGATGGCTGGTATTTTACCTTGGAAGCAGAGCTTGTTCAGCAGTGCCTGCGAGGATTCAAGGAGGAGAAGCTCTAGCCTACAGCCATGACTGTCTCTGTAGAGCCTGATGTGCCAGACCAGACCTCATGTGTCCCGATATAGCCCAAGCACCTGAAGCATTGTTTACGGGTTACAGTAAAGCAGTCAGAAGCAGCAGAGCATTCTAATTGCTTACAGAGGTTGCTAGACAGGCCACAGCTGCCCTTGATTTGACCTTCTACAGCCACACTTCAGCTTCTTAATTAAACAGAATTTATACAAGTGAAAAAGCCAGAATAAACAAGTGAGAGAGGCTCTTTCCTCTGCTCTCTCCGGGAAGTGCCATTTCCCTACAGCATCATTCAGTCATTCTCCCAAGATTGCACACTTGCAGCACAAGACCATGCTAGGCTACAAACCAGGCTGTGTTCTACTCCACTATAACCAACTTTTCAGGTTAAAGCTTAGGCAGAAGCTCTTCCCTGTGAGGGTGCTGAGGCGCTGGCACAGGGTGCCCAGAGAAGCTGTGGCTGCCCCATCCCTGGCAGTGCTCAAGGCCAGGTTGGACACAGGGGCTTGGAGCAAGCTGCTCCAGTGGAAGGGGTCCCTGCCCGTGGCAGGGGTTGGAGATGGATGAGCTTTAAGGGCCCTTCCAATCCAAACCAGGCTGGGATTCTGTGAACTTCTGGACACTCACTGCAGAACCTCCATCTTGTGCCTGTGAATGAGGCAGAGGAAGTTTCCATCAGCAAGAATTCAGAGGAAAAAAAAAAAAAAAAAAGAGAAACAAAAAGACTCTTAGGACAGAATCTTTACCCTGAAGGGATCTTGAACCTCTGGAAGCTGCCTCTCAGTAACAGCAAGCTCTGAAGAGCAACACTCAAACGCAATGGAACGCACAGTCCTTACCCATTCCAGCAGCATCTCCTTCAGGGTATGCACATTCTTTACCAGCTGTTAAGACTCCTTCCTGCAGAGCTATGATCAATCTAATAGTCCATCATGATGTTCTCAAGCTAGCTACTCAAGTTATAAACAAAAGCCTATGCAGTCTTCCAAACCTCCCTGACAAGACCCTGTTAGTTTTACACACTGCATACCTCTGGGAGGTTCAGTCTGAAAAATACAGCTGGCCTGATGCTCAAAGCTGTCACAGAGCTCAGTGCCACAGGGGAGCACCCAGTCACTGCAAAAGTGTTTTATTCTAGCATCTAGAGCTGAGAAATGGAAAAGCAGCTCCGTAAATTAAATCCTGGTTGTTGGAAGAGCTGAAGAGAACCTCTCCATTTATTATCATATGTTTTAAGAGGGGAAAAAGCCTGGCTTGTAAGCTGCAGTGTTACAAACACTGTGTAACTAGCACTGTAAATTCAGCACCTTCCATCAATTTGCCATTAGCATTCCATGAGTGAGAGCCACCCACCATGCCAGGTGGGAGCAGGCCAGTACCTAATGCAGTGACTCTTCTAGCAGTAGTAATGCACCATTCTTTTCCTCCCTTTGGGATGTTTGAATTAGCACCGCATGGTGCAGCACAAACATGCAATAAGGTGCAATGAAGGACAAAGAAGTAAATGCTCCCAACTCTCCTGCTAATCCAGATACAAATACCAACAAAGCAGTTACGCTTCTCTTATTCAGTAGCCCAGAGTGTAGTGAGCACAATTTATTCACCAGCATCCTCCAGGGACTCCTGGCAGGACAATTTATCCAGGAACTCCTGAGACGCTCTCCCCAGCGGTGCCTGAGGATTGCCTGTTTGTGCCATTTTACCCTGGCTCAATAGAACAGGGGTAAAATCCCTGGCTGCAGCTTCCCTGCCTTGCAAACAGGGAAAGCCACATCAGTAGTGCTCTGACTGGGGCTCCCCACAGTAAGGCAGGGAGCAGCCTGCCCTGCTCAGCAGCTCAGGGACAACGCAGGGGTTCTGATGAACAATTGCAACATAAACCAAAGCACACGGCAGAATGTTGTTAAACATCACTTTAACAGCAGTGCATAAGAGCAGGTGCAGTGGGCAAGGTTAAGAGGCAAATCGACTAAAAGCCAAAAGAAAGGAAGATAAAACAGTGGGATCTCTGATGTGTCTGATGGCTATAGCAAAGCAGTAAGTGCCAGCCCTGGTGCTTCATCACAGCCCTGACAGCACATCCAAGTAGGGTCTGCTCCTTCTCCTGGTCATTACCCTTCCTCTGCTGCTCTGTATAAGCTTTAGTACATTGCAGGTACTTTTAGTGTTTATACTGTCATCACATTAATGCACAGTGTATTTCACCACCATGTTCTGACCTCACTGTAATACAGCAACTGTTGTGTTCAGGGCTCAGCTAGTTTCAGAGCAGTTTATGTCTTTAATAAGCTACTTAGGTCATTTTCCTAAAATCAGGCAGAACACATGCTCAAGGAATGGGGCCCATGTTGCAGGAAAACTTGTGTGGTTTGTCTGCTGTGAACACTCAAGGAATAGGGACACACTGAGAGCTTAAAGAGATGATAGGCATTCATAGAATCACAGGATGGTTTGGCTTGGAAGGGACCAATGCATGCAGAAGAGTTCCGCTGCAAGAGGCAGGCCAAGCATGACCACTCTATGACTTCGGCTGTCACAGCATATGTGGAAGAGGAGGGTGCACACAGCTGAGCTGCACTGGCACCCGCAGAGATGCTGTCATGCTGGCTAAGCTAGACTGGCACAAGTGCAACATTCAGCTGGTACCGTCATCCTGGTGCACTCTGGGTATCCACACTCACACCATTCTGGTGGTAGAAATAGAATCACAGCCCCTGATGGGAACTGTATCAAGCAGCATCACTTTGTTTCAGTGAGTGATTATAACAAAGGAGAACAGCACTGTGCTAAAAGCACAGCCTAGTGACTAGACTGAGATACCAAAAGGTGTTGGTCTCATTGGTTTCAGTGACTAAGAAATTCACTCTCTTAAATGCTTTTCCAGAATCCTATTAAAGAGATTTGATCATTAGGTATTTCACCAGATTTAAAGATCACATGCTTGGCCATTTGCTGGCACATAAATCCCAGATAATACCTGTACCCTCAAGGGTTACTATGAGCTGTGAAGTGAATCACCACCATCTGCCCACTACAGCAGCACACTTGGCTGTGTCTTGCTGGTAGTGTCCTTCCCAAAAGCCACCCCCTGGCACTGTAGTTCCCATATGGACATACTACCAGCAGTAGTTTGTACTTCCAAGCAGGTCTCCAGTCCAGGACCCTCTAGATTGCCTGCACGCTTGAATTACACATTGCTGAGGCTTACCTCACCCGAAGTCCTTATCATAGATACTTGTTTATCACAGGCAAAAGGTAGGTTTCTGCTTTCAGTGAAGACTACATATGGAATTGACACACATATGGAATTGACACTAAGACTCTGGAACAGAAAAATTGCCTGACAAGGTCTCCCACACAGCAGCTCCCTACCACAAAAGCTTATTTCCAGTCTGGGGGTCCTTCCATTAAATTTATTCACATTTAAGGGTCTTGAAGTGCATTTGCTGCCATGATTATTTGCAGGAAGTATGAAAGGTAGATCCCAGATGTGACGATGATGCTCCACAAGTTGGAAGAGGTCACATCTCACAAAGTCGCAAAGAAAAACTGCTGAAAGCACACAGGACTATCAGGACCAGGCAGAGGCTGACTGAAGAAGAATCCATCTGAGCTTACAACAAGTGCCCCCCTCTGTTCTCAATCCAGCTCAGAGCTCCTACTCCCACCACCTACCTCACACTTACACTTTTCCCCAGGAGCTTGCTCTTCCCCGCAGGAAGGCCACTCCAGGCTTTAGGCAAGTCTGACACTGCTCCACAAACATCTGCTTCTCTGGCAGCAGGAGCTGGGAAGCAAACAGACCTGTGTCCGGGGCTGATCCCACCAAGCCTGACCTGTGGACTCCAATGGCATATGCAGGAATGAGGCAAGGAGGTGTGGGAAGATGTCAGCTTGTGTGAGGAGACTACCAAATAGCTCTGCACTTACTTCTTGCTTTCAAACAAGTCACACCAATATGCAGCTGAATTCAGCAGCCTATCACACACTGTGTGGGGAGCAAATAATCTGATACAGGATTATTTTTGATATAGAATATTCTATTCCTTCAGATTATTAACTGAGCTGAGCAAGTATCCTCCTTAGTATGCATCATTTTAAATGGTTTCCTCCTGTTAATTTCCAGGCAAGGGCAATCAAGTGATAATGTGATAATGCAAGCAGTAATGCATGACGCACCTTGAAGTGCAGAACCTTGGAATAAAAAAACTCATTTCATCATTAAGAGCAAGTGTTTTCTCAGAGTCATAAGAATCAATATCATCTGCCTTTTGGTGCAGCACAGACACCTAGGGAATAAGTATCTCACCCTTAGTTGTTTAATTTCTTTAAGGCCCTGGCAGCTTCCCAGAATTACTTACACTTCTTTCTAGTTGTGTGCCTGCAATTTTCTATCCACGTTTGCATAGAGGGTTTCTGTTCAAGAAGCCCAGAATTACAACTTCCTTCAAATAAGGGCTTGAGTTATTAATCTTACTGCTTAATGATTAACTTCAGAAATTAAATAACAAAGGACAGAAGTTTTGTCAAGACTTGAGCTGTTGGCACGTCCCCCTGCCACTGATGGATGAGCCCGGGATCTAGCATTTCTTTATGAATATTCTATTACTGTAAAGGAATGCATTATAAGTACTTCCGCTTGTTGTTGACTTTCACTGCAAGAAGTGTCATTTATTTTGGTAGGATCTATGCAAGTTCATCTCATGCCATCTGGCAACCTCATTTGCATGTATCGCATGGTATACAGAAGCATCACTAAGTATCTGCTTAGGTTTCCTCAGTGTGATACTGTATTTTATTACCAGTAACTGTTCTCATTCTGCTCACCAGCAGTAAATCCATCCATTTCCCAGCTAAACATTTCACATTCCATTTAATCTCACGCAAGTTTCTTTCTACTCAAACAGAATGAGACTGCAGATGTCATTGCTCTGTAGGGTCCTGGCCTTCAAGCACACACAGAGGTGAAAGCCAACAGCCTGCAGATTTGAGGCGACTGGCGCACAGGCAGGGTCCATACCACACACTTGAGGTAGTGAGGGAAGATGAACACAGTCACTGCCAACACAGGCTGGCAAAAACACTCCCTTGACTTGCACCACCACCAGGAATGGCCTCCACTAGTACAAAAAAGCACCACTGCTCCCAACAATCCCATTTGCACTCCCCAGGAGATTCCTCTCACGGACTGTAAATGGGATAGCCAGGCCCTTCCCTAAAGGGAAGGGGAAAGGACAGCCCTGGTACCCCATTAACAACAGACACAGGGGTTGGAAGTTAACAAAGAGCCAGAAAGAACCATCTGCATTACCAGGCCCTATCATTTAGGAAGCTGCTCCTAATGTTTCATCCCTCTGTGACCGAACCAGCAATATTCTTGAAATGAAGAGAAACAAAGTGCAACACAATTCTCTGGGCCTCACACAAAGGAAAGCACCCTCAGAAACAAATCCTTAGAATGTGTCTCAGAATTAAAGGTTAGCTTTAACCAGCTGTGTTAACTAAGTGACTAACACCCCAGGAGGCTCACTCATTAGTTACCATAACACATAACACCTACATAATGCACACAAAGTAGCTAACCCTACATTATTGCATCAGTAAACCCCCTAAACAGCTAAAGATATGTATATTAGCCAAGAGGCTTGATCTGAGAAGTTAAAGCATTCCTCGGCAAGCAACTTTTTGCTGGATTCAGCAGACTCCATTGCATCTTTGCAATTAGCCCTTGCATTTCAGTAGTGTAGGGTGAAGGAATGCAAAAAGCACAACAGACAGGGAAGAAGAGGGGTTTGCATTATTCCATCCTTTCATTCTCAGAGGTATTCTAGAGTAGGCAGAGACAAGAACAGATTTACACCCTCAGCTGGGGGCAACTGTATTCAAAACTGTCCCAGCGTATCTTCTAAGTATTTGGCTGGCAACAACCAACACAGAGCTGAGTTTCCAACAGTCTGCCTCAGTTGAAATCCTAATTCTTTATTTCTAAGTTGGATAATTTTTGAGGATTTGTAGATGTATGTAAATCATACCATGTATGTATGTACTTTATGTAAATCATACCATGACAAGTACAAACTCAAAATAAATAGCATTGCCTGGAAGTCACAGACCTAAATGATTATGATCCTTAACTTCTAGAACATGCCTGTCTACAGACATTATGGATGAGCAAAGTTCCACAGCCTGACTCAGATACCACGTATGATCTGTAACTTCTGGTCTCCAGGATTTAGAGGGCCCTAACAACTTTCCATATGTTCACCTCCTACATGAGGTCTCTAACCCTTAGTCAAGGCAGAAACAACCTCTTCCTGTTCGCTTCATACACCTCCCTTCAATTAGGGTCATTTACTGACTACAGCAATTGCTAAATGCCAACATTCACATGTACTTGAAATCCTGTAACTGCTCAGCTGAATAGATTCATGCTGACTGCTACTTTTATTCCAGGGACATTGGAAATGCAAAGGAATCCCACAGTGTATGTATTCCAAGCATCCAAGAACCATCATACTCTCTCCAGCCACATCAAGAACTGCTTTTCCTGTGAGATACAGGCATAGATCATGCACACCATTAACACACTGGCTCTGGCAGAGGTATTTCAAGCAAAGATTTACCAAATAGCCTCAAATGGCAAAACTAACATACAGCGGACTGGATTTGGGTTTTTTCCAAATATTTAAGCTTAGAAGAGACCAATCATCACACACTTGAACAAGAACCTCAATTCTGCAGCTTCTCCTTTGCCATCAGTCAACTACCTCAGTCACTTGAATTACTGATACAAGGCACAAAGGGTTATTCACAGCTCTTCATCTCAGTTTTCTTTAAGATAAAATTTCATAAGCTAATATGTATAAAATATTTTTCTATTTCCACTATCCCAATATCACCATTAACACTGAATTCCTAGTTCCATGGCAGCCATTTCACCACCAATTATGTCAACATCAAGTAATTTGAACTTCAGATCAAGGATAAGTACAAAGGAAGAAGAGGAAAGAATAAATCACAGTCATACAGACAGCCTGAATGCCCACACTGATGCTCCTGCTGTGCTTAATGGAGAGCCACCTTTCCCAGCCACAGAACAGAAACCTACCTCCCTGCGCTGACAGAGGGAACCTAACCAGGGAGAACACCTTCAACACCAGAACGAGAGGAGACACAGAGCCCAGGAGCCTCCATTCTGAACAGCAAGAGCCTCAAATGCTCGACGGGGCTTGCGCTGGAGTCGGCAGCGCCTCTAACGCGAGCCGGTGACTCACAGGGGGCAGCGCCAGGAGGGCCGGCGGCAGATTTAAACCGGTCATCGTTGGCTCCTACCGGTCATTTACCGAGGAGAGCAGCTCCGGAGAGGAGCTCTCAGCACCGGGGCAAGCGGGAACACCGCACCCAGGAGCCTCCATTCTGACCGGTGAGATCCGCCGAGGGACCCTCGAGGGCGCGACGGGACTTGCGTAGGAGGTGGCAACTCGTCACGTGACTCACAGGGGGTGGTGCCGTCCTGGGTGGTTGCAACAGGCTCCGGGGAGCGGGAGCGCGGCGCCGGGGAACGGGATGGGGAGCGCTCGTCTCAGGGCCCGGTCGAGCTCTGCTCGGGCTGCCCCGGCGGTGGCCGATGAGAGAGGAGGCTGCAGCGCGCAGCTCGGGGGGCAGGAAGTGCCTGCACTGGTTTCTGAAGGCGAGGGTGCACAATGGGCAGGGCTGCACTCGGTGGGGGTCCTGCAGAAGGGGCTGAGCTGCCGGAGATTCTAAGTAGGGCAAAAGATGTCAGGGGAGCTGGGAGGGAGCTGGACTCCTCGCTCCAGGCTCAAACTGTGCAGCAGCCACAAGCATCTACCATAGCGCATACAGAAAAGGAGGAGGGTGTAAATCTAGGAAGCTAAGAACTAGTAACAAACCAACAAAAAGAAGAGGAACAGGATAACCAAAAGTAAGGAGCTTCCTCCAAAATCCGACCTCCCCTTTCAGAACAGCTTCACAACTCTGTAGGGGGCTAACGAGGAAACACCACGGCACCAAATGAACATCCTCCTGCTGATGCACCAGTAAGGAGGATCACTGCTGGTGCTTTCAGGAGAAAGCAGTGGGTCATAGCAGTAGGTAATTCCATTCTGAAGGGCACAGAGGCCCTTGTCTGTTATTCTGACCCAGTCTTGAGGGAGGTGTGCTGCCTCCCAGGGGCTTGAGTCAGGGATGCTGCTGAGAGGCTGCCTCGTCTAGTAAATCCTGCTGGCTGTTACCCACCCAAGCAACTTCTTAACATAAAGGTAAATCCTGTGAGATGTTAGATCTGTGTATAAGCATCTTCTCTAGTGAGCACTTCACAGGGATGCCTGGACCTTCTCAGTGAGTGAGAAGGTCTCACAGGAGGCAAGACAAAGAAAGTTATACTTGCACTGTAAGTTCAGTACAAGAAAAGTGAAAAAACTAGCCAACATGTTGGTTGATGTCAGGCAAACAGCATCTTCAGAATTGCACAAGCACCTTCTGCAGTCTGAGGCACCAAACATAAACACTTTGTCCATAAACAGTAAACATGAGAAACCGCAGGTAGCTATACGAGCCCCAGAGATACAGATTACACAGTAGCTCTGCGAAAACACACATGAATGCAGACCACTAGCTAGAGAACCCACACACACACACAGCCCTTTGTGTACTTAAAGGCTCATAAGCATATCACATAGAAGTTACCAGTAGATATCTATAACAGTCCAGGAAGAAAACAGACCACAGACAGTACTAAAGTTTATTTCCTTTAAGTGTTATAACACTGCAGTTATATTAAACAGTTCAGTAGAATATTTACCTAAAGATATTTATAACTGAAAAAACTTCAAATAGGTACAAGAAAATAAGCCATAAATTAACCCGGCCAGGAAAGTATACTGACAGGGAAGAACAAAATTTAAGCTATTCTAGACCCAAAGTGCTATCTTTGTAAGTAAAAACTATTCTTCTGTTAAAAATGCTATATACTGGCTTCAGTACAACCCAGCTATATCGCCAGCCATACAGAGACACTCCCCTCCCCACCAGATTCCTCACCACTCCCTTGCAAGGGCCATTATATGAGCCTACCCTCAGCACAGCTCCCTGGAGGCTGGGCCTATAAATTTGGCAATGGCAAAGAGCTGCTGCTTATGTACACCAGGGTCTGAAACAAGACGCTCCTTCAGTCTGGTAAGTGTGCTACTTTAGGGCCTTTTCTTGGGTATTTTTTTCAGTTTGATTTGGGTTTTTGTATGCAAATGGATAGCTTGTAGTAGTAAAATATGGGGTCCAGATAAGTTACCTGTGTGGAAAGTTGGTTTTATGGAAGTGTCTAATAGAAGTGAATTGTCTCCCTTAAGACACCAGGAATGGCTCCAATAGTTCTGTGAAGCTATCTGATAATAACAGCTTGTAGGTATTAGGAGGAAAGTGTAGTAGTACTGCAGCTGCAATGGGAGTACTACTGGCTGCAGCACATCATGATTCTATAGTGTTCTTTATCCTTAAATGACATATCTGAGAATAAGGAAGTGATAGTAAAACGGACATGCAAGAGGGTTTTGTTCTCTCTGTCTACATTTATAGAGCAGAAAGGGTAGAACTTATCACATGAGTGATAAGGCTAGCAGGGGGTCAGAAGCAGGACTCTGTGAGCAAGGACTGGCTTGAAACTCTCTCTGTGTTGATACTTGAATATGAAGCAAGCACTGAACAAGTTAGGAGCTTGGGCTGTATCTTAATAGGTGCTTGTGGTAGTTTGAGAGTTGAGGTTTTCATTGTCAAGTATTTAAGCCTGGTTTTGGCATGAATGCTACTTCATGGTCTTATCCTTTCTAGACTGCTGTTAGCTTCCTACTACTGCTGTAATAAAGTATGTGGCTTAACAGTAATGTCAGTGAGCAGTAATGACTTCATGGAAGGCTTCCGAAACAAGGAGAGAAGAAAGGCAGCTCAAGGAACAAATAGTTTGTGATCCATAGCGTGCCTTAGCACAGTGATCTTGCAGCTGCTTTTATATCCTCAAAAAGGGGTGGAAATGCTGCTCTACAGTAACTATAACCCAGAACAGAAATTAAAGGTCTGTCAGAAGCAACCACCGCATAACAAAGGCTTGTCCCAGTGCAAAAATAATGGTATCTCTTAAAAGGTAGTTAACCAAAAAAAGCTAAATATGAAAGTTTCTGTAGTAGAACAGCAGCAGGAAGTGGCAGATGAGATATTTTATGCTTATTGACAAGAGAAGTAGTGGGGTTTTTTCCTGGAAAATCACAAATGATGGTCAGAAAATAGAATGAACCACTGACACTGCTCAAGTATGTTTTTCATTTCAGAGCAAGTGGAACCAGATCTGCAGAGTAACAGTGTTACCCCCTTCATTAAGCTATGCCTACAACTTAACTTACAGTAAAGGTTACTATCCCTATAAAGAAAATGGACTAACTAGAAAACCAGGTTTGCTGCAATTAAATTACTCAGCTTCCTTTGCAGATTATACAGAAACCAAAAATCTGTAGTTTAAGATGTACAGTTGCATGAGTGTACCATATGAGTATCCCTTCAAGAGCATCTTACATGTAATGCTTAAGATTGGTCTTCAGCTTGTTGTTGTGTGCCTTCAGTTAAGTGTGCACTAGGGCAATTAGGGAATGGCAAATGATAAACATCTTCAAAATCTAAACTCATTCAAGTTCCAGAAAGAAAAAGCTTCATCTGAACTAGAATAACTGGTTTGGTCCTTGAAACGGTCAATGAGGTCTAGCATGCAAACCTCACAGGATGACCTCTGAGAAAAACATCACAGTTCAGCAGCTAAATCTTTTCAAATGGAAGCAAGACTTGCCGATTGGAATTCTCGTTTTTCAGGGAGCTCCACAAAAGTCATCTTTGCCTTATGATCAATTTTAGATCAGCCATGACACTAGGCCTAAGAATTAGTTTCCTAACTGTATGTGTACTGCTCACTGAACAGATTGCCTTCTGCTTTTCTCCTGGGCTGTTGTCAAAGTCTGTGTTCTCCACACATTAATAAATGTAGCTGCATAAAGCATTGAGGGGTGCCAGATCCCTCTGGAAACAGTGGGGCTCAGAGCTACGCTGGTGCAGTGTCCAACCTGGGATCTGCTCTTACCCTGCAGCCTGAACTCTTAACCTTCATCATCATTTGATCCGCAGAGCTCTTGCCATTCCTCTCAATTACAACAATGATCAGCACTCCTGAAAATCAGCCCCATGCTGGTTTCAAGTGCTCAGGAAATGAAAACTGTAAGGACCACCCGTGAAAAGTTGGGGTCAAGTGATTTGCCTCATATCGTACAGACTCAGTGGAAAGAGCTGAAACAGAGTTCTCCACGGAGGTTTTTCTCCTGCTGAATGACATTCTCACAACCCACATTCCTGACTGCATTCCTGATCTCCTTAACTAGCCGGCTTCTAGGGGAAACTCTCTGATCCAAAGTTTGCTCACCACAGCCTTTAATTCCTTATTTTAATTCCTTCTGGCCCTTGGGAAAAAGCGAAGCTAACCATTGAGGCTGGTGCCATGACCATACACCCTCCCTTGAGCAGGTGGTTTACCTTCTGAGTAACTCTTTCCAACAATTTCATTGCTTAATGTGCCTACACAAGATAGCTTTAAAAGGGAGCAAGTTCTGTGTTACTGCAGCGTGTCAGCAAGGGGAGAGTTTTAGATTCCTGATGGAGAAATCTTTGCTTGACCTATCAGTGTATGCAGGTCAGCTCCTAGCTGGGATGGAAGCACAGTCTGTGTAATGGATGTGAGGTGCTGACAGCAGAGGAGTGGTGATACACTGCATTGTTGTCCATCGCAAGCTGAGAGAGTGTGAAATAACTGTTTCAGAAACCTTACCCTTTCATCCCAGGCCTTGAGTCCTATGGGAGATTACATGAAGGGAAAACGTTCCCTGAAACAGTCAAACTGAAAGGCTGTTATTTCTTGTAGATTACATGCAGTCTAGTGGAGTAACTGAACAGGGGCTTACATTGTGGCAGGGGTTGGAACTGAGTGAGCTTTAAGGTCCTTTCCGACACAAACCCTCCCATGTTATATGGCAGTCTAATGGACTCGGCCACGGAGCATCCCTAAGTTTGGAACCCTTCCCTGCAGCAGCCCGGGGCGGGCAGGACCCGCTCCTCGCTTGGAGCGGAGGCGGCAGGTCCGCCTGGTCTCGGGGTACCCGCAGCTCAGCTCCGTTAATGCTGCTGGCTCCTGCTGCGTGAACATCAACTGCCTCTCACTGAGGGTCCCCTCCACCGGCCCTTCGCGGGACCAGCTCTGCCCGAGCGCCCCGAGGCGCCGGCAGCTCCCGCCGAGGGCTGCGCTGTGCGAGCGGGGCGGCAGCGCCGGAGCGGGGCCCGGCGGAGGCGGCGCAGCCGCGGGCACAGCGCGCCCCCTGGCGGCTCCGCGGCGGCTCTCCCCCCGCACGTGCCAGTACCCAACATGGCTCCTGCGCCCTTAGCACCCGCGCGGGGCTGCTGCCCTCACTCGACATGGCTGCCCTCTGCTTTAGGGCGGAGCGGGGAGCACAAAGCGCTGCTGCTGCCACGGGGCCGACGCGGGGAGCTCACCCGCTCTGCTGCAGCCCCCCTCAGTATAGAGTCAGTCAGGCTGGAACAGCCCTTTAAGCTCCTCCAGTCCAACCCTTACCCCAGCACTGCCAAGGCCACCACTAACCCATGGCACTGAGGCCTCGTCTCCACGGGCTGTGAACACTTGCAGGGATGGTGCCTGCAGCCCTGCCCCGGGCAGCCTGTTCCAATGGCTGAGCACCCTCTGGGGCAGGAATTGTTCCTCAGCTCCATCTAAACCTGCCCTGGTGCAGCTTGAGGCCGGTTCCTCTTGTCCCATCCCTTGTTCCTTGGGAGCAGAGCCCAGCCCCTCCTGGCTCCATCCTCCTCTCAGGCACTTGTAGGGAGCCATCAGGTCCCCCCTGAGCCTTCTCTTCTCCAGACTGAGCCCCCCAGGTCCCTCAGCCCTTCCCCATCACACTGTGCTCCAGGCCCCGCACCAGCTCCGTTGCCCTTCTCTGGCCCCGCTCCAGCCCCTCAATGTCTCTCTTGCAGTGAGGGGCTCAGAGCTGAACACAGGATTCGAGGTGCGGCCTCACCAGTGCCCAGTGCAGGGGCACAGTCGCTGCCCTGGCCCTGCTGCCACACTATTGCTGGTACACGCCAGGATGCTGGTGGCTTCCTGGCTGCCTGGGCACAAGCTGCTCATGCTCAGCTCCATCAATCAGCACCCCCAGCTCCTTTCCCATGAGCAGTTTCCAGCCACTCTTCCCCAAGCCTGGAGCATTGCAGGGCGTTCTTGTGGCTCAAGTGCAGGACCCAGCACTGCCTTGTTGAACCTCATCCCATTGGCCACAGCCCATGGATCCAGCGTGCCCATATCAGTCTTGGCCTCATGCTCAGTTCTCCCCTCCCCACTGCCTAAACTCCTTCTTGGCTCAAGTGGTCCTTCAGTCCCCTCACTGCTCATTACTTCATCTCCTTATCGTCTGCAGCCCTACCCCAACATTAAACACCTTTAACCTGATAAAATGGGCTGTCTGCATCCTGGGGCTCTCCTGGGGCACCGGCCCATTGGGAAGACCCCTGCCCGCCAATCTGCTCTGTCCTTCGGCACAGCGGTTGGGTCCACGCCAGAGCTGGCGGAGCATACAGATGGATGTGGGAGGTGAGCTGCTCACTGCTGATGAAATTTGGGCTGCGGGGTGGCTTGCTTGGCCTGGGAACATTCCTGGCGGGTGCAATGCTTTCAGCCTACTCCTTCCATGTGGAGTAATGGGTGTTACTACACACCCCATCCTGCAGTGCTCAGGACCCTCTGCTGACAAGTCCTCACAGATCATGGAGCTTGTTCCATGATTTGTGCCAAAGCTGTTGTTACTGGTGTGGAATAGGAGCAGCTGCCAGAGCTGAAGCTTCTGCCTAGCCTGGCAGTTGCTGTGTCACTGCAGGTGCTGTCACCCTCCTGTCAATCAGCTTTCCTGGCTCCTTTGTAAGTGACAGATCAGAGATCCCCCGAGATCCCAGGCAATGATAGAATCACAGAATGGTTTGGGTTGGAAGGGACCTTCAAAGCTCATCCACTCCAACCCCTGCGATGAGCAGGGACATCTCCAACTAGACCAGGTTGCTCAGAACCACATCCAGCCTGGCCTGCAATGTCTCCAGGGATGGGGCATCCACCACCTCTCTGGACAACCTGTGCCAGGATTTTACCACCCTCCCTGTAAAAGTGATGGAGCGTGTCACTGACATGGGCATGTCTGAGCACCCATCCTGCACACTGGCTCACCAGGGGCTGTGCCTCTGTTGAGACCTGGTAGGACACAGCAGTGCAGAGCCCCAGGGAGATGGAGAGCAAGGTCCCGTCCATCCGCAGAGGTGCCATCAGGCCCCTCTCTTGGAGCCTTTCATCTGCGGCTTTAGCATAGCGCGGTGGCGGTGCCTCTGAAGCACTTAGGACAAAACCACTTTTCCCTCCGTGCCTCCGGGAGTGCAGCCGCGGTGCGGGACGTGCCTGCCCCAGCCTCCCCTGCACGGACGGGAAAGTCTCCCCTTGAACCTCCTCCTTCCCTTCGCGGGGCTCGGGCTGCCCCCGGGCCCCTTCCCCTCTGTCCCGGGCGCGGGGCCCGCCCCTGCGCGGCGCTGCGGGCGGGACCGGCCCCGCGCGGGCCCCGAGCACACCCAGGCGGGTGTGAGCAGCGCGGGGCCGCCCAGCGCGGAGCCCGGCCCTCGCCGGCACCGCGGCCGCGGGAGCGCAGCGTCGCGGGAGCAGCTGCAGGTACTTCTGTCCCGGCCGCCGGGGCGGGCTGCGCGGGGCCGGGTGAGCCGGGGGGGTCTGGGCCGGGTGAGCAGCGTTCGAGGGCACTGCTCTGACCCCGCGGCGCTGCTCGTGGAGCCAGGGCACGCTGGGGCTCGGCATCAGCTCCTGCCCGGTGCCGCCCGGCCGGGGCTGGCTTGGCTCCGCAGGGCAAGCGGGTCTTGCCCTTGGCCTCTGGTTGTGCTGTGCCTGCACCGCTGCGGGGGTGCGAGCGCGTGCTGCCGGGCCGGTGACTACAGCAGCGGGTTTGTCCCCGCTTCGAGCCCGCTGTGCCCCCCACGCTAGGGCCGTGGGGGTGGTTCTGGGGGGAGCTCCTGACAGAGTCCCAGCACTCATTGGAGCCAGAGGCCAGAGCAGAAGCTGAGCAGGGTCAGCTGCATTCTTAACCTAGCTCTGGTTGGGACCAGCACCCTGTACAGGGGTGTTGCACAGTAACTACTGGTGTTGCTGCTGCAGTCCCACTCGGAACTGGGGATGAGTGTTGGCATTTTCCTCCAAAACCTCCAGACAGCACCATGGTGTAGGTTTGTGGCCAGTCCCATGCCACCCCTCTGTCAAGCTCCAGTCCTGGCAGCAGTAGCCTCTTGAAGCAGCTGAGTGCTGAAGTTCTGCTGGTCCCCACAGCCACTCCTGCTGTACTTTGTACCCTGTGGGAGCCAAGCCAGGCAGGGTTTCCCTGCTCTGCCTATGTGAGCACTGAGAGGGGGACAAGGCAAATCCCAAGGGATGCTGGCTGAGCCCAGGTGGAAGCCGTGTCCTCTGCTGCTGGTGACAGCAGGGATATTAGCCTGCAGCCAGAAGCCCTGACCATCAGGGAGGGAAACTGCCACTCCCAGGGCTTCCAGTGCTTGCATTAAGGCCGGTTTCTCCGGTGGGATCACTGGGCAGGTCACAGCTGCTGATCTGGTCCCCAGAAGACAGAGAGGGCAGCAGAGGTGGCCACCGCTGTGCCGCTCCCCATCCCCTGCACCTTGGCTGCCTGGACCTTATGCTGGCAGCCCCAGACCTCCCCCCGCCTGCAGAAGCTGATTGGGATGGGGGGTCCAGCTCTTGGCATGGTACCTGACTGTGTGTGCCCCAGTGGCTGCGGCTCCCTGTGGGTTCAGGGGGGAATCTCTGGACCCCAGCCCTGGACACCAGTGTCCTAGTGGTGTTTGAGAGTGAGGTGCTGCTGCGGAGGAGACCAGGCTGAGTTTAGCCATAGACAGGACATGACAGAGCCACTCTGGTGTAGCTGGCTGGGGATGGGAGGGCCTGGGCTAGCTCTGCTCCCCTCCTCCAGGTCCCAGGCTGGGATGGGACACAGCTGTGCTGGGCACACCCTCGTCCCCAACACTGAGAGGATGTGGTCAGCTGGCTCCCATGCCTGGCTCAGTGCTCACAGTGAAATGAGCCTGGCTTAATCTGTGGGGTGATAGTGCTGCGTGGGTGCCTGGGCTGTTGGGGAGGTTGGGATGAGGAGAGGCATCAGCTTCAAAGTAGGGCAAGCAGTATTAAACATGTGGTTTCTCAGGGTGGATAAAGTGAGACCTTATGTAGGGCTCCCTGAGCTTTAAGGTCCCCTCCAACCCAAACCATTCGGTGATACTATGATTTCCCAGGCTGTCTCATGTACCCCTAGGGGCAGGAGCCCCAGGCTGTGGCGTGGGGCTGTGCGGTCCTTGCAGCTCCTGGGGAGCCTGGGTGCAAGGTTATGTCAAGCTGGACAGCAAGGCCGCAGCCCCTGGAGCCTGCCCAGTGCTCCTGGCTCCCAGTGGAGCACTGAACCCCAGCTGAGGATCAGGCCACGCTCCTGCCAGCTCCGGGCTTGTTCAGGCTTGCTGAGCAAAGGGTCCCAGGGAGCCTGCTGAACAGGCTGGGCCCGTGCTCCCGCTGTCCCTGGCACTGTGCCTTGCCTAGGGACACAGCCAGTGGCCCTGCTATGCCACAGGGCTCTGGGGCAGTGCTTCACGGGGTACCTGGCCTCAGGGTCCAGCAGTGCCCCATCCCCAGGGGCAGAGGTGGTGTGTTGGGAGGTCTGTGCCAATGCGCTGTGTGCATCCCGCAGGATACCTCTGCCTGGCACAGCCCAGAGCTATGGCAGACCCTCCTGGCTGCGGCCGGCCCTGCGCCACGTGCCTGCTCTGCCTCTACAGCTGCCAGTGGATCACGGCCAAGAAGGAGAAGAGGAAGGGCCTGCAAACCACCAAGGTGATACCATGTGGTGCTGGTGATGCTGAGCCGGGGCTTGCCAGCCCCTGTGCGGGAGGATCAGAGTGGTGGCTGGGTGAGGAGCAGCTCTGGCTGGGGGGCTCAGCCACTGGCACTGGTCCTCCTCCGGGGCTGAGCCCCAGCAGAGCTGGGGTGCTCCGTGGCACCCAGGGTGTGCAGGAGCAGTGAGGGGTGAGGTGGCTGTGCTGGGTGACGGCAGGGGCACAGTGGTGACGCTGAGCAGTGGCCGTGCCCGCGCTGCCGCAGGGCTCACACGTGCCTGGAGCGTGGTGCTCCCTGCGGGCAGGTCCCGGGGTGCGGCGAGCCCGCCGAGGCACGTGGGAGGCAGGGCTGCAGGGCTGGGTGTGGGGTGCTGGGAGGGGGTGTCCCTGCCAATTTGTAACTGGGGAGGGGTGAGGCCTGGGATTCTCCAAGGTCTCCAACTCTCATGGGAGCGGCTGTGCCGCTGCTTGTGCTGTCTTGCCTGGAATGTGCGAGCCGGGCTGGGCTGCTGGGTGCCCCACTCAGCACCCGTAGCGCCCCTCACCTCCCCGGGAACACAGGGCTGGGGGATAGAGACCCTGAAGCTGCACTCGGCTCCGGCTGGGCACACGGGAGCAGTCTGCAGGCTCGCCACTGCAGTGACGGCTCTGAGGCACTGCACCCTTCTCATGCAGCCCACAGGTCACCCAGCTGGAAGGGGGCAGAACCTGCCCCTTCCCATGCCCAAAGTCCCAGCCTGCTCCCAGGGGCTGCTGCATGGGGCAGGAGGCAGTCCTGCCACAGGGACTGCCCTCCCCAGCCTGGCACTGGCTGCTTTTTTGCTTATTGTAGGAGATGCTGGTCCATCTTCCTGTAGCACGGGTCCAGCTGCTGGGGAGCTCTGTTCCCTCTCCATGGGGCAGCTGGGTGAGCCAGTGCCTGCTGTGCTACCCTGTGCAACTGGCTGCAGGCTGGGTGCGTCCCAGGGCTCTCAGAACCTAGCCAGCGGCTAGGTGCCCTGGAGGTGTGTGCATAGGTGTCATCTCTGGCTTTCAGTGTGACTGCAGCTGGTTCCTTTTCCTCTTCTGCGTCTTCCTCTTCACACTGGTGTGGCTGTACTTTGCCATCATCATCCTCAATGATTTCCACAACTTCAATGAGTAAGTAGGATCCCATGTCCAGCCTTACTCCCCATGCCACCCCTGCCCCTCTGATTGTCCCCTTTGCTGACAGGTTCATCTTCAAGCAGAGGAAGTTGTGGCTGGACTGGTCCCTGGTCTTGCTCATAGCCACGGCTGTGCTGATCACCTACTCCACTGTACTTCTGGTGAGCCTCACTGGTGGCACTGGGACTGCTGGGGGAGTGGAGCTGGGCTGAGCACGGGCTGGCTGCCATGGGAGAGCCCACAGCATCCAGAGCTGGAGCTGGGTCAGCCTGACCTTGCCCAGAGCCTCTGTCTGTGTCAGGGGGCCAGAGCTCCTGTGACTGAGTCCTGTGCCCTTAGGGGGCTGAAGTGTGGGGTACAGCCCAGCCCTGACATCTCCTTGCTCTTCTCACAGGTCCTTGCTCTGTGCTTGCAGCTCTGTGGCCAGCCCTTGAAGCTACACTGGCTGCACAAGGTGAGAGACTGGGGGGCAGGGAGCTGTGACCAGCCTATGGGGCTGCATACAGCTGCTGTGTCACCAAAGGGTGGCTGTGTGTGTCCCCGCTCACCTGGCCTCAGTGCCCCAGGCATCTGTTTCAGATGAGAATATTCCCCTTGCTCAGAGCATGGGGTACAGAGCTCCCCAAACAGGGGAAGTGGGGTCTCGGGACTTGCAGGGGCTCAGCTGGGAGCTGGCCTGCAGGATACTGTGTGCTCCTTTAACTGCCCTGTGCCGTGCCCCACAGACCCTGCTGATCCTCACTGCCTTGGTGGTGGCTGCAGCCTTCACAGGGCTGGGAATAAAGTGGGCGGAGGAGTGGAGAAGTGCACGTACCTCCCTGCAGGTGAGTGCACTCCCTGATACCTGGGACTTCCCCGCGGTACCCGGCCTGTGGGGATGAGCTGAAAGGTGGTGACTGGAGCCCCCCAGCATGGCTCTGTGCCACGGGGGTTAACTCCCTGCCCTTGATTCTGCTGCCTGGCAAGGCAAGGTGCTGCTCCTGCTCTTGCAGTCCTGCCTGCAGCGCTGCAGTCAGGGGGAGGAATGGTGGCTGGACCAGTGGGGACTCTGTTCAGATCCTCCCCAGGAGCCCATTCCCTCCCTGGCGCTATGGCTCTTCCAGCGGTGGCAGATCCCTGGCATTAGAGCATGTGGGTTTTGGGGACAGGAGCTGGGCTGCTGCTGGCTGACACCCTCCTTTGCATCTCCAGGCAACAGGTCCCTTCCTGCACATTGGAATTGTGGGGGGAATGACACTCCTTGCCTGGCCCCTGGCCAGCTTCATCTACCGTACCCGTAAGACAGGTAATGTCCCTCCCAAGGTCTCCAGCTCCCACCTCAGCTGGTGCCCTGCTTCCTGTCACCCAGCTGAGTGCCACAGTGGTGCACAGAGAGAGCAGGAGGTCCCCAGCTCTCAGCCTGGTAGTAACGCCTACTTCTGGTGCTGCTTCTCCTGCTCAGTGTTGGGGCAGTTTCAGCCTTCCCTGAAGGAGGGCTATGGATGGCAGACTGACTCCTGCAGAAGTGCTGGGCTGAAGTGCAAGGACATGTAGTGGGCCAGGAATAAACCTGCAGTGTGCCTGAGACTGGGGATGCAATGCCTGACCTAGGGGCACCATAAGTTTATGCCAGGTGAAGCCGCCTTGGCTTATTCCTGACAGCCGACAAAACACTTCCTCTGCACCTCACCCCTCTGTCTTCTCTGTCTCTGCCTGCAGGTCTCAAGGTGTTTCTGCTGATTCTGTATTGCATGGTGATGATTGTGCTGTATCTGGCTCCTCTGGGGATCACCTCCCCTTGCATCATGGAGGAGAACCAGCTGCCCCCCAAGCCAGCCCTGGTTGGCCACCGAGGAGCACCCATGGTGAGTGACCAGCACCAGCAGCATCCTGGCACATGGTCAGGGTGGATGGGGCCAGTGAAAGCCAGGCTGTGCCCAGCCAGGGGACACCAGCATCAGACCCTTGCTGCTGCAGGCCTGGATAAGTGCTGGGGTCCCCACACTAGCCAGGGCAGCACAGAGTTGGAGATGAATGAGCATGGGGTGAGGAGGACAGAGCTGTTTGCTGAGTGCTGCTGGACCAGGAGCTGGCAACGCTCAGCAGAGAGCCTGGCTGTGTGATGTGGGCTGGGAAGCAAGGACTAGGCAGGCTCTGGCTGCCTGCACCCAGCGTTTTCCATTCCCCATGTCTCGTTGTGGCTGCTCTAGAGTGCAGGCAAGCTGCTGGATGCAGCCAGGCAGAGCGAGTGCCTGCATCCTTCCCCTTCCTGCCCCTGCCCTCTGCACTAACACCATTTCCACCATTCCTTTTCCAGCTGGCCCCCGAAAACACCCTCATGTCACTGCAGAAGGCAGTGGACTGCAATGTGCAAGTCTTTGAGACAGACGTCATGGTGAGGTAAAGAGGCAGCAGGAACTCAAAGGGAGGAAGGGGCTTATGTATGCTGGGATGTCACCTCTCATGTGGGGTGTTCCAGAATACGCCTGGAGGACTGGTACAGCCTGTATCTGGAGCAGCCCTGTTCAAAGGGCTCTGCCATTCCCACCTTGCCGGTATGGGACTCGCTCCAACTTGATGTCCCAATGATCTGGGAGAGGTCCTGGGTTTCTGTCCTTCCCGTGCAGGTTGCCTTCCAGGGCATTAGGGAGGTACAGCTTGGAAAACAGACCGTGACTCTAGTTCATCTTATGTAATCCTGTTATGGGGAGAGCTGTTGCAGTGAGCAAGGAATTACTTGGTTCCTGGCTTGGTCTCTAGGTGCTCTGTACCTTCCAAACACTCACTTTTTTGTGTAGAGGACCACAAGTAGGCATAAGGGTGGGGGTTACCATAGCAGGGTAGCTTAGGAGGGGGCAGAAATGCCAGGGCAGGGATAAGAGACAAACAGCTTGCAGCACAGAGCTTCCCTCTTTGCTCCTTTGCCAGTGCTGACGGGGTCCCATTCCTCATGCATGACGAGGAACTCACCAGGACCACCAACGTGCAGGATGTGTTCCCTGAGAGGGCTGCCCTGAACAGCACCGCCTTCAACTGGACAGACCTGCAGCAGCTGGATGCAGGCAGCTGGTTCCTGGAGGTCAGGATGCTCCTGGGGTGGCTGGTCAGGGGTGGGTGAAGCATGAGCCCTGCCCTGGGGAAGGGTCCCGCAGGAGCAATGGTCCTGGCAGGCACCTGGACACGGTGTGGAAGCACTTCCACGCCTGCACAAATCCTCTGGGTGCGGTTCTGCCCCAAGCTGGGGTTTGCTCTGACTCCTCAGCTGAATCACGGAGGAGGCTGGTTTGAGGGAGAATGTCTCGTGTTCGCTCCGTGCTGCACAGCCTGCCTGGGCTTGGAGGCAGCTGTGGCAAAGCTCTTCCCAAAAGGTGACTAACCAACTGCTGAGCTGCTTGAACTGTGCTCTTAGTGGGCAAAAGGGTAGAGGTGCCCCATGGATGTGCAGGGGAAGCATCCCTGTGCCTGTCTGCATATGGACAGGCCAGGGTGGGGAACTGAGAGCCTGGCATGGGCACCAGTCTGGGAGGTGAAAGCTTATGGTGGGGCTGCCCATGACTGACTCTCGCCCTTGCAGCGGAGGCCGTTTCCCACCGTGCAGAGTCTCTCTGCTGGCGATCGCTACTGGGTGACTAAACAGAGGATCCCATCCCTGAAGGAGGTGCTACAGGCAACCAAGCAGAGCAACCTCTCCATCATGTTCGACCTCCGGCCCGAGAACCACAGTGACTACGAAAGCTTCGTCAATGCCACCCTGGAAGTGATCTTACAGTCGGGCATCCCACTGCAGCAGGTGAGCTGGCCACAGCCCCACCGCTGCCAGGCCCTGCTGTCACTGAACATCCATGCCACCCCATACCCACATCTCATATGTGATCCCTGCTGGGGAACGCTGGCCAGCCATGGCGTTTTCTAGCTGGGAGAAGCTGCCAATAATCAGAGGGTTAATGCCCACAGCTTCAGATACCTGAAATGCTCTGGTTCCCCAGGGCTGGCCACCCTGGCATGTAAACAGTGACTCAGTCTAGGGAGGGGAGCAAGAGTGCCAGCAGGGGCATGAAAACAATGCTCAGGCTTCCACTCACCGCTGGGCCACACCTCTCCCTGCAGCTCTTGGACTCCTGCAGCAACCTCCTGTGTTGCCTTTGCACTTCATCTAACCTCTGCAGCACAGGAGATGTGCTGCCCTGAGGGGATGAATTAGCACCCACATGGTGCTTTCCCTTCTTGGCTTTTTGCGAATGGAGAGCTGGAGGGGACGCAGCAAAGGCTGTGATGTAGTGTTGATCTAAGGTGCACCCTTGCTGTAGAGTTTGGGACAAAAGGATGCGCTGCTTGATCCATTCAAGGACCCAGAAAGGACATAACTTCTGCAGCTTTCTTAGGCTGGAGCTGCTTCCTCCCCTCAGTGGGGTCTTGGCTGAGACAAGCTCTTAGGAGACTGTCCTGGCTGAGATCCTCATGGAGGAACTGAGCATAGAGACAGAGGCAGGGAGCAGATGTTTGAGCAGACCATGTGTGCTTGAACCAGCTCTCTGGAGCACCTCTCCTCTGCATGTGCTCTCTGGCTCTTGCCTAGGTCCTCTGGCTGCCGGATGGCTTCCGGGAACAGGTCAAACAGCAAGCCCCAGACATTCAGCAAATTTACGGACGAAAGAGACTCCAGGATGAGAAGGAGCCGCTGCTGCACGTGAATCTGCCCTACCAGGACATGAGCTCTGAGGAGATCAGGTGAGAGCTCTGTGCCCAGGAGCTGTAGGGTCTGAACATTCTCCCAGCTCTTTCCTAGGGGCTGGCAGAGGTGAGGGCCAGCTCAGGCCAAGTGCTGGGAGTGTGTGCTGCAGCCTTATGACAAGCGTGCTTTATTAGGCAGGGCTGGTGCAGTGGATGGAGCTGGCTGCAGTCCTCTGCCTTGCCAGCAAATCCACCCTGGGTCTGGCTCTCCAGACAGTTGTTCCATGTGGCTGCAAATGCTGGATCACATCCCAGATATACAGTCCTCTCTGGCTGTACACTGAGTGTGCTGGCACCTTGCTGTCTGCTGCTCTGACCACGGCTGTCCCTATGCAGGCAGTACCATCGGGACAACATCTCTGTCAACCTGTATGTGGTAAACCAGCCCTGGCTCTTCTCAGTGCTGTGGTGCTCTGGGGTGAGCTCTGTCACCACCAACGCCTGCCAGGTGCTGAAGGAGATGAAACGCCCCATCTGGCTGCTTGTAAGTGACCCCTTGATCCTTCACCATGCCCACAGCCCTGTGCCTGAGGCACATGTGAGTCCCTTTTCTGCCCCAGCCCTGGGCAGCCAGCAGAAGGGATGCTGGCACACCACCCCCAGCTGGGGCTCATGGCTTGTCTCGTTTCCTTGCAGCCCAGCAGCACGTACCTCATGATCTGGGTTGTTGTGGACTGTGCTTCCTTCCTCACCATCCTCTGGGCCTTCTTCTTGCTCAAGTACGTTAGATCCCTTTCCCCCCTCGCACGAGCAGCTCTTCTGGGGGTGGCTGTAGCGTGCCCTGGATGGATGGTACACACTCAAACATGGTTGTAGCTGTTGCCACCCCTCTCTGAACTGAGATCCTGGGGGGGCTTCTCCTGTCTGGATAAGTGAGAGAGCAGTGTGTGGAGGCAGCTTTTACCACCAGGCTGCAGCTAAGACTCTGGCCTGATCCTTCCTCAAGCCACTGGATGCTTTAGTTCATGTTCAGTGAACGCTCTGCATCCCAGAGCTTGGTGGGAGGAGGCTGGGAGACCTTGGCCCTGCTCCTTTAACAGCGCTGCAGACACAGAGAGCTGATTCTCGTGGAACTCTTTTGTCCTGGGGGGCCCCACAGTCTCCATGTGGGAGCTTGGAGGATGGGCGGGGAGGTCAGCCTGACATGCTAACATCGATCCTATTCCATCTCCTAGGAAATGCTGGCAGAGACGACGGCCGGCGGGTGAGTGTGCAGGAATGTGAGCTGCCCTCCCTCCCTCGCAGCCCGGCTGTGCCTCCTGAGCAGGCAGCTTTCTCCAGCTGAACATGTCAGAGTGGTTTGGGATGGCCAGGGGAGGGAAGGGAATCCCAGCCCAGGGAGTCCTGCCCTTAGCAAACAGCCCTCTGGGGCAGCACTGGGGAATCCCACATTCCCTGGGACTCCTCAAACCTGCTTTTCAGGCTGCTTTGCCTGTGGCTGCGGGATTGTGCCCAGGATGACAGTTTGTTTTCTCTGTGTCTCCCCAGAGTCCGAGACAGATGTGCTGCTCACAAAGATCAACAGCTTGATGCAGGAGTGATCCCTCAGGGCTGCTACGGTCGAGGGCAGCCAGAGCCCTGCACCGCTGCAATGGGGAGCATCCCTCAGGCCAGCTTCGAGGCTCCTTCGTAGGCTCCTTCCTGAGGCTCCCATCCCCTATAGCCTTCCTGGCTCCTCATGTGGTGCACAACTGCCCTCAGCTGAAAAGGCCTGGAAATGGGTTCCCAGTTCCCATGGGCAGGGAGGAACTGGAGTCTTTGCAGGGGTTACCTGGTGCTGGCTTGTTCCTGGGGGCTGAGCACTCATTCAGCGGTGCTAGGGCTGAGACCTCTGCCCTGCCCTTTGGAGACTGGTGAGGGTTTGGGTCACTGGTGTAGGGGAAGGGCAGCATCTGCCTGTTATCAGCAACTCTGCAGAGAGGTGGTGGATGTCCCATCCCTGGAGACATTCCAGGCCAGGCTGGATGTGGTTCTGGGCAACGTGGTCTAGTTGAACATGTCCCTGCTCATTGCACGGGGTTGGACCGGATGAGCTTTGAGGTTCCTTCCAGCACAAACCATTCCATGATGCTAACTCTGCAGCCAGCGGTGGGAAACCTTGTTTGAAGTGCTGCTCCAGGGGGCTGCCCTGCCCCTTAGCTTGAGGAATGGGACAGGGGGATTGGGGGTGTTTTTTCACTAGCTGCAGGGGAGCTGAGCCCTGCACACCCTCGTGCTACACACAAATTCTGCCCCTGCTGCTGCTGGCTTCATGTTCGCACACCAGGGTGCTGGCACCCCATGCTGCACTTGGTGCCCGTTGCCGTGTGGGGAAGGGAGCAGAGGCTGGGGCCGGTTGGGGCTGGGGTGGCAGGACCACAGTCACAGTCCTGCCCCAAGGCTGCGGGGATGGGCAGGGAGAGGAGTGGTGGCGCTCAGGATGCAGCAGGGCCTGGAGCTTGGGAAGGGGTCGGCTCAGTTTTAGTTATTTGTATTTATGTCAATAAACCGGCCAAGTGCCAGCCAGCGCCCGCGGGGTGACTCGTCCGGTAACTGACCCCTGCAACCCGCTCCCCGCCTGGCCCCACCGGCACCGGACGCAGGCGGCGATCCGCGGCACGTCCGTGCCACCTAGTGACAGCCGGGGGAACCGGGCCGGGCCCTGGCGGCTGCCGGGGCCGGGAGGCCGAGCGGAGACTGCGAACGGAGACCGCCGGGCGGAGCCGCGGCGGGTGCGGACGCGGTCGGGTGCGGAGCGATGCGGCGGCGGTGCTGTGCGGAGAAGCGCGGCTGTGTCCGGCTGCGGGTGCGCGCTCGGTGCCGGCGCTCCCGGGGCGGTGCCGGCGGGGGGCGGCTCCTCGGCCGGTCCCCCCGGGGCGGGGCGGGGAGGGGCGGGCGGCGGCGGCTCCTCGGGGGCTGGCACGGAGCGGAGCGGCCGCTGGGCACGGCGGAGCGATGATCCGCAGGGAAGGTAAGGAGCGCCCTGCCCGCCGCGCTCAACAAGTGCTGCCCTGCCCGTTCCGAGACCCGCGCTCCCGGCCTGCCCTCTGCGCTGCGCCCGGGCGCTGGGAGCCGAGCACCGGGCGCCCCGGCTCTGTGCGCTCCCCGGGCGGTGCGGCACGTGGGGTGCTGCGCTTGGGTGCTGCGGGGAGGGCAGGTTGGGGGGTGGGCCCCTGGCAAGGGTCTCCTCAAAGTGGGGCTTGCACCTTGAGGCATGGCGAGGTGCGCCCTGGACACCACAGGCTGTTCGGGTGCTGAGGAGGGGTCCTCTGGGCTCTACCCCATCCTGGAGGCGAATCCCTGGGTTCGGTGGTCCAGGGCCGGTGCTCACTGTTCCAGCCGCCTGCCCCCGGGGCTGGTGGCCAGCAGCGTGGGGCTCAGCACAGGCTGCTCGTTGTGTGCAGCTTGGGCCGGGATGTTCACACCAGGTTTGTGGTGTGCGTGTCCTGCCGTGCTGGCCCTGGAACTCCACCTGCTCCTTTAGCTTCTGCTGATAAGGACGGGAGTGACCCGGTGAAGATGACTCAACCCTGCTCAGGGGATGCTGGGCAGCGGCTGAAGACGTTGCCTGATCCTGCAGGGAAGGAAGCCCTTAGTGGCAGCACAGGGCTCAGATGTCCATAAAACCCAATAATCCCGGAGCTTGGGGAAGTCCTTGCTTTTCCTGGAGCCAGCATGGAGCTATGCCCGCTTCCCCAGGCTCCTTTCTCTGTTCTGCTCCCATGATGAGTCTATGTGGGCCAGTGTCCCAGGCAGGACCTGCTTCCCCTACAGGCCAAGGAGGAGCTGGGTGGGAAGCTGGCCGTGGGAGCTGGGACAGCGGGTCACACAAACCCCAGCAGACACAGGCCCCTTGTCTGGTGACCTGAATTCCCTGCTGGGAGCATTGGGATGAGCAGGGTCACCCTTTCTGCATGAGTTCCTGGGTTAAAAGATGAGTCCCCAGCAATGACGGAACGGCTCCCCCATGCCTCCTCACACAGACGCTCTTTGTCTGCAGGCTGCCTGGGTGACAAAGGGAAATAGGCACTGATAGGGCTGGAACGGGCTCAAGGTCCACGGGAGCTCCCACCCGCCCAGGGCATGGGTCACATCTGGAGCTGGGCTGGCAGCTCCAGGCATCTGCCCAGAGGAGCATCCAGGTGTCCTGCCACAGACTGATCACAGCTCCACTCAGCTGGGTCTGAGGTTGTCTCATAGCTGTGGTGAGCCCAGGCTTTGATGACAGCATTGCTTCATGACAGCCCCCAGCTCCCCTCCTGGCCAGCATCCCTCTTTCCCTGACATCAAGGCATCGTGTTCCTTCCCGTGTCTCCTGCTGCCCCAAGGCTGCTTGCTGCATAGAGCAATCCTTGCCTTATACCCTCTAGGAACCCAAGTTTTGCCACTCCTATAGCTGAGCTGTTTGCAAGATCTTGTGCTACATCAGGGGGCTGTGCTCAGCTTTGCTGCAGCCATCTGGCCCTGCAGACTGCAACTGGTAGTGTTCATATCCCTGTGTAACTGGGACATGTCCAGCTCCTGATCAGATTCTCTGCCTGGGAGGTAGCCGAGGAACTGAGGCTGCCCAGAGCCACAGGGTTTGGAGGTGAATCAAGATGGGTTTATCCCCTGATTGTCAGGGTTGAGGGAGGCCAGCAGGCAGAACCACCCCCCTTCTGTCGCTGCCCAGCCCTGCCACAGCCCTCGCACCTCACAGCAGGATTTGCTCTTGTAGGGAAGTGCAAGGAGGTTGTTTTGTGGTTGTCTGGCTCTTAAAAACCCAGAGCTGGAAGACAACTTGAGACATTGTCCGGGTGAGCCTCCTTGCACTGCTCCATGGCTGCACTCAAGCCTTCCCTGCTGATGTCTGTCCATCCATCCTCCAGCATTAAAGCCTTGTTACCCTTGTGTTTCTCTGCAGACACTGAACGGGCAGTGGAAATCCTGACCAGATACCAAAGCACCCTGCAGTCCCCGGAGGAGCAGGAGCTAAAAGCCTCCATTGGAAAAGTCTCACACATCTTCCAAAGTGAACTCTTCCAGGCTCTGCTGGGTAAGGCCCTACCTTGCAGTCCCTGGGGCTTTGTGGTCAGATCCTGCACAGGGCCCATCTCTGACCAGGCTGAGTGCAAACACAGGGGTGCCTGTAACGCTGGGGAGCTGGGCTGTCCTCCTCCAGAGCATGGGCAGGAGATACCCGGGTCAGGGCTGCAGTCGGTGGGTGTTTGTGATGTGAACAGGAGTCCTCAGTCAGGTGATTGTGGACAAAGAGTAAAGCCTTCTTCATTTCATGCCTCATCTATCCACCACCCACTGAAGGATGCTGCTGGGCAGTGCCTGATCTACCCAGCACCCACTAAAGGGTGCCGCAATGCTGTGAGCCCCCTCTGTGCATTGCAGGCATGGTGTGTCCACAGCCACCACGAGCTTCCAGCTCTGCTGCCGTACCAAGGACACCCCACCATGGGGCCTTGCTCCTCTCTGCGCCCCTCAACCCCATCACAACCTGCCAGCCGGGAGGGAAACTAAATTTGTCTGTCTTTGAGAGAGAGCCTACACGCACCCAGCTCCTTTTGGGGTATCCTGGTCTTTCCTGCACTTAGACCCACAGGCATTTGGGACACACAGTGCAAGTGGTTCCATTCCACACAAGAAATCCTTGACAGCAAGGCTCATCCTGGGGCTGGGCACCAGAAAATGCCATTTTGAGTGTGGCTGTTCCTATTAGTGCAGAAGTGTTGTGGAGAGTGTGTCTGGAGAGAGCACATCCTCACACACGCCAAGCAGCACATGGATGCTGTGCAGGTTTCCCACTCTCCAGCGGCGTGTCCTGGTGTCGCAGCGGCGCTGTGCGAGGGAGTGCCGCTGGGTTGCTGGTGCCCTTCTCGACTGGTTGAACAGGATATGAGTTCCCTTCCTCTGGCTGTGTTTACCTAACGAGGAGTTTGCATTAATTGCTTCTGCCCCCCGGAGCGTGGGTTTGTGAATTACTCTGTCCCTGCATGGACACGGGTGACGCTGTGCTGGCTGCACGTGGTCCCTGTGCCTGCACACAGCGGGCTTTCTTGGTGTCCATGGTGCAGCCCCCGCCATGACAGCTCTGGGAGGATGGTGAAGTGTTTCTGTCTGATTTGCTTTGGAGTTTGTTTGTGGGAGGATTTACAGTAGAGCCGTGGGTCCGTGTTCCAGTGCAGGGGCTCCCTCTTGCTGCCCCACACTGTGCTGGATGCTTCTGGCTCTGGAGAGGGCTCAGCACACAGCCTGCTCTAGTGGAAGGTGTCCCTGCCCGTGGCAGGGGCTGGAACTGGATGAGCTTTAAGGTCCCTTCCAACACAAACCAGGCTGGGATTCTGGATTCTATGACACTACGAACACGGGGCTGCCTTTTTTCCACCCCTGGGAAACGCGAATGCACGTGCATGGTACAACCCTGTCCCCAGATCTTATGCGCCTACAGGTAATGTTCTCCTAAGACGTGTTGGCTGGCTTGTGTTTGAACACTAAAGTGCATCATGCCATAGCAGAGCCACCAGAAGTGCCAGACATTGAGTTTTCCAAGATAGTCTACACGGAAAATGCCAGGGATAGAGATGGTTTTCCATAGGGTTTTTTGTTCAGAACAAGCTGAATTGTGGCCTGTGGAAGCCCCAGTTTGCCCACCTCCAGGGGAGAATCTGCTGGGATGTTCAGATAAAGCCTGTGTGGTGCCCAGGGCTGGATGTATCCATCACTGTGGACGTGTCCGGTGTTGCTCTACACATGCACCGTTTCCTGCCAGGCTCCTCCAAGCACAGCCCAGCCCCTTGAACCCTGGTGACCACCAGCACCCTGTCCCCAGAGCTGCCCCTGTGCCGGGGCGCACTGATCCTGCCCGGATGGCTCGGCACGGCAGCGATGGCTGCGGTGCGGGAGCTGCTCTGCACTGGAATGCGCCAGCCCCGGCTCCGCACAAAGAAATTCCTTGGCGGTGCAGGGGAAAATGGGCTGTGCTGCTCCCTCCTCCTGGCGCCTCTCCTGCGTCCCAGGCCATGGAGCCAAGTGCGTGACTTGCAGGGAACAGCCCTGCAAGGGCTCGAGGAGCCGGGGCTGGGGACGCTGCAGCTGGGCTGGGTGGTCCTGATCCTGCTTCCCGTCTGCCCCACAGGGAGATGCTCGGCCTCCTCCAGTGCTGCTGATGGGGCTCGCACACAGACCCCCTGACCTTTCCTTCCCAGAACGAGGGCTGAAAGAGGCCGTTGTGCCCTGTGCAGCTGGGCAGGGCCTGTGTGCTGCCAGCAGCCCGAAGGGCAGCGCTCCCCTGGGAGCCCCCTGGGGCTGTGCTCCGATCCTGTGCTCGAGCAGTGGCTGGTGCAGACCTCACCGAGGTCCTGTCGGCTGCCTGGGCTCCCACCCTCCCTGTGGCTCCTGTGACCCCAGACAGGTTCCTCACGCAGAGCCCTGCTGCTGCAGAGGCTGGGGGAGAGGCGGCTGCCAGCCCCCGTGCTGCTGGGATCGCTGGTCATGGCTTCAGCAGCTGCTGCAGGAGTCAGGGTGGGAAACTGGAGTCACCTGAAGGATTCTGAGCCCTGAGGATGGCTCCTCCTGCAAATTAACCAATAGCCAAGGATGGAAACCAGGAGCTTGCTTGAAAGCTCTGCTGGGGCTTTCAATCCTCCCCTGGCAGCGTGGGGCTGGTGTGAGGCTGGAGGCTGTGCTTGGGGTGAATGTGGTGGCAGAGCTGGTGACAGCGCAACACTGGGCAAGAAATGTCATTTTCTGAAGGTGGGCGCGTGTGCTGCTGGCTCGAGGGTGCTGCACCAGCCGTCAGATGCTGGTGCCATAGAAATATGTAATGACATTTGTTTGACCCCAGGAGGAAGCTGTTGGACAGATTCTCATCTCTGTAAATCTTGGTTGCTCTTCCTTATTCGCTCCAGAGCTGACTGACAGCCATGGAACAGAAACTGGGGGGTAGGACAGCCCAGCTTCATCTTTTGCTGCCAGTGTTCTCTTCCTGAGGTTTTTCAGGTGGTGCTGCTCTCAGAGTGCACAGGTGAGGCAGACGTGGCTGCAACTTGTGATGCCCATCAGAAATGGAGGAAACTATTTATCGTTAATGCCACTTGCACGTGTCCTAAAATGCACTCCTGTCACAGCCGTACCCTGAACCTCACCCCCAGTCCCGAAGCTCCTCCCAGCAGCGATTCCCTCTCCTGGCAAGTGCCTAAAATGGGCTGAGGGTGTCGGAGGTGGGAAGTGGCTGCTTGGTAGCCCAGGCTTCCTGCTCCGCAGGCTCCTTGCCAGCTTGGCTGCCCGAGGCTGTGTTCCTGCAGCAGATGGGTGGCAAACAGGGACGCTGGCAGCCGTGCACCCCCACGACGGGGTTGTTCAAATCCTGTTTTCATTCCTGCGACGTTCCCTGCGTTCCAAGGGTAATCCGCGCAGCCAGGAGCTCCCGCTAGCCCGTTACGCAATGGCTATTTTCATAACCAGAGGGTTTTGCACAACAACAAAGCCCCGTTTGTGTGGCTGCGCGGTGGCTGCTGGCCGTGACCTCGTGTCTGATGGGGGGGGGGGGGGGTCGGGAGCTGCCCCCGGGGCAGATCTGGGGGCTCCTGTCGCCACCAGCTGCCCGGGTCCCCCGGCACACAGGACAGAGCCTGGCGGCGGTGCTGTGTGAAGGCGGCAGCGCGGCGCTCCCTGGGCATGTACAGCAGCTTTGTCCCTGCAGCCGGGATGTCCCCAGGCAGCCCCCAGGAGCTGTGCGATGGGGGCTGATGCTGCTCCCGTCCCGTCAGCGCAGGGATGTGCTGCTGTGGTGCATGGGCACGTTGTTCGGCACAGGGGGAAAATGGGGACTTGCATCTGGAGGGGTCAGTCCTGCTTTGTAGAAGCTTCCCTGGGAAACAGCCCCTGGCAGCGCTCAGCTTGTCCCTGCTCCCGCTGCCCAGCGCTCACCAGGTTTCCTCTGGAAACCCCTATAAAGTGGGCATTTAACCCCCTGTGGCACCTCCTGTGCTTCAGGTGAGCAGTTGCACACTGAGGGGCTGGTGTGGTTCCAGGGAGCATCAGGGCAATGGCCACGGTCCCGCCGTGCTGAGACCCCCACTGGCCCTTGGGGTGGCTCCAGGAGAGGGTTTCTGCAGCCTCCTCCAGGTACAGCAAATGAGCTCCAGCTCCTGCTGCAACTTTCCCTGCTCCAAGGGCCTTCCCTGCTGCCGTGACTTTGGGGCTCTGCTGCCTTTGCCAGGCTTCCTGTTTCCCGGGCGCTTGAAGGGATGTATTACTCTGTTATACTTTCTGCAAGGCATTTACCAGACTCTCCTGGCCGACCTCTTGGAGCTTTACCTTTAACCTGGCAGCAGTTACCATCCTTCCTGGTTTTCATTTGGACACAGGTGAATGCCTCGTCTTCACCACCTTGCCTTCCCCTGCTGCCAGCCCGGCTTTCCTCCCTTTTGCCTTTATACTGTCCCTTGGCCGGGTGCTGGGTGTTTGCCCCCGTGGCAGGGATTGGAACTGGATGAGCTTTAAGGCCCCTTCCAGCACAAACCGGTCTGTGGCTCTGCTGCTGAGCAGGGTTTGGTTCTAGTCACTGTGGGCTGTGTGGTCGCTGCCTGTGCTTTCCAGAGCTATGGGGCACCACGGCTGAGCCAGGCACCCCCCTGCCCCCCTTGCCTCACAGAGGGGACATAGTGGGCAGCAGAGCAAGGGTGAGGAACCAGCAGAGCCTTGTCCCACCCCATCACCCAGGCGCCATCCCCTCACAGTGAGCTCGGACTCGGGATGCTGTAGCGGCAGAGCGGGTGCCAGTGGTGCAATGGGTGCGCAGGACCAGCCCTGGGGATGTTTCCGTGCTGTTTTGCAGATATCCATGAGTTCTATGACTTCACGCTGCGCTCCGCGCCCCTGCAGCCCCCCAGCCCGGACACACACCAGGGCACCGCCCGGCAGCGGCATGGGGCCGGCTCCACCGTCCTGCCCGCAGAGCCCCAGCACTCACCCGAGGTAAGAGCTGCTCCGGTGCGATGCTGCAGGGCCAGACCCTGCTCCCTCCTGCCCAGCAGGAGACAGAGGGACACAAGGGCTGCTGCCACCGCAGCTCGCACCCAGGTGTTCCCACACCTCCTGTGCCACAGCTTGCCTCATTAAGGAGGTTCACAAGTGTTAATTGAATTACTCCTGATGCACACAGCTCCAGCTCCAGCGCTGGATCCTGTCCTGCTGCTGCAGCTGGATTAGCTGCTCCCATCTGACGCTGTCTCCTGGAGAGGCATTGGGGCTCTCTGATCCAGCCGCCTCGCAGGCTGCTTTTGATAAATAAAGCAGGTTGAGTCTTTTAAGTTTCCCTTTTCAGGATTTCCCCCAGCTCTCAGATAACTCCTGTCCTTGTTCTCCACCTTCTCTTTAATTTTCACCAGCCTTTTAAAAGGTACGGCACCAGGTGGGGAGGCAGGAGGTGAGAAGTGAGGTCTCACTTGTCTCAAAGTAGTGACTGTAGTGACAGGACAAGGGGTAACAGGTTGAAACTTAAACAGGGGAAGTTTAGATTGGATATAAGGAAGAAGTTCTTTACTGTTAGGGTGGTGAGGCACTGGAATGGGTTGCCCAGGGAGGTTGTGAGTGCTCCATCCTTGGCGGTGTTCAAGGCCAGGTTGGATGAGGCCTTGGGTGCCATGGTTTAGTGTGGGGTGTCCCTGCCCACAGCAGGGGGGTTGGAACTGGATGATCTCAAGGTCCTTTCCAACCCTAACTATTCTATGATTCTATGAAAGGCACCAAGGTAAATGAAATTGCCTTGTGTCTTTGCAGACCCCTTTCCCGTCCCCGTCTCGCTGCTGCATGCCCTGCCAAGGGATGCTGTGGGGTCCCCCTCAACTGGGGATGCAGGAACATTGGTGCAGAAATGGAAAGATTAAGTGAAATAAACCTACCAGACAAACACCAGATTTCTGCCTCAGGGACTGAACTGGCTTCCCACCATATGCCTGTGGGGACAGCAGATCTGAGTGGCACACAGGGACAATGGAGCTGAACTCTGCTCCTAAGGAGACTCCAAGGAAGTTTGATGATGATGATCAGGGAGGACAAAACTGCCCACAATCAGTGCAGGAGGTGTCTGTGTCCCTCTGGCTCAGGTCTTCCCTGACCAAACCCAGCCTGCAGTGACCCCGCTACGCACGGGGCCGGCGCTGGGGCAGGCTCACCAGGGTGGCAGGATGCTCTCCGAAGGCAGCGCGATCCCTTCGCATGGGGGGCAGCTCCTTTCGGCCCTTCCAGCAGCGGTGGGCAGGGCCGGGGGGCGGCTGCCCTGCTCTGTCTGCACGCACCCCCTGTGTCGTTCCAGGACAGCGAGCGGAGGCTCCCCGCGGGAGCCGGGGGCAGCGCGCCGGGGACGCCGCCGCGGCTGGTGAAGGTGACGGCGCGGAGGACGGCGGCGCCGGCCAGCGTGTGCAGCCTGGTGCTCGGCTCCCGCAGCGCCCTGCCCCAGGTGAGCCCCCGAGCGCCCCTCGCCGCGCCCCACCCCGCCAGCCTGGGGGGCAGCTGAGGGGACGCGGTGTGCGCCTGGCACCGCTGGCCGGGCAGTGCTGCCTCAGGGCTGCTCTGGTGGTGCTCAGGCTGGGAAGTCCTGTGCCAGGGGTCGGTAACACCGAAACCATGGAGTCACGAATCAACCAGGTTGGAAAAGACCTTCCAGCTCCTCCAGTCGGACCATTCCCAGCACTGCCAAGGCCACCACTAACCCATGGCACTGAGGCCTCGTCTCCACGGGCTGTGAACCCTTGCAGGGACGGTGCCTGCAGCCCTGCCCTGGGCAGCCTGTTCCAATGCCTGAGCACCCTCTGGGGCAGGAATTGTTCCTCAGCTCCAGTCTATACCTCTAATTATCCCCTTGCATTAGCAGTTACCGTGGCTCAGTGGCAGCCCTCAGGGCTTGGAGGGCTATGGCACAGAAGTAAAAAGGCTGTGTGGAGCTGGAAATCCTCCCAGCCCCATCCCTCTCGCCCCCAGCGCTGGCACACTCCCACACTGCAGATTTCCATGTTTGTTTTCTCTGAGCTCTGAAATGGCAGGTCCATTCCTCAGCTTACCAGGAGCTTTTCTCTGCTGTCTTATTGACTTGGAAATGCTGTTTCTTTGGATGTGTATCCTAAATCTCAGCTTCCTCCTAGTGCAAGTGCATCGTTTGGGATTTGCATTTAAGGGGGCTTTTAAGGATGAGCAAAGGGCAAAATGCCCTTTTGGGAGGGGTGAAGTGGCCAGGATGGATGGATGGGGCTCACTGCAGATTTAAGATGATCTGAAAATGATGTTTGCCTTGGGATAGTTTGAAATGATGCTGTTTGCTAAATCAAAGTCTTCTTCCGAAGTATTTTAAGGACAAAAATTGCACTGCTGCTTTTCTCTCCTTTATAAATGTCTCCTTTTTACTCTAGACTGCAATAAAATGGGTAATGCCCCATTTTTTTTCCCTTTCTGTTTAATTTCTCCTTTTCTCTTGCTTCTCTCTCTGTTTTCAAACATTCCCCAAATCTTTACTGGTTTGGGGCGGGGGGGGGATGGTGGCTTTCTGAGCAAACAGGAGGATGAGTCTCCATTCACCAGTGGGAGGGAACCACAACTGTGGATGGGGGGATCACAGGGCAAAACCCACGAAAGCTGCAAGATCGAGGGGCTGGGAACAGTCGGATTTTAAGGGATTTTCTTCCTAAGTGTCCCAGGCTGTGGAGCACAGCGCCTCTTGCCCCCAGCCCCAAACGTCTGGCTGATCTGCAATGTCTCCTTTAGCACTCCCCACCTCGCTTTATTGTTTGGGTTTCATGTGATGGGGACTGTGCTGTGTCCCCAGCCTGGCTGGCCTAATGGGTATTTACCCTTCCCATCAAAAACCTGCACTTTGCTGCTGGATTTCTCTTGCTTTAGCTCCCAGCCTCAGGAAATTTTGCTGTCTTTGTTTGCTAGGATAAAGAACTGTGGCAATCAGAAATGTTCCCAACATGTAGGTATTTATAGATGCATCTAAGTTCCCTCTTAACTTTCCCTTAGATAAACTAAACAGATTGGCTTCTTCCCTCCCTCAGTGTGAGCAGGTTGTTCCAGGCTTGAAATAATCCATGCATTCTTTTCCGAAGCTCTTTTTATTTTCAGCCTCCTTTCCCAGCCGGTGCCGGTGCAGGGCAGGAGCCAGGGCTCAGCGCTGGCACTTCTGGGGTCTCCCATCTATGGGGGCTGCAGGTGCCAGCCCATAGCAGGGAGGAGATGGGGGGAACAGGCAGGACAGGCCTTGCAGGGGACTGTGGTTGGGAGAGCTTTCTCATCCCAGAGGATGGCCATAGGCAAAGCAGGGACCTGGAGAGGAAACAACACTGGGATGGTGGTGTTCAGTGCTGGGCTTAGCCAGCTTTCTGCGGAGATCAGCAGCTTTCCTGGGAACTGGGACCAAGCAGTGCTGGATTGCTGCAGTCAGTACTGCTTCTCTGCGGCAGCCCCTGTGCTGGGATATGGGGGCCTTTGACACAGCAGTGAGCCTGTTCCATGGGATGTCATCTTCATGGCTGAACGCAGCCCTTGTCCCAGCAGAGCAAGAGCATTTCCAGCAGTCCTCTATGTCAGCAATCTGGACCATGGCCTGGGATCAGCCGTGCCTGGGGACAGGCTGTGCCGATGGACCTTGCTTCGCATCCCTCACTCCTGCGTGAAGGCACTAAGGACATTCCATCTCCTGCCCGGCACCTCCTCCTGTGTTGGTTCTCAACAGCCCCGGCATGCAGGACAGCACTGGGGTTGGATAATATCTACACACCCAGCTTTTGCCCACCTCCACAGCGACTCCCTGCTCCCCAGCCTTTGGTGCGCACTTTTTGCCATGGGCAGTTCCAAAGTGGGTTTCAGGAGAACACCTGAAATGGCGAAGGGCACTTGGAAGAACTGGAGAAGCTTTTATAATGGATGATATTTAATGCTAGGGCAGGAGGGCATCAGCTGCAGGGCAGAGCAGCTGCCCCTGGTGCTATCAGCCCAGGAACAAGAGCTCTGGCAGACATGCTGCCACTGATAAAAGGCAGGATGATGAACTGGTTTGTCCTGCCTGCAGTAAGTGAGATTCTGTTATTGCATCCATCAATGTAAATAAGTTTTCTGTTGTCCTGGCTTTGTCCTCATCCCTGCCTGCACAGCTCTCCCCAACAGTGATAGAGCAAAAAGCCACCACAACCTGCTGTGGCCTGGAAGAGAGATGAGAAATAAATTGCCTCTCCACACAAATGCTTCTAGGAACAGAAAGTCTCCTGTCTGCTGGTGAGGATGTGTGTGTATACACTGCAGTGTGCAAATGGCCGCTGTGAAGGAATTGATCCCAGTAAATACAGCAGCAACATGTGCTTCCTGACGGCGAGGCTTTGGGATGAAACCATCCCTCCGTGGGAAAGTGGATGCTCAGCCCTCAGCGGAGCAAGAGCAGAGGGACTCCGCTGGCTGAGGTGCCCCGTGGAGGCGCTCGGAGGGACAATCGTGCCCGAGCAATGGGGTTTGGGGTGTTTCATTTGCTACGTCCTCCATTTCAACCTCTCCACAGGCCCCGGGACTGCTCCGAGGCTGCAGCGGGAAGAGCCGGAGGATGCTCCGCGGCCGGTGCTGCTGGCAGGAGGCTGCTGCTCTCGGAAAGCACCGCGCGGGGAGCAGAGAGCGCAGCTGTGGATATAAAGGAAGGGGAACAATGGTGCTGATGAGCAGGAGTGGTGCCTGCTGCGGGGAGGGACTGCTCTTCCTCTCCACCCTTGCCTGCCGCGCAGTGCGGAGCTGCAGCCGCTTCGGCTTCATCCAGGGCAGTCGCCTGTCCGAGCATCCCCCCCACCAAGGGCTTCATCACTTCACTGCCCAGCTCTGTCCTTGCTCAGCCCAACAGCCGACACTGAGTGACAGCGGCTTTTAACATGATGGAGAGGACGAGCGAGATTACTGCAGGGACAGGCATTCCTTGGAAATCACCCAGTGGACAGGGAACCTCACTCCTGGGGCTGGGGGTGAAGGGGGTGCCACTGAGCCTGCTCGCAGTGTGCCATAAACGTTCCCTTCCCTCCCTGCATCCCAGGATGACACAGCCCAGCCCTGCAGAAATGCCATGGCAGGGGCTTAGGAGCCCTCTCTGCTGCTCCTGCCACTGAAGAAGATGCATCCGTCTGCCCTATAACCCACGGCTCAAGCGCCAGAACTGTTGGAGGAGCTCCCGGAGGATATGGTAGTGAAAGGCAGGCTGTGCACGGCGACCGGCTGTCTGCCGCCCCATCCTTCTCTCAAGTGTTTATTCCTGGTTCCCGATTTGCCTTTGGCCGAAGAGAAGGGCTTTCCTGTGCTCTGCGCCTGGACAGGATAGGGCCGGCGTGTGATGGATGCTGCAGCTGCGGACCTGCCCACTCCGAGCTCCCTGCTCCCCCTGCTTTAGCCCCATCGCTCTGCACCTTCTCTGCAGGGAGAGGGGAAGCACCAGGAGGCCACTCGCTATTGCAAGGAGCATCAGGGCAATGAAGCAGGTCCCTGATGCAGAGGAATGGCTGACAGTGAACGCAGACACCCACCATAAGATTGCACGTGCCCTGCTGTCCCCCCAGTCGTGTTTCTCAGGGGCTGGCAGCAGCCGCAGCCGTCACTGCAGGCCAGGCTGGCCACTGCTTTATCTCAGCTCCAGCTCAGCAGCATCAGCCCTGCAACCCCAAGACCCTGGGAAGTGGACAGTGCTCAAGCAAGGGGAGCACAGGAGTAACCAGCTCCTGGAGGGACCCCCCTTCCACATCGTATCCATGGCCCAGAGGAGCCGGCTGCTGCCCCTGTGTCCTTTGAACTGCTCTGTGCCCACAGATCACTTCAGGGCTCTGCATTCAGATGCTCTCCAGCAGTTTTATGTTTCAACATTGCAGACACAGGCTGCAAAGTCGAAGGGCTGAAGCCAAAAGGGTGTGTGTCTGCAGTAGCGTGTTCAGACTGAACCCTACGTCAGCCCTGCACAGCATGGGCACCTGGCTGGGCAGCTGCTGCCTGTGCCCAGGGATGCTGCTGCTCACAGCAGGGTCAGCATAGGCTGTGTCAGTAAGTGTCACTTCAGTGGACATTTTGGGGTTGAATGGCCTCAACTTTACTGGAGGCTCTTGCTATTCCTGCTGCAGAGATGAACAAGGAGATGCTTAGACCTCAGTTGTCCCTGCTCAGTACAGAGCTTCAGCAAAGGATGAAGAAATCAGAAGAGTCACCAGGCTGTCAAACCAGAGGCTCATGTATGGCCACCTGTTCCTACTCCATCTGGGGACCTTCTGTCCAAAACCAGTGGCAAAAGGAAGATCCTTGGCAGACCTGAGGCTCTACTGGCTGTGCAGCCTATGGAAGCCTTGACAGACACAGGGCTATTGGTCCATCCATTCATCCAAGTCATTGTCATTGTTCTGAAGTGATGTGTGATGGTGCAAGTGCATGCAGTGCTCCCAGTGCAGCGGTGGGAAGGGGACAGTGAGGGGAAGGCTCTGGAGCCTCACAAGTCATCCAGATGAGCCTGGAGTCCATCCATCCATCCATCCATCCATCCGTCCGTCCGTCCGTCCATCCATGCATCCTCCCTCCAGATTCAGGCTGCAGCTTCGATTCCTTCCATCTCATGCCCATTCCCAGGGGAGTGCAGTGCTGGGGCAACACACAGGTATTCACATGGATGGGTTTCAGGCATAGCTCTGAAGACAAGAACTGAGACTGGTCACAGGCAGCTCAGTAGGATTCAGACTGAGCAGGGGCCAGCCCCATCAGTGCCTTGCCCAGGAGCTCCATGAGCCACCGCGCTGTCCCTGCTGGGTCTCTGCCTGCCTTGCTCAGGAAGCTTCCAAAATGAGCCAGTGCATCCTCAGTGCAGGGTCCCCACAGCAGCATGCAGGTCCCTCATTTCCTGCTTCGACTTGAGGGGTGACTGACCACATTCCTGCTGCAACCAAAGCGAAGTGCTGGAGCCTATCTCCTATAGCACAAACCAACCAGGGGCTCGCAGAGTGCAGAGCATCTGTGCCCACAGCAAGGTGTGTGCCACCCTTCACTGCCCTCACAACCACCCCAGCATTAGGGGAGGCTGAGGACACATCTCCCGGGGGCATTGCTGCAAAACAAGTGGCCTCTCCTCACCCTGTTTTGAAGGAACAAACCAAGCTCGAAGGCAGAGCCTGAGAGGCCAGCTGCTATCTGGAGCACTGGAACTGGGAGAGCATCACTGCATCTTAATGGCATTGGGCTGGACAGAAATCAGGATTCTGGTGGCAGAGGCAATACCAGCACTGTTATAAATAGAGCAGCCATGATAACTGCTCATGAAGGGTTTTAGTCTTTAGGATTTGGAGGATCAGTATCAAGTATCTATGCTGAGAGACCCATTATCCCCAGCACTGGTAGGAGCTGAGGGAATTGCATGGGCAGGAGGGCAGCGGATGAATGTGAGTTGGGAATCGTCCCTCATCTGCACTTGCAAATCCGAGCGCCCTTTGAAAGGTGCTCTCTGGTGTGCGCTGCCTGCCCTTGCTCCGCTCTGCCTGCCTGGGGGTTACAGCACGCGTGGCTGCCGCAGTGCAAAGCACCTCAAGCCAGCGTGTGCCCTGCTGCCGGAAGCCAGGGTTTGCTCCAGGGCAGCGCCTGCCAGAGCCCTGCAGCCTGCAGGCGCAAAGCACCTTGCAGGAGCCTTGCTGGCGTTGCACCTAAGGCTTATTCCAAGTACTGAGGCTTGGGCAGAGGCCTCCTATGGTCCGTGGCCTAGATAAGCTCTGGGGCTGGCACCACTCAGGCACAACAGTGCCTGTGCCTGGAGCACTGGCATGGAGAGCATCATGCCTGACTCGCTTTGCTTCCCAGCCTCACGACCAGCTCCCCACCTGCACGTGTCCAGACAATGCGGCAATGTCCGGCCAGGCTGTTCCCCTCCTGTGAGGCGTATTTTTAGAGCAGATCATCTCGCAGCCTGGGCTAGAGCAGGCTGCAGGAGCTGTGGTGGAGCAAGCGAGGGGCACTGCACTGCAGTGCAAGGGGAGAGCCAGGCTGGTCCTGGGCTGGAGTCACTGCTGGAAGCAGGGGCAAGCTCTGCCTGCGGCTTCATGAGCACATTGCAGTCCTGCTCCTGCTCTGTTTGCTCCCAGTCCCTTGGCACATACCCACAGCCAGGTCCCCTCTTGGTGGGGTACATTTTGCATTGCTGAATCTTATAGGGAGTTTTTGCAGGGAGATTTTGTAAGATCTGGGGCTCTGCTGCTGTGGGAGTGCTCCCACTTCACTGCTCTGGTTCAGAACAGGAGTGAGGTGATGAGCCCACTCTCCCTGCTGCTTGCTCTCACTGCAGTGGAGCTCAGTGGCAGAGCTCATGGCCTGGCTTCCTTTGGGGTGGAACTCAACTGAGCTGTGTGCTCTGGCCCCTGTGGATAACCAGTTGCTGGAAACCAACCATCCTATATCCAAACCAAGCCCTGAAGCCAAGACCAAGGGAAATGGCCCGTCATCCACCACATAGGGCTCGTGTTGCTGGTGTGTTGCTCCTGAGGAACACATGCCATAGAATCACAGAATCCCAGACTGGTCTGGGTAGGAGGGACCTTAAAGCTCCTCCAGCTCCAACCCCTGCCACAGGCAGGGACCCCTTCCACTGGAGCAGCTTGCTCCAAGCCCCTGTGTCCAACCTGGCCTTGAACACTGCCAGGGATGGGGCAGCCACAGCTTCTCTGGGCACCCTGGGCCAGCGCCTCAGCACCCTCACAGGGAAGAGCTTCTGCCTAAGAGCTCATCTCAGTCTCCCCTCGGGCAAGTTAAAGCCATTCCCCTTGGCCTGTCCCTACAGGCCCTTGTCCCAAGCCCCTCTCCAGGTTTCCTGCAGCCCCTTTAGGCACTGGAGCTGCTCTCAGGTCTCCCCTTCAGGAGCCTTCTCTTCTCCAGGCTGACCCAGCCCAGCTCTCTCAGCCTGGCTCCAGAGCAGAGCTGCTCCAGCCCTCGCAGCATCTCCATGGCCTCCTCTGGCCTCGCTCCAGCAGCTCCACGTCCCTCTTGTGCTGCTGCCCCAGAGCTGGATCAGGACTGCAGGGGGGGTCTCCCCAGAGCACAGCAGAGGGGCAGGATCCCCTCCCTGAGCTGTGTATGGGTGTTACACGTGTTTATGTGTATGACTGTACCCCGGGAACTCCTCATCCCGCGGCTGGAACCCGTTTGAAGGTCACTTCGGGACTTCCGAAGCGATGCTGTTCCCCTGGCCCATGGGGGGGGGGGCGAGTTGGAACCGTGCGCCTTTAAGAGAGGCCCGTGAGGAGGCTGCGGCCCTGCAGCGCACACGCTGATTGGCTGAGCCGCCGGTGGGCGGGCCGGGAGCCGGGTCAGCCATTCACAAATTTTCGAGCACCGCTTCTTCCGTTAAAGGGGCAGCGCTGGGGCTCTGTGGCCCCACCGCCGGGACACCGGCCTTCGTTCTACCCTGCGCTGCTCAGGTCGCCAGCCCGCGAAGCGTCTCCTGGCGCAGCACAGCCCCGACGAGGCACCCGTATCTCTGGGTTCTGTGAGCAGTGGGAACTGCTGGATGGGTTCTGCTTCATCTGGAAGGGGTGGATTGGAGCGGGGTGGATTGGAGCAGGGTGGAAGAGGGAAAGCGGACCCACAGAGCTCCCTTTCTTGTCCCCCATGCACGGTAGGAATAATGGAGGAAAAGGCATCCCTGGGTGTGTGGAAAGGTCCTTCTGGGCTCGTCTGTGCTGCCCAGGGCAGCTCCAGAGCTGGGCAGTGATGCTGACCTCTTAGCAATTTCAGAGCCATGTGTTGACCCACTCGGAGAATGGGACTGGTTCCTGCAGGAACCTCCTGGTTGGGAGCCCACAGGAGCTGACTTGTGGGGCTTCAAGACAAGCAGGGTGCATTTGGCTGCCAGCCACAGACAGCTCAGGACTAGTGAAAGATGCAGGGAAACAGAAGTCTGGTGGGGTCGCACTCAGCACAACCGGTTGGAGATCAAGGTACAGGTCCAGAAACATAAACCCAACCAATTCTGTTGAAGACACGAGACTTTGGAGCACCTCACTGTGCCTCGGGGTGCTGAGGTTGTGCCCTGGTCGCTATTTCAAGTGTTCCTTCTGCTCCACCAGCCTGCAAATGTGTTTTGTTCCAAAAGAAATGGGGCACAGCCAACGGCTGGGCACCCACGGCCCAGGAGACACCGCAGTGCTGTGACTGCTGTGGCCATGCAGCAGCCAGGCTCCACCTGCACCCACGGCCAGCCCATGATCCAGTGCAGAAGCCTCTGTCCGGTGATGGGGGGAGTGGCTGTGGGCGCTGGAGGCTGTCAGGAAATCCATAACGCCTGCTGCAGCTGAATGCTGCACAATAGAGCCTCCAGGCTCTGCTTTATAGGGAGAGAGCTTGGGCTCTGCTGGAGGGACCTGGTGCAGGTCTCCATCGCTCCTCTCCCCCCCGGCACAGCCGTGGAACACTTTTAGTTGGCTGCAATTTGAATTGCAGAAAGCAGCTGGAGGTGTTTGTTGAAGCCCCTGGTGCCGCTGCTGCCACAAGGAACTGCACAGTGGCACCAGGCAAAGGATGAGGGGCCGTTAATGGAATGAAAATGGTTTTGCCCTGGAGGAGAATAGTTTGTTCAGCAACTGCCCCGAGAGCACGGAGAGCGGAGAGCCTCGGTCCCTTGGTGCCTGGTTATTGTTATCCCAGCTGCACGTTTCCCAGCGTGAGTTGCTGCCAGTGGCCGGGAGGAGCAGCCGCAGGGTTGAGGTGTTTGTTATCATGCTTCTTCCCACTCACCACGACTGTACAAACCCTCCATTGCTCACAGGAGCTGCTGGCCCCTTTTGCCACCAGCGTGCAGCCAGCTCTGCAGAGTGCTGTTCAATCAGTCATAGAAGACTAAGCTGGAAGCGATCTCAAGAATCATCTGGTCCAACCTTTCTTGGCAAAAGCACGGTCTAGACAAGATGGCCCCGCACCCTGTCCAGCTGAATCTTGAAAGTGTCCACCCTGGAGGAATCCAACACTTCCCTTGGGAATAATCTCTTCAGTTTCTTCAAGTTTCCTTTGACAAGCCAATTGGAAGTTGCAGCTTCCTGCTTGATGGGGATCTATGGTAGTGCTAAGGAACTGACAAACTGCGCTGAGTTCAGCTGGCTCCTCTCTTTGCTTCTCATCTCCCTGTGGCTTGCTCCCCTCGCTCATGTACCTCCCAGTGCTCCCAGTCCTCAGCGGGTGGCTGCAGACTCTCCTGCTAACCCCACACTTTGAACATCGGGCAGCTTTTTGCAGATGGTTGTGGTTAAAAAGGTACCTCCCCCATGAAAACTATCACCCACCTCCTCCCCCCGCATAGCAAAGATGATGCCTTCCCCATCTGCACCAGGGCTCAGAGCTCATGCATGGCAGGACCCAGCTCCCAAAGGAGCAGTGAGACAGACATGGAGCTGTTGGACCAGGTCTGGAGGAGGCCACGAGGATGAGCAGGGGCTGGAGCAGCTCCCATATGGAGCCAGGCTGAGAACATTGGGGCTGTTCAGCCTGGAGCAGAGAAGCTGTGTGGAGACCCCAGAGCAGCTTCCAGTGTCTGAAGGGGCCTACAAGGATGCTGGGGAGGGACTCTTCATCAGGGACTGTAGTGACAGGACAAGGGGTGATGGGTTCACACTTAAACAGGGGAGACTGAGATGAGCTCTTAGGCAGAAGCTCTTCCCTGTGAGGGTGCTGAGGTGCTGGCACAGGGTGCCCAGAGAAGCTGTGGCTGCCCCATCCCTGGCAGTGTTCAAGGCCAGGTTGGACACAGGGGCTTGGAGCAAGCTGCTCTAGTGGAAGGTGTCCCTGCCCGTGGCTGGGGGTTGGAACTGGAGGAGCTTTAAGGTCCCTTCCAATCTAAACCAGTCTGGGACTCTGTGATTCCATGAGAGCGCTCGTGTGACTGTCATCTCCGCAAGGAGCTGGCTGCCTTCAGCCTGCCCCGTCTGCTGCTCCTAGGAAAAAGCTATAGGTGCAACAGCCCCCCAGCTCCTGGTCCTTCACACTTGCCTTCCTCTTCCCGCAGGACATCGTGTGAGAGGAAGGAAGCAACAACAGGGGCTGAAATGCCAGCAACACCAGATAGAACCTAGCTCCTTGCTGCCTTCATGCTGTGCAAATAGCATCATCTCTGGGGATTTCTTGACACTTTGCTGAAATTAGCACCTGCAGAAAGAGCAGCTGCCAAAGCTGCATTTAAATCAGATGGGCAGGCTTCTGGTAGGAAGAGGGGAGAGAATGAGAGAACTCTTGGTTTCCTTGAATTGCTTCCCTCCATGAAGACACCTGCCTGGAAATCAGCTCCCAACTCCTTTCGCCCTGTTCAATACCCACATCACTGGGGTGAGATGCCTGCAGCAGCACTGTTCACTGTGCCTGCCCTGCCAAGGCTGGGCACCCCAGTGCAAGTGCCAACACTGTCTGGACTCTGGCACAGCCACTCCCAGTAGCCAAAGCACCAGTACCCACTGAAGGAAACTGGAGGAGTGCAGGGTGCAGATGGCCCTGGCCTCCTCTTGAGCTCAGTAACGCGTTCGAGTCCCACACAGTGTTAGGGAGCATTGCAAGCGGGCAGCAGCAGACAGGGATTTTACTTCTTCCTTTTAGTTCAGGCATGTACAGTTCATTACAAAGCAGTAGCCAAGGTGGGCTTTTACTCTCATGCAGGAGACACTGGCCACCTGCATGTTTCTACAGGGCTTATTGCTCTGCTTTGGTGCAGCAGTGGGAATTAAATGACTCTGGTGGCAGCTAAAATGGGCCAGGGGGGGTTTCAGGAGGAGAACTGCAAGTGAAGAGGGAAGGTCTCTGGTAGAGCTGCAGCAGCTAAGGCTCAAGGCCCCTCCATTGGCCGGTGGTGATGAGGCCCTGGCAGAGAACTGGGGGAAGCAGCAGCAGGTTTGAGGTGATGGAGCGATCCCTGAGGCTGGCCAGGAGCTGGCAGGCAGGGTGGGGGGGAGGCAGCGGTGTGATGTTGGCACTCCAGGGCTGGCACCGAGGATGGTTCCCATGTGGGGATGCCCATTGCATGTGCAGCGGCCCCATGGGCGGGGGTGGTGGAAATGAGCAGGGAGAGGACCACAGACCTTCCCTGTGGAGGATGAACTCCAGCCTCCCATGGCAGGGGAGGGGGACCAGGTGCTTTTCTTAATTGTTCACTCAGCTCCTTATTAAAGCGTTTTTCCTTAACAGGTCTTGTCCTTTTGCTTTTGCACTTCCCCACTAAGTGAATAACTGTGTCCCTGTGGCCCCCCCTCCAGGCTGAGTGGAAGGAGGAGATGTGTCTGGAGCAGGGCAGGTGCCAGCACTTGGGGTTATCAACTCCGTGCGTGCCCCTCCCGGAGCTATCTCCCACCTGAGTCAGCCTCTTCCAGACACAGGTCTCCTGCCATCCCAGGTGGGAACTGCGATGGGCAGGAGGTTTGCAGCCAGGCTGAAGCAGTAGTTTGTTGTGCTTGTGTTACTGGGTCTGGGCACACCTCATTGATGAAGCAGCTCCGAGGTGTCACAAGGTGAGAGGCAGTGGGCAGCCATGGTGGACTTTTACTCTCATGCAGGAAACACTGGCCCCCTGCATGTTCCTACAGCAGTCCCCTACCTCAGCTTCACCCCAGCCCCAGTCCCTCCCCTCCTTCCCACTTCTGCCCTCACTGCTGCAGGATGCCCTCTCTGCACCAATGACATCCTCCACCCCCAATCCTCCCTGGCTGTTGAGGGGGTTCGGCACCTCTCCTGAGCACAGGACCCTCCTGCAGGGCCAGCACCGTGTGCTCTGGGAGATGGCACAAGGAGCAGTAGAAGATACGGAGATGATCCTCATTTCTGAAAGCCTGAAGTATAAAGCTCTCTGTTAATGCCAGCACTGCATGTTTTCCAGCTGTGCACACAAACACAGTTTTTCATTGATTAAAATAACTATGAAGAAGCTCTCTTTGCATGCAGGCATCCAATCCTTCCTTGCCTTAGTGAGCTCCTGGGGTCTGCAGCATCCTGTGGCACTGAGCATTTTAGGGCAGGAGCACTTTCTTACACACAGCTTTTGTCGTCTTCTTGCGCCATCTCTGGGTCTTTGGATAAGTGCCACAGTGTACCCAGGTCCCATAAATGACTGTTCATCAGCAGGAGGCCCTGGGAGCACAGAATGAGGCTCACCAATGGAGCTATTCCTGAGGGGTCAGCTGCAGTGCTGTGCTGGCTGCTCAAGGCCAGCATGGTGGGGACAGGTTCTCTAGACTTGCTCATCAGGGCACATTGTCACTGTCCTATCTTGCAGCTGGGGGAGTCTCAGTGTGGTGCAGCTGAGCTGCTCCATGGCATAGAGCAAGGAGCACCTATCCCGTGGTGGAGGTACCCTGAGCAGCCCAGAGGCAGTGAAGCACAGGCTGTGATGCAGGGGATGGGCTCTGCACCGTGCAGTGGAGACCACAAGGCTTGGGGACAAGGGATGACGGGGTGTCTTCTGAGCCCTCCTGTCTGCCCAGAACTCACCATTTCACTTGGCTGTTTGGGACCAAACGCTTGCAGGAGCACCTCTGTGCTGGGCAAGTGCAGCAGGGATTTGCCATTGCAGTTTGGGGAGCTAAAGAAACAAAAAATGGGCTGGGGCATTTGTTTGCCTCCTCCTGCTGCCCTGCTTGTGTGCAGGGCCGTGCTGGACCAGCTGCATGGGGCCAGCAGGAGCCTGCAGCTCCTACAGCCTGAGCTGGGCTGTTGGACCAGCACATCCTGCAGCTCACCTTGCAGCCCCCTCCTGATTCTGCCTCATTCCTTCATTGTAACCTGCAGGACCCCATTGTGCACCTTCCATTGCTCTTCTGCATAGTTATGTACCATTCCTTTAACTAATTCTTCATCCACCCTAATGTTTATTACAACCAATAAGCATTAGGAGGCTGGATCCAGGTTCTAACTGATCAGAAATGGGGTTTTGTAATGTTCTTTTCTTCCTGCCCCTCAGTTTGTGTGACTCTTTTCTGAACTTCCAGTCCAGCACTAACGTGAGAGAAGTGAGGGGCTGCCTGAGCAGAGCTGGGAGATGGCAGCAGGGGGAAGGCCCAGCAAAGGGTTTCTACACCCCCAACACACCCACGGCTCACTGGGCAATTGCAGCATTCCCAGGGCACTGTGCTAGAGCACACGGCATCTCATAGAATCACAGAATGCCAGGGTGGTTTGTGTTGGAGGGACCTTGAAACTCCTCCAGTTCCAACCCCTGCCACGGGCAGGGACCCCTTCCACTGGAGCAGCTTGCTCCAAGCCCCTGTGTCCAACCTGGCCTTGAACACTGCCAGGGATGGGGCAGCCACAGCTTCTCTGGGCACCCTGGGCCAGCGCCTCAGCACCCTCACAGGGAAGAGCTTCTGCCTAAGAGCTCATCTCAGTCTCCCCTCGGGCAGGTTAAAGGCATTCCCCTTGTCCTGTCCCTACAGGCCCTTGTCCAAAGCCCCTCTCCATGTATCCTGTAGCTCCTTTTAGGCACTGGGAGGTGCTCTAAGGTCTCCCCGGAACCTTCTCTTCTCCAGGGAAACCTTATTTCCAGCAAAGCAGAGTGAGAGCTGATGTGGGAGTACCACAGAGATGCTGCCGCTGGGCTAGCTGCCATGCTCCAGTGTGGACCATGGCAAAGCAAACCCCTCTTGGTGTCACTCTCAAAGCCGGCAGAGCTGCCCACCACCGCGGGGCCTGGAGCCGCCGGATGGGGATGGGGTGTGGGCTACCGAGTCCTGTTCCCTCTGTGTGCTGCGGGCACCCCCGGAACCCGCTCCAGGGAGCGGCCCGACCCGGCCGGGGCGGTGAGGGGACCGGGGCTCCCCACCGGGCGGGGCGGGCGCGGAGGCTCCGCAGGCGCGGATTGGGCACCGGGAAGAGCAGGGGGGGCCGGGCGGGGGATGCTCCGCGCCGCCGCAGGTGCCGCGCTCCCGAACCGCACCGGGCCGGGCTGAGCTGCCCCGGGAAGCGGAGCTATGCTGGCGGCGATCACCGCGCTGTAACCCGCACCCCGTCTTCCTCCTCCTCCTCCTCCCGCCCGCGAGTTCGGGGGCGCCGAGGGGGCGAGGAGGCGGCGGCAGGCGCGGCGCGGGGCGGGGGCCGCCGCCGCCACCCCCCGAGCATCCATCCATCCCTCCATCCATCCCTCCCTCCATCCCTCCCTCCGCGCCGCCTCCCTCCCTCCCTGCCGGCTCTATGGTGTGAGGGCAGCGATGCACAAGCACCATCACTGCTGCAAGTGCCCCGAGTGCTACGAGGTGACGCGGATGGCGGCCCTGCGGCGCATGGAGCCCCCCTCCTACGGCGAGTGGCAGCACGAGCAGTACGGGTACGGCGGGTACGGTTCGCAGACCCTGCCCGCGCCCGGGGGCACCGCGCCCGCCGCCCGCGGCAAGGCCAAGCTGGGAGGGGGCCCCCCACGGGACCCCGCCGCGCTGAAGCCGCCGCCGCCGCCGCCGGGGAAGAGCGCGCCCAAGGTGAACGGGAGCGGCCCGGGCTGGTGGCCCGAGTGCACGTGTTCGACCCGCGACTGGTACGAGCAGGTACGGGCCAGCCCCGGGCAGCGGCTCCCCGGTGCGGGGCGGGTGCGGGACGGGGAGGGCGGGGACCCGGGGCACCCCGGGGCGCGTGGCGGGGCCGTGGCAGCGTCACCCCGGCGGCTCCGCGGGCGGATGCTGACGGTGCCGGCGCGTGGTTGCGGTTGCCGTCGTTGTCGCTCGGGCTCGGCTGCCGGCATCGCCCAGGTTGGCAGCGCTGTCGCTCCCGGGTCGGCTCTCATGGGAGCTCCGCACCGGGGCCAAGCGAGGTCTCGCCTTGCACAAGGTGGGAGTCGGGCGCGGTGGTTTTGGACTCCCCACCAGGGTGCTCGCCGCTCCCGGTGCCGTTGTCCGAAGCCCCGGCGGTGCGGGCGCGTCCCGCCGTGCGCGTTCAGCGCGGGGTGCGCTGCCAGCTGGGCAGCCCCACGGGCTGGCTCCCGACCCGGCACCCGCTCCCCATGGATCCGGTGCTGCGTCCCTGCTCCCCACATCATTACGTAACGCGGCTCTGGTCGCTGGCAAGCTGTGTGCGTTCAGCCCCGATTCACTGCCTCCATTTCTTCCCACACACAGTCGTTTTATTAGTGTTGTCCTCCAGGACCCATTCTCAGGCTGCGTCTCTCTTTCTCCCCTAAGTGGAGAGACCAGTCTTGATTTGAACCCCCAGCTTAGAAAATGGTTGGATCTGTTTGCAAAGCGTTAAAATGGAGGCTAGACCCTGCCTGAAAAACAGTTTACCCTGCTTTAGGGAAAGGCATCTCAATTTGCTGCTTCTGCCTCTTTCATTCATTATCTTCAAACCTCACATGATTTCTTATTGATCCTTCTAATTATTATTTCAAGATGCTGTAGCAGGCAGACACACGGGAATCAATGGGAATTCTCTCCTCCTCTCCCTTCAGAAAACACAACCCTCTTCTTCCCTTCCCCTGTTTTTTTCTTCATTACAGTCTCAGTCTGTAGCTCTGGTTGAAATAATTAGATTCAAAGCTGATGATGTTTACAGAAAGCCACCCAAAACCCACCTTCTAATCAGCCTGGTCCTGCTTTCTGCCTCTTTCTCTGCCACTCTTTGCATCAAAATCAGCCTCAGCTCTCTGTCGTTGGCTGATTCCTGGCAAGCATTCTTCCATCTTTCCTTTGCTATCTATACCTTCCCTCTACCCAGCAGCAAGCTCAGAGAGCTGGGGAGGAGCAGGGAATTGAAGCATGTCTGCTCCCTCCTTTCCACTCCTGTTTGCATGGCAGGCCCGGCCCAGGGCTCCTGTTGCAAGGGAAGGAAGCGCTGCCAGCTGCAGTGCTGCTGTGGCAGGCTGGGCAGGGAGCTCTTCCTGGGTTTGCAGTGGTGCAAGAGAAATCATTGTCTCTTTGTGATGCTGCCACAGGGCTTGGGCTGCTCTGAAGGTGCACGTTGGGAATCTCTGCTTGGCCTCGGCCCTTCTGAAGATGAAAATAGTAATAATAACAATAATAATAATAATATCAGAAGCTCCTCACGCATTGCAAGTGACAGAGGATGCCAGTGTGTGAGGCTACATGAGCATGGCAGGAGCTGCATGTAGAGTGTGACGTGTGTGCTATGTGTGCTGCTTGTATGAGAGCAGACAGCCTTGCTCCCTGGTGTGTAGCAAATGTATGCAGTGAGTAAAGCTTTGCAGCAAATACCTCAGCAACGCTCCCCTTCTGATCCAAGGGTGCCAAGTGCCTGAGCAGTCAGGAATCCATGTTCTTCCCAGTCCTGTGGTGGGCAGAGGGACAAGAGGTGGTAAAATGGCAATGGCTGGGCATAGCATGTTCCCAGGCGGACAGGTTTGGCTCTGGGAGGCTGGGAGCTGCTGGTTCCTGGGTAGGTTTGGCCGGATGCTGTGGATGCAAAGCTGGTTTGCAAAAGCTGAGGAGGCAGCTCCAGCTTTCGTGTCCTTGGGAGCCTTGGCTACCGGCAGGGCTGCCATTTTTCAGGGCTGCCCCTTTAACTGAGCTCCCTGTCCCTGGGAGCGCTTCCAGCAGCACAGGTAGGAAGAGGTGTGGGAGCCAGAAGCCTCCCCAGGACCGCAGGGATGGGTTCGCTCCTGGGCAGCTTCACCACTTCTCATTTAAGCCTTTTTTCTCGCCTTGCCGCTCCACGTAAGCAGGGGAGCGTGCGCAGGCTGCATGCGCGGGGCTGGCCGCGTGCGTGCATGCTGACATGGGAAGCGTGCTCACGGTTGCATATGGTGGTGGTGGATGTTCTCTGACATCATGTGTGCTCACAGACCCCGTGTGCAGCGGGTGGGATGTGCCCACATGTGCTGCCCGACACATGGCATGGTCCCTGCATCCACCCACCTTCTGCCAGCCCCAGTGCCCTCTCCTCCTGCCTCAACCCTGCTCCAGGACACAGATTAGCTTGCTCAGGCAATGCCAGTAACTGAGAACACCTAATCCTGACCGCAGTGAAGGAGGAAATCTCTGAGCTCTCAGTTTCTCATTTCTCTTTGCTTTGCCTTTCCTCTCCCTTCTGAGATCTCTTTCATTTCTTCTCTCTTATCTATCCATGTTCCCTGTTCATCAGTCCCTGCTCCGTGCCCTTGCTGTCATTGCTGTGCTCCATTGTTCCCATAGCCATCCCTCTGGCTGGCCCTGCACCCTCCTTGTCCTCCCTTGCTCACTGATGCCAGAGAGGAGTGAGAGGAGAACTCCAGGCTTTAGGGAAGCAATGGCAGTGCCGCCCAGGAAAGCATCCCTGATGTGCGGCACTAGAGGACAGAGCACTTGGACCACTGAGGGTTCAGCAGCAGCGGACACATTTCCTTCCCACATCCCTCCACAGGGAAGATCCAGCCCTGTGGTTTAATTCACCTTGAGGTCCCTGGTGCTGGGCACAGTGGCTGGAGCCAAGGGTTTCATCAGCGTCTTCATGTCCATGTGTGGCTGGGGCACAGGTGCTTCCTCTAATGGCTGTGGAAGGGGCCAAAGGCAGAGCAGGTTCCAAGCATGTGGTTGGGAAGTGCCCCAGGTCTGCTGGCCCTGCTTGGCCAGAAATGCAGTGTCCTGCTGACCCCACTTCCCGCAGCCCCCGTCTCCCTCTTTGAAGGATCAGGAGGATGCAGAGAGGGGTTAGAGCAGCATCAAAATGAATCCCTGACCATCTACAGGTGCCCAGAGCATGGAGGCTTATGTGGCTCCCCTGGAAGAGGTCATGTCCAGGCAGGTGGAGGAGCGGGACAGGTCCCCCCTGCCCATTTCCAGCAATGAGTTCCACCAGAGGCAGTTTCCTTCCATGCACACACATTGCTTGGTGTAGTTCCTCCTGTGCACTGGGAATTACCTGGAGGAGGTGGGCACAGGGCAGCTCACCTTGTTGGAGTGTGGAGTCTCCAGGTGCTGCTGGATTTGGGGCTCCTGGCTCTTGCGGCAATGGGTGGCGAGGGGAGGACGGAGCCTTGTGGAGGCCACCGGGCTGGGTGTCCGTGTGAGGAGCAGGCACGGCTGGAGGAGAGGAGGGAGGGCGCCGAGGGCAGGCGGGACACGGCTGCTCCGTGGGAAACGGCTGAAGCCCCAGATGTTCCCTGGGGAGGTGCGAGGGAGGGTGAGAGGAACAGGGTGCCGGGACACGGAGGCAGTGGAGGTGGTGAGGTTGGCAGGGTGATGTTGCTATGGCTACTCCTGTGCTATTCATAGAAGAAATTAGCTAAATCTTTGCACTGAAAGGTGGAGGAGGAGGGAGGAGGAAGGCGTTCTCCACGTTCGGAGGGAAGGAGAGAAGCCAAAACAGGAAGGGGGTGAAGTTTTCCTCCTTTGCTCCATGCCTGCACGTGGAGGGGCATTGGGGGAAGCGCCGCTGCCTGCCCTGCCCAGCATCCAGCATCCAGCTCTGCTTCCCTGCAGAGCACCCACACCGCGCCCTGCGCAGCAGGACGAGCTCTGCATCGTGCCAGGAGCACAGGAGACATCCTGTTAATTAAAGGCAGGCAATCTGTGGAAGGTATTTTTGGCAACCTAAATGTAGATACAACTGTAGTGAAACTTGCCCCTTGCGGCTGGCTCTGCCGCTGAACACGGCACTGCTCTGCTCCTGACCACGGCCACCAGCTCGGTCCCTGCTCTCCTTCCACCTCCAGCATCTCTTCCAGCATGTCCTCCCGCCAGCCGGAGTTCCAAAAGGGTCTTCCCTCTCCACCACTCCTCATCGCGCTCCACTCCCTCGTTGTGAGTTTGATTCCCATCCCACAGACCTGTTTGTCACCTCCTCACTCACGATGTGTAAATCTGCGTGTCTGTTCCTAATATATCTCCCTCCATCTGATTTCACCTCTCAGCTTGTTTCTTGGGCATCTCCGTCTGGTGATCCTGCTGTCATCACCCAGTTGAGTTGCTATAACCAGGTTCTCAGCTGCTGTCCTGCCCCCAGCCCCAGCCTCACACCCACTCCTGGCCCCACAGTTCTGGGGGCAGACGAGACCTCTGATGGCCTTGACCTTCCCTTCCTGCCACCCAACTGGAGCCAAAGCCCAGTTCATGCTTTATGAAGTTATTCATAATGTGCATTTCCTTGGGGAAACTCGTGCCTTAACACCCAGATGCCGGGTGAGCTGGTTCCCTTCACCCACCCCAAAGCATCCCATGTCCTGCTGTCACCCATCCCCTGGTGAGGAGGCTCAGATGTTCTCAAGTGCTCCTTCCTAAAACACACTGAGTTTACTTAGGAGTGGACAGCAGTGGCAGGGGGGTTGGAACTGGATGATTTTAAGGTTCTTTCCAACCCAAACTGTTCTATGATTTGTTTCCTTGGTTTCTTTATTCACCTGTGAGACTTCTCCCTCTTCCCCTGTGGACGTGAATCCCTCATACAAGGGTCTGTGTGATTGTGCTTGCTGACCCTTCTGACGCATCCCATTAATATGGTAAGGGATGACATTGGAATTAAGAAAGGGCAGTTGAAGGACTTGATCTTAGCCCCCCTGTGGCAGGATTAGCAGCCGTTTCAGGAGGGATATAGCCAATGTGCAGGGGGCTTGTTGTGAAGAACTGGGGTGGCAGGAAGAAGACCTTCAGCCCCCACCAGCCGTCACTGCTGCTGCAGGATTCTCCCGGCTCCCTGTGGCCGTGCTTTTCCTGGTGGTTTTGAGTGTTACACAGCTGGGACCTGCCTGAGCCCCATCCTGAGCAGCGCGGGGATGTTCCAGCCATGCTCAGCATGTGCTCCAGGGCGGAAGGTCCCACGGGTGGGGTGAGTGAGAGGGAACCGCAGGGGTGGCCCTACCAGAGGTTCCTCCACAAACCCTGGGTGCAGCTGGGGATGGGAGGTGGAAGTGAAGCAGAAGCCGTCACCATCCCTGGAGAGCTGCCTTGCTCTGGTGAGCCCCTCGACAGGGCATGTGCTGGATGGGAGGAGAGGAGCTTCCGCTCCTGCTTTAGCTGCGTATGCTCATTTAGAGAGAGAGGAAATCATTAAGACTAATCAGGCCATAATCAGCCAGGGCCGTGGCTGTGTGTTGGGTGCCTGCAGTGCACAGGGATGCAGGATGCTCTCCCTGGTGACTGTGGTCTCTGGGCCCAGGGAGGGAGTGGGGCCAGCACTGATCTGCACTGGGACATGAGGAGTTTGGTGTGGTTGAGTCATGCGGGGCTCTGTCCTGCTGCCCAAACCCTATGTGCTGCTGGGGGGAGCCGTGCATTCCCAGCTCTGCATCACAGCTGGAATGTGGGAATAGGCATAATGCTATGGGCTGTGCTAATGCTCACAGCTGGTTTTAGCACATGCAAAAGGAGATGACACAGGGATCCCTCAAGGGCCCTCAGTGCAGATCCAACCATGTGCTGTGAACATAAACGAGGGACTTGGAGGTGGAAACCTTTAATACAGCGTTTAACGAATTCAGAATAGCTCAGTTTGAAATGAAGTTCCTGGTTCAGTCTGCAGAAGCTCACATGGATGGGGCTTGCTGAAGGACTGCTCAGGGGGTGTGATTATTTAGGCCTTACATGGTGCTTCAGAGCACCTCGGACCAGGCCCCAAAATACCCTTTAGTCACCTTTGTATTAAGTGGAGTTTGGTTGAGAGCTCTATGGATGGATTTTAGTTTGATTTTGTCCCACATAAACATTTTTCTTAACAGTTTGTTAACTAGGAATTACTGAAGAAAAGGAAACGAGATATTTTCATCCCAGGACCAAAGAAATCCTTATTTTAGTGATGTCTCTTATTCACTCCTTTTTTTCCCCCCCTATACATGTGTATTTGTCAGAGGTGGGGAGGAAGCACGTGAGTCTTTCAGATGATAATAACTCTTCCCATGAAGAAAGGGAATTGAGTCCATTGCATTTGGTGCTGCGGGTCAGAGGGAAGCTCTGGAGCCCAGCAGCAACGCAAACTGGGTCACTTATTTTAGCGGGCTGAGCTGGAACAGGATGTCTGACTTTCAAGTATGAGCACACCGGCCTTAGTGTTTTCTGAATGGAAACTTGGGCTCCCCAGGGCTGCTCTCCGGGGAAGCTTCCCCCTTCCCACTGAGTGAAGGCTTTTCCAGTCCCTGTTCTCTCTAAAAAAGAAAGAAACAAAAGATTAAGAAACAGCACCAAACCCAAGGCTGACCCCGCAGCAGCCGCTTGTGCCCATGTTACGCTGTGGGCACTTCAGTGGCTTTGCCAAAGATCCTTGTGACCAGGGACCTTCCAAGTTCCCTGTTTCCGGGTGGCCACAATGCTTTGAGCTGGTGCTGAAGTGGCCTCAGAGCCTGCCCGTGCCACTGAGCCAGCCTAGCTCTGCCCCGTGCCAGGGCAGCCGGGACTGACACAGACCCAGAGCTCCAGAGCCGGCCCCAGCAGCATCCCCTGGGCTGTTCATGGCACGTTTGGAGCTGTGCAGGAGGAGGACGCGGGGTCAGGCTCAGCCTGTCCTCCCCTCCGTGCAGGCACGCTGTTGGGGGGCAGGTGCCTCCCCCTTCCCAAACGGTGGCACCCAACAGGGTGGAAGGGAGGGGAGGGAGACTCCTCCTGCCCATGAAACTCTTCAGCCTCCACAAGTTTCCTGCCTCTGTTTTCTTTTGCTGCCTTTCCCCATCTTAGCCTGTGGAAACCATGAGGGATGTAGCTCTTCCTCAGGGCTCTGTATCCCTCTGATGCTCCCAAGCATTCTTGGCTCTGGCCACCATGTAAAGAGCCCATGAAGGCAGAAAGAGGTGAGCACAGGGAGCTGTGACAAGGGGACCAGCCCCTGGCAGAAGTGGTGTCTCTGCCCTTGAGAAGGGAAGGGGTAGGAAGGCAAAAGCATGGATTTGGTGCTGAGATGGAGGAAAAACCTTACATCTCCTGAACCAGCTGTGAGCCAGGCTTTGGTACAGGAAGGTATGTGCTGTGTTTGTTAATGGGAGGTGTGTGAGGTGGCTTCCCTGGACATCACCAGGTGAAAGATGATGGGGTCCATAAGCATGCAGGCATCTGGAGGGAGCTCAAAGCAGACTGGAAGGGTGATGTCAGAACCTCTCTGCTCCATGTCCCTGCCTTGCAGCAGTGGCAGACCCATGGCTCATCCTTTCCCTCACCTCGGGCACAGGGAGCTTCAGGAATGGGTTTCTGTCTGTCATCAACCCCAGGCTTCTATGGAGGAGCTGTGTCTTCTTGGGTGCTCCGGGAGGTGATGTTTCTGGCAGTGACTTCATGTGCTCTGTGTTGGTGCAGGAGCCAGCCCCAGTGTTGGGAAAAGCAGCGTCTGTGCAGCAGGCAGGGAATGTGGCGTGGAGCAGATGAGCCTGTGGGAGTTGCTCAGGGCGAGTGGTGGTGAGCAGGGGCTCTCCACGTGTGCTGTGCTGGCAGGATCCGGGCTCGCTCCCGTGGCAGGGATTCATCATTGGCTCAGTGCATCCCGCTGCTGTGTCAGCATCACACCGCTCCTCCGTGTCCTAGAGCCGGTACCTGCGTGTTCACAGCCAGCGCCCAGCACTGCAGGGTGCTGCCAGAGAGCAGCTGATCCCATAGCTGTGAATGCACAGCTTTCTCCATGCCTTCACACCCAGTAAAAGAGAAATCAAAGCAGATGGAGCCGGGCTACAAGCAGCCCTCTGTGTCCACCTTGTTTAGATGCTTCTGTTGGGCATCTCCCTGCTTGGCCTCTGCCTCTGAGAGCTTTTAAAAGGATGTAAAGACTGAATTTCCCTTATCTGCAGAGCCATTTCCTGTTGAGTGTTACTATTCTATCTCAGATGGTGTGAAGCAAAGGATATTACAAGGCAGATTGACTTTCCACTCTGATCCAATCTGGGGAAGCTGCAGAAATAAAGAAGTTAGTACTTGGATTCTCATGCACTGGTACAATGTCACAAACAGTCACCCTGTCCTGTGCATCCCTCAGTGCGTGACACATGGGACACACCAGCCTCCTGTGCAGACCAGCTCTGCACATTAGGCCTGGCATTTGTCCCCTCGCTTGACCATCTAATAGCTTTTTATGACGACATGGCAAGGTGGGTCAACAAGGGCAGAGCAGTGGATGTCATCTACCTTGACTTCAGCAAGGCTTTTGACACTGTCTCCCATAACATCCTTATATGTAAGCTTAGGAAATGTGGGTTAGATGAATGGACAGTGAGGTGGATCGAGAACTGGCTGAATGGCAGAGTTCAGAAGGTTGTGATCAGTGGAGTGGAATCCAGTTAGAGGCCTGTAGTCAGTGGTGTTCCCCAGGGATCAGTGCTGGGTCTGGTCTTATCTAACTTGTTTATCAATGACCTGGATGGAGGGCTGGAGAGCACCCTCAGCAGGTTTGCTGCTGATGGGAAGCTGGGGCAGTGGCTGATACACCTGAAGCTGTGCTGCCTTCAGCAGGACCTCCATAGGCTGGAGAATGGGACAGAGAGAAACCTGATGAGGTTCAACAAGGGCAAGTGCAGGGTTCTGCCCCTGGGGAGGAAGAACCCCAAGGACCAGCACAGGCTGGGGCTGACCCACTGGAGAGCAGCTCAGCTGAGAAGGACTTGGGAGTGTTGGTGGATGCCAAGTCCCCATGAGCTGCAGTGCCCCTGAGCCAGGAGGGACAGGAGTGTCCTGGGTGCATCGGGAGGAGCGTGGCAGCAGTCAATGGAGCTGATCCTCCCCCTCTACTGACCCTGGTGAGGCCACATCTGGAGTCCTGTGTCCAGTTCTGGGCTCCTCAAGGAGCTACTGGAAAGGGTACAGGAAAGGCCACAAGGATGCTCAGGGATCTGGAGCATCTCTGTCATGAGGAGAGACTGCAGGAGCTGGGCCTGTTGAGTCTACGAAGAGCAGACTGAGAGGGGATCCCATCAATGCAGATCAGTATCTCAAAGGCAGGTGCCGGAAGGATGGTGCCAGACTCTTTTCAGTGGTGCTCAGTGGCAGGATGAGGAGCAATGGCCGTAAACTAAAGCACAAGTTTCACCTCAACATGAGGAAGATTTTCTTTCCGTTGCAGGTGGCAGAGCCTTGGCACCGGCTGCCCTGGGGGGTTGTGGAGTTTCCCTCTCTGGAGACATCCCAAATCCACCCTGGACACGTTCCTGTGTAACCTGCTCTAGGTTGCCCGGCCTTAGCAGGGGATTGGACTAAATGATCTCTAGAGGTCCCTTCCAACCTAATGATTTTGTTATTCTGTGATCTCTGGAGGCTCCTGTTTGAGTCCTGTTGCTGGTTAAGTTGGAAGTGATTTTATATGTGGGCACAATCCAGTTGCTGTTGGCCAGGGATGTCTGCAGTGCAGGTTTGTTGTCTGGAGGAGGTACCTAATCCTTGACCTCTGTGGGTTGGTCTGTGCTGGCTGTGGAGGAGGTGAAGCTGTTGCAAAGCTTCAGGATTTCAGCTCTGGAGAGAATATCTTGAACTTTCTGTTCAGTTTCCCCGCTTGGTTCCCGTGTGCCAGACCTGAGAGCAGTCCTTGGGGAAATGAAGCTGTGGCTGCCCCATCCCTGGCAGTGTTCAGGGCCAGATTGGACACAGGGGCTTGGAGCAAGCTGCTCCAGTGGAAGGTGTCCCTGCCCCTGGCAGGGGTTGGAGCTGGAGGAGCTTTAAGGTCTCTTCCAACCCAAACCAGTCTGGGATTCTATGCAATGCCACAGGACAAGGCTCAGCCCTTGGAAGCAAGCAAATGAGCCTCCTCTGTTTGCATTTAATCCCAGCTTTTCCTTTGGTTGAAATTTTGGCAGAATCATCGTATTCTGCAATTCCTACCTTTTTCCCAGGAGATGACAGCAATAGAACAGAGGTGAAGGGTGGTGCCTATAGAAGTCTGGCGCTTGGCTGCCCCCAAAGGACTGTGTTAAGTGCCTGTCACTCATCAGGGATACAGCCCAAGGGCAGCGGTCCCTTTCGGATGACTGCCCAGAGGTGATATCTGAAGGTGTTTGTGAAAGGCTGCATCCTGCTCCCGAGGTGTGTCAGCCGGTGTCACGCAGTGCTGCTCTCTGTCCTGCTGCTCCCTGCACATGCTGCAGTGGAAGTGCTCCAGCCCGTGGGGCTGTGGGCTGCGGGGAGGAGGCTTCCCTCTGCCCTGCATGCAGACCTTGGCAGCTTTAGCCAAGGAGGCAGTTGCCTCAGAAGTGCTCCAGGCTCTCCTGGTGCCTCTGCAGTAGCCTTGCTCTGTTAGCTCCTGGGCTGTGGCTGCCACTAGGACCACCGTGTAGTGCTCAAGCACTTGGTCGCTTGACACATGTGAATGCAAGGCTCTGCTTCTATCAGCCCCCATGAGACCAGAGAGCTCTTGAATCCTGACCTTCAAACCTCATTCCCCTTCACCGCTATTCCCTTTGACTCCTGTTGCTGCCCAGATTTTCCCAGCAGCTGTCCTCTGCCTTGCTGGCTTTGTGCCTGGATCAATCTCTCTGCCTTTGTGCAGTGACCCACCTCGCTCTCCAAGGTCCAGATTCCCCGCAGCCTCCTTGTGTAGCCCTGTGCAGCCCCTTGTGCCTCTTCCTGATGGAGGGAGTTCAGGGCACCTCCAGCTCTGCTGGGCTTTGGTGGTCTTGCTGACGTGTGGTTTGCGCTGTAGGGATTGGACCTCTTCTCTTTCCATTTGTAACCCCCCCAAGCACAAACAGGGCTTACTAAATAATAATAATGTGATGAAGCCATTTAGATGGAAGAGATCTGACAGCCCCCATTGAATGTGGCCTGAATGCACAGCCCTGTTTCCTCCTTGCATGCAGCAGCCTCCTGCTCCTTAGGGCATAAATTACTTACCATTCCCTATAGAATTGAGGGCATGGTTAATTCATCAGCATGGTCCTACTGCCCAGCAAAAAGTGATGACGTTCTCTCCCCTCCCCTGGCTAGCAAAAGGCTCAGTACGTGTGCCTGCCTGATAGCGGGAGGCAGAGGGTTTTCATTTTCAGGCCCTCTGCTTATTTCTGAGTCTTAGGTCTTGCATGACCCTATGGTAGAGTAGGCAGGGTGTACATGTTGGAATATTTGCAAATGGAAGTCAGGGACAATGGCCAAACACCTTCTTGTAGTAGCTGGAATAGCTGGCCACGGGAGGCAAGCAGGGATTTCCTGGTCTGAATTCCTCCTGACCATGTGTGACTTGGTTTCAAGCAGCCACTCACATGCAGCATCTCCTGGGTCCCATCTGGAGCCTGAGTGGGAAATTGTGCTCCTAGCAGTATTTTGAGCTGTAAGAATCACTAGTGTGGAATGGCTGCAGAGGATGCTCAGTGCACAGTGAGCAGGCTAGACAAAGTACTTCCTTAGGGTTCACCACTGTGTGAGTGAGGCAATGTGATGTGTGATTTGTGGGCTATTAGCAATTCAACAAAGAGACTGCAGTAGGGCTCAGTGGAGGACTCAGGCTGGACCTGCAAAAGCCTCTATGACATTATCATACAGAACATTTCTCCCTGGGAGGGATCCAAAGCATCATTTGTGGAGTTGAAGTCATATCATAAATCACAGGGCACGTGATGGGCTACATTCACTTAGACTGCCTCTCCTGCATCCTTCCTGGAAACTCATCTGGTAAGAGCTGACCTCTGGCACATCAAGCTCCAAACATCCATCGTTTGTTAATTGCTGGCAGTAGAAGTGCTGCTTTTTTGCCTTGAAATGTGGAATCCCTTCCTAGAATTGCACTGGGGACTAATAAAAGCCAGTGCCAGGTTTAATATATGCTCTCTCACAAATTATCTAGATTAAACACAAGGACTGTGTACTGCCAGAGAGGGGATATTCCCAGCTCAACATCGCTTCTGGGCCATGGAGATCCCAAGACACTGGACCTGAAAATCGCGATTCTTTTATGTGTGTGGGAGGGGTTTGGCAGTGCTTGGAAGTGGTCATGTCTGCCTGAGCTAGAGAATTAACTGCCATAAAAACTATGGGTTTGTAACCAATAGTTACAGCTGCAGGAAATATCAGAAAGCATCTGAATAAATCAGATTAACTCCCTCCATCCATGAGAGCAAAACCTTTCAGGGCAAGAGTTAAACTATGATCTGGTTGACCCCAAACTCTTCCACCTATGAACTGAAGAGAGTGAAAAGTCCAGAAATATGATCAACTAAACAAGGGACGGTGGGGACTGCCATGCTGGGTAACGTGAGGAAGCTCAGTCCATGTAAACCCAGAGAAGGCCAATGAGGAGGTAGCCTGCTCCTGCAAAAATACCACAGGGGAGGCCATTGGACTCTGCAACCAAACCGCTCTCATTACTGGACAGTGGTTGCTATTAATTGCTGCACTACCCCACACCTTGACTTGCTTGCTTCTGACTCTGTTTCACAGAATCACAGACTGGTTTGGGTTGGAAAGGACTTTAAAGCTCATCCAGTTCCAACCCTCTGCCACGGGCAGGGACACCTTCCACTAGAGCAGTTTGCTCCAAGTCCCATCCAGCCTGGCCTTGAACTATTCTGACACCCTAAAGCAGAGGGCTCACCTCCCCTTGTAGCTCATATCTTTTAGCATTTCCCTGTCTTGCCCTGGCTGTTCTCCACACAAGCCTTGGAATGACAATGCAAGTCCCGGCTCACTCCTGACCTTCCACGCTTTTGCACCACTTGCTATTGTTTGCCCGCAAGCGATGTCGGCTTTGTCATTAATCTGAAGTTTCTCACTTCCTGCCGCCTCTCCCTCACGCTCCCGCTCACACAAGCACTTCCCTTTGCCCCGGGCAGGGGCTGCGCGACGGGTTCCGCCGGCTCCGCGCCTTCAGGAGGTTGTGGTGCTGGACAGCTCCGGCGCGGCGGCACCCCTCCGGTCCCCGCAGCCCCTTCGGGCCTCGCCCAGCCTCTTCCTGCCTCCTCCTGCCTGCTTCTGCCTGTTTCTGCCTGCTCCTGCCCTCTTCTGCCTGTGCTTGCCCTCTGCACCTGTGTCCCTCATACGATATGCAACGAGCTAATGAGCAGAGGGAAGCTGAGAAGGAGGAAGACCCTCTGTCTGGGTCCCCCTCCTCAGGGCTTCTCATAAACCTCACCTCCTAAGAGGTTTAAAGCATGTGTGTGGTGGTGTGGGGAATGAACCGAGGCTCCTGAGCAGAGGGTTTACTCCAGGGATAACAAGGATGAGGGACCAAACACTGCCACCTCTCCAAGGGCGTGTTGGCCCCATTCTTAGGAAGGGCAGCAGCAGCTGCTGGAAGGTATGTGAAGGCTTCAAGGCTTGTCTGCTGGCAATATATCCCTCCCTCCCTCCCTCAGGACTTCCTTCCCTACTGCTCTTATTTCCTAATGTCTCATGTGGATTTCAAATAAGGTTTGGTGCTGGTGAGATTCTGGCCCAAAGCTGGGAGTTCCCAGTCCTCCCTGTCTCCTTCCCAGCAGCCAAGGCCATGGGGTGTTCAGGACACACCAGGCCTGAAGAGGAAATCGATGCCCAGATGATGTGTGTGGCCCTGCTCCAGCCCAGGGCTATTGGGTACCTGGAGGAGAGACAAGAGCAGAGCCTTTCCTGCATTGCTCCCTCCTGCCTGGCCCAGAGGGTCCATGGTGGCATGGCATGGGAGAGGCAGTGCACTGCAAAGGGCTGGGTTTGCCGCTCAGCTTGGTGACATCCCACTTTTGTCTCCTCACAGGCCAGCCCCGCTCCCATTATCGTGAACCCAGAGTCGCTGGAACAAGGGCTCTCTGTAAGTCTCCTGGTTTTGTTTTGCCTCCTTTGAACAAGTGGTGTGTTTTCCCTGCTCAGTGGTGCAGGAAAGGCTCCTTCAGCACAAGGCAGCCCTGGTGAGGTGGCAGAGGAGCCCAATACCTGCACCGCATCCCCACAGCACATCCCACCCTCAAACCTCACTGGGGCTGGGTGATGCTGAACAGAGACAACGCAAGCAGCAAGTGATGCTGGGGACTCCAGCGCAGAGAGGGCACAAGGCAGGAGGCACTTTGAGGGGTACACTGTGGCGTAAGCGGGCATCAGAGGATCAGGGGAAGCTGGGCTGGTGGCAATCCCATTTTGGGGGGATCTTACCAACCTCTACAGCTACCTGAAGGAAGGTTGTAGTGAGGTGGGGTTGGTCCCTTCTCCCAAGGAACAGGGGATGGGACAAGAGGAACCGGCCTCAAGCTGCACCAGGGCAGGTTTAGATGGAGCTGAGGAACAATTCCTGCCCCAGAGGGTGCTCAGGCATTGGAACAGGCTGCCCGGGGCAGGGCTGCAGGCACCGTCCCTGCAAGGGTTCACAGCCCGTGCAGACGAGGCCTCAGTGCCATGGGTTAGTGGTGGCCTTGGCAGTGCTGGGAATGGTTGGACTTAATGAGCTTGAAGGTCTTTTCCAACTTGGTTGACTCTATGTTTCTATGATTCAGGGCTCCCACACAGCCACTTACTCAGCCTCCCATGCAGGGTGGCTGTTGGGGCACCCCTTGGCTTCCTACACTACCTCAGCCCCTGCAGCAGCCCCTCAGGAGGGAGGCTGGGCTCTCTGGCACTCGCTGGCATCACATCCACTGGTGCTCAGGGCAGCAGGACCCTTCGGGTGCTGCTCTCCTCTCCCAGCACAGGCTGCCAGCAGCTGAGCAGTGCTTGGTGACTGTTTGCAGGCACAGTGCATTTGGCACTCTTGGCACAGTGTAAGGATAACCCTGCTCATTTGTTGCAGAGGGTTTGTGTGCTGCCGCTTCCCTTCCCAGAACGTTTGTGAATCGTTCCTGCTGGAGCCGTGGAGGGAGCAGAGTGGCCAGCACGGGTTCCTGCAGCACTAGCACCATGCTCGTGGGGGGCTCCTCAAAGGACTTCAGTTGACAGCTTGCCAGGACTGGGTGCTTCGCACCTGGTTTTCTTCTGATGCAGCAGATTACAGCTGCCTTCCACATTAATGGAGCAGCACTGGGACTGCGAGCTGGGGCTGGTTTGTCTTTGGAGCCATGCTGGAGGGCTGAGGGTGACTTCTGGTGGTTGAACCTTCCTTGTAAAGAACTGCAGATCTCAGCCTGTGGTGGGGTCAGTGTGCACCAGAGCTGAGCTGGGCTGGTTGGGCAGGGCTATGAAAGGCAAGAGGAGCACAGCTGAGACCTCTGCAGCCCTGTATGGTTTATTTATGCCTCGGGTGCTGAACTGAAGTCACCCAGCACTGGGGAGGAAGGTGATGGTGCCTATCTCAGCATGGTGGTCCTGGGTCCAGCAGCCTTGTATGAGCATGGCACAAGAGAGTTGCTGTCCTCAAAGGTTTCCTTCCAAAAATGCATGGCGGGGCAGAGTATTGGTGGTGTTAGAGGCTTTTTGCTGGGCACACCAGCCGCAGGGCAGCCGTGCCCTGCATTCACCTGCTGGTGCCTTTCTGTAGGGGGGTTGGAGGGAGGGACACACCGTAAGGTGGAACTGGGGGAAGGGAGGGCTGTGCTGTAGGTGTCTCTGGATGGGAAGTCTGCTGTCACATCTGTTCTGTACCCTCCCCAGGAGGGACATCGCCTGCTGCCACTGCAGCCACCAGCACCACATCCCCTGCCATGCTACAGCCACGCCGGTCCCTCCTCCCTGCTCATGAGCCTGAGGCCAAGGGGAGGCTCTGTCCCTCCAGGCAGGCTCTCACCAGCAGCAGGGAGCCCGTCCGTGGGCCAGAGGCTGCCTCCTCCCTGCGCAGTGCACTCGCCTTCCCCCTGCTCTGTCTCATTAACTCCACATCCTCCCACCCCCTCTCTCTCCACCTCATTAGCTCCTATCCCCATCCGCCCCTTCTCTGGGCCTTGGCCACAGCTGCTTCTTGCTGTGCTGGGTGGGAGCTCCCTTCCTGCCGCCCCTCGGGTGGGTTTGGCTGTGTTTTGGGGCAGGCACCAGCATCACCCTGGGGATGGCAGCCACCTACACCATCCATCCAACCTCAGCAGCACGTGCCGGGTGGAACCGCCGTGTGGTGGTCAAAAGGCAGGGGCAGGTTGTGGCTGTTGTCTGCTGGGTGGACTGGGGACCACCACCCCGCAGGAGCATGGGTTCAGGGCAGGGGAGACACCTGACTTCGATTCCTGTCAACCCCCAGCCTGGAAACCCTCTTGCCTTCCATTTCATGTCATACCAGCACAGAAATGAGTCCTGCTCCATCCTTTCTTTCCTTGGGGAGCCAGGCTCCAGGGAAAACACACCCCAGAACCTCCCATTCAGTGGTTTCCTAGGTCACCAAAGGAGCCATACCAGGGGTGTGCTGCGGAAGAGCACCCAAAATGATAGATCTGGAAGCATGATTTTTGTACAAACCCAAAAGGCAAAGCCTGTTTGTACAGTGTGTATTTGGAAGGGTTAAAGTGACATCTTCCAGTCTTTAATTACTTAACTATTCAATGCTTTCCTTAACGATAAACAGATGGATGTAGCCTAGTTCCTTCCTGTTCTAGCTCCATTGATTTCATTGGACTCCCTCCTGGGCTGAATTTGGCCTCGGCAGTTTATCAAGAAGTCTGCTCCTCATTTCAGTCTCTGTCCACCCACCTCCATCCCCAAGAGCGTGTGGCTCCAGCAGCACCTTAAGGTAGGAGCTGCCGCACCGGGGCCAGGGCTCAGCTCTGCTGCTGCAGCTTGTGCACCTCAGGGTGCAAGAACCCTGTAAGTCCTTATAAAATCCCTGGTGTATTAGAAGCATCCCTTGAAGGATAAGGACGGGTGCTGGGGGGGATCACCCACGCCAGCTCCGTGTCGTTGCTCACGGTTTCACCCTGGGTGCGTTCTGCGCAGCAGGTCCATAGGAGGAGGATGGAGCACAATTCCCACGGTGGATGGGGTTTCTGCCTTTCCGAGCTGCCTCTCTGAGGCTGAACCAACTTCTTGCTGCCCAGTGTGCATGGCAGCTGCTGCCAGGCAGCCCCAGGGTGAGCACAGAAAGTCACCCCAAAGCCCTTGAGAAGCTGATGCTTCCACAGCCTCACTCCTGGGTGCTCTCTGGTGCCTCACTGCCCAGCAGCGAGCTGCGACCTTCTTAGTCTCTAAACCAGGTCTGAGGAAGCCAAGCGCTTCTCAGGCCTGATCCCAGCCAGCGAGTGCCACCGGAGCCCCAGGCTCTGCCACCAGTGAACAGAGAGGTCACCTCCTTATGCAGCACTGACTCTGCTTTCAGGCTTCAGACCCCTTCATAGAATCCCAGCCTGGTTTGTGTTGAAGGGACCTTAAAGCTCCTCCAGCTCCAACCCCTGCCACGGGCAGGGACACCTTCCACTGGAGCAGCTTGCTCCAAGCCCCTGTGTCCAACCTGGCCTTGAGCACTGCCAGGGATGTTCCCCATGCCCGAGCGCAGCAGGCTCAGCCCCGTGGCCCTGTGGCACCAGGCTGACCAGGAAAGCAGTGTTTGGTGACTGTGCACCCGCTGGCACCGTGGCCATGCACACAGCAGGGTAAGGCCAGGACTCAGCTGGAAGTGCATTTGCAGGTCTTGGTGCTGCAGCAGAATGCGGAGAGGTGAAGGGAGGGAGCTCTCAACCTGTTTTCTCTGGGCCCCTGCAATAGGAGAGATGCCTGGGGCATCACCAGGCACCCTCCACCCCTGGGCCAATTGGCACTGCTGGGCACTGACCCTTCATGCTGGTGCATGGCTGCTCTATCACCACATCCCAGAGCCTGTCCCCATTGACCTAACTGCCAGGTATGGGTAGATCCTGCTCCACAAGCAGCTGCAGGCAACGCTATCCTTCCTGCAGGTGACTTGCTTTTGGTCCCCTGGGCTGTTTGAGTTGGGTTTGAGGAACCTCATCTTGGCCTTCTGAATGTGGCCTCCCTTTTTCATTTAAAAGCAAACAAACAAACAAAATCCCAAAGCAAATCCTGCCTCCATCAAACTGCACAGCGCGTTCCACGTGCACTGGTGCGGTGCTGGCCGCGGAGCCTGCAGACAGCTTGCAGTAGCTCTGGAAGGTGTGTGCTCTTCTGTTTATTAAGTGAGTGTTAACTCTGCAGCCTTCTGTTGATGATTTAAATGTCATCACCATTTCCATGCTGCTCAAAACATGAGAGGGAAGTGAAGGCCAGCAAAGGGGGCCTCTTCCTGAGCCCCCAGGTGGGTTTGCTGTGTGGGAAGGGTTTGGGAAAATATTGCCTTACTCTTTTCCATGAGCAATGATGTGGTGCTCAGGATTGGGGTACACCGGGAACAGCTAATTAGACCCCAACACCCCCATCAGCTCTGCGGGCGTTACACAGGGAGGTGGGAGCAGGGTGGGATCCACTCACTCTGTTGGGGGGATGGAGCCAGCATCTCCCCACTGTGGCAGCCTCAGGCAGGAGCTGGGAGGTGCTGGGAGCACCAGCAAGGAAGTGGGGGAACAGTCTGCAGCAGAGCCAGGTCCCGGCAGCTCCGGTGGGAGCCATGGGGAGGCTTTGCCGTCAGTGAGTGACTGGTATTCAATTTTCCAACGCTGGAACGTTTGCTTTGTTGGCTTGTTCCCTTGGTTACACAGTATATATTAAGTTCTCCATTTGGCTTCCTTATGCAATTAGCCGGCGTTCTTGTTGCATGGATTTTGGAAGTACAATCAGAGCTAAAGCTCCGTGGTCAGGCCTGGCTGTCCCTGACATGCCCGCCTGGAGCAGGCTGCCCCCAGCACGTGCCTCACTGGGCAAGCGCCTGCAACGCTTGTTTTGGGGAGTGATGCAAACCAGGGCCCAGCCGCGGGATGCAGGGAGCAGGGGTGCCCCGGGCTGACCTGCCTGGCAGCGGGTGTCCTGCCAGGGTGTCCCTGTCCCCGCTCGCTCGGTGGGGCTGGCGCTGCTGGCGCGCTCCGCGGCTCACAGATTGTCAGCGTTTCTGCACATCCCCATCCTGTAGGTATGTATGTGCTGTTCCTCTGCGGCCGTGGGTGTGCATATGGCTGGCTGTGTGGCAACTGTGCTGAATGCCAAAGCAGAGAGGACAATGTGTGTAGTAGCGAAGGGTGCCAGGAATCCGAGTTGCTGGAAAGCCGGGGAGAGGCGACGCCGTGCCCCACGCTCCCAACTGTGGAGATGAGATGAGCCTGGAGGCTGTGATGAGGGAGCCTGTGAGGGCAGCACCAGCCCGCGGCTCCCAGGATTAGTCAGGACAGCAGGATGCGAGGAGGGAAAGGCAACCCTTGGCAGAGGGGGAGCCTGCAGCGAGGGAAACGATGTCCCCCTGCCCGCAGGAACACGGGACAGGGCAGTGGTGTGGCAGGAGGTGGCACCAGGCACCACATCCCTCTAATGCTGCTGGGAATCCTGCTTTGGGTTCATCCCACTGCTTCCACTGCTTTTCCATAGCAGGGTCCTGTTTGAGAGCTGACCAAAGCTTTTCCCGGTTTGCTGGGAGGATCAGAGCATCCTAATTTTGGAGTATCTGCATGTGCTGACCCTGAACCATGCCCTGAAATCTTCTTGTGGCTAAGAGGCACCAGGCATGGAGCATATCCACAGAGGGACAATCCTCTCAGCCTATGTTCCCTGGAGCCCCCGTCCCATCTGTCCCCTCTGGACTCTTCTCAACCTCATCCTTCTTGAAGCGCAGTACCCACAACAGGGTGTGGGATTGCTTTGGCCTCACCAGGGCTGAAGTAGGCAGGGAAAGAGGGTGCACAGCCCCATCCCTGATCCTGGCATGCAGAACTGCTCTTCCAGGTGGGCACCCAATTATTCCCATGTAGAAAAACTCCTATTTCCTCTCCCTGCCTATACGTAGGGCCTCACAGCCACCTTGCTGAGCTTCCTGCCCCGTGTCAGATTTAGCTCAAATGATGTTTGCTGTCCCTTCCATCTAACAACACAGGGGTTTGGAGGGCAGCCGGGCTGTGCCTCCACAAGGCTGGAAAGCAGGGAGCTGGGCAAACAGGACAGAACTCACGTGCTGCTGCTGGATAAAGGGACCTGTATCCAAACAAAGCCACCGCAGCTCTGGATTTTGACTCAGAGCACATCAGAAGGTGGCTGCATACGTCCTACAAGCCATCAGTTAATGGGGGATGTAAAATCCACATGAGAACCCTGCACGTTGTCCGGGCACCACAGGCAGAGGCAGGGCTGCATGAGAGGAGAGCTGTTTGTCTGCTGTGCCACGGGTCCCTCTGAGTCCCAGCCCTTCTTTTCCAGAGTGAGATTTGGAGGTTGAGTCCCCTCCTCTCCAAAACTGTTGCTGTAGAGCGTAATAGCTCTGGATGTTCCAGTCGTGGAGTCACGGAACGGTTTGTGTTGGAAGGGACCTTAAAGCTCCTCCAGCTCCAACCCCTGCCACAGGCAGGGACACCTTCCACTGGAGCAGCTTGCTCCAAGCCCCTGTGTCCAACCTGGCCTTGAACACTGCCAGGGATGGGGCAGCCACAGCTTCTCTGGGCACCCTGTGCCAGCGCCTCAGCACCCTCACAGGGAAGAATTTTCCCTTTAGCCCCGCTTTAGGCATTGGAAGACTGTTACAACAGCCAGTTGCTTTGCAAATCTTGCTAAATGTTAGACCTCAGCAGCTGTTTATAGCCTGATCGTGATGACCTGGAGTAAAACTGCTGCCTTCTTTTCCTGTGCACTGTTGCTTATGGGGAAAATGGAAGGGTTTGAACTGTACATGCACCATTTCTTATTTTAGAGCCCACAGTTGCATCCCTTTTGTTTCAAGCCATTATGTTTCCCAGAGCCCTGCTTTGCATGCTGGGTAGGGGAGATTCTGAAGCCTGGGTGTCAGCGCTCTACAGCACTGAGAAGGCTCCACCATGTTTTAATCTGAAGGCATCACAATGTTTTCCCCTCTCACTGTGCCCCACACTTGCACCTTGTTTGCTTTGCACCCAGCTAATTCGGTCGAATAAATCATTCCGCACTCCCTGTTAAGAGTCATGCTCCTGAAGCATTTCAAAGATATAAGCTGCTAAGGGTGTTGATTATTTTTTTCACTGTACAGGGACCGACCCCCTTTCTTTCCTTCCTGCAGCACTGAATTCCCGAGGTTAATTACACACTGCGTAACAAAGGCGTTATTTCTTCTTGTGCCTCCGGTTGTGTTCCTTTTCATGGCTGGGGAAATGAGCCGGGAGAATAAAGGCTTTGCACTGAAGTGCATTAAAGTCAGTGGGCTTTGGCTCATGCCCAGAAAGAAAAGCAGTGCACGGTTTCATTCCAGGGCAGGCTCAAGCGGTTGCGTTTAAGCTTGAAGGCACAGCTTTTAGGTTGGATTCTTGATATTCAGCTGCCAGAGGGGAAAAGCAACTCCCCCCTGGACCAGCACAGAGCCGTAATGCGCTGTCCCCCTCTCCCCAGGTGAACGGCAGTGATGGGATGTTCAAATACGAGGAGATCGTCCTGGAGAGGGTAAGTGCTCTTTACTCACTCACCCGCAGCTTCTGCTGCCTCTTCCCACCCGCCCCCCCCCGGTATCCCCATCTCCGCGCCCTGACAGGGAGGGCCTGGTCTCGGGTCCCTCTGGGGGTGTCGGGCTCTGCCTGCCCCTGGCACGGGGAGAGGGGGCTGGATGCTGCGCACCCGCAGCCCCTCCAGAAGGGGGGGGCCGGGGCAGAGGCGTCTCCCTCGCCTCCCTCGCTCACACCCTTCACCCACACAAACCGGGGGGGGCTCATGGCTCATTGTCAACAGCAGTGCCGGGAGCTCTGCTCGTACACAGGCACCGCTGCCTCCCTGCCGCCAGTGCGCCCAGCACCCGGGCACACAGCCTGTGATGCCGAGCACCAAGGATGGGTTTTCTGGAGAACCAGGGGCAGTTTCTGCTCAAGCCTTGTCTTGTCTCTTGGTACCACAGAGCTGATGGCGCGCATCACACCAGCCGTGCCTAAAATCACCTCTCCCCATGGATGGGTCTTACCCAGGGGTGAGCCAGCACCCCATAGGGCAGACAGGGCTTTCCCCTGGTGCCCAGGAAGCAGCAGGGATGGAGAGGGAGAAGGAAGAGCTGGCCCAAGGGGGAGTTGGCAGGGGGCTGCCCATGGCACCTCTCATCCTCCTCGCTGCCTCAGCGGTGGCTGGGCCGCGCCGCGGGGCTGCGTCGCAGGGGAAGACACATCACTCATTATTCTGTTCCTCTCTGCCTTTAGTCATCTCCCTCCTCCCCTCGCTCTGCATCACGGCGGTGGGTGGACGGAAGGTTATCTGGGGCTGCCGCCTCACCCACCGCTTCCCTGCGTGCCTGACGGAGCCAGCCCAGGGGATCCTGCCGCTTGGGCTGAGCGCTGCTCGCTCCAGGCCCTATTCAGAGGCAAAAGCCTTGTTTTCAGGGATTCTTCAGAGCATCCTTTATCCACAGCAGGCACAAGGTGGGAGCCGGCAGGGCTGTGCAGGGAGGCGGCTCTCATTGCTGCCCCCATTTCAAAGCCTCAGGCAGCGAATCCCTCTCCAGCAGTGAGAGACCATAAGGGAATTTCAGTGCTTATCAGCCGGGCCAGCATGGAACATACCCAGGTCCTTCACCTGGTCCCCAGTGGGATCCAACAGCTCTATCTCACTGCAGAAACATCTGGTGCCTGCAATTGAAGCTGTCCCCTCGCTGGGGTGTTTGGCTCCCAGAGATGACCTCAGTTTATACCAGAACTGCTGGTCTGACACTGTTATTAATCATTGTCATTGCTGTAAAGCTCATCCAGCTCCAACCCCTGCCATGGGCAGGGACCCCTTCCACTGGAGCAGCTTGCTCCAAGCCCCTGTGTCCAACCTGGCCTTGAACACTGCCAGGGATGGGGCAGCCACAGCTTCTCTGGGCACCCTGTGCCAGCGCCTCAGCACCCTCACAGAGAAGAGCTTCTGCCTTAGATCCAACCTAAATCTCCCCTGTTTCAGTTTGAACCCTTCACCCCTTGTCCTATCACTGCAGTCCCTGATGAAGAATCCCTCTCCAGCATCCTTGTAGGCCCCTTCAGAGAGTGGAAGCTGCTCTGAGGTCTCCTCTTAAGGAGCCTTTTCTTCTCCAGCCTGGCTCCAGAGCAGAGCTGCTCCAGCCCTCGCAGCATCTCCGTGGCCTCCTCTGCACTCACTCCAGCAGCTCCACGTCCCTCTTGTGCTGCTGCCCCAGAGCTGGATCAGGACTGCAGGGGGGTCTCCCCAGAGCACAGCAGAGGGGCAGGATCCCCTCCCTGAGCTGCTGCTCACGCTCTGGGGGTGCACCCAGCACATGGGGGGGTGTGGGCTCAAGTGCACAAGGCAGTGGAAGTCAAAGCCAGCCTGAAGACCCTTGCATCACCAGGGGGAGAAGCACAAGCCCCAGCACGCTGCTGGTGCTCGGTGATCCTGGGGAGCTCCGTGTGTCCCTCCTGGTCACTGGTCCCCAGGAGGAGCAGTTTCCCATCACCTAATGCTGCACTGGGGCTGTGGGCAGCCGGAAGAGTGCTTGGCTCAAGCCTGTCTGTGTATGAGAGGCGGGCACGATAGGATGTGACTAAGTGTCAGCTCTTCCGCGTGAGCAAACAAGGCGAGGAGCCATCTGATTTTCAAGGCAGAGCAAAAAAAGCAGGAATTGTCCACTTGCATCAAGCACAGAGCTGGAAGCAGCAGTTGTGAGCATGTCACTGATGGGAATTCTACAAGCAGGAGCGGCGGCACAGGGTCAGGCTGCTCATCCCGGGATGAGCACCTCATTCCAGCTGGAATGGAGCTGGAGATGCAGCACGGCCCCTGCGTTCCCCTCAGGCAGACTTCAGCTCAAGTGATGCTCCAGGCATCTCTAGGAGGAAGAGGAGGCAGAACTGGAGACCCTGCCCCATCCCGCAGCCCCCTCAACCCAACCCTTCACAGTTTGGCATCAGCACTGGAGCTACGTCCCAGGGGCACGGGTGGGCTGCTGGGGACTGGAACCAGCCCCACTGCTCCGCGCACTGCAGCGCTGTGGCTCTGCTGGGGAGCAGCCAGCAAGGGGAGGTTTTCTCCCCTTGCCAAGGACCACCCCCTCCCAGCTCCCCGCCTGCCTCAGCCTCTCTCGGCAGATGTGGTGGCGAGGGAGGTCCTGGCGGCTCCCACTCTCCGGCTCCATCTGCTCCGCGCTGCCGCACCAAGCGCCTCGGCCGGGCGTGCCGGCGCCCTGCGGCCACGCACCCCTCTGCCCCCCGCGCCGTGCCCCAGGCGCTGCGGGTGCTGCAGGGGCTCCACGGCCCGGGCAGCCGCTGCCGGTGGGGGCTGCGGCGGGAGGACCAGAGCAGGGGGTGCCCACGGGGAACGACGGGTGTGTGACTGCCCACAGGGGAACTCCGGCCTCGGCTTCAGCATAGCGGGAGGCATCGACAACCCCCACATTCCAGATGACCCGGGCATCTTCATCACCAAAATCATCCCTGGGGGAGCCGCAGCCATGGATGGCCGTCTGGGGTAAGTACCAGGCCAGGGGAGCAGCCACATCTGGGTATCACCCCGGATCTCCCCAGGGACCCTCTAGGCAGCTCCTGCTCTACTCCCCTCTCATGGTCCATTCCCCACAGGGAAGACCGTGGTCCCCTGTCACCAGCCTCCTGTCTGCAGCCATCCCTCCTCCTCTTCCTGCACCAGGCTCCTGCTCCCATCCTTCCCTCTGTAGCCCCAGACCCCAGCCTTTCCCTTCACCTTTCATCTCCATCAGGGTGGACCAGCCCCACTGCCTCCCCCTTTCACCCTGGGAGTCAGGATCTGGCCAGCTGGAGCATCTCTGGGGTGTGCGTGGATGGAGGCGGGTGGCAGAGGTGTCAGGAGGAGGGGGCTCGGGCTGGTGGTTCCCCAGGGAAGCCAAGGGCCACCCTGTGCCCGCAGGGTGAACGACTGCGTGCTGCGGGTGAACGACGTGGACGTGTCCGAGGTGGTGCACAGCAAAGCAGTGGAGGCCCTGAAGGAAGCAGGCCCTGTGGTGCGGCTCGTGGTGCGCCGCCGGCAGCCCCCACCAGAGACCATCATGGAGGTCAACCTGATGAAGGGCCCCAAAGGTGAACCCCTCACTCCGCTTTCAGGACTGGGGTGCCCCACGGGATGGTGTGGGGTGACCCCTTGGTGTGGGATGCCATGGGGTGCAAAGCGGCACCACAGGGAATGTGGGATGCAAGGTGACACTGCCATGGTGCAGGGTGCCGTAGGGTGGATGCCATGGGGCACAGGGTGTGGGGGCAGATCCACAGTGCAGTGCATGATGGCTGGGCTGGCCCATTGCTGGGTTAGGGGCAGGGTGGGAAGTGCAGTGAGGCAGAGGAGCTGCAGTGCCAGCCCAGAGCTCCATCCATCTGCTTGTCTCTCACCTGCCCTCTCACTTCCCTCAAGGCCTGGGGTTCAGCATCGCAGGGGGCATTGGGAACCAGCACATCCCCGGGGACAACAGCATCTACATCACCAAGATCATCGAGGGAGGCGCTGCCCAGAAGGACGGGCGCCTGCAGATCGGGGACCGGCTGCTTGCGGTAAGCCCCATGCTGCAGCCTTCACTGTGCCGTGGTGCCGGTCCTGACCCAGCGTTCCTTGTGCTGGCAGCCTCATGCCTCTGCCCGGAGTCCAGGGGACATGTGAGCTGGGGACAAACCATGGAGATGGAACCACGTCTCCAGAGCTACTGCGGAGAACTGCTTCTACCCACTGCTGCCTGCCCCCTGCCTGCCCCCCTGCCTGCTCCCTGCCTGCCCACCTGCCTACTCCCCCTGCCTGCCCCCCTGCCTGCTCCCTGCCTGCCCACCTGCCTGCTCCCTGCCTGCCCACCTGCCTACTCCCCCTGCCTGCCCCCTGCCTGCCCCCCTGCCTGCTCCCTGCCTGCAGCTCACACAGCCCCTTCCCTCCGGCAGGTGAACAACACGAACCTGCAGGACGTGCGGCACGAGGAGGCGGTGGCCGCCTTGAAGAACACCTCTGACATGGTGTACCTGAAGGTGGCCAAGCCCGGCAACATCCACCTCAACGACATGTACGCGCCCCCCGACTACGCCAGCAGTACGTACGGCGCTGGCCACTGCTGCGGCACTGCGGGGCCAGGGGGATGGAGCGTGCTGGGGCAATGCTGGGCTGGTCTCCACTTCCACGTTTGCGGATGGATTTCTGCTCCTGATGCCCTTCTCCTCTCCCGCAGCCTTCTCAGCACTGGCTGACAACCACATAAGCCATAACTCCAGTATGGGCTACCTGGGCAGCATGGAGAGCAAGCCTGCCTACCCTGTCCCGCAGCAGGTGACTCCATCTCGGTATTCTCCTATCCCTCGGCACATGATCGGGGATGATGACTTCACCAGGTAAGTACCAGGCATGAGCATCCTTAATCTCTGCTCTTTCTCCTTCCCTCTCTTTCCCCCTCTGGCTGCTTGACCTGCTGCTGGTGCAGCCTCAGCTGAAAGCCTGTCTGTGGGTGTGCAGTGCAGAGCTTGGGGCCCCACAGTGGGCTCCAGCCCTGTGTGTCCCTCAGCCGTTCTCCTTCCCGCTCTTCCCTGAGCCCTGTGCAAGACACATTCAGCTCCCTTCTCTTGCTTGTGTTACAATATCTGGAGCTGTGTCCCAGCTGAGCTGTGCTGGGGACAAAAGGCTCAGGGGAGCACAGCTCTGGATATGAGCCCTCACTGAGGGCATCCCAAACCTCCTTGCACTGGCTGCCAGAGGCACAGCCCTCTTTTCCCTACCAGCACCACTTACGCTGCATGAGCAGGTTTGTTTCCTGAATCCAGGAAATAGAGAGGAGCACGTTGTTCTGACCCTAAATGCAGAGTAAAACTTCTTCAAAGCTTCGTGCTGAGGACAGGAAAGTGAGACCTCTCTGGTTGTGCTCTGCTTGCCTGACCCACAGCTTTCCCTCTCTGCAAAAGGAGGTTGTAGTGAGGTGGGGCTGGGCTCTGCTCCCAAGGAACAAGTGATGGGACAAGAGGAGCCGGCCTCAAGCTGCACCAGGGCAGGTTTAGATGGAGCTGAGGAACAATTCCTGCCCCAGAGGGTGCTCAGCCATTGGAACAGGCTGCCCAGGGCAGGGCTGCAGGCACCGTCCCTGCAAGGGTTCACAGCCCGTGGAGACGAGGCCTCAGTGCCATGGGTTAGTGGTGGCCTTGGCAGTGCTGGTAAGGGTTGGACTGGAGGAGCTGAAAGGGCTTTTCCATCCCGGTTGATTCTGTGACTCTGTGGATCTACGGCAATGGCTCTGTGGCGGCCCTGGTGCAGCACTTGCTGGCAGCCACTAGAGGATGGTGCTGCCGTGCCCAGGGCCCTTTTGTTACTGCTCGGCCACTGTCCCCACCACAGCCCCCTGCCATCAGACAGAGGACAGGTTCACAGCCTTCGTGCACAGCACTTCCCTCACCCATCCCATCCCAGCACTGAACACCTCCTGTGGCCCACCGAGCCCCACAGGACAGCCTCATCACAGTGGCTTGCTTTGGTCATGCATCACCAAGATTGTGCACTGGGACCAGTGAGGTCCAAATGCATCTTATTGGTGTGAGGAAGACCAGTGACACCTCTGGGAAAGGAGCTGTCTCCCAGGAGGCTCCTGCCAGTCATTCCTGAAGGAGAAGCAGAGTTTCAGGCCTGGATCCAGTTTCCTGCAGTAAATCCTGCTACCTGCATCCATGAAAGCACCAAAGCCTTCTCTCATCTGTGCAGGTGACAGCAGTGATGCCCCAGCCTGGCCTGGCGTGTTGCAAAGGATGTTTTCTTGCTCCAGTGACCCAGGAGCACACTGCCAGGCTTCAGGACTTCGTGCTGCCTGCTCAGCCAAATCCTATGCCCCAAGATTCCTGATCTGCTTATGCTGCCTGAGCCCCATTCCTTCTCTGTGTGTCACCGGCCCACCACAGTGGGTGTTCTGATGGTCCCCAGTGTCATGTTGGCTGCAGTCATCACCAGCCTGCACTGGCATCGAGTCTTTCTTATTTTAATGCAGTGCTTGAGCTGGGAGCTGCCATTGTTCCCATCAGAGTTGCTTTTTCTTTTTCCCAGGATTTTTGTGATTCCAGGCAGCCTTCCTGCCTTCGCCTGCCTGTTGTTTGAGCTGTGAAAGGATTAAGTCACCATCGAAAAATGCACGACTTGTGTTGAGCCACGCAGGGCCAGTGGCATGGGGAGTGTGGGGTGCAGGCACACTCGTTGTGCTGCAGAGGTGCAGAGGGGCTCAATCCTCCCTGTCCCGGCACAGCCACGCTGCTCCCGGTGCCCAGGCTTGCAGCATCTGGTGCCACCTCTCAGCCCCATGGTCCTGTGCACGATTTCACAGTGGATGCTCTGTCTCCATCCGTGCTCAGTCCCGTGTCACTTGTGCCATTGCCCACACCTCTCCTGGTTTATACCATCACCTCCTCGGTGCCAATGGCTGCATCACACATCCATCCCTGCTGGTGTGCTGGGAAGCCTGGGCACAGCTGACCCTGTCACCAGCTTCACTGCTCCTCACCTGATGTCTCTCTGTCCCACGTCTGTCCTTCCAGGGAGCCCCGGAAAATCATCCTGCATAAAGGCTCCACCGGCCTGGGCTTCAACATCGTTGGAGGGGAGGATGGCGAGGGCATCTTCGTGTCCTTCATCCTGGCCGGAGGCCCGGCCGACCTCAGTGGGGAGCTGCGGAGGGGAGACCGCATCCTCTCGGTGAGTGCCCCCAGCCTGCCCCAGCACCGGGAACACCGGGACACGGCGTGGCAGGGCCAGAGTGGGTTTGACCCCTGGGTGCCATGGCTGGAACCGGCCGGCTCGGGAGCTGTCCTGCGGCGCAGCGGGCACTGCCCCGGCGGGGCGGGTACCGGGGTTCACCCCGGTGAGGAGGCACCGCGGTGCGGGTGCAGGGGGCGGTGCCGGGCGGTGCGAGCCCTGCGGTGCAGCGGAGCCGCTTTGTCCCCGCAGGTGAACGGCGTCAACCTCCGCAACGCGACCCACGAGCAGGCGGCGGCGGCGCTGAAGCGCGCGGGGCAGACGGTGACGATCGTGGCTCAGTACCGGCCCGAGGGTACGGATCGCGGAAGGGGCGGGGCGGGGGGCGGGGCGTGGGGCGTGGGGGGGCGGGGGCGGGGCATGCATACGAGGGGGCGGGGCGTCCGCTGGCGCGCGGGCCGGGAGGCCGGATGGAGGCACGGATTGGCGAGGGGCGGAGCCTGGGGGGCGTGGCTGTGGCTGATTGGCCGGCGCGGCGGGGCGGGGCGGGGCGGTGGCGTCCCGCCGGTGGTGCGTGCGCGGCTTTGTGCGCGGCCGGGCGGCTCCGGGGCTCAGGTGAGCGCGGCCCCGCCGGCTCCGGGCTCGGCCCCTCCCGTCTCGGGGCTGCGGCGGCGGGCGGGGCTCAGGGGGGGGTCTGGCGGGCCCGGGGCACCGCGAGGCGCTGCTCCGTTGGGTCCCGCTGGCCTCGCTGGGCGCCCGGGGCGGGGGCTCCCGAGGGGATCGCGGGTGCGGCCGCCGTCCCTCGTCCTGGGAGCGCGGTGGGCTCTGGGCACGCCCCGCTGTGACCGCGGGGCCGGCGGCGCTGCGACCGGCGCCTCGGTGCTGGGTGCGGGCTCGTGCCCTGCTCCGAGCATCCCTCTTGCTGTGCGGTCCCGGAGCTACCGGTCACCACCTCCGGCCTGCAGCTCCCTCCGCAAAGGTGCCGGGGGCCGGTGCTGCCCCGAGGGGCAGCCCGTGGCCGCGGGGCCGAGCTGGCAGCTGTCTGCGGACCCACGGAGCTGTCGGGGCTGGGGTGTCTCGGGGGACAGCCCCTACAGGCGATGGGCCCGGAGCTGCGGCCGCACCGCTGCTGTATCCGAGCGGCGCCGTGCTGAGTGCAGCGATTCGAGTCGCTCCAGGGCCCCACTGGTTTGTTCCCCGGCAGCTCTCGTCCTCTCCTGCCAGGGCAGTCTGCTGCCCCTCTTGTGTCCGGGCAGTGCCTGCCGTGTCCCTGTCCCTGCTGGTCCTTCTCCATCCTATGGCAGAGGCCCCTGGGGCATAGTGCCCGTGGTGCCGCTTGGGGTGTGCTGAGGGTGTGGGGTTGGTTTGGTTTGGCGTGGGGATTTTTTCTCTTTCTTTTTTCCAGGAAGCACTTCTTGCTTGTGTATCTCTGGCTCCTTTTGCCACTCGAGCCTTGGCAAGGACGCCAACCAAGAGTGCTTCCTAAATGTCAAACAGGACAAAGCGGTTTGAAACCCCTGTAGACCGCGGCTGAAATGTCAGTGCTTTGTAGTTGGTGGCTTGCCAGGTCCGTGATGGCTCTTGACACGTGCGGGCAGCAGCACCCTGAGGGCAGCCCTCCCGGGAGGCAGTGGTGCTGCTGTGACACTTAGAATGTTGTGTCTTGGGAGGTGACCTCAGCACTCTGGAGGCTCAGAGGCCTGGGAGCCAAGGGAAAGTCTCCCTGGTATGAGCCCCTTGAGCAGGTGAGGCTGGGTCCCTTTGAGGGGACGTGAGCTCCCAAATGTTTGCCTTTCTATGCGCATCATGTCTGTGGAAAAGAGCAGGAGAGCTGGATCATAGAGTGCTCAGAAGGAGGAGATGCTGGTGGAAAGTGGCTTTGCCTTTGCTGGCAGGGAGGACTTCTCAGAGGATGGCACCTTGTCTCTTTACACATGAGCACAGACAGGCCTTGCCTGTGGGGTGCTGGTTGGGCATTGGAACAGGCTGCCCAGGGCAGTGCTGGAGTCACCGTCCCTACAGGTGTTCACACACCGTGTAGATGAGGCCCTCAGTGCCATGGGTTAGTGGTGGCCTTGGCAGTGCTGGGAACGGTTGGACTGGATGAGCTTAAAGCTCTTTTCCAACCTGGTTGACTCTGTGAGTGCACAAGTGCTCTGCATCTGACTTCTCGGGTCCTGAGGGAGCAGAGAACCTGCTTGCACAGGTCTTGGGGAATGAGACCTCCCTGTGGCAGGTACTAGGAGGGGAAGCAAGCAAAGACAAAACCAGGGAAGGACAGAAAGAGGGGCTGCATCCTGCCTGGTGCAGAGCCTCTGGCTGCTGCTGCAGGCCATCAAGGAGGAGCAGGCTGCTCCCTGTGACAGTGTCTCTGAGCAGTTGTGAGCACTTCTCTCTCTGACCACTTCTCTCTCTGACCTTTACCTGCCACTACCACAACTTCTTGTGTTTGGCAATTCCCTCTCCTCGTGCCTCATAGAGCCTTGGTATTCCTCACCTGAGAAGAGAAAAACTTGCAGGACAGTATTTCTCTGAGCAGCCTCTCAAAGGGAAGTGTCAGGACCATGCAGTGGCTTCTTAGAGCCTCCAAGCTTTCCCCATGGCCATGCTGCACTCTCAAACCCTACCCATCCATGAGCCTATGCCTGCACACGCATGCCCCGTGCAGGGTGATGTCTGTACTTTAACCCCACAGCAGCAAGGTGTGTGGGTTTGGGGTGGGGAAATGCTATGCTGGGGGGAAGGACGGAGCTGGGGTAGTGTACGCAGGTGGAGCCTGTGGCCAGGCATCCCTGGGCAATGCTGACAGCCTGGCCATGGGCAGGCGTGTTGTACACCTGAGAGAGCTGGGCATGGGCGTGAGGCTTCATCATAGAATGGTTTGTGTTGGAAGGGACCTTACACCCCCTCCGGCTCCAACCGCTGCCACGGGCAGGGACACCTTCCACTGGAGCAGCTTGCTCCAAGCGCTGTGCTGGATCAGTCCATCTGCAACCTGGGCAGTGCAGAGTGGCTGAGGGTGGAGCAGGGTTTTTATGGAGCTGCCCAGTGGGCGCAGCCTGCGTCCCATCCCTCCTGGCACGTGGCACGGAGCCGCCGTGGCACCGCTGCAAGAGGCACCCGGTCACCTGCTGCATATTTGTCGGTCTCGATAAGTGTGTCCTGAGCACGTCCAGCTCCTGGGTCCTGTGGGAATGCCGAGGAGGTGGGAATCAGCCCTGCCTCACCTCTGCAGGACATCTCCTTCCAGGCCGTGGAGGCAAAGAGGCTGTGAGCCAGGGAGCAGAGGCAGGAGCGCTGCTTGCTGGGGTTTATCTGCTGGTGACTGCTTGGAGGCTGCTCCAGTGTGCGGATAAGGGGTGGTGGCAGCGAGGAGCATCCCGTACTTGCTGCTGGGGTAGCTCTGCCTCCCCCATGCTGGGGTTTGCTTTCGGGGCTGGCTGCGCTGTCCTGTGCCCTCCGCAGTCGGAGCAAGCACAGGTTGGGAACTCCTTGGAGACCCTTCCTCAGAGACCCTTTGCTCTCTGGAGGATAAAACCAGAGCAGCCCCTGTGTCCAGCTGTACCTACTTCTAGAGCATGCTCCTCTGGGATGTGGGACATCCTAGGGCAGGATGAGCTCTGCTGCAGATGCTCTGGTCACCCCTGTGTGAGGTGAGAGGTGTGAAGTGAATCTCGCCTCCCCTGCCAGGAGTTCCATCAAACCCTGCTGCTGCTTTGGTGTCGCACTTCCCTTTGCCTGTAAAAGAAGCCTTGCCTGTGCCTGGCCACTTCTGTTTCCTCCTCGGCAGGGAGGCCGGCCGGGCAGTGGATGCTCATGGGGTGGCTGGGGTCTGGTGACCCTGCTCAGTGTGTGGCACCCCTGACATCTCATGGCAGGGAAGGGGCTTCCCGTGGAGCCTGTCTGCTGGGCAGGTTCTGTGGCTGTCATCCAGCTGGGCTGTTTCCAGTCTTGAAGCAGAAATGGGTCTCTGTGGGTCGGGTGCAGGAGGCGGACGCTCAGGCAGGTCTGGCTGTAAGGGTGAGGGCTGGAGGGGCCGGAAGCAGGGGCTGGCTCTCAAGCACAGCCCACAGCGCATTCCTTAGCCGCGCTGTTGCTCTGCGGGGTGCAGCTGCTGTAGGCCCGGCAGCCGCGAGCCCAGCCCCTCTGCTGGGGCTCCGAGCACTTGTCTCTGCCCCTGAGCCGCTCAGCTCCTGCCTCCGGACCACAGCCGAGCCCTTGGGCTGTGGACAAGGCTTCTCTAGGCAAGTCTTACAGCAGGGATGAGGCCGGTCCCCTCGCTGGGACGTGGGGCTGGAGCCATGGGATGCTCAGGCAGCAGCCTCAAGGGACCCGGTGCCGGCTGGGCTGTGCTGGTGCCCGCAGCCACCCTGGGCTGCTCCATGCTCAGCAAGCGTTCCCTGGCCGGCCCCGGGGAAGCAGAGCTGGTGCCTCCACCCTCAGCCCGACCTTTACACAGGCTGAAGGTCGGGCTGGCGCGGCTGCAGGCGCCGGCGTGGAGGCTGCTCCCATCCAGGCGCCCAGCAACAGCTTCCAGAGGGTCCTGGCTCCTTCTGGGTCTCTGCCACGGGGATGTAGGAGGAAAAGGTGAATTCCTTCTCCCTGCTCCCCTCCCATGGGCCAGGCCCGTGCTCTGCTTCCTCCCTGCCCGTGGCTGCTGGGCAGAGGTGGTTGTGAATGCTGTGGTTGTGCCGTGCTGCTGCAGCCAGAGGGTGACTGGGTCCTGCGGCAGGGGGGAAGCGTCTCTTTTGTCTCTGCAGGGTTTGAACTGCTCTGTGGGTCAGTGGCTTGCGGAGCCCTGCCTGGTGCTTGCTTGCTGTGGTGGTGGAGGGCTCGGCACCCCTGGCCTGAGCTGCTCCTGCCAGGGTTTGGGTCCTGATGCAGTGCCTGGACTCTCCTGGAGTGCTGCGGCCTCTTTGGCGTCATGCAGGGGCAGGCACAGGCTCATGGGGAGATGCCCATGGAGGGGCTCGAATGGCCTCTGTCGGCACTCGCCGATATGGGGGCAGCTGCTGCCTGCACTGACCCCTCCTCCCTCCCTGCAGAGTACAGCCGCTTCGAGTCGAAGATCCACGACCTGAGGGAGCAGATGATGAACAGCAGCATGAGCTCCGGCTCTGGCTCGCTCCGGACCAGCGAGAAGAGATCTCTCTATGTCCGGTAAGGCTCAGCCCCTCCTGCCTCCCCCCTTGCTCCAGGCAGCCAAAGGCGGGTGAGATGGTGCGTGCATCCCCACCGTGCAGGATGCAGGATGAGATGGTTCAACCTTTGGGCAAGTGTCTCAGAGGCCAAGGAAGCAAGTGCGATAGGTGCATTGAGGGGCCCAGAGGGTGCAGCAAGGAGAGCAATGCTTCTGCACTGGTTTGCTGGGACTGGGTGCTCTGCACTGGAGAGCCTCTTCTGAGGGCTGCTCTGCTTTGGGAAGTGCTGGTGTCTCTACAGAGCCCTGGGCAGCTGCTGGCCAGGCTGACCCACTGGGGACCACTGGGAAATGGGAAGACTGGGCATCCAATGCTGCTTCTGCCCCACGCAGCTTGAGGCAGCATCTGGGGCCCTCTCCTCGAATCACTCCCTGTAACAGGCTTCTCCCTATCTCCTCCCACCATTCCTGCAGCAGGATCTGGCAAGAGGGGAGATGAGCTCTTAGGAGGATTATTGCTCTGAGCCCTCAATGCGCGCTTGGTGCAGAGCCAGACGCAGGGCAGGCAGCGGTCGAGCAGCTCTGACTGCTGCATCCTGCACCCTGCTCGCTGCCTGCCTCCTGCCACCAGCACAAGTGAGGTGGCAGCTAATGAGTAATTCTAACTGGGTAATTAAAGTAATCCTGTAAACCCTCCTCTGCCCAGCCTGTTGCGGGTGGGGGCTGGCAGTCACAGGGGATGCCTCTTCTTTCCTGTGAGAAGGGTGACAAGGGATGGGGCAGCATCAGCCTCAGCCTGCATCTCCCACTGCATGGCTGGGTGCTCCATGCAGAGGGGCTTCAGGCTGTTGCTGGACCTAGTGCAAGCCTGTTCTGGCAGGAGGGGAGAGCTGCAGCTCTGGATTCCTGCAATTCACCACTTCCTGTGGGGCTTTGCAGGCATTTTGCTTCTTTTAGCATCTGAGGGCTCTGTGCTGGGGGTGCGCAATGAACCGGGTACCATGCTGAGTAAACATCATCTCGTTAGTCCTGTCCTTGCTCCCCTGCTGTCTCATGAGCAGCCTTGTGGGTGGAGCAGGGTTTAGGCTGAGTCCAGCCTGATGGAGTCTGTGAGGCTTCTGTTCCCTGCCTGCGTGTGTGCTGTGTGGATTGGGGCATGCCTGTGAGCCAGAGAGCTCCCGCTGCCTCCAGGCTGCTCATAGCACCTTGCATCTCTTGGTGCATCCCTCCATGTGGCTTTGATGGTCTCCCCAGCACTGCATCCCCCTCATGTACAGCTTCAGACGGAGGCTGGGCAGTGCCTTGCTGAGGGGGTGATCCCAGGGGAGAGCTTTACCCCAGCATGGTCCTTCCCATCCCTCCTGGTCTCAGTGGCTGCGCACCCTGCAGGGTGCTGGTGCTCCCTGCCGTGCCTGGGCTGCCCGGCTCCCCTGGGCGGGGTGGTTTCGAGCACAGTTTACCCGAAACCTGCTTTGCTGCTGCGCCGTGGCCAGGACACCAATTACAGGACAGAACTGCTTGAGTCAGCCCCGCGCCGCTCTGTGGCACCCTGCGTGCCGGAGCTGGGCACCCCCGGTGCTGCTGGAGCCGACTGCGGGTGCCGGTGCTCGCGGTGTGCTCTGGAGCTGCAGCAGCACAGCACAGGCAGGGATGAGGCAGGTTCAATGCTGCTGCCTGTGCCGCAGCAGAGCAGAGCCCGCTGGCACTGGGGCCGTGCCGCGTGGGGATGGGGTGAGGTGGGCATTGTGCCTGGGCACCAGGAGGGTGCTGTGGGAGTCCCTGGCGCTGCTCCGCTGCCCTCCAGCCAAACCGTCTGCTCTCCTGGCTGCTTGTATGTGCTGCGAGCAGAGCAGAGCAACCATGCTGCTGCCTGGCCCTTGCACCCTGTGTGCCGCAGGGAGCATCCAGGCACAGCGCATCCTGGGTGCTGACATGGTCTGGGTCTTGTCTCCAGGAGCATTGTGCCTTGGGGAAGCGAATGCTTTGTGCATCAGCTTTGCAGGGGCATGACCCCTGCACAGACCTTGCTGTGCTGCCCTGGGATGCGGGTGGCTGCTGGCGGAGGAGGCAGGAGGTGTGGGGCCAGCGCTGCTCTGCAGGACAGGGTGTGAGCAGGCGCCCTGCAGCCAGCCTGCTCGGAACCGGCCTGACCAGTTCCCGGGGCCTTGGCTCGTGCTTTGCTTCCTGGCTCTGGCCTCGCAGGGGCCTCCCGGCCATGCACAACCTTATCTTTTGGCCAGGAGCTGCCTGCGAGGGTTGCTTCCCTCCAGCAAAGCACCCTGCGGCGCTTGGGTGCGGAGGGTCTGAGCACGAGAGCTGCCCCAGCCCTGAGCAAGCTGGGAGAGGGGGAGTGAGCTGGTGGCTGGATGTATGTGGACATGGGGCTGCATCAGGTCTTGTCCAAAGAACCTTCCCCAAGCCAAGGAGCAGCCCCTCTTCTCCTCCCCATTTAAGACTGGCTGCACTGAACATTGAACAGTCCCAAGACGCCTAAAAGGTTCCATTGCTCAGCGCTCCCCTGGCGGCACTGGAGCAGGGATTGGACCTGAAGAAGTGCCCTCCACAGAACGTGACACAGGGTCCCTCGTCCTCCCCTTTGCACCGTGTGCTTTCAGGCCCCCTTACGAGTCCAGTGAGCACAGCAGAGGCTATCCCTCCTGGCTGAGGAAGGCTCATTAGTGCCAGCATTAAGGCAGCAGCCAGCCAGTGTCTGTGGAGCCTGGGCTCATGCTGGACTGGAGGCAAGCGGAGCCGGTGTCCCAGGAGGAAACAGAGGGATTGCGCTGTCTGCAGTGGTGCTTGTAGTGACTGTTCCCTTGGTTTGCCTTGTTGCGAAGTTGCTATTGCAAAGCAGACACTGAGATCTGACATTAGAGAAATGAATTACATGTGAAACCCCCGAGAGCAGCTTGTGCGTGTGAGCTGCGGTGGGGCGTGCGATGGAGCCTGTGCAGGGAGGCTGTTAGTGCTCCTGGAGTTAGAAACCAAAAATAAACCTTTTCTGAGGCTGGTTGGTTTAATACTGGAGATAATTTTAAACTAAATAAACTGTTCTTGGGGGAAGTACTTGGGGGTCTGAAAAGGATCAGTTGTGGAAGCACATATATATATACCCTCAGCTGTGTTCCTGGGCTCAGGACTAATGTATCTCTGGACATATCCCTGGAGAGGGGCTTTGGACAAGGGCCTGTAGGGACAGGCCAAGGGGAATGGCTTGAACCTGCCAGAGGGGAGACTGAGATGAGCTCTTAGGCAGAAGCTCTTCCCTGTGAGGGTGCTGAGGCGCTGGCACAGGGTGCCCAGAGAAGCTGTGGCTGCCCCATCCCTGGCAGTGTTCAAGGCCAGGTTGGACACAGGGGCTTGGAGCAAGCTGCTCCAGTGGAAGGGGTCCCTGCCTGTGGCAGGGGTTGGAACTGGAGGAGCTTTAAGGTCCCTTCAGCACTCAACCTTCCCATGATTCTGTGATCTGCTCCTCTGCAGAGCCCTGTTTGACTATGACCGGACCCGGGACAGTTGCTTGCCCAGCCAGGGGCTCAGCTTCTCCTATGGGGACATCCTGCACGTCATCAACGCCTCTGATGACGAGTGGTGGCAAGCCAGGCTGGTCACTCCGCACGGCGAGAGCGAGCAGATCGGGGTCATCCCCAGCAAGAAGAGGTGAGTTCTGTCAGCAGGAGCGGTCACACCGATGCCTCCGGGAGCCCTGCAGCCCTCGGGGCTCTGCTCAGGGTGGGATCTTGCTGTGGTCCCAGCCTGAGGGCACCCTGGCTGCAGGCTGGGGCTGTGTGCAGGGGTTCTCTAAAGCTGAGGGAGACGCCAGGGGAGGAGGGAAGCACGCAGCCCCCACTGCGGTCCTTGTGGGGATGGAGAGCCGGTGTTGGCCAGGCTGGGGCTCCAAGTGAGGGCAAAGTCACAAACTCAGGCTGCTCCTTGCATCCTCTGACAACCTGCCTGGCTCTGCAAGCCACGTCCCATGGGGTAGGAAGTCACAGGGAGCAGAGGAACTGGCTGCCATTGCCTTCAGGTCTGCAGTGCCAGACCCACCTCTGTCCTCCATCCGTCCCTCATAGGAAGCCTGGCTTGTCCTCATTCCTGCTCCCGCAGACACTGGTCTTGGCCAGACTCCAGGTAGCAGCTCCACATCCATCCCTCTCAGGGAAGGAGCTGCCCTTTGTCAATAGGGCCACCACCCGAGCGTGCGCAGAGCCATCAGGGGAGCCAAGTGGGCAACACAGAGGATGCCCATGTGGGACTAGCAGCTTTTTTGCCCTTTAACCTTGATCAGGGTGGAAAAGAAAGAGAGAGCACGGTTGAAAACGGTGAAGTTCCACGCCAGGACTGGCATGATTGAGTCTAACAGGGTAAGTGCCAAGTGGGGCTCAGTGGGGCACCCAGAGCTGGTAGCTAGTGGGGGCAGCCGGAGCTCCCAGTGGGGCAGCTGGAGCAATCCCAAAGAGCAGCACTGAACCTGCCCCAGAGCTGCATGTGCTTGTCATGAATCCTCTGTGGCTGCAGGGGGTGAGCAGAGGAGCCCAGGACGTGTGTGAGCACTGGGGAAGAAGCCCTGGTTGGAGTGGTGGTGGAGCAGAGCCCGTCCCACTGTGGCCCATGGCTAGGGGCTGACTGCAGGCAGCTCATGCAGGTGAAGGCAGCTGCCCTCACCCCTCACACAGAGTGCTTTGTGAGTGGACAAGGAAGGGAGAATGGCCTGGCTACCCCTGCAGAGCTGCTCATTGCCTGTTGGCTTCCCAGCATCCCTACCACATGTTTACTCCATGCTTAATTTTTTTCCTGCATTACAGTTTTCATGTAATCTCCATTATTCCATTGAGGGCATCCGCCCAGACCCTGCTCCTCATCGTCTCTTCATTTTAATTTCCCCCCCGTGTTAAACACCGCTGTTTTCTCTGTCCTCCATCTCCATGTTCTTCAGTCGATCAAAACGAAACGTAAAAAGAGTTTTCGCCTCTCTCGAAAGTTTCCATTTTACAAGAGCAAAGAGAACCTGGCCCAGGAGAGCAGCAGACAGGAACGTAAGTAGCAGCTGGCCAGAGAGGGCAATGCAGCCCTCAGGTCCCCTGCCTTGGGGGGAGAGGTGTCCTTAGCCAGGGGTCCTGGCTGCTCTGCAGCCGTGCGGCACCAGGGACGGAGCGGAGCTGGAACGGACGCTGCAGCCGCAGGCTGGCACTCTCTGTCTCTCTCTCATGTTCAATGTCTTCATCCTTTCATTCAACTTCACACCTGCCTGACCCCGCTACGCCTCCCTCCCCTCCGCTGCGGGCTCTGCTCCCTCCCTCTGCCCACCAAGGGCTCTCCTGTCCTCAGCTGCCACCTCCTGCAGAGCTGCTCCTGCCCCTGCCAGGCCTGAGGAGCTGCAGGGGTCCCGGCCGCCCGCCCCCAGCTGCCCTAGAAGTGACCTGCACCCCCCACCCCCTCCCCAGAGCCCTTCCCTCAGGATAAACCCCGCGGATAAAACCTCACCTGCAGCTGAGGCGCATCTCCGGTAGCTGCAGACCCTGGCAGCACCCGGGGGATCCCAGTGAGGGCAGGTTCCCCCCCACCCTGGCGGCGCTGGGGCTGCTCACCAAACCCAGTGCCTGCTCCTTCCCGATGCTAAACTGCATCCGCTCCCTGTGCACGCACCCGGAGAGCTGTGCTCCTCACACCTCAGGGCAGAGGAGCCGGGCTCTGCCCCGGTGCCAGCGCAGTGAGCACATCCCCTGCACACCAGTGGCTCTCCTGCATGTGATGCAGAAGCAGGAGGTTGATGTTGGGCTGCTCCAGGGGCTGCCCAATTCTCTCTGCTGCCCGTGCCAGGCTGGCACTGGCTTCCAGTGAGCTTAGCAGCCAGCAAGAGCTTCTGGCCTGTGGTAGAGGTTAAGTCTCTGTGTCTGGGTGTCTTGTAGTGCCTGGACGTGCCTGGGCTCCCGCCAGCTCCGTGCTGGAGCAGGGGATTGCTGGGGCTCTGCTTTCAGCCAGCGCAGGACAGTGACTTACGGCACAGGGATGGGGCAGGCAGCACTTTGCCAGCCCATGTCACAGTGAGCTCCATCCTCGTGTTGTGCCGCTGCCCACCCCAGCTTGCAGCAGAGGGTCCTTGCCCCATGGCCCCGCAGCCCGTGTGAGCACTGCTCACACATGTCCCCGCCATGCCCTGCAGGGCAGGCTGTGCGGGGGGGCACAGAGCCGCTGCGCCCGCTGCTGGCCCTGCTCCTCAGCCACTCAGTGCCAGCAGTGCTGCCGTGGCCCTCTGCCCTCCCCAGACCCAGGGTGGCCCTTGGGGGTCATTGGCAGAGGGGTAGGCTCAGTGGGGAGGGGGGTCCAGCCCTGTGAGGCGAGGCGTTGGCAGCAGGCTGATGGTGTCAGCTCTGACTACACTTAACCTCACTTGCAGTTGCAGCTCTGGGCCGTTCTGCACTCCTGTCACTAATGCTGGTCTGGCTCTGTCTCCCCCATCCCTCTGACTCCCCTCTCCTGCACTCTCTTCTCTTCCCCCTCTCCCCTTTCTCGCTGTCTGTGAAATCAGGACTTCCCTGGGTTAAGTGACGATTATTATGGAGCAAAGAACCTGAGTAAGTGGAATTTGGATGCGCATCGCTCTCTCCGTCGCTGGCATGCCTGGTGGTGCCTGGGCACTGCGCTGCCCCGGGACGTTGCGGGGCTGGAGGAGCCGCTGCTGCACGTGGGAAGGGACGGGGCCATTTGCTTGGGATGCTGCTGTGCCCTGAGTGTGCCCAGCGAGGGCTGCGCTGCTCCTCAGCTTCCTCTGCTCCTGGCTGGGCTGGCTGCTGGTTGTAGCGCTCGGAGCTGGGGAGCTGCTGCCAGTGTAGGTGGGAGGTGGCCGTGACCACAGCAGGTCTGCTCTGAGTGGGGAGTGATGGTGTTTGGAAGTGTTGCTACCATCCCCTGGGGCACCACGTACCCAGAGCTGCAGAGCCGTGTTGGCAGGAGCCCCTTGGTCCTCCCGGCTGGTTTCGGGTCCAGGGCAGGCAGTGGCCAGCAGACCTGTGGGGCAGTTGCAGCACTGGATCAGCCTGAGCAAGCAAAGCCCCAGACTCCCCTCTTGTCACTGTCCTGTCTCTTTGAGTCCCAGCCCCAGGGGTAGGCTCCCTCTTCCCCACCTCTGTGCTGGCATGGAGCTGTGCCTTCCCTGTCCCTGTGTGCATGCTGCACCTGCTCCCCCTGCAGCACCTCCCTGTGCCCTCCCATCCCATCCCTTGGCCTGGGAAGCCCAGCACCAGGATGTGCTGCTCCCATGTGCCAGGTAGCCCTCTCCTGGCACCCCGGAGTAGCCGACTGTTCCCTTGCACATCCCTGGTTTCCCAGCAAAGGGTGGGAGATGCTGCCCATGCCCATGCAGGTGCTGGGGTGGGTGTTTGGGGTCAGTGTGCTGGGTGGCAGCCGAGTGCCTGCTGCCTGTGCCCCTTCTGAAGGGGTGTCTCTGGTTCTTTGCAGAGGGTGTGACATCCAACACCAGTGACAGCGAGAGCAGCTCCAGTAAGTGCATCCTGCCTGCTCTCCCGGCCCCTTGCACGTGTGTGTGTGTGTGTGATGTGTTGGCACTTCCATCGTGTCCTGTCCTGGTGGTGTTTTTGCCCAGAGGCTGGTCCTTCCTGCTGGTGACACCCAGATGATGCAGCCAGGAGGAGCAGGGGCTTGGGGCAGGAGGGATCTTGCCCATTGCTCTCCTGGCTTCAGGGCTCTGCTCCAAGGCTCAGTGGTAGGTTCCCATCCATGGTGGTCCTCATGGTGCCTGCTGTGGGAAGCAATGGCCAGAGGTCAGGTCTGTAGCATAGGCCATGTAGCATCTAAGCCTGTACAAGAGCAGCAGGGTCCAGCTGCAGGGAATGCTCGCCCTGTCCCTGGCAGCTCCTCTGCATACCCGCAGCTCATCCACCAGGGCAGATGGAGCATCCCAATGAGCTCTGAGCCTGCAGCAGCGGGGGGGTCGGGGCATTGGGGCTGGGCAGCGCTCACCTGCCTGTCCCCGGCTCTCTTGCAGAAGGACAAGAGGACACCATCCTGTCGTACGAGCCAGTGACGCGGCAAGAAAGTAAGTCCCAGCGCTGAGCTGCGTGTGCCTGCTCCAGCATGGGGGGCCAGTGCCACCTCCTCTGACCCCGCCACAGCAGCACCACACCGGGGAGCACAAGGGGAGGTTCTGTTCTGTTGGTGCAACAGGGGCCGGGCACGGCACCGCCCCGTGGGGCTTTCACTTTGTCATCAGCAGACAGTGCTTGTGAGCTGCCCCGCAGCACCAAGGGAGGGATCCAGAGCTGAACCTGAGCTGGGTTTTAGTCCCCAGCTGAGGACAGGGTTGTCCTGTGCTGCCTCGGCCAGGTCGCTGCTGCAGAGCAGCTCCCCCCGCCCTGAGCTCTCAGCAGTTGTCCCTGCTCGATTCTCCATCCCTGCAGGCTCAATGGTCCCAGCCTCGGTGGCCTTCCCTTGCCAGAAGCTGAACCAGAGCCTTGGGCTCCCATTGCTCCCCCAGCTCCATGGCAACCTCACCCAGTTGTGTGGCTCCTGCCCACGGAGCAGCTCTGCTGGTCCATGTCCTGGAGACCCAGCGCGTTGCCCAGGGCCATGCGGGTGGCTGGGGTCAAAGGGGAGGGAGGTGTTGGTGGTGACCAGGAGCGGGGCGGACGCGGCTCAGGCTGTGGCTCCTATCGGCAGTTCACTACGCGAGGCCGGTGATCATCCTGGGGCCCACCAAGGACAGGGTCAACGACGACCTCATCTCTGAATTCCCACACAAGTTCGGCTCCTGCGTGCCCCGTAAGTCCCTGCCCGTGCCCGCGCCGCAGGAGGGGAGCAGGGGTGGGAGGAGGCCGGGAGCATGGGGCACGCATCGCGCCAGGCTCACCCCTGGTGCCCTCTGCGCAGACACCACCAGGCCCCGCCGTGACAACGAGGTGGACGGGCAGGATTACCACTTCGTGGTGTCCCGGGAGCAGATGGAGAAGGACATCCAGGACAACAAGTTCATAGAGGCTGGGCAGTTCAATGACAACCTGTACGGGACCAGCATCCAGTCAGTGCGGGCAGTGGCGGAGCGGGTGAGTGGCCAGTGGGACCGGGACATGTCCAGTCCAAACCCAGATGTGCCTGGCAGTTCTCCTCCTCTCCCCTCAGTGAGCAGAACCTAAGGCCACTGGGAGCTGTCTCTTGTCTCAGGGCTGGTGTTTCATCTCTGTGGTCCTCTCTTTTGTAAGCACATCGGAGCAAGCTGCTTTGTGCACTGAGTAGACTGTGTGGGAAACACTGATCCCGACTGTCTCCTTTCCAGGGGAAGCACTGCATCCTGGATGTGTCTGGCAATGCTATCAAGAGGTTGCAACAAGCACAACTTTATCCCATTGCCATTTTCATCAAACCAAAATCCATTGAAGCTCTCATGTAAGTACAGTGCCATGTTCTGTGCCTCTGTTCTGTGCTCCAGGGTGAGCAGCTCTGGCACATCAGGGGTTGGCATTTCTGCTGCCTCTGCTCTTTAGAAAGCAGCAGAAGTTGCTGCTGGTGCTGAACTTGTCCCTTGTTAAGAGGAGCTGGGCCCATTGCTGTCTCTATGGTGTCCCTCCACATCTAATGGCACGGTGCATCCAGGCTCCATGAATTGCTGTGGCCTAAAGCATTTCATTCATCCCAGAGAGGATTATCCATGGGAAATCTAAAGATGTTCCCAAATGTGGCCCGGTGTAACCTGAGCACAGCCAGGAGAGGAGTATTCTCTGTGGGGAGGCTGTCGCTGGAGGTGCACTGTGAGATCAGAGGAGACTCTGCCGGTGCCGAGGGGCCTGGGTTTGAGTCCACTCGTGTGCTATGGTGGAACGGGAGGGCTGTCGATGGGCAGAGCGGTTGGGAGCCAAGGCAGCAAAGAGCGTGCGGGGAAGGGTCCTGCCTTGGGGTTCTGGGCCCTGCGCAGCTCCTGGTGTCCGGGGGTTCCCAGGCCCCCAGCTCCAGGGGTGGGTTTGCTGCTGCTCCCCACTGAGGAGAGCTGAGCTGGTTTCTCACCCGTGGCAGGGAGATGAACCGGAGGCAGACGTATGAACAGGCCAACAAGGTCTTCGACAAAGCCATGAAGCTGGAGCAGGAGTTCGGCGAGTACTTCACAGGTGAGCGTCCTGAGCCGGCTCCTGTCCATTGGCCTCGTGTTCCAGCAGCTGTGACCTCCCTGCCGGCACTGTCGCAACCACAGGGTCACGGGAACGCGTGCGGCTTCATGGAAGCAGGACAGAAAGGGCGCTTTGCCAGGAGGGCTCTGCCAAGGGGCAGCTCCGGGAGCAGGGGGTAGGAGTTAAACCAGCTCTGGAGGAGGGCACAAGTCAGGCAGAGACTGTGAGCACTTAGTGCCAGCTTTAACAGCATCCCCAAGCCCCCTCCCCAGGCAGGGGAGGGCAGCACAGGCTGAGGGCTGCAGGAAACAGAGCTCCCTGCACAGGGGAAAGGGGTTTTCAGAAGAGAAAAGTGTCATTTGCAAGAGGAAGGAGAAAACGAGTGACGTGGTGGAGACTGCCCCGAGTGACTGCAGAGCCTCTCCCATGAGCAGAGCCAGTTCAGCTGGCTTCTGAAGCAGAGGGGCTGCCTGGCACTTTGTGCCTGCAGAGGCGAGTGGCTCATGGCACAGACATCCCTGGGCATTAAGACACTAACATCTGCAACATGATTAGATGTGAACAGGGCAGGGAGAGGGGCAGACACTGATCTGTCACCTTTCCTCCAGTGCAGTAACTGTTTCATAGAATCCCAGCCTGGTTTGTGTTGGAAAGGACAGGACAAGTGGTGATGGGTTCAAACTGAAACGGGAGATTTAAGTTAGATAAAAGGCAGAAGTTCTTCCCTGTGAGGGTGGTGAGGTGCTGGCACAGAGTGCCCAGAGAAGCTGTGGTCCCCTCCTACCCAAACCATTCTGTGATTATATGTGCATCTTCCTCCCTTGTAGGCAGCACAGTGAAGTGCTTTGTGTTGAGCCCGTACTAAGCAGTGGGACTGTTGCTGGTCTTTGTGCGAGTTCCCAGCCACACAATGCCCTTTCCAGCCAGAGAGCACTGCGATTCCCACCTGGCTGCAGAGGAAGCAGCAAACAGGAGGAGCCCTCAGCAGAGGCTGCAGGGGAGGGACAGCCCCGGCCCCTCGGGGCACACACATGGGCTAATCCATGCGAGGGCTCCAGTCCCCTGGCACCCTTTGCCAAGCTGATTGACTGCCTGCTGTGGAGAGCCCTTCCCGGGAGTGCTCTGCAGCGGGATCAGCTCTTGCTAATCCCCTTGGACACGCTGGGTTAACCCTTGGCAGCGGCGTGCACCCATCCCAGCTCCTCTGGTGCGGGTTGTTCATTCACTCGTTGGCCACGCCAGCACCAGCCAGCCCCTTCGCTGCCCGGCTCACCCTGTAGCTACCCCCTGCAAAAGCCCTTCCTTTGGCTGGTGGTGGGGAAGGTGCTGCCGGATGCTCAAGATCTTGCTTGTTCTCTCCTCTCCAGCCATTGTACAAGGAGACTCTCTTGAAGAGATCTACAGCAAAATCAAACAGATCATTGAGGACCAATCCGGGCACTACATCTGGGTCCCGTCCCCAGAGAAACTCTGAAGATGTCCCCCTCCTGCTTCCCTGCGAGCAGAAGATCTCTCAAGTCCCACCTCACCCGAGCCCTCTGCCCCGAGGGGGGGGATATGAAAACTATTCCTGCCCCTTTTTTAGATCGTCGCAAAATTGAGTTTTCTAGTCCTGTTTCTTTTGTTGGGATGAACTCATCTCATTCATCACGTGACTGTTCCCGCTGTTCCTGCATGGACCTTCCCACTGCTCCATTAGAGACAGATGAGAACCCATTCAAGGTCGTTTTTTATTACTATTATTATTATTATTATTATTATTATTAAATCAAGAATCGACATGGGAGGAGGTGGCTGAGGACTAACGTAAGGAACGTAAGGAACAAGAGAAGCGATGGACTCTGAGCACATGAGCTAGTATCAGAGCTCCAGGGGCATTTTTCCAAGTGTGACTGTCGGGCAGCTCTGAACAGTGCGACAGAAAGGCAGCAGAAAGCATTTTATTTATCTGTATATGTAATTTATATATAATATAGAGAGAGATATTATATATATATTATATATATATATGGACGTGGACTAGGAAACCGGAGGGACCTCTCGTGAAAGGTACCGCGTTGTTGCAAGGAGCTCTGGGCTCCTGTGCCCCAGCCCTGGGTGAGGGGAGTCCCCGTGGGCAGGAGGAGCTCAGCTGGTCCCGGGCGCCTCGAAGGTGGCTCCAGCCAGGCCGGGTCCATCCCTCGCCCTCGGCTCTCAGGGCTGGGGGTGCAGAGCAGCACCGCGAGGAGCAGCTGCTGCGGAGCCGGCCCCAGCAAGGGAATGGATGATGCTACATATTAAATTGCACATTGTTTTCCACACCACGTACGTGTTTGCATGAGAGGTTTCCTTTTGGTTCTATTTTTTTAAGCTGATTTTAAACCAAAACCATGTTGTGTTGCTGTGTTGGCTGCTTTTTGGTTTTTTGGTTTTTTTTGGGTTTTTCCCACTGTTCCATTTTTCTCTTGTTAATCATGAACTGAATGGGTATAAAATCAATTTTTTTAACTTACTTTTTTAAACTGGCTTTCTTGTAAATAGAATCCAGAGCGACAATGGTTAGTTAGGAATTACCATACCGGCCACGTGGAACAAATGTACTGGCTGTCCTCTGTTGCTGCGGGAAACCCCGGACGTTGGGCTGGCCCTGTGCCTGTGGGTGCAGGTGAGGTGACCCCTTCCAGCTTGGGGCAGCACACTGGCATTCCCTCTGCATCAGCCACGGGCAGGAAGAGCCGCAGCTGTGCCTTGGATGGACACTCACACTTCCCACATCAGAAACAGAATTGAAGAGCTGCTTCCCTGCTCTGTGCCACATTCCCAGCTCGGCAGCCTTCCCAGGGGAAGGTCCATCCTTCCCGCACAGCAGGGATGGCTCCGGCTACTTTGGGAGCTGGGGCTCGGCGGGTGAACACGCGGCTGCTCTGCCTCTGCCACCTGTGCATGAATCCTCCTCCTGACACTGGGCTCTGCTCCCACTCTCAGGGTCCCCTTATGAGACCAAGCTGGGTGCCCTGTGGGGCAGGGGCTGCAGAGCTGCACCCGCTGCTGCACTCCCCTCAAGGGAGGCGACTTCACTGGCCCTGAGCTGAGGAATGTCTGGCTTTGAGGACAGTGGCTTCCACATCATGGGAAGAGCCTTGTGTGAAGCTGTGGGGGAAGTTGCGCAGCCTTGGAAGAAGAACAGTGTTGGTTGGTACTTGTAGCACAGGGAGAAGAGCTCCCACCTTACAGAGGACTGGTGAATGCTGTTTCTTAGTCACAGTGCCAAGCACCAGAACAGAAGAGGTCACCCTATGAGCAGAGCAGGTAAGTCTTGGCCCTTCCCTGTTTTACAGGGATAAGTGAGGGGTGCTGGTCCCCATTCCTGGTGGCGGTGGATATAAGGGTGTCGGTGCAGCCACACACAGGCCACAAGAACTGCTGTAGGACTCTGTACAGCCCGGGGAGAAGCTGTTCTTACTCCTCCTGCATCACACGGAGCCATACAGGGGCCCAGCTGTTTCCCGGGACAGAAAGTGGTGCCGCAGGCAAGGAGGAGGATGCTGGCGTGAGACTGACCCTACATGAGGAAACTCGGCAACAGATTCCTGCCCCGCTGGTCCTGCCTCAGCTCCCAGTGTCAGCCCCTGGAGAAGTGGAGGGGGTGAAGCAGAAGCCCTTGAATTGCCAGGGACACCGCTCCTGCCTTCTTTTTCCTTTTCTTTTTCTTCCTGTCTCCCTCCCATGAAGTCACAAGGAGAAGAGGATGTACTCCATGGCATAGCTGAGGGTATCGAGTCGATCAGGACAACGCTTGTTGGTTACCAGTGCTTCTTCCAAGGAGACCTATATTTTTAATAAACAGAGAGTTACAAAGAACTCTGTCTTTGAGACCTTCTTGTTGAATCCTTCACTGGGTGCTGGAGCTGGTTTCTGGTGCTGATCTTAGCGACTCTCCAAGCTGCTCTGTTCATGCAAAGCAGTAACAGTGGTTTAAAACAATAATAAAATGCTTTTTTTTGTACTGTAAGGTGGTCACTGAGAACCTGCCTGAAAGGAGATGAGATGGGAAAAGAAAACCACAAAGGAAGGAGTGGGCTTGTCTGCTTATTTACAGCCATAACCAGGCCACTGAAAAGCTCTTCTAGGTGAGTGTTTGTAACACACATTGGCTCCGGTCTCGGACCATAGATGTATTTTGGGTCAGGGCTTGTCTTTACAAGGGGACTCTTCATCAGGTACTGTAGCAACAGGACAAGAGGTGATGGATTCAAAGTGAAACAGGGGAGACTGAGATGAGCTCTTAGGCAGAAGCTCTTCCCTGTGAGGGTGCTGAGGCGCTGGCCCAGGGTGCCCAGAGAAGCTGTGGCTGCCCCATCCCTGGCAGTGCTCAAGGCCAGGTTGGACACAGGGGCTTGGAGCAAGCTGCTCCAGTGGAAGGGGTCCCTGCCCGTGGCAGGGGTTGGAGCTGGATGAGCTTTAAGGTCCCTTCAGCACAAACCGGTCTGGGATTCTAGTCTATGTATTCCAGCTCAGGCACAGCAGCTTTGTAGGGTTTAACATGGTGGTTAGACACAGGGAGCTGAGAAGTTGTAATGACAGTATCTTTTCCTGGTACCTCTGAATGCAGAGACCCAGAGTGCTCACTGGAAGAAGAATGCAGTTCATTTGGTGCTTTATCATTGAGCTACTTCAAAGGGGAGAGGAGCTTGGGGGTTTAACTCTTGAATTGGATGTTCTGGTTTCCTTTCAAACTGCACAGAGGAGGAGTGAGGTTTTAGGGGAGCAGGGGTGTTGTACCAAGCATGGGCATGGAGACTGCAGACAGGTCACAGTTTATGAAGCTCATTAACCCGAGAGCCACCTCAGTTCCAGTGCACAACCTGAAAAAGCTTCAGCCCTCTTCTAATTACCTTCATTTCACTTCAAATAGCCACACTTAGTGCTGGCTGCCTTTGATGACTGTGTGTAATTACGGCTGCACTCACTGGGCAAACATGACCTTCTCCTCTGGTACAGTGTGACACCTTCACCTGTGAATGTGCTTGCTACAACTGAGAACTGGTGGCCAGACCAGCCCCTCTTCCTGTGCCTCCAGAATGCTCAATGCAGCCACATTCCTTGTGGCTGCGTGGTAAAAATACCCTCTCCCTGGACCCATCCCCCAGGTCACTTTGCATTTCCCTTGTGCCTCTAAGGCTGTTGCTGCTCTCCCAACAGTTAAGAAATCATCAGATGGAGGAAAATAGACGGGACATAAAATACAGCCGGGGAAAGGGGGGACGTGTGTGAACTGCTGCCCCCGAGGGCCCAGCCGTGGTGTCACAAGCAATGAGGAACTCTACAGCTGCAGAGCTGTAGCTTCCTTCCACACCGATGTGTCCATCAGAAACTGCTGCTGCGATGCCACCCTCTGGAGCAGCCTGTGAGCACCGCGGGAGGAGCACCCAGTCTCAGCCTTTTTAAGCCAGCAACTGATTTATATCCCACAGCCATCTGAGGTGGGCTACTGAACCATAAGGCAATGTTCAGCCTAGCAAAATGAAATAAGCCCTGGACCAGCCTTCACTGACACACGCAGTGCACAGGCACGTGCAAGCAGAGCAATTGCAGGCAAAGTGCCTGTTGGGAATGGTCACTGGAAATCCAGCTAATTGAGGTCTGATCCAACTAGGAGAAGAATTCTTGTCCTACTTAAAAGCTATGGAAAATACTAACTGTGACTGCTGTGTGACAGTTGATAGATCTGATCTAGTAGTTAGTTTATTGAGTTCTCATCAGTGAATCTCGGAATGTAAAATATTTAATAAGTACAGATTAATTGGTGGTCAATACTATTTACTATTTATCACTTAAGCCTACAATATGTATCTTAAATGTGCCATGCATGCAAAAAATGCCACTCACCAAGCCATGGATGCTTGGTGTCAGGTAACAGATCTCTCAGCCTCGAGGGGTAATCATGAGAGGTGGTCCTGCTCACCAGGAGATCGCTGATTTATGTAGCAAGGCAGCTATGCCATCCAGAGGAGATGCCTGGTCTTGGAATACTTTCAATGTTCTCATTGCCACTTCCTACTACAGCCAGGTATTTAACTCAACCTGTTACACACGAGCAGACTCATCTCATGAAAAAAAGTTAAATATTTATTTCTAACTGTTAAATACCTGCAGAGAATGAAAACTATTGCCCAGAGGAAAACAATTCCATTCACTCAACAAAGACTTCCTTAAAAGTACATAGCTTAATTACTAACAAGAAGATCCTGGCTTCTCTTGCACTGCTCCCGTGACACCACGCTTCTGCAGAGCTGATGGCCTCTTTCATCCAGCAGAACGTTTCCAAGGGACACTCCTGTCCTCCTTTTTGCAGTTGTGACTCTCATTATTCTTGCTCGTTTGAAAGAAACCCTTTTGCTCTGTCCAGTTTGTCCAGAACCTCACTATAAAGACCAATCATCTGGAGAACATAAGCACCATAGTTGTCAATAAGGATGGATAAAGTTCTATCATTTAACTAGATAATACAAGAAAGCAACAGGGAACAGAAGCAAGGGCACAGGTGGGATATTACCACCAGGTTCTAAACCTAAAACTGATGTCAAGATTTTGGCATAGGTTTGAATATGGTGGTTTAAGAAAAAAAACAGTTAAATCAGTGCAACCTGACAAAGGTAGGTTTATTTATACTGCCATAAAGCATAGTTTATAGTTGAGTCTTATGTCAGGGAATAAACCCACTCACAGAACCATAGAATGGCTGAGGTTGGAAAGTGATCTCAATTCTTACTGTTCTTAACGGGTGTACTTAACATGGTACAAAACCTGTGACCAGCTCTTGACTGCCCAGCTCGTGCATAAGAGACTGAATGACATCTGCACACACCAGCTAGGCTGAGCTGTGCTGCAGTCTGGGTAGGGACACCAACCAAAAACCATAGAGAAGGTTATTTGTGACAAAGTAACAAGCGGTGCCATTGCTTTCTACAGAGATACTAGCCCTGAAACTTCTCCACCACCTGTAGAAGTGGCTAAGCTACACCTGAAAAGATAAGCTTTAATGATTATATTCACACCAGCTTAAACCCTATTTGTAAGACCTTAGATTATACTAGAAACCAGGTCTGAATGTGTTCATACACCTGATCTAAATAAAGTGGTACAGCACCTTGACGTTAGTGAAAGCAAGCAACATACAAGGGTTCTCCTATGGCCACAAACAGACAGAAGTTGATTTCCAGACAGGCATTCACATGACCCTTCCAGTAAAGGCCACCTCATTACGCTTTCTGATATCAAAACTTTCCTGGCCTCACTTTGAAAAACCCTTTTAGCATCAAGCTATCCCAGAATATTTAGGTACCATGAAATTCTGCAGTGGTTTCTTCAGGCAGATCCGTATCTAAAATTCAGGCCAGACCTTAAATCCCACATCCTCAAATCCATCTGCTTACACTTACTTACATGGCCTTCATAGGTTTTCTTCAGAGATCCTAAGTGACTGAGGAAGCGCATTCCTAATCCACACCACTGCTCAGCTTCCCTACATTTCCCAACGGTATACTGAAATATTCCTGTATTCCATGCTCTTGTCATCAACCAAAGGATCTCCATCTCTGGGTAAGCATCCTGGAGTAATAAAGAAGAAGCAATAGCTCATCAGAAAATAGACTTTTCACTTTAACCCTGACAAGTCAAGAGTGCATTAGAGTGGGAAAACAGTTACATGGGTTTTCTCTCCTAAGCAAAGGGCAATTCCTTCAGAGTCATTCTGTACTTCACAGTTCATCTGTACTACTGCCAAACACCTTGCTTCCAACATGGGTAAGTCATGTTGCAATTACCTATTGGTAGATCAGAAAATACAATTCTGTGGGACTGGAATGAAAGCTGCCTCTGTAACTGCAGAACAGTAGCAATACCCTACAACACTTGAACATGGTGGGGAACTGATTCAGCTGGAGAAGGGAAGGACAAGAAATTACTGATTTGTCATGCAAATCCTTAAGGGGAGGCTGAAAGGACTTCTTTTCTCCTTTGATAGATACTTCTCATCCTAAGTAAGAGGACCCAGAATGAATTTCTGAACTAGAACATCCATTTCTGAACAGGAGTTGTAAATCGTGAGTGGTGCACCAGCTTTCTAACTGATAATGGACTAATGTGATGCCCCAGTGTCCTCCTCCTATCACAGTACCAATTAGTACCTGTTGCCATGAGCAAGACTGTAAAAGAAGGCGACCCAGTGCTGTAGAGTTTTGCTGTTGTATCAGTCCACATTAACATTTCATTTGTAGCCCTCAACAAGAATATTATCAAAATTAGAGATGAGGACTTCAGTGGAAGGCAGGCACGAATGTGGGGACACTGGTTTTCTGGGAAGTCAGGAACAACATATCTTTATGCCACTTTCATAAAGAAGAGACATTCAAACCTTAACCAAAGGACCAGCCATGCAATGGAATGAAGCTATGAAACATGGTATTGGTTTACTAGTCTTGAACAGGAATACTCCTTAACTGACTTTTACCTATCAAATTTTAAGTAGAACTGTCTAACTTCCTCAGTACAACTGGCTTCACTGTACAGCATTTTGCTTCAGGCTTGAAAGGAGCAGCAGAAATGCTTAAAGAAAGAATGATTTTACTCTCCATAAACCTGTCCTCACAGAAACAAAGCACGTAGTACCACAGGAACCAACAGCTCAGGTCTAGGAATCCAGTTCTAGGTCATTTGGATGAAACAATAATGTAGTAAGTTCCCAAATACATTTAACAAGACAGAGCTGAGAACAAAAGCAGGTCTGGAATCCAGATTTTATCTGGCTTTAAACTGAGCTGGAAAAGTAATCTGCATTTAAAAAAAACCCCAACATATTCAGCGTGAGAATGTCGAAGCAGGAGGAGGAACGAAGGGATGTCTCAGCTGCAGATGTTTCTAAAATAGGCACTGAAAATTTGGCCTTGAATGTCTCTAAAAAAGCCCTTACAAAATCTAGGGAACTTCATAATTTAGTCATAAATATCCAAGAGGCATTTCTTTTGAGGTGTCAGTGTATCTTCTACTGAAGAAATCTTGGCTGCTCAACACATCACACCATGCACTGCTCACTCTACTCATCATTCTCAGCCTGATGAGATTTGTTATTTTTCATGTGCTCAGGATCATCCCCCAGCCTCTTGTTCTCCTGTTCAACTCACTGTGCTGCTGATTATGCTCAGACCATCTTCAAAGTAGTCCCATGCCTCCTGCAGTACACAGGCATCCAGGTCTGTTAATCCAGTTGGTAAAGAGAGATTTATCAAACTATGTAAGCATTTGCTGAGAATTGAAACAGAGCAGAAGAGGAAAGATTAAATACCATGTGCACAAACAGTTTTTAGTATCAGCAGCACAGTAACTTATGTCTCTGATTGTTACACAGACAGGTCCACCCTGGTGCATACTACATTCCCATTATTCAAGCAGAAACATACATTTTCCTAGCATCAGATCTCATTCATGCAAACTATGCCAAAAAAGAGCCAAGAGAAGCAAGCACTTCATGAGTTTCATTGCTAGGCACTAAAAGTAACACAGAAGGAAAGAGAGAACATTTCTAGAGTGCTACATGTAACAGCAAGGAAAAAGTATGCTTTCTAACTTCCCCAACAAGAAGTAAGAGTCAGCAGCCTCAGAAAATCAGTAATAAATACATGGCTTCTGAAAAGGGGTTTTTCCTTCTCAACATGAAGGGAGAAGAGCAGTATTAACAGTTGCCTTTGCCCAGGGGTTACTGCAAGGAACTTCGAAAGGAGAAAAAGGTCCTTTCTGGGATACAAATAAGAGAGAAGGACATGTGCCAGGTTGGTTGTCAGATTCCGTAAGGTACAGCTGTTAGAGAGCCAGTTACCCAGCAAACTAATGGACTGTGGCATCGCATCACTAACTTACAACTCTTGGCTTTCTTCTCAGCACTTAATTTCTCTTGTTAATCATCTCTTCATTGTCTTTGAAATACCTAGTTCACTACTACCAGGGTACCATTTGAAATGAACACCTTCCTCACAAGAAACAGCCAGAGACCTCCTCTGGATAAAATTTTCATTTTCCTTCCTCAATAGCTTCATTTATGGGAAATAAAGCTGTCTCAAAAAATATGCCCAGGAAGCAGCTCCCAGTTAACACATTAGACAGTCATGACTGAGAGGTACATTGGTTGGCCAGCAAGAAGTGGAACCTTGCACATAACTTAAACCCCCCTTTTTCCAAATGGCAGGCCTTATTCCCTGTCAGCATCTTCAGTCACAGGCTCACGGCAAAGCTGCGTGGTAACACTCACCTGAATTTCTCAACATCAATGACAGTCTGCTTTCTGTGAAGGTTTAATGCACTCTTGAGAGCTTTCTTACACAGTACAGGATACCGAGCTGGAGATTCCATTGCTAATGCTTAAAACCAAAAGGAAATTGAGAAGAAAATTACTGGAGCCAGACTTTCATCTCACTGGTCACTAAAGTACAGCATGATGCCTGCTTGTGATAAACAACTGCAAAGAGACGTGTTGAATGCCTGGGCTGGTCACAAGCTAGTGACCAGTCTACTACTTTCTTACTGTGCAGATTATCAGTGAGGACTGTAAGGCAGAAGCACAGTGCATTTCATAAGTACTCCCACTACTGTTTACTGCTGGTGCAGAAACCCAGAAATATTGCAGGGGAGGGTGTCTAACGTCAAGAGTTTTGTTTGTGTCCTTGAATTGGAAAAACTGACCTGATTGGAAAAACCAGGCAGGGGTTAGGATGCCAGTATAGTGCTTTCAAGCCCAGGTGTGTACTCTCTCAAGAGAGAGAAGTAGGTGTTCATGCAGTCCTACAGAATCACCTCCAAAGGTTTGCCATGGTACTTCTAAATTTTACTCATCTTCATTTGATCCTACTCTAGATTCTCAAGGAGGCATGACTAGGACTTTGTGATGAAAGCATGATGCAGTATAGAAAAGTGCTATTTACATATTGACGACAGTAAGTTGAAACTGTGTATCTATCTGAAGTCCACATCTTAAACCAACTTAAGCCATCGATCAGCTAGGGTAATCGTCTGGCCTCTGCCAGTTTGAAGCTTGTAAAAGCTTTTCTGAATAATCTTTTCCAGACTCACAACCTACTCAAATGTCTCAGGGTCCAGAAATGGAAGGATGTCAGAAATTTCTGGTTCATCATCCATGCAATACAGCCTTTCAAAATGCAGATCTCCTTATATTGCTGAGATCCTACAGCAGCTTTGCTTCAGGACAACATACATATGGTTATACCCGTTTTCTGGATGCTGCACAATATCTGATAACCCTGGTCTCCCCAAATGAAAAGGAAAGAGCAACAAAAGTTGGTTCATTACTTAGAGAACTATGAAAGCACAAATGCAGCCCTTACATGCAATAATTTCTAGTGTCTTGACCTCTATTTGTGGTTGCTCCCAAACTGACTCCATAAGGTTGTGGAGTGCTGGATCATTCAGTTTGGATCTTGCTTCAAATTCATAAAGCAGCAGCAATGTGTCTGTTGGGTCTTTAGCAAAATCTCCTACAGAAGAGACAGAATTACCTGAATGTAGTGATTCATTTTCTTAAAGGCACGTGGTGTTCCAACAAGGTATAAATTCTGCTTCCGACAGGCAGGAAAACCATTAAGGTACTCAGATTTCACAGTAGAGCAAGTGGAACTCTGAAGCAGGCTCGGATGGAAGCCTCAGATGTCCAAAGCAAAACCCCACCATTATGCCTCCCCCTCAGTAAAAACATCTGGCTTGTCCGTAAGTAGCTAAATTCATGCAACCACCCCAGGCAAGGTAACAGCCAGCAGGAAACCCTTTTATCATCTGCTTCAACACCCTTCAGCTGAGACAGCAATTCCATATGTCCTGTACTTTTCATTAATACAGTGACTAAGTTTAAGAGTTGCATGTGCTGAACAGACACACGCTGTCACTTACCTGTTAGCTTCAGAATTTTCCAGATCTCCTTGCACGCCTGGACGTGCTGAAGAGCCCGACTCAAAAGCTCCACCTATTTCACAAAATTGAAGAAGTTATTTTTGTCATAGCTCTAAAAGAGAAAGGAATGTACATGTCACAGCAGGAAGGATCTTTATACCCAGCTATAAAAGAAATTAAGAACCAGCCTAATTAGAACATCATCTACCCCAGTCACTTTTCTTTTTTCAAAGACCTCCACAATTCAGACAAAGCCTCTTCACACCAAGTATTCCATTGATCCAGAAAGAACCATCCAGGTTCTTATGAAAGATCATTTCTTTTACCTCCCAAGCATAATATAGTGCTACTGAGAGTGACAAACCCCTAAATCCCACACCACAAACTGCTGTGCATTGCACCCCACAAAATTTCTACCACAATCGCTGTACAGCAGACTTCCATGCTTCCGTCATAACCACTTACATCTTCCTTCATCTTGCCACAGTAAGTGCAGCACCCCAAAAAAGGATGCATGCTTAAAAAACCAAACATAATTGTGAGCCTTATCACAACCAGACTGGTTACTACTTTCAGCAATGGCATAATCCTAAAGATGCAGTAATTATCTGCCTGACCAACCAATGCTCAGCACCAGACTCCTTACAAAACATTTTAAGGTAAGCTTAAGTTCCTCTAAGGGAAGGTACTGCCATGACCTTTGGTTGATAGAGATCTGTTCAAACTCACAGAAATCTACCATTTATGATTGTCTGGAAAGCACGAGGTGCATTAATACTAATGAACTAGGTTCTCCTGCTTACATTCTTAATCTTCGGATGCTGGAGAGGGACTCTTTTATCAGGGACTGTAGCGACAGGACAAGGGGTGGTGGGTTTAAACTGAAACATGGGAAGTTAAGGTTAGATATAAGGAAAAAGTTTTCCCCTGTGAGGGTGCTGAGGCACTGGCACAGGTTGCTCAAAGAAGTGGTAAATGCCCCATCCCTGGCAGTGTTCAAGGCCAGGTTGGACAGAGCCTTGGGTGACATGGTCTAGGGTGAAGGCGTCCCTGCCCATGGCAGGGGGTTGGAACTGGATGATCTTAAGGTCCTTTCCCATCCAACCCATTCTGTGCTTCTCAATATCCTGTTCTGAGTAAAAAAACCCTAAGACTTCAAACTCAAAAGACAAAAAATGCTCCCTGGTACCTACAGCAGCAGTTACCTGAGCACTGCCCTACCTGTTCAGAAGGTGGTACTGATTGTCTCCCCATTTCCAGATCAACTGCAGCTGACATTAACAGGCATGTCTTCTGGGCAATTAGAACAGCTTTGTCCGAAGGACAAAACTGGGACAACTGAGACCAAAAACAGGGAAAGATAACGAGAATTGAGCCCATATAAAGCAATTTCGTCATGGAAAGATGATTGCTGAGTCTCTCCTATGACACTTTCAGTAACTAGTCATAACTATATAATCATACTGCAATTTTACTTGCACAATTACACAAGAAGATTAGATGTAAAGCGTGAAGCAGTGTTGGAGTCCACTCTCTACAAATACATACAAAACTGACAGTGTTGGTACAAGTTCTGTCTGGAGATTAGGGCTCGAGCATTTGATAGGTTTGTATTAATGATACAGTTTTCAAGGATCAGAATCCATTTATTTTAGAAAGTTCTCACTGAAGTCCAAGTTTCTTATGATATTTTTAAGCAACAGAATGTAAAGTATAACAACAAGTCAGATTCTTTGTGCTAAAGTACTCCGCCTTCAGAGCCAAGGAGATACCCGATACATAAATGTAAATTCCAAAGATCCGGGCAGATGACTATTCCTCAATCAGAGATACTATCAACAAGAATACGTACCTTGAATGACAGTAGGAAAAAATCCCTCATCTTTCCAGGGCAGCCCCTGAGCTGTACAGCCAAGTTCCAAGCTAGCAAAGACATTAAAAATGAAGGTTAGATTACAAATCTTCAGCATTACAGGTATGCCCATCCAATCCCCAGTTACAGGCAGTTCATTCTACAATTCAATGGGCAGTAAGGGGGCTTTTATTGCTCTCAGCAGCATGGCTTTTTAGGCACTGAAGAAAACCATTATTCTTTCTGTTTGCCTGATTTTAATTTACTTCTGTAACAGTCTTGGTAGTGAAGGGCTAAGAGAAAAATGGTGAACTCTTCAGAGTTGTATCATGGACAGGCACAATTCCTGTAGTGAAGGAAATAATGTATCAGCTCTCCCATCAGTCAGACCATGTGTGAGTCTTTGTCTTGAGAACTAACTTAAAACATGAGCCATACCAGACAGTTTCAGAAGTCAGGAAATGCAGCAGAACTTTCAGACTAAGGCAGGTGACAAGTTTTATAAATCTACTACATCCTTAAACACTTCTTTCTCCCTCAAGGTCTGGCTGAGTGGAGGTGGAGGGGATTCAGTTTAGGTTTTGTGAGTGCCAACCTACCAACTTTCCTAAACCAGTGAGCTTCGAGGACCTTCATGTCCCCTGTAAATTTTTCATCTGTGAAAGACTCAGCAAGTCTCTTGTGAGCTGCAAAAAATGCGTTCAATAGATCAGTAGCACCTTCTGAGCAAAAGAAAAACATTTCCAAGCCTAATAACTGCACTACAAAACAGAAGTTTCCAAAACTCCCATGTAATTCCTGGTGAAGAGTTATTCTTACAACTTATATCTAACATGCTTGACCAGAGAGGATATAAATACACCGAAAAGCTCCTCAAATAGCATTTTAGGTAAGATAGGTAAGGCTGCCAATAAGTTCTGCCTTTTCAAAGTTTACTGACACTGAAGCATAATGCAGAGGAGTTTTACTTAATTACAGAAAAAGTTGAGCGGTTTTAAATTGAATAACAGGTTTGAGGCCTTTCTGCAAGGAACCTGGAATTCATTCAATTCTAGCCTTCATACTCTCCTAGTTGCAGAAGGAATGGCAAGTGTATCAAAAGCTCCTACAATCTCATTGACTTACTTGTCCAAAGATCAGAAAAGATTTAGGGAAAGTAAGTCTTTCTTCTGATGGAGGAAAGGCCTCTGTAAAAGTCCTGTACCTCGTAAACAGACAATTCTTTTTCAATAGGCAGCACAACTTTAAAGAGGAAACCCATTTTGACCAAGCCTCTCCCACCATTCAGCAGTTTGCAGGTTTCTAGGCCTTCCAGGGCAACAAAAAAAACAAACCCAAACCATTACCTTCATTTAAAAAATGCTCCCTTTTGAACAGCAGGAACAGCAAAGTCACCACTGTCAATTAATGTCATAGAAAGTTACCCCATTAATTCAGTTTACAAAACCAAACTTCTTCCTTCTGTGGTAGCCCTGCTGCTAGAGATACTAACCTTGTCCCTGCCAGTGCACTCAGAGCAACAGACTGTCACTTGAGGCCACCCAGGTTGTGGCTTGTGCCCAAATATCTGTTGTTTGCATGCATGGCCTTATGAAGGATTAAAGGGAAACTGCCTGGAAGAAACTCTCCCTTTGCCTGACAGAAGCTCCCAAGTACAGGCTTTTCTAGAGTTTTCCCAGTACCAGCCTGCAAGCTTTCCACAGCAAAAACCTCTAACACTGAGATCCAACTTCACAGCACTGTTGAATCTCCAGTCTGAATTTCTACTGACTTCACAGGGAACCTGGACTGAAATAGGGAATGTAAACACTTGGTTGGTATGGACCTAATCATATAAGAAAATGTTCACAGATGGAAGAACTACAGAAAATGTAAAGGGAACAAAAGTGTACCCAAGGTCAAGTAAGTCAGCATCGAGTTGATATCTTCATCTCTAGGATGGAGGAAAAATTCAGGTTTAGAAATTGTTCCATTAAGTATCTTACAACAGAACACATTATTTATGTTGGAATACATCTCCATAACTATGGATATAACAATTCTCCCCCTGACAAACACCTTGGGCATTAGAAACTTTCACCATTTGAAGATGCAAGAGTACTGAAGGACTGATCTGCAGCAGTGAAGGTTGTTGTAGAAATGCAGTAGGAGATTTTGTCGGTGGTTGGAGCTGCAGGTTAAACTTCAAACCCCGCTGACACTGCACTGTTTCCTTAACAGTCAAAATGCTGCAGTACAGCTCTCCTAAGCTAACACACCATTTGCAAAGTGGCTGCTCCTCAGCAAGGGAGGTCCCGCTCTGAAGTTCTCACTCAGAACTTCAGAAAGATACCACATCCCAGTGTCAAAGTGCCTTAGGCCACCTTCCCCATCAAACACTCCTGACATTCTTACACATTAATGAAAGTTGGAAAGTCATCTGGGTGGACTTTTTACTAGCACAAAAACTGATCTCTTGTTTACTCTGCAAGAAAATAAGCCCAGCAAGAAAATATTACCTCATCTGTACAACATATCCACCCATCAGAAAATGATTTTGAAAATGGACTCACCTTTTCTCTTCATTTTCTGCCATGACCTTTGATAATGTAAGACGAACCAAACATCTAAATATGAGGAAAACAAGCACGGAAGAAACAAGACTTTTTTTTCCAACAGTGTGCTTTGTTCTAATTTTCCAGAAAGGATCCCACTTTTCTTCCATATGCTATCAGCCCACGAAACTCACAGAAGAATTCAAAGTGTCAAACTGAGAATATTATACTGTTTCTCACCCTATTGCCTTATTCTATAAATCACTTTATTAACCCATGGAACAGTAAGTAAATAAATGTACTTTAACACAGGTTTTAAGCAAATAAGGGAATAAATACATCTGTCACAGTATTTGCTGTTCTAAACATGATGGAGTATTTCAGTAAGATACTGCTCCATTAGATGATATAAACTGGTATTTTCACCAAATATATCATTGGAATCTCATTAGAGTTGCTGTTGCTCATCTGTTCACAAGGTAATCCTAAAATTCAGAGCAACCAATGCTGTTTGCTTCAGGACTTGGAACACTGGTAGATATCAAAGTTCAGGCTTCAGATACATCTGCATCACCAAAAAGACTGACAACTAATCTTTCTTCTACTGTTTACCACCTTTCTCAATATAATACAGTCTTTTTGAAAAGAATGCAGAAAAAAATATCTTTGCTTGTAAATACATTCAATTCTCACTTTAAAGCTGCAAATAATTGTCGGCAGTCTTGTAAATGTTCAGCCAAATACTCCAAAGCTTTGATAGCCACAACTTGCTGCTCATTCTGAAAAGAAATAAAAAAACATTCCTTGGATAAACTGCATTACCTCAGTTACTACCAAAAAAACCCCAAACCCCCAATTTCTACTCTACATTACACAACACATTTGAGTACCTTGGAAGCATGTAATACTTCAAAATGCATGAAATACATTGAAATACTAAAAGTAGGCCAGGTTAGAGCTGTCCTACTTATAGCAATAAAGCAAAGACAATGTTATCTACCTCTAAAGCAATTTGGGCAGCTAAACTCAGGAGGTTAGTGCCTGTGTTTTCCTCCCCTCTCAGCTTGTCTTCATGTTGAGATGACTTTTCTGCTAGCTTCCCCATTTCAATAACTGCTTCCACAGCTGAAATAGACATAGGAAACATTTAAATGTCTTTTTGTAGAAGCAACTGGAAGGTGTAAAGTTCCACTGCTTTAATGAGGCGTTAGCAATGACTTCTGAAAGGCTGTAACATTTTTAATATGAAAAACCAAGACAAGAAAACCTGACCACAGCAGCACTTCCCCACAATTACGTGTTTCTTCCTAGAAAGGTGCCAAAAGGCTTTTCAAGCTCCTAATCTAAGGAAACGAGGATGCCATACAAATTAAACTAGCTCACATCCTTCATTTTGTTCTGCTAAATAACTGTCACCAAAGACAGAAGACTTTCTCTAATACATTGTCTGGGCATGATCCCAAGCTCCCACATCTTGGCTTATAGCAAGTGTGCTGCTGCTTTTATGTTCACACTGTACTGTGATTCCCCCTCTATAGTATGCGAACAAATTAAGCTGTCATTAAAAAAATGTATAGAGAAGAATTACTTGGCACAGAATTCATCAGAAAATAAGTTCTGCACGTTACTCTGTGTTCTAAGACCGTAGTTCTTAATTTTCATTACTTCAGCTAAGATTCTCATTAAAATACGGAATAGCAGAACTCATTATCAAGAAGTATACGGAGATATGTCATGCTGGAATTCATCTCAGTAATTCATGTATTTTCTGGTAACTTCAGGCTCTACTTGTCCAGAGAAACTAAGAGCAGCAATAATGGCTCTGTTAAGGTTCATTTAGCTCAGCATCGGTTTTTTTATGTTGTATATGCACATATAAGAATATTAGAGCCAGTAAGTCTACAACGCTCACCCTGGGATGCTGCTATAGCTTCTGCCCATGAAAAGGTTAGAAACTTCCCAGCCAGAAGCTCCATCCACACAGTATCAGCAATGGCAATGGACTCCTCATATTATATATTGTGTGTACAAAGAATCCCACTGTCAGTTGAAATCTACAGCCTGACAGTTTCAGTGACTCTACAAACCCTTCTTCTAGCTACCCTCTATGGTGTTTTGTTCAAGATGAACAGTCCAAATCTGCTTGGTATTTTCTAATCTATTCAGGACTTCTGTTCCTCATAGTGAATTCCTTATTTTCCAAGTTCTACCTTTATTAGTATCTTTCTCCATCACTGCAATTTTATAGACACTGAATTTAGTAAAGATGCTGTTTGGATCACATCTCTCTGCTTCTTTAACTGCCTCTTTAGCCTATTCACAGAAGAGATTAAAGGAAATCAGTACAATGGCACTTAGAAATCAGTAATATAATTTGCAATAGAACAGAGCTAAAAAGATAAACAAAGTGACTTTTCAGCAGGGCCTGTTGAGGCAGGACGAGGGCTGCTGGGTTTAAACTAAAAGAGGGAGATGGATGCCGGATGTGAGGAAGAAACTTTGTACAGTGAGGGTGGTAAAATCCTGGCACAGGTTGCCCAGAGAGGTGGTGGATGCCCCATCCCTGGAGACATTGCAGGCCAGGCTGGATGTTTCTGAGCAACCTGGTCTAGTTGGAGATGTCCCTGCTCATTGCAGGGGTTGGAGTGGATGAGCTTTAAAGGTCCCTTCCCACCCAAACTATTCTGTGATTCTAAGATGAAGTCCCAATGACATAGTTACAAAAATAAACCCAACACAAATAAATCAGTATCTATACATATGCATGTACCTTGTCAACTTGTTTCAGGTGAAGATAGCAAGAAGCCATGTTCCTCTGCAGCTTAGCCAAGTTCTGATCTATCTGTCCAGGGGTGTAGAAACTGACAGAATAATTGTACCAGTGAAGAGCTTCGGAATAGCTTTTTGCCTGGGGAATTACAGCCAAACAAACAAACACCCTTACTGGGGTGATCAAACTGTCTAAATTAGGATAATCAAATATATTACACTGCAAGCTTTCTCCTAGAAGAGTGATCTACAGGTAACATTCACTGTAGAACTGCCCCTTTACATCTTCCTACTCTTCCCTTATCCTGTGGCCATTCTCAAAGACAGGACACTGGAATGAATGGGTCATCCATCTGACCCAGAAAGGACATCCTTAGGACTAAACACAAAATAGAACTACAATTTCAAAAGTCCTCTCTGTTCACAATACAAGGCAACTGAAACTAGGAGAAAAAGACAAAAATGGTTATCCCATTTAAATTGAGAACTTTGATGGTACTCTGCTGGACATGGTACTCCCAACTATAGTTCCAATTCGGACAGAGAGTTTAGTCTGAAAGAAGGAGGAAAGAAGCTGTGTCATCAGCAAAGTTCCTTCATGATTACACAGAGGAGAGGTAATGACATGGTATGTTTTGTCTTTATATTCAAGAAACAAGCATGTGACAGAAATACAAGAGTAGAACATGAGCTCATCTCCCCCAAATACTGAAGGAATAAGAAGGTATCTGGTTTTGAATAACTGAACTTATATACACTCACAAGAAGAATGTACATGAACTAAGATACAATGTGAGCATCCAAAACTACTTTACAGAAGCTAAAAAGAAAATCAATGTACAAATAATAACAGCTCATGGTCCTTAAAGAAGCAACCGACCACCAGAGAGTTAGAAGTGTAAAACAAACAGCTCAACGTAAAGAACATATTCAGGTTTTTGTACCATTCTCAGAGCAGAACCAGAATGCTGGGCTGCACAGGTTCCTTGGCTGATCAGTTCTGGTCATAACTGTTCCCAGGTACAAACCTAAAGATGAGGCTACCTGAAACTTGATGTTGTAATGGAAAACAGCACCCAGCTGGCTGAAAATAAAACTACTGCCAAATGGAACAGGATTCTTAGTAACAGTTTGCACTCCCACCAAAACCAGACACACCAAACAGGTCAGAAAAAGCAGATCTTCATTTTCAGTCATACAAATAACGCTACTGTTTGGTCCCAAACCTCATAATGTTTGGCAGCCATGTCCCACAAGATGATGTGCAGCCGGTTCAAGGCTTCAGGCAACAGCTGTTTCCCAGTATAATAACCTGAAAAGATACTGCAAATCATCACTTTACAAGAAATTTTAAGAAGCACACTGAGAAGCAACTAAGAACTCTCTGAGAAAGACTGTCCCACAGCCTACAACAACCTTGTAACAGTCTTTCAAGGGGGACTACAAGAAACCTGGAGAGGGGCTTTGGACAAGAGCCTGTAGGGACAGGCCAAGGGGAATGGCTTGAACCTGCCAGAGGGGAGACTGAGATGAGCTCTTAGGCAGAAGCTCTTCCCTGTGAGGGTGCTGAGGCGCTGGCACAGGGTGCCCAGACAAGCTGTGGCTGCCCCATCCCTGGCAGTGTTCAAGGCCAGGTTGGACACAGGGGCTTGGAGCAAGCTGCTCTAGTGGAAGGTGTCCCTGCCTGTGGCAGGGGTTGGAGCTGGATGAGCTTTAAGGTCCCTTCAACACAAACCACCCTGGGATTCTATGATTCTATGATATAATAAAGAAACACCAATCCAGCAATAGTTCAGCCAAGACCCAGTGCTGCTGCTGGGGAAAATCAAAGAAACAAATAAACCAAAAAAACAAAGCCACAAACAAACAAGCAAACAAAAAACCAAACCCACACCAATACAGTGGGTAAAAGAAAACTGTTCTCATGCTTGAACAGTGCAAATGTAGCTCTTGCACCTCCCTGGATGTTATATAAAATAGTCTGATTTCCAGCAGATCTGACAGTCAAAAATATTACAGTGTTACAGGTGCAAGAGACCTGAAAAAGGAACTGTTATTTAGGTGCTTAAAGAAGGATATGCAACATGGTTTAATACTGACAGAAATACATTGGGCTTAAGAGACAAAGTATTAACATTACACAGAACTCTGATAAATATTTCTAATCCCACATGTATCAGCCACACACAGTCTACACTAAGAAGGAACAAGACTGAGCTTTACCATGACTGTCATTCATGATGGAAGTGGAGAATTGCAGAAGAAACATAACGGAAAACAGACACAAATAGAAAGAAAGACGAGAATAAGCCAAAATAAAAGTGAAAATCAGAATTCAAGATTTCAGTCAACTAAATCCAGCTTTCAGTAAACAGCTGCAAAAGATGGATACAGACCTATAATAATTTCTTCAACCTTCTGCTTAGCAAGCAGCTCTCTGTTACTCTGCAACAGGAACTCGATGTGGAGCAGGGTAATTCTTCCATGGTTAGATGAAGATTCAAATCGTTCAGAAACAGACTTCAGAAAGTCAAAACCAACTGATTCCCTATTCACACAGATGCAGTTTTAAGAGGCTGCACAAGAAGAGCTGTTAATTTTCCATTCTAAAGAGTAACATATTCACGTCATTAACACTACTGGCAATCACACAGAGTGAGTTAAGGTGTGAATTTACTGCAGTTCATCTATTTAGTTCTAACTTCACATCAGCACACACTTGTTTCACAGTATTCATGAGAGTTTACTCCTCACAATGAAAGAGTAAGAATTTACTGCAAGATGGAAGCATATCCATAAGCAATCATGATGGATCATTCAACAGTGTGAAATGTCAACCTCAAGTTGTTTTGCAGGAACTTGTTCATCCTTACACTGTTTTCCAATTATTCTAGGACTCCTTCTTCTGTGAGGTTTTATTTAAAAAAAGCATCAATGTATAACAGATGTTCTTTGCTTATAAAAGAACATCATGAAGCCCAAATAGTGTGTTCACCCCACTCAGTGATGCTCTCATACCTTCCATGCTCCAGCAGCAGTTTGGCAGTATTCAGACAAAAGTCTAAAGACATCTCATGGTGCAGGCATTCTGCAACAGCTAGACAGAAAAGAGCAGTAGAGATTACTTATCAACCTGGACACTTACCTGCTCAATTTACCATTTACCTCTTACAACTTCTTTGGAATAAAACCCCCAATGTAAAAGTTTTAAAACCAAAGGAAGATTAAAGCATGTCTATAGTGCTTTGAGTTTCCTTTCACTGTACAGTTCTTGTAGTACTACAGAAAGGCGACAGACTGAGAGCCCAGGAATTCTGTCCCTGTGTCTCTTTGAACAGGAACAGCAGAGGCATTAGTAGCACAAACTTTTGCCTCAAGCTGCTTTCCATCAAAATGACTCATCCTCATCCAGCAGGAACCACTTAAGATTGAGGTCAGTGCTCACACTGCAATGGGAACTACTTAAGCCTAATGCCTTTAGCATCAGCTGTAAAATTGAGTGGTGCTGATAAGCAGGTATCAGTTTTAGACCAGTCAGATACAGCTTAAAAATTGCTAGACTGTGCTGCATGGTTAATAACAAGATTTAGATATTTGTGGCTTGGATGAGATCAGAGAAGGAACACACAGGACATGACTGTAAGAGCTGTTGTTAAAGGAAGCATTTCTAAGGCACCTGTGTACAAATGCACAATAGAAGGTTTTAGTCAAATGCCTAAAACTTGGCAGAAGCCTTCACTCAAGAGACAGAGAAGCTGCAGTGCATGGACTGACACCCTCCTGCCAGCCACACATGATAGCTCATTAGTGAACGTGCTTCAAAACTGACTGAGTCTTAGGGGTACTAACATAAGGTGAGCATGCTGTGATAGACAGCACCGTGGCTTCACAATTCAAATGGCACAACAGAAGCCAGCTATTGCAGTGGTAAGTTTTGAACAACTGTCCACTGGAAAGCTGGCTGAAATTCCTCAGGAGCAATGTGAAATGGAATTCGCAGTCCTGCTGGCCTGGCAGCATCCAAACCATTCCGCTCTCTGCAAGAAACTCTTCATCTCATCCTACATTTATTTCTCATAGGATTCATTACACATCTGATGCTTTCCAACCATACAGAGCCTCTCTTCCTCAAGATTTCATTACTTATGGAAATACATTTCTCCTTTCTATATTAAAGTCCCTCAAAAAACTTTCTTCTCTCATGCCAATGGAAAAATCAGTTCTCTTCAAATGACAAGTTTGAGGGATAAGGAGAAAAGAGCTTATTTGCCCTAGGTAAATTAAACTGGTAACATGGGTTTATAACAACACACTGCTCAGCACTTGATGTCTCTTGGCCAAAATCTGCAAAATCACACACACAGCATAGCAGTGCTTCACAAGCCTTTCTTCTATGCTGACTGTGTGAGAAACAATCCAGCTTCACCCCTCCTGAGTAACCTGTGGCCTATGTCTAAAATAAGCCATACCTTTACATTGCTGTATTTTCACTGTCTTCATTCTAAGAGGCTTCAGAGTATTCCCTCTTCCCTATTTCCAGCAGATCAGCTTAAATCCCAACAATAATAAAGCAATGCTTAATTCAAATTTACATTAGCACCTGTATAAATGCTCTGTGAACACTGACTACTAGGTCTCACACTCCAAAACCAGAGCAATATTTAGCTAATGAAGATTCCTCTAAAACACACCAGAAAGGGATTTATTTTTTCATCTTTTCTATTTACAGCTTGAGCTATTTCTTGGCCCTGGCACAGTACGACCTTCATATGAAGCCTATACAGAGCCAGGATACCTGAGTTGATATCTTCATCTGATGCTCCACTTTCAAGAAGGATTTTCACTTTCAAGAAGAGCCCTGCTGGATGCAAACCCTCCTGCACAATGACAAACAACACATTACTTGGACAGCTGGTTGTAGAACACAGATCCCATGAGAGTCCAGCACATTCCTAATCCACACAAGTATCAGGAAATCACAGAAACTCCACTGTATCCTTTTTCTGGTCTAATAACGGAAACAATAGACAGGCAACTGGTAATATTTTCTTCTTAAATGCAATGTGCATCTGTATTATTTATTGCTATACTGTTAAAAGACTATAAGGACAATGAAAGCAAGAGATACATGATTCCCATTTTGTTGTTGCCCGTTTCCAATACTTTTAAATAGAAGCTGAACAATACTGAATGATAGAAACATTTCCTGCTTTTCTATGTGTGAATTGGCTGGATTAGTCTGGAATTAATATAAGCAGGATTCAAAGTAGCTTATAATAATACAGAATTTAGGAAAGAATGGACGCAAATGGATATAATGAAGCCTGTATGCTACAGTTCTCCTTGAAACACTGCACATTTCAGACTCTAGAATAAAAGTTTTCTCCTAGTTTTCCACCCTCATACAAAATCAAAGCACACGTTAGCAAAAATGATTATAAAAACACTTCCACCTCAAAAGGTTTTGCAAAAGTAAATACAGTAAAACCCGCAGAGGGCTCAGGTACTACAGTAGCGTTATTTGAATGATTACAATACATTGTCTTTTATCCCGATCTCAAGAGCACATGCATCATCATCTCTGTGGAAGCTTTAACAGCATGTAGAAAACTGAATTTGAGCTTTCATTTAAAATGGGATTTTGTACTGCAAACTTGTTTTGCATGAAACAGATCGTGGAAATTGTAAAATGGCCAAAGACAAGCACAAAACTTTCAAATTTAAGTTACTCTAACCTAAGGAGATAGAAGCACAAAATTAATTCAACTCTTTATATGGGAAACAGAATCTGTGCAAGAGCAAGAAACCTCACTGCAGGGACTGCTTAGATATATATGAACTTTCTTCAGGGTAGCTGGTATGTTTACACAGCTCATTTGTCAGGTTCCAGAAGAAACACAGTCATGTTAGAAAGGTGCAATAGCTAACCGAGTTGTTTAAAATAAGACTGATGTAGTAGCATGGCTACACAGCTTTCAAAACTGAACACTGTTTGGCACTTAAACATTTGTATAGATAAGATGGGGACTCAAAATGTAGTAGAGTTCAAACCCCTTGCTTTGGGTTATAATGTGCCAGAGAAATTTTACTCATATCATTGTCAAAGGACCTCATTATTAACATGAGGCACCAAGACAGCTCTACGTCTACATGCAAAGAAGTATTTCTCCATTAAAAAGCTGGGAGCTCCAAAAGATACTTATGAGTATGAAAACCAAACACAAAGCAAACACACGTCCATCTGATGTCAAGGACAAAATTCCATTCATGTGGTCCATATTACTGTGTTGATAAATGCTTGAGTTTCAACTATTACACACTATAAATACAGTAACACATCACTACCTGATTTGCCAAGCTCACAGCTTTCAATGCCTTGTCAAGATACAGATTGCAATCCCACTCAAAATAGGCTGTAGCCAACAACCGCAGCACTTTAGCCTGGAAAGAAAAACAAACTGGAGGTTTAAATGCCATGTGAAGAGAAAAAAAAAAATATAGTCATGCATGAACATACAGATAGATACAAGACTTAAAATATAAGATCATGAAAAATAAAAGTTCTTTGAGTCAGAAGAATGCCTGTCTGGTATCAGACGTGTCAGGTGATTGCTCAGTTCTGAAGTGCATTCAATCTTCAGCACTGCAACTCACACAGGACATCAATCAACTAGAGTTCAGAGGAGAACAGAAGGGTGGTGGGAAAATCAGAGGTCTGGAAAAACAGAATGAAAGAAGAAATTGGAGGAACAAGAGGCAGAAACTTCACTGAGATGAAAACAAACAAACACCACCATCACAAAGACATGTGATAACTGCCTTCAAATAAGTGATTTATATAAAGAGGGAGAGATTAAAATCTTCTCCATATCCACTGTGGGTAGTAAAAGGAGTAATAAGGCCTACGAATGTGGCAGACAAACATCTATCAGAAATGACACCGATGTAACTGATGATGCCTTGAAAGAAGAGGGGAAAGAGAAGAAGAGATGGCCATTCAGGCTCTACTTCAGCCTTACTCTCTACAGTTTAATTTCTGTGAAAAAGTAGATTCAAATGTGATTTAAGGGCACCCGTCAGTGACTGAACTCTCACACTGACACTCACAGCAACTGAACTTGCAACTCTGCCAGACTTCCTAGCAGATAGTACTAAAGAGGAGGCCAAAGGATCACTGGTCAGGTTTGGCACAGTAGAGGCTGATGATACAGTGCAGTCAGGGTAACAAAATCCTGCTACTGGTAAAAAGCAACCTCTCTTTCTTACCTGCATTTCTTTGCCAAGAGAATATTTCATGTCCATCTTCCCAATGTCATAGCTCTGGCTATCAATGATAAGCAAAAGTTAGAATTAAATGAGAGGACAGAGAGAAATTCAGCCAGTCTTCTGACATGGTGCAACATTCTTGTCCTTTCCCACTTCTTAACCAGTTAGAAGCCACAGAAATCATGCAAACTGATCTCAGTACTCACTGGAGAACAGAAAATTTTGTGTTCTTTCTAAATCCTCACATTAAAAATTGTACTCCATCACCTTTTCCAGCCTCTGCACTACCTTCTGCAACATCTGGTCAAACATTTCAGTAGACTTTATCAGTTTGAACTATAGCGGGCTTGAAGAAGGAAGCATTCTCAATCTCACTTGACACATAATACAGTCATACACAAAATTATACATGACCTGCTCTCAAGATCACAGCAAATCAATAGCAGAGACAGAAACAGAACCTGGAGCCATGATTCCCCACTCTTTGCCTGGAAGTTAAATGACAGCACAAAGGACCACCCGGGAGAAAACACACTGGTAATTCCACAAAAGCAGATTCGATGGAAAATGCTGCAAATGAAGAACTGGTAGAAAAACAGTAACGGATTTTTTTCCTAACGCAATATATCCTCAGTCCAGGAAAGTCGGAGCCCACTAGATGGAGCCACATCTCTTTCTCCAGATAATTATGTGCAACTTGGAAAGGTTATTTCCTCCTCAAATTCTGCCATCAGCACCACAAGAATAAAACAGCATCTCCACAGCATCAGCTTTCTAAGCATTTCTACAGATGCTCTTTGACAACATACGTGACCATAACTATTCTGAATTTGCTCTGTTGCCATTCATTTTTTCTGACTATTTGAAAGAAAAAGAACAGGAAGAAATAAAAACAAATTTTCTGAGCTGAGGCTGTGGCCGTAACATGAGGATACTCCTCCCCATACCCTACATTTTTTCTTCCTTAGTAGTACCTCGTTACTTATTTGGATCCTATCCAAACCACCTCTAACTACTCCTTTTCACCTTGATGTTTCATCAGACAAGGACTTACTCTCAATGAAGCACCTCCTTTATGAGAAATTCAAATGCTATTTCAAACAAATCCATTTTAAACCATTCCAAATAATTTGTCCTCTCTTTTCCAAAGTTTTCAAATCCCTTTACTATCATTTATGAATGGCACAAGAACTGGGAACAGCCTCTTCTCTTTGGAAGAAGTGTTAGGGAGAGAATTGACAAGAACCATGGAAAGACAACTTTTGTTCTAATGACATGAAAATCCATGTGGACAGCAGATATGAATGTTAGGCATCAGAATAAGACAGTCACTACATACCTGCTCAGCTCATTTGTTTCAGGTAAAAACTTGTATTCTCACATTTTTAGTTAAACCTCTACTTCTCCCTTGCCCCTTTCCCTCCCCCGACTTTTTTACATCTCAAAAGCAGGATTTTGTTTGCCTCTGCACACTACCTGAGCCAGAAGGAGCTCTGTTCATACCTCTTCAGTTCATAGGTTTCCACTCCAAAATTGTAACAGAGGATTGACAAGTAACACGTCTGTAATGAAAGACTCCTCTTTCTATCATGTTCTCACAGAAACATCATGAGAGCTCTTTAAAATGCACTTTACTTCAAAGACATATCCAGTTACCACTTCAGACCTTATACAAGGGGATACTGAACATGACTAAAACGGAGTCATAATTGTGTGGGAAAGTGAAGCATCAGTAACCAGTCCAGAACATGCAAACCAGCAGGATTCTTGAAGCACATGAGGTAGAACAGTTCCTCAAGAAACCATGCTGAAGGCACTAGAGCTGTAAACCAAACAACAGATGTTAAAACTTGAGAGGGGAAAACTGGAATATTGCAACTTCATTTTTTTAAATGACAAAAGAAGCTTCCTAGAGTTCAGTGTTGTACTTCTCCCATGGAAGGCTCCTTCCCAGCATGTCTCTTTGGGGTTAAAAATACCTCATCCATATTACAAGTTTTAGGAGAAAACTGGTTTTGAATGCTTGTCTATTCAGAGCACTGTACTTAATCAGTCAGCCCTGACAATGTCTGTTCATAACAACTTGTCTTTCCTCTGAAATGATTTGCAGCTGTCATATGTTGTCCAAAGAGACACAGAAAATACATTTTATAATGCTAACAGGCTGCCATTATTTACATCCATTTTGCCTCCACAGTAACTTGCTTTTCCAAGTATAAATGATGCTTCTTGCAAGTGACTCCAGATTTCAAATCCTCAGGCAAGAATGAGAGAGGTAGCACAGCATCTTGCTTCAAATTTGTTGTTTATCACGTTTCAATCCAGAGACAAAAGCACAGGTGCAGGAGGCATGAACCAAACCCCCATCGCTCTCAGATGTGAAACCCTTATTTTCATTAGTTCATTTGTGAATGTTCTCTTGCCAGAGCAGAAAGGTCTCTGTACTGAGAGGGTTCCATGCAATAATGCTGTAGGCATACTGTGGCATATCCCAGACACTTACCTGCATGCTTGGAAAAGATGTATTTCAAATGATAATTAAAATCCTATTTCAGTGAATGACTGTGTTCCAGGTGTCAAGCCTAACACTAAATATCCCCAGAAACCTGGCACCTCTCTGAACAACAAGCGTTTGGAACAATTCCAGCATTACACCTACAGGGCAAGAGGTCACAGTTACGTTTCATAGATCACTGATGACCCACAAGCTGCAAATCCTCTCCAGCTGCTCGGTGGTACCATAACACAACCACCTCCTTGCGATACTCTGCAAGGCCTCTCTGGTACAACAGCAGCTTAGAAGGATCAAGGACTGAGGGCTACCTAGTGCTCAAAAAGGTTCAGAGTCACTCAGCCATCACCAGCTCTTCCTTCCTCCTCACTGTTTAAATATCACTCTTTAAGCCAGAAGTAAATTGCATCGCTCATGATCAGAAACCCTCTCCCTGTCTGCATCAGTGCTCCTGGTTTGTGAGGAGCATTCATCATGAGAAGTTTAATATTATTTAATATTATTTAATGGAGGAGTTGAAGCAGAAACCATTAATTTAAACTGAAACAATACAAAGATGCAGTGAGCTCTGCTCTGCTCTTACAATTCAAACCAAAGCTGGATCCCTGCAAGTGCCTCAATGCACTGAAGAGCGCCTGCAAATCACACAAAAAAAACCCCAGCCCAATTTAAAAGTGGTTGAAGTTGAATCGATTAAAACCCAATTAAACTCCAACCAGATTTCCTGTAATTCCCTTTCAGAATCCAGATCTACTCTTTACATTTTATTACCTGTACCACAGAGACAGGAACAAAATGTTTCCTAAATATTGGGACAATATTTAAGTAAGCAAATAAAAATGCATGTGGGGAAGTTTATTCTAATATAAACATATTAGTCTTTTATCTTTACCAACAAAGAACTCATCTCTATATGCTTGAGTTTATTTCTCTGGACCTTGTTCTGTGACATAAGAACTACAAAAGCCCTCAGTTTAGTGCAGTGGGCAGCCTCCATTCATAGCTCTACAGCTTCATGAAGATGAAGATTAATGCTGAGAGCAGTGACAGACTTGCATATCAAAAACTTAGTGACTCAGCTCTTCTCTTGTCCCATCTATCTCCAGACAAAAGTTCACGTGGGTCCAAGTGAGGAAGATGAATATAAGATCAAGCTGTAAAATGCAGCTGGTTCTGTACAAGAGTAGGTGACACATTCAATTTAGACATCATTTTACCCTGCTTGCTGATTTGTCTTCTCTCATTCTTTAGGGAAGAGTTTATCATTCTAGTTTGAATTATAAACTATGAGGAACAACAGCAACCAAAAAAAATAACTTCGAAGAAAAAAAATGCTGGTTTCATGCAAAATTTTCAGTAAGAAAGTTCAAATAAGCAGACAAGCACAGAAGAGAGAACACGGTTCAGGGTACTTTCCACGGCATATGTCATTCTTGAACATACAGAGACAAAAGCAAACTTGCCAAGTTTGGAGTGATAAAGAAGAGATTATTTCACTTACCTCTTTTGGCAATTTCATCAACATATCTTTGCAGCGCTGCACACACATCACTGCTTTCTGAAAATCCCCTTGAGCAACTCCCTAAGAAAGCAGTAGAGCATGCTAACAACCTGTACTGAGCAACACGGCTTTGAAATCCACTAAAATACTGATTCTCTAAAAGAGGACTTGGGTTTTTCACATTCAGTAAGGCCAGGTTTGGGGTTAGATATCTGTCCTTACAGTAATTCTGTATATTTCTGTATCTTGCCAGGTGATAAAAAACATCCAGAAAACACAGCAGCCCCTAGGTAGTGTGGAAAGGCCAGATGCATAGAAGAATTGGAATCATACAATCACAGAATCCCAGCCTGGTTTGGGTTGGAAGGGACCTTAAAGCTCATCCAGCTCCAACCCCTGCCACAGGCAGGGACACCTTCCACTAGAGCAGCTTGCTCCAAGCCCCTGTGTCCAACCTGGCCTTGAACACTGCCAGGGATGGGGCAGCCACAGCTTCTCTGGGCACCCTGTGCCAGCGCCTCAGCACCCTCACAGGGAAGAGTTTTTCCTCAGTACCTAATCTTCCTCTCCCCTGTTCTTTCCGATGTTAAGGTGTTAAAACAGTTCACCAAATCTTAAACCACCTCTCCAATAATTTAAGGTTCCCTTTTGCCTCCATGATCAAATTAAAAATTCTGGCCACTGTTTTGGCTGCTTAGGGAAGCTCTCCAGAATTTGGAGACAGTCCTCCTGGATACTGAGGTCAGTGCCATGACCAGCAAATGCAAGTAACTACGTTTTCTATTTACACTCTTATGTCTGCAGTACTCTGTAGCATTGATAAAATACTCAGAAACTTCAGTCAGGCACAACAATGCCTCATTGTGGTGAGTGTCCAAAGGGACTTGCCTTGCTGTGCACATGCTATGTGAATGCAGTCTGGGGGACCCAGGCTCTACACCAGCCCTATCCCCTCCTTCAGCCAAGCACAGGACACCTTTGGAACTGACATATTTCTGATTCAGAAAGGCAGCTGTTTTCTAACAGCCATGTTAGCCAAATCAGAGAGCAACAAATCTGAACTAGCAGAAATGACTGCAATAAATGAGTCAAATTAAAAACCATTACATGATTGCAACACTGGATGCAAACACAAGGTCTGCTATCTTACATCTAAGTGAAGGAAACATATCCCTCAGCAAGTCCTCAGTGCCAAGTATTCATACATCTAATAACTGGGTCGGAGTTTCCCTCTATACCCCTTGTGACTTATACGGAAAACTGGGAAGAACACATACTGATTCAGCCTGATAAGAAAGTACTTTGAAGAGGTTCTTCTCCACATCAGCTTTGTGCACATGAATATCTGCTTCACCATCGCTCCCCTCAAGTAACTTTGCATACAGTTTTTCTATGCTCTGGAAAACAAAGTGCAGCATCACCCATGGAACCTACAAATAGATGTGTTTATAAGAAATCAAAACTGGAAAAGAACTTACACTCATGGCAATCTCCAGAAACTCATCAGCAAGATCAGGCTTTCCAATATCTATCCATCCTTTTCCAGTTTTCATAGACATCTGAAGGAGAAAATGATATGTACTTTCTGAAAGTAGTCACTTTCAGGAACAACTTTCAAGGCAATGTTAGATCTCATCTCGCTGATGCACATATCTGAAGTAAGAGAGGGCTGTTTCACCTCTCCACTTTCTGACAAGCACTTCTCATGCCTGAATGAAGTCCTGAACACTTAGATGCAGCGTAAGACATGGTGCCCTATTAGACAGTAAGATACTGAAATAAATGAATGTGCTGCTCGTTTAACATTTTTCCATATGACAAAGCTGCCAACTGCACTGGCTCAGCAAGGTATCCCTGTGATAACACAGGCTCTCCCTTCAGCGTGTCTATTCCCCAGAAGTCCATTTCACTGCCCTTCCAAAGCAACCCAAACAGGGTTTGAAGGTTTCCCGTGAGGATCAGCTGTACTTCACTGCTCACCCATCACTTGCCTTACCAAAATCTGTCTTCGGATAGTTGCCTCCGAAGGATCACTGCCTTCACAAAGGCACACCAACCTGCAGGCAACAAACCGTACTGCAAGAAAACAGAGCAGACATTCCTGAGTTCACTGTTCCTTTGGGGGTTTTGTCCTTCAGAAAGTCAGGCTCTGTGTAGCTGAAAGACTGTTTGCTACTTTAAATTACAAGAGAGAAAATCTGAAAGCTTCAGGAGTCAAAGCACTCTGACTTTTAGCCAAGTTGCTTAAAACAGCTTTTCAGGCAGTAAAGAAAACAAACATATTCTCAGAATCACCTATTAAACACTTTAGAGAGAGTTTAAGTTAAATACACGGTATTAAAAGACTTAATTACATTGCAGGTGCTTACAGGAACATGTCTTGAGAGCCTCAAAATAGCCCTCAGCAAGACGGAAATGAAGTTTAATAATCTTTACATTTTCAAAGTAAAAATATTTCCAGGCATTCCTTCTACATCAGGGGTGGAAAAGACATCACTTAATGTATTTGAAAAGCCTCTCCCTGGCCCTTCAGCTGTGACAGAAGATCTGAGAACATTACACTCTACAATTACTACTTATTTTGGGTAAACTTACCCTTTCCCTTTACCTGATAAAATTTATATAATGCAGATTATGCCTAATTTTGACTATAATCCCTCAAGACAAAATTGCAGGCCAGATATTGCAATCCTGCAGACCCACATACAGAACAGGAAAAGACCAAAAGCTCACTTCTGCTTCCCCCCAGCCCTCCTCCAAGTAAATCCACCAGCTGTGTACCTGGCTAAGGCAGGGAAGTAAAAGAGGATTTAGTTTTTCTATATGATGAGATAGTTACACTAAATAAACAATATCATTTGATGCAAATTAAGTGGCCAACGGTCTAAAATTTGTATCTGTTTTTTCCATAAATTTTTAGATTAAAACCATAGCATCAGAAGGCAAATTACAGCTTCTTTTGGTCACATCACCTCTTTACTGATGCCGGCATGGAAAGGGGGCTAAGAATACCAACACTGAACCTCTGTCTCAAGACCACTATTATATGGGGATGCTTCTTCCTAAACTGTTTACACAAGGCCAGCTGCATATTTTCCTCTGTCTACACCCTATCTGCAAAGATCCAAACAGGTCTACAGTACCACATGTATGCCTGGCAGCAAAGAGTTTCCTTTTCATGCTACAGCACACAAAAACAGATTGAGGAAAGTATGGAACACGTACGTACGTTTAGCTCTTTGCTCATCACTGACAACAGAACCCGTGTGTTTGGTCACAGCCCAGTTCCACAGGCTTATTGCACCCTCTTCAACCTGAGTAGGAGAATTCCATTAGATTCAGTTTTGTCCTGGATTTAGGTCACATGGAAATTTACTTCTGGCAAAGGAGCCGTCTTTCATGTGTATCAGTAATAACCTGCCCACGTGTTTGTGCAACTCCCTTTTACATTGGAGTCAAAGGTGTGTTTTCCATGAAACTGTTCTATGATCCCGCAGGGAGATCTGGGACAGTGACCTGAAAGCAGGCATGCTAAATAGACCACACACAGCATTCCTTCAGCTAAAAGTATGGATCATTCTTTTCCATAAATCCATCACTGAAGGAGAACCCAGTGCAGCTGGCAGGAAGCACATGCTCTTCTCACAGGGATATTCCATCAGATCCATTCAGTCTTTTATGAAAGGCTATTTCACAGCAAAACATGACCTACCCATCTGGGACCAAGTTTTCCCACCAACATTCGCAGATACAAAATGTGTGTTAACAGCACATTACTAAACCCAACCGATTCACTGGCAGCTTTCAGGACACATCATGGACATTTTGAACAAGCTTGGAAAGCTCAAACATTCTGGAAAAGAGCTCCAGGCATTGTATTGGGATATGCAGTACAGCTTCACCTCCTTCGCCTATCAAAAAGAAAACTAGGTAGTTTAATTGTTTTAAATACCTCCATCAGGAAACTTAGCAAAGAACAAAGGCTACTGACTATATACTCTTGTTAAAAAGATGATTCAGTCTTACATCAAGGCAATAAGATCCTTTAACAACCCACCTTGAAGGGTTGCACTTCCACCACTTCTAATCCTTGTCTCTGTGGCAGATCTTGCCTACAAATATGCTCTTGCCTAACCAGGAGTCATCTCATGGCTCCTTTAATTGGAGATCAGATTACCAATGAATGATTTCTCCTTTCTTTCAAACTGACAGCCCAACTGATTCAGTAGGAATTGAAGGTCACCACTTTTATGCTCCTGTATTTCTTTATAGGCTGCATCAAGAATTACTTTGTTTATTAAACTTGCAAATCTGCCCTGCTCCTGTCACAAACACACAACTTTTAAAATCAGGCTTCCTTTGACAATAATCGCTCTGAGTTAAATCTCTTTCCAAAATACAATTACGGAAAAAAAGGCTGGGCAATATCTCACCGGCCTTGGTTTTATTTCAGAACCATGTGTTGCTCTTTTAGAGAAAAACCTTCTGAAGCTGACATTTGCTATTTTATATGAACTCCTCTAGAAGAAACAAAGAATCCCAGACTGGTTTGGGTTGGAAGGGACCTTAAAGCTCATCTAGCTCCAACCCCTGCCACGGGCAGGGACCCCTTCCACTGGAGCAGCTTGCTCCAAGCCCCTGTGTCCAGCCTGGCCTTGAACACTGCCACGGATGGGGCAGCCTCTTCCTCAGGCACCCACTATTGATACTGGAATTCACGCATAGGGTGACAAAGACCTCTCCCCTCATCCAGTACCAACACCTCAGTGCTCAGCGCTCCCTGCTTGTGTTTGTACTTGAAATTACAACTAGACACTACTAGAAAAGTGAAATAAAACCGCTCAACATCACTGAGGTACCAGTAACGTTTCTCGTTATTATGCACTTTCACACCTACGATGAACATGGTGCATGGGCAACACTTTCCACTTTATTTCGGCCTTCCAACGTCTCGGGTTGAAGAGATGCAAACCCCGTTTTGTTCACTCTTCCACAGCGCTGGAGCCACGGGTTCAACCGGGCCGCAGAGGCAGAGCCCCCGGCCACCAACCTGGGCGAGCGCTGCCGCATGCGGGGAGGCTCCGTCGGGCGGGCCGGGAGCCCGCGGCTTCAGCTCAGCCGCTCCCCCGTCCTGCTCAGGAACGCTCCTCGCCGCCTGGAACAACTCCTCGGTGAGGGCGGCGATGCGGGCCGGCGCCTCCTCCCTCAGCAGCTCCCGCACCAACCCTTGAACACAGGACGGGAGGGGGGGGGAAGTGAGGCAGGGCCCAGCGCGAGCGGCAGGGGCCGGGTGCCAGCCCTCGGTACCTGCCAAGGCCTCCAGCCGCACCCCCGCCATGCCCCCGCACGCCCCCTCCGGCGGCCGCCACTGCGCGAAAGGCGCAGGGCATGCCGGGACCGGCACCACTGCCGCACCGAAACCGCGCTTCCGACGGCTCCGCGCTCCGATTGGCTGCGCGCCGCTGGCGCCCCGCCTCCCCGCCCCGAGCGACAGGCTCTGGAGCCAATCGGGCGGCGCGGCGGCGGCGCGGCTGGTGCGGGAGCGGTGCGGTGGTCGCGATGGCGGCGGGGGGCGAGAGCTCCAGGAGCGGTCGCAGCGTGGTTTCGGGGCTGCTGAGCACCACGCTGAGCGGGCTCAACAGCGACTCCTACTGCGAGATCAGCCAGTACCGCGACCAGCACTTCCGGGTGCGCCCGCGGCGGGGCCGGGATGGGGACGGGGAGCGAGGCTGGGCAGGGCCGTGCAGGGAGCCGGCGAGCGGGGGGTGACCGACGGGGCCTGGCGCCGTGCTCACCCCTCTGCGCGCTCCCCTCCGCCCTCAGGGCAGCCGGCAGCTGCAGGAGAAGTCCCTGAAGGTCTCCTCTACGCTGTATGTGGGTAACCTGTCCTTCTACACCACGGAGGAGCAGATCCACGAGCTCTTCGCCAAGTGCGGAGACGTCAAGAGGATTGTGATGGGGCTGGACAAGATCAAGAAAACCCCCTGTGGCTTCTGCTTTGTGGAGTATCCTTTGTGGTTCCCTGACACAGAGCCCGTCTGTGTGGTTGCCACCTCGGGTTCCTCCATAAGCTCTTGCATGGCCAGGGCACATGTTCACTTTCTCACCTTAACTTTAGACCTGAGCGGAGTAGCAGGATAAGCCATGGCAGCATTCCCAGGCAGAGGGTGCACGCTTGTACAAGTCATACCCTGAGCTGCCTTTCTCTCCTGTGAGGCCTGCCCCTCGTGTTCAAACTCAGTCAAGTTTCACAGAGCATAAGAAAGCGTTTTACAGGTTTCTTGCCCTTAGCAAAGCTTTGACATGTTTGTTTCATCTACTCTAGAAATAAGCAATCCTAAGCTACTTCTTGTCTGTGCAGGTACTAGCATTCACGTTCAGAATCCTTGCTGTGTGGGGGCTATTTTTAGTTTGGGCTTACATGAATACAGTATTTGATCCCATAGAGAAGAGCAGTTAGAGAAGGAAAGGCTGGAAGGCAAAAGTTTTCTGCCTCTCAGATACAACAGTTTCCTTTTATTATCCTTGTACCCAGCAAAAGAGTGTGCTTATTTCGCCTTATAGTATGCTCCAGGTACTACACAAGAGCAGATGCTGAGAATGCCATGCGCTTTGTCAATGGCACACGACTGGACGACCGCATCATTCGAACTGACTGGGATGCAGGGTTTAAGGAGGGGCGACAGTATGGAAGAGGAAAGACTGGAGGACAGGTAAAGGCAATCCCAGTTCATACCTTGAACTTGATCCCCCTCAGACTGCTAGTTTTGTGTCATGCAGAAGAGTGTGTAGGCTGTGAAGACCTGATGATGAACTTTAGCCACTCCCAGGTTGTTTCAGTAACTGATGCCTGGTGTTAAAAGCTAGCAATGGAACTTAAGGCCATTTCTTTGTAGGACTCCAAACTTCCTGCAATGCAAGCAGAATGGCACCTACATTCAAGCTAACATTCTTAAAATTATGTAGATTTGCATGGAGGGGGACAGTGTAGCTACGAGGCTAATGTCATCATCCAGCAGGCTGCCCCAGTGAGGAAGTGAGATTCCTGTGCAGATTTGGAGAAAAAATATCCTCGGTGTAGGGGAGAAAATACCCTGGAAGCCAAGCCTAGCAATCCAGAAAGCAGGATCGTAAAGCTGAATACAAATATTTTGGGATCTTGTTTGCTTCTTGTCCAAATTAAAGACCTCAGCCATCAGATGTATCCTCACTTACCATTTTCATCACAATTACCACCTTTTTGGTAGATTATTTGAAGAGATTTCAAATGAATCAAAGTACTTCTAACCTGAACTTTAGTTCTCCACCAGCTGAGCAAGGACGGGGTGATGATCCTGAAGCCTAGCAGGAGACAGGCAGTGCAGGGTGCTAATGCCTGTGTTTCTGCTGTGCCCCAGGTGCGAGATGAGTACCGGACAGACTACGATGTTGGAAGAGGTGGCTTTGGCAAGATCGTTCAGATGCAGAAGGCGAGTCATCAGCCTGCAGTCTATTAGTTGCCTCATGGATCCTAGCTCGTAGAGGGCTTTGTCCTTCCAGAGCTAGCCCTGTTCTCAGATTTTGGACTGGGTAGGGAGTGAGATCCAAGTTCCAGCAAAAGGTGACCCTCCTTCGTCTGTGGATGTATGTGTATTCATTCCTCTTCCTTCTGGGCTAGAGAGGATGTTCTGTGCTGGTACAGGACAACAAGGGAAAAAAATGGAGGATTCTTGGTGAGAAGAAATTCAGCATGTCCCACACACCTTGTGCTAGGATAGTCTTCACATTGCAGCTCTGCATGTGGCTTCCTTCCAGCTATGACTGCAGCCATGCATTCTCTCATGTGAAACTTAAAAGCTTACCACCGTCAGAGCCCTCCAGGTGCCTGGGCACCTTCTGCAGGTAGATAAGAGACTGGGGTTTCTAATTTACAACCTCACCTGCTTACAAAGCAGTATCGCTCTTTGGCTGAGAGAAGTGGAACAAGGTATTATCATCCTCTTGGAGGTGCTTGTCTGCGCACTTAGCCCCTGGGTTGGTCAGGGCCTGCAGAGCATTTCTCTTTGTGATGCCCGAAGTGCTGTGTGGCTTTTCAGATCCTCAGTGTTCGTTGTGGTTTTGTTAAAAGTGGTTTGTAATGTTTTAAATAAACAGTTGGAATGTATCTGGCTGAGATGGAGTTAATTCCCCCCCTAGCAGCCCTGATAGTGCTGGGCTTTATATTGCTAACTAGGTGTTGACAGCACACCAGTGTTTTGGCTGCTGCTGCTGAGTGCTCCCCAGCATCAAGGCCGTACATCCAACATTCCCCCATCACCAGTAGGCTGGGGCTGGGCAAGATCTTGGGAGCGGACAGGGTCAGGACAACTGACCCCAACTGACAAAAGGGAATACATTCTTCCCTGTGAGGGTGCTGAGGCGCTGGCACAGGGTGCCCAGAGAAGCTGTGGCTGCCCCATCCCTGGCAGTGCTCAAGGCCAGGTTGGACACAGGGGCTTGCAGCAACCTGCTGTAGTGGAAGGGGTCCCTGCCTGTGGCAGGGGTTGGAGCTGGATGAGCATTAAGGTCCCTTCCAAAAGAAACCAGTCTGGGATTCTATGATATTCCATGCCATATGACATCTGCTCGGCAATAAAAGCTAAGAGAAAGGAGGAGAGGAGGGATATTCATTGTTACTACGTTTGTCTTCTGGAGCAACTACTATGCTTGCTGAAGCCCTATTTCCTGAGAATTGTCTGGATGTCACCTGACAATGGGAAATAAAGAATAAATGTCCTGTTTTCCTTTGCTTCTGCACACAGCCTTGTTTCTGCTTTATTAAACTGCCTTTACCTTGATCCACAAATTCTTTTCCATCTTAATTTCTTCCCCTCTGTCCTGGGAGCAGAGGGGAGCAGCTTGGTGGGCATCTGGTGAGCAGCCCAGGGCAGCCCACTGCTGTCCTTTTTGGTGCCTAACGTGGGGCCTGAGACAAGGGCAGTTCTGTACCCTGCGGGCTGTAGCTGCAGCAGTTACTCAGGAGCAAGCCTTTGTGTGGCTCACCAAGTTTGTTGACTGCTGACTTGGGAACATGTCAGTACAAACATGGCTCTGTGCTTTGCCCTGGCACTGGTGGCCTTGCTGTGTGGAAAGGATGAGGGAATACATCTCCCTCTTCCTACCTGGGATTCATGTGAGTGGTTTTATTACACAGGCTCCTGAGGTCCTTGCTCACCCTTACATAAGCCGTTTGATACTACTAACACGCTATGGGGTTTGTGGAATCTGGTGTCATCCTTGGGTGAGGCAATACTGCAGCGTGCCCTGAGGAGGATGGTCCCTGGGTGCAGGGCATGCAGAAGGGTTTGGGCAGATACCACCTCTCACAGCCTGGGACTCCATAACTGAACAGGCAAGTAACCCTGGCAAGCTGCAGGGCCAGCTGACAGGAGCGTGCCTCGTCTACCCCTGCGAAACCAGCATCTTCTAGCACTGTACTGGAGCTTGGCCTGTGCCTCCTGAGCCACTGTTCAGTACTATCACAGAACTGTGGTTAAGACAGGGACCCAAACCACCTCTGAGTACCCTGACAGACTGGGGTGCAAACTACATCTGAGAACATGATAGTAGAGATTGGGACCCAAAATGCATCTGAGGACACCAGGGTAAAGATAGGGGCCCAAACAACAAATTTGTCCCAGTAGTGAAAAAGATAGCGTGGACAAGGAGGTCAACAGGTCCATATCATCAGTAAGAGAGGAGGAAGAAGAGGAAGGGTTTGACCAAGCAGCTTGTCCTTCAGACAGGAAACTGGAGGAAGAAGTGAGGGAATTCAGACAAGAAGCAGAATCTGCCTGGTCTCTGACCTCGCCAGAACTTCGAGACATGGAGAGATTACAGCTGCCAGAGGGGTGAGTGGATTCCTGCCTGTCACCAGGAGCTGCTCATGAAGTGTATGGCTGCTCTGAGGAAGACAAGTCCTTACTTTCCACACCAGCAGGTTCTAGAGCTTTCCCTATCCTATTTCCTGTTCCACAATCAGAGGAGTGTTTAAAGCAAACCAAGGGCCCAGTGTGTGCTTCAGAGCAAGGAACCAGGAGCTCCCTCCTCTGTGTTTCTGACGGGCTTTCTTCCCCTTTTCAGAAGAACGTGACTGAAGATTCTATTCTTTGGGCCCAAGCAGCGGACCAGAGGAGATGAAAACTTTCCTGAGCTGTTGCCAACAGCTGGGCAGGTAACTCCAGTGGGGAAGTGAAATCCTGCCTGTGAACTGGGGTTGTATTATGCAGATAATTGCAGCTGCTCCCTGCCCAGTAACGTGTAAGCATAATTTTTCAGGCATTATCTCATCCAAGACAATAGAAACAGTTGCACACCCATCCGCAGCCCAGGCACATAATTCAATTCAGTTTAGCACTCTCCTTAGCCCCAGGTCTTGATAACTGCGTTCACATTTAGGTTGTTGAAATGTCTCCTACCTGTTTGTTCTGGCAGTCAGGCTGCGGCGCCCATACAACTGTCACAGACTTTGAGGGAGCTGCATGTTCGGTCGTCAGGAGGTTGAAGCAATGACAGCACTGAGAAGAGCCCGTGATGCAGCCTGCTCCTGAGGTAGTGGTGGAGTGAAAGGAGCAGGACACTGACTTAAGAGCAAAATCTACGAGCAGTCGTCTGTCCAGCCTGGCAAAGCAGCATCAGCACGAGGTCCCCTATGGAGAATGTGAATTACAGAGGGAATACTTGCCTGGGCAAACAGCAGGGAAACAGGAAAAGTAAGGAAGATGAGGAGAGGTCTCAGCCATGAAACTCTCAGATTGACAAAGGAATCTGTTGTGTTTGCTGTAGGGAAAGGTAAGGCAAGCTTCAGTTTGCTCCTGGAAGAGCCTGGTGTGGCCAGCTGGTATCTGACAGAACATGGAGGAACCTGTTGAGGCAGGTGCCTGGGCTGGTTTACGACTGCAGGAGGCATCTGTCCTTGATTTTGTGAGATGCTGTGATTTCAGCTTTACACAGATCTTACTGTTCCATTCACTTCAGTCTGGAGGAAGAGTGTCTCCTTCAGCAAGTCCCAAACCAGGGCTAGCAATCTGTGCACTGTTCCTCTTTCAACATAACCTTTGCAAAGAGATTTGTGCTGATTTGTATTCAAATACATGTATTTGCTGAAAAGAATCCACCTCAAATACTACAGCTACAGCAAATGTCAGGATCCCTTCCTCCTCCTGCGACAGTCCCAGGCGGAACCAAAGAGAGATGAGAAAGCTCACAAGTCAGTAGGTGCTCACAGCTCTCTGCCTGTGCTGCCACTGGTAGCTACCCCCATGGCCTGTGCTGCACCAGTCAGAAAGGTGTCCTTGCCAAGAAGGTTCCCAAGGATGCTGGCCCTGCTCCTGGCCGAGGCTCACTCTGTGCCTTGGAGACTCAGGCTTCAGGGCTGCCTTCCAGCCACCTTTCACCAGCACACAAAGGTCCTATTATGAGAGAAATCCCTTTGTCCTCGCATTGCTAGGGCAGTGCCAAGCCAACAGACTGAGACCTGATGAGATGCAAGAGAAACAGGGTGCAGCTTAGCAGCAAGCACATGGCTGCATCTCCAAAGCGTGCTGGAAGCAGAGGCCCCATTTCCCTGGCCAGCAGCCATGCTCTTTTTGTAATGAGCTGAGTTCACGCCAGCACCAATCAAAGGAGCTTAAATCACCCTTCAGGCTTCCTGAGGGATCAGGAATCAGACTCCAGCGAGTTTCTGCTGGATCCCTTGTGATCTGAGACATAATTCCTCCCAGACAGAGAAATTAATCAAGCGGAGCAGGTTGGCCAGGAAATGATGCTTCTCCTCAGGCTCCTCAGCCACGGTTTCTCTCAGGGACACCACACTCAAAGCCACCTGACTGGGGAGGCTGCCTCAGCACCTTTCAGAATCCACTCTGATCCAGGAACAAGAGCACACTTTAGAGGAATGGCAGCATGATTGCCATGGTGCTCCCCAGCCACTGGTGCCCTCAGAAGATCCTGATCACCTTCCTCTCCCACGGGTGTCATACAGGATCCCACCCTTTGCCCTGCACCCCAGAGCCAGGCCCACCATGCTTGGCATCACAGTGCTTGGTAGATGAGGTGGACTGCCTTGTCCTCCACCCCACAGAAGCAGCAGACCAGCTCATGTGGCTGGGCACTGTCATACCCCGGGAAATTAACCATAGAACCCCAGCCTGGTTTGGGCTGGAAGGGACCTTAAAGCTCCTCCAGCTCCAACCTCTGCCACGGGCAGGGACACCTTCCACTGGAGCAGCTTGCTCAGAGTCCTCTTCCCAGCCATCTCCTCTGCTGCCAGAGCCACCATCGGCTCCACGTGGGGCGCTGGGGTGGCTGCACAGCTCCAAAGGGTGTTGTGGTCCATGCTGGCTGACCTGGGGCCCTTCACCCAGCCTGTGGCACCCACATGCACTGCACCCGAGGCATCTCCAGCCTCTCCATCCCTGCTGCACCATGACCCTTCCTCTTGCACCGCCTGTGCCGCCTCCACTGTCTCCTCTCCATGCTGCTCATCTCCATAGTGGGGAGGGTGCGGGTGGGATACACTGCGAGAAGGACTCTGGGAGTCCTGAGGGGCACAGATGCTGGGCACAGGCACATTGTCATCACTGTCACCACAGCATTGTCAGCCCCGGGCCGGGCTGGGACAGAACCTGCCCTTCTGCTTGTTTGCAGCATGGGCAGGGAGCAGGACCCGGGCCACTGGTGGCAGCCCTGGGGAGGCAGGGGAGGAGAGGCAGGCAGCAGGTCACGGAGCCAGGCCTGCAGGGGCAAAGCGAGGGGAGCATGAAGGGGAGATGAGGGAGCTGCCATCTGCTGTGGCAAGGGTGCAGCCTCCTGCCAGTGCCTAGTGCCAGCAGCTGGGTCACAGTGAGCTGAGGGGTTGGGACCTGCCTGGAGACGGTGAGTAAGGAGCAATAGGAATCTCCCCAGCACCGCTTTGATCTCGCGGGTCTCCCCTGGGCGGGCAGGGTGCAGCACTACAGAGCACTGAGCGCTTTGCTCTGTCGCACCAAGGACCCCGTCTGCCCCGGGGACATTCACTGGATCCTGAGGCTTGGGCCCTGCTGATGGATGCATCCCACTGCGAAGCTCTGCTCCCCTGGCTGGTTGCCTGTGGGGAGGAGGATCTGAGGGTACCTGCTCCCTGGTCCTGCAGGGAAGAAGGCAGTTCTTTAACTCCTCATGGTACAGCGTGGACCAGCAGCCTGTTTGAATTCCCAGAGGGAGCATTGTGCCTACGGCTTGGGCCAAATGCAGCTCCTGCCAACAGCCCTTCAGCTCCCCTGTAAACCAGAGCAGGTGGCAAAATGGAGATCACGAGTCAAGCCTGGCTCCCAGGGGAGCCTCCCGAGAGGCACCACAGCCAGGAGGAAAGCGCAGGAGCAGGTGCCAGCCCTGCCTGTGCTCCTGCCCGTGCCTGCTCTGCACAGTGGGCAGCAGTGGTAGAGGCACAGGCAGGAGAACAGCTCCAGGCTTGCCTGATTCCCTGCAGGGCTTCTCCAGGAGGCTGAGGGGCGGGCAGCAGGCAGAGCACAGCCTGTGCCCTGGATCTGGGTGGAAATTCCCCTGGTGATGGGCAAACCGCAGCCAGCTGTGTGCAGGGATGGAGAGCAGGCTCTGCTGATTGCTGCCTTGCCTCAGCACAGGGAATGGCCCCTTCCATAGTGGCACTGGAGGGAAAAACTCACCCTGCAGCCCCAGCATCCAAGAACCTTCACCTGGAACACGCTTCCCTTCTGGCCCCTCAGCACAGGATAGCCCCTGGTGCTATTGGCACCTTGCAGGCCACACACAGGCTGGCACAGCGGCAGCGGGTGCTCCCTTGTGCCAATGTGCTCGGGCTCAGCTGGGTGCTATTCACAACCTGCTGCTATGCTGGGATGCCCCATCCCTGGCAGTGCTCAAGGCCAGGTTGGACACAGGGGTTGGAGCAAGCTGCTCCAGTGGAAGGGGTCCCTGCCCATGGCAAGGGTTGGAGCTGGATGAGCTTTATGGTCCCCTCCAACCCAAACCAGTCTGGGATTCTATGGTTCCATATACAATAACGCCAGTGGGGCCCAGCAGAGGCAGAGGTGCTGCCTGGTGAAGGATGTGGATGCAGTAGGCAGGGGGGGACAGGGTCCCTCCAGGATGGGGCTGGGGCAGCCCCCCCCAGGCAGGGACCTGGTGGTGGACAGGGCTGCTGCCCATGGCAGGATGGCACCAACTCACTGCACTGCACCAGCACAGTGCCGGAGGGCTGCTCCCCTGCTTGACTGCTGGGGTGGGACCTGGGCTTCCAGCACCCTGGCCATGTTCAGAGCTCTGCCAGTCCCAGTAGGTGCCCAGGTTGGGACTGGTGCTCAGTGGGATGGTCTGGCGCCAGGCGTGGGTATGCCTGGGGCACAGACCCACACATGGCCATAGGCATGGGTGTGCACACATGCACGAGGACCCAAGCACAAACGCATGGGGTGCTGCAGCAGTGCCAAGCCAGGGCAAGGGCTGCAGCCCTGTCACAGGCCATTTGACCCCTGGGCTTGCACAGCAGCACCTGAAGTTGGATGCAGGGTTCCAGGGGGATTATGGGCTCATGAGCTGCCCCAGCCAGGAGATACCCACCCGGCAGGACAGCGGGACCAGTGCTGCACACTGCGCGCAGGCATGAGCAGGGGAGCTGGAGGGCCTGCCAGGAGCCAGGGCCAGGAGCCCGCCGCCCTCGAGGGCTGCAGCCTGAGCCCCTGGCAGGGCATCCTGTGCCACAGCCCCTTCTGCTGCGGGCACAGCCGCAGGGCAGGGCTCAGCTCCAGCCTCGGGGACAGGCAGAGCTGATGGCGCGGGGCTGACCGTGCAGTGACCTTGCCAGAGAACAGGGAGCTGCCAGACCCACGCACGATCCATGTGCCCTGAATTAGTTTAGTTTGCAAAGTAATCCATCAGGGCTGACTTAGACCAGAGCAGAACTGAGGAATTATCATCTCCCACGGCTGCAGCCCAGCTCCTGGCACGCTTCCTCGGCATTCCTCTGCCATTGCTGGAGCCTCCAGGGGATATTCCCAAGATCTTCACTGCCGCCACTTCCCTGGGAGCTGGTGACACAGTGGTGACCACCCCGTGGGCTGGCGTCCTTGCACAGCGGTGCCGGCAGCACTGAGGTGAGCTGGCCTGGAGCACTGCTGCATGGTTCCCTGTCCCAGGGACAGCGTCTGGGCAGGGAGCTGACCCAGCACCGCAAACCCCGCTCTGCACTGGCACCAGCTCAGCACCCAGCCTGGCAGCAAGCGAGGTCCTGCCCAGGGGTTTGCAATGACAGGGCATTAACACAGGAGGCAGCAGGACCAACAGAGCCAAGCACTTAAAAAAACATTTAGTTTAATAGGTATAAAAGTCAATATTAAAGTACCAGCTCTACAGAGGCATATGAGGTTGGACACTGGTATGGCTACACTGTGGACATCTTCACAGACACCTGAGCTGGATGCTCACACCAAGCAGCACTGCCAGGCAGCACGGGGCTCAGCATGGACAGCACCAGCCCTGACTGGTTGAAATCCCGCCCCAGGGAGCGCGGTGAGCGGGGCGGGTGAACAGGGCACGGCACAGCAGTTTGCACGGGCAGCGAGCGGGATGGGGAGCACTCGCCTCATGACCAGGGCCCCAACTGGGAGCTCTGCTCCGGCTGCCCCGGTGGTGGCCACTGCAGGCAGCAGGCAGAGCCGGTGAGAGGGGAGGCTGCAGCGCGCAGCTCGGGGTGCAGAGAGTGCCTGCACTGGTCTCGTGAGGGAACCGTGCCCAATGGGCAGGGCTGCGCTTGGTGCTCCCTGGTGCAGGTCCTCCTGCAGCAGGGGCTGAGCTGCAGGATGCTATCAATAGGGTGCAAGATGTCAGGGAAGCTGGGAGGAAGCAGGACTGCTTGCTCCAGGCCCAACCTGTGCAGGGGCCTCAAGCGTCTACTGTAGCTCATGCAGGAAAGAAGGAGGCCGTTAACCCAGGAAGCTGCGAAATAAAAAACCAAAAAATACCCAACAAAAACAGGCAGAAGAGGACAATTATAAGCGAGGGGCTTCCTCCTCAATCTGCTTTCCCACCCAGAACCGCTTTGCAGTTCTGCAGGGGGCTAACAAGGAAACACACTTGCACCAGAAACAACCGCCTGGTGCACTGGTAAAGATGATCTCTACTGGTGCTGCCAGGAAAAAGCGGCGGGTCATAGTGGTAGGGACACTGAAAGGCATAGAGGCACCTGTCAGCCTGACCCGATCTCAAGGAGGTGTGTTGCCTACCTGGAGCACGGATCAGGGATGTTGCAGAGAGGCTGCCTGCTCTAGTAAGCCCCACTGACTATTACCCACCACTAGTCACTCATGTGGGCGCTAGTGATATTGACAGCAGTAGCCCAGAGAACATAAAGAAGGACTACAGAGCCCTGGGAGAGGTGGTTAGGGGCTCTGGAGCTCAGATTGTCTTTTCGTCAATTCTCCAGGATACAGGGGAGGACCTCAGAAAGGCTAGGTGGATTTGGCAGGCTAATAAATGGTTAGGACAGTGGTGCCGTAGTCAGGGGTTTGGGTATTTAGAACATGGGATTCAATTTGGGAGGCCAGGTCTACTGGAGGCTGGTGTTCAAGGCCAGGTCGGACAGAGCCTTGGGTGACACAGTTTAATGTGAGGTGTCCCTGCCCATGGCAGGGGGTTGGAACTGGATGATCTTAAGGCCCTTTCCAACCCCAACCATCCTATGATTCTATGATTCAATGATTCTATGGGATGGCACAAGAGATGGATTCACCAGCTGAGCTCATGCTGCCAGCGAGCACTGGGCAGTACCAGAACAAGTGGCTTCAGGCCTTGTTGCGCAGCCTGGCGCTTGGAAAGCACAGAGAGGAGGTGTTGACCATAGCCACATAGACAGACAGCACAAACAGAGCTACACCATCGTCACTGCCCTCAGCAGGGCTGAGGGAGGGCAGAGAGCAGCCCTGGGCCACCAGGAGCTCATCTCTGGTACCTGTACTCTGAGAGGGGAATGCACAGCGCACGACCTGGCTCTGTGGTCCTGGCTCTTGGGACTTGCTCCCGTGGGAGAGGGGATGGATGTACCATATCTCAAAGCGGGAATACTGGCCGAGGTCCTTGGAGTGCCGGTGCCTGGTCCCTCAGACTGCAGCAGTGCTGGGGCCAGAGTTCAGTCCAGGCTGGTGCAGAGGCTTTTCTCCTGTGGCACAGGATTCCTCCGCGGTTTTCCCTTCCACGCTGTTTCGGATCCCGTAGCCAAAGTAAATCATAAAACCTGCAGGAGTTTCCACAATGAAATGTGAAAGTGTAACAGCCCCCCAGGGGAGACCCAGCAGGCACCACGCTCCCCACTGCAGGACACCTACCCACGGCCATCCAGACAGCAAACCGTACCCAAGTACCAGCGCTCAGCTGTACCATCAGCAGGATGTTCACAAAGATGCTGAAAATTGGCAGGAGGGGGAGGAAAGGTACCTGCAAGGGACAAGACATTGTACCTGACACTGCTGCAAGCCCTGGCAGACCCTGCAATGGCCCGAACCCTGCCAGGGCCTATGGGGGTGCTGAGCTGCTGAGGACTGTGCTCACTTTGAAGTTCAACCGCGCGCTGCTCTGTGGCTGCCTCCAAATGATGATGGTGGGAATGAGCAGGGCCGTGATGAGCAGTGCCAGGGCCACAATGCAGCCCACGCTGCCGTCCTTCAGTGCCGACACCTTGAGGGTCAGCACCACACAGATGACTGTGATCAGCGTGGCTGCAAGAGAGGGAGCAGTCAGGGGCTGCACAGCACATGGGACTCTGAGCCTCACCAGTGGCTGGGCTGAGGCACCCACTGCTCCTGGTCAGGTCCAGCATGTGCTGCCTCCTACACCCACCCCAAAGCCTCAGGAAAGGGCTTTGCCAGAGGAACGCCAGCCCAAGCCGAGGGGAACCTGCATGTGGCTGAGCTCAGACCCAGCCCTGATGTGTTGCCAGGCCTGGCTGCACAATTAAGCACTGTTGGATGGATCAAACCTCGCCGGCTGAGCCCGAGTGCTCTCGGGGACCTGAGGCCACCTTACAGGGTGCCAGCTTGGGCCAGGCGAGTCACATGGACCACCTGCACACGCCTGGCTCAGCAGCCACGTCTTCCATCAGCCTGTGTGCACCCCCAACCCCAGCAATGCCCTGCGCTTGGCACCCTGCTCAGGGCACAGTGAGTCCGGTGCCTGCTGGCACTGCACCCAGGGGCTGGCAGTCAGTGCTGCCCAGCCCCTCTCCTCCTCCTGACATGCTCACTGTCCCCTCCTGGCTCTGTGGGGTCCCAGCCCTGGCAGACGAGCACATCAGCTGCTGGCTCCCGCACACTCACCTATGAGCGACACACAGACATAGACGATGTGCCCCGAGAGCGCAGTGGGGGTGTCTGTGGGAGGGTTGAAGAGCGTCGCCAGGGACAACGTCTCCTTCTGCTGGGCGGTGGTGGTGGTGACAGTTGGGTTCATTATCACCCTCTCCTCATTCCCATTCTGCTCTAGCATTTCCATAGCCTTCAGGGAGTTCAGCTGCCCAGACTGGTACCTGAGCAGATGGGACAAGCTGCAGCAGAGCCTGGGGGACAGTGGGCAACACCCTCATACCCCTCCTGCTCCTCCAGCCCTAGGTACTACTCTGGCAGCAGCCCTGTGACTCCATGGATGTGCCCAGAGACATTGCCGTAGGCTCTCAGAATCTTAGAATCAACCACATTGGAACAGCCCTTTAAGCTCCTCCAGTCCAACCCTTACCCCAGCCCTGCCAAGGCCACCCCTAACCCATGGCACTGAGGCCTCGTCTCCACGGGGTGTGAACACTTGCAGGGACGGTGCCTGCAGCCCTGCCGTGGGCAGCCTGTGCCAATGCCTGAGCACCCTCTGGGGCAGGAATTGTTCCTCAGCTCCATCTAAACCTGCCCTGGTGCAGCTTGAGGCCGGCTCCTCTTGTCCCATCCCTTGTTCCTTGGCAGCAGAGACCAACCCCACCTCACTACAACCACCTCCTGTGAGCAGCCTCCATCCTGAGGACTTGATACTTCCCTTGGCTGCATCCCCCAGGAGAAAGCTGTGGCCACAAGCCCAGGCTCAACGCAAGGCACATGGATCCCATGCACCAGCACAGGCGAGGAGGCACTCACCGGAGGATGAGCACACACACCGCCACCAGCGAGTAGGCCAGCAGCGTGCCGATCGACATGAGGTCCACCAGGTCCTTCAGGTCAAACAGGAAGGCCATCACCGCTGCAATGAGGACGTGTGGCATGAGCACAACTCCAGAGCACCATGGCGTCGATTGTGAGGCAGCAGCTGGGAGCCATACCTGCAAGGAGCCCCGAGGTGATGGTGGCTGACAGAGGGGTCTTTGTGCGGCTGTTGATGCTGGACAGGAACTTGAAGAGCAGCCCGTCCTCCGCCATGGCATAGATCACACGAGGCATAGGGAACATGGAGCCCAACAAGCTGCCGAGGGAAGAGATGGCTCAGGGGCTGCCAGGTGAGCTGTCCACAGGGATGGGACCAGCTCTGTGCCAAGAGCAGGACAGCAGAACCTCCAGCCCAAGTGGGACACATGCTGTTGGTCCCCGTGCCATGCCAGGGATGGAGCCAGTCCTACCTGGTAGAGAGGGCACAGAGCGAGCCAACAGCAACTGCGTACCGGGCGGGCTCCCAGCCCACTGCCTTGAAAGCCTCAGGCAAGGGGCTCTTCTTGTTCAGAAGGAAATAGGGCACCATGAGGGTCAGAGCTGCAGAGACCCCGAAATAAGCCACGAAGCAGATGAGGAGGGACACGATGATGCCAATGGGGATGGAACGCTGGGGGTTCTTGGCTTCCTCCCCTGTGTGAATACAAGAGGCAGCATCGGTCCCCGCTCCACAGCACAGCCCCAGGGGACGAGCCGCAGCGGGGCCGTTCGCAGCAGCGTGGGGCTGACCAGCAGCAGGCAGGGGCTGCCGGAGAGGGGGGGTCTGAACGCAGACCCCCGTGTGTGTGTGCACTGCGAGCAGCCCCGAGGCACCATGCTCCTGCCGGCGCTCCGTGACCAGCGCAGGAGCGGAAGGGGTGGCCGCTGGGCAGCCGGGGGCGGGAGGCACCGGCAGGGGCTCAGGCAGAACAGGCTGTACCAGCCACCCACGGAGCAGATTCCTGGGAGGACGGGGGGGCTGCGGAGCCCTCGGGGCAGTGTGGGGCCTGCTGAGCTCACTCAGTCCCAAAAGATGCTGCACGGGGCTGGGAAATAACCCGGAGACTGCAGCAATTCCCAGCGCTGGCGCGGCCTCGGCTCGGCAGCAGGAAGGCTCCCGCTGTCCCGGAGCTGTCTGCACAGGCAGGGTGCAGCCCTGCTCCCACCCCGGGCACCGTGGGGAGCCCGTTTTCCTGTGAGCCCTTGTGTGCCGGCCCAGCTGGGGACAGGGAAGCCTCCCAGGAGCAGCGGGACAGGCTGTTTCCCACGCCACGGAGCATCCTCCCTGCGGGCCCCAGCCGGCTGCGCTTGCCCGCGGCAGTACCTGTGGTGGCGATGCAATCAAAGCCCACGAAGGCATAGAAACAAGTGGCAGCACCAGTCAGGATCCCTTCCAGCCCAAAGGGGACAAACCCGCCGGAGCCAAAGTCTGTTTTCCTGGAAAGAAGGGAGGAGAGCAGCTGCCATGGGGTACACGAACTGCAGCTCCGGTGCCAGCCCTGTGCCAGATTCTGGCACAGCACTGTTGCTCTCCTTACTCGACCAGTGGCTGCAGGTACGAGAGGTTGATGTAGTCCTCCTCTGAGAGCTGCCAGTTCTTGATGTCTCCCTTCACGAAGCCAGCAATGATGACAAAGCCCAGCACCACCAGGTTCATCACCGTGAAGATTTTGTTCACGATGGCAGACTCGTTGACGCCAAAGGCGAGCAGTGCTGCGGGGATGGAAGGGGTGAGCGGGGAGCTGCTGGGTCCCTGTGCCACCACCTGCAGTGCCCTAGAGCCGCCCCTGTGCACTCACCAGTGAGCATCCCAATCAGGATCAGGGCAAAGAAGTCCGGGCGCTCGGCCAGCACCCCTGGCAGGTGCAGTGTGGTCTTGTTCATGAAGAAGTTGGAGATGTGGTTGTCAATGATGTTGTCGAATGCCGCGCTCCAGGCTCGAGCCACGCTAGCTGTACCTGGTCAATGGCAAATCTGTGCATCAGTCTGAGCCCAGGACAGAGCAGCACCAGCCACCCCAGCACCCACCTCCCCACTGATCCCACCCCACACCCTGCACCCACAGCACCACATGCTGGCCCACAAGCCCCCCACACTGCCAGTGCAGTGCTGGAAGGAGCCCAAGCACACATGCCAGCACCCAGCAAAGTCCCACACCTATCACGTAGGAGAGAATGAGGTTCCAGCCAGTTGTGAAAGCCCAGATCTCGCCAACGGTGACGTAGCTGTAGAGGTAGGCAGAGCCAGTCTTGGGGACGCGGGCCCCAAACTCTGCGTAGCAAAGTCCGGCCAGTACCGATGAGAGAGCAGCCACCAAAAAGCAGAGGATGATGGAGGGACCAGCCATATCCTTGGCTACCTCCCCAGCCAGCACGTACACACCAGCCCCCAGTGTGCTGCCAACTCCTAGGGCTATGAGGTCCAGCGTGGAGAGGCAGCGAGCGAAACGCGTGTCCTCGGAGCTCAGATCCACCACGCGCCGGCGGATCAGCTTCTTCCCAACACTGGTCATTTTTCCCTCAAAGTCCTCTCATGGGTGGTGCTCAGCTGCTCAAAGCCCCTGCAGAAGGGACCATAGGAGTGTGAAGCTCAGTGTCCTGCAGGACCCACGCTGTGCCCACTGCAGCGGTGCCTGCTCTCAGCTGACCCGTCAGCACTGAGCCCTGCCACGCTGGTGGGGCAGAGACCGGTGCTGTGCATATCCCACATGCTCAGTGAGCCAGGGCTGAACTCGGTGAGCCCATGGTGGGGACCAGGCTCATTGCACAAGCGCTGCGTGGGCCCCACCACATGGCCCCCGGGCACATCCCAGGGCTCGCCCACTGTCTCCCAGCAACTCCCCACTAATTTGGCTGCCTGGAGATCCCTCAGCCCAGACTTGCTGCTGGCGCATCCCTCTGGCCCCGCGTGTGGGCACACACAGCAGCAGTGGCACAGAGGAGCAGCATTCCTCCAGAGGAGGGTTTGGCTGACTCACTGGGATGTGGCCATTCCTCCTTCGCTCCCAGCATCCGTGCTACGCCCTCGGCAGGGCTGTGTGGCCACACACACAGCGCAGGCACCGGAGCACATCCCTCGCGTGCTCCGCAGGCTGCAGCTCTCCTCTGCAACATCCCTTTGCTCACAGCAGCCATCTGTGCCCAAAAGCTGCTGGGAGACAAGCACCCTGCAGAGCAGGCACCTGGCACAGGGGGAAATGAGCTGCAGCCTCCCAGTGCCCACAGCCATGGCTGGTATCCTGTGCCCAGTACCACCCAACCACCAGCACCTTCTCCCTGTCCCCTGCTCTCTCTCCTGGGAAACAAAACACACTCCAGCTAGTGCTGGACTTGGCTGCACTGACACCAAGCTGTGTGTATCAGTATCAGTACACAAGGGGGTAAGTTTGTGACCCTTTTCCTCTGAGGGGGATTATGGGGTTTGCAGTAGCAGCCATCAGCTTGGCTTCTCCATAACCAGCAAAACAAAGAAGGCTCTGGGGAGACCTTAGAGATTCTAGTGCCTAAAGGAGCTACAGGAAACCTGGAGATGGGCTTTGGACAAGGGCCTGTAGGGACAGGACAAGAGGAATGGCTTTAACCTGCCAGAGGGGAGACTGAGATGAGCTCTTAGGCAGAAGCTCTTCCCTGTGAGGGTGCTGAGGCGCTGGCACAGGGTGCCCAGAGAAGCTGTGGCTGCCCCATCCCTGGCAGTGTTCAAGGCCAGGTTGGACACAGGGGCTTGGAGCAAGCTGCTCCAGTGGAAGGGGTCCCTGCCCGTGGCAGGGGTTGGAACTGAGTGAGTTTTAAGGTTCCTTCTAACCCAAACCAGTCTGGGATTCTACGAAACCTTCTCTGCTGGCACGCACCACAATCTCTATTCAGTTCTAGCCCAAGGAGCAGTCCCAGCCCATGTGCAGCTCTGGGGCAGGTTTCAAGGGAACACCAAGTGCCCAGAGGGCTCTGCTGCCCTCCCCGGCGGTGCTGGATAGATCCAACCATTTCCGACACCCGAAAGGAATCATCTCTGCGCGCTGCTGGCGAGGGGCCGGCAGCGGGATCGTGCTCAGCCCTTCCGCAAAAAACGCGCCAACGGCCCCGAGCCAGGAATCGCGCGGGCCCTGCTGCCCGCTGGAACGAGCACGTTAAACACCCAGACCCCCAGCACCCGTCAGAGGAGCCAGCCTAGGGCACGCGGCTGCGGGGGTCGGGGAAGCAAGTGGCTACCGGGGAGCTGGCCGAGCCGCGCAGAAGCCACGTTGTCACCGAAGACGGGAGAGGATCGGGCGGGCAGAGCAGCAACGTGTCGGGCGACAAGCAGCGCATCCCGGTACCCACCGCACCCCGGTACCCACCGCATACCGGCACCGACCGCACCCCGGGACATCCCGGTACCCACTGCATCCCGAGGCATCCCGGTACCCACCGCACCCCGGTACTCACCGCACCCCTCCGCAACCCGGGGGCCGTCAATCCCCCTCGGGACCCACCCCCCAGCACCCGCGGGGGCATCTCCAGCCCCGAGGAGCTCCCAGCCACGCTCTATCCCGCCGGGAGCGCAGCGCTGCCTCGGAGATGGGGACCGGTACAGGACGTGCGGGCGGCGGCTGATGCAAGCGCAGCACCGGTTGCGCCAGGCCGCGCCCGGCCCGCCGGCGGCGCCCGCCGCTACTCACCGGTGGCGCGGCTCGCCCTGTACCGGTGCGGTCCCGCTCCGCTCGCCCCGGGACTGCAGCCGCTGCCGAAGGGGTTGGAGCGTGGACCGGGCTCCGCCCGCCGGGTTCGGGATCGCAGCGCCCCAGCCGAGCATGAAGAACAGGCACCGGCGCTCGGCCATGCCCCCGAGCCCCCGGCTCGCCGCAGACCCGCCCGCCGCCTCGGGGAAAGGGCTGGGCGAGCGGAACAAGCCCCGTCCCCTCCCAGCCCCACCGGTGCCCCGTGCTCGGCCGCCCTCCAGTCACTGATGTTTGTTCTTTTAACAAAACGAGGCATAAACGGCACCGGAGCGGGGGTCAGCACGGCGCAGCATAGAATCATAGAATGACCAACTGGTTTGTGTTGGACATTAAAGCTCCTCCACGAGCAGGGACCCCTTCCACTGGAGCAGCTTGCTCCAAGCCCCTGTGTCCAACCTGGCCTTGAACACTGCCAGGGATGGGGCAGCCACAGCTTCTCTGGGCACCCTGTGCCAGCGCCTCAGCACCCTCACAAGGAAGAGCTTCTGCCTAAGAGCTCATCTCAGTCTCCCCTTAAGGAGCCTTCTCCAGACTGGACCAGCCCGGCTCTCAGCCTGTCACGAGCACCTGCCGTGCTCCCTGGAGAAAGCCATGGAGGAGGCGGCTGTGCCGTGAGGGCAGAGCCAGCCCCGCTGCCGGGAGGGGGACCGTGCCCCATCCCCCCCATGCCCCACAGCGGGGGGGTCGCGGCCATCTCCCAGGCCCGCTGCAGCCTCCTCAGCTCCGGGAGCAACAGGCAGCGCCGAGCGATGGGAAACGCGTCTCGGCGGAGCAGCCGGGAGCTGGCACCAATTCTCCGCAGCCGCCAGAGACCTGCTCCTGCTGCAGCCCAGCGGCCGCGGGTCGAGAGCAGCCCCCCGCAGCCAGCCCCAGCCCGGCACCACGGGCAGGGCTCTGCTCCAGAGCCACCGCCGAGGCCGCGAGGAGCAGCACCAGAGGCAAAGGGTTGTGACAGTAGAGCAGGCAGCGGGCACACACAGGGGCTGGGAAGGCAAAAAGCCTCCGCTCGGCAAAATGATCTCAAGACAATGGGAAGGGGCCTATGAGAGAGTTGGCGAGAGACTTTTCAGCAGAGGCTGTTGCAGCAGGATGAGGGGTGATGGGTTTAAACTAAAAGAGGGAGATAGAGGCTGGATGTGAGGAAGAAAATTTGTAGAGTGAGGATGGTAAAACCCTGGCGCAGGCTGCCCAGAGGTGGTGGATGCCCCATCCCTGGAGGCATTCCAGGCCAGGCTGTACGGTCACTTAAAAAGTGACCAGCATTCCTGTTCCCCAATACCTTCAAAAGCCAGTTGCCAGGGCCCATACTTGCAGGGGTTCAATCAGCTCCTTCAGCAGCCCGGCATCTGCTCTCCCCATGCCCAGGGTTGAAGTTTTGATGGCAGTTTTCCTCCTACTACCCATTACTTGAAACTCAACCACTTTGTGGTCACTGTGACCAAGCCAACCACCGATGGCCACTTGGCTCATGAGTGCCTCTCTGTTTACAACCAAATCTAGCGAGGCACCTTTCCTAGCTGCCTCCCTTAGTACCTGCACCAAGCTCTCTTTAACATGCATGTAAAAGGAGGGTACAACACACTACAGTGCACCAGAGCTGCTTGCCTTGGCAACCAAGCACCGAGCAGGTCTTGGAGAGCAGATGGAACATCCCAGTGCAGCCACCCCTGGAATGGGCCCAGGCTGCATTCTGGGGCAACCAGCAACACTAGCCAGACGTAACAGGGAGCAGGAGCAGGCTGGTCTTCCCGGCCCACCCTCAGGATGCTGCCAGCTCCAGCCAAGTCTCCAGGGTCTCACCCAGACATGAGGCAGCACAACAAGCAGACTGCATCAACCTGCCAGAGAGAAGGCAGCAGGGCAGGGCCTCCAGCACTGGCAGATGGGAACAGTAAGGGACTGAGTCCCAAGAGCTGCTTCCCCCCCCCCCGCACCCACCAGCTAAGAAATGATAAATTGCAGCTAAGTGGCTGCAGAAGCCCAGTGTGCCATCAGCCACCACTGGCTCTTTGCACATCCAGCATGAAGGTAGTTTTAAGGCCTGGAAACCTGGATGCCACCACCACATCCAAGCATCCCACATGGAAGCACTGGGTTTGTCCAGAAAGGCTTTCCCAGAGCCATGCCGTGCCTTCATCTACCAGCACCTACCTCGTCCATGCAAGTGTGGCTGAGGAGAACCAGCCACCAGAACCACCAGACACAGAGCTGCCCTGTTTGCCCAGGAGAACAGTGGGCAGCACAAGGCACTAGCCCAACCCCAGGAGACAGCAAAGCCTCACTCACTGCAAAAAGACACCTTTATTTTAAATGCAAGGAGTGCAAAACGAATTAGTTCGAAAGCTTCACATATCACTGTCCAACAGCTCAGGTGGGCAAAAAAGTAGCTCTCGTGGCTCTGTTCTCATGTGCTGCTGTGAGGCTCTCCCGAAGTCACCACCTTCCTGCACTTCTGCATCTTCCAGACAGATTCCTGGGGAGCAAAGGCAGCATCAAAGCTCTGCTGCTCCCAGCACTGAGCACCCACCACACAGAGAAGGCCACGAGCTGTGTGCCCCTTCCATCAAGCAGCCCTCAGTTACCCTGGCAAGGGATCACTGGAGCATCCCTGCAGCCCGCTTGGGGCAAGCGCTCACTCCAGCGAGAGGACGTACCTGCTGCCCTGAGCCGAGCCTGCAAGGAGCAGATCGTCTGGCGATAGGCTTCACACTGGGCAGTCTTATCAGCTGCAGGCAGGAGGCAAGTAGGTGTGTGCCCAGCCCATCCTGAACACCCCATACCCAGACCCACTGGCAGCAGCAGCAGGCATCCTGCTCTACCCCAGGAAAGCCAGCCCCAAGAATTCTGGAGCCTACAATAAACCTGGAGAGGGGCTTTGGACAAGGGCCTGTAGGGACAGGCCAAGGGGAATGGCTTTAACCTGCCCGAGGGGAGACTGAGATGAGCTCTTAGGCAGAAGCTCTTCCCTGTGAGGGTGCTGAAGCGCTGGCCCAGGGTGCCCAGAGAAGCTGCGGCTGCCCCATCCCTGGCAGTGCTCAAGGCCAGGTTGGACACAGGGGCTTGGAGCAAGCTGCTCCAGTGGAAGGGGTCCCTGCCCGTGGCAGGGGTTGGAACTGGAGGAGCTTTAAGGCCCCTTCCAATCCAAACCAGTCTGGGATTCCATGATTCTATTCCCACAGAGCTGCAGGCCCCAGCCTCCAGATACAAGTGCAGGGGGTATCATCTGGATTGAGGGTGTCCCACAGCCCCCAAACCAGCCAGCCCCACGTACCAAGCTCGCCCTTCACTCGCTCCAGCTCGCTCTTCACATGCTTCAGCTCCTGAGACAGCTGATCACCTGCAGACTGGCAAGGGCAGATTCAAAGTGTGATGCAGGGGTGGCCACCCCCCAAAACGAGCTGCAGCACAGCTCTAGCACAGCCCATCCTGTGGAGGAGCACCTCTGCAGGCAGCACACACACCCCAGCAGATCTCTGGGCTTAGGGGGCCCTGCTCAGCCCCCTCAGTGTGTCAGAGCAGAGCTCCATCCCACATTCACCCCTGCTGCAGGAGCCTGGGCCTGCTCCAGCGCAGCACAACCGGCACCCCGGCCTCACACCCACCACTGCCAGGGGTGCTCAGTGCAGAAGCAGCACCTGGCAAAGGGCCCATTGGTCACTTGTCAGGGAGCACCTGCCAGTGCCTGTGGGCCACAAGAACCAACCTGGCAAGAGAGCAAAGGGCCCCAAAACTGCTGGCAAAAGCTCAGACGCATGCTGCAGGTAGGAGATTTCACACCCTGGAGCCTCACTTTGCTGCAAGGCTCTGCTCACCCCATCCTAGGGACAGATCAGGAGGTATAAAAGTGACACCACAAGGCACAGTTTTGCATCTTTCAAAAACCTCTGAAAAAAATAACTGGACAGAAGCCTGCAGTGCCCTGAGCAGCCGGGAGGGGGCAAAGCCATGCAGCAAATGCACAGGGTCCTGCACAAACCCTAGGGAAAGGCTATAACAGCTCAGGTGCCAATCCAGAAACTGGCAGCCGCAGGCGCCATCACCTCCCACCTCCTGCAGAGTTGACCCAAACCACCGGCTGAGCGGTGCTCTGTGGTGTCAGGTCACAGCTGGCTCTTACCTGCTCAGCAGTGACTGCATCCTCACACCCTGGGGTTGGGCCAGGGGGCATCTCCCTACAAACAGAGGACTCCCCATACACCCACGTCTGGTCAGCCTTACCTGTGGAGAGAAGCATCATCACTAGAAACTGCCATTCCCGGCCCCTCTTCAACCACGCTGCTGCTCTGGATCAGGGGCAGAACTGGTCCAAGGGAGCCAGATGTCTTCAAGCCCCTCCACAACACAAGAGCTGCTGCTGGCCTGGCCTGTATGGGTGTTGCTGGGAGAAAGTGCTCCTGCACAGCCCAACTCCCAGCAGCTCTGGGCTCCTGCCCACGTTTCCCCAGGCTCACCCCAACACAAGGTGAGAATCCACCAGAGCCCAGTGCACAAATGCAGACTCTCCTCACTGTGCCGTGATCACAAGATGCTTGGTTTTCAGTAGGCCTTTGGCAGTCGGGAGCCAGGTAAGCCCCAGAAGAGCTCCTTTCTACAGGGGATGATATACAGGCTCCCTACTCCTGCATGGGACCACACCATGGAATACTGCTCACCTGCTCCCAAGACGGTCCCAACCAGCCATTCTTTGCTCTCATTGTTTTTCCTCAGCTCCTGGGTCCTATTGCACAACTGCTCCTGTGTAGTCGATCCTGAAGTGGCTGGAGTGGAGGAAAGAAGAGCAAAGAGCATCAGCCTCTGCTCAGAGAGTGCCCTGGCAGCAACACACGCTGCCCCGGCCTGCTTCCTGCCCTGTGGATGAGCCAGAGCACCAGACTTGCTGAGGCTCTTTGCTGAATGCCCCTCCAGGGAAAGGGGCTGCCCCTCCTCTGAGCCCAAGCACCCGCTGTCCCCTCCTGTCCCTTCCTCAGGGTCAGCCTTGCCCTGAATGCTCTTCCAAGGGCAGCAGCTCCCCCTCCCGTGACACCGGAGCCTCCAGGCTCCTGCCCAGGCTCACTCTTACCGCGGAAGCGCTTGGGGGAAGCCACCTTTCCCAGAGGCCGCAGCCGGGAGCGAGAAGCCACGGCAGGAATCGCTGTGGAGAGCCTCCGGGAGGGCTGCCGGTGCGCTCCAGCACGGGCAGCACCTACAGTGGACAAACAAGGCACAAACGTTAGGCTCCAAAGCAGCTACAAATGCCTCGCGCCTGGGGCAGGCCGTCCCGACCTGCGGGCACCAGCACCCCTGGTGAGGGCTCCAAGCCACCGGGCTGCTGGCGGCCCGTGCCGGGACAGGGTAACACAGCCCAGGGCGTGTTCCTGGGCTCGCAGGGACTCCTCAGCTCTGCCGCTGTCCCAGTCCCTCCCGCGCCCCGCAGGTGCAGTTACTTTCGGTCCCTTTGTCCCCGAGGGCGGGTTTGAGAGCGCTCGGAGCCTGCGGCGGCCACGGAGCCCTGCTGGGGTGCTGAAGCCTGGACCTGGCCTCAGGCACCAGCCTCAGCTTGGTACCTGGGGATACAGAGAGGTTCGCGGCCGGCGGAAGCAGCCTCCGTGCTGGGGCCCTTCCCCACCGACCCGGCTCACCTGCCGGCTGCGGGAGCTTGGATCCCCGGGCACCGAGCCCCTTCCCGGCCTTGGGGAGCTCCAGGACCAGCGAGGCCCGTGCCTGGGACACGGACTGCCTGCCGCCGCGGCCCGGGGTGCGGGTGCGGGCTGCGGGGCCCTGCCGGCCGCAGAGCTGCTGTGCGGCCCCGCGCGGGGCCGTTGTGCGAGGCAGGGCCTGCAGGCGGGCGGGGCGAGAGCCGGCAGCGCGCTGCGGAAGACACCGGGGCGAGCCCCGGGCCGGGGCCGGAGCCGCGGCCGCCTCAGGGCCAGGCGAGAGCGGGCGGGCGGCGGTGGCTCTGTCCGGGGCCGCATCGTTCCCGGGTGGCGAGTCCGGCAGCGGCGTGGAGGTGACGAACTCGGCGGATTCGAGCCAGAGCGCGCTGCGGTCGCCCGGCACCGGCGAGGGCTCGGCGGCCTGGCGCAGGCGCGCGACAATATCGCGGCACTCCTGCTCGAAGAAGCTGAAGAACAGCGAGGACGGCGGCGACTGCGCGCGGCTCCCCTCCCGCAGCGGGGCCGGGGAAAACGGCGAGTCCTCCCGCCACATCCTGCACCGGCCCCGCGCCGCGCCCCCTGTCGCTGCGGAGGAACACCCGCACCCCTCCCGCCGCGGCGCCCCCTGCAGCCCTGGAGGACCATCCGCACCCCTGCAGCCGTGGCACCCCCTGCTGCCCCGGAGGACCACCCGCGCGCCTCTCTCTGCGGCGCCCCCTGCTGCCCGGGAGGACCATCCACACACCTGCAGCCGTGGCGCCCCCTGCTGCCCGGGAGAACCACCCGCACCCCTACTGCCGCGGCGCCCCCTGCTGCCCCGGAGGATCACCCTCACTCCTCCCGCTTCAACGCCTTCGCGCAGCGTCCCCCCCGGTCCCGGTAGATGCCCGTTAGACGAGGCAGAGACGTGGCTTCACAGTGGTTTAATGCTAACGGAACGTTACACTGGACGGGATGGAGAGAGCTGGGCGGGCAGGACACGGAGGGCACGAGGAGGGGGCCAGAGCTGAGCCCTGATTCAGACACGGACGGCCGCCTCCACTGGCACCCACTGCCCTTCCCAGACCCTCGGGGCAGCTCTCTCCTGGTATCAGCTACTTCTGCTCCTCCCCGAGAGCCACCCCTCACCCAGCAGTGCCAGTGCCTCACCGGAAAACCCAGGATAAGTACAGGAGGCCTCGAGGGTTGCATGGCAGGGATGGAGAGCAGTCACTGCAGGTGCGTGCTCAGAGAAGGGCTCAACTGTGACACCACAAAGTGACCAAGCGCTTACAGACCAGCCAGCCTTGACCTGAGCAGCCCCCAAGCTGAGGCCCAACCCCGCTCTTCGCAGCTGGAGGAGCCTTCAAAAGACGGTTCTGCTGCAGCAAGTCACAGCCTGGTGGTTCCCCTCAAGCTCTGAACACTTTCCTGACCAGTCCTGTGTCCTCACTTCCACACAATAACTGCCTAGCTCCCTGCAGGACAGGGGAGAACACACACAAAGCCTTGTTCCTCCTGCTGCACAATCAAATGCTAATCCAGGACTCACTGGCCATTTTCTGCCAGTCCCTTTCTGAAGCTGAAAGGGACCTCAGCCCAGGCCCCAACCGCTGGGCTCCTCCCGCGGCAGCCACCACACAACAGCACCATCAGCCCCTCAGCCAGACCTGTCTGCTCTCCTCTGCTGCCAGGGCATGGGGTATAGTCACCCTATGCAACAGAGCACCCCAGCACACACTGCCGCAGCCCAGGCTACCCTAGCTTCCACACACCAAAATGCTCACAGAGAGCACACATCATGGAAACCCCTTGAGCTGCCAGCAGCACATTAGGAAGGAGGGAGATTAACACAGATACAACACACGGGTCCATAACGCTGGAGGCTCAGAGCAGGATTAGAGGAGGTCCTTGCCCAGGAAAGTCTCAGCACTTCCAGACAGTGAAGAATGGGGGTTTCATGCAGGGTGAATGGGGTGGATGAGAGACCAACACACCCAGGCACCTACTTGCTGTTCTGGATAGTTACTAAAACTCTTAACACCTGATGGGATCCCTGACCAACATGACAACTGCTATTCTTCAGTCTTCTGCAGAGATGCTTGGGGGCTGCACAGACAGGGGGGAGTGAATGTCATCTCATACCTTCCTGTACAGGGACAGAGGCAGCTCCTACACCATAACGCCATCAGCAAGTTCCTGCTCCACACCTATTCACACCTGCCCCTCAGCACGGGACAACACACTCACTTGCGTAAGTCTTCATACTTTAGGCCAAGACCACAGCCCAGTAGAACAAGCTGCTGCCAGTTACAAAAGAGGAAAATACTGAACAAACTGGGAGGTTCAAGAGAGGAAAAGCTGGTTCAGAGAAGACAGATTTAGTGTAAAAATAAATGTCATTTTTGCAGGAAGGAGGGTGGAATGGAGGAAGATGCTGCCAGGTGCTCCTACTGGCGCACTTTCCCTGGGACGTAATTCCTATCGATAGTCTCCTCTTGCAGGAACATGTGTAAGCAGCGCTCGTTCTGTGCCAGGGGGTGTCCAGCAATTCTGGAAGAGAATAAGATGTGGGGGTCAGCAGAGCCACCAGCAGGACCCCGACCCTGCTCTCCTCACAGAGCAGGCAGCTGGAGGCACCCAGGTTCAGGCCATGGTCACCAGTCAGCAGGGCCAGAGAGAAGTGCTTGAGCACAGCCTGCTTCCTGCCACACCACATCCCGAATCCAGGCCACCCTGTCAGTGGGTCTCTGCAGCACAGCTGTCCTGTAATATCCACATCACTCTCAGAAAAGAACACTGAGCAGAACCCACAGCCCCGGCACCGTGCTTTCATTACCCAGCTGCAGATACGGCACCTGCGGGCAGGCTCCCTCCCAGCCAACCCACAGCCCTCGTGGCTGGAAAGGCAGCACACAGCAATGCAGGACATGGAGCTTACTTGTTAATAAACTGTTCTAGTCCCTGTCTCCGCTCCTCAATGAAGGACTCCTCAAAGATGCCTTCGTCTCCTCGGAAGGGAAGCTGTCGTTTCAAAGCTTTTCCAGGCAGTGGTGGTACTACAATCTGAGAGCACAGACCCATCCTGTCAGCACAACAGCCATCCACGAGTGGTTTGCCCATGACACTCACCTCCAGCCCCATTATGTGGCTAGAGATTAAACCCCAAGTGCTGCTCACCACCACAGCCTCTCTTCCGGGCAGGTAAAGATTATTGCTACAACTGTTCCCGTATGTCCTGGTTGCAGGAATAGGCAGGTCTCAGCCAGGCCTCACCTTACTGTCTCGCTCCAGCTCATTCTTCAGCCATTCAAAGTCACTGTACCGTCTCCTCACGCACGACTCTTTCAATTTGAAGATCGGGAGGTTTGTCTGTAACAAAGAGAAGCAGTTAATGTGCAGGTTGCTTTGGAAGCCAGACAGGATTTCAATATGTAACTGAAACCTGAAGCTGTGTTTAGAAAACCAAGCCCCCTGAGAAAGAGGCATCATGAGCACACCCAGCTGCTTTATTTAGGACATAAGCACTGAAACGCTTCAGAATCAAGCAAGTCCCTGCCAGGCTGCTCAGAACCACCCCCTCTGCTCAAGTGACTATTTCAGGAGCACACCCCCTCCAGGGGCACACTGGAACCAGGGCTCACAGTCAGAGAAGGCTGATTTCTTTCTTTACCCCTGAGTTCACTCCTTTTTGGAGTTATCTATGAGAGAGCTTCACAACAGCCTGCAGAGCAGAAGAACCTCAGAGCCAACACTGGCACTCACAGGGAAGAGGTAAGGAAGGAAATCTTGTCCCAGCAACTGCTCAAGGTCAGATCTCATGCTACAATCCTCCCTAGGAACAGATCGCTTGCCCTAACAAGAGAGCAGCCTTTTCATCTCTGGCTCGAGTCACTGGAGGAACTTGCAGCAATTCCCACCTTCCTCCCCCATCACTGTCTGAGACTGACTGCTACAGCAACTTCACCTTTACCCCGTCAGTGCAGCTGAGAATGTCCAAGGAACAGAGGCTGCAAGACCTTCTGATAAGCAGAGCCCAGATGAATACAGGTACTGCTGCAACATGTTTAACTATGTTCTTAGGAGGCCTGTGAAAGAAAATCAACTGCTTTTTACCTTCAAAGTGTCTCTGCACGAGCTAATTTTGTGGGACTAAGAGGTTCTCCTTGCCCCCTGCCAGGCACTCTTTGGCTGGCTGATGGAAACCAAGTGTCATAACAGGAAAAGGCAAACATCCAATTCTGAAAGGTACCGGGGGCTTGGCAGTTAAATCACACCGTGCGCAGGAGTCACCACCAGCTCTGTAACACACACTAAAGGGGAAGCTCAATTTTACTTCTTTGCGCTATCAGATGCAGAGCTGTGAAGAGGCCGTCAGTTCAGCCTGGTTAAGGCCCCGGAAAGAGAACCCTGCAAGAAGTGCTCGGCCCCTCTGCACACGGCTGGATCATGGGCTGTCTGTAAAATGATCAAGCTGACTTGGCGACATGGACAGTGGGATCAAGCACCCTCAGCAAGTTTGCTGACAACACTGAGCTGTGTGTTGTGGTCAGCACATGGGAGGGAAGGGATGAGATCCAGAGGGACCTGGACATGCTGCAAAGGTGGGACCATGTGAACCTCATGGAGTTCAACGAGGCCAAGGGCAAGGTCCTGCCCCTGGGTCGAGGCAATCCCCAGCACAAACACAGGCTGGGAGAGACTGGATGGAGCAGCCTGAGGACTTGGGGTGTTGGGTAAGGAGGAGCTCCCCATGACCCAGCTTCAGTGAGCGCTTGAGCCCAGAAAACCCCCGGTGCTGGGTGGCACCCCCAGAGCGTGAGCAGCAGCTCAGGAAGGGGATCCTGCCCCTCTGCTGTGCTCTGGGGAGACCCCCCCTGCAGTCCTGATCCACCTCTGGGGCAGCAGCACAAGAGGGACGTGGAGCTGCTGGAGCGAGGCCAGAGGAGGCCACGGAGATGCTGCGAGGGCTGGAGCAGCTCTGCTCTGGAGCCAGGCTGAGAGAGCTGGGCTGGGGCAGCCTGGAGAAGAGAAGGCTCCTGAAGGGGAGACCTGAGAGCAGCTCCAGTGCCTAAAGGGGCTGCAGGAAACCTGGAGAGGAGCTTTGGACAAGGGATGCAGGGACAGGCCAAGGGGAATGGCTTTAACCTGCCAGAACAGGGGAGACTGAGATGAGCTCTTAGGCAGAAGCTCTTCCCTGTGAGGGTGCTGAGGCGCTGGCACAGGGTGCTCAGAGAAGCTGCGGCTGCCCCATCCCTGGCAGTGTTCAAGGCCAGGTTGGACACAGGGGCTTGGAGCAAGCTGCTCCAGTGGAAGGTGTCCCTGTCCGTGGCAGGGGTTGGAGCTGGAGGAGCTTTAAGGCCCCTTCCAATCCAAACCAGGCTGGGATTTTATGACCCAGGAGGGGTAGCTAGACTGCACTGTGATCAGGTCCCGAGATACTGCTTAGACAGCACTCCCTTCTCCTCCCCTGCTCGAGATATCCAGCTGCATGCAGTCACGCCTCGTTCAGCAACCACCCAGCAGTGCCCAAGTGCCAGGCCATGGCCTCTTGAGGGAACAGCAGCAGGAGCCTGCTGAGGCAGCACCCTCCTTGTCCCCTGTGCACACCAGCCCTCGCCGAGTGCCGAAGGGCCCCTGAAAACCCACCAGCCCCGGCGCTGACCTTGAGCCCCGGCCCGTCGAGAGCCGCAGGCAAGCTGCCAGCCGTGCCCGGCACCGCCGAGCCCGCGGCGCAGCTCCCCAGCTCCTGATCGGCCACCCCGAGCGCCCGGAACGGCGCCCGGGGCCGCCCAGGCCGGGTCCCGGCGCACCCTCCGCGTAGGCCGCGCTCGACCCGAGCAGCTGGACCTCCCCTCCCCGGCCCGGCCCGGTGCAACGAGTGCGGCCGCCCCTCCCCGGGCCGTACTCGCGGCCGCTGGCAGCGCAGCCCCTCCCGGGCCCCCACGACCCGCCCCGGGCCCGCACGCCCCGCGAGGGCCGCACCCGCATCCGCAGCTCGTAGCTCGTGTATCTGGCGCGGCCCATGCCCACGGTCTGCGGGTTGAAGATGTCGATCTCGAGGAAGTTGCTGGGCGGCCCGTACGCGTCCGTGAGGTCCTGCGGCTTGGCGTTGAGACGCCGGGTGTCCGCCACCGCCGCCTCCGACATGGTGCTGCCGCCACCGCCGCACCCGGCCCGCCCGCTGCCGCAGCCCGCCCTGCCTGCGCACGGGGCGGCACCGCCCGCCCGTTGCCTGCATAACTCAGCGGGTATCCAGGGTTCGGGGCCCCTCAGCTGCCGCCGCGCCCTGGCCGCTAGCGCCACCGCCTGCATAAGCGGAGTAGGTGTTCAGGGCGCGGGGCAGGATACTCCGCGGCCCCGGAACCTGCACGGCGGGCTCTCTGTCGGCGCTGCCCGGTGCGCTCCTGCCCAGTCCCCGCGGAACAATGCTGAGCCCTGGGCCGCGCCGGGCGCCGGGGCTAGCAACTGGGCTCGGGGCCGGAGCACGTACTTAGGAACTGCGCCACACGGGGCTCCGGGCGGGGCCAGCTTCGGGCGCTGTACGGGGTGCGGAGGGCCGGGGCCCCGGAACGTGGCTGCGGACCGGGGGGTTTGGGCCCGTCACGGCTCGCGCTGAGGCGTATCCCGCAGCCGGGATCCCAGCCGGGGCGGAGCTCCCGGACCCGCATCCCCCCAGCGCTGCGGGAGTAGAACCGAGGCCCGCCGGGGGCGCGCCGCCTGCCACGCGCACCTCCGTGACCCGTCTCGGCCCGGTCCGGCCTCGTCCCCCGGCGCGGTGCACGCTGGGCTTTGTAGTCCTCTAGCTGTGCCGCGCCGCGTACCGCAGCCTCGCCGGCACTACGGCTTCCGGCGTGCCTCTCGCGCGCAGGCGCAGTGCGCGGCGCTGCCCGCTGGTAAACAGAGCGGCGCGGCAGGGCCCAGCGCTCACAAAGCGGCGCGGGCCCGGGCAGGGTTGATGTGTGGCCGTGGGGTCGCTCAGCCCCAGAGGCGACGGTGCTGAGGTGCGGGGTGGGGAGGATCCATGGCGGAGGCGGGCGGCGCCGCGGGGGCGCCCGACATCGACCCCGACTTCGAGCCGCAGAGCCGACCGCGCTCCTGCACCTGGCCGCTGCCGCGGCCTGAACTGCCGGCGGAGGCGGGCGGCGCGGCGGGCGCGGCGGAGGAGAGCGCGGGCGGCGCGGCGGCGGGGCCCGGGCGGGCCGAGGGGGCGCGGGCGGCGGCGCGGAAGGGCGGCTCCCGGCGCAACGCCTGGGGCAACCAGTCCTACGCCGAGCTCATCAGCCAGGCCATCGAGAGCGCCCCCGAGAAGCGGCTCACGCTGGCGCAGATTTACGAGTGGATGGTCCGTTCCGTCCCCTACTTCAAGGACAAGGGCGACAGCAACAGCTCCGCCGGCTGGAAGGTGCGCGACGGGGCGGGAGGGATGGGCCCAGCCTTCGGCGGGGCGCCCGCGGCGGGCCGGGTCCGGGACGGCGTGTTGAGGAGCGGCTGCCCGAGGCGCTTTCCCGCTCCCCGGCCTCGCCCCGGCTCCTTCCCTGGGCTGACCTGTCGCCACTCGTCCCTATCGGGACCCGGCGGTGGTGTCTGCGGGGGGCTGGGGGCTCTGCTCTGCCGAGAGCCCTTGGCTAGTGCGGGTTTGCCCCCCGGGAGCGCAGGGACGGGGCTTTCCAGACTCAGCCCGAGTTCAGGCTCTGTGCAGTTGGAGCAGGGAGAAGTGGGCGTCTCTGGGTGGGTGGTTATGGCACGACCCTGCGAGACCGCTCCATGTGCCCTTCGACTTTGAGAAGTCGTCCAGGAAGGAGCCAGAGGCAGTTAAAAAGGCTGTGGTAACTGCTGTGCGAGACGAAGCATCAGTGAAGGGTTTTTAAACACAAGGCCGTGGTGCTTTGTCACATGACTGTGCTGAAGCTCAGTATAAATAACTGTTTCATAACAGGCATTCTTGGCTTTCAGGAGACTCCGTTTAAAAAGGTTGCTGTGTCCCAGAGCAGTGTCAACATTGTGGCCACATAGGGACCAGCAACCTCAGCTCGAGTTCAGAAAAGTGAAAGCAATATCCTGCTCTAGGGTCTCTGCCTTGTATTCTTCTCTTGCTCTGGAAGTAGGTGTGTGGGAAGCTCTATTAAAAGAGCTGTTCTCGGTTTCTGTCTTCTGCAGGCAGCAGCCAGTTGTTCCCATCTCATTAGTCAAGCAGACTTCAGTGAAGAGGAAGGGAGATGTGAGAGTTTTCTTGCCAGATAGTCTCTCGGGCTGTCCTGATCTATCACAGTGGATGCTGTGGTGACTGTAGTCTAGAGACTCTGTTCTCCTGCTCTTTCTACAGGCTGGAGTTGTGCTTGTTTGGCTCTTGGTTGCAGTGTACCTCTCCGTTTGTGGTATTGGTTAGCAGTTCATCACAGCTTGAGCCAGCGTGGTTTAGGGCTTCCGTGACTCCAGCCACGCGCTCCTCTGCCTGTGTGACTGAGCAGTAAGTCAGCACAGAGAGTGAATTCTGCTTTTTCTGGCAGGTGAGCTTTCAGCTGGCTCAGCTCTCTCAAGTGGCACCCCATGTGGTTGCATGAGTATGAATGTTTGCCCAAGGAGAAGGTAGGAATGTGGTGAGAGGGACACAGATGTCACAGCCTAGGCTGGCACAGGTAGATAGAAAGATTTCACCTTTTCCATGTATCCTGCTCACTGGCAGGTCCTGGAGAGCACACATTGTTTGACTGAAACTTTTTTTGCCTCTCCTTTGTGCAGGTTGAATCCTCCTTATTAAGTTCTGATTTGGGGCAGTGCTTGGGTGTATTTTCTTTCTCTTCAGAAGATTTGGTGCTCTCATTGGAAGATAGTTCTTGCTTCCTCAGGCTAGGTGTGCTGTCCTGGTCCTGCTGCCACTGTGTGGAGTCATTACTTTGGCAGGCAGCTTATGGAGCTGCTACATTTTCTTTTCAGGAATATGTCTGTACCTGTTTGGCAGCAGTGCCCGAGACTAAAGTTCAGTGTGGCTTCTGAAATGCATCCACTGATATTGTGGGGAAGGTGGGATATAGAAAAGTGTCCAGCTGGACTGGATGCTACCGACTGGAAAAGGTAGACTTCTGGTTATATTAAGTGTGGCTGTTCTTTTGCTGTATTCATTTATGTGCAACAGCACCATCAGTCCTTGTGTTTTCTCTGTGGTTTAACTGTGTATCTGTTTTGGGAAGTGCAGTTGGACTTAACTTGCAGAAAGGCAGGAATGAGAACTTGTGCATGCGTGAGGTCCCTGCTCAGAGGCTGTTGCTGGAGCTGTACTGTGATGACTTTTCAGTGGGAAATTCAGTTGCAGCTTTTCATCCTGAGAATGGACTAACTCAGGCCGGCTTTAGGAGAGGAAGAGAACAGAAACCCTTTCCCAGGAAAGATGAGGGAGGGCAGAATGCCAGCAGTGGTGGTGGCAATCAGCCTGCCTTTTGATTAGTGCAGTTTCAGACCCTTGATTTGAACCAGCAAACAGAAAACCATGGTAGAAAGGCAGCTGAAACTGTTACAGTGCCGGGGAAAATGCTTATAAAAACTTGTTTTCATTTTTAACAAATACTGTCAGAGTTTGCGGGGGGGAGTGTGGGTTAACCTTACATGCTCAGTAAGAGGCTGCCTTTTCTTCCCTGTTCTCTCCAGTCCTGTTGGCAGGGCTTGGCAGCATGTGTGCCCCATTATGTGTGACTGCAGAGCTCCGAATTCTACTCTTGTTTTGTTATGTTAACGATGTTAACAAACAGCTCTACAGATTTGCAAGAGGTTTTGTTTTACGGACTTTAATCTACTTGCATCAAGGTGCGCTGGATGGAGGCAGGTTAGGCACAGTTTTAAAGATGTGGAATCAATCAAACCAGTTCAATTTGATTTTGTGAACTTCGAGTAAATTATTAGAGTTACTTAAATTTCATTTTAATGAATTAGATTTTATTGCATTTATGTAGGTGTGTGTTTTATATTTAAGACAAACTGAATAAACGTGTTTCTTCAGCTGAGGAATGGACATGCCTGGCTCTTTGTTGTCACTCTTCTGGTTATTTTTAAAGCTGTGGAACTCTGCTTGCTTTTCTATTTATTTATTTTTAATAACCTGTGAAGTCAAAGGAAATCTTCTGGAACTGTTTTTGCTTTATTGATTCCTCAGTTTTGAACTGAATGAGTTGGGATAAAGGAAATTGATGTGGAGCTGCAGCTAAATGCTGATGCAGCATTTGGATGCCTGTGAAGATTACAGCTCCTAGTTCTGGTATTTCTGTGTTGTTTGGGCAGAGTGGTACTACTCCATGCTATCTGTATGTAGTGTAGTTCTAATAGGGAATTTTAAATGAGAATTTAAAAGAAATGTGTCTTTAAAAACTTTTTAAATCTACTTTAGTTAATATAAATCCCATCAAGTCATTGTTGCTTCACAAGTACTTTCCAGCTGTCCTCCTCCACTATACAATGGGGGGAAATGCAGCTGTTGCAGACTGCCAGGGTGTAACCCCTGTGGATTCCGGAAGGATCTGTGTTTCGAAGAAGGTGGTGTTTGCTGTTCTTGAACTCCTCCGAGCACTTTGTAAAGGACAGACTCTCTGATGTGCGGCTGAAGTTAAGAATTAACCAGCCTGAAAGGCAGAAATACCCTCGCAGGGATGTGTGTGGGACTGCTTTGTAATCCTCCCCTTGGTGCTCTGCAAGCTGCTCTGTGCATAAGAGGATAATTCCTTCTGGCTTTGTGATTACTTAGAGAGGAAGGTGTTGAAGGTTTTGAATAAAGCAGAAGTGCATAAACCCCTCTGAAGCAGCCTGATGGCTGCATTTCTTGCATCCATGAAAGGGTCCAGAGGAGAACCACAAAAATCAGTAGGGGCTGAGGCACCTCTCCTGTAAGCAAAGGCTGAGAGTTGAGGTTGTTCAGCTGAAGAAAAGACTGTGGGGAGACCTTATTTAAGCCTTTCAGTTCTTAAAAGGGGCATATAAAGAAGGATGGGGAGAGAATTTTCAGCAGGGCTGTTGCAGCAGGACAAGAGGTGATGGATTTAGACTAAAAGAGGGAGATCGAGGCTGGACGTGAGGAAGAAACTTTGTAGAGTGAGGGTGGTAAAATCCTGGCACAGGTTGCCCAGAGAGGTGGTGGATGCCCCATCCCTGGAGACATTGCAGGCCAGGCTGGATGTGGTTCTGAGAAACCTGATCTAGTTGAACATGTCCCTCCTCATTGGGGGGGGTTTGGACTGGGTGAGCTTTGAAGGTCTCTTCCAACCCAAACCGTTCTGTGAGTATGAGCAAGTTGGACACAATGAAGAGCTGTTAAGGATAAGTTAAGGACTTTTCTTCCTCAGTGAGACATCCTGTGTATTCTCTCAAAGCTGTTGTCTTTCCCTTTGTAGGAACAGAATGAACTTTAAAGCCATCATTTTCACCCTCCAGAGATGCTTCACTGGAGCAGAAATTGGGCATCTCTTATGCTTGCATTGTAAAGGAAAGAACAAATGATGCTGCAGTGTTGTCTGAGGCAGGGGGGTTGGAACCAGATGATCTTTAAGGTTCCTTCCAACCCGAACCAGTCTGTGATTAGTTACAGGAGGCTTAAGTCACACCTCTGCATTCTGGTACTTCACCTTGATTCATGTGTGTACCTGTAAATACACATACTGTATGTGTACAGCTCGGGTAGTTGTATTATGACTTAAAAATTGCCAAGCATTCTGCTTGTCTGAAACAGAATATGTCATCCACCTGGAAACTCAGCTTGCTCTTCCTCTTTGTTACAGTAGGCAGTGTTTTACTTTCAACCTTCCATTCCATGCTTATGTTGTATGTGTATTGCCTGCAGTTGATATTAACTGTTGACCACATGGATCAGGATACCTGGCTGAGGGCTTTCAGGGCCTTGCATGTGCCCTGCCATTTGGTTTATGATCACAGCTTCCAGTGCTGTGGTTCCCAGCTTCTCCCAGAGCTGAGGGTGTCTGACTTTTTGTCAGAGCAGGAACAGAGCTCCCTTGGGTTGGAGCAGCTGCTTGTCCTGTGGCCCTCTGAAGCTCCTCCATCTGGCCAGCAGACAAAAGCAAGCCTGTCCATCTTCCAGACTTTCTGCCTGCAGTAGCTGGTAGGTTTAGCCACATTATATTTATGCTTTGCTAATAAATTGAAGTAGTGGATACAAAATTATGTGAACCCTTGTTTTGGTAAAGAGGAAAATTTTATTGTTCATCTGTTCACTGACACATTGACTACTGCTCACCCAGCTTCTGTGGGGTTTAGTTTTGGTTTCTGTAGTCAGATCTACAGAAAAAAAGCAATGGTTGGTTCCTAAAGCGGTCACATCGTCTGTTTGCTTTTATTCATCTGGACTGTGCTGGAGTGTCCCTGTATCCTTGAAGAATTGTAGCTTCTTAACACGGACAGGTGAAGGCCCAAATCACTCTTGGGGGAGCTTGCTGATTCCACAAAGAAACCCTTTACCTGGGAAGAAACATCTGGTGGGAATGCTTCACACAGGTTTGCTCTTGATTTCTAGTAATGATAATATCAAGGTGATGATTTGAGAAGACATTCTAAGTATTTCCCAGTCTTTGCTCACAGAGGCATAACTGACTTGATGCTGTAAAGCAGAAGGTTGGTACAAATTAAGACCAGTTAATCTGTAGTGATGATGTAGGTGCTGCTTCCATCTAAATTGGAATTATTTTGGTTTCTGGAAGTTGCTGCCCTGAAAGGGGAGGGAGGATCTGGATCTTTGAATCCAAAGTAGCTGGGGCCGAGTGGAAACTGCTGGGCTCTTGCCACTACCTTGTATGCTCCCAAATACACTCATGTGGTGGTAGTGATGTGTGCTTGTGGCAGCAGGGAGGTGTTCTCTGTCCCAGCTGCTGACAGCCTATCTGGATTTCGTTAAAGCAGGGGAGGCAATAATGAACAGGAGCTGAAGGACAGTTGTTCAGAGGCTGTAGTGAAGAGTCTAGCAGGGAAGCCTGAGGAGCATGGGTGGGTTTTGTCTATCAGTCTTTCTTTTAAGCGAATCTTCCCTTTTAATCCCACTAATCCTTAAATTGTATGGCCACAGCAAGCAGTGGTGAGGAGGGAGGAAGGCAGCTGGGTATGGCAGGGTGTTAGCAGGGACAGGAGGATGGCGAAGTGCTGGGTCTGGAAAATGAGGCAGTGTGTAGGAGGAAGTTAATGGTCTGAGTGTGGGGTCACCAGGTGTCCTATTTTTCAGGTGGGATAAAACATACTGATAAAACACAGCTGTGGTGAGGGCCCACCATTGCAATGAAGGAATATGTACTTAACCCTTGTTAAAGTGACATTAACAGCAACTTCTCCCAGACAAGGTGCAATGCTCTAAGTATGGAAGTGTAAGATTAACTTTTTCACTTGAAGCCTTACAGAGTGTAGTTGTTCCCCTCAAAAGCAGGGGAGAGCCAGTCTTTTGCCAAAAGGCCATTTGCCCCCTGCAATGCCAGTCAAATTACCTGGAGCTTTTTCTGCTGTGTTTTCCTGCTCCCTGCCAGTTTGTTCTGGAAAGCTGCTTTGCTGAAAGATTATTCCTTGCAGCATGGCTTAATTTTCCAGGCAGTCCTAGGAAAAGGCTGCTCCTGAGCTGCTGGTATTATGTATTCCAGCAAGTTTTTTCTGCTCTGTCAGCTTTTGATATACAATAAAAGCTGTTCAGATTTTTTTGGTATATGCCTGCCTGTCCTGGTAAACTTGAAAATTGCCCTGGCCTTTGTTTTTTAAAGAGCTAGGATTTTCTTCTTCTCATCTCCTACTGAAACATTACAGAAAGGAAACCATGGACCTGCTCAAGCAAGTCCAGAGGAGGCCATGGAGATGCTGCAAGGGCTGGAGCAGATCTGTTCTGGAGCCAGGCTGAGAGAACTGGGCTGGTTCAGCCTGGAGAAGGCTCCCTTCTTGTGTTGGGGGAGAAAGAGCTGGATGCAGTGCTTCAGGTGGGGTGCATCTGTGCTCGGAAGAAAGTACATCAGAGGAGGTGAGTTTAAACTTGTTTTTTAGCTTGAGGAACCTTCAAGTCTGAACAAACCATCCTGAATGTTTTGACCTGCTCTGAGTAAAACTTTGGGTTTGTGGTAGATGATCTCAGCCTTACCTACACAGCCATATAGTCCCCTGGAAAGGCTTTCACTGGCATGCTCTGTGCGTTTTTCCATGCTATTTGGATGTCCATGGCAGCTGTCCAGAAGGCTGATCCACTTGGGTAATTGCTTGGTTGTGCTGCGAGCTTCTGGGGCTAATTTCCCATCCTGAAACTGAAGCACTGTTTGTTGCTGGGCAGGGTCCACAGCACCACTGATAATGGTGTGGGGCAGGCCTGGTCCATTGGTGAGTAGTGCTCCTGCCCTTTAAATAGGGCTGGAAGATTTTATCCAAATACATATTCTATGTTCTGGTAACTGAGATGTGGCAAATAGTGGGTGTCTGCTGCTCTTCACACTCCTGTGGCTGGGCTGTGTGTCTTAGCTTGTGCCGCAGTGGTTGAGGCCCAGTTTGAACAGTTTCCCTCCAGTGTACAAGAAATGTCTCCACCCCCACTCTTGGGTTTTTTTCCATACTGTCATGAATTTCAGATGGTTTTGTCTGAAGAGGGCTCCAGGAGTAACCTCTGATCTCCCATGGATTACACATACAGACTGCCAGGTTTCCACTGCAGTACTTAACATACAGTCACAAGAGCCTGTATAAGATGTGTGAATAAACAGCAATAATCATCCCGAACTACTATTTGAAGAGGTCCCTAAGAATTTGGAGGATTCCTGCCTCTGCCTCTTCCTTCAAGTCATGCTTCCTTATGGCTAAAGATGTTGCAGAGCCAAGATCTTGTGTGGATGGCAGGTGCTTGGACCAGCGGGGATCCCGCACTGCTGAAGCTGAGCATCTAACAAGTTAATGTCATCTGTATGCTTCTGGTTTGAGTTGCTCAACATGGAGCAAGGAAACACGTGAGGGTTGCCTGGGTGACTCAGCTCTGTCATTTCCCTCTCTGTCAGGTTTGAGCTGGAGTTCTGTGATTTTTAAGGGAGGATAAGGCTGCTTTGCAGTTGGGTTAGCTCTCTGAGCAAGCTCATAGGGTCACAGGTGCTTGTGTTATTAGAGGAGCAGGGTTTGAAGATGAAGAAGGAGTGCTACAGCAATTACCTGTTTCTGCAGTTATTAGCTGTTATATCAGTTCAGCAGTAACATGCAAAACCACTTTGAGACTGTTTCATAAAAGGTATTAGGCTTCACATATCTGCATTCTTGTGAATCTTGCGCTTACTCCAAGATGTCTTTCTTCAAGCTGTTTTTCAGCCAAAAAATCTAGAAAACTGCTTACTAACATTGTCCCTTATGATACCCAAAGTGGAGCTGTTTTTTTGAGGTCTCAGAAGTGCTTGCACCAGTGCAGTGTGCCTTTGCTGACACAAGAATGAAAACCTGCCTATAGCCATGCGTGAGAAGATGACGGAATATTTTTGACATTTTAAAGTCCTGGACCTACTGGTTTAAAGTTCCATTTTAGTAAATTGAGCTAAACAATGGGTGGTTATGAGACTGCAAATGTACAGTGTATACAAGCTACCGGCCCATTCCTGACAGGACTGGGTGTCATCATGAGTTCATGTGTTACTTTCAGAAGAATAAATGAAGAATTGGTGCCAACCTGGTGGTTCCTGTTGCTGCAGGAGTATGCATTCACAGTAATGCACATCAGTGTGGGAAAGGAGGGGGGGGGATTCTTTGGAAAGGAAATGAACAGCCTTCTGGGAGACATGGTACCAGTTTGAATTACTTTCTTCTACGCTTGAAGGAAAAGAAAGCTTTATTTGGAGAAGATGCCAGCAGGAGTGCTGTATAGCTGTTACTGTGAGCAACTCCAATAATAAAGCTGTGTAAGAGCGTTGGCTAACACATGTTCCATCAGACTCTGGCTCTGCAGTAACCCTTGGGGCACTCTCAAAGTCAGAGCAAGTGTATGCTTTGATACTGATTGCAACAAGCAGTCAGTCTGCTCCAAGTTCCCAACAGCCAAAGCTAACACAGTGATTCTCACACCTTCTTCCCTCTCCATGCAAACTTTCCACTTTCCCTGTATTGTTTATCTACATCTGCTTTGTTCTAGGATAGTATTTTTGGTGAGGTGGCCAAAATTAGCATGGGGAGGACTTGTCCGAGAGGGAAAGCAGCAGGCAGGAAAGAGCTGTGATGAGAGGTGGTGGGAAGGGGTGTACAAGCACAGATACCTTTCTTCGGAATTACAAGAGAATGCATGAAAGCTGAAGGCTGCTGTATGCCTTTTAGTTTTGTGTGAGAAAGATCTTGCTCTTGGACCACTGCTGTGCTACCAGCATAGCATCTTTCAAAGATGTGTTTGACCATCTAAACAAATGAAATGCAAATATCAAACACATGCATGACACAGGCCTCAAGGGGAGTTCATGGAGGATCTGTTCAAACAGGGAGTTACTGCTTGCTCATTCTAAAATACCAAGGATTTTAGCAGTTGCAGGATGGAAATTCAGTTTGATGATGGTGTACAGATATGTCAGCTTGCAGTTTCCAGCACAGCCAAAAGAAGGGAGTTAGGAGGGGCAAGGAATATGTCTTGCCAAATGGGAAGGTGGGAGAGACTCAAACTGGCATGTGCTGTGTCTACCGAACATCTTGCCCTGTGAGAAACACAGGCAGAGGAAAGTGTGCTGCCTCTGTGCCCAGGGAGGCTGGCAGGCTCCAGGATTCCTAGGACTCTTGTTCCACAAAGTTTCCCTTGTTTCTCTGGCTCTGGGATGAAGATAGCACTGGGTGTACAGAATTAAGAAGTGGTTTGCTCTTTCTCTTCACCCAGTCTATTTTATTTGCTGCCAGGCTGTGCTTAAGATGTTCAGCCACAGTTATGCTCAGTAGTGGGGTTGGCAGCGAGGTGGGAGCAGCATTAGCTCAAATTAGGCTTATGTCGAAGCTGCAGCCTGTATTTGGGAAGGGGCTTACTTGCTCTGGGGTATGCCAAGTTTTTGCAGATTCTGCATGGTCTTGAAAAGTTCTTTTGTTAGAATATTGCTAGTTGTGGTAGTTTCACCTTTGGTGATGCGGTGAGATGTGGCACTGCGTGCTAGTGCTGTCAAGCACGTTCAGGGAGGAATAGCAGTTTTTAATGGGTAGGTCTTTGTTATAAGTTTATTCTCTATGAACTGTCTGAATATGTTTATGCTTGTGCAGTGTCTTGATGGGAAAGTTCCTCATATCCTGCTTTTGTGTTTCTGGTTTTCTGTGTTTTTTTCAGAACTCTATTAGACATAACCTGTCCCTGCACAGCAAGTTTATTAAAGTCCATAATGAAGCCACAGGGAAGAGCTCTTGGTGGATGCTTAACCCTGAGGGTGGTAAAAGTGGCAAAGCACCAAGAAGAAGAGCTGCTTCCATGGACAACAGCAGCAAACTTGCAAAAGTCAGAGGTAAAGCATCTAGAAAGAAGCCTCCTCTCCAGTCTGCTCCTGAACCTACTGCTGACAGTCCTGGCTCCCAGTTCCCTAAGTGGCCTGGGAGCCCATCCTCAAGAAGCAATGAGGACTCTGACATGTGGAACACATTCCGGCCTCGAACCAGTTCCAATGCAAGCACCATTAGTGCCAGGCTTTCTCCTATCCTGACAGAGCAGGATGACCTCCATGATGAAGAACTACTTCCTTCTCTGGTGTACTCTAGTGCATCCAGCAATGTTCCACCTACTGTGACTGAGGAGCTTGAGCTCATTGATGGTTTAAATTTGATGTCTCCCAGCTCATCTGTGTTATCTACCCAGCAATCTGCCTCGAGTGGTCAGATCCAGAGAGATTCCAGCTTTCCCTTGCGGAATGCAGCTGGTCAGACCACTACTTTCAGCAATTCCCTGTTTAACCCTGTTGATATCTCACTACAAAGTTCTGTCAGTCATTTCTCTGCCCCTCAGAGCTTGGAAGCTCTTCTGACATCCAGCTCTCCACCTCCAAGGGATGTTATGATGACTCAGGTGGATCCAGTTCTCCCGCAGACTGGTAACAGGATGAACAGCCGAACTCTTCTGCTTCTAGGTGGACAAGCTGCCCAGAGTAAGATGAGCTCAGGCAATCCACGGGGAAAGCCTACAGAGCAGCAGGCAGAACCAGTCAGTGCCAGTGTTTTGCCATCAACACTTCCCATAGTAACATCTCCTCAGAATACTGCCAGCATCACCAGTTTGAAGACTCCACTTTCTGCAACAACTGCCCAGTCAGTCCAGCTGGGCAGTCCACTGCTTCTTTCTTCTGCTAGCCCTGCTCCCTTGGGATTGAACCAGGACAGACTGCCCATTGACCTGGACATTGACATGTACATGGAAGACCTTGAATGCGATATGGATTACATCATCAACAGCGAGCTTATGGATGGAGAAGGATTGGACTTTAATTTTGAACCCATTCTGTCTACTCCCAGCTATCCCAGCACCTCACAGGCCTCCAACCATACCTGGGTTCCAAGCTAACTTCAGGAGCACAAAAAGGTAGGTGTAGTTATGTAAAATACTACAGCTCTATAGTGGGAACAGCCCTGTCTGGGATAGTTCCTGTGCCCAGCTCTGCAGCAGTTAGATACCTCCTTGGAGGCATGGTGCTCTTTGAGTAAAAAAGCTTCTGGGAGAGCTGCATTCCCTTTTAGAAGGAGAAAAAGCTGTCTAAAGGTAGGTAGATTTAACTTACCAGGTAGTAAACTCCTTTATGGAGTACAGCAGCAATCCGAATGAAATTCCTGTTGTCTTTCATTACCACAGGAGTGGTTTTGAAATATATGCAAACTGTCCTGTGGTCCTTGGTGCCTTCATTACCTGGGCCTTGTAAATGTAAAGCAGAGAAGCTGAGGGAATGTTTACCGAAGGGTAGGGTCTGGTAGTGTTGAAGATGTGTCTATAATCAAGTGCTTAAGAGGTAGAACATGAACTCTTAACAGCATCGTTATGTTATAGGAGCTATCTGATATTAAAATTATAAAATCTGATATTATCTGATACCATAGTTATAGGAGCTATCTGATATTAAAAACAGTGGACTTGCTTTGTTCCACGCATGAAGTTCACAGAATCCCAGCCTGGTTTGTGTTGGAAAGGACCTTAAAGGACCTTAAAGGACCTTAAAGGACCTTAAAGGACCTTAAAGGACCTTAAAGGACCTTAAAGGACCTTAAAGCTCCTCCAGCTCCAACCCCTGCCACGGGCAGGAACACCTACTCTAAAGCTTGAAGCTGAGCAGTTGTGTCCTCCACTTGACTCTCCATTGGTCAAGGCTTCTTGTGATCTGTGCTTGTTCCTTGATGGAAACTGGCATCCTTTGAGCAGCAGGGGCTGGTGGATAGTAATTAACTCCTTATCTTTGCATCCAGGATTCCCACTGAGACTGAGATCTAACAATTCTCTTTATTCTTCTTCTTAGTGTCCTTCAGGTTTGAAGATAGGGTTCTGACTTCACTTCCCACCCTGACAGAGAAGAGAATGGAGCATGTTGGATTCGGTTTCCCTGCACACCATGCCTTGAGCAGAAGGGGCTGCCCGTCTGGGAAGAAGGGATGACCTGCATCTGACTGCAACAGGAAGAGCTTAAAAATAACAATCCTGTTGTGTGTCACGGCTCTTCCTACAAACCTACCCTGTCTTGAACCATCCGTAGAGACTCTGGGCTGTGCATGTCCGAAGAGGAGCGCACTGGTAAAAACCTCGGCCAGAAGACTCTGCCAGGCACTAGCGTTTTCCCATGTGAAGAGTTGGGTTTACTGGAGGAATCTCTCAGTGGCTGTCCTCTCTCTGCTATGGCAGCAGGTCTCCCAGTGCCTCGGGCTGGTGGGAAGTTGGCTCTGCTCTTTCTTGGCGTGCCCTCCGGGGCAGAGTAGTTGGATGTTTTTGTTAAGCCACCAGATTTGCACTTGATATCCCACAGGCTCGCAGAGGAATTGGAAGGAGCTCACTGGTAGAAAGCCTGTGGGAAAAGGGTGCGCTGTTTCAGGGCTTGGTTTCAGTGTTTCAGTCTGCCCACTCTGGAGCATCCAGCATCATGCTGCAGGGAAGGGTGGTGATTGTGGTGTAGAAGGCTTCCTCTTGTCCACCTGAGTGGAACAGGAGGGCATAGAGTTTTTCACTGTGCCATCTGAGCCCCATTGAATCAGAAGCATGTTTCAAGAAGTCCCTATGCTGTTCTCAGCAATTTCCTGATACACCAGGCTGCTGTAAAATAAGCACAGGTGCTAATAGCTGTTCCTGGGACATTAAAGCATCATTTTGGTTTTGTTTCTGATCTGTCTTGCTACAGCAGAAAAATGGAAATCCTGGGTGTGGCCTTAACAGAGCCCTGGTTGCTTTTCAGAAGGGCATTTTCTATAGATGAAATATTTTTGTACTAATCTGGGAACTTTCTACAGTGAATATGAAGCCAATGTTAAACATGTCCCCAGTAGGTGTATTAGGCATCCCTCCCTCTGAGAAGGTACCAGTGACAGACTTCTCTTTCAGAGCTGTATTAGGAACAAATGCATTTGATGTTTGATAATGTATATGATTGAGGGGAAAGGATTGGCGGGTCCCCGTGGTTTCAAACCACCTTGGGGAAGACTTGTACATTATTGTAATCTATATGTAAAAGTAGCTGAAAATTACATAGACGCTTTTCTAAACCTTTTTAAATATATATTATATATTTTAATTGAAAATGAGAATATTGGATTAAAAAAAAAAACAACAAAAACCCCCACAATCCCACATTTCCTGCATCTGTCCATGTGATACCAGGTAACAGTACAGCATGGAAGAGAGCAGGCCTAAGGCATTTTGGGCCAAGAAGCTGAAAATGTCATTGGAAAGGCAGGAAGGGCAGCCCAGTGTGAGTGGGGAGCAGCTGCTCTCCCCAGACCAGGCAGGAGGTGCCTGCATGGCTCTGAATTCAGCCACAGCCACTCAGCCTCCTTCCTCGACTGGGCTGAGAGCATGATGTGAGGAATGCTGATCATTTGCAGCATGCTCATTCTCAGCTCATCACTTCGGTAGCTGGACTGCAGCTGATAGATAGAACAGATTCCCTAGTCTGCTAAGAAGATGGTGTGGACTGGGTCATGCTTAGGTCTGCTGGCACTCTTGGTAGGCTTATGAAAGGCAGGATCAGTTGTATTTGGTAGCTCCCTTTTTGGTTTCTGCAAGGTTTTGTTTTTTTGCTGAAGTTTCTGCTTCTATGGGGGGACTTGAAGCCTGTAGGCCCACCCTTAGGAATGTGCCTGGGATCCTGCCCTGTCTTTTTGTTCTTGCAGGCCAGAAGCTAGGAGTCAAGAGTTCAGTTCATTAGGTGTCGTGTCCTGTCTCGGGTGTTTGCAGTGGCAGGATCTACGCGAGACATGCTTTTGTGGTGTTCTGATAGGCTTGGTCTGGCAGAAAGTCTTTCCAGTCCTTTCTGAAGGTTTGTATCATGCAGTCCAATGAGCCATACTGTTTTACCACCTCATCTGCTCTGTTTGCATGGGTTTAATTTCATTTTCATTTGAGTGGCAGTGGGAAAAGTGGTTTGTCTGGTTACCTACAACAAGTAGTCTTCAGCAGTCTTACCTTTAGCATGCTGTGCCATCAGAGCCTTTGAATCGTTGGATAACCTTTGCTTTGAAGGCTGCCTCCCTGGCAGACTTCATGGTGATATGTTTCTAATTTACCCACAGTCTGCATGTCTGGTAACACCTCATTGTAAAAACAAAAAGGCAGAGCCTAAGCTGGAACCCCAGGCCTTGCAGACTGGAGTCATGTACTGACACTCACTGCAGTTAGTTCATGACACAGATGGATAGATACCCTTCCCACAGTCACCTGATGGCATGTGCTGCACAGAAGAATCTATGGCTGTTCTGTTCTGCAGTTAATAGATCTGGAGGGATTTGTGTTCCTTGGCACATAATATGCCACCTTGTCAGCTTGGGCCCTGAGGGAAAATGAACCCCATGATCTCCAGAGCAAGTTGACTGCCTGTGCTTCGCAGCCACGTATCAAAGGACAAGACACTGATATGCGTAGTCATGTTACCTGAATCTCTAGCTCATTTCCCATTAAAATGGAGTCCAAAGCAATAGGAAGGACAATAGCACCTATTCACTGGGGGTTTTTTCCCCGTACTCCCAGGCTGGACTCCTGGGGACAGTGTTGGAGACAGGAGCACCTCTGGCTGGAGTGCTGCTGTAACAGTGTGCTGACAGCAATGTCTGTCTTGCAGCAGTCTGTGCAGATGCTCTCTGTGTCCTCAACACAACAGGAGCCAGCAGAGGTTGAGGAAGTCTGAGAGTACCCTAGCGCTGAGGATGGTGTTCAGAGACTCGTGGTGCTCCCAGAGTGCTCGGTAAATCAGGAATATAATGTTGCAGGCAACTTGGCTTCTCATTTCTATATGTAGCAGGATAGCTTGGATCATGAGCACAGAGGGCAGGGGTGCAGAGAATTTGGGACTTCTCCAGCCCCTTCCGAAATCCCTTCCTTTTCATAAAGCTTGAACTTTTCTAGGCTGGGATATTTCCTTGTAGGACACGGGAGACTTTACATTTCCTAAACTGCTGCTTGCTGAAAGGGTGAACCTGGCTCAATACTTCTCCACTTTTTTGTATTCTTGCCAAAAGTGTTTGCTGCTGACTGCAGCTGGATTCAGGAGCATGTCTTGGTGGATCTTCTTCCTACAGCCCCCATGCCTGTGGGCTAGTGTTTGCTTTAGTGAAGGGTTGGGCTGGGATTTTGAGAGCATCTCTGAGCTGGTTGGGGAGGGAAGGGGCCAGTGACATGGGGAGCGATGCTCCTGGGTAAGTGCCTGAGGGGAGTGTGGGGGGGACTTATGTTGTGCTGTGTGGGTTTTTTTCCTTGTCCTCACTAAGCTTAAGTGATAAGTTTCTTCATCTCCAGAGGATCAAATGCCATCTTCCATAGTGTGAAGCCACTGTGCAGGTCTGGGCTGCAAAGGATTTGGGTAACTAGGCCCGTGAAGCCTAGTATGAGGCAGACTTGTTGCCTTGATTTACACCTGGTTTAGCAAACTGCTTGAGCCTTCTTTATAAGTGCATTTTGCTCTACTCCCAGCTTCCTCTCAGAGCTTGGAATATTGAAAGCTTCTTGGAGCCCTTAATTTTCTTTGTTGGTGTGTCTAAACCCATGTCATTCCGTACTCTGTGCTGAGTAAAACCAGCAGTCCGATCATCCTGGTAAGCGGGAGGAATGAAGCGTTTCAGAGCCCAAGTCTGCATTCATAAGCTAGTTTCATACCAGAAGCAAGTAGCACTAATCAGCTTTTCCAAAGGAAATGCCTAGAAAGCTCTCAAGTAGACAATGATTTCTTAATTCTCTTACTTAGTTGCTTATTTATAGCCACACTCCAGTGCTTCAGGGCTAGCGGTGCTCCAGGAATGAGAAACCTGTGTCTGGTGCCGCAGGTAGCAGTGCCTTGGGAGTGATGACCTGGATGTCACCACAATAATACTCAAGTTTGGACCCGTTATCAGGAAAACCCCCCAGGAAATCAATCAGCTCTGGGGCATGAACATGAACAGGGGTAGTTTACTTAGGGTTTGCCTCAGCTGCAAGGAAAACATGTTCTAATTAAGGTGAGGAAAAGCCAGCAAGAGGTGACTCCTGAAGGCTGGAAGATCTGTCCATGCGAAAGCTCTGTAGCACGTGGCAATCCATGACTGTATCTGCTCACCCTTCAAAAAAGGGGTCCCCTCTCTTCAGTAGCTTTTATGTCTCTCCCTGCAGCCGGTGTGTCTGTGGGTGATGGAAAACCATCTCTGGGTGGATCAAACCTGCATCCAGGATTGTGATGTAGAGCAGGCAGGAGAGGCAGCAGGAGCTAAAGGGCAAAGAGCTGATGGTGTTGCATTGGTGTTCTCTGGCTAAGACGCTGTTACGGTGTGTGGTAGAAAGGGATGTTTGCAGCTGGTGCTGTGGTGCTCCCCGACGTGTCTTTGAGAGGTTTGGCTACACAGAGATAGGCCACTGCTCCTGAAAGGACCTCCGTTCATTGAGCGGTGGGGCTCGTTCTGGGAAATGATACTTGCAGCACAGCGGAGTCTTCACCGGGTGTGATCCCAGAAGGGTTCCTGCTCTGCTGGCACAGACATTGCTGTGCACAGGGCAGCGCCGCTCGCGGTCAGTGTCCAGCATCCCCCTGCACTCCTGCACCCACTCCTCACCATTCTGGTTTTTACATAGAAAAGTCTGGTTCTGTTTGCTCCCGGGAGCAGCAGAGCCCTGCCCCGCCGCAGGCTCTGGTGCCTCTGTGCTGGCAAGGCTGTAGAACGGGCTAGACTAGGGGAGAATGTTTGACAAATAAAAACCTGTAATCCTCGCTTGTCTCCTGCAGTTTCTTCTGCTTCTCTGGCATGGTCCAGTTATTTGCTCCTTGCCCTTCGCTTCTACCCTCTGCCTCTTGCTGGGGCAGCCCTTCTGAAATGCCCCTGAGCTGCCAGAGGTGGAGGGGTTGCAGTGGGGCAGCCCACAAAGGCTCTGGTGTTCTCTGCAGTGCAGAGCCATGGTTACAACTTGCTGGCAGTTTCTGGGGACCTGTGGGGATGCCAAGCCCTAAAACTGACCCTGGGGAGTTCTAGCTTCTGCAGAACTAGTCTAGAGTCCTCCTTGCCCTTGTAGATCTCTGCGTGCAGATGACTGTTCATTTTATGTAGCCACATTCAAACTTGTTTGTCAGCAATTCTACCAGTTATCTTCAGGGACAGAGAGATGGGTTTGCTGGTACTCCTTTCAGCTACCTCATGCACAAGCAGATGCTGATACTTCATTAGGACAGATGAGCACATGAGTGAGCTTTTATCTTTGCTTGCAGGCCCCAAGTCCTCCATCAGCAAAAGGAATGTTACTACACCTGAGGAGTGCTTTTGATATGAGAAGATAATGGCTTGGAGCTGCCCATCAAAGGGGACATGAATGTCAGAGTGGAAGCCAGGAGCTGGTTATTGCTTGGTACTGCTCAGGGGTGTGCAAGTGGGTAAGAGGCCTCTCTGGGTAGGAGCAGGCTTCAGCTAAGTGCCTTAAGGCCTCCTCTCTTGGCAGGAAGCAGGTAGAGATGCAGATACAGGCTGAGCCAGTGAAGCAGCTTTTGAGGAACGTGGTGGAGCACTTGAATCAAAACCCATCATTTGAACTATGAGGGTGCTGAGGCAGTGGCGCAGAATGCCCAGAGAAGCTGTGGCTGCCCCATCCCTGGCAGTGTTCAAGGCCGGGTTGGACACAGGGGCTTGGAGCAAGCTGCTCCAGTGGAAGGGGTCCCTGCCCGTGGCAGGGGTTGGAGCTGGATGAGCTTTAAGGTCCCTTCCAACCCAAACCATTTCTATGATGCAAGCAGGTCTGTGCTCACAGCGGGGAGGGAGCTGCAGGACATCGAGCCCCTCTGCGCTGGAGGTGCTCTTTGCACCACAGCTCAGGACAGACCCTGTGGAAGATGAAACCAGTTCAGAGATTCGTTCGTGTGGCTTTGGAGTGGAGGCAGGCAAGAGGTTCAGAGAGAAATGGGTGAAGGATTGCACTGACCTGGTTAGACATGGAGCAAAGTCAGGGTGTTTACAGAGCCAACCTCTAAAAATGGGAGCTCCTTAGGGAAGCTGTCTGTCCTGTATCTGCTCCTTGGGCACTTCTTAGTGCTTCCTGCACAAGTGTAACGTGGGTGCTGTTGGAGAAGCAAAATGCCAGGGGTGGATTTTGCAGGTCGGGTCAGAGTGGATGCATTCAAAACTTGACAGAGCAGGGACTGTGCATTCCCCCATTTAATGCTTTTTGTGTCAGTTGGTACTGGATATTTCAGCATTGCCAGGAAGAGCAGAGCATGGAATGGATGCCAGGCTGGGACCAGGGTTCGTTGGCTCAGGGTAGTCCCAACAGCTGTGTGGATTCAGTGGACCTGGTTTGCAGTAGGTCAGCCTTTCTTGGAGACCTCTCAGCTAACAGTTGTCACCACAAGTGTTTTGCCCTACGGAGGAGGTCCCTGTAGAGCTGCAATACCTGAACACAGTGCACCAACTTCACCGGCTTTACTGCTCAGCTCAGTTTCTGGCCAGGGACCTGCTCTCCCCTGGTGCTTGCTGGTCAACGAACACTTCTGTGCCATCAGTGACAGGACCCTGTGTTAGAGCATGCCGGGAGAGGCTGCTGCACTGTTCACATGGCTTCTGTGGTGGAGGAGCTGGCACACGGGGAAGGCACTGCTGGGCAGTGGGGGGATGCTGGGGGCACGCCGCTGGCTCATGGCAGCCCAAGCTGTCCTCAGCTCCCATGTGCTGTTTTTTACCCTCTCCACCTCTGTGGTAAGACCCAGCAGCCACCGGTCAGCTCCTGATGGGTGCGTGGCAGGGTTGTGGCAGTGAGCGCTGCTCGCTGTTCTCTGCAGGCCAGGACTCACCGTTCCTGCCCCCCCCCCCCCCCCCCCAGCCTGGGGGCAGCGCTGCTGCTGCAGAACCAGTCCCGGATGACCCTGACCGTGCCTTCATGCTCCAAGCTCCTGCAGCAGAGCCGGTGACCGCTGTGGACATGCGCCCGCATCCTCCCCTCAGCAGGTCCAGGTAAGGTCACAGTGTCTGGCTCCCATGCAGGTGTGCTGGGCATCCTGCAGGTCCCCACAGAGGAACGTGGCAGCTCTCGTCCTCCCAGTCACAGCGCAATAGGGGAACAGCCTCGTCTGAGCGAGTGAAGGGGGCAGCAGGGCAGAGTCAAAGCATTGAAGTTGGATTTCAAAAGCTGATCTGCAGTTACTGGTGTGGATGTCAAGCTGTCCCATAATGCCTGGTCAACACTTCTCCAGTGACAGAATCCCTCTGACTTGACCCGCCTGCTGCAAGACCTGCTTGGGATGTGATGGTGACTTTGGTGACTCTGAAGTAGGAGGTTGCTTCATCTGCTGCTTTCTGGTTGCTCTGAGGTCCCAAGAGGACAAGTTGTTTGTGTTGGGAATGGGGACTGGTGCTCTCTCCTGGCCTTGCCAGCAGCAAGGTCCTGGTCCTCGTCAGGGTCACAGCCCCGTGAAGCCCTTTGTCTTGCTGCTGCAGCTGGTGCTTGTTCTGCGAGTTGGAGCAAGCGGCAGCTGCCCTGGCTCCTGCACAGCCACCTTTGTGTGCATAGATGGGGGCAAACAGGAACCTGCTTTGCACCCATCCCTCGCAGTGCTCAAGGCCAGGTTGGACACAGGGGCTTGGAGCAAGCTGCTCCAGTGGAAGGGGTCCCTGCCCGTGGCAGGGGTTGGAGCTGGAGGAGCTTTAAGGTCCCTTCAACCCAAACCAGGCTGGGGATTCTATGATTTTATGATGTCCTGGGGCTGGGCAGCCCTTGGCCCCAGCCAGCACCATGCTGCTGCTGCCAGCAGAGCTGGCTGGGACTGCACTGCTCCCTTCTGAAGGGCTCACCCCTCCCGGGAGCTGGCTCCTGTGCATGCCCTCCAGCCCTGTGGGGATAGCGCTGCTTTGCAAGGGCAGAGCAGTGAGGCTGCGGCACTGAACCATGAGCAGGAACTCTCCCCAGCATTTGGTAGAAATGAAGCACACAGCCATGTCAAACATAATGTATTTATAGCAAAAATAGGCTTATTTTCTGTAGCTTCCATACATAAGGTTTTCTCCCCCTACCTTTACACAGTAAACGTGTTGAGTGCAGCGACAAGTGTGGAGCTCAGGTTCTCCCATGGCCTTGCCCCCCGCTGTGGCTGCCCTCCATGCTGGACCCCTCAACCCTCCCACCGTGGGGCTGTGGCACAAGTGGGGAGCAGCGGGGGGGGTGCACGCTTGTGCCCGTGGGCAGAGGGCGAGGCTGGGGAAGGAGCTGTCTCCATTCACATGGGTTGGTGCCACCCCAGGGAGCCCCCCAGCCCAGGGTCAAGGAGATGCTGCTGCAGCTCACACCGTGCTCCTGCACCACGAGGTTAAGCAGCAAGTGACCAGGCTTCGGACTTCACCCTCGGGTGGTGCTAACCACACACACGTCACATTAACTCAGAAGCCTCCCTCGTTCCTCCGGCCCCTCTGCTGATGGTGGGCAGAGGGGAGGCTTCGGGGCAAGCTTCCCTCGCAGGAGCTGCCCAAAGCCTCCTGCAGCGATCTCCAGCGCCCGAGCGCTGTCAGAGACCTCACCCCCAGCAGCGAAGGCAGAGCACGGGGGCGCCAGCAGGAGCCTCCCAGCCCGGAGCTCTCCTCCACCTCGCAGGCAGCACGGGCAAGGCGCCAGCACAGCCCCTGCCCGCCCCGGCTGCCCCCCCGTGAGCTGCCCCGCGCTGGGGCGGCTCCTGAGCGGCGCAGGGGGAGCAGCTCTGCCCTCCCTGCCCACGGTGCCCAGGCGAGGAACTTCTGCTCCCGCCGCAGCCCCGGTCCCTCCCCGCCTCGCCCTGCCCCGTGTCTTTGGCAGTCGTCCTCGGGCAGGGTCAAGTCTCCAGGATCACACCAACATCTCAGCAGCACGGACTTGCCTCACAGTTTGGTAATTGCACGTAATGGGGCCACTCAGTGAGCCCCACAAGGGGGAAAAGGGAACAAGACAGTCAAGTAAACTAAATTGAGCAATCCCCCGCTGTTCATCCCAGCACGAGTCCAGAGAGAGGACGCTGCCCGGCCCTGCCGCAGCGCAGCTCCCCATGGCCTAGGAGACCATGTACTGGGTGATGGCCTGCAATGCATACAGCAGCTCTGCCTGCATCCGGGCTTCCAGGATGAGCAAGTTCACGTGGACCTGTGGGACAAGCAAAAGCAGTTGAGGCCACTGCAGTGGGGCAGACAGCGCAGCGGGGCAGGCAGTGGTGCAGGCAGTGGCTCAGGCAGGGGGCTGACAGCGCAGCGGGGCAGGCAGTGGTGCAGGCAGTGGCTCAGGCAGGGGGCTGACAGTGCAGCGGGGCAGGCAAGCACCCGTGGGGGTAGGGAGGCTTTTGGCACGGGACAAAATGCCACCGCGTTTCCCAGCACTTCCCCCGGGCTCCTCCTGGCGCCCCGCAGGCTGTGGCTGCCTCCCAGCAACGCACAGCACCCAGCACCCGACACTGCACCAAGAGCTGCTGGAGGCTCTCCCCGGTGGGATGATGGTCCTGGAGCCCCTGCAGCGCCGCTGTGCTCAGCGCACTGCGGGCAGCCCTGTGCCATGCTAACCCCAACTCCTCATAGTTTCCATCCCCCCAACCCGCTGGTTTGGTGTCTTAAGAGCTTCCCATACACTTCCCGAGCACCTCAGCCTGCAGCCTCTGCCCACCGGGCCTGGAAGGACCGTCCCACCTTCTCACTGTGCTTGAACTGCTTCCAGAACCTGTCAAACATTTCTGAGTTTGTCTTCTCTGGGTAGCAGGTGACAGTTTTAATGTAAACTTTGAGGACTCGCTCCAGGAGCTGATTCACTTCTGCATAGTCGTAGTCATCGTACCTGCAGGGAGCAGAGGGGCGACTCGCGGCCGGCACCATGTCACTCTGCAGCACCTCACCTGTGCTCTGCCGGGGCACGGGCACACAGCAGTGGCCATCAGGCACTGAAGTCCCAACCCTGAAGCACCCTGGCCAAAACTGAGCATCTCTTCCCTGCCTGTTCATCCAGGTAGGCAGCTCCCCTCTGCTGCTTTCCCAAGCCCATCTGCAAGACAAGCCAAGTGCCCAACCCTCCTCCCTCCTGGCTGAGCTCGGTTCCTGCCTGTGAGCACGAGGTTGGTTTCCCTACCTAATGCCAAACATGCAGTGGATGTAGTTCCAGATGCCTCGCTTGAAGACCGAGGGTTCGCAGCCTTGCCGCTTGGCCATGGTGCTGCTTTGCAGACCATCCACCATACGAAACTTCTCGTCCAGGAGATGCCCAATGTCAGAGTAGAGGCGGTTGACCAGTGAGAAGCCGTGGTCTTCCCAGGAGTAATCCTGTTGAGCACAGCAAGAGCCTTTTACAACTGCAAATAGGATCCTGGAGCGTGTTTCCAGGAGCAAAGGGCTGGAGACCTCAGGATGCAGCAGAATTCAGTAAGTTTGCTCTGGGCATGGTTTGCCACAAACCACAACATCCCTCATCAGGCAGGTTTTGAACCTGGTGAAATGGGAAGGAATCAGCAGTCCTGGGGGACAGGAGCCCCTGGTCCCCTCCCTCTCCCCAGGGCTCACGGGGCCAGACCCCTCTCAGAGCTGAGCTTCCCTGCACAGACACGGTACCAAAGCAGCTGTGCCAGATGTGTGCTGGACAGGCACCCTGCAGCCACAGGGAGGACGGGAGAGGCGGGAAGAGCAAGAACCTCACCTGGACTCTGAATACCTGCGTCTGATCCTCATCACGCCGGGCAAAGTCCTGGTACCCAAAGTCAGGGTCCTGCATGTAGCACGCGAGGTTGGCAGCACTGGTGACTGCCCCGTCGGCATCTGAGAGAGGGGAGAGCCCCGCGGATGGGGCAGCCCGATGCTCAGCCCTGCCGCTCCTCCCCACCGAGCTCCCACCCTGTACACCCACTTCCACTCGTGCCTCTCACCTTCCTCTCGGTCCTGCTGCAGCAGCCTGGTCTCCTCCCTGCCCTCTGTCTCCATGTGGATCCGCTGCATGCGTTCCCGGAGGGAATCCAGCTCCATGCAGGAGTCCAAGGACTGCACAGACACAGGTCTGGGGTGAGGGCAGCAGCCCTGGCCACAGCCCTGGCCCCCATGCACCCACCTCAAGGGCTCACCCGCTTGCGGCTGGTGCGCAGCAGCTCCTGGCTGCAGCTGTTGCCAGTGGTGGCTTCGCAGAAGCACTGGTTCCCAGGGGACAAAGGCTTCAGCACGCCCCGACCCCCCGGCCCCTCGTCCTGCTCACAGCCACAGCCAAACACGAAGCTGGCAAGTGCATGGCAGTGGGCCAGGAGGACAACGGCATGCACCAGCTCTGCCAGCGACCAGCTCCACTCACTGATCTTCAGCAGCTTCTGCAGGACACAGACAGACCAGCCATTGGACACAGGCAGGGTGCCAGCCCCCCCGGGCGGATGCTGCTGTCCCTGCCGCTGCCCTGTCCCTATCTGACAGCCCCTCTGCCAATACCTCGATGTGCTCCTTGGTGATGAGCCACGGCCGGTGTGCCAGGATCTTGTTGATCTCATTGAGGTTGCGGAGTTTTGGGGGGATGAAGTCGAGGCCACGCAGCCACTGGGGATCTCCCCCTGCACGCAGGAACTGCAGCACGTGCAGGTTCACCAGGTACCGGCACTGGTGCCGGGCGGCTGCCTGCAGGAGCAGAACGTCACCGGGGCAGCACGGCAGGACCAGCACCCTGGGGCCCCGCACCCACCTCCCCCAGCCCTGGCACACCCTGACTGCGGCCTCTGCAGAGGAGCCTGAGCACAGGCTCCCTGGCGAAGGGGAGCAGGGAGCCCCTCGTGTCCCCGGGCAGTCCTGGCAGCACTCACCATGATGGCGATGTAGTGCCGGCAGTCAAAGGGCAGTGGCCCATCCATGTGCATCAGGTAGTGCTGCATCTTGAGGAAGCTGTCAAGGTACTGTGGGTGGTAGCCCATCTGCTGGGTCACTGCCTCCAGCCGCCCCCAGCTCGCCAACACCTTCACGAAAAGGAGCTGGGGCCGCTCGGGATCGCTGCTGGACATCTTCACTACCTGTGGGGAACACTCCGCTGAGCTCTTCCCGCAGCAGCAGCGCACCCCAGCCGGGCCCAGGCTCTGCGAGGGGCTGGGATTCCCTCTCCTGGCTTGGTGCTCCCAGAGGGACACCATCAGGTCAGAGGGCAGTGGAGCTGGGCACTGCTTGGCGCAGTCACTGCTAGCAGGAGACTGCAAGAAACACAGGGAGGTCTCTGCCAAGGAGAGGGCGCTGCCTGGAGAGCAATGGGCAAACCATGACTGATGTTTTCTTGCAGGCTGAGGCAAAGGCAAGGCCTCCTAGGATGGAGCATCCCATCACCCTTCCCACCAGCACCAACCTCTCGGGCCCCTGAACTGGAAAGCCAAGGGGGAAGCGAGGTCTTGACACCCACCATATGGTCAGGAGCACACTGCACTCCCCATGCAGGTCCTGCAGCACACGAGACCCAATCACCAGTGAAAACACAGGTGGGAACGTGGCAAGGGGCGTCCATCCATGGCCCCAGCACCACAGAGAGGGTGGCCGGAGCAGAGAGCAGGGACGTGCACCCAGGCAGCTCCTGCGGCCCCACAGCTGTGCTCCAACCTCCCACCCAACAGCGGGTCTGTGCCTGCAGCCCAGCCACTAACCCCACGACACAGAAGCCACCGCTCCTGAGGCTGGGCAGCACCCTCGGGTGCAGCGGCTGCTCCTCCCCTCCCAGGCTCAAACCCAAATCTCTCCTGAGAGCAACTGGCCCCACTGACACTGCTGTCACCCTCCTTCCACCCACCCAAAGGCAACCGCAGCATCGCAGCAGCAAACCAGGAGCACTGCTGGAGACCAGCGCCTGCTCCACGGTGACCTCGGGCTGTCCCTGCCCCGCAGAGCACGGAGCAGTTGCAGGAACAAACTCTTGGCTGTTTTCTACCATCCTGCAATTCTGAGGAACACACCATTGCTCAGGATCAAAAGATTTACTTGATGCCATTTGGAGCTTTCTCTTTGCTCCCTCTGGCCAAATGGGTCCAAAAGAGCACACAAAACTCAAATTCGAATGGTGAGGGGTGAAGAACACCGGCTTCTCTGTCCCACAGGAGGAGGTGCAAACCAGAGGAGATCTGTGAAAGTCCCCCTGCTCAGGGAAACGCACAGGACATTGGTGGAACGTCATGGACATGAGGTGCAATGTCCCTCAGGACACCTATGGACTTACAGCCACTGGTCTTCTCCTGGTGGGCAGAGGTGGGGGAGCAAGGGGCCCTCCTGCTCCCCCAGGAGAATGTGATCTCCAGCAAGGAACCATGCCCCCAGCCCATAGCTCCAGGTCTCCTTGCTGTTTGTCCAGGTGATGGAGTGAGGGACCGGGCACACGCGGCTTAGAAGGGGAGGATGAAGGAAGATGCAGGGCAGCCTCCACCTCGGCTGAGCTCTCCTGCCTGCTCCCTACGGCAACGGCTCAGCCCGGGGTCCCCGCGGGTGCTGCCTCTCGCACTGCCCCCGGGGCCACCTTCTTCAACCTCTCGAGCCGAAACCCTCCTCCTCCTCCTCGTCCCTGCACGCTGAGCGGGGGGCGCATCCCTCACGCCCCCGCGGGTCCTTCCGGTGCCCAAGACCCGTGAACCCCCTCAGGCACCCCCGGCCCCGGCGATGCCCGGGCACCGTGCGTGTCGACCGGGCAGGATGCCCTTCCGCCCGGAGCGAGCACGGGCAGCGCCGGAAGCCGTGGGAGAGGGGCCGGGAGGCTCGGCCTCCGCCTGTCCCCCGCTCGCCATCCCCGGGGCTCCGTTCCCGCGCGAGGCGACACCGCGACTCCGCTGGTACCGGTGGCTCCGCCGGTGATGCTCGCTGAGGACGCGGCCGCAACGGGCACCCCTAGTCCGCCCCCCGCCCCGGTTCTCGAGGGCGGGGAAAACTGCTAGTGCCGGCGGTGGGGGTCCCTACGGCGGGGCTGGCGGCCCGTAACTGGGGCCCCATTGTGCGAGCGACGGCGGCGGCAGCGCCCCCGGTGAGCGGCGCGAGCAGTGCAGGCGGAGAGAGAAAAACAAGTTTGATTGGCAGTGATGGAGGCACGGCGCCTCCCGCATCCCGCACAAAGGGGACGGGGACAGCGTTGCCGCACCGGTACCGGTACCGGCACCGGGCCGCTGGCCACCGCATCGACAGAGCGCGATCCCGCCGACCCCGCCTAGCACCGCCGGGGGACGGGAATGCCCTGGCCTGCTAGTGCTGCGGCCGGGCCAGGCCGGTGGCGGCGAGCAGAGCCGAGCCTGGTGCTCCGGTACGGGCTCCGGTGGCGGCGGGGCGGGTCCTACCTGCCCCGGCAGCCGCTGGCACCGGCTTCCTTGGGGGTGCTCCACGCTCTGTGGACACACGATCATGGTGAGCCCGCGCCGCGCCGGTAACCGGCACCGGTCCCGGCCGCCGGTAGCACTGACCGGGCTCCGCGGTAGCCCCAGCCGCGGGGGGCGTACCAGCTGCCGCGCCTCAGCCAATCACCGCCGCGAGGAGGCGGGGCCTCCGCCACAGCCCCACCAATCGGCGGCGAGGGGGCGGGAGCCGGCGAACCACGTGGGCAGGGACGGAAAGTTACCTGTCCGTCAAGCGCGGAGGACACGCCCACCCGCAGCTGCTCGCCGCTGGGGGGCGCTACGGCACCGCTGGAGTAAGCGAGTCACCGCATCCCCCGTACCCGCGTCCCTCCGTACCCGTGCTCCTTTACTCTCATGCTCTCCCCTTCCCTCATACCCCTGAGTCCCGGTGTCACCCCTCTCCTGTGTCCCGCCATTCGCATAGACCTCAGTCCCTGTCTCCCCGTGTCTCTGGGCACTGCACCCACAGACCACCCAGTGTACCCCATACAGCAACTGACAGGAGGATGGAGCCGGGAGGGGCTGGGCTCTGCTCCCAAGGAACAAGGGATGGGACAAGAGGAACCGGCCTCAAGCTGCACCAGGGCAGGTTTAGATGGAGCTGAGGAACAATTCCTGCCCCAGAGGGTGCTCAGGCATTGGAACAGGCTGCCCAGGGCAGGGCTGCAGTCACCGTCCCTGCAAGTGTTCACAGCCCGTGGAGACGAGGCCTCAGTGCCATGGGTTAGTGGTGGCCTTGGCAGTGCTGGGGTAAGGGTTGGACTGGAGGAGCTTAAAGGGCTGTTCCAAGCTGGTTGACTTTATGACTCTACAAAATAGCACACCCATGGTGCTGTGCACCGCACACTGAGCACCGTGCAGGACACACACTGCACTGTGCGGTGCTGCTGGTGCTCACCCCGCACCCTGCAGCTGCTGGGTCACTGGGGCTGTGGCAGGGAGCAGGGCTGGGGATCCCAGGCATTAGGTGTGAGCAGGTAGCAAGGGCCGCAGAGCAGCAGGGTTCAGACTGCAGGGTGCAGCGGCACGTCACACTCCCATGTAGCTGTTCTTGTAGGGGTTGTGCTCATGCCGGGGGGCCGGGGCCTCAGGCACCGCAGATGGGGGGTCGTTGCTGCTCTCCCAAAGGGACTCGTAGCTGTTGTTGGAGGGCAGCTCACTCACATAGCAGATGTTCTCGCTGTAGTTGGGCTTGAAGCTCTCCACGACATCTTTGGGGACTCCAGCCCATTCCTGCAGGAAGCAGAGTAGGGTAAGAAGAGCCACCAGCCAGCGCGGCCCCAGCCTGCAGGGCAGGGATGAGCCTAAGGCAGGGCTGCCTGCAGATGTCTTACCTGGAAGTTGCCATTGTGGGTGATGAAGAGCTCATCAAAGTTCTTGCTGGGGTTGGGGATCCGGGGCATGAGGATGACCCACACCCTGCGCGGGACAGACGTGTTGGAGAAGAGCCCCAGCGAGGCTGCCTCCCATCAGCCCCCCCCACTCACCTTTCCATGCGCACCAGCAGGATGACAAGGACCAGCAAGATCAAGCAGGAGGCAATGGGGACTAAGACTGTATGTATCCAGAACCAGTGTAGCTGCTCCTCTGCTGTGCCTGGAAAGAGCCGTGCTGACATGGCCCCACGCTGGTGCACCACCATGGCAGTGGGGTGGGCATGATGGTGGCCCTTGCCTGCCAATCCCAACCATCTGCCAGCCCACCCTGCCCCACTGCAGCACTCAGGACCTACCCTTGCTGGTGGAGTTGTTGCCCCAGACCACAGGGACGCTCCATTCACTCCAAAGCTGGGTGCTGCCGCAGTAGCTGTTGATCTTGCTGCGCACGTAGAAGGTGTAGTACTTCTCATGGTCCATGCTGGGGAAGGAGAACATGTCTCCATTCACCCGATGCTCCTGCAGGGAGACGTGGGCCGTGTGGTGAGGGCCAGCACTGCTGTGGTGCATGGCTGGTCCCCAGGCACAGTGGTTGCATCCTGGGGGCTCTCACCGTCCAGCTGGTGTCCTTGTTGCTCTTGTACTTGACAGCGTGCTCCAGGCACTGGGCTTTGGGGTATGGGGAGCTCCAGGTCAGCTGCAGCTGGTTGTTGCTCACATTGTGGATGGTCAGGTTGACGGGTGCCTCTGGTTTCACTGCAAGGCACAGCTGATGCCCAGTGAGTGCCGTTCCCCATGCCCCAGTGGCCCGAACGCCAACTGGGACATAATGGGGCAGCCCTGGAGACCCACAGCCCAGCTCCTGCCCCCTGCAGCAGCCCCACAGAGGAGAGTGTGTGCCCCCCACCCCTCCATACCCAGGTCCTGCAGCTCCATGCGTTTGCTGAGTATCTTCAGGGTCCTGCTGCCGAGACTGGCATTGAGGAGAACATGGAAAGGCTGGAACTGGATGATCTCATTCTGACTGAAGCGGCAGCCAACGCTGATGCCATGGTCCTGCAGGTAGTGCTTGCACTCCACCACAGGGGATGTTTTCTCGTACCTGTGCCACAGCAGGTTACCAGAGCTCCCCAAGACCCTGCATGCCCCAGCCCTCCCCAGCACATTCCACCCCTCTTGCTCTGGGGACAGAGCGTGCGCCACTCTGAGAAGGGGAGCAGGCTGTTGCTGGGACCAGCAACGCTGGCAGGAGCCTCCTATGCAGGGACCCACTGCTGGGCACCCTGCTGTGGGGCTGGCCGTGGGGCAGTGGCACCTACCAGTAGTAGAGGGAGTAGTTGGCTGTGAGCGTCTCTCTGCTCCCCCATGTGCAGGTCATGTACTCCTCGTTGAAGAGGACACACTCCACCCCTGCAAGGGACAGGCACTGTTGGGCACTGTGGTGGTGGGTGGCCGGGCCAGGGGCGCACTGGGCAGACACGGCACTGGCCAAGAGGCCCTCCACATCCCCTCAGCTTTCCTCCACGTAAGCCAAGCGAGCCTGGCTCTTCCCAGCCCACAGCGCCGGGCCCCCACCATCCCTATCACACAGGATGTGTTGGCGATGCCCTGCATCCTGCTCCAGAGGAGCACTGGCCAAACAGCTCTCCCTGCCGCATCCCTGCTGTTGGCTCCTCTGCTTGGATATGGTGTTTCACCCCAACGTCTTCATCCACTCCCTTCATCTGCTGTTCACAGCCCCTGGCACTGTGGGACAGGACAGAAATCCCTCCCTGCCAACCCGTTTTGATTGCCCCATGAGAAAACTGGGGGTTTTCCAGGATTTGTGCCTGATGTCTCCATCTTGGCTAAATTCTTCTTGCTGTTACCCTTTTGGGTGCTTGCACGTGCCCACGTGTCCTCGTGTCTGGTGAATGGGGCTGTGCTCCCCACTGCAGCCTCTCCACCACAGACCCTGGCGGCTCAACCTCCATAGGAAGCACTGGTGAGTGCCAGAGGCTGAGCGGCCGCCCCAGGCACCCACATCATCTCCTCTGCCCCCTCCTTCCACCATGCTGTGCCAGCCCTGGGCCTGATACACAACCAGAAGCCACATCCTGGGCTGGCTGGGGGCTGCGGGGCCCCCGGCGCGGTGCTGGTCCCTGCCCAGGCATTACGCCGCGGTCCACTTCAGCAGCAATGGCACAGCTCACTGCGGAATGAGCAACTGCAATGGACTGAGGCACCTCACAGAGCCCTTGCAAGCACCACAGCAGCTGCTGGTGGCTGAGAGGTGCCCTGGGGACTCCCAGATGGTATTTTCCCCCTAAAACTCAGGCAATGGGACACGTGGTCCGTTCTGTGAGGTCCAACCCACCAGTTAGCACTATGGGGGTAGGAGAAAGCCAGAGCTGGGCTTTCTGGGTTGTAATGTCAACACGATGGAGCAAACGGGCTTTGCTCTCTGGCTGTTTCCGCATGTGGAGATGGAGGGCACCTTCCTGGAAGCCCAGGAGATGCAGGGATACGGAGGGGCTGCGGCTCCGTGGGAAGCTGGTGTTTTACTGACACATGCTAAGAAGTGGACTTTTCCTTAGGAAACCATGGCTGAGGTGAAGGTGCTGGTGGAAAGAGGAGCCACTGTCCCCAGCCGCTGTCTCCTTCCTGAGCATGGCCCCACTGACAAGACCAGGATGAAAAGGGCGGCTGGCACAGATCCACCGTCTGATGCCCTCCCTGTCTGATGCATGGGGCTGATAGGACCTGCACATCAATGTCCTGCTGCTGCCCCTCATCCCGGCCTGCCACAGGGGACCCCCATGGCCAGTGTCCCTCCTGTAGCATTGACAGGGCCAGCATCATCAGAGCCATAGGGCCAGGAGCTATGGGGCCAGTAGTGCCATAGGCCCAGGAGGTAGCCGGCAGCCATGCTCTAGCGCTGGGGAAGGAGCAAGCACAGCGTGGCTCTCCTGGCAGTCCCACTCAAGGGGCCATCAAGGTGCTGGGGGTCTGGGGATGCAGTGGGGCAGTCACAGGATTCCCAGCTACTCCCAGCAGCTCGCTGGCCCACACAGCCCCACACCCTGTCCTCAGGGTCACCAGGGACCAACATCCCCCAGCCCCACCACCCATGTGGCAACCACAGCCTCCAGCCCTCTGCCAGGGCCCATGTGCCCACTTACCTGGGGGGCTGTGGGCAGCAGCAAGGTAGGTGCCCAGCCCAAAGAGGAGAACAGAGCCAAGGAAGGCGCTGAGCATTGCCATGGTGGGGTGAGCCACAGGAGGAGTGCGAGCAGCCTCTGCGCACAGCCCACCACGCAGGGCTGCCACTTCCGCACCCACACCGCTTCCTGCCCCATGGCACCGCCCCACGGGTGACTCTTGTGGGAAACACGGCTCACTCCAACAGGGCCTGAGCACCCATCACACTGGGGCCTCGCCACCCTTCCTGCCCAGGCCCCACAGCTCACCCCTCTGTGCGCCACTAGCTCATGCTGCCATGTCCCCACGGCTCACCCCACGAGCTCTGTTCCCCAAGAGCAGAATCAGTGTGGAGATCGTGACCCACAGCCCGCCCATGGGCATCCTGGGCTGGGCTCCCGGGGACTGGGCAGCACTCACAGTCACTGGGGCGGTGCCGGGGCAGGCACCAAGGGACTCACAGAAGCAGCTGCAGGAGCAGGGGGCAGTTACAGGGGGCTGTCGTGGCGCGTAGTGGTGGTGGCAGTGATGAGCAGTGACGGGAGAACTCTCACCAGCACAGCCACGGGGGTGTGCTCGGGGGCGTCGGTGGTGGTGTGCGGTGTCCGGGGCTATGAGGGGTGTCCGGGGCTATGGGGGGTGTCGGGGCTATGGGGGATGTCCCGGGCTTTGGGGTCCGCGGGAGCAGGATGGCGGTAACCGGGTGCTACCACGTGACCTCAGCCCGGCGCTCCACCGGCGCAGCGCTCCTCGGGCGGCCCCGTGATTCTTCGGCACTTTCCGCCTCCGCTCGGCGCAGGCTCGGGACCTGCCCTGTGGCGCCTGGGACTTTTCGTCTTTCCTCGGCGCAGCTTCGGGCTGTTCCGGCTCCTCTCGGAGCGCTTGTGACAGCGTCGCGGCACTCGGGCTTCTCCGGCAGCGCTCGGGCGTCCCCGGCACAGGGCGCAGGCGCGGGTGGCCCCCGCGGCCCTTGTAGTGGCCGCGCCGGCCCGGGATGGCGGCCTTTGGCGTCCTCAGCTACGAGCACCGCCCGCTGAAGCGCCCGCGCCTCGGCCCGCCCGACGTGTACCCACAGGACCCCAAGCAGAAGGAGGTGCGGGGGTCCCGGGGCGCGGGGCCGGGGGTCATGCCTGCAGCCCGCGGCAGGGGTGGGGCTGGGTGAGGAGCCCCGCGGCCGTCCCCGTGGTGGTTGGGCGAGAGCGAGCCGGGCCTGTCCCGGGAAGCCGGGGTTCCCCTGTCCCGGGAAGCCGGGGTTCCCCTGTCCCAGCGCTCGGCAGGGGCGCTGCCTGCCACCGGGAGTCTGGGGGAGGCCGGGATCCGCCGGGCCCTCGCCTTGCTTCGGCCCCACGCTGGCCGAGCCGCCGCGGCCGTGGGGTGCGGAGGGGCCTCCGCGGGCCCTGCTGACCGCGCTTCCCTCGCAGGACGAGCTGACTGCGCTGAACGTCAAGCAAGGCTTCAACAACCAGCCGGCGGTCTCCGGGGACGAGCACGGCAGTGCCAAAAATGTCAACTTCAACCCGGCAAAGGTAAGCACCGGGCGGGCGGTGGGGACTCGGCAGCCCCTGGTGCCTGTGCGGGTAGGCTGCTGGGTCCTGGACAGTGCTGGGGCTCGTTCCTTCCTGGTGTCCAGGCCCAGGAGACCCTTCCCTTCAGGATGAGTATCTCAGGACCTAACTCTCTCTCCCTGTAGAGTCAAAGTTCTGCATTCTCTTGGAACTGTGTCCCACCTTTGAGAGAGTAGGTTCTTATCTTGGTCTGTGTTAAACCAGCATCTAGAATTCCCTTATTCTTATATAGTTCTTATATTCCATAATTAAAGCAGAAGACTAGGATACTGGAAATGAGAAACTTACTGGTTTGGTTACATTATGGCCGTGGTAGAAGAGAAGTAAGATTTCTTGAGACCTCTGGCAATTTAAACATGGGCTTCAATTCTGGTTTTGTAATCTCTAAAATCAAGATGTTGACTTCCTGGCCTCCCTGACCAGAGGACTAGTGGTAACTTGGGATGTAAGGCGTCAGTAAGCACAGTATATTTGTTTTCCTTGGCTGACATCTGTCCACGAAGCCTTCTGTCTGGTGTGACAGGTGTTTATAGAGAACTGTGTCCGTCTCAACTTGAGTCCCTGCTTGGTCATTTTATGAGTTGTCTAGAAACATTTCTCTCTGCAAGTACAACAAAGGCAACTATGGGCTGGGGGTTTTTTGGGTAGATACTGGGGAGACTGCTGGTAGGAATAATAAATGAGGTCTTAAGCACATAGATCTCTGATCTGTGAACCTGTAATTCATTTTTTTTTTCCTTTCCCCCTTCCTGTCCCCAGATCAGCTCAAATTTTAGCAGTATTATTGCAGAAAAGCTGCGGTGCAATACATTGCCTGACACAGGAAGACGGAAACCCCAGGTGAATCAGAAGGATAACTTTTGGCTGGTGACAGCACGTTCCCAGAGTGCCATAAACAACTGGTTCACAGACCTGGCTGGAACTAAGCCTCTCACTCATCTCGCTAAGAAGGTATGTCACAGGAGAGGTTGCCTGGCAGTGCAGAGCATTGTTTCTGCTTGTTTCTGAAATGTTTCTATAGTAGAAGGTTTTTATTATTTGGAGATGTTTCTTCTCTCTTCATCTCTTGAAGCTTTCAACTTGAGAAGAGTATCCAGGATTTGTAGTGCACTGGCTTTGTCATCCCCACTCAGGGAACTGGTTTCTTGTCTGTTGTTTGGAGGTTGTGCAAGCTTTTTGCTTGCATGATACGACTGATCTATTTTGGCTGTTTTTTCAGAAGACCTGCCACTGTTGCCTCTGCTCGGTTTTTGGATTAGGGCTGTTCATATTGGGAGGGCTTGTCAAGTTCTCAAAAGCCAGTGAGAATTACTGGGCATAATCAGCTGAGTGACTTCCCAGGCTTTGGTTGCAGTGACACGTTTCTGGTTTTAAGTTGAAAAGTGTATGTGTATTATAGCTTGGTCTTAGCCAGGCCACAGCATTTCTGTGCCCTGGCACCTAGGGCTGGATAGTTCCCTGACAGCACTGAATTCTGTAGAATATGAAAGAAGATAGAAGAGTCTTACTCTGCATTGTATGAGGCCTGATAGCAGGGGAGCTGATTCTTTGTCAGGGTGGGCCTGTAGGTAAGGAACTTGGGAATCGGGTATGTATTGAGTAAAAACGTAACTTCCAGTTGTGAAACGGTAGCATAGGTAGCTTAGAAGTTGGCGCTTGGTCCTCAGTGTTCTGAGTCACTTTGGGGGGAAAATAATCAGATTTTCACAGAATCTGTCTCTTTATAAACTTAGTCCTTGTGTCTGTCTTTGCATGCTGGCTGTCAGTTTCCTGAGGTCACTTTGAAAGCTTGAACCTTTTGAGGCCCTCCCCAGGTTTCTGCAATGGGCTCCATCAGTTTTCATGGACTTAGACATGGAAGCAGTGACTCTGTAGCCAAGTAGTCTGTCTGTGTGTCTCTGAGGCATCAGAATGGTTGGGAAGAACGTAAGAAACGCAGCAAGTAAGTGATTGAAGCATTGGTAGTTCAGGTAGTGGGAGACTTGGAGTTAGCTCTCAAATGGGCACATTCCCTGTGAATTTGTCTCATTCCTCTGTGAACATGGGCATACTTTTGATCTCTGTAATACTGTGTGTAAGTGAACCACGCAACTGTGCTGTTTCTTGTGATGTGTTACTGCTTCCTGGTTTATAGATCTTCAGTGTGATGATTTCACGGGTATTCTCCCCAGATTGTATCTTGAATTTTGAATCTTGGATTTATGAATCCCTTCTTACAATAATACTCAATTCCCTGTTTCTCACAATTTTTTCGTGATGTTACAAGACTTTTATAACCCCTTTGAAGAGTCCTGTCTTCAGTCTGTAGAGTAGATACTGTGTGTTTTTGATGCAGTTCTTAGTGTGTATCTTTTGTAGTTTTTTACGTCACCTCTGGAGGATACTCTCAAAGCTGTTTTCAGGATTCGGGGTGTGAATTTACAGTAATGTAATAGTGTTTTCTGTTTTCTTTCAGTTTGTTTTGTTTTTGTTTATACTGAAATGTGGATCTGGTACTTTCTGACCAGAGGTGAATTTTTGCAGTGTTCTGAGATGCAGAGCAACACAGTACCTTTTTCACAGCTTGCAGCACCTGCAGTGTATGTAGCTGCTTTGGAATAGTTCCTGTCTCTGTCCTTGGTTGCAGTTCTTCTCAATTCTGTTACAGGTGCCAATCTTTAGCAAGAAGGAAGAGGTCTTTGGTTATTTGGCGAAATACACTGTTCCAGTAATGAGAGCAGCTTGGCTCATCAAAATGACTTGTGCTTATTATGCTGCCATCACAGAAACCAAGGTGAAAAAGCGTCATGTCATTGATCCCTTCATTGGTAAGCACTGATTTTGTCCATCCCAGATGTTTTCTTCTCAGTCTGTTGTTGAATAGTAAGAGATGGCCTGGGATTCCATATATGCTTGTTTCCTGCTGATAAGTCCTAGTGCTCTGACGTGAATAACTAAAACAACAGGGCCCACCTGTGAAAGTACACTGTTGAACAATAAGTCTTAGCAGCCACAAGTACTTCTGAAAACCTACCTCTTTGTTCTCCCCCTTAAGTTCTGCTGTGTCTTTCTGCTGTCTTTCTGCTGTACAACCTGTTGAGGTTTTTTTACATTACAAAGACTGTAAATGTTATAATTTAGCAATGACTGATTAGCTTCTTCTCAAGTGAGTAAGTATGTTTCCCACAGAATTCTGGTGTGTTACTCCCTGTTTGCATTACCAATTTGATTTAGCCTCACTGGATCCCATATCTAACATCCTTTGCATCCTGGCCTCCCCCAGATTACATGGTCTAGGAGAGCTCCCCTGGCTGTTTTCTGGTTTCATAGAATCCCAGAGTGCTTTGTGTTGGAAGAGACCTTAAAGCTCATCCGGTTCCACTCCCTGTGTCTTTCCCACAGGCAGGGACACCTTCCACTAGAGCAGGTTGCTCCAAGCCCCATCCCACCTGGCCTTGAACACTGCCAGGGATGAGGCAGCCACAGCTTGTCTGGGCACCCTGTGCCAGTGCCTCAGCACCCTCACAGGGAAGAACTTCTTCCTTATATCTAACCTGAATGTACCCTGTTTCAGTAAGTAGCCTTCTCCAGCCTGAACCAGCCCAGCTGTCTCAGCCTGGATGAGGAATATTTCTTCCCAACTTTTCTTGTACAAAGTAACCATGCCCCATAAGCATGAAAGTTTTTCCGCTTGTTTCCTGTTTCTTTGGATGCGTTTTCTTCCATACCACCTCCAGGCCACAAGTAAACTTAATATTATGTCATTTAGTTTTCTTTCTTTGTCTTTCTGTCCTTTTCAAATGACAGGAATACTTTGTGTTTCTTCCTGTGCACCAGCCTGGTTCTTTCCTGCTTCTGTACAGTACTCATTGCTGACCTGTTTCCCTCCCTCCAGAATGGACACAGATCATCACCAAGTACCTGTCAGAGCAGCTGCAGAAAATCGCAGAGTTCTATAGGCAGCTCCCAGGGCAAGGATGTGGTTCACCATCTGGGCCAATGCCCCAAGAGGTGGAACAAGCTTTGAAGCAGTGGGACTACAATGAAAAACTAGCTATGTTTATGTTCCAGGTGAGGCACTGAAGGGGGCTGCTGTGTGTGTACCACGAGAAGGGTAGGGGAGGTGGTGCAAAGTGACTTATTTTTGCAGAATATTCTTTCTGTGAATAGACTTGTAGAACTGAAGGTAGTTTTGAGCTCAGTAGTAGAAAAGGGGTAGTACAGAACTGTGCAAACTTCTAGAGCGATTTCCACAGTTAAAAAGCAAGCAGCTGCTCTTGCTCTGCCTTTCCTTCATGTTGCTTCAGCTTTTGTTTTGCTCTGCCTGAATCTGTGTGCAGGATGGCATGCTGGACCGGCATGAATTCCTGACATGGGTCCTTGAGTGCTTTGAGAAGATACGGTCAGGAGAAGATGAATTTCTGAAAATGCTCCTGCCCCTGCTGCTGCGGGTGAGAAATATATACCTGGTGCTGACTTCCGCTGTTGTCTGTCCCCTTCATGTCACCTAAGGGAGGATGAGCTCTTTTGCACAAAGAACACTAGGGAGTGTCTCTCTGAGCATCCTTCTTAGAATCATAGAATCTTGGAATGGTTTGTGTTGGAAGAGACCTTAAAGTTCATCCAGTTCCAACCCCTGCCACAGGCAGATACACCTTCCACTGGAGCAGCTTGCTCCAAGCCCCTGTGTCCAACCTGGCCTTGAACACTGCCAGGGATGGGGCAGCCACAGCTTCTCTGGGCACCCTGTGCCAGCGCCTCAGCACCCTCACAGGGAAGAGCTTCTGCCTAAGAGCTCATCTCAGTCTCCCCTCTGGCAGGTTAAAGCCATTCCCCTTGGCCTGTCCCAACAGGCCCTTGTCCAAAACCCCTCTCCAGGTCTGTTGTAGCCCCTTTAGGCACTGGAATCTCTAAGGTCTCCCCTTATGGAGCCTTTTCTTGTCCAGGCTGCCCCAGCCGAGCTCTCTCAGCCTGGCTCCAGAGTAGAGCTGCTCCAGGCCTAGCAGCATCTGTTTGTTGTGGTTTTTTTTTTTCTTTTTTAACATAAATTATAATATAAGGGGCTCACCATTTATTCCTTTCAGATATTACAAGAAAGCCTCTACAGCTCTACAGTTTGTTTGGTGAGGTTTTTTGGTTTTTGGGTTGTTTTTTTTTTTTTTTTTTAGAAGTTAGAAAATTGCAAATTGAGTAGTTTGGCCATTAAAAAAAATTACAGATAAAAACCAACATTGCTTCATGTTTTACAGCTGCAGGCCCCCTCCCTCCACCCTCCACCCCCAGAGTCACCCCTTTGAAGCAGAATTAAACACAGTAAACTTTCAAGGCAAGAGTAAAATGTTGTACAGAACTAACCGGGTTAGCTCCTAAACTATCCATTTTTATAGAAAGCACAAAATACTTCAAATGAAGTCAGAACCAGGAATGTAAAATGGGAGAAGAAAAAGGATCCTTTGAACAGTTGCTGGGCTTCAGGGGTGGCTGGGAGCCACAGCGATCCTTGCTTACAGAAGAAGACCTTTTACTCCTGCTGTCTTCTGTTTCTTTCTCCTTTATCCTGTTTCTCTGCACTGGACTTGGTAATCCCTGCCTGTGTCACAGCTGTGATAACTGGACTCACTGTTCACCAGTACATGACAACTGTTTTGTTTTTATTTTCCTGTTGCAACCCATTCTAGGCAGACCTTTGGAACTGGGTGTGGGTACATTTTGATACACGAAATCATTCCCATAGAGCATTTAAAAGGCTTTTCTGATGCTTAGTAGCCAGTGGGCAATCCATGATGTTTAGTGAGTTCTCTGTTAAAAGGATCTGGTTTTACAAGGCAGTGCCACACAGTATTCGCTTTGGACAGTCAAGGGTTTCTCTTGTGTTGCTTGTAACAAGGATTTTTTCCCCCTTTACTCTTCCCCTGCAGTACTCTGGAGAGTTTGTGCAGTCTGCATACCTGTCCAGGCGTCTGGCCTACTTCTGCACCCGCAGGCTTGCTATGCAGCTGGATGGTGCTGGTGGGCACCCGCCCCACATCCTGTCTGCCCAGACAGGAAATACTCTTCCTTCAACTCCCACCCCTCAGCCAGCTGCAGGGAATCCTCCTCCCAGCCCTTTCAGTGACTTACTGTTGTGCCCCCAGCACCGGCCAGTGGTTTATGGGCTCAGCTGCATCCTCCAGGTAGGTTTGAGTAGTGGCTGGTGATGCTGGCATCAACAGGGAGGGTTTATGTTGTGTGCCATCACAGAAACATCGTTACAGTCTGAGTCAGCAACTTCCTGAGTACAGAAATATCAAACCATGATTGTCTGAGGGTAGGTCTTTGCTGAGGTGTTACAGAGCTTTTGTACCAATCATCAGTGCTGTAGCAGTGCCCTTGACTGACTTGCATGAGAAAAATGAGTTGGAGTAGAGCCTTTTGCTCTATTCACAGGTGCCCCAGATAGCTGGGAAAGCTTTGCTGAAGAGGGGATGAGAAAGAAAGGGTTGTTTCACCTGGAGTACATCAGTAACAGGTTGCCATCTCAGGAAAGAAATTATGTCAAAAATGAAAGAGTGTTTTGTAATTTTGTGGGCTCTTAAAAACAAACAGCCCTTGTCATGGGTTAAGCCCAGCTGGTAACTCAGAGTCACACAGCTGCCCGCTCACTCCCCATCTTCTTCCTCCTAACTCACAGAGGGATGGGGAGGAGTTCAGTTGTTTGGGTTTTTTCTAGCTTGTGTGTGATAAAACATGTCTTCTTAAATACAGAAATACTTTGTTTGGGGAGCTTTAGGAAAAATATATGAGCATATGCACCTCAAAGATGTGGCTGATTTGGGATTTGAGCACAACCTGCTGAACAACTTCAGGTTGGTTAATGATGGTCTGGTCTTTTTTTGCTATGTCTTAGAAGAGTTCTTCTAATAGAAAATCTGCAGATACTAGATAAAGCTAAGGCAGAATAAGATCTAGGGGCTGGAAGCTGGAGCTGGGTAAAGTCAGGCTGGAAACATGCATTTCTAACAGTGTACATCATTAACCTTTGCTCAGGTGTTCTCCAGATATGGTGGATTCTTTCATTTGAGTGTTTAAAACAACCTTGGTTGTCCATTTTAATGTCTGGTTCCTTGTGAGCCAGAAGCTGTAGAGGTGTATCCTTGGGATCATTCAGTGAAGTTTTGTGTGTTTGTCTGGGTGCACAAGATCACAATGAAAATAAATTTATAATAATGTTGTTATTAGAATCATTACTATAATCATACTCATGATTATTAAATAATACAGTATAAAGTGTTTGGATTTGTTGACTCATGTTTCTTCTCACACTTTGCTCTTAATGAAGGCTGTAAGCCACTAGTGTAAATGCTTCTTCTGGACCATGAGGGTTGGGGTTGTGCATTGGCCGTGTGAGTTATAGAAAATAAGTTCTGTTTAGGAGCAGCAGGGAGCTCTGCAGCCACGTGTACTGCATTTGGATAATGTGGAATTCTGGGCTTGGCTTCCTAAGCATACCTAGGGCAAGAAACTCAGTGCAGCAGAAATAGTAGTTTATTCTTTTCTACTCTAATATGGTCTTTAGCCCAAACACTTTGAGAGCTTAAACACCCACCCCCACTCCCCCCCAAGTAGTAAATATTTATGCAGGATGATGAATATTTGGGTGTGGGATAAAGGAGTGGTTATTTCTGTAGAAAGTACTTGAACTTCATTGGGTTTGTCCTTTCAACGATACTGACTTTTCTGTCTGCTGCAGAGTATAATTTTGTGTTGCCCAAGTGCCCTTGTGTGGCATTACTCGCTGACTGATAGCAGGATAAAGACTGGCTCTCCATTGGACCACCTGCCCATAGCCCCATCCAACTTGCCCATGCCAGGAGGGAATTCAGCCTTTACACAGCAGGTGAGCAGCCTTCAAAAAAGGGGGCTCTTGTTGGCCCAAGGTAATAGCTGTATCTTGGCTCTTTCAAGATTTTCTTTTCATGTTGTGTGATAAGCAGAGCTGGATGTGCTGTCTCACTCACAAGGAATGAATTGCTCCCATTCTGCTATAAGCAAGACAATGATGCTCTTGGAAGATGGGCAGAGTCTAACCTTGAGTAGAACTGCTGTCATGCTCTTTGTTTTCTGATAATTTTGTACACAGTACTTGTAAAGCATCTTTTTGTATGTTTACACAAGTGCATTGCTTCCAGGTTCGGGCAAAGCTGCGTGAGATTGAGCAGCAGATAAAGGAACGTGGCCAGGCTGTGGAGGTTCGCTGGTCCTTTGACAAGTGCCAAGAAACCACAGCAGGTAACTTGCTGTAGGTTAAAGTTTCTTTCCCTGTGTTTCATGTGTTACCCTGAGAAACTTCCTGTCTGGCTGTTTTCCTGTGTGCTGCTGTTGGTGTTTACTGTCAGCAGTGGGTGAAACACAAATGGCTCTTTTTCTTTCCAATGCAAAATTTTGCTCAGGTCCTTTTCCCCAGGTATAAGGAGTTCCTGTTACTGGAAGCTGGAAATGTGGATCAGAGAACTATACTTTTGTATACATGCCATGTTCTGGTGCTTTCCCCTAACGTCAGCTGTTGGCTACTGTGAGAGTCAGGATACTAAGCTTAGTATCCTTGCCTGACTGGTACAGCTTTCCTTAGGCAATCTCCCGAGGTTACAGAAACCTTTGCTCCAGAGTGTGTTGTACCAGTTGCCAAGTACGCGTTTCTCTTCTCCGTTCTCTTCTAGGTTTCACTATTGGTCGTGTCTTGCACACTTTAGAAGTTCTGGACAGCCACAGCTTTGAAAGATCTGACTTCAGCAACTCTTTGGATTCCTTGTATAACAGGATATTTGGGCTGGGTCCAACCAAAGACAGTCATGAGGTGCCTTGGGACTTTGCTGCTGGGTCTGGTCTTGCATGTGGCTATGTTTTTTTTATTCTGTTCCATGGTTACTGTCCTGTATCTGCACAGAGCTGACCAGGCGGTGGCATTTGGCTAGGAGATGCAGTGTCCATTGGAAAAGATTTTGCACAGCCTTAAGTTAGGGAGGTACTAAAGTGAGAAAGGGGGGGTCCATGCTCTAGAAAGTCTGCACTAACAAATATGCGTAAGCTTGAGAGAATCTACACAGCCGTCAGAGGAGGTCTCCTGATGGAGGACATCAGTCCAGATAGCACATTAATGATAAGGACATATTATGTGTCTGAGAGAAGTGAATGCTAGCCTGATCAAATTCTGGGCTGGCAGTTGCTTCCTGGCAGTCAGAGCTCACAGTTCAAGTTCCTTTTAGCCTAGGAGGTGACGTACTTACAATGTGTAGGACCATAGTGCTACCAATAGTGTATTGGTTCCTGGCAGTGAGCTGCAGGAATGATAGTTTGCATACTCTGTATACTGCTCGAAGCTGTTTTTCACTCTTTGCTGAGATTAGCACTCCATAGATGTCCTACCCAAAGAGATGATTTTCTGAAGCAAAGGCATCCTGAGATTTGTCAAGTGCTGTGAATCACCTCATGCTGCAAAGTGGAGTCAAAGCAGAGACAATGCAGAGATATCAAAGCTTGAGCTTGACATCTGTCCTCCAGGAATGTAGTGGTCTTCTGGCTGTGCTCTCCTAGAAGTAGACTCACTGTTATATCCAACCTGAGGCCTTAGGACTGCTCACCTCTTCTGCTTGGCTCAGGTTCTCACTGTAGAGCTTGTATCTCAACAGATTTCCCCTGACGACGATGCAGTGGTGGCCTTGCTGTGCGAGTGGGCTGTCAGCTATAAGCGCTCTGGGCGCCACAGGGCAATGGTTGTGGCCAAACTCCTGGAGAAGCGTCAAGCAGAGATAGAAGCTGAGGTATGCCCTTATTCCTGGAAAGCTAGCAGTGATGAGGAGAGAAGTTACCCAACTATAATTATCTACCTTGCACCAAAACAAAAGGCTGATCAGCACCTCTTAGTGCTGGTGCCGTTAATTATGGCATTTGTTCCATCTAACTCAAAGTTAGATCATAAATGAACCTGGGGGATGGTGTGTATCCCATTTCTTGATTATGTTTGAAGACAGGTGGTTGCAGTGCAGAAGTACTGGCATACTTGGAGACTGAAGTGGCTCCCAGAAACCTGTGTGGTGGCTTTCCTATAAGTACAAGATAGGAGAAGTCTCTTGAAACTCCTTTTGGGGGTTTATGGATAGTGACTTTCTCCTCTGGGACAGCTCGCAGTGCTTTTTTCTGTTTCTACAGAGATGTGGGGACTCTGAAGTTGTGGATGAGAAGGGCTCCATCTCCTCGGGCTCTCTCTCAGCAGCCAGTGCTCCTGTCTTTCAGGATGTCCTTATGCAATTCCTTGACACTCAAGCTCCTATGTTAAGTATGTAATAAAAACTTACGGTCTCACAGTTTCTAGCTTTCTCTCTCCTGCAAACTTTGTGTGCTCTTCTCTTGTGTGTAGGTCTTGAATGTACTTTAATCTCTTTCTGGCTTTCTTGTGATCCAGAGCATACCTTGGAGAGGGAAGGAAAGCATTCTGGAGGGCCAGGTGACAGGAAGATAATGCAGAAGCACTTCTGTTAACAGAGCATTGGCTGAGAATAAATGAGTGCAGCCTAATTTGGAATTAATTCAGGCTGAGAACTAGAGTGAGGTTTCTAACTAGTAAGTGACAAAGCTCTGGAATAGTCTCTTAATGGAAGGACTGAAACAGATTAAGGGGGACAGGATACTATCAACTCTGAATGATGCTGGTTTTTACACCCAGAAATGGCACTTCCAGGCTGAAGTCCTATGCGTCTGGTCTGAGGGATTAACTGGAGAGCTTCTGACTTACTTAACTGCTTTTAGTCCCTGCTGTAATCTCAACAACTGTGTATCAGTCGCTATGTCGAGATCTCTGGAAACACTTTCTGTAGTCCTAGGTTAGGTGGCTGCTGTTGCTTAGCATTGCAGAAGACTTCTGATAGCCCTGACTGTCTGTGCTGTCCTTTTCAGCTGATCCTGGGAAGGAAAATGAGAAGGTGGAGTTCTTTAACCTGGTGCTGCTGTTCTGTGAGTTAATCCGACATGATGTTTTCTCTCACAACATCTACATGTGCACACTCATCTCCCGGGGTGACCTTGCCATGGATTCTCATGGGCCTCGCCCACCCTCACCCTTTGATGACCCTGCTGAGGAGCATGACAGGAAGGAGACAGAAGGAAACAGTGGCATCAAGCTAGAGGTGAAAGCACAAGCATCATGGCCCTCCTTAACATGTCCCTGTGTTGTGCTTGCCCATTTTTACCAGCTTTGCGGCCTCTTTGCTGTTACCTACTGGAGGATGTACCAGTGACTCATGCTTCTTCTTTCCCTGGCCTATTTCTTTAGTGTTTCAGTTTTAAAAGTAGAAAGCTATGTCCTGAGTGGCTGGAAAAGGCCTGCAGAATGTAAAAAGGTAGATAGGAAAATCTTGCACTGCTCAGAGCAGAGCAACATATAATAAGGTGCTGTGTGAGGCCTGTCCATGATGTTTGCAGTGTGTTAAGCTTCAACTTGGGTTGAAGCTCTATGAGTGTGTTGGTGTATTGCTGTCACTGTCCAAGTGACAGCAACATGCCAACTATTAAATAGGTGGTGTTCCTGTAAAGTGCTGTGTTAAATATTCTCCTGTTTCCTGGTACATCACCAGGTTCTAAAGCTGCTCTGTTTCTTCCCAGGACACAGGTCTTTCTGAATCCATTGACATTGACCACAACTCCAGCATGCTTTTTGATGACATGGAGAAAACAGACTTTTCGGTATGTTTCTGCATTTTCTGCCTGCTACTCAGTAAGTAGGTCAGTATGTTGTAGTCAGGGCCAGCAGGTGCCTTGCTTTTGTGTGTTTCCTCTCTACAATAGAGCCAGAGAAGTGACAGGGTTGTTCTGATGTGCTGGAGGTGTCAGGATTGTTCCAGTGTGCCCAAGGCTCTGTCCAACCTGGCCTTGAACACTGCCAGGGATGGAGCATTTACCAGTTCTTTGGGCAACCTGTTCCAGTGCCTCAACACCCTCACAGGGAAGAACTTCCTTATCTCCAACCTGAACTTCCCCTGTCTAACTCTGAACCCATCACCCCTTGTCCTGTCACTGCAGTCCTGATGAAGATCATGGTTACAGAATGTTTTGAAGCATTTAACAATAAAAATAACTTGTGGTGTTTGAAAAATCCTCAAGTGCGTTCATTCTTCTAGCCATTTTTGGCCTTCCAAGATACATGTTAGGCAGGTGTGATGTGCAGAGCTGTGGCTTTTCTGTGGTTTTCCCAGGGTCCTTGCTTGTTCTATGGAGGTGGTTCCCAAAATATGAAGTCATAGTTACTTATATCCCATTGGTTTTAACTTGGTACACAACATGGAGCAGAAGCAGAAGTGGGAATAGTGTCTTAGCACATTGCCTTAGTCATTGCCCTAAGAACTGGATGTTTCTCCAACCCTCTCTCTTCCTGCTCCTTTTTAGGCCTGAGTAGGTGTACCTTCCTTCATCAGTCTTTGCTGTTGCATGACCATGTTCCCTAACTACCTTTTCTTGTTCTTATGTCTCCCTAGATGTTTTCTCCTCCAATGCATTGTGAATCTAAAGCCAGCCCTTCCCCTGAGAAACCAGATCCTGAAAAGGAAGCAAAGCCTCTGCTGAAGGATAAGTCTGTGGAAGGAATGCTAGCATCTCTGTATGACCAGCCTCGGCACATCCAGTATGCAACACACTTTCCTATTCCTCAGGTACGAGACCTGCTCATAACCCCTCCCCTGTTGCTGCCTTGTGCTCTTGTTCACGAGGCTGCTAGGTTTCCCTGTGGTACTGCTGTGGGTGGGCAAGGAGCAGTTATGCTTTACTGCACTGCTGCAGGAGGTGTGCTACTTAAGATGCCTCCTTGCTTATACCCAGAACAACTTCCGAGGTGAAGCTTTCCTCTTCCTTTGAGAGATGTAAACCAAGATGAAAGCATTCAGGCTTGTAGTTGCTAATGCAGTTGCTTTTTCTGGTTCCCTAGGAGGAGTCATGTAGTCATGAGTGTAACCAACGGCTGGTAGTTCTTTTTGGAGTTGGAAAGCAACGGGATGATGCTCGACATACGATCAAGAAAATAACCAAAGACATCCTAAAAGTCTTAAACAGAAAGAGCACTGCAGAGACAGGTTAGTAGAGTCTGAGCTTCTGAAGTGGAAGTATCTTTCCAGTTGAGTTGTCTCCTTTGGGTTGCAGTGAAAGGACTTTATATAATCTAACAGTGTCTGGTAAACTCGGTCAGCCACTGAGAGTCTTGAATGGTGCTCTGTTCCCAGACATACTAACTAGCAAGTGAGATGATTGGTTTCCTGCTGGCAATATCTGTTTAATTAAAACACTTTTTTCAGTAGAGCTGTAAATCATGTCTGGCCAAAGCTTCTGCTTTTCAGATTTTCTTTAGTCTTCCATTTAGATGCTTGCATAAGAAGTAAAGAAGACTTTGCCTGTGCATATTCAGCAAAGACTTTGGTTAAATGTAGCATGCCATTATGCTTGGGGCACACGTTAAATACATTGGATGGAAATTTGAATAGCTGTCAGGATGCATAGAAAACCTCTCACTTTCATTGGCTGAGAATCTGGCTACAATTTTTTCTTTTGTCTCGTGGTTTGGTTCTTGGAAGTTAACTTGAAATGTGATAGAAAGATGATTCTTTCAAAGATGGGGTGCTCTAACAGAGAAATTTGGAGGCTGAACATCTCCAATACAGAACATCTGTCCTCAGGGAATTAGTGAACATGTAAACAGAGAGAAAGTAGTTTCGCCTCCAAAGGATACCTTCGCCTACCACTTGGGATAAATTAGATATTAACCCTACTGTCATTCTCAGGTTAGGAGTTCCTTCCTCAGCAGTTTATTATTTTGAATTCAGGATAGTCCTTATCAGCCTAAGGTGTGGGACTCAGGCTTTTTGGCTATGCTGCATGGCAGGGTCTGATCTTGCTAAGGGACTGGCAGGTGCTGATGGTTGATGTCTAGTCCTCCTCTGATGAGAAAGGTCACCTAATACTGTTTTCTGGTCCTCCCAACTTTGGTAGGTGGAGAGGAAGGCCAGAAGAGGAAAAAGAGCAAGCCAGAAGCATTCCCAACAGCTGAAGATATCTTTGCAAAGTTCCAGCACCTTTCTCACTTTGATCAGCACCAAGTCACATCTCAGGTATGAAATTTATGGGACCGCTGTCCTTCTTGAGCTCTGTTTGTGTCCCTTCAAGTTACTTAGAGCAGCTTCCTGGAGGGAAAGGGAGATGGGCCTGCTGAGTGACTTCTTCATGGGGAGACTGTGTTTTCTTGCACTTGCAGGTATCTCGCAATGTCTTGGAACAGATCACCAGCTTTGCCTTGGGAATGTCATACCACCTGCCTCTGGTACAGCATGTGCAGTTCATATTTGACTTGATGGAGTATTCACTCAATATCAGTGGTCTCATCGACTTTGCCATCCAGGTAAGCCAATGTCCTTAAATGCTTTCCGGGTCAGAGCTCATCAGCCTGAAAGACAGCAGATCTGTGCAGCAATAGTTGGGCTTCTGGAACTGTTGGTGACTCTGACCTGTGTCATGTCCTTGCAGTGCTCCTGGGCTACAGCTATTAAGGATAGGTTGTGGCAGGTAGTCTTACATGTTGTGTTCTGAGGATTATTCTTCCAGAGGTTTCAGGGTTGTCTCCAAAGGACTTGCATTGCATTTCTGTTCCTGGCTGCAGCAAAGCCCTGTGCTGAGTGAGAAGGAAGTTGTCTGTCTCCAGCAGCTCTCCCACCTCACTGCCCTGGAAGGATCCTTGGCACATGGCAGTGCAGGCTGCCTTCTGGATCCTGTTAAAATCCTGTTGCTGTTTCTGCAGCCTGTCCCAGTGTCTCTTGAAGCCTTGCTATGGTTGCTGACGGAATTAAGGCTGTTAGACTTGAAAAGGGAGCTTGATAGAGACTTACGCAGCATAGAAGTACCAAACAAGCTTCCTGCTACTATCTGTGGCCATATCCCAGTCGCTCTCTGATACCCTAGCACTGACAGCGCTTGGTACTGTCTGGGTGAGACATTGCTCAAGTATGGCATGCCAACTGTTTCAGGGGTACATCTCTAGGCGCAGAGCACCTGCCAGTCCCTTTCCTGGCAGGTCCTATAGGCTGGTGTGGTGTGCCTGCTCCATTTCTGACCATACCTTACCCCTGTGGCTGTTGAAGGGTTTTTCTGTCATTGAGTGCAGTTGCTGAATGAACTGAGCGTGGTGGAGGCAGAACTGCTGTTGAAATCCTCCGACCTTGTTGGCAGCTACACCACCAGCTTGTGCCTGTGCATTGTGGCTGTGCTGCGGCACTACCACTCCTGCCTTATATTGAACCAGGACCAGATGGCTCAAGTCTTCGAAGGGTAAGGGAATCTTCCCCTCACTGTGTGGAAGGAAGCAGTATATCTTCTGGTGGCTTGTAAGGGGCAGGGATATATCTGTATCCTTCCTAAATGGCAGCAGCTTTGTGTCTGGAAGTTCAGCTCATGGAATTTGTGGGGAACAGGATATGTTGCCCACCGAGCACTGCTGCTGTGAGGTCAGGAAGATATCTATGTAATGAGGTTATTTGTTCAGATTTTCTTCTTTTGTCCCTGCACAAGTTATTTTTGTCTCTATGCAGTCTGTGCGGGGTGGTGAAACATGGCATGAACCGCTCAGATGGCTCCTCAGCAGAGCGCTGTATCTTGGCCTATCTCTATGACCTGTATACCTCCTGCAGTCACCTCAAAAGTAAATTTGGGGAGCTCTTTAGGTGAGTATGAGCCAGGTGGGAGGCAGTGGGTGCTGACCAGTGTAGAACCTTGGCTTAAGCTTTGCTTGTAATCTTGTTTGATGGGGTTGTCCCTGAGATCCTCTCAATGGGGAACTGAAATATCAGCTGTTTCACAGGCAGTTTTTACCAGTGTATAATCTTAGATTGTCAAATTGGTTTTAGTACATTGCCTTCAGTAGTCCTCTGTACCTCCACAGGTCTTTTCTTACCTCACTCCTAAAGGATAGAAGCAGAGAGGTCTGTTCCTACCAAACTGATGACTGAGCAATAAGTGAGTGCTGTGGCTGCAGGTGCATTGGAGTTCTTTGAAGGAGTTCATCACATGTACAGAAAGGAGAAACCTCATCTTAGTCTAACTGAATTCCTAAAAGTTGTTCAGCAAGGCTTTAGAGTAAATGGCCACAGATGAAAAGGAATATTGTCTAGCTTTAACAGATACATAATTGAGGGTATCAGAGTGTCCAGTAACAGTCAAAAATGCAAATTTAATATTAGGTACTGTTTGGAAAGGAGCAGAGATCAGATCAGAGAGCATCATTAGATCACTGTTTAAGTCATGGTACAACCGTGCCTTGTGGTTTGGGGCAATAGACTCCAAAAAGCTTGAAATGAAGTTAGGCCCAAAGGAGGGTGGATGTGTGACCAGAGGTTTGGAAGGACTTACTTATGAGGAACTGAATCTCCTCCCCACATAAGAGGAGATCAAGGGGAATGATAGAAGTTTGTAAATTCCTGTTGATATGGAAAATAAACTGGATGTTCCTTTTGGTTTATAATATAAGCACTAAAAGGAATGAAGAGAAAATAACAAATGGTAGGTTCAGAACAAAAGAATGAACTTCATAGTTGTCATAGTTATCATGGAACTCATTCCATGTTGTGAATGTAAAAAATTTATAGGATTCAAAAAGTAGGTGGGCAAATTTTCATGAAGATCTGTTGAGGAGAGCATTATCTTTAACTCTGAGCATCTATGAGCCCTAGGTTACAGCAGGGTGGTGAAGGATGCTGGAGCAGTATTGCCATGTGCCTGCCTTGCTCTTAAACTGTTTGGGCACCAGCTGCTCTGACACCAGAGGCTGAGCTAGGTGTTTCCCCAGTCTGAACTGTAATAGCCATTCCTATGCTACGTTCATCCAGTCCACAGGTAACTTCCAGGTGCTTCTACAACAAAGGACCAGCTTCACTCTTCTGGCTGAGGCTTTGTTGGTACACAGTGATCTTGAGTTTCCCATTTTCTTGCCCAGGGAGGACTTGTCTTTCCCAGGATTGCTTTACTTATCAGAGTTCAGTAGAAGCTTATGGTTTTGTATTCCTAATCTTTCCTGTCCTATTTAGTGACTTCTGCTCCAAGGTGAAGAACACAATCTACTGCAATGTTGAGCCATCTGACTCCAACATGCTATGGGAACCAGAGTTCATGATTGACACTATTGAAAATCCATCTGCACATAACTTTACATACACCAACCTGGGCAAGAGCCTCAATGAAAACCCAGCCAACCGCTACAGTTTTGTCTGTAATGCACTTATGCACGTGTGTGTGGGACACCATGACCCAGACAGGTGAGAGGCAGAACTTGCATGGTTCTATTGAGATAGTAAATCTTTAGGTGAGGGTAAGAAAGCCAGTAGCCATTCCTTGGCTATCTTGGGGTGTGAGGAAGAAGGAGCAAAGGCTAATCATATCTAGCAAAGGCTAGATAATCACTGACCTGATGGCATGCATGAGTAGCAAAGCTGACCCTCTGTTTTTCATTGTTTGTTTACCAGGGTGAACGACATTGCTATCCTATGTGCTGAGCTAACTGGCTACTGCAAGTCTCTAAGCGCTGAGTGGCTGGGTGTGCTCAAAGCTTTGTGCTGTTCCTCCAATAATGGGACCTGTGGCTTCAATGATCTCCTCTGCAATGTTGATGCAAGTGCAAACATTCAAAAGGGGAAAAAGAACTGAAGCAGGAGTGGAGGGGGATCCCTTGGGAGAAGGCAGAAATGAACAAGGGATGGAGGCTTTGTCTTCTGAGGACAGGGGAAAAGCTTTGAAAACCAGGGCTACCTTTTGGTGTTATACCTTTTGCAGCCTGGGCTGCTTGTGGACATTGACCTGGGGTTATGGGTCCTTCTGCCCCCCAGCTCCTAAGCAAGCTGAGGAATTGCTGACAGAGGGATTGAGGCAGAGGTTGTTGTGATCACTGGCTGGTATCCTCTCTTCCAGGTCAGTGACTTATCTTTCCATGATTCCTTGGCCACCTTTGTTGCCATTCTCATTGCCCGGCAGTGCTTGCTGCTGGAGGACCTGATTCGTTGTGCTGCTATCCCCTCACTCCTCAATGCTGGTAAGTGCATCCCTGTAGAAAACTGGTCTTTAGTCTCAGTTCTGGCCCAAAGGCCCGTGCTTGAAGGGTACTTTGTGAACTCCATAGTTGTGAAACATGACTCCAATACTTCTTTTGTAGGATGGTACTTAAGAATTGAGCTTTTTGCTTTAGAGAGTTTCTGGTCTATTGGTTTCTATCAAAACCTGGTTGTGCTGAGGTTTTTCAATGTCTTGTTCTCTGGAGTTTTTGTGCAAGCTGAAATAAGCACAGGGAGGTGTGATCAGCCATGCTGTCTGACCAGCGTACTCAGCTCTGAACTCCAGTAGTACTCCTCCCACTGCTGATATGGTTCAGCTTAGCATTTTGGATAGAGCAGCCAGCTGACCAGCTGGGCCTACAGCACCTGAGTTACTCTGCCTTTACTCTGCCTTCCTAGCTTTGCTCAGGGGTTTGCAATACTCAGACTCTGACAGGGTGAAGTTGGGAAGATGAAGCAAGCAGAATGCAGTGCATGTCATTGGGGATAATACTGATTGATTTGCTCACTTGCATGTTAATTGCTGCATATGCTCCGTATTTGTAAATACAATAAGGCTGCTGCAATTTCTCAACTGTTTGCTTCAGGGCAGTGGACTGTGAATAGCTTTTGGATTGAGAGTCAGTGTCCCAGTGCTTAAGAAATCTCAGTGGACTGTTCTCTTTACATAGCCTGCAGTGAACAGGACTCGGAACCAGGAGCACGCCTGACCTGCCGGATCTTACTCCATCTGTTTAAGACTCCACAGCTGAACCCATGCCAGCAGGATGGCAGTAAGTGAATGGAAGTAGAACCTTTCTTTATTGTGAAAGTACTGAGGCTCTTGCACCCCAAGAAAAGAAATACTGGTCCTATGATTAGAGACCATAACCTGCTTGCTTTCAATAAAGCAGGCAAAGCCTGATAAACTACTTTCTGCAGAGAACAAAGAAGAATATCCTTCCATTTATGTCATTCCATGGTATCCAGGCATGCTGGGGGAGAGGAGGCCTTGGAGGCAGGAAACCAGCCAGTAGAGGTGGCCTTGCTGTCACTAAACCATTAGAGTAATGATCACTTCTTTTTTGTCTTGAGCTTTGTATAGCTTCTTAACTTGGTGCCAGAAGCTGCTATTTTACAGCGCTCCCTTTTTGTCTGGAAACAGTCCAGGAAGCTCTGGTTTTGGCTCCTTATCAGTATCCTGATAGCTCAGATCTCTAAACCCAGCCTGTAATCCAGTTAGGGTAGTGTTTGAACTTGAATTCGTGCCACAAGGGTAGTGTTTGAACTTGAATTCATGCCACAAGGCACTGCTCCCCATTTGGATATCATGGTTTAGTTTCATGTTTGGCACTATGCTTCATGAAACTTAGTTAAATGGACCTGATGTTAAGGTTGAGAAAAGGACTTGCCTCAAGATTCGCTGAGCTGGATTCTGCGCTACTGGCTAGCATATAATTCAGGCAGCTCTAGATATCTCTCTTGCTGGGTATTGCCCTTCCTCATTGTCCTGTTTGCAGACAAACCCACGGTGGGAATTCGCTCTTCCTGCGACCGTCACTTACTGGCAGCTTCCCAGAACCGGATTGTGGATGGAGCGGTCTTTGCAGTGCTGAAGGCTGTCTTTGTTCTGGGTGTGTACCTGTGTTAGCCTGAACCTCTCAGAAGGTTTTTTAGGGGGTGGGAGAACGGCACTGTATTTCATGCATTTGGCTGTATAGAAGGCCAGAGGAGATCTGTTTTGGTGGATATGTGGCTTGTCTGAAGCCCTTTGGTTGAGCTGTAAATGTGCTTCGTATCAGTTAGCTGCAGAGAGAGATTTTAAAAGCTCAAGGTATCTTGTGGATCAGTCTGGGTTTAGCATTGATGGTTAAGTGACACTTGTGCTCTTCTTGCAGGAGATGCAGAACTGAAAGGCTCTGGCTTTTCCCACCTTGGAGGTGTTGATGATCTCATGGATGATGAACTGGGCGCCAGGAAGTCTGGTGGTCGGGTAGTAACTGTAGAAACCGCTAGCTTGGATATTTATGCCAAGTATGTACTAAGGAGTATATGTCAACAGGTGAGTCTGTCCCATCTCTAGATTTGTCCTTACCCCTTCTGCAGTGAGATATATCCCATATGATTGGGTTTGGCAGGTGTTTCTGTGAAGAAGCTTCTGCCACATGATGGTGCAAAGGATTGCTCACTGTTAGCAAAAACCAGAGGGACAAGCAGTTGTCCAGAATTGGGTGTTGCAGTATGCAGGGACTGCACATCCCCTTTGCTTTGGCAACAGCACAGAGCTCATGTACAAGAAAGGGAATGCTGGGAGTGGTTTGCTGAGATGTCTGTTGGAGTCAAAGAAGATAAGACAGTTTGTTGACATGATAAACAGTGCCTTTCAGAATGCAGCTTAAGTGTTGCTTGCAGCTAGACTGTTAATGTATCCCTGGACTTTGCAGTGCCCTGTTTAGTTAATTAAAGGAACAACAACAAAAATCTTTTGCTTAGCCTAATCTGACAGTATCAGTGTTTCTGTTCCTCTGTGGAAAACTGACATTTGAGGAACTGAAACCTGGCTAACAAGGTACTTGGTTGCAGAATGGAGTGGCTGTTACTACTACTGTATGAAAATGGGCGTTGCAGGTTGTCCTTGGTTGCAGATTTATTCTGTCAACAGGAAAGATGCAGAGTTACAATTTAAAACCTATATTCCATATTACTAGTGTGTAAACTAAACATTAGTGCTGTGTTGTCCTCGTGCTTTGTGATGGTGTTGTTCATTGATTGGCTAGCTATATAGCAGTGTCCCAGCCCACCAAAGAAGATTTGGAGCCACCTATTCATGAACATAAATTTAACATACTTGGTGTTACTGGAAAGTGGCTTGCAGCATTGGCAGAAATAGATACTTGTTGATCCCAGTCTATGTAGGAAGGACTCACAGTAGGTAGAAAGAGAGTGTGTACATGAGGGAAGATCAGTATTGGATATCACTGTTCATACCAACTGTTGGCAGGACTGGTTATGTAGAAGTGAGCATTACAATAGACTGCAGCGAGTACCACCAAATCATGCCAGAGCTGCAGGGTTCCTACAGCTGGAAAGGGCTGGTAAAATGATGCATTTAATATTACCACCTCCAGTGTGACCAGTGGATTCTGCAGGACTCACACTATCAATTCTGGAATGTCTGTAGCATGACTTAAACCATGGCTTGTGATTTCTGAAGCTCAGAAAGTGCTGCATCACATATTCAAGTGTATATTTTGTAATAGACTTCATCATGAGGAGGTGCGGAAAAGGAACAGATGATAGAATTAAGTTAAAGGTTTCTTAGGTGCAAATGATTATGACTCATTTGCTGCTCTGCCCTTAGGCTTCTTTAAATGAAGCAGCATAATTGTGACTGGCCTTTTGAGAAGGTTAGTTTCATAGAGCTGTGATAAACCACCACGGGAACCAAGAGGGAAGCTTGAGTCAAAGGTGCTAACTTGAATCTGGCAATTGGGATGGTGGGGTTGTCCATAGTGTCTGGAGAATGTGTTCATAGTGCTCTCCTGGGAAGAGACGGATGAGCGGCCGTTTCAGTACTATAAAGCCTGCAGAGGTGCCTGTTTCATAAAGAAATACTGCAGAGAGAGGCTAGTAGTCCCTCAAGGTTGAAGATGGTAGTTGATTATACCAGTAAAGTGGATTAGAGATGAAGTCTGAATTCTTGCAGGAAGCTGAACAAGTGGCGTAAAAGGTCTTCCCAAGGATATGCATATTATGTAGGCGAGGAAGGCAAGTTTCAAGGGGTTATGATGTAGCAACACTAAAGGAAGAAATGCAATAGGCATTGGATATGCAATAGGTCATGTGTACTGGCAAAGTGGAGACTTCATCTGGGATGAAGCTGAAGTTCTGGGCTGTGGATTCAAAGATTTGAAACCAGAGATTTAGCCTTTTCAATCTTTGTGCTCTACTTAGTGCTTAGCATGCTGGCTGTTGCTGAGAGGGGCTGTTCCCAGCTTTCTAGGTTTAGCACGAGCACCTGTGCTTCATGAACTGGGTCCTCATCTTTTCTCCTGTAGTTGTCACTTCTCAGTGGAAGAATTTTCTGATCAGGCTCGCTCTGCAGCTGCAGAAGTGCTTGTGTAGCAGTCCTGTGTAGATTTAAATTTCATGAATTTGCTTAATTGATTTTCAATGTGAAAAAATCCTGCAGTAACGAGTGCTGCAGTTAACTGTAAATTGTGTGAAGAAGCACCTACCCCATGTTTGGTTTGGAAACTGCTGCCTTTATTTTTATTGTTCATTTAGGGAGCACCAACTGGATTTGAGAGACTGACGGTAATAGTTTTCTGTCTACCTTCTCATGATGTGTGACTGTAAGCAGCTTGGGTCCAGTCAGTCGTTTCCCCATTCAGGCTCTGAGAAGTAAAGTCACTGTTTTTTACCAAGGATGGAGTGTTTTTTCCATCACAATTTGCGAATTAAGGGGTGTACTTTTCTGTAAGATATGTCCTAGTATAGTCTTAGCTGCAGCCCTGAATTTCTTAATGTAGGACAGCTCCAGGGCTTTGTTGTGCAGGAAATAGACCAAATAATTAAAAGCGATCACCTCTGATCTTTTGAGCCCAAGCAGCAGTGTCGATGGAGCCTGGGCATGGCAGGGACTCCATACTGTTAAATCACACCAATATTTAATCAAAAGAAAGAGCAGCTACTGTGTTTCACCATTGCTGACTTGTCAAAGTTGATGTTTCCTCTGTTGTGATTGCTGTGCTGTGCCTGATGCCTGCTGAATCAGGATAGTACAGTTCATGAAGAGAAATGATTATCAGGCATAACTGCACACTAATAAGGTTTTTATGAGTTTATGTTCCCTGCATCTCTCTGAAATTGAAAGCAGAGGCGCCAGTTTGGAGTCAGACATCAGTTTGTCTGTGCTGACTCCGTCTTGCAGGAGTGGGTAGGTGAGCGATGTCTGAAGTCCCTCTGTGAAGACAGCAATGACTTGCAGGATCCTGTCCTGAGCAGCACACAGGCCCAGAGGCTGATGCAGCTGATTTGTTACCCACACCGTCTGCTGGACAATGAGGAAGGAGAAAATCCTCAGCGCCAGAGGATTAAACGGATCTTACAGGTACAGGCTCCTGGCAGTATCTGAGTGTCCTAGTAATTGCCTGATGTAGCATTAGAGTGGGGTTGTCCAAAATGCAGCCCTCTGAGGGGTCTGACATTCATTATCACAGGAGCTAAAGATGTGGGTTGAGGTAGCTTGATGTGAGGTAAAGACTCAAGTACGCATGCATGTGTTGCAGAATCTGGACCAGTGGACCATGAGGCAGTCCTCACTGGAGCTGCAGCTCATGATCAAGCAGACAACAAACAACGTGAGTTCCTGCTCAGAGGGACCATAGAGGGATGTGTGTTGCCAGTGTTGAAGTGGCTACTTATGAGGTGGTGGGGAGGTGGCCTGGCAGAAGTGGGAATAGGGAGAAACTAAACTAAGAGGGTGTCAGGCCTGTAAAAGCAAAGCATGAGAAGGATGCAATGAGTCTGAGACCTGAAAAGCAGCAGACATGGGGAAGTTGGCAAACTGGGTTTGTACTGAGTTGAGTTGAATTGTGCAAGCCCTGTCAGTGGGTGCTCTCGGAGCAGGACTTTGCTATCTCTTCTTTCCTATCTCCAGGAGATGAACTCCTTGTTAGAAAATATAGCCAAAGCCACCATTGAGGTATTCCAGCAATCAGCAGAGACCAGCTCTGCTAGCTGTGCCGGCAATGGAGTCAACAATATCAGTAGCTCAGCAAGTGCTACGCCTGCCAGTAACAAATCCAAACCCATCCTCAGGTAGGTGTAGTCCCAGTATGAAGTTGCCTTGCATATAGAGAAGTCTGAATCGTAGGTTGGATGGCAAACTGGTTTTCTCTCCTATGTTGTCACAGCTCCTTGGAGAGATCAGGTGTGTGGCTAGTGGCACCCCTGATTGCCAAGCTTCCAACATCAGTGCAGGGCCACGTGCTGAAAGCTGCTGGAGAAGAACTGGAGAAAGGGCAACATCTGGGGTCATCATCCCGCAAAGAGCGAGACCGCCAGAAGCAGAAGAGGTGAGTCCTGGGGAAAGGACAGACAGTGCTTGCTGTGCTGATCCCCCAGCCTGGCAGCATAGCTCCAGCTCTGTTCTCTCTGCAGCATGTCCCTCCTAAGCCAGCAGCCATTTCTGTCACTGGTGCTGACATGCTTGAAAGGACAAGATGAGCAGCGAGAAGGCCTCCTCACCTCTCTATACAGCCAGGTTCAGCAGGTAGGTGTCTTGGTTCTCCCCTTGCTTCCCTTAAGGGCTTGCTCCTCCAGCAAGGCTATTGGGCACATCCTCAAGGATGTTGTCTGTCTGATTACATGCTCAACGCTGCAAAGGTCTTACCCTGGTTGGTATGGGGTGCTTGGGCTGACCACCTCTGTCACTGGACAGTGGGCAGCACAAACAGGTCTTTATAAACTTGAGCATGCAGTTTGTGAAGTCTGTCCTCTCTTGTACATTTCATAGATAGTAACGAATTGGCGGGAAGATCAGTACCAAGATGACTGCAAAGCCAAGCAGCTGATGCACGAGGCCCTCAAGCTACGGCTGAATTTGGTGAGCAGTTGCACCAAACCATATGGGATGAAGAATTGCCTACTTCTGTCCTTTCTCTGGAGCAGGCACATGCTGAAGGGGGCTATATATATTCTGAGGCAAGGAAGTAGGAGAGACACTTGTGCTGCTTCTGGGTCTTGAGCTCTGAGTGGGATAGGGTGCATGGAAAAACTCTTTTGCTGTATTTTGCCAGGATGAAATCCACAGCCTTGGCCTCTGTTTTGGAGATGTGCCTTTCCCATTTCAATGCTTTTGCATTCCACAGCACTACTACTTGCATTTGAGGTTTGTCCTGCTGACTGCAGTCTCATTCAGCTCTCAGCAGGAATTGTTGTAGTATAGGAGTTGCTTTGGTTTAAGCTCCTTTCTCACTTCAAAATTGTAGTATTTCTTCATGGTCTCCTTGTGACTAAATTACTTTTCTCTGCCAGGTGGGAGGAATGTTTGACACAGTTCAACGCAGTACACAGCAGACAACTGAATGGGCTGTGCTTCTCCTGGACATCATCAGCAGTGGTACCGTGGACATGCAGTCAAACAAGTAACTTTCTGTCTGACTTCTGATCCATAACACTTCTCAAGTGAGGCAGTTGTTAGCATGCCCCCTTTTCTCATGTGAGCTAGCTGTCTCTCTAGATTATTTGTCAGAAGTACTGTGACAGCCGAAAGAGACTTCAGAGTAATAGCAGGCTACAACCTAGGTCATAGTATCCAAGTGCACTCTGACATATCTAGAGCAAAATTGGCTTTCCAGTTGCACAGAGGTAAGCAGGGGAGAGCTGTTTTTTGGAGAAGCTGAATGGATAGGCAGGAGACCAGCCTTGATCTGTGATACTGCACTTGACTCAAGTGTGAACACCCTGTGGTGAATAAGCAAAAGGAGGATTAGTGTGGGAGGTTAGTCTGAAGAGTGCTTGGCACTTCTGACTCATGGCAATCTAGTAATCTTTGGTGTTACTATGATGATAGAGGCTTTATATCTGCTGCTTGCTGGCTCTGACCTTTCTGCTCTCACCAACAGTGAACTCTTCACCACCGTGTTGGACATGCTGAGTGTTCTCATCAACGGCACCCTGGCTGCTGATATGTCTAGCATTTCTCAGGGCAGCATGGAGGAGAACAAGCGGGCATACATGAATCTTGTCAAGAAACTCAGGGTGAGGGACACCAACTTTGTATGGGAAGCAGTGTGTGATGTGTAGTGCTTGACAAGCTATGCAGATTTACCTGGGTCTCACAAGTGGCACTTGTCCTGTTGCTGCTGTTTAGATGAAGCAGTGAGGGTGACCCCAATGGCTGTGTAGGGCTGAAGGGTGAAAAGGTGCGAGGTAATGCAGGGTTGAAAGTTGACACCAAACAAGTGGCACAGATACGCTTTAGATGACTTCTCCTGAGCAATTATTCAAGTCTTCTCTATTCCACTTGTGCAGAAAGAGCTGGGGGACCGGCAATCTGACAGCCTGGAGAAGGTGCGACAGCTACTGCCGCTTCCCAAGCAGACCCGAGATGTCATCACCTGTGAACCTCAGGGATCCCTCATTGATACTAAAGGCAATAAAATAGCTGGATTTGACTCCATCTTCAAGAAGGAGGTTAGTGAAGCCTTTTTGTCTGCATCATAGCTCTTGAGTGCAGGTGTCACCTTGTCTTCTGATGCCTTGAGTCTACACAACTTGAGAGGCCTCTGTATGTAGCGCTTTGTTGCCTGTTGAGCTTGAAGTGACTAGCTGTACACAGACAAGTTGGCACACAACCATGTCCAAAAAGGGCAAAGCTGGGTGTTAAAGCTCAGTGATAAATGCTGCTATGGCCTTGTGTACCAGTGTGCAGAAGACTGGCAGAGATGGGATGAAGGAGACTGGCAGTTGTTGATGAAAGTCTTTAGAAATGACTGCATGTGGAAGAGCAGGGACCATTAATAAGGACTCAGGCTGTTTACTCAGACACATGGAGTAGAGCCTGAAGAAAGCATTGAGTTTCCTGTACCCTCATAGGAGAAACAACAGGGACTTGGAGGTTCTTGTCTCTTTTGCTTTAAAGGGTTTGCAAGTCTCTACAAAGCAGAAGATTTCTCCTTGGGATCTGTTTGAGGGCTTAAAGCACTCAGCCCCCCTTTCCTGGGGGTGGTTTGGGACAGTCCGGGTGGATCGCAAGGTGTCTAGGTTTGAGGAGCAGCAGAGGCTTCTTCTATACCACACGCACTTGAAACCCAAGCCCCGCAGTTACTACCTGGAGCCTTTGCCACTGCCTCCTGAAGAGGAAGAGCCTCCTACACCTGTGGCTTTAGAGCCGGAGAAGAAAGCAGCAGAACCAGCCAAGGCTGATAAAACAAGCTCCAATCCTGCCACCTCTACTGAAGAACGCAAGAAGAAACAGAGCAAAACCAAGAAACGCAACCAATCTGCCAGCAAAACCGAGGTAACTGACTGCCCAACAGCTATGGGCCTCCCCGTCTCCTAGTCACAGAGCACTCCTACAGAGCTCTCTTCCTGAGAAGTCTGAGAGTGGTGTAATGGTGAAGATGGGATGTGTTTCCTCTCAGCTGGGAGTGCTGGAACTCTGTCCCACTATCTCTAGCCTGCAGCAGAGGAGACATTTCCTTAATACCTGATGGGAGGGAAGAAGGCTGCCCAGTTCAGATAGCGTCCTGGGCTTCCTCCTGTGGACGTTGCAACCCTTTCATACTCCTCATCCATCTGTGAATTCCCAGTGAACACTGATCTTTTACTCCTTCTTTGTTCTTGCAGGATTTTGTCTTGGGCCCTAGCCGAGGGGTTTCATATGGAGTTGGTATGCCTACAGATCTCTTGCATCACCAGTCAGGAAGCACTATGTCAAGGCTGGCGTATGGGCAATCACCAGTGGGTCTCTATGCCCAGAATCAGCCTCTTCCAGCAGGTAGGTACACAGAAGAGGTGAGTGTATTGCACTTCTTTGGGAGCCTCTTGTAAGAACCACTTCTGTGAGATGGTCCTATGCAGGTCCCTCCACTTTCCCCTACATCTCCCTCTCACTTCTCTTGTCATGTGTCTAGTGATGAGCAGTCATTCTGGATCAGCAATAGCATGGACCTTGACAGCCTTTTTCTCTTCCTCTTGCAGGTGGCCCTCGCCTAGATACATCCTACAGACCTGTCCGCATGCCCCTGGGGAAACTAGTTCAAAGTCGTCCTCCCTATAGTGGTGTACTGCCTCCAGGGATGGGGAGCATGATGGGCATTGATCCTTCTTACAAGCCAGCAGTGTACAGACAGCAGCCTCCAGTGTCCCAGGGACAGATACTGAGGCAGCAGCTTCAAGCAAAGTTGGTAAGTCAGTGCTGTGCTCTTGCTGTTGCTAGACCCCACAGTACAGCAAGTGCAAGCTGTTTGGTTTGCTAGGGTTGCTGTCCCTCCTAGCCAGAGCTCTCAAACCCTGTCTGTTTCTGCCTGAAAAGTTGGTGTCTCCTCTGTCTTTTCTTCTGGTGCAGCACTGTGTGTATCACCTGCTTTGTGGGCCCATGTCACTAACATGGCGGAGGCTGTCACTGAGGTGCACAGGGGCATCTTTGGCAGTGAGAGGGGCACATCACATCCTGGCTATGGAGGAGTAGGGATGTTAGTGGCCTGTTTTTCCCAGGCTGGGGTGAGGCAGAAGTCATTAGCATTTGCATCCTGTGCAGCAGCCCCATACGTTTAGCAATGAAGCTATTTGCCTGGTTTGGTGGAAGCTGCCCAAAAGACAGCAGCAATGTCCTGCCCTTTGGAGATGTTGAGAAAAGTGTTTCTCTGTGGCCTTCCAGCAGGGCCAAGGCATAATGGGACAGCAGCCTGTGCGCCAGATGGCTCCAACCCCATCCTATGGAGCACTGCAGCCCTCCCAGGTAAAGTGGCAAAGTGGCAGTGACCACAGGTAAGACTGGCATCTGACTCCAGCACAGGGCAGCATCTTCATTTCTGCTACCAAATTCTCATTACTGAGCACCATGAATCTGAATCCCAGAGATGGGCAGCCTTGTAATAGTATTTGCAAGAGGCTGATGTCCTCTTGTCCCAGATCTCTTTTGTACCTTTGACCCCCATGACTGAAAAAGGCTTTTTGTTTCATTTCAGGGTTACACATCTTACGTCTCCCACATAGGCCTTCAGCAGCATCCCTCCCAGTCAGGCACAATGGTACCTCCTACCTACTCTGGCCAGCCCTACCAGAATTCCCATCCCAGCTCTAATCCTGCCCTGGTGGATCCTGTTAGACAGATGCAGCAGAGACCAAGTGGCTACGTACACCAGCAGGCTCCTGGCTATGGGCATACCTTGGGCAATACACAGAGGTACCTCCCACCCTACTGAATGTTAATAAGCTGTATTTCATCAGACAACCCTAACAACAATTCTTGAAGAGCCTGTTGTCTGTGCTGAGTTCACAGCATCTGAGTCCTTTGCACCCTCAGGGGGACATCTTTCTCTTGCTTTCAGTCCTGGAAAGAAATAGAGAGAGAGAGGATGAAATTTGGAGGTCCTAGTTGCAGGCAGGAGACAGTGTTAGCAGCCACAGAAAGAGATATTGGGAAGTATGAGAAAAATTACCTGAGAAAGTTATAGTCTTGGTTTTAATAACCAGCAGATCCACCATCAAAGGGCTAGATATGGAATTTCCACTGCTCCTGAGCAGGCATAAATCCAGCATGGAAACCATGCAGAAAAGGGGGACAAGGGCTGTTACTTAGGGCTTCTAGAAAAATAGGTTGGTTGAAACCCTTGAGAGGCCCTGATGTCTCTCACCTTTCTGCAGAGAGGCAGCATGGATTGCAAAAGGGGCTGTTTGGGCTGTCTTATTGATGGCAGAAGGTGGGTTTGGATTAAAGAAGCTGGTCACCTGTCAGCGTTTTACTCCATGAGCTTGTCCTTTTCTCTTGCAGGTTTCCTCACCAGTCAATACAGCAGGCCCCCATGATGAGTGGAATGAACCATTTGGGTCCCCAAGGAGTCCCCTCAGGAATTCGACCCAGCCAGATCCTGCCTGACCAGCAGCAGCAGCAGTACCTGAGGCAGCAGCAGCAGCAACAGCAGCAGCAGATGCTGAGGGTGAGTGGTTGCTGACAAGAGGAAGGCTGCTGGACCTGGAGGAGGCTTGCTCAGAGCTGCTTGCCTTTGTATCAGCGACACTCTGCTCTGCTCCTCTGAGTCAGGAGCGACGTCAACTCTGTTCAGGCCTGTCTGTAACAATTTGCTAGTTGGTTCGTCCTTCCTTAGAACTGGCCATCTGGGATGGAGACACATGCTGCACTGCCTTTTGCCAATCACCCAGCATGAGCCAAAGGGAAGTTATTAGCAGTAAAGGTCTGCTTAGTCTACTGTGGCCTGCAGCCACCTCTTCCTGCTCCAGCTGAACTAGTAAGGTTGTGCAGAAAGCTAGCTGTTCATGTTGCATGAGCTAGAAACAAAGTGAAAATGCCCTTGCCCGTACAAGACATAGAGTTGTTCCTTACAAGATCATTTTTAGGGCTATAGCTGCGTCTTCACAAGATCAAAATAAACACTGGTTGAAGTATTCAGTGGCAGGAAATCTGGTGTGAATCAGTCCTTGTACTGCACATCTAACAGTGGATGGTGAAAAACTGGTCTAAAGTGAGCTTTTTAGACCCAGCTCTAGCTTTGAAGAAGTTCAGAGGTATGTGTCAACAGACATGAGTATTCCGTGGACTTGCATTATGGTCTTACGAACATTACATGCTTATATGATGTACAACTATGAATACATTTCTTGGAGTTACAAAATGTATTGAACTGACAGAAACACAGAAATAGTTTGGTTAGTTGGTGAGTTGCAAGGTTCAGCAAACCTGTAGAATATGGGGAGACTTTACATGGCACAGAGTGCTAAGGCTTTGTGTTCTGAAAGGGACCTGCGTGAGACAATGGTTCCTGCAGAGAGCTGCAGTCCACAGTATTTGAGAATTGCTGCCTTGCACTGGACAAGAGACTGACCATAGGATGGTCAGCAGCTTTTAGTGCTTTTGATGAGTAGCACCACCTGACTATTCGCTTGGTTTCTTTAAGCATTCTCCATCAGTCATATTTAGGAAAAAACATGTCTCAGACAAATTGCTCACACTTCTCCTAGCTCAGTAACTTCATGCAAACCTTCAGCTTTTAGCTGACATCACTTGGATGCTTAAAAAAAAAAGTGGAGTGCCTGAAGTCTCCCCTGTTACTGGGTCTCCTGCTATGTTATCAGAGGCATACTAGATGTAGAGCAAACTCATGGTCTGTTCAAGGTTTGAACCTTACCCTTTTGAGCAAGTGGTTGAGACTGTACCTAGCATCCCCATGGTGGTTTTCTGTGATATCATTAGTGGTTTTCTAGATCTGCTAGAAATTCTCTGATCTAGAGTTCAAAACGACATTTGGCAGGTGGGAGAAATGTCTGAAAATTAGGAGAAATTTAAAACGCTGAGGAATAGTAGGTATATTCTGACTCCAAGTCCAACATGCTGAATATTCTTCTCACCATAAATAGTTCTGTCAACATCTAGGTTGGAAAACTGCATTCAGTTTTATCTTCATCCTTTTACTGAAGTGCAGCACTGGCTGGCATGAGGGGCAGAGAAGGGTGGCAGCAAGACAAATCGAGGAGTTGGGGAATGTGACTGAGGTGGAAAGGCTGAAATAGCTGGGCACTGAGCTGGAGGGGCAGAGACAAGAGGAGAGAGAAATCGCCAAAGTTCTTGTCTTCAAAAAAAAGCCAAAACCCCCCTTACTGTGCCTTGGCTGGAGGACAAGAAATGGTCTTCAGTCATAACACTGGAGAGTCAGGGTAGAGGTTAGGGAAAACAGTAGCAGAAGTAAGTGTGACCTGCAGTGGATTGTGTAGGGAGGTTATAGGAGCTCTGTTGCTGCCTCTGGAAAATTTTTGAGGGCAGGTCAGGCAAATACTCAGTGAAGCCACTATTGCTGATCTTACCTAGGAGGCAGGGGAGGAACCAGCCAACCTCCTGAGGTAGCTCTTAGTAGTTTTCTTATTTGGTTTCTTGTTTGCTGCTGGTCATTCCCCAGCTGACCAGTAGACTCGTAGCTCTCTTCCTGCTGTCTGTCAGTATCTAATCTTGCAGAAAAGCTTTACTTTACCATTCCTGTATTTCTTGCCATTTCTCAGCCCAGGGCAGGGTCCTAGTGAAATTTGTCTAATTTAGGTACCTGTAGAGAAACTGGTGTAAGAGGGTTGCGTTACTGCATGGAACATCCTTCCTCCTTCAGTCCTTCCTGTGCCCTGTTGCTGTGTGTATTGCCCAGACAGTTCCCTGATGATCCCTTTTCTTTTGTCTTCACAGCAGCAACAGCAGCAGCAACAACAGCAACAACAGCAGCAACAGCAGCAGCAGCAGCAACAGCCACAGCCACCCCAGCCGCAGCAGCAACCCCAGGTCTCCACAGTGCCTCAGCCACAGGCGCAGGGCCAGCCCCCAGGGCTGGGGATGCAGGCTCTTCCCCCCCAGCAGCCCATTGTGAGTGCTCACTCAGAGGCAGAGGGACATTTCTCAGGCTGAGAAAGTTGGGGCTGTTCAGCCTGGAGAAGAGAAGGCTGCGTGGAGACCTCATAGCAGCCTTCCAGTATCTGAAGGGGGCCTACAAGGATGCTGGGGAGGGACTATTCATCAGGGACCGTAGTGACAGGACAAGGGGTAACGGGTTCAAACTGAAACAGGGGAAGTTTAGATTGGATATAAGGAAGAAATTCTTTACTGTTAGGGTGGTGAGGCACTGGAATGGGTTGCCCAGGGAGGCTGTGAATGCTCCATCCTTGGCTGGTGTTCAAGGCCAGGTTGGATGAGGCCTTGGGTGACATGGTTTAGTGTGGGGTGTCCCTGCCCATGGCAGGGGGGTTGGAACTGGATGATCTTAAGGTCCTTTCCAACCCTAACTATTCTATGATTCTATGATTATATGATAGTCCAGCACAAAGCCAGCAGTGCTCCACCTGCATTCCCCCTTCCCCCTCCCCTGCACTTCCCAGTGCTCTGTGTGTGCCAGGCCTGGTGGTGTGGCTATAACAACACTTCTTTCTTTGCAGTTCCAGCGCCAGGGCCTTCAGCAGACACAGCAGCAGCAGCAGACAGCTGCTCTGGTTCGACAGCTCCAGCAGCAGCTTTCCAGTAAGCCTTAGTGTTCTTGATCCTGTTTCTTGTCTCCTCCCCACTGTTTTCTATTGTAGGTACCCTGGTGTAGAGAAGCAAGGCTAAGCCAGACTGTCCATCTGAGGCCACAAATGATGCTGACAGGGAGGTGACATCAGGACTTAGAGCTCCTGGCCGGAGGGGACACAGTAGCTGGGCAGGCAGTGCTTGCCAGCTTGTGAGCAACCTTCCAGATGCTCCTGCTGCTGCCTGCAGAGGGATGAGGGAGCTGAGCCTTTGTAGGGACTGCCACAGAGCTTGCCTGAAAGGAGCCAGTCTGGAGCTTTAAGGCATCCAGAGGTATTTCCTCTGCTGCTGATGACCTCCAAGTGGCACAAAGAGGCTGTAATCCTGGGGCACTCACTTAGTGGATGACCCAGAGATACTGTGTTCATGTTGTGATCATGACAAGACTCTTGGAGGCGGGGAGGGTGTTCTGGGAAGTCTTACTGCATGCTTGCTGTGTTTGCAGTGTTATGTGGGCCTCTGTGGCTGCCAGCACAGACAGGGTAGTGGCATAGATGGTGTTCAGTCTGGCACTGTACTCCTATAATCTGCATGGAACTATTGGCTGGGGAATCTAGAAACAGAACCCAGTGTCTGTGCTGTTCCCTTCTGAATGGCTTGCTGTTTTACTGTCACCTCGCCGGCTTTCCTGCCATAAAAATGATAGACATGCTATGAAAATGCCCAGAAATAGACTGCCAGGGGTTTTGCAGTGCATTAAGTATGAGGCTGTGCTAAATGTAATAATGGGGACTTGGAAATTGCGCTTATACTTGTTCCCTAATGAAAAATTTGTAGTCCTTGTGACCAAAAAAAAAAACCCTCCCCAAAGCAGCAGTTTTAAGTGCTGAGTTTCTCACTGGTCTGATTCACAAACCACAAGTCTGTGTGAGGATTCCAGCCAGGACATTCAAGTACAGCAAGACCTTATATAAGAATCCAAATGTATAATAGCAGAAGAGCCATATTTTTGTATGCTCTCTGTACAGCAAAGAGCTGGTTTACATGGGCCATGTATCAGCATGCAGCTTCCATGCTTCCTCAATGGGTTTGCATCAGTTCCATCTGGAGTTCCTATTTGTAGTGTCTGGGATGGGGTGAAAAGCAGGACATAAACCAAGAACAGCCTGTAGGAGGGGCACAAGAATACTTTGGCCCCAGGACTGACTCTGTTAGGAGACTCCAGGGTATCTCTGAATGTGCTGTTGTCCAGCAGGGTTGAGAAGGAGAGCAGGCTAACCAGGTTACACTGGTCTCCTTTTACTTAATCTGACTTAGGATCAAGCATGCTGATGAGGTTTCAGGAAAGAATGGCAGAGTTCCATTGTAATGGGACAGTACTCGAGTGTCCTGTGAGCACTGTATATCACAAAACATCAGTCCCAGCAGTCTGGAAGTTCATGATGTTCTTGAACACAACTTTACCATGTTTCCTGCCCTTTATGTGCTATCTGGAAGTCCTTTAGCATTTGTACTGAGATACTGACAGGGGGCCAGGATGGTTGTTTCTGAAACCTTCACTGGCTTTGGTTTCTGGGTGTGCCTCAGAATGGGTGTTTGACACTGGCTGAGCAGTTATATGCCTGCAGGTGCTGTGGAATCTTACAGGCTAGTTTTTCTTTCCAAATCAGAAAGAACTTATCCTCAGACTGACCCTCCCAGCTTGCTGCCACCTCTCAGGGTTTTGTGATGGTGCACCAAGTCCACCACAAGGGATAGGGAGATTTGCTTCTGGAGGAGCTTCAGCATCAGGACTGGCACATTATCTGTGTCTTCCTCAAGGAATGTGGGTCTTGACTCAAGGCTCAGAGAAATGAGCAGAATAGAAAGTGCCATAAAGGTCATACTTCATGCCTGTGACGTGCTTGTCATTCTGTGCTGGTGGTGTGGGGAGAGGGATCTCTTTCCTGAACCAGATCTTGTGACTGTCTGTCTTGACCTCAACAGATACACAGACACAGCAGAACAACAACCCGTTTGGACGCTACTGATCCGTGGCACTTCAGCCTGATCCAGGAGACAGATGTCACTGTGGACTGCACACAGCCTCTCCAGCCTGACCCACAAGCTGGGGCTGGCCCAACCTTTGTCCTTTGGCCAGTGCTGCTGCTGCCTGTCTCACAGGAAGGTGCCAGGAAGATGGTTTTGTTGTACAGAAAAAGTGTTTTTACTATCCAATTTCTACAGATGTTTATGGAGATCCCTTGTGGCTCATAGTCTCCCTCCTTACTTTAGTTTCAGTTTTTACTCAGTTTTTAGTATTTTTGTTAAAATAATGATTAAGACATTGTAAAATTTTGTATTTTATTTATACCAGATGAACCCTGTACTGCAGACATTCTTGGATGAATACAGAGAGCTTACTTTGCAAAAGAAGTGTGTATTCAGAACCTGCCTTTCCTCCTCAGCACTCCACCCAGTACAGCCCCGCAGCACCTCTACACATGGTCTCTTTTCCCCAGTAGAACTAATGTATGCCTTTTCAGCTTTTGTGAATGGCTAAATAGTTTGGCTTGGGAAAGAAAGCCCTTCTTCCCTGTTTGCTTCGTGAGCTGGCGTTCACGTGCTTGCAAGGCTTTGCATTTTCCAGAGGTTTACTGATAGCATGTTCCACCAGGACAGAGGTACAAAGCAAAGAGGGACTTGCATTGCAGGGTAATCCTGAGCCCTGACAAGCCCAGCTTCCCAGGCACAGCAGGTACTGAGGCTCAGGTTGGTACCTCTGCAGTCCAGGAGGAGCTGCAGACCAAATGTGCTCACAGTACTTTTTTCACAGCACAGTTTTGCTAATAAGCACCAAAGCTTCTCTCTTCACTCCTTCCTGACAGCCAGTGCTTTGTCTGGATGGGTAACATGCTGCATTCTCAACTTTTGACCTGGCTAATGCAGCATGCTGGCATGGAGTCGTATCTCTCTCTCTATAGCAGCCTGCTCTAGCTTAGTGCTCTCTGTTCCTGCTGTGTGTTGCAACCTGGAAACCACCATCACTAGCACCTTTCTTCTCTCTTTGGTTCTTCCTCAGCAATTTGCTTATGGACCATTTGACCTGTGGTTCTCCTGGTAGCTTTTCTTGATCAGTGTTGTCTTCTGTCCCATCTGTGTGGGATAGGGTGAGGTTCACAGGGACTTACAGAAAAATTACCCTTGATCTTAATCTGAGGGCACATAACAGTTTTGTAGGGTAGGCCACAGCAAGAAGGCAAGTTTAGGGAGTGGAGAGGAAGGAGGGATGCAGAGGCTCTAGCCCTCAAACCCATGTGCTGGCAGATGTGCCTCTGTCTGCTGCCCCAAGCACTGGATCTGTTCATCTCACACTGCATGTCCCCTGTAGGCTCCTGCCACCTCATTGCAGGTGAGGTAGAAGATGTTGCTGGCCAGGCCTGATGGAGGTGGGCACTCTTCCCTGTTCAGGAGGTGGGTGCAGGGCTGCTTCCTCTGTGCATCCCTGCTTGTCCGCTTCCATAAGGATCAGGCTGGGGAGCATCCAGGAGCTGGCTGTGAGGTCCCCTCACACCCCAGGGGAAGCGTGGGCAAGGGGCTTCGCTTTTCTGCAGCCTGTGTGGGCTCTGGAGGAGGGCTGGTCTGGGCAGGAGTGCCTGGGCCAGCAGAGCCCACTCTGGGCAAGCTGGGCACTGGCTTTGGCCAGAACAAGCCCGTTTTCCTGGTGTGTGCAGCCGAGGCTTGCAGCTCCGTCCTTGCCAGCCCTGGGAGGCAGCTGGGTCTGCGCCAAGTGGCATCTGCATCCACACGGTGTCTGCATCCATGCAGTGACAGAGGTGGGAGGAGGAGGGTTCTGCAGGCAGCAGCCAGCACCAGAGTGGGGTGGCAGGAGGCAGCATCGCTCTCGGCAGGGATGCTGGAGAGAACGGAGTCAGGTGCTGCCCTCCTGCTTTGTGTCTGGTGAAAGCAACCCAGGCCTGCTCAGCCTCCCTTGGGGAAAGGGGATGATTTGTCCCTTCCTGAGGCTGGGTGCCGATGTGGGATGAGCAGGACTCCAGAGCTCCGTTGTGGTGGCAGACCCAGGGCTCTCAGTCTCCAAGAGCCTCTGGCTGCCAGAGGTTTCCAGGGGGTGCAGGAGGCTGCAGCGTGCTGTGGGACTGGGCACCCCGGGAGCTGTGTTCTACCCATGCTGGCTGCATGCCTCGGAGCCGCTGTTGCTGTGCTGCACATTAGCACTGAGCAGCTGCAGCTTACAGCAGGTCTGACGGCTTCTAGCCCTGCTCCTCCTCTAAATGGTGCTTGTGAAAGAGCCGGAGGCGATCGGGGGCGGGGGTTCATTAGATGCTGCCCATTGAATAATGCGAGCAGCTGCCCTGCTGTGGCCGCTGGTCCGGGGTGGCAGTGTTTGGTGCTGGTTCCCCGGGATGGAGAGGCAGCCCCAAGGGGTGCCTCGGCAGGGTCCATAAGCAGCGTGGGTCCAGCACACGGGAAGAAGCCCGAGGTTGCACAAGGGCTTGGCACAGTGGGGTGATGGGGAGACAGGAGCAGGCTGTGTCCCACGCACTCCCCCACCCACTCTGCCAGTGCCCAGTGCCCCCACTGTGGTGCCCATGGTACACAATGACCCTGTCCTGGGCTGCTTTTGCCTGGCAGTGGAATAGAGGGAGCCTGGCCTGCTGTGGGGCAGCTCTGCACCAGTCCAGAGGCCCCTTCAAGATGCTTCTCAGGGCTGATGAACCCTGGTGGGCACTAAGCAGGGTTGTGCATCCATCCCACACGGTGCTGGACCACGTTGCCTGCTCAAGGGCGTACAGAGTTGGCAGTGTGCTCACCCTGGGTGTAACAGGCCAGCAACTGGTCAAGCTGCCACCCACGGTCCCTGGAAGAGAGTGTGGAACAGGAAAGCTTGGACCTGTTCTGCAGCAGGTAGAAGGTGCTGGGGCCGCTGAAGCACAACCAGAGCAGGGTGCCGGGGATGTCCCTGCGGCTGGGATGCTCAGCAGCTCAGTGCGTGTGCTGGGGGCACACAGGAGCACTGGAATAGGTGCCTGCCCTCTGCATGCTGCCACATGAGCAACTTAAACGGGAAGCAGCGGCTGCTCTGCAGAGCCTGGGTAGGGTCTGGGTTGCAGCTCTACCAGCAGGAGCGAGGCAGAGCTCAGCTCCCCTTGTCGGGATCGGAAGACGTGGAGGTGTCTGCTGGTAACTGCATGTCCTCTTTGATCAGGCATCGCAGCTGCCTCTGTCCTGGATACAGCAGAGAGATGCAGAGACCAGACGCATCCAGCAGGACTCAGATCCGTGCCCTGTTTCAAATGATCTCTAATCCCATCAGGCAGCACTGGAGCAGAGGTAGCCCCCCATGGGCAGAGGCAGGCTGGAGGAGAGGCGGCTCCTGCCAGTAGGCTCTGAGCAAGCGGAAGACATTCCGCACAGGGAAAAGGGAAACGACCAAAGGTGCTGGGTCTTGCTGCACCGTGCTGCTGGGGCCTGTGGGGCTGTGGCTGCTGAGCCCACAGCCCTGTGCGTGGCGGGGGGGGGCAGGCACCTTTGCCTGGCCCCAGGGCTGAGGCTGGGCTGGGCCATCCCTTGCTGGGATCTGGCCAATCCTCTCTAAAACAGCTAGGACCTGCAGAGCAGTGGTAGAGGCTGGGGCTGCTCCCCTGGCATGGGTCTGGAAGCTGTGGGATGCTGCGGGTGCAGGCAGGTGCGCCTGGGCTACAGAGCCTGGAACTATGTGGGACGGGGGGGCAGGACCCATGCAGAGAAGAGGGGGAGGGTACCGGCTGCAGCGCGGCAGGATTCTGGGTTCCTGTGGTGGTGCAGGATGCAAGTGGTGTGGGATGGCGGTGTGGAGATGCCCGCGGTGCTGCAGGATGCGGGGGCAGCAGAGGTTGCCGGCGTGGGGATGCTCCCGCAGACGGGGTCGTTCGCCAGGGATACAGCGCGCCCCTGGGTGTGCGGGTGTCCGGTCGGGGCGGGGGGGTCACGGTGGCCGGAGGGTGCCCGGGAGGTGCGGCGCCAGGGCCGCCGGCAGCGAAGGGGTGCCGCGGCACGGCCCCGCCCCCGCCGGCCCCCGCGTGCACGCGCCGCGCGCTCCCGCTGCCGAGGCCGGCCGGACCGAGAGGGGCGCGGAGCAGCCGCTGCCGCCACCGGCATGGCCCAGCCCCGGCAGCTCCGGCGGTGAGTGCTCCAGGGCCGGCCCGGCCCGCACCGCGGTGGCTCCGGCGGGGGGAAGTGGCCGGCCCCGGGGCGCGGTGGTCTGGGAGCGGCCGCCGCGGAGGTGATGGGGCTCCAGGGAGGACGGGTGGCCGCGGGCCGGTGCCGATGTGGGGGCGTCGGGAGCCGGGCCGGGCGTCGGGGCGGGAGTTACCGGGTGGTGCCGAGCGCGGCGGCGGGTACCGGCGGGGGTTAACGGGGCCGGATGAGCGGCCGCGGCGAGCCGGCGGGTTGCCATGGCGACGAGCTGAAAAGGGGATTGTGCGCCCGCCTCGGCTGCGCGGCCCCGGCCCGGCGCGGCCCCGGCTGGCCACGTTCCCTGCGGAGCAGCCGCTGTCCCAGCTCCGGTGTTCCCGCTCCGGCGCCGTGCGGGGTGCCGGTGGGGGTGGTTATTTGGGGTGCAAGGATGCGCTGGGTACTGTCCGGCATGAGGCTGCCGTCGTGAGCATCCCCAGGTCAAGGGCAGGAAGGAGATCCCCGTGGCTTAGATTAGTGGCCATTGTATGGGGAATGACATTGGCCATTGGGCTTCTGGAGCATGAGGAATGACATTGGTAGTCGGGCTCCTGGAGCTGAAGGGCATCTTTCCCTGTCTCTCTCTTGGGCAGTCAGCCAGGCTGAAGGCAAGCTCGGTGGCAAATGGGCTCTACTGAGCTGGTGGTGCTGATCCCCGGGACATGTGGTGGGTCAGGCTCATGGTGCCAAGTTGCTGGTGACTCCGTTGGTGCGCACTGAGGCTTGCACCATTTGCCTGAGTTTGGTTCTGTTGTGCTTGAAGCCATGGAGCAGGACAGTGTGGTGGGTGATGGTCAGCATCAGAGCCTGCCCATGTCTAGTGCTATTGGCAGTACAGGAGAGGAGAAGCGAGGAGGGATGCAAGGCCTTTGGCCAGCCAGTCTGTTTCTGGATTATGATATCCCAAATGATAGTATCTCCTGGTGCTTCCACTGGCAGCCCTTCCCAAGGCCACTGGCCTCCTCTGAGGAGGTGGCTCTGCCATGAAATCCCTGTGGCACTGGAATTCTCTTTTTGTCCTTTGTGGATGCCTCATTTGATGCCACAGGTGAGGGCAGAGGGGCTGGAGGTGCCCTTATGGCCAGGCTGACAGACCCAGCTCCCCTTGAGCCCCTGCACTGGTCACGTTTTGTGTCAACCTGGTGGGACCTTCCTTTCTCTGAAAACCAGGGTGGAATAGGGGGGCATCTGCAGCTGCACAAGGGGTAGATGTGTCCTCGGGTGGCTGCAGGGTACCAAGGCTGGGGTGATGCACCAGAGCACCTGTGCCAACCCTGAGGTCCCTCCTCCCATCCGCAGGCTGCAGGTAGCCAACCCCAGAGCTGGTGTCTGCAGAATGGTGACGGGCTGACATTTAGAGGTCACACTGAGCATGGTGCATGTGTTTGCTTCATTTGCATTCGCAGTTAGCCCAGCTCGAGGCTTTGCCACTCACATGTGCAGTTGCCATGGTTACGTGTGCGGTCGGGATGTGGCGTTGGGTTGGACACCTGCAAACACACAGCTCAACCTCGGAGCACCAGGGCACAGACGGACACTGCCGAGACGCAGGGCACCCCTTGCTGAGAAGCACCCTCCCGTGCTGAGAACCTGCAGAGCCCATCTCGGCATGGTCTGCCTGTGCCTTGCACAGCCTCAGCCACCCAGGCTCAGCAAGGCAATGGCTGAATGTGAATCTAGGGCAGTGCTGTGGAAAAAGAAGGTTGAGCCCATGCCAGGCCTGTTGCTCTGGACCTTCCATTCGGGTCTGTCTCTTTCCCAGACCCCATGTAAAGGCTCTTCTCCCAGAGGGTTGGAGGGCACGTGCTCAGGAGCCGCGCAGTGCTGGTAGCACGGTGTGGGCTGGCAGCGCCTTGCCCGCGGGCAGGGGCCTGCTGAGACTTTAGAAGGCAGCAGAGAACTGGCAGAGCGCTGCACCAAGGCTCCAGCTGAGGCGGCTGCATCTCTCCGGGCTCTCCGTGGGGTCTGCTGCTGGTGCTCAGGTCCAGCACAGGCAGGGTCTGGGTGCATTTTGACCAGGATCACACCGAGTCCATGAGAGAGAACAAGGACATAGTGACTGCCAAAATCCTCTGGCAGGCCCACGTTGGCCTTGTCTTTGTGTCAAGGGAGGAGGAGTTTTAGGACAGCAAGTATGGAAGGCACCTTGAGGTGATCCAATCTCTAAGCTCCATCTAAACCATTCCTGAGCAACATCAGCTCAGCCAGCTCCTAAACCTCCCCCACCACAGCAGTTCTGTTGCCTCCCAAGCAGTTTGCTGCTGTCTTCCCATACGCTTCCTGCTAGGAGCTACTTCTTTGCAGCAGGTGGAGGAGAATAGAAGTCCTTTTTGCTCTCCAGGAGCAACTGTGACCTCGGACAGACCAGTGTGCGGTAACTGGTGGCAGCTGGAGGAATTCAGTAACAGGAGGAGGGTGGGAAGTGGTGGGGATACGGAGCATGTGTCTGAGCGCGAGCTGTGGTGGAGCCATGCAGGAGGCTGTGAAATCTCATAGCAGAGCATGGAGGGGCTGAGGAGCTGCTGTCCCGGGGCTGTGCAGCGTGAGCAGAGGGATGGGGCAGGGACAGCTTGGTTCTGTCCCTAGAGCTTTTGGTGCCATTAGGGTGGGACAGTTTTTGGCTCTCTGCAGGATCCCAGACAGAGATTTCTCCCTTGATGGTCTGTGGTTATTGGCTGCTGCTGACAGGGAGTTTCAAAAGATGCTTCTTAAGCAGGATTTGGTGTTTGTATCCAAGTGGGTCTTGGATCTGCATGGGGGAAGGTGGGGGTACATCAGCAGAAGGAGGTGGGTTGGATCCTGGTGCTGGGCTGCTCAGAGCTCTCATAGCTCAGTGGTGCTGCATGGTGGATGAGATGCTGTGGTGGTCTCCTAACGTGGCCCCATGGTTGGGGCTGTGCCTAGCACCTTGTGCCGGCCTTGGCAGCACCGCAGCGCATGTGAGGGGAATGAAGAACAGGTCCTGCAATTGCCAGTGCTGGCAGCATGACCCCATGTCATTCACATCCTGCAGTGAGCCTGACTGTGGGGTCATGGGGAGAAGTAGGAGTGATGGAAAGACAAGGGGGCTTTTGGCTGTGGCTGCCGGAAGCTCCTGGAAGCTTTCCTTGGTTAGGAGGAGATGTGCTGCTTGTCTGGAAGCTTATCTGGGCTCAGTAGGGATCTGGTATTGCAGCTCTTGATGGGACCTGTGCTCCTGCTTAGTCCTGCAGCTGTGTGGGGAAACTCCGCGCTTGCACTGTGCTCCTTTTGCCGTGTTGTCTGATGGCATCAGGGCAGGGAGAGGGGTGTCACAGTGTCTGTGAGCAAGACTTCATGCTGGGGAGCTCTGTTTGGGCTGAGGCAGCCCTGGCAAGGAGCTCAGGGGATCACTGGAGAAGAAGCCTCATTCCTGACACTGCAAAATGCACAACAGGGGAGTCAGTCTGTGCTTTTCAAAGTGCACCTCGGGGGTGCGTGCCCTGCGAGGAGCCGTGGCTCTGCCGGGGCTGCATGGTCACCATGGTCATGCCAGAGGGACTGGGGCAAAGGCTGGTGAGCATTACAGCGCTCACACTATGTGAGAGCAGTGCTGGGTCTGGGCCGGGGCTGCTGTGGCTCTCTGAGGGTGAGGATGGTTGGCAGAGGAAGGCTTTTCACGTGGGCTTGCGGAGGGGGCTGCTGTGAATGGCCTTTGGTGTGTGATGTGGCTGCAGGCACTTTGCCTCCATTAGGCATTCATCAGCTGCTGCTCTAAAGGACTGGGAGAAGAAGCTCAAGTCTGTAGCATGGCCAAAGTGTCTGCATGCCACTCACCATGGAGGTGGCCTTGTCCATGTCCTGGTACTGGCAGCAGTGCTAAAGGAGTTGTGGAGGTGAGTCTGTGAGTCCGGCTGCCTTCACACCTTTCCTCTACCCCTACATGACTCCGGGCACCACTGAGCAACTTGAGGAATCTGGCACAGTGATGCAGGAGAAGAGGAAGAGCTGCTCTGTGTGTCTGCCTCTAGAGCTGCCCAGGGGAGCCCTGGAGAGCCGTGGTTTGATCCTTGTGCAGTCAGATGCCTGGAAGTTGCAGCAGGTCAGAGGTCTGATGGCTCCTGTGCAAAATGGCTGAAGAAGGCAGGGTTCTTAAAACTGGAGAAGAAAGAGCAGAAGATGAATAAAGTATGTCTACAGGAGGCCACGAGAGAAGGCACAGAGGTTAAGTGTTCACTGTTTCCTTCTATGCAAGTACAACGTCACATCAAATGAAACTGGCAGGAGGCGCCAAACAGGAGGAGGGGCATTGCCTCTTGCAGATGTGCTGTCAAACTGCAGAAGTCCTCAGAACAAGGTGTTGTGAGCAGCGAAACCTTACATGGGTTCCAGGAGAAACGGGATGAATTCAGGGAGGACAAGAAGTCCCCTCAGAACCAAGAAATACACCAAGAGGTACCTCTGACTTGGCAGCTGCTGAACTGCAAAGTGCTCATAGGTCTGAGTACTGTCAAGAAAGTACACAGGGCAAGGTGGGCCCTTGGTCTGAGCTGTTAGTTTCATAACATTGTGCCTACCAGCAAGGGTGGAGCCAGAAGGGAGCACTGGGCTTTGGTGAAGAAGGATGGGTTTATCCTCATCCATCTCTGTGTTCCTCTGCTTGGCACAGAGTGACAGATTCTTGCTCAGTCCCACTTATTCAGCACAGAATGCTCTCCCCACGTGATGGAGGTGCAGCTGGCTGGAGAGGTGGGACCTGTGCTAAGCACCAGTCCTCTGGCTCGGTACCACAGCACCCTTTGCTGGGGACTTCTGATGGAATCTTGTCCTCTGACCAATTGCCAATTCAGTTGGTTTGAAAATCATAGAATTGGTATCATAGAATAGTTTGGGTTGGGACGGACCTTCAGGGGTCATCTAGACCAACCTCCCGCCGTGAGCAGGGACATCTTCAACTAGATCAGGTTGCTCAGAACCAGATCCAGCCTGGCCTGGAATCTCTACAGGGATGGCACATCTGGATGGCAATATCCCTTCCCTTCTGTCTCACCTGGCAGTTCTGCCTCCTCCTGTTCCCTGGCCACAGGACACACATCCGACATGCTGGCAGCAGAGCTGGACTCTCATCCCAGCATTGTCCCAGTTCCCTGTGGGATCACCAGGGATCTGATCTCCATCTCCTTCAGTCCCCTGGCTCTGCCAGTCCTCTCACACGTCAGGGAACATCAGTATAGGGTTTGCTCCTGGTTTTATGCCCAGATGAGAAAAGACTCATGTCCTGCTACCACTGAGGGTCCACTTCAGCCTTACCTTGGTATACGTATGGTGCCAGAAGGCTGGCATTGGCTCTTCAAGCAGTGCAGAGACAGCAGAGAGGCTTGGTTTGGGAGAGGTTTGCTTCTTGTGGGAGAAGTAGACTTGGAGAAGAGGATGCAGAGGTGAGCTAGGGATCTACTGGTCCCCAGTGGGACAGCAGTGAGAGTGGGGCAGCAGGATGAGGAAAAGCAAGGTTGAAGTTCATGAAGAAGACGCTCTTTCCTATCCTCATGACTTCCAGGAGGATCCTGTCTGCGAGGGCTGAGAGAAGTATCCCGTCAGCACCACGGTGTCCTTGCAACCACGAAATCCACATCTGCCCTTTGCGAGCAGCCACAAGGGACAGATCCTGTGCCACAAGACAAAAATTATCTCTGTTGTTGTCATAGTACCCCAGACTGGTTTGGGTTGAAGGGACCTTAAAGCTCCTCCAGCTCCAACCCCTGCCACGGGCAGGGACCCCTTCCACTGGAGCAGCTTGCTCCAAGCCCCTGTGTCCAACCTGGCCTTGAGCACTGCCAGGGATGGGGCAGCCACAGCTTCTCTGGGCACCCTGGGCCAGCGCCTCAGCACCCTCACAGATGTTAACTTGTGCCTAGCCTCATTGCCATTTTGGTCTCTGTTGCTGCTGAGCTGCCTTGATGAGGATCTGAGGTTGCAGATTTGAGCAGGGAGCTGCTGTACTTGGATGCTCATGACTTTAAGGTGTTTATCTGCTCTTTGTAACAAAAACCTCCTCCTGTGTCCATGGGGAGCAATGCTTCAAAAGCGGGCATCTGCTGAGGCTGAGCTGTGCTCAGGGAGCTCTGGGAAGAAGCAGGGAGCACAGGAGCTGCCTTGGCACTGGGGGTTGCCTTCCCTTGGCATTGCAGCCTGCCCGTATATGCTGCTTCATCCTGGTCTGCTCCCTCTGGAGAGACAGGCATCTCCAGGCTGTTCCAGCAGCCTTTGCACTGAAACACAGCAAAGAATTTTTTCCCAGAGATTTTAGGCTTCCTGCTTTTTTTATGCTTGAAGATAGAAAGTGTGGGAGGAGAAAGGTACAAGGGAAAAGAGAGAATAAATTGGGATTAAATCTGAACAGGCTACCATCCTAGCTGCTGGCTTGCCCAGCTTCCAGTTCTTAGCAAGCCCAGGTTGCATGAGAAAAAGTCAGACTTTGTAGAGCTGCCCTGGCTGCAGCTGAGCCCCAGCCTGAGGGGCTTCCGTGGTCTTCTGCTCAGTCACGCCAGCTCCGGTTTCAGTTTGGGAATGTGAGCAGCCAATGGCTTTTGCTGAGGGCGGGCTTCCCTGCTTGAGCAAGCAGCTTCTCTTAGTTGAGTAGAGGCTGTTGTGGGCTTGGGCTGAACCATCTAACTGCATGTGGTCCTTCCAAGGTGACAAGAGGGATGTGGACCTGCTCGAGCAAGTCCAGAGGAGGCCACGGAGATGCTGCGAGGGCTGGAGCAGCTCTGCTCTGGAACCAGGCTGAGAGAGCTGGGCTGGGGCAGCCTGGAGAAGAGAAGGCTCCTGAAGGGGAGACCTGAGAGCAGCTCCAGTGCCTAAAGGGGCTGCAGGAAACCTGGAGAGGGGCTTGGGACAAGGGCCTGTAGGGACAGGCCAAGGGGAATGGCTTGAACCTGCCCGAGGGGAGACTGAGATGAGCTCTTAGGCAGAAGCTCTTCCCTGTGAGGGTGCTGAGGCGCTGGCACAGGGTACCCAGAGAAACTGTGGCTGCCCCATCCCTGGCAGTGTTCAAGGCCAGGTTGGACACAGGGGCTTGGAGCAAGCTGCTCCAGTGGAAGGGGTCCCTGCCCGTGGCAGGGGGTTGGAGCTGGAGGAGCATTTAAGGTCCCTTCCAACCCAAACCAGGCTGGGATTCCATGACGCCACATCTGTCCAGCCTGCCAGCAATATGCACAACCTGTGACAACGGTGATATCAGGCTGTGACTCTCTACAAACTCCTTAGGTTGCTCACTGGAGCACGTAGCTTCAGTGTGTTTCCAGAGTTCCTGGGAAAGCCTTTAGGGTTTCTGGAGAATCCAGCAACTCCAGGACAGGCTTTTCCCTTGCCCAGCTGCAGATGGGCATCTTTGGATGCTGTGCCAGCAGCATGCGCAGGTGGCTCCTGTGCGAGCAGCCCGGGGGCTGCCCTTGCCCTGGTGTTGCCCTGAGCCTGGAGGGTGCTGCCAGCACCGCCGCAGGTCTGCCATGGGCTGGTGCCGCCTGTGCAGGGTCGTACCCTTCCCCTGGGGCTCCTCCACACCCACTGCCATTACCCTTGGTGCCGGCGCTCAGCGGCGAGGTGGGGTGAGGGGGGGAGATGCGGAGCGGGAGGGCGGCGCCTCCAGCCCCTTGCCTTGCTCTGGAGCTCCCGAGTGTGGCATTCAGGTTGCGGATGCGCTGCCGCCGGCCGGGAGCGCCCGCCGCGGTGTCCGCCGGAGCCAGGCGGTGCCTGCGAGCAGCACGGCCGCCGTGCACAGCGGGTCCTGCCTGCCAGGCTTGCAGGGGCTGACGTCACCTCGGAGGAGCGGTGGCTGCTGCAGGACGTGGCTGCTTGACGCTGTGTCATGTTGGCTCCGGGCGTGCAGCCCCGGCAGGAGCCCTGACGGGCGGTGCTGCCCCAAGGCTGGTCTCCCTGTCCCTGCATAGCAGAGGGGCATGGCACAGCTGGAAGCAAGAGGGACCTGGTGCTCTGCCACCGGCAGCTCGCTGAGGATGGGTGTTGTGGATGGAGAAGTCCATGGTGCTTCCAGCAGCAACAGCGTTTTCCCACCTCCACATTCAGGTCTTCCCTTCCTGATGTTTCCAGTGACTCCTGCCTGCTGGTGGGAGCAGAGGAAAAGAGTGTTACAGCATTAGCAAATACACCTTGTCCTGGCCTGTGCTCTGCATGAACTGCTACCGACTGTCACAGCTCCCCTTCTCCTGTCCCAGTCCAGAGCTTTTGGGTCTGAGTGCTCTGCCCAGAGCAGCCCTCTGTGGAGATGAAGACACCAGTGCTGTGAGGAGGGGAGGATGGTCACCCAGGCCAGCCACAGCAGAGCTGCGACTGAGCAGTGCCCTGGTCCTTGGTGGTGGCTGCCACTGGGGCTGTGTCCCCAGGCATGCTGCAGTGTCATGGAGTGGTGGGTCACTGAAAGGGGCACCAGCGTGATGACGACAAAATGATTGTTCTGTCTGGATGTTCCTTGCTGGACAGAGGAAGTGCTGTTCCCATGTCCCTGCTTGGCTCTTGCAATATGGTCAGAAAATCATGTCTGGCCTTTGGTCAAGGCCACTGACACTAACACACAATTCAGCAGCTTGTGTCAGGTGGGGTGTGCTGGGACCCTAGCCTCTCCAAGTAGGGTGATGGGCTTCTGCTCATCTGGGGCATCTCTTGGGCACAGGACACGATCTGCAGCTGGCCTAGCTGTGGGAAATGAGGGATATGGGATAGCACAGCCTTCCATCCTGGGCTCTGGGTGCATGGGTCTGCATGGAGCCTGTCTGGGAGTAGGGACTGTTGTAACAGGATGGAAGTAATATGGATGGTGGAGGTGATGCTAGCTCAAACATCTCCTAGGACAGCTTTCCTGAGCATAGCCACCGCTGACTCTGCAGTGAGGAAATGATCTAGTGCTGGACTGCAATGCTTGAACTTTCAAGTACTGTGAGGGAGCATGCGTGCCCCTTCTGTCTGCGCTGTGACCTGGAGGGGTGGCTCTGTCAGGATGGCCCATACCACATGCACAGGGATTTGCTGTCCCCATAGAGCCACCCTGCTCCATGGACTTGGTAGCTGTGTTGGTGTCACGTGGTACAAGATGGGATGGTAATGGGTGATACAGGAAGGTGGTGCTTGTACACCAACAGATAACTTGTAAACTTATCTCTGCACAGGAAAACTGATTATGTTGTGTTTCGGCTTCTGTGGAAAAGTTCATTCCCACTTGTCTCCAGTTATTTTCCTCATATCTGCTCATTGCCCTGGGTTTCTTTACCTTTAGCCTGGGTTATCTTCATGACCTGGTGTCGTGGTTTAAGCCCAGGCCGTAAATCAGAACCACACAGTCTACTTCCCCCCCCACCTCCTTTCTTCCCTCCGCTTCTGGAGGGATGGGGAGGAGAATCAAAAGAATGCAACTCCCATGGGTTAAGATAAGAACAGTTTAGTAACTAAGGTATAACACAAATCACTACTGCTACCACCAATAATAATAATGATAAAGGAAATAACAAGGAAGAGAATACAACCGCTCACCAACCAGTACCTCACCCCCACCCTGCAGCATTCCAGCCCTTCCGGGCGACTCTCAGTTCTACATCCTGGGCGTGACGTGCTGTGGTATGGAATACCTCTTTGGCTAGTTTGGGTCAGGTGTCCTGTCCCTGCTTCCTCCCGGCTTCCCCTCCCCCCTGGCAGAGCATGAGACTCACAAAGTCCTTGGTCAGTCTAAACATCAGTGTTATCAGCTCTGTTCCCAGGCTGAAAGTCAAAAACACAGTGCTGCAGCAGCTACTAAGAAGGAGAAAAACTGACTGCTACTGCTGAACCCAGGACACCTGGTTTATAACTCTGCCAAGCAAAACTTTGCTCAGCTCACAAGGAGTGGTGGGCAGTGGTGTGAGGCAGAAACAGGTGTTGGGGCAGGTGTTGGTAAAGGAAACAATCCATTTTCAGCTCTGCCACTGAAACCAGAGGTTCTTACAGCCATGGTCTGGATTACAGCCTGTGATTAAGCGGTTTTTGCTTCCTAACTGAGTCAGCAAAACTGAAACATTGACAACTTATCTTGGGTGTAGCTGTTCCCATTCAAGGCACTCTTGGGTTTTGTTGCCCACCCTCTCTAGTCCCATTTGCAGGAAGTCTCTGTATTTTAAGCTGCAGTGGGTTCCTCTGTGCCCAGCCCACCTCCTTACATTTATAGAGCCTCCTCCAGGCCATGCTGGTCCATGGAAAGCATTGGCTGTGCACACACTCAGCCTGCCTGCAGCCACCACTGCTTTCTCGTCTTTCCTGGGCACATGCAGAAGGTGTCTCGACCCATTATGAGCACAGGTGGTGGTACAGGTAGGACAAGGCTTTGTGCAAATTACCCATGGCCCAGTTGGTTGGAGGTCCATGTCCTTTGCATGGGTGGGTTTCCAGAAAGGAGCTTGAGGGACTGGGGTATGAGAGAGTTTTGTGAAAAACATTCCATCAGCAGCTGGGTTTCATTTTTGTTGCTTTGTTTGGGGTCTTTCAGAAATGGGGATGTCACTGCATTGAGCCAGGCTCTTTGGGTCACTGAGGTCTCCTTTCTTTATTACATTTCAAACCTGCTTTTTCTAACATAAGAAATATGAAGGTGTTTGGACTCACAGTTTCAGAAGCTTGTTGCTCTGAAGAGCTGCGTGATTGTGTAATTGCTCCCTACTGTGGTTTGGTCATAATGATCCAATTTAATTTAAATATCCAGGCCCATGGTAGTTTCTGGGCAATTGTTTGGGAGAGGATGTAGGAGCCATGATTCTGGCAGATGTGAGGGGGATGGTGATGAGCAGCTGGGATAATGTCACAGTGCGGCTTGCCAAAGCTGGAGAAGGAAGTGAAGGAATGCTGCTTTGTGCAGACAGCTCTCTTTGCTGGGTGAGATTTACACTCCGGTTGCTAGCTGTGGAGTGTTGATCTCGGATTTGTGAGTGAGCTTATATTGCCTTAAAGTAGGTGCCAGTAACTTGTTTATGATATTATGGAGAGCAAGCAAGTTGTCTGAGTGTGAACTTTGTGCTGGTGCCAAAGGCTTGCTGAAAGCAGATTGTCTGTCAGTTCACTCCTGAATAGATGTCTGGAAATTCCAGGGTTCTACACTTTGGCGTTGCCAGTCACCTGCCCGCGCAAAGTGAGTGCTGCAGTAATTCTGCCATTTATGAAGTGCTGTTTCCTTTAGAATAGAATATTTCAGTTGGAAGTGACCTAAAATGATCATCTAGTCCAACTGCCTGACCAATTTAGGGCTGATCAAAAGTTAGAGCAAAATTACTAAGGGCATTGTCCAAATGTTCCTCAAAAACTGACAGGCATGGAGGGCAACAATCAGCTCTCTTGGAAGCCTGTTACAGTGTTTGACCGCCCTCTCGGTGAAGGGGTGGTCACACACTGATGTCTGGTCTAAACTTCCCCTGGCACAGCTCTGAGCCATTCCCGTATGTCACCTCACTGGATCCCAGGGAGGTCAGCACTTCCCTCTCCATCTTCTCAGGAAGCTGTAGACAGCGATGACGTGGTCCCTTGTCTAGCCGAGGAGATGCAGTTTGCCCAGCAGCTATCATTGCCTGTCTCGCCTTTCCTCCGGCTGCCGGCCGGGATGGAGCTCGAGAGAGGCCGGGCACTTTCGCTGGAGGCGTTGGGCGCCGTGTGGCCGGGCTGGAGAACCGGCCCGTCCCCGGCGCGGTGTGGCGCGGTGCTGAACGGACAGCTCCAGCCGCCTCCGCCGCGGGTGGGACCGGGTGCACCGGGCAGCCTGCGCCGCCCCGCACCATCCTCGGGGCACCACCGGCTCCTGGTGGTCGGTCCTGCCAGGCCGGACCAGGCACGTTCAGGCTGGAATAGAGCAATGCCATGTCCAGCTGTTCCAGCGACCCCTCTCATGGCTTCTGGAGTCTCCTCCAGAGCTCTCTGATCTTCCAGGCTGGGTCAGGCTCTCTTAGAATGAAACAGAATGGTTTGGGTTGGAAGGGATGTTGAAGCTCATCCAGTTCCAAATCCCTCCCAGAGGCAGGGACCCCTTCCACTAGAACAGCTTGCTCCAAGCCCCTGTGTCCAACCTGGCCTTGAACACTGCCAGGGATGGGGCAGCCACAGCTTCTCTGGGCACCCTGTGCCCGTGTCTCAGTGCCTCTTCCTTTGCCACCTATTGTTCTGGCTGGAGAGCAACTGTGCGTCTATCCATGCCAAGGCCAGGGGACTGTGTTTGCTGTTTAGACAGCGGTTCTCATTAACCTCTGCACTTGCAGGGAAGCATTTGTAAAATGGAAACTATGGAAACAGCAAGGTGAAGGAGAGAAGAGCTGCCGCCATTTCTTCATGCTGGGGTCAGGGAAGCTATAACATGAGATAATCCAGATTATTTCTATCCAGAACGTGGCACTAAATGGCCTACTTCCAGCAGTTATCCCTGAACCATGTGGAAACCCGGCAGCCCACCAAGAGGCTGCTGCCACTGACAGGCAGGGACCTGTCCTGGCAGAGCCTCTTGCTCACACAGCAGCTGCTGGCTGTGCCATGTGGCCCTGCCTCAGCTTCCCACCAGAACCTGAGAAGCAGTGAGTGGGAAGGTCAGTCAAAATCTAGACCAGCTCAAGGTGAGCATGGAGCCCACTCCAAAAGAGAGCAGGCTTTCAAGCACAGTTGTCCCGGGGTCCTCTATAGAGGCCACCCTCTGCTTGCATTGACAGGACTGGGTGCTGACCCCAACACTGCCCCTGTTGCAGTGCTCACTGGCTGTCCATGTCCAGTGTTCAGCAACATTGCCAATCTCAGCTCAGTGACACTGAGAAACCTCCTGCATTTTGGGGGCTTTTGGTGCTAAACAGGAGTTGGAAACGAGCCAGGCTATCTCACCTGTGGGGTAGTGTGCCTTCTGGAGCTGGGCATCGAGCAGCGCGCTGGCATTCAGCACCAAAACTGCCTGGAAAGGCTGAAATGCAGGCAAGGGAAAGGTCTACTTTGCCCCTGGTGTCCTTCCCAAGGCAGGCTTGGCTCCTTCAGGAGGGAATCTTTAAAGGCCATGGAACAAATAGGGATAGGCCATATTGCAGCAGGAGGCCATTGGCACCACAGCAGAAGTGGCACTTGAAATGTCTGTTTCTAGAGATTTTGGTAACATTCTTCTGTTCTGAATGGGAGCTCTCGAGGATCTTGGCACGTGTCTGGGAGTTGTCAAAGAGCTTCTGTCCCACATATGTTCTTGCAGCATTAAGGAACTTAACTGACACTTCTCATGTGGTCTCTCATCCTCTCCCCAGGGCAAAGGATGTGCAGTAGAGTGTGTTGTAGGCTTCTGACATCAAGCTTACTTCAAATATTGGTGGTGCTGTGAAAGGCAAGACACAGGGGTGTTTCTTGCACTTGAAGCAAATAAGGGTAACGTTTGTGACTGTTTTAGCTTGCGTCCCATCAGAGTGACTGTGGTGCTGACTGTGATAGACATCAGGGGTGCTGCAGATGTGCCTCTAGGAGAAACCTAGAGAGTGAGATGGACACCGAAGAGACCTGGGGAGACCTCTGCAAAGTGGAGAGCAGATGTGTGTGGACTCCATGGTGCTGGGAAGCCCCCTGAGTGTTCTGCTTTGTCAGTGTCCTAAATGCTGAAGTCTTCATAGCCAGGCTGGCAGTAGTTTGCTCAGATGGTGACAAATGCTGAACAAATGAAGGCACGGACAGAGCTGCCAGCCAGGGTGATGAGAAGTGTAGGAGGAGACTAGGCTGGGGGAACACCGAGGGGGTAAGATGGACTTGATCCACCCATCTGCCATGTAGCATCCTTTCCAGATATGCATGGGGTGCTTTAACTTGACACTCTTTCTATGAATGTAATGCTACTACCTAGCATGAAGTTCAACTTCAGACTGTTCTGACCTTTGTTCCTGTGGCCTTTACGTGTTATTAACCAGTGTCCTCTGACTTGTCTAGACTAGCCCCACTCTTCCAGGTTTTGTCCAAGGATTTTTGGTGGTCTTGCTGGTCTCCTGTGGCCTCTGTTAGTTGGTCCAGATTTTTTGGGGAGGAGAACAGTATAATTACTTGATGTGCCTTTATGAGCCGAGAGGAGAGCAAAATAATTCACGTGTCTTTATAAACTGGCTGTTTGCACATCCTACTGGATTCTCCTTTTTTTGGGTGGCAATGACGTGCTGGCTCACACTGAACTTTTACCCCCCTGCAGCCCTTATGACCCTTCTGGCAGAAGTGCTGCTGCCTTTTCTTCTGTGGTCTGTTTGTGCAAGTTTTTCCCTCCCGATGACCTACAGCCCTGCCCATCGTCTCTCAGCCCTTTCCCCAGTCTGGTGGGAGTGCGTCAAATTCCTGCCCTGGTCTCCCTAGCGCTGGGTGTCACGTGCAGATTTTAAAACATTATCTGTTCTGTCATTTAGTTCATTCATGGAAAAGCAGAGCAGGAGCAGCAGCAGGGCTGACCTTTCTGAAACCCCTTTTCAGTGTAACTGCAAGCCACTGGTAGCCATATATTACTGTGCACCAGCTCTGTGATGGACCTGAAGTCCTGGGAATTGCTCTCACAGTACTGTGGGACCAGGAAACACCTGCCTGTGGCATGGATGGGTAACTTGGGGTGGGTCAGAAAGACCCACAGGGCACAAGCCATAGCACTCAACCACCAGCTTCTCAAGCACTGACCCAGGCCACAAGCATCAGAAGCTGCAAGTCAAGACCCTGCTCTTGCAGACAGGCTGGTGGAAAGGTTTGGACCTTGCTCTCCCTGGGCAGGAGGAGGCAGAGGTTTCTCATGCTGCTTGCCAGGTGCATGTCTGTGCTGGGGTGCCTGGGCTGGCCCTTGCTGCCTCTCACTGTGATACAACAGAGTCAGATAGTGAGCAAAGCTACAGAAGGCAGAGTGGCCAGAGGGTGCAGTGGGACATCCTGTCTGCTTGCTGCTGGGAGGAAATCACCCACCCGTGCCAGCTGGGCAGTCTGAGGTCCTGGTCTCTCCTGGCTTCAGACCACGCAGAGGACAGAGCCACAGCACCAGCGTGATGAGCTTGGGGCTGGTCAGCCTGAGTGCTGAGGGGCAGGAGGCTGGAGCCTGGCAAAGGCTCCAAGGCAAGGGCAGGCTGCCTACTTGCATCGCCTTGGCTGCCTGCCAGGGAAGGTGTGGATCCAGCTCGTCTGGCTGGTGTGGAGACGCCTGCCTGTGCATCTGCAAGGGAGGCTTCCAGAGGATCCCACCCGCCCAGGTTTCCATGGAGAGCGTTGAGGAGGGAGCTGTCTGGCAGACAGCACAGCCCTGGAAATAGGAATGGAGCGTTTGTTTTCCCAGGCAGATGAATAACATCGCTAACAGCCTCGCTTCCTCTGCTCACCCACCGGCGCGCTGGCAGAGCGACCTGGGATACCTGCAGTGTCTTTCTCCTGCCGGCTCCTTGCTGTGCGCTTGTCTGAGCATCCCCAGTATCTGCCCAGCCCAGCTCCGTCCCCCTTCCAGTTGGCAGGCATGGCTCCTGCTGGCGCAGCGCTGCCGGGAGCCAGCAGCCATCTTCGCTGGGGGATGCACTTGGCTTCGCAGCTGGAAGCAGGAATGGGAGCGCTGTAGGCGGGAAGTTTTGCTCCCACCTCCTGTGGGATGCGAGGGGATCACTTCCCCGAACAAAATGTCCTTTCTCGGATTTCCCAGTTATTTTGCTTCGAAAGGCCAGGGGCAAGCTTAAGAGCTGATGCAGCAGCAGGCGGCAGTGAAAGGCGCATGCAACGGCCCCTGGTGAAGGGGGCTGAGCTCTGGTTTTCATGGCACTTTGTCAATATTAAATTAAGGTTAAATTCCCATCCTAAATGTTATGTTAACATGAAGCTAGAGCAGAAAGCACAGAGCACAGAACAGCAATATGAGGGTATAAGATGTGTTACAGGGGTATTGTAATCATTCCAAATGAGGCATTTGAAACCCAGGGAATTCCAGATTCAGTGTTTGCGTCATGTTGGGGGTTTGTAATTGAAAAACAGTCCAAACATAGGAAGGCTTAGAGCAGCATGTCACTGAGACTGTTTTGGGTGCCTGTATTCTGTGCTTGTGGAGACAGGGGCAGGTGGAGGGAAAAAGTCTCTTAAAATGATAGAACCAGATGTGGAATTACGAATGTTAGAACACCAAGATCTCCATTTGGGTGTTAAGGCATCATGGCTCTCCAGGGGAATGTCAGGGCTACTGGGTCTTGACTGTGCAGTTCCATATCTGGACATACTTGGCTATTGCTAACATAACTCACCTCTGTGCCTGATCATAAAGCTTATAATTGGAGACAGCTGCAAGTCTTCTAGTATCATGTTATTTAAGTTAAAGATGTGTACTTGGAACTTTAATTCTATCTTAGCTTGTGGGTTTTGTCTTCAAATTTACATGGTTTTCATAAGCTAGAAGAACCACGGATGAGGATTAAACAAAACCCCAAGGGAACATCATTGTAACATAATTCTGAGGAGCTGTAGCAAGAAGCTGGGTTTTGGCTGTGTTTTATAAAGAGATTCCTCCTGGTGCCAGGTCCAGGTGGTCATGCTTGGGTGCGTGGCTGCTCCAGGGGCACAGGGCAGGTGGTGAATTCAGCCCTGGCTTTGCAGTCGCTGGGAGCTGTGGAGCAGTGCTGCCTGGTGCTGCGAAACGGCTTGGCTGGAGGAGCTGGTGGAGGAGCGATGCCCACAGCAGCATGCGGCCACAGCCTGAGGAAGCTCTCAAGTCAGGAAACCAGCTGGTAAAACCACCACAGGCAGGGCTGTGGTGCTCTTGTAGAGGGGAAAACCAATGACGGGTCAATTGAAATAGCTCTGTGGGGAATTGTGGGCACTACCATAAAGACTGGAAGATGCCTGTAGCTTCCAGTCATACAAATTAGATATGACAGTCATTTGTAATTGGGCTTTATGCTAACCCATGGACCCTCAGCAGATCTGCGCTGGGCAGTTTGCCTTCCAGCAAAGTCAGGCAGAGTGGTGGGTCTGAGAGCTCATGTGGGACTACTGCAGCTTTGAGGGTTCCCCAGCCATCATCGCACCCCTGGGATGTCGCTGTTCGGCGAATGTCACTTCTCTGCTGCAAGGAATATTGGGTGAAGGATGCTTTTCCTCCAGAGCTGGAGGCACTGTGTTTCAGGGACAGCTCCAGCAACGGCAGGGTAGAGCACAGCCTGGGGTTCCTGCGTGCCACAGCTGTATTTCTGTCCCACGATACACCTTTTGTTTCTTAGGCTGTCTGGGGATAACACAGCAGGGCTGTTCTCCTGCTGGGTATGTTGCTGTCAGTGTCTGCTGGGGCAGGAGGAGGTGGAGGGGGACAATGAGCTGAGGTGATGGGTGTCAGGGGTAGAGCAGGATCAGCCCCAGTCATGATAGCTCAGCCCTCACGTTGTCCCTGTGCTGTAGAGGGGGCAGTAAGTGCAACTGCTTCTCCCCATCGTTTGTACCAACCTCCTTGTCTGGCATTGCCTGCCGTCCCTCCATGGCCTCCGGAGCAGTGCAAGCATGCTAAGGAGGCCTTGGGCAGGCTGGATGCAGCAACATGATTTTCTGGGCTGAGTGTTTCTTACTATGCTGGATTTCTGAGCCTGCCGTGTTCCCTGGGCACATCTGGAGGGCAGGCACAGCACAGGCCCGTTTCCTTAGTGGCCAGCAGTGAATTGCCTGCACATGTGCAGTGCAGATCTGAGACACCTCTGTGGTGGGGTTTTTGTTTGGTTGGGTTTTTTCTCCTGCGGATTTTCCTTGCTGGATCAGGTGTTCTCCATTCGTGGAGTCCCTGCCCAGCTGAGCCTCCACCAGAGCCGCATCCTCCCATCCGCATACAGCTCTTATTTTGTGCTCCAATAATTCCAAGGCAACTCTGCTCCCTTCTGAGCTTGGGAGAGATTTACCGTATGGGCATGTAAGGATGCTCTGGGGAAGAATGGAGGTGCCCCACCACCTCTACCATCTCTCCCAGGTTAAGGACTTGTGGCTGACACAGAACAAGCATGAAGCAGGGACTGGGCTGCAAAGCCCGAGGCATGGATCTTGGTCTGGGGCTGCTGCTGCTCTTGCCAAGCTGGGTGAGGAGGAGCGCAGCCTCTGCAGCTGCCCTGGTCTCAGTCCCTGGGGAGCAGCAGTGGTGGTGGTGGGGCTGCACTTGCATAAACCAGAATGCAGCAGGCGGCGGGGAGGTGAAGAGCAGAGCACTGGAAATCCACACAGCCTCCAGCAAGGGCTCTCCTGCACAGGAGCTTTGCACTGGTCCCCACTTGCAGCTCCTGCCTGCCCTGCCCCCTGCCTGCCCCCCTGCATGACCCCTGCCTGCCCCCCTGCCTAACCCCGTGCCTGCCCCTGCCTGCGCCCTGCGTGCCCTGCCTGCCTTTCCCCATGGGCCCAGAGAGGGGCTGCCACATCTGCTTCACACCTTGCTGACAGCCCGGTGTGGGAATGTGGGAGCAGAGCTCTGCCTCCCCGGGGACCGCTTGGGTGGCCAGGAGGCAGGCGGGTAGGGGGGCTGGCACAGTGGGACAGGGGCTGTGCCCATCGCCTGAGTTGTGCCTGGGTTCTCACCGCTTTGGCCAGCAGCAGACGGAAGGAGAAAGGTGGCTGGAGAGCATGTGGATGGGCAAGACGGGTGTCTGGGTAGTGACACGTGGGTCTAGTTTGCTGGTGTGTGAAGTGGGGTGGTGGCACACAGGCAGGGGAGTGATGCTGGGACGCAGCCCAGCTGAGGAGCACTGACTGCAGTGTGGGCTCAGCCTGGAGGGGAGAGGGGCCAGTGGGCCGTGCTGGGGAGCAGTGGTGCCCAACAGGTTCCTAGTGTGGAGGGATGGTGCCAAGGAAGTGGCAGTGTCCTGCTTATCTTCACACCTGTAATCTGCTGCTAATACCTTCCTGCAGCACCGGGCAAGGGCACCACGCTGCAGCCCAGGGTGCTGCGGGGCTCACTCAGGCGAGGCAGAGGCTGGGCTGTCTTCTGAGCACTGGGGACAGGCTCTGCAGGCAGGGACAGATGCCATCTGTGTGTCTGTACATGCTATACCGGTGCTGCCCGCACTGGCCTGCTCTAGAGCTGCCTGCCCGGGTGGTGGCAGAGCCAATGAGCACCCATGGGTGGGAGGGTCTGCCTAGGGATCTGGCTCCTTCTCTGTGGGAGCTTTTGACTTCTCCCAGAGCAAGTCTGCTGTTAATTCCCTCCATTTCCCCACAGCAGCAGCAGTGCCCCCAGGGCTGGGCCGTTGGCAGGCAGGCAGCAGCAGGCAGTGGGGCGGCTTTGAGGACCCATCTCCCCGTGGTCGTGCTCCCAACTCACCCAGCAGAAGGTGCGACTCCTGACTCCTGGCTCTTCTGCTCCATCTTTTCCCAGTGGGCAAATTGGAGGCTTGGCATGACCGGGATGCTCTGAGCCCTTGCCCCAGGAGCTTCAGGCCTGGATGCTGGTGCTGCTCCTCCCAGACAATGTGGCTGATACTCTGGAGAAGCCCTCTCGTGCCCCCTGTTCTCCAAGTGCCTGAGCTGGTGGCTGGCTGGGATCTGCGCCTCGCCTTCTGGATCCTGAGCTTCACCTCAGCGTTTGTTCACATGGAGGGCCAGGTCTACTCACCCACTGTCAACACGCACTATGGGAAGTTACGGGGAGTGCGTGTGCCGCTGCCCAGCGAGATCCTGGGGCCTGTGGACCAGTACCTGGGGGTGCCTTATGCTGCCCCCCCCATTGGGGAGAAGAGGTTCATGCCCCCTGAGCCACCGCCATCCTGGTCAGGCATCAGGAACGCTACCCACTTCTCACCGGTCTGCCCCCAGAACATCCACAACGCTGTTCCTGAGATCATGCTGCCCATCTGGTTTACCTCCAATTTGGATATTGTAGCCACTTACATCCAGGATCCCAACGAGGACTGCCTGTATCTCAACATCTACATCCCCACGGAGGATGGTGAGTCCCGCCGGGGTGCCCGCAGGAGGGCGGGGGGGCCACTCCGCCCCTCCCCAGCAGTGGTTGGTCTCACCTGGGTGTTGTGTTTGAAGCATGTGGTTGTGGACCCTGCAGCATGCTGTCTGTTTGTTTAGAGCTTTCTCCAGCCACGCAGCTCGCCTTCTTGCCCTCAGCTACCATCTCTGTCTCGCGTGCTCCTGCTCCCCCACCACCTCCCAGCTCCCCGTCCCTCCACCTCCATGGCATTGTCACGGGTTCCTCTCTTGTGTTGCTAAATCTGAATCCGACTCTCTGACCGCAGATCCACAGAGTGACAAGCTGGTTTGTGCTCCCCAGGCGCCGAGTGCCAGGTTCTGTCTTGAGTTGGTTCGGGTTCGTCCCTCCCTGCTTCCCACCTTCCCCAGGTCCATGCGCTAGTTGTGGGTGTGGGCTGCGGCTGGGAGGAACACTCTCTGCCTCTCCCTGGGAAGGTGCTCTGGCAAGGACGGGACCTCGGAGCCCTTTTCCGGGCCCCGGTAGCGATGGGAGTTTGGGACACTGGCAGGCACATCGCTTGGCTGCTCCTCTGCCTGCCGGCGGGACAGTGGTGGAGCAACGAGCCTGGGGTGCCAGGGACCCACGGGCACGGTCCTGTTGGGGTGAGGCTGAGTGGGGCCGGGTGCCTCCTTGTCTAACCTTTTCCTTTGTAGGAGATCCCACCTGAACTGTAAGTAGAGGGCAGAGGAGGCAGTGCCTGCCCGTGCGCCTGCCCGAGCCTCACCGCAACAGGAGCCCCCGGGGTTTTTCAGCAGTCTGGAAGGGACCTGCAGTGGGTCTGCTGCATGCAGCGGGGCAGCCTGGGGGGCCGGTGGCTTTTCCCAGGCCGACTGGCTCTGCTCCTCTGTGCCCGGGGCCCTTGGCCACGGGATGCATCGTGCCTTCCTTCCTGCCCAGCACGGCTGGCCCAGAGTTTTCCTCCCACGGCAACGCTCTCTCCCCACCTCCCGCGGTCCCGGGGGTGGCGGGAGGGTGGCAGGGTGGTTGTGATTGCATGCCCACTCCCACCCGTGGAGCCTCCTGTTATTTTGTAGTATTTTATTCATTTTACAGTAAAACGGATTTCCAAGGAATGCACCCGAAAGCCCAACAAGAAAATATGTAGGAAAGGAGGTATGTAGCAAGGCGACCGGCAGAGAGGCACAGAAAGGAAAGAGAGAGAGAGCGAGAGGGTGCTTGGCCGGTCCCTGGCCGCAGCATTCTCCTCCGGCACCTCTCTGTGCCGCCACCCAGACCGTGGGCCCTCCGAGCAGCTCATCCTGCTGCCCCCCACTTCCCACTCCAAGGAGCCACAGGCGCTCCAGCCACCTCTGCTCCCTGGCCATGAGAGCTGGGACTGGTGCCAGCTGGGAGCGCAGGTCTGGGAGCAGGTCAGAGGAGGATGCTCACGTTGCTCCAGGCCTTTCAGAACAGCTTCTCTGGGGCTGAGCCTTCATCCCAGTCTCCCAGCAGCCTCCCAGTCCCTGGGAATGAGGGCCTCTGATGGCAGGTAGCACATAAATGCACTCGTCCCTTATGGATGCATTCCCCCTCGGGGGTGTTATGAACCCCCTCAGGGAAGCATGAGTGTGATGGGGGACTGCAGCCCATCCTGAGATAAGCAATTACCCTGTTGCGTCCCTGGTCATTTTGCATTTTGGTTAAAAGGATCTCCTGGCTGCACAAATGCTACCTGCTCTACTGGAAAGTGTCTCTGCCTGTGGCAGGGGCTGGAACTGGATGAACTTTAAGGTCTCTTCCAACCCAGACCAGTCTGAGATTCTGTGTTCTGCCTCAGCTCATGGTCCTGCCAGTGCTGCTCACACTCCTGTGCTTCTGCCAACTCTGCCACTGAGGACCTGCTCTCCACCCTTGGCATAGCATGCTTCCCAAGCCCCAGCCGAGCACTTCCAGCTCAGACACATCTCTGCTTTGCTTTGTCTCCATCCCCAGGACTACACAGGGCTCATCTTACTGCACTTTGGGACAAAGGGGAAAGCTCAGCCCCCTTGCCCCAAAGTGATCCTGTGTTCCCAGCCAGTGCTGTGGGCTGGAGTGTGGAGACAGGCAAATGGGAGCTGGCTCAGCCCCTTGTTGGACGCAAGACTTTGCACACCCCACAGCATGACCCCTTTGCAGACAGGGAGAGCCTGGGCTGCTCTGTGTGTCCCCAGGTCGGATGTGTGGGGAGACAAACAGTCAAGCTCTTCTGGAAGACTCAGCACAGAGAGGGGGTGTCTGGTGGGCAAGGAGGTCCCTGCATCCCGGCCTCCACCTCCCTCACCCCTGAGGTTGGTAGGGCCGGCGCAGCTGGGCTTGGATGTTTGGGGAGCACTTTCCTTCCAGCCGTTTCCCTGAGGTTTGTTCCTGGATTTCTTCGCTTTGCTTTTCCTGTTGCTGCCCTGGCTATTCACACGCCATCCCTCTTGAGTGCCAAGGCTGGCCCTGAAAGGGCTGGTGCATTAGGGAGTCTCTGCACGCTGCCTCCGGAGCTGGCTGTGCCAGCGATCACCAGCCACTTCAAAGCGCTTCCTCTCCCGGCCCTCCCACCGGCTGCTGGGGCTGGCGAACCCCCTCCATCCCCAGCTCTAGGCCAGCACCAAGGAAGCAGGGTCTGCATTATGGCTGGAGGAGGGAGGTGATACAAGACGCAGTGAAACATCTCAGGCACGCTCATCTCTTGGTTCTCCCTCCCCGTCAGCTCTGCTCAGGGGCAGAGGTTCTTTGCAGCCCATCTGCAGTTGCCTCTAGTCATCTCCTTGATGTGCCCTCTGCCCACACTGGGCTCTGCTGGCTCAGGGACCAGCAGATCTCCCGAGCTGGCCGTTTGGGAATCCAGGCATGATGTGCTGATAATTAAAGCACCCAAACACTGGTGCTGCCATTGGCTCAAACTGAGTCCCTTGTGATGAGACACAGGCTTCCCAGTCCCTCATTTGTGTATCCGTTAGTAGTGCCTGAGGTAAGGATCATGCCCTTCAGTGCTGATTCTTTTGAGCTGTGTCATTTGAACATTGGCTTGTTCTGGAATATTAAGGATTATTATTTGTAAGGCCACATATGAGCAGTGAATAAGCTCTCCTCTCACAGAGCAGTATTTTGGTGGTTTAAAATGCCTCAGCTCCCATCTCACTGGTGTTTTCATTATTTCTGCCGCTCCTAAGCTCAGCATATTCCATAGCAGCCAAAGGACTGAGGATTTATCAGAATTTATCCCTTTGACAAAAAAAGTCTCCATTTCCAGACCCAGTTGCCCACAATAATTTCCTGTATAGACATTTACTATGTGCCAGTCTCCTCCATGTACATTGGTCCCTTCACTGGGAGCAAGGCATGGATGGTGCCAGGGGAGCTGATAGCTCTGAGGCTCAGGTTTTCTGTGAAAATAATGCTGCCCACCTGAAGAGCACGCACACACACAGAGTACAGAACCTGTACGCAAAACGCAGCTCTGCCCTTTGCTTTGTGCTGCCAACACTTGCAGCCTATGCTTGGCTGTGGTGGGTGCTGCTTTTCCCTTTCCTTCACCACCAGTCTGGGCAGGCCTTCCCTGTGAGGGTGCTGAGGCGCTGGCCCAGGGTGCCCAGAGAAGCTGTGGCTGCCCCATCCCTGGCAGTGTTCAAGGCCAGGTTGGACACAGGGGCTTGGAGCAAGCTGCTCCAGTGGAAGGGGTCCCTGCCTGTGGCTGGGGTTGGAGGTGGATGAGCTTTAAGGTCCTTTCCAACCCAAACCATTCCATGATTCTATGAGCAGGTGGATGTCATTTTCAGAGGGGAAAGTTGTGGCTGCCTGCACATAGCAGCCCTCCCCAGTTTTTACTGCCCTAATCTCTCTAGCTGGGGCTGTGCAGAGTCCACGATGCTGCAGGGACAAATGTGCCAGTCCAGCCTCTCACTCTGCTGTGCAAGGCTGGCTGGAGCTCCCAGCAGCTCCTGGGCTCGAGATGCACTTCAGCTGCTTTGTGGGAGAAGCATTGTGGCTTCTCCACTGCTTTCCAAGGAGTAAACACGTCTGAGTACTGGCTGAGGCTTCCCTATGGCTGTGTGACTCCTGCAGTGCTCCCTTGCTAGAAGACTTTTCACCAGCCTCCTGTGAAACCTGGTGGCTTGCAGAGCTGGCCTGGTGCTCCCAGGGTGTGATTTGCAGAGGTGAGGGTGGGTGTTTGTGCTGGTGGAGGCAGCAGAGCGTGAGATAAAGTGCTTTTATGGAGTGTGCTAAAGGATGGAGATTAGTCCTCTACATCACTCACGGACAGGGAGGGGCAGGGCAGTACTGCAGGATGCTGCAGTGATGGAGCAAGGGCCACCCAACACAGGTCCCAGGGGAGCTGGCCCTGCCCGTGGGGTGGTGCAGCAGCAGGGTCAGCAGCTGTCGTCAGTCCTGATCCTATTCCTTGTCAGTCCTGGAGGAGCACCTGAGCCCATCTGACCACCAGCATGTCTGCCTCTGGCTGTACGTGGACATCAGATGTGGTTGTGGGGTCCTGCTCCCCATGGCACTGCTGCAACTGTGTGAGTGCCTCCTGCACTGAGGAGAGGGTGCTGAGGCTGCCCACAGCCACCCTGAGCAGATGTCTGGGTGAGGAAAAGTGTCAGCTCAGGTTCCTGCTCTTCTCTTATTCATGCCATGTTGAGCACAGAGGCTCCAAGGACTGAGGCTCCTCACCCTCCTTTATCTCTGTTTGCACTGGTGTCAGTGCTGTTGGCACAGTTTACTTAAGATAGCATAAATCTCGTGCGGATGCCCCTGCTTCAGGGAAAGTGATTTTATTTTTTACTGAACTTGAGCTTAAATCTTCCTAGAGCCTTCAGATAAGACCGTGTGCATTCTTCCTATCAGCCTGAACAATGTCACTTCACAGTCAGCTTACAGTGAAGTGGAACAACAGGCATTCACACTGGGTGAGTGGAGGACATTTTTGATGGGTAAAGGAAGTAAGAGCCTCGAGTCCTTTTGGTTTTTCCAGCTTGAATCCATAAGCTTAAACCCATCCTCATGAGGGTGGGTGCTCTGTGGCTCTGTGTGGTGGTCTTTGCCAGTACAGAGGAAGATCTCTGGACCTGGGGGTCCTGGTGGACAAGTTGTCATGAGTCAGCAATGTGCCCTTGTGTCCAAGAGCAGTGGTGTCCTGAGCTGCATTAGGAAAAGAAGGTCAAGGGAGGTGACTGTCTCTCTACTCACCCCTGGTGAGGCTTCACCTGAAGCACGGTGTCCAGTTCTGAGCTCCCAAGTATAAGAGCGACATGAAGCTCCTGGAGCAAGTCCAGCAAAGGGCTACTAGAATGATTAAGGGTCTGGAACACCTTTCATATGAGGAAAGGCTGAGGGAGCTGGGTCTGTTCAGCTTAGAGAAATCTCAGGGGGGATCTGATCAATATATAGAGGTTTCCGAAGGGAGGGTGTCAAGAGGATGGAGCCAGTCTTTTCTCGGTGGTGCCATGCAATAGGACGAGAGGCTGCAGGTATAAATTAAACCACAGGAAGTTCCACCTGAACATGAGGAAGAATTTTTTTACTGTGATTGAGTATTAGAATAAGTATCTGGATGGGTTGTGAAGTCTCCTTCCCTGGAGATACTCAAGAGCCGTCTGGACAGACATTGCCCTAAGTGATGTGCTTTAGGCGACCCTGCTTGAGCAGGGAGGTTGGACTAGATGACCTCTGATGGTCCATTCCAACCTCAGCCATTCTGTGATCTCCTGGTGTCCTTGAACATGGCAATAACCACTGGAGGGAGGTAATGTAGCAACGTGCAAGACATGGGTGAGGGAAGCAAAGCTGTACTTGCTCTCAGGAGCTGTGTGGCATCAGTGGGTCCTTGTGGAGGTGAGCAATATAGCGAGAGGCAAAAAGCTTGCTGGTTGCAGCAGCCTGTGTTCACCATAATCCCCACTACCCTGGCACCTTCCTGCTGGTGGGAAGGCTCGTGCTTTGCGTCTGCCATGCCCACATACTGCCACTGTTCCCCCGGTCTGCATTATTGCGCTCCTGCTTTGCTTAGCTTCCCAGCACTGCTTTCTACTGTCCCTTCTGTGGCATGTGTAGCTCAGGTTACTTTAGGCTTGTCCCAGCTGTCCCTAGGCTCCAGGGCAGCAGTCTCCAGCCAGATCCCGCCCTGCTCAGCCAGAACAGTTGCTCAGATCACAGGGATGTTGTACGCTGCCCTTTCTTACAACCTGACAGCTCCTCATAGCTGGTTCCTCCATCCCTGACTGCACGGCGACCTTTGTCTCCTGAAGGAGACCAGGCTGGAGGACTGCAGTCCAGCTGATCTCAATGCTTTAACAGCACCAGGGCCCTTGGCAGTGGAAATGGATCTCTAGCTGCTTGTGATGGGCTTCCCAGCTCTGAAGCACAGTGCAGATGAAGGCTTGTGCCTGCAGTCTTCATTAGAGAAAACCCTTAGCAGTCCCAAGGAGGCTGGCGCACAGCATCGATGAGCCAATATTGCACAAGTACTTTGCATTTTGCTTTCTGGGCTTGCAGCTCTTCCTAATGAAGATGCAGTAGGTCAAGCTTGCAGCCTCCTGCAAACAGGCTGATGGGAAAGCAGGAAGGGAAGGAGGTAGCAGTAAGGGGGGATTCTGGGGCTGGGGGGCTGGGGCGAGAGGTTGCAGGGATGGGAGCGGTGTTGGGTGAAAACAGGAGAATGATGTGAGGAGCTCAGAGGATGGGTGGGTGGTGAAGCAGGAGTTAGGGAGGCAGGGCTGGAGCATGGAGGGGGTAGGCTGGGAGGTGAACTCTGAGTCAGAGGAAATCAGGATGGCACTGGAGACAGCAGATCCATCCCTGCCCCAGGCAGGAGCAGCTCCACCTCACCTCTTCCTGGCAGTGTGTGTCTCACCTGGTCACACCAGGCAGTTCTGCCAGAGCTTTCCTGCCCTTTTTGCCAGGAAGGTTTTCTTCTCATCCAGCTTCAGGCTGCCTTGGGTAGCCGCAGGGAGGGCGGTGAGAGAGCAGGGAGGCAGGGAGAGCACAGTGGAGGGGGAGTTGCTCCCCCCCCCTTACCACCTCACAGTGGCCTTTCCTGTGCTGGGATGCTGCTGTAATTCCCATCACTCTGCTCCCAGGATTCACGTGACCCACCTCCTGCAAACTTTTCTTGCCTGCAGATTTTTCAGTCCTTTAAAAGGGATTTTTCTAGACTTCTGGTCATTGCTCCTGACTCCGGGTCATATCTGCTTAAGGTGTTGTGCAAGCATCTTGCCCTGATGGGGCTGCCCCACAGCCATTGCAGAAATCTCACTCCTCTATCACAAATCCCTCTTAAATAGAAATCCTGACCCACCCCACGCTGCTGTCAATGTTATCCGTCACCCGGGTGGGCTGCAGGATCCCACTCCCAGTGTGGCAATAACTGGTCTTCCTGTCCTGTACTCGCCTCGTTGTAGTTTGATCTAGCTGTGGGGCTGCCCCTTGCTCACAGGAGCCTTGCTGCAGACCGTGCAGATCCCTTGCTGCAGTGGTGATGGGGCCTGCTGGCGATCACAGCAGGGATCAGCGGGTGCCTGGCAGGACCCTGCAGCCCTGTGTGTCTGGGGGAGGTCACGGGGCAGCACAGGCACAGTGCAGGCAGTCCTGCCCTGGGGAAACCCTGCTGTCACTGCCAAGGTCACCCTCATCCAGGGACCTTGTTTGGCGCAGACACTGGGCAGCAGAGGACTGCAGGTGCTACTCTGCAGCTCTAAAGGGATAACAGGACCGCAGCCTCTTCGTGAAATCTGGGGCTTATGGCACTCCTCAGCTTTGTGCCCCCATGGGCATGGAGCCTTGGTAAAGGTCTGCACTCTATCTGTTCCCTGCCAACTCAAAGGCCACATCTTCTGGCTCATGCCAGCAGCACACAGCTCAGGAGGCGACGTGTTCGGTGCTCAGCATGTGCCATCTACAATAGCATCCCACAGTGCTGGGCTGAGGTTGCTGGCCCTGGCACCATGGGTTTGCTAAGCACCATGTAACAACCGGAAGGCATTCAGGATGTTGCAGAAATCAATATTTTTATGGTTCTGCCTTGATTGGGGCCAATTGGTTGGTGCCTTTGCTATCAGTCATCCATGTGCCTAGTCTTTGAGCAAGGGAGTCAGTACAGGGCAGCTGGGCTGTGCACAGAAGTGCTCGTCCCCATGGCTCCCTGCAGCATGCCATGGTGGGCTTGTGCTGCAGCACTCGTGGTCTGTAGCGCAGCTGTGCTAGGCACGAGCGGCCATGTGCTGCGTGGTGGTGACAAGCAGGATCCCAGGTGGTGGCCAGAGGCCACCCAGGGCAGCCCTTCACGTGGCTGGCCTGTTGCCAGGGACTGCTCTCCTCAGGGGCAGCAGAGCTGGGAGCAGGGGTCCTGCTTGCACCTGGGAGAGGAGCCTTGCCCTGGTGCCAGGAGCCGAGGGGCTGCACGCACGTGGGGCCAGGCTGGGGCACAGGAGGATCAGTGAGCGCCTGCAAAGGCTGACCCACCACCAGCGCTGGTGCTGCCGCAGGCCCCGTGCAGGAGCGGGGAAGGGGCCTGGGTGAAGCGGCTCCCGGGGCGGTGCTGCCCACTGCCCTGGCACTGGCAGAGGTGCAGTGTGAGTAGCCAGCAGTGCTGTGGGGCACAGGCCTGGCCCCAGACCTCTGCTATCACGCTATTTTTGAATTCTCTTTTGTTGTTTTGTTTTTTTTTGTTGTTGTTGTTTTGGTTTACTTTTTTGTTTCGTTTTGGTTTTGTTTTCCTTTCTGTTCTGTCTCCTCGTGTTTGGTCCCTAGGAGCCAGCGCTAAGAAACAGGGCGAGGACTTAGCGGATAATGACGGTGATGAAGACGAAGGTATTTCTGTGCTTGAGGCTGCCACTGCATGACACGCAAAGCAACTCTGCCTGCCTGCCACCTGCTGCCGTCCCCAGGGAGCCCTGCGTGTGTCCGTGTGCCGCAGGCGGGCACAGGGCGGGGGGCAGGCTGGCTGGCTGTGCAGGCGCCCAGGCCCTTCCTCTCCTCGGGACAGGGGGAGAAGCTTGTGAGGTGTCTTTTGCTTTAGGAGAAGTTTGCTCCCACTTGAGCGAGGGCAGGCAGGAAGCACGGCAGCCTGGGAGGAGAGGTGCCCTGGGGCACCTGGGCCCATTTCATCCCGAGCCCAGTCACATCACACCACCAGCCTCATCCCTCCGGACTTGGTGACGTGCAGCTGGGAGCCAGTGACCTCCTCCCATGCCCGGGCCTGCCGCGGGCGTTGCCACGGAGTGGCCATGCCAGCAGCTTGGCAACCTTGGCACCTGCAGGGCCATGCACAGGAGACCCACAGTCCGCTTGGACATGGTTTCTGTTCAGTTCTCTCCTTCTCCACTCAACATGAGCAAGGTCATGCTTGCCACCAGAGCATAAGCACCGGCTGAGGCAGAGCGAGTGAGCTTTCAGCAGATGTGATTCTAGATTTACGCCAGGGCTAAGCGAGCTGCAGAATAAGCTATTTTTAGTGAACCAGGGCTGTTCATCTGCAGGGTGTGGAGCCAGTGTGTTTGGCTGCAGGGATGTGAAGAGGAGGCAGCAGGAGAGGTTGGCCAGGGTGCAGCCCTAATGTGCAAGGACAGTAAACCCTCATGGTGTGCAGGAGTCCCAGTGCAGCTCAAGCGCAACCTGGCAGATGGTGTTTAGGAAACAGATGAAGAGCTTTTTCCTTGGCAGGACCACAACCCCATTGTTTTCTCCCACTAACCTGTGCCCCAGGATCTCTGGTACCAGGGTATAAACTGGCATTCAGCCTAAGTAACTTAACTGTGCTAAATCCTGCACACTAAAATGTGCTGCAGCCATTGCGAGCTATTGTGGCACATCTGCACATTGCTGCCATTCTGCTGCAAGGAAGTCCCTTTGTACGCTGGTGGGAGCATGTGGCAGGGAGGAGAGGACACAGACATGGATGTTCCTGCCCTTTGCATTTCAAGCAGGTGGTTTCTGGGAAGAGTTGTGCTGCTGTAGCTCTGCTGCATGGGCAATGTCTGTCCTGGAGGCCCTGCAAATGCTTTTTGCTCCCCAGGTCTGTGCATTTGCCTGGCTTCATCCTGGCGATAGAAAAAGTGCCAGCACAGGTTTTGGCATATGCTGATTCTCCTGGATGGAAGAGCTTTTCTATATGGAAGGGAGGCCACCCTTAGCCATGCCTCAGGGCACAGCTGGAGGTGGGGATGCAAGAGGTACCCAACAGCAGCCCTCTGTCATGGGCAAGACACAGGGAGGAGTGGACGTGGGCAGGGGTTAGGTGCTGAGCATCCCTGGCCAAGCGCCTCTGCTGTGCAGTGCTGCTGTACCTGCAGGACCGTGGCAGGGCTGGCTCCTGCCTGGTGCCTGGTGACGGGGCCGGCAGCGAGCAGCCTGTGAGCAGCCCCGCAGGCAATGCAGCCCACCAGAGTGAGGTGCTGGGTGCGGGTGAGCATGAGGGAGGCAGAGTCCATCAGTGCTGGGCACCACAGCTGCAACCACCTCCTCCATCAAACATGGGTGAGATGGACCAGGAGTTCTTCCCTTGTGCCTGGGCTTGGCTCCAGGAGGGACCCCAGGCCAGTGGGGCAGAAGGGGAAGGATGTTCCCCTGGACAGGGCCGATCGAGAGAGGGAGTGTGGCTGCTCCCTGTCCCCTAAGCTCCCACAGTCCTTCCTCCCCAGCCCTCAGGGTCCCCTTCCCCAGTGTCACTCCATGCCTCATGCCCTGTCCTAGTCCGGACGCTGTGCTCACCTCCCTGACACGCACACATGCACACACTATCTGCCTCATCACCATGTGTGTGTCTGGGCACTGGGGTGCCATGGGTTCACAGTCAGGCAGCTGGCAGGTTTCTACCTTCCCAGGACGGATGGGAATGGGGGGTGTGGGGAGAGCCAGATGTTGGAGCACCCACAATTGCCCCCGCTGCCTTCCAGGTCCTGCACACCCCCATCCCTGCCCCCCTGCAATGCCAGCTTCCAGGACTCCTGGAGCTGAGGGCTTGGGTCCAGCCAAAGACAGGACATGGGGCTGCATCCTGGGGCTGGAATCTGCAACTCCCACCCACAACAGAGGTGCCGTTGGTCTGGCTCCCGCATGCAGCTGGAGCAGCTGGGTGCAGCTGGGTACAGCTGGCATCTCTCCCACATGTGCTGAGACCCCCAAGGGGACAGCAGTGTGGAGGTGGTGCAGAAAGGGGCTGGCAGGGATGGTTCAGTGGTCGTTGGCCTTGGTGGTCCGTGCTGTGACCACCAGGAGAGCTCTGGGTTTGGTTTCTAAGCCCCTGTCCCCAGTCCTGGGAGCTGGCATTGCCCTCATCCTTGGTCTGCCTGTTGGGCAGGGTACTGCAGCCATCAGCAGGGTCCTGTGTTTAACCACCTCTCCTTCCAGACATCCGGGACAGCGGGGCCAAGCCGGTGATGGTGTATATCCACGGTGGCTCATACATGGAGGGCACGGGGAACATGATAGATGGCAGTGTCCTGGCCAGCTACGGGAACGTGATTGTCATCACCCTGAACTACCGCGTTGGAGTGCTTGGTATGGGCTGGCCAGCGTGGGCACAGCAGGGCAGTGGGACGAGCACCCACAGCTGATGGGTGCAGAACCAGACGGGAAGGGGGTGGTGGGAGGAATGGGACCCAACAGGCTGCAGGCTGCTCTGTGGCAGGCTGGGGTGCAGTGGGGTCTAGCTCCTGGCACTGGCCCCCTCCAGGCGCATTTACACAACCTGGCTCAGCTGAAAGCAAATATTGGTCTGCAGTTAAATAAATAATAAATGTGTTTACCCAGCATCTCTTCCTGAGAAGGCTCAGAGCAGTGAGATGTCAGTGGTACGGCCTGGCTGCCCCTGGGGACCCAGCAGCTCTCCCTCCCCAGGCACGGGCTGTCCCCAAGCCAGCTGAGCTACTGGGACCCCTGCAGCCCCCCACTGTGTCCTGGCTCTCTGCAGAAGGGGTCGCAGAAGGGTGTCAGGTGCTGTATAGAGGAGGGTCGCAGTTCTGATTTCATGAGCCCTGCTGACCTAAGGAGGTGAAATGGGGGCACAGGGTCAAAAGGCAGTGCTATCTCCTGTCTGCTGCAGCAGAACCCCCCATGACCTGGGACATGAGATCTGCCTGGAGCATCACTGCTGCCTCCCTTAGCAGCAGGTAGAACAAGGGGTGCGGAGGTTTGAGGAGAGCTCCTTCTCAGTCAAACTGCTGCAGGGCCAGCTCTCTCCCAAGCCATCCAACGTGGCACGGCTGGGCTCCTGACCAGTACCCACGGCAGCACATCTCTCTGACAGCCTCCAGATCCCATAGTCTTCTGGGGAAGATGGCAGTTAAAATAGGGTTTCCAGTAAAAACAAGCCTATTCAAGATGTTTCAGTATTTAAAGTCAACTCTCCTAAGATAGATAGGTGCAAATTTAATTTCATTTTAATATGAAATAATACTTTAATGGTGTCATTGTCATCTCCACTGAGGTGGTGCAGTGTGCCCAGCCAGAGCACTTCCAGTGCTGGAGCAGCAGCATCAGTGCCGCTCCCTGCCTGCCAGGGTTACCTGCCTGGGTTTTACCTCAGCACCGTGGTTTTGGCTTCCTTCTTTGAGTCAAAGCAAATGAAACACTGATAGCTTATCTTGGGTGTTCCCTTTGCTATTGAAAGCATTTCTCAGCATCTTCCTCACTGGAAGACATTGTATTTTAAGCTGCAGTGGGTTCCCCTCTGCCCAGCCCACCTCCTTACATTTATAGTGCAAATGCTAGTTTGCATTGCTAGTCCATGGAAAGTATTGGCTGTGCCCACACTCAGCCTGCCTGCAGCCACCACTGCTTTCTGTTTTTCCTTGGAGCATGCAAGAGGTGTTGACCTGTTATTAGCACAGATGGTGGGGCAAGGGTAGGACAAGGCTTCATGCCCATCACTCACAGCCCTTCACCCCTCTATGCTGTGCAGAGGGTGGCTGGAGCTCAGTGGTGTCCCTTCTCCAGCTTATTGCTCACAGGACTTTCTTGGTAGTGGGGGTCTCGTGCTGTGGTAGGACAGGGTCCTATAGAAGCTCCTCTAGGCCTGGGGAAGGGAGGTGGGAGGTCAGGATACCCCCTGCTTCCTCATCCCTAACCAGGCTCCCCTTGGCTCACAGGGTTCCTGAGCACGGGGGACCAGGCTGCCAAGGGCAATTACGGGCTGCTGGATCAGATACAGGCGCTGCGCTGGGTCAGTGAGAACATCGCCTTCTTTGGGGGAGATCCCTTGCGGATCACCGTCTTCGGTTCCGGCATCGGTGCCTCCTGTGTCAGCCTGCTCACGCTCTCCCACCACTCTGAAGGTAGGTGCCAGCTGTGCCTGAGGATGCTGTGGCTGCTGATCTAAGCTGGTACCAGCAGCCACCCCAGCCGAGTCAGGGCTGTGGTTTAACTAGTCACTGGTGAGAGTAGAACCCAGGGCTGGGAAGCAAAACCTTCTCATCATGGGCAGGGAGAGGCCAGCAGCAGAGCACATGAGAGCCAGGGATGGAGCTGGTGCTCCCAGCACATGGGGCTGCAGCCCAGGTCGAGCACTTAGGTGTGGGGAGAGGTGGGGACCCCTCCTGTAGCTCCTTGACTACGTGCAGGTGTGGAGGGGGTGCAGGGCATCTTGCAGGGCACTAAGAGCACAGATCGCAGTGCTCGGAAAGGCATTCATACTGGAATAGAAGGGAAGCCGGACTTGAGCGTAGGGAGGCATGGAGCACCCCATCTTGTGAGACTGGGCGAGCTGTGGAAACTCAGTGGACGTGATATGGTTGATATCTGTAAATATAGCAGAGTGTTTACTCTAGATAAAGAAATGAATTCCTTATGCTAGAAGATTGTGTTGGCATAAGAGCAAGTGCATGTAAACCACCCACAAAGATATTTACATTGAACACTAGGAAAAAAATTAACCATGGGAGTATAAGTGTTCTCAGTAAATGTCCTAGAGGAGATGGCAGGCACAAAGCCTGAACTGGTCCACAGGGAACCAGCCTGCCAGGGTCTTGGTCACAGGGCTTTGTATGAGGGTACATCCCTCTTCCAGTGCTGTGCCTCCAAGCATAGTACAAGGGAGAAGATTAGGCATAAGGGCAATGGATACGGGCATGAGTTTGCACCTCAGAGACACACACAGTTGCACTTGAAGCTGTTGCAAAGAGCTGTAGCCCAGCTCAAGAGCCTGGGAACCACACAGGAATGGAGACCTTCAGCAGTGCTGGTTGCATGGTGGAGGGTTTATGGGAGGAATCTGGCACTGGCCAGGCTGCTTGCAAAGCCTTCCTCTGGCCCAGGTACCTGTTGGTGGACTGATTGCCCCAATGTTGAAAGCAGGAATGATCTCAGGCCAGGCTGCTGCAAAGGTGGCTGCACCAGCACCAGCATCATGGTCTGCACCAGGTTCCGTGCTCCTTCTGTGCTGGGGCCAGGACACAGCCAGCACTAACTCACCCTGTGCAGAGTGCTCCTGCTCTTGGGGTGGCTGCTCCCACTGCTGGGCAACCCTTGGCTCCCCAAGGACCAGAGCTCTGGGGGATGCTCTGCCCCACAGACCTGACAACAGAGGCAGGTCTGGACCTGGTGGGCAGCTGCTTCCCAAAGCTGAAAGCACATATGGAGCTGTGTTGCCTGCTCAGGACACGTCTGTTCTGGGTAAGCCCCTTTCCCTCCTGCCCCAGGGTGCTCAGGACACTTGTGCTCTGTCTGTACTCCTGCAAGGGTGCCCAGTGCCTGAGGTGAGCCCCTCTGTCATCCTGCTTCCCTGTGCCAGCTCCTGAGCAGGATGCTCCTGAGGCTGTTGGCTTGGGGAAATATTAATGGGTATTAGACTACAATAAGCTTCAGGAAAATGTGAGTTATACTTACAGAGCCGTTGCTGATGTTGCAGTGCCAGAGCAGGGCAGGACCTCACTGCTTTTGGGGCTTCTGGGATAGGATTCTCAGCTATCGAAAGCTGCACTGGGCAGGCAGCAGCTCTTTAGCACACAGGAGGAGATGCTTTTGACAGAAAACCAGAGAATGTTTTGCTTGTGTTAGATGTTGAGTAGCGTGTAGGAAAGGAGCACAGGTAGATCTTTGAAGATTTCTGAGCAGCGGGCAGGGCAGGGAATGCTCTGCAGCTGCAGGGGCCTGTGTGGGGCTGTGCCACCCCTGTGTGGATACCTGGAGCTCTGTGTGCCCTCCTACCCTTGTGCAGTTACCCTGGGCAGAGTGGGCACAGGGGCGGGGAGTATTTCATAGGCTGAAAGCTCCTGCAGAAAGAATCATTGGATGGTTTGGGTAGGAAAGGACTTTAAGATCATCAAGTTCCAACCCCCTGCCACAGGCAGGGACACCTTCCACTGGAGCAGCTTGCTCCAAGCCCCTGTGTCCAACCTGGCCTTGAACACTGCCAGGGATGGGGCAGCCACAGCTTCTCTGGGCACCCTGTGCCAGCGCCTCAGCACCCTCACAGGGGAGAGCTTCTTCCTTATATCTAACTTGAATTTACCCTGTTTCAGTTTGAACCCATCACCCCTTGTCCTATCACTGCAGTCCCTGATGAAGAGTCCCTCTCCTGCATCCATGTAGTCCCTTTCAGACACTGGAAACTGCTCTGAGGTCTCCACGCAGCTTCTCTTTTCCAGGCTGATCAGCTCCAATGTTCTCAGACTGTCTTTATATGGGAGGTGCTTCAGCCCCTGATCATCCCTATGGCCAACATAAGAAAAAGGTTTTCTTTGCTGATGCAGAGTGTGAAAGGCCAGGGAGGGGATGCCAGGCGTAATGCATTCATAGTACTTCTTAGAGTGCTCCTCTCCATCACAGGAGTGCCTGAAGGCAGGCAGAGATTGCAGGGACGTGCTTTCGGTCCAGGGGTCTCCTCTCTGGGATTGGGTTCTTGCCTTGCCCTGCTTCTGGCAGGCACCTAGAAGCCAGCATACCCCTAAGGTTGTAGACTGGTTTTCATGGCCAGATGGTGACACCTCTTAGGAAGCAGGGCTGTGTGCTTGGCTGTCTAAGTAGCCTGGGTTGGAGGGAGCAGTGTAGAGAGAGGCTGGGGATGGAGGGGCTGCTCGCCGACTTTCCAGCCATAAAATATACTGTTGTGCTAGTGTAGCGCTTCTCAAGTGACATTAGGCTGTCTGCCACTAAACGCTGCATCTGCCTGCCATGTCTTTTGCTGCGCCATCCAGGCCCAGTGCCTGTGGTGTGGTACCTCGTGCATTACAGTGGCACTGGGTGCCTGGCACCCTCACTGCTGTGGCAGGGGAGCTGCTGCCAGCTGTAAATGCTGTGAGGCAGGAAGGGAGTGCTCAGTGCTGTAGTGTTTCATCAAAGCAAAAGGCCATGAGATGACCTCAAAAACGCTCTGCTCCAGAGCACCCATCTTCCCGGGAACAGGGCAGCCAGCACTGGAGCAGGGTAGGGAAACTGCACTGAGGTACACCATGAAGACCAGGCAGATTTGTTTTTATTGCATCAAAATAAAACTCATTTTGATCAAGAGCTATTAATGAAGCTGCTAATTTGTGCCTGCTCTGCCAGGTGCTACAAGAGGCAGATGCTGGAAGCTGTTGCAGCACATGCTGTGTCTGGCTGCCAGGGACACCCATGGCTTCCCTGCCAGCCTCAGCCCAAGTAGGTGGGTTGATTTCTCACCAAAGTGCTGCTTCTCTTCCCAGGCCATGCTGGGGCAGGAGCAGTTGCTGCTGTGCAAACCTCTTATACTTCCTTTGCCCCATCTCTTGCTCTGTGGGGGCTAGTGCCGTTCACTGCCACCTCTGGGTATGCTCCATCCTCAGCTGGACAAAGCACCCAGCACCCTGCTTGGAGTGGGGCTTGGCACAAACAACCACAGAGGTGTTTCTAGTCTCAGCTCCTGTGCAAAGCAAAGGGGAAGTCAAGAGCTGGTGGCAGCCTGCAGCACGAGGCACCACCTGGCACAGCCCTGGGCCCACTGTTTGGCTCCACTCTGCCGTGGCAGCCAGCTCTGCAGGACCTGAGATGCGTTGGGACTCTCACCTGGGGGGGAACAGACAGGGAAGAGAGAGCTGCATCTTTCTGCCTGGGCCCCAGCAGGCTGGAGAGTTCTGGGGTAAGCTGCAAGGTGGCGATGCCTCCCTGGGATGCTTATTGGGCTTCAGTGGGGTGCTGGCATGGAGCAGGAGGGCATGGCAGGGCTGGGCTCTCATAGACTCCTGAGTCCTCCTGAATCAGGACATAGCCATGCAGAGACCCAGCAAAGGGACTCCATCGGGGACACGGCCAGTTGGTGACACCAGCTGCCTGTGCTTCTGCAGAAAGGGGTGAGCAGTGGCAGAGCCCAGTCTGGTGGGTCCATCCGGGCAGTGATGCTGCTGGCAGGGAGTGACAGCTGTTGCTGGGACAGCACTTCCTGAGAGCCAAGAAACCTCCATCCTGGCCCTTTGGCACATGGATGATGCTGCAAAGCAAGCAAGCCCATAGCCAGTCTCCAGCCTGTGGGCTGGTTACGGCTTTCTAGGGCAGCAGGAGGTGACAAACAGAGCTTGTGCCTTCCCTTTGTCCCAGTGCATGGGACTGTACATCAGGTACTTGGCAGAGCAAGGACTGTGCGTACAGACAAGAGCTATGGGCATGGTGGCTGGGAGCCAGGAGCCTCCAAACACTTCTGCTGGAGGAAGGTGCATGCTTTCCCCTGCAGGGTGACATGGCCTTGGTTGCACGGGGAGTTTCATGCAGGCACTCCATGATTCAGGGGCCCATGGGCAGCCTCACAGCCACCATCCTGCTGTGCCAGCAGCTTTCAGAGACCACCTGAGACAGTCCCTCATGGCAAGCTAGTGTCAGAGTCTGACAAGGGCGCAGGCAGCACCCAGGGTGCCAGAGAGGGCTGGCCCAAAAGCAGGGACCCCAGGGTGCACCCCAAGCCTGACTGCCTTTCATGGCCCCAGAGGCTCCACTTCCTCACCGCCCTTTGTATTCCTAGCACAAGCGCCATTGACATGGGGTTGGAGCATAGCCACACATTCCTCCGCCTGGGCCAGGGCCTTTGTGGCCCCGTTTTCCAGGGCGAAAGTCCACTCCCTCTGTGTTCCCGGTGGCAGAAAGGCCTTCTTTGTGCATCTGGCAGCGTGCTTCTGCAGGGCCGGATTGGCACCGAGCAGCCCCAGCTGGGCAGGAAGCAGCAGGGAGGGGGGTGAGGGGGACCCTGACAAAGCAGTAGGATGGGACACGCAGGGTTAATTGTCCCCAGGCAGGCATTAACCCTCCCGCTGCTGCCAGCCTGCAGCCATGCTGCTCCATGAGGCCACCCTGGGCTGGAGGATGCCCTGAGTGGGGCAGCACATGTACCTCGGGGCTCAGGACACCCTGGGGTGGCTGGACAGCGTGAGCTGCTCAGTGGGGCCAGGCTGTGATGTAGCCATGGCCCCGCTCCTCCCCACAGCAGAGGAGTGCCAGGCCATCCCCTGCAGTGGGAGCACAGCAGCCCTTGGTTGCTGCCAGGAGAACCTGCTGCATGCCCAGTCATCACCCGGCCACTCAGTGGCCCTGAGCTGACCCACTGTGCAAGCCTGCCTCAGAAGGCAGCACAGCCCATGTCATGGCCAGGTATAGGCTGGAGTGCTGGCTCCTTGCAGGGGTCCAAGGGCATCAATGTCTTCCCCATGCTGCATCCCACACTGCAGCGCTGGGGTGTTGGAATGGCGCTCTGAGCTTCCTCTGCCCCTTGCCTGTCTTCTAGGTCTCTTCCAGAGAGCCATCATCCAGAGCGGCTCCGCGCTCTCCAGCTGGGCGGTGAACTATCAGCCCGTGAAGTACACCAGCATGCTGGCTGACAAGGTGGGTTGCAACGTGCTGGACACAGTGGACATGGTGGACTGCCTGCGGCAGAAGAGTGCCAAGGAGCTGGTGGAGCAAGACATCCAGCCAGCTCGCTACCACGTGGCCTTTGGGCCTGTCATTGATGGGGATGTGATCCCAGATGACCCAGAGATCCTGATGGAGCAGGGCGAGTTCCTCAACTATGATATCATGCTGGGGGTCAACCAAGGTGAGGGCCTGAAGTTCGTGGAGGGTGTGGTGGACCCTGAGGACGGCGTCTCAGGCAGTGACTTTGACTATTCAGTCTCCAACTTTGTAGACAACTTGTATGGCTACCCTGAGGGCAAGGACACCTTGCGGGAGACCATCAAGTTCATGTACACAGACTGGGCCGACAGGGACAACCCTGAGACACGTCGCAAGACTCTGGTGGCCCTCTTCACTGACCACCAGTGGGTAGAGCCATCGGTGGTGACGGCCGACCTGCATGCCCGCTATGGCTCCCCCACCTACTTCTACGCCTTCTACCACCACTGCCAGAGCCTGATGAAGCCTGCATGGTCTGACGCGGCCCATGGGGATGAGGTGCCTTACGTGTTCGGGATCCCCATGATTGGCCCCACAGATCTCTTTCCCTGCAACTTCTCCAAGAACGACATCATGCTCAGCGCTGTGGTGATGACCTACTGGACCAACTTTGCCAAGACAGGGTGAGTGGGGATGGCTGCTGTGCCTTGGAGACCTGCACTTACTGAAGCTGTTTTGGGGGGGTGTCCTGCCTGGTGTGGAACACTGAAGCCCCTGTGCCCAGAGGTTTGTGTGCTTCACCTCCAGTGGGGTCAGGGCACAGAGAAAAGCTGAGCACAGGCTAGCCCCTGGAACAGGACCCCACCAAGCACAGGGGTGGGGAGGTTGGTTGGCCATTGGTCGTGCATGAGACTTGATCGGGATTAGAGTGCTGTCCAGCTATGCAGGACCTTTCACCAGCCCACCCTGTGCCACCACTGGCAAAGGTCCCCCCAGCTTCCATTTTTGTGTCCGGCTCTCCTTCCTCATGTCTGGTTTTCCCAGTGCTAGCTCTGTTTTGTCTGTGTTTTGCAGGGACCCCAACAAGCCCGTCCCCCAGGATACCAAGTTCATCCACACCAAGGCCAATCGGTTTGAGGAGGTGGCCTGGTCCAAGTACAACCCCCGTGACCAGCTGTACCTGCACATCGGGCTGAAGCCACGGGTACGTGACCACTACCGGGCCACCAAGGTGGCTTTCTGGAAGCACCTCGTCCCCCACCTGTACAACCTGCACGATATGTTCCACTACACCTCCACCACCACCAAAGTGCCGCCCCCTGACACCACACAGAACTCCCACATCACCCGCCGTCCCAATGGCAAGATCTGGACCACCAAGCGCCCTGCCATCTCGCCTGCCTACAACAGTGACAACGGGAAGGAGAAGTGGAGCCCAGAGCAAGAGGCAGGCACCCTGCTCGAGAGCCCCCGTGACTACTCCACGGAGCTGAGCGTCACCATCGCCGTGGGCGCCTCCCTTCTCTTCCTCAACGTGCTGGCCTTTGCCGCCCTCTACTACCGCAAGGACAAGCGCCGGCAGGACACGCACCGGCAGCCCAGCCCCCAGCGTGGCACCGCCAACGACATGGTCCATGCGCCAGACGAGGAGATGCCGTCCTTGCAGGTGAGCCAGGGCCACCACGAGTGCGAGGCTGTGCCGCCTCACGATGCCCTGCGCCTGGCTGCTCTGCCCGACTACACCCTCACCCTGCGCCGCTCTCCAGATGACATCCCGCTCATGACCCCCAACACCATCACTATGATCCCCAACTCGCTGGTGGGGCTGCAGACCCTGCACCCCTACAACACTTTCACCGCCGGCTTCAACAGCACGGGGCTCCCACACTCACACTCCACCACACGGGTATAGCCGCCCGCCACCTGCGCACACGCATGCACGCACGCACATGCACGCACAGACACTGGCAGAGGGACTGCCGGGGCCAGTGGAGCTCCCCGGGCGGAGGGGCAGTGCCGTGGATGGTGCGGCTCTGCAGCCGGAGACCTGCAGGGTCCCCGCGTGGCCGAGCCCCCGCTCCCCCCCAGCGCTTTCTTTCGTTCCTGTCTAACTTTCGAGAAGTGCTTTGACTCTCCCTGCTCCCCCACGGGTCACCTGGGGGCTCTGCTGGGATGCAGGGGGGACACAGCGCAGCCCCTGCGCCCATGCCCTGGCACAGGCAGGCAGGAGGGGACTCTGCTGGCAGCAGCCACGGGGCTCCCTGCACCAGGGCTGTGCCTCCCCCAGGGCGATCACATCCCCAGCGCTCTGCCTGCTGAGCACCTCTGGATGGATGAGGAGCGAGGAGAGGGGCTGGGCATTCCATCAACTGGTGCACAGCATCCTTGGGCAGCTTGGCATCCCCAGTGCCCTGGAATCAGCTCCTTCCCTGTGCTGAGAAGCGGCCGTGGGCCATGGTGCTACAGGCAGAGGGAGCAGACAGGGCCCAGAGACCTGGCCTCGTTGCTGGGTGCAGGCGCTGGGGCCAGTGCCGGGGGCTGGGGACCCTGAGCGCAACGCCCCGGGCTGGAGACTTGGCACATCCACCCCTCTTTGCGCTGCAGAGAATCTCTTTTGTGTCAGTTGTTTCTCTTTGCAGAGACGTTTTTTAAGCAGATCTTTAGTTCTTTACACAACTAACGGAGTCGCCGCGTTTTGTCCTTTGTAAAGATTTTAAAACCAAGTGTTCTTGATACAAAATAAAAAGCCAGTTGGAAGCCAGCTTGTGCACACGGTGCTGGCACCCCACGGCCCCCGCGGGCACAAGGCAGGGTGCTGCCTCCTGCCCTCTTTTGTATTTTTGATATTCTCCCTCCTCTGTCGCCCATGCCCGCGTGTCTCAGCCAAACAGCCAACCCGATGGGCCAGACTGCGGGCACCCACGGCCCCAGCCCTCCCTGCTGCCACCACAGCCCCTGCCACCCACCACCCCGCAGGGGCATCAACTGCTGTGAGCACCATCTGCCTGCACCCCGAAAACCAGGGCAGACCCTCAGCACCATGTCCCAGTGGTCCCCAGCCTACCCTGCTCCCTTGGGAGTATCCCAGGTCTCTTTACCACCGCCCGCAGGCAGCTGTGTCCTCCCTGCTCGTCAGTGGTTTGCAGCTTGTGGCAGGGTGTGTAGCACTGGGGGCACTGGCAGGGTTAGGGTGAAGCTGTTCACCCACAGCTACTCTGCCGCCCGCCTTGCTTCTGCTTGGGCCTTCTCCCCATCATGGGGTGACCCCAGCTCTGGCATCTGGGGCATGCAGCTGGTATAGAGCAGGGCTGCTTGAGTGGGCAACTGGGGGTGATGGGGCTGGGACACCCGCTGGGCTGGTGGTGGCCACGGAACCGGAGGCAGCTGTGGGTGGCAGGGCTCAAGGTTTTGGTGCATCTGGGTGTGGGAGCCCACATGGGGCAGCCCCGTCTCAGCTCCCCCCATGGTGGGCACTGGCCCCCAGGGCAGGGCCTAGGGAGGCATGAGGAAGGATCGGGTCCTGTGGGGACACCATAACTCATCCCTGTGCAGTCGGTCCGGCTGGCAGACGCTGCCAGAGCTGGCGGCTGTGATGCACCGGTGCCGGCTGGCCCTACGACCTGGGGCCAGCGCACCCTGGCCCTGCACCCTGCCACGGCCCCGGGCAGGGCTGAGGATCCTCATTGGAGAATGTATTTATACCCTGTCACCCGCGCAAAGTAACAAATTCCAAATAAAACAGAAGTGATATTTTTAATAGTAGTGTGTCTTAACGTCTTCTTGGAATGTGCAGGGGCTGGGGGCTCCCAGGCTGGGTGAGGGCCATGGCTGTGCCTGCTGGCAGGGGGTCCGTGCAGTACCCATGTCTGTGGCACCCATGCTGCGGGTGCAGCAGGAGGATCCTGGGATCACCCCAGCACAGCACACATGCAAACCAGCACCGTGGGACTCAGGTGCTGCAGTGTGGGGGGTCCCCGCATGCCACCAGCCCTGCTGCCCCACCACCACCACTTGGAATCTCATCTTCCCCTACCCCCCATTTTTCCCAGCCCAGCTCCCTTCCCCCTGCTTGCCAAACAGAAAAGCTGCTGGTTTCATTTCTTTTTAATGTAATTTCAACTGGAGTTGCCATGGAAACGAGGCATGGGGCCTGAATTGCCTGCAGGCAGCATGCAGGCAGCAGAGCCAGGGCTGAGCCCCAAGCCAGGGGGCCAGGGGGCAGGCAGCAGGCAAGGGACAGTGGGGGACTGCGCGCAGAGCTCTGCCCTGCTGTCCCAGGGGCCCATTGCAGCTACAGTGCCACTGGCACATGTCACCCCACTCAGCACTGTGCTCCAGCCCCTGTGCCAGATCCCCCCAGTGCTGCCCAATGCAGGGGTCCTGCAGCTCCTACCAGCCTGCGCCCTGTGCTCTATAACAGCAGCACATGGCAGGCAGCATGGACATGCCCTGGGAGCACCAGCCGGGGATGGTGGTGGACCCCTCACCATGGGGCAGATGGGGAGGGTGGGGAAGGTGCCAGTGGTGGGCAGGGTGACATGCCATGCTGTGCTGTGCCACCAAGGGCAGGGACACTGCGGGGCAGTAGCCACAGAGCCGAGCTGTGATAGGGCTCTGATGGGCCGATGGGACTCCTGGCCAGGGCTTGGAGCTGCCTTCCCCTGGTCTTTTCCATGCCAACAGACAGAACTGCTCCCTGCAGGCTCAGCTCTCTGGGCAAGGGAGAGCTGTCCATCTGAATCCAGACCTGCAGCCCCTTCCAGTGCTGCCCCAACTGCTGGCCCCTTTGGTCCAAACCACCTGGCAGACCCAGGGCTGCCATCCCAGTGCCCTCCATTGCAGCCACCAAGTGCCCCTGGCTAATGACTAGCTGGGAGAGAAACCAAGGTGAAAAACTCACAGGCCACGAGGTCGGGTTTCCATAGAAATGCTGATGCTCTGCAGCGCAGCTTCAACAACAGCCCCCTTGCTGTGTTGCAAGCAGCAGGGCCAGCCCTGCCTGGTGGCCAGTGGCCCATCCAGGTGATGTTGGCATTGTCAGCTGCCTACACTGTGGTGCCTAGCGCCCTTTTGAAGGGGAGATGCCTCCCTACCCCACAACAGGGGCTTGCCCTGCTGTTCTGTCCCCGCTCCTCATCCTTGCCCAGCCCTAGCTGCCTGCTGTCCCTATGTTCCAGCACAGCCACCCCAGCTAGAACCCCAAGGGTAATCTGGTGACAGATGACACGTTGCTATTACGCTACTGTCTTTGCAAAACTTCTGAGCCTGCCATCTGTCCAGGGTGTCCTTGACCATTAACAGCGTTGTTTTGGAGACCTGACAAAGCCCAGGGGACACTGTGTCCCAGAGGGTACATGCAGTTAACATCTGTGTGATGATTGTGGAACATCCTCAGCTTCAGAGGATATTGCCCAGAGAAGCTGTGGCTGCCCCATCCATGGCAGTGTTGAGGGCCAAGTTGGAAGGGGCTTGGAGCAACCTACTTTAGTGGAAGGTGTCCCTGCCCGTGGCAGGGGTTGGAACTGGATGAGCTTTAAGGTCCCTTCCAACTCAAACCATTCTATAATTCTATGATCTTCAGGGCTGCTGGCAAAGAGAAACATGAGGAAACTGTACCACAAAGGTGTCCCTGGCATGGGGAGGGGATGAGTGAACTGTGCCTGGCTCCTTCCTGCTCCAGGAGCCACAGCCAGCAGAAGGGCAGGGATGCTGCTCTGCACAGCAGCATCATTGGAACAGTGTCCTGGTCCCTGATGCACCCAGGACAGCAGACCTACCGGTGGCAGGACAAGCTGTTACACCATGCGCCGTAACCCACTCTGCCTCATGCTGCAGTGGCACAAAAGATTTCCGTTGCTCACTTGCTGCCAATGCCCTTCCCAAGTAGAGGTAACTCAGACCAGGGGGTTTGTCTCTCTGAGTACAGTAGTGTTGATCCAGGGACTCTTGTCCTGCCATCAGCTCAAGCCTGGATGCCTGGTGGCCCCTACACCATCCACATCCATACACACACACACCATTCACCATCCACAGCCATCCAGGCTGGCAGCAAGGCTGAGCCATGCTTGGGGCCACCCCTGCCCTGGGCAGGACAGCAGGAGCAAGGGAGCCCTGAGAGCCTGCTCTGCAGCATCCGTTGCCTCCTGGCAGCAGGGGTGTTTCAGCAGTGGTTGGAGATGGGTTTCCTCGCAGGCTGCTGGGCTCTGAGGTCTCTCCCTAGCAAGGTGCCAGTAGCCCCATCACTCCGGTCCCACCTTCCAGACGTTGGCTCCGCCCTGCCCATCTCATCAGCTTGTCTGCATGTGATGTGCCCACGTCCTGGAGCTCTTCACTTGCAACTTCAGAACTTCAGATACCCAATTAACCTCGTAATTATCATTAACAAAGAGCCCATTTCTGGTCCCTGTGGGCACAGGTGGGGCAGTTTTCCTCTCACTGGAGACAGCTTCAGCTCCAGGCTTCGTACAGCCTGCCCTTGACCGGTGGCTTTTGCACAACTGCTTTGCAAACGGGTGCCAGTGCCGGAGACCGGGCCCGAAGGTCAGCGGCCGCCTCGGGCAGGGAAGGGTGCTGCCCACTCTCGCCCATCTCTGGCGCTTCTGGTCCTCCCATAACCTACCGCTGAGGACAGCGGGCAGGCAGCGGGCGGCAGCGGGCAGGCAGCGGGCAGGCAGCGGGCAGCAGCGGGCAGGCAGCGGGCAGGCAGCGGGCAGGCAGCGGGCAGCAGCGGGCAGGCAGCGGGCAGCAGCGGACAGCAGCAGCTCTCGCCTCGCGCTGACGCGGGGTTTCTCCCTTTTTTAGGGTGCTTTCAGGCCCGCTCCCATGCGTTGAGCCCCCTCGGGCGCGCGCGGCCCCGCCGTCCGCTCGGCCCGGCCCCGCAGCGCCCCCTACTGCCACGGCGGGCGCAAATGGCGACCAGGAACCCGCCGGCCTCGCTGCCCCCAGACCCCCCAGCCTGGCTCCCAGCACCCCGAGTGCTCCCCACCAGCCTGACTCCTGCACCAGCCGCCCCAAATGCCCCAGTGCCCACCAGTCTGACCCCCCACCAGGACCACCCCCCCAATGCCCCCTTCCCTCCCTGGCCCCTCTAGCCCCTTGTCCAAACTGTCCCCTCTGCCTTCTTCCCGCCACTTCCCAGCCGCATCCCTTTCCCCGCACCCCGCTCCGGGCAGGTCCCCCCCGGTCCCGCAGCACGTCTCGAGCCCGGGGATCGCGGTCCAGGGCGGTGCCGGCGGCTGCAGCCTCTCCCGCTCCCCCTGGGCGCTGCTGACTCACCCAGCGGCTTATCGCGGGCCGAGATTGCGGCCCCTGCCGGCCCCACCCGCCCCGCATCCGCCCGGCCCCCCCCGGCCCCAGCTGTCCCCCACACCCGCCACGCTGCGGAGGGGCCTCTCCTCGCCCCCACCGCCCCACGGTGCCACTTCGCCGTCCTCGTGGGGGGTCTGTGCGGGGAGTTCCGTGCCGGGGGTTCCGTGCGGGGTTCCCACAGCCCACCTCGGGGCAGGGTCGCCACGTCCCGACGCCTCGCAGGGTGCTGGGCGGCGGGACCTTGGAGCGGGCCGTTAGCCCGGTTAATCGTTGACCGGCTGTTTGCCTTCTCCCCGCGGTGCTTTTACACATTAAATCTGGGTGTTGGTGGCTTCCCGGGGACCAGCCGACAGCCTGCAGCAGCAGATCAAGGTGCTCCGGGTGCAGAGCGGGGCCCCGCCGTGGGGCATGTGCGGAGTTCGCGGGGCACGTGGCAGGGAGGACACGTACAGCGGGGATAGCGGCGGGGGGGCTGAGAGCTTGACGGACCTCCCGCACAGAGGTTGTCCCGTGGGGTGCTTCGGCTGAGCCCGGCCGGACACAGCGGTGGTGTTTACTTGGCAGGGAGCAGGTCCTGGAAGGAGCGAGGCTGTTTGGGAGGGGGGTGACGCGCCGCAGGGCAGTATAAAGTCCAGGGTGCTGCGTGGAGGCTGAGGCCACTGCTCTCCGGAGAGCTTTGCCTGTCCTGGCGCTGAGGTGAGAGCCTGGGAGGCACAGCACCGCTCCGGCGCTGGCTACATGCCTCCCGGGGCGGTGGGGGATCCAGGGTGGGGGCCTCAAAGGGCTTGGCCGTGGTCTGGGGAGGGTAGAGCCAGGGGTGCTGGAGCTCTGGTGAGCATAGAGCAAGGAGCAAAGCTTGGCTGGGGCACCTACTGCCCTCCCCTCAGCTCCATCAGAGGGGCTTTGCCTGCCACTGTTCCTGCAGCTCCAGGCACTGTCACCCTGGGATGAGGGGTGAAGGTACCATTGGGGTGGCATTGTTGCCCCACCAATCTGCAGGTCCCCATCTGGTAGATTTTACTGGATGTGCTGCTCCTCAGTTGAAGCTGGGGACAAAACCCGAGGGACATGTGTCACAGAGGGGAGACTGAGATGAGCTCTTAGGCAGAAGCTCTTCCCTGTGAGGGTGCTGAGGCGCTGGCACAGGGTGCCCAGAGAAGCTGTGGCTGCCCCATCCCTGGCAGTGCTCAAGGCCAGGTTGGACACAGGGGCTTGGAGCAAGCTGCTCCAGTGGAAGGTGTCCCTGCCCGTGGCAGGGGTTGGAGCTGGAGGAGCTTTAAGGTCCCTTCCAACACAAACCATTCTGTTTCATTCTAAGAGAGCCTGACCCAGCCTGGAAGATCAGAGAGCTCTGGAGGAGACTCCAGAAGCCATGCGAGGGGTCGCTGGAACAGCTGGACATGGCATTGCTCTATTCCAGCCTGAACATGCCTGGTCCAGGCAGTTCCAGCACCCTCACAGCTGTCGCTGCTGACACCAATCCCCTGGCAGCAGAGCCTCAAGAACAAGGGGGACCCATGGGGGCTGTACCCAGCTCACTTAGCCCCACAGGTCCCCACAGACTGCTAAGCAGCATGCTGGGGAGCAGCCAGACCCCAGCTCCAGTCATGATGCCCTGTGCCATCCCTGCAGGGCGGGCATGCAGCGGGGTGTCCATCCAGCCCGGTGGTGCCTGTGGCACAGGTCCTGATTGGCAGAGCAATGAGCACCCCACAGCCAGTGGTCAGGGGGGACCGTGGCCGGTGCAGGGCTGGGGGGGAGCGGGTGTGGGGCTGTGTGGAGGGAATGCAGCACACAGGCACTTTGTTTGGCCAGGGTGGGCGGAAGTCAGGGTGATGGATCTGAATGCTAAAGTGTGTTGTTCAGGGGCCAATAAAGGCCTCATTGTATGTAAATAGTTTATAAAGCAGCATATGACTTCCAGTGCAGGGCAGTGGCGGATAGGGACAAGGGCAGGCGGAGCAGAGCTCTCCGGTGGGAGACATGAGACCTTAGAGGGGCCATTGGGGGCAGCTCGCAAGGACCCTTTCTCACTGGCAGGTACGCGCTGCCGGGACCCTCCACACCAGGGGTGGCCGGGGCAGGTCCCAGCCTCGTGCTGAGGGTGGGAAGCAGCTCCTGGGGCTGCTCAGTGCTGGTGGGTGGTCCCAGCAGGGTGGTGGGGTCTGTGCTTGGGATGTGGGGTCACCCACTGGGCAGGGACGGCACTAGGAGAGTGGCAATGTATGGCTTTGCAACTGCCAGCTTGAGGCTCCTTGGCCCCACTGCTGCAGGGAATGGGGAGACGAGAGCAGGGAGGTGCTGGTGCAGAGGAGCCTGTGCAGGTCTTTGGGTCCATCCCTAGCAAAGAGCCCAGTGCTGGGTGTGGATTGGGCATCCCTGCAAAGGTGTGGGAGCTTCACCCCCATCCTCTGTGGCAGCGTGGGTTAGGATCCCTATGGCGGTGTGGGGTGGTAGGGCAGGAGCAGCTGGCACCAACCCGTGTCCTGCCTGCCCTGAGCCGCGTCAGCAGTGGGAGCCACACTGCGGTCTATCTTGCTGTCCCCCTCCCAGGGCTGCGGCAGGGCACTGCTCTCTCCTGGAGCTGCTGCCACTAGCGCTGGGACAGCCAGGGGCCCTTCCGGCTCCTAACACTCTCTTGCTGCTCACTCCTGCAGACGTGAGGAACGATGAACTGGGCTGGCCTGTACACAGTGCTGAGCGGGGTGAACCGCCACTCCACTGCCATCGGGCGCATCTGGCTCTCCGTCATCTTCATCTTCCGGATAATGGTGCTGGTGGTGGCAGCAGAGAGCGTGTGGGGAGATGAGAAGTCTGCCTTCACCTGCAACACCCAGCAGCCTGGCTGCAACAGTGTCTGCTATGACCACTTCTTCCCTATCTCCCATATCCGTCTGTGGGCCCTGCAGCTCATCCTCGTCACCACGCCAGCCCTTCTCGTGGCTATGCATGTGGCCTACCAGCAGCATCAGGAAAAGAAGCTGCTGGTGCTGACGGGGCATGCAGATCCCAAGCACATGGAGGAGGTGAAGAAGCACAAGATGCGCATATCGGGTTCACTGTGGTGGACGTATGTCTGCAGTGTGGTCTTCAGGCTGCTCTTCGAGGCTGTGTTTATGTACATCTTCTACATGCTCTACCCGGGCTATCAGATGATGCGGCTGGTCAAGTGCGAGGCTTACCCCTGCCCCAACACCGTTGACTGCTTCATCTCCCGGCCCACAGAGAAGACCATCTTCACCGTCTTCATGCTGGTCACCTCCAGCATCTGCATTGTCCTCAACATGGCAGAGCTGGTCTACCTGGTGGTGAGGGCCTGTGCCCGCCGAGGCCAGCACAACTCCAACCCTTCATCAGGGAAGGGCTCCTTCTATGGGCACAAGCTCTCCTCTGAGTACAAGCAGAATGAGATCAACCAGCTGTTGACAGAGCAGGATGGCTCCCTCAAGGACATGCTGCGGCGCAACCCCGAGCTGCAGGAGAAGGGCGATCGCTGCTCTGCCTGCTAGGGCTAGCACTGCGGTGGCCCCAGCCCTTGCCCCTGCCCTAAAGCTGCCCCATGGCCCTGTGCTGTCCCTGCCCCTGAGGAACGGCATCCCGCAGGCGCCGGTTCAGCCCTTCTGGATGTCCAGGAGGGCATCTGGGGCCATTAAATCCCATTTCTCAGGCACTGCCTCCCTCCTTTCTGCTCTGGATGGGACGTGCCAGGGGCTTGGGTGCCAGTGTAGGGTGCCTGCCCCTGTACCCTAGCCTAGATGGGTGCCCCCAGGGGCTGTGGGTGCTGCAGTGCCCAGGTTGGGTCATGGCCATGATGCCCTGGCAGCTGTCATGAAGGAGCAAGCGACCCCTGGGTGGCATTGAGCAGTGTCCAAGGGCTCACCAGCACCAGCCCCTGCAGCCCTGAATATATTTAGAAAAGTGCCCAGACCAAAAATAGAGGTAAAATATTTCTGCAGTGGCTGTTTCATCTGCCAGTCACTGTGAGAGCCACCAATGGGGCACACAGCTGCTTCATGCCTCCCTAAGCCTGCACCTATCAAGAGACAGGCAGAGACAGGCAGACCCATCCGAATCTCACCAAGGAGCCAGAGACCGGCCGGGAAGGGGCCTTGCAGCACCCACAGCACCTTGCCGAGGGGAGCCGACAGCGTGGGAGCAGTGGGCTCTGCCTCACATGCTGGCCAACGGTGAGGGGTCCCCTTGCCGCATTGCCCCCGCGGTGCTCCCAGCTTGGCTGGGCTGCTTTCTGCCGGAGGTGTTTGCTCCTGCTGCCCTCCCCATGACAGGTTAGGGGGTCCCACGGGATGTAGGGTGAGGACAGCCCAGGGGCAGCCTTGGGTGGGGTCCCTGCACATCTGCCTGGCCAGCGAAGGGGGTGGTGGCTCGGTGGGTTGTGGGCTGGTCGCGTCTGGAGGCCGGCTGTCTTGCAGGGCACGGCGGCACGTGCCATGGGGGACTGGAGCCTGCTGGGGCGGCTGCTGGAGAATGCCCAGGAGCACTCCACGGTGGTGGGGAAGGTCTGGCTCACTGTCCTCTTCGTCTTCCGCATCCTGGTACTTGGGGCAGCCGCTGAGCGTGTCTGGGGTGATGAGCTGTCTGGCTTCTCCTGTGACACACAGCAGCCCGGCTGCCAGAACGCCTGTTATGACAGCACCTTCCCCATCTCCCACCTCCACTTCTGGGTCCTGCAGATCATCTTCGTCTCCACTCCCAGCCTCGTGTACCTGGGCCACATGCTGCACCTGGTGCATCTTGAGGAGAAGGCGCAGCAGCAAGTGGTGGCACGGGCCCTCAGCAGGGCCCGGCGGCAGCGCTCAAGGCAACCCCGGCTCCCTGCCAGGGACACGCGGGGACGGGTGTGCATGCGGGGAGCCATCTTGAGGACATATGTCTGCAATGTTGTCTTCAAGGCTCTCTTGGAGGTGGGCTTCATTGTGGGCCAGTACGCCTTGTACGGGTTCCAACTGAAGCCCCTCTACACCTGCAGCCGCTGGCCCTGCCCCAACACCGTCAACTGCTACATCTCCCGGCCCACCGAGAAGACCATCTTCATCCTCTTCATGCTGGGGGTGGCCTGTGTGTCCCTGCTGCTCAACGTGGTGGAGATCTACCATCTGGGTTTCACCAAGTGCTGGAAGGGGCCAGGCCCCAAGTCCTGCATCCTGCCCAGTCCTGGTGGTCCTGCAGGGCCCTGCAGCTCCCGCCTCACCCTGCCCGGCAGCAGCAGCCCCACAGCACCTGACAGAACCCCCCCCAGCCTAGCACCCCTGAAGAAGGCGGGTGCATGGCTAGGGGTGGCCAGTGGGTCCCACAGGAAGGTGCGAGGGGCAGACTTGGCAGTGTGAACAGGGCCTGATAGGATGCTCTGGGATGGGCAGTGCATGGGTGGCCAGTGATGGCTCTGTCTCTGGGCCTTGCCAGGCTTGTGGCATGAACCCCACAGCCAGCATGAGAGGGGCTCCGTGACCATGGCTCAGCCACAGCCTGTGCTCCTGGGAGCAGGGGCGCTGAGAGCAGGGCTGGGCTGGGGCCTGTCAACCCCAGGGGGAGCAAATAAAACACCTACTGCATGTCGCTCGCCTCCTGCTCTGCCCACAGTCACCACAGCATCGCTCTCCAGCTGGTCCATCCCATGGACAGGCTGCACGGCCATGGCAGGGCCGCTGCAGCCCTATGGGCAAGGGGTGGTACGCACAGGTACAGGGTCAGAAGCCATCCCAGCGCACCCGAGCTGCCAGTATACCAGTGGCCAGAAAAGGTAGGAAGTGCAGGCAGGGCTGGACAGGAGCAAGGTGCGCAGCAGCAGTGGGACACTAGCCCCGCTCTCCTGAAGTGCCCACCCTGTCTGCCGAGGGGAAGCAGGGGCTGCCAAAAGTTTTCCGCATCTTTATTTGAAATGAATGGTTTCCAGAGACACAGGGTTAGTCCTACTGCCCTGGCATCACTACAACAAGACTGGTGAGTGGCTCACTCTCCACATAGAAACAGAGAACAGATGGCCCCAGGCCAGGGACCAGAACAATATATACAGGCTCAATAGGAGACCCATGTACAGCTGAAGAAAACCGACCAAAACACAAGGAGGGGCAGGAGGCAGCAGCAGAGCCGGGGCCAGGCTCGGGCATCCCGCTGCTGTGGGAGGGAGGGCGCAGGCCAGGCAGTGCTCTTTGCTTCTGCCAGCGGCTGCCTGAGCCCCCAGAGGCAGCAGAGGGACCCACAGATGGCACCTTGCACCCAGGAAGGGAGGTTAGGCCAGGACAGGGGACAGTGGGGAAAGGGGAGCAGCGATGGCACAGACCCGTCTCCATCAGTTTTCCACCAACTCAGAAAACATTAACAAAACTGAGGCAGGTGGCCCAGTGGTGTACACACGAGGTGTTCCCTCAGTGCGGCCAGGGCTCTGCCCTCATGTTCCAGCACAGGAACCTCTCCCACCTCTGGGAACAAGCCCTTTCTCTGACACAGCAGCTCTCAGGATGCCAGGGGTCCTTCCCCACTGGCTCAAAACCACCATCCTGCTGCAGCAGCAGAGCTACCCTTCCTGCTGTGGCACCTGAAGCCTCCTCAGGGGAGGTGAAAGGAAGGGGGAACTAAAAACCTCAGGGCCACTGGTCCCAGACAACGCTCTTCGATATTGTGCAGTTCAGAGAGAGTAGTGTCGGGCTCTGGGTAGGGGAGGACAGGGCTTGGCAAGGAAGCTGCCCCAGGGGCTCTGCCCCCCTGTGCTGTGGGGGCTGGCCCTGGGGAAGACGCTCACCCAGCAGCCAGGAAGAGGGGGCAGGACTGAGCGTGGTGGCCACCTACGGAGGAGAGGCCTGTGATGAGCAGGATGGGATGTCCAAGTCCAGTAATGATGAAGGGACAGCACTGCTGCAGCACCATTCCCTCGCACGCTGCACAGCCCCCAGCCTGTAGCAGGAGGCAAGAGACATGAGGCATCCAGGGCTGGGGCATAGCCAGCCTGGCAGCACCTCACTCCTAGTCCATGTCATCCTCCAGACTGCTGAGACGACTGTGCTCCTCATAGATCTCCCTCACAACCAAGATGCGGTTCAGCATGCTCTCCAGCATGCTCCGGTCCATGGGGATGACCGAGTACCAGAGTGGGGACTCCGCGATGCAGGACCGTTCGGGCTGCAGGTAGAAGACATCGTTGCGGGTCCGCAGACTCTCGGGGCTGTGGAGAGAGAGTGAGGTGAGCCCTGGGAAAGCCTGGCCTGCCCTCAAGGCTATCAAGGTGGGGCTCAAGGCTTGTCACAGCCTCTCATCCTTTGGCAAGATGAGGACACAAACTGAGTTTGCAGCTCCTCGCTCAGGACCAAAGCCCCTAAGCAGTCAAGCTCACACTGCAGGAGTACTCATACTGCACACTCCTGCCTGGCTGGAGAGAGGAAAGTAGTGGAAGGGGACAGAGAGAAGCATTCTCTCAACCATGGTCTATACAAGCAGTGCAGACCCTGGGCAAGGCTTCACACTCAAGGACAAATGTTTGGGGAGCAGTAGCCACTCCACAGGGTCCCACCAAAACTGAGGTAGCCTTAAAATGGCACATGCCATTTTTTTCCAGAGAAAGCCTCACCATTTGGAGAGGTAAAACTCATAGAACTTGACTGGGCATCGAAGGGGGTTCATCCTGTTCTCTCGCTGCTCCAGCATCGGTACCTCCTCTTCACGTTTCCGCTTTCCAGAGCTACCATCTGCAGAGGGGGAGAGAGCAGGATTGTGGCTGGGATCTGACAGGGGAGGCAGGGAGAGGGGCACAGAGATGCTCTGTCAGACCCTACCTCGGCCTTTCTTCTGCTTGGCAGGAGCATAGTAGCGGATGCTCACCACCTTTGACACGCCACGTGCCGTGGTGCACTTGCGGGACTGGCGCACCACGTTGGTGAAGGACAGCTGCATGTGCTCCTCTGCTGTCTGCAGCCCAAAGAACTTGGTGTTGAAGAACATGAGTGTGTTGAGGAGCACAAAGGGTGAGTAAACACCCAGCTGCTTGCACTCCCAGAGGTGCTCCTCCTCAACACGCGAGAAAACTGTGTCTGCAACACACAGAGGAAGAACTGGGTCACATCAACAGTGCCTTTGCGGCAATCCCTTCATCCTGCCGAGGCAAGCTAACTGCAAAAGACTGATGCTTCACAACACCCTCTTTTCCAAGAAGTTACTTCTCCACAGCCATCAGCAGAGCTAGATGCTGGCTCTGGCCAGCCACAAGCTACCTCAGAGCACAGCCAAACTACAGGCCAGAACCCAATCAATCTAACTACTCATTCCTACAGATGGCCATAAATGTATTCCAGGCCAGTGCTCCACCACACTCAGCACAAGATGAATGAAAAGCAGCAGGCAGGACAGACATCGCCAGGTCCTGCTTAGACACACAGGTGTGGAGCCAAATGCCTCTGCTCAGGACAACCAATATGCAGAGTCTAGACCTGTGAACTAACCACTGCCAAAACAGAACAGGGAAGACAGCACAGATTACAGCATCATGAAAAGCCTCTGCCAAGGCTCTGAGTTAGTTTGCTCACAAGGCAGCAGCACAGCAACCCTGGCCAACACGTAGTACAGTGTGCGGGGCTCACCCATGTGTTGGGAACACAAATACATGTGCCCACATGCCTCCAGGCTTGGTATCCTCTTTGCCAAAGGGTAGAGACATCACTATAAAGTGTTGTAAAGATTCAGACTGTCCCAGGACTCAAAGCAGCCATGCTCTGCTCCCAGCTACCCTGACTGTGGGCACAAGAAGCTACTGAAGCATAAACAAGGCCAGCTCTGCTGTCACTATGGGTCAGTATGACCCCAAGACACAGTGAGACTGTGCTGCCTATACCAAGGAAGGGGGTTGAGGGGGTTGACTGGAGGGATCCAAGGCTAGAAGCAGAAACTGGGTACATGTGGTGACTGAAGGTACTCTGGAGACACATACTATTTGGTAAGATTGTGGGTTGCCAGCCACTCAGGGACTTGTTCAGCTCCTGCACGAAGGTCAGGTAGTAAAGGTCTGTAAATATATTCACCATCCGATTGTTCTCGAGCAGGTACTAAAAAGGACAGAACACACAGTCAAGAGAGACATGGTAGCACCTGGAAGGCCAACCCATGCCAGAGAGCCCAGAGCCCACGCAAAAAGCACCCCTCCTTGTGAAACCAGAGCTGCAGGGCAGAGTCCTAAAACCAGCTGCTTCTGAGAGCTGTGAGGAAAACCATGGGGTATGACACAGAAGGCTTGGTGCTGAAGAACTGACTGAGTCTGGGGAGATCTCCCAGCCCTCCTCAGGGATGTGCGAAGCTGGGGAATAGCTGCCACCCTACTACTGGGCTTGGGAACAAAGACTGAATGAGGTGGGCTGCTGCCCTGGGACAAGGCACTGAAGGAGAGTTCAGTGAGCCTCTCTTGGTCCCCAGAAGGCAGAATAAAGGGTACAAGGTACCCCACACTAGATCTGACCCCCAGATCTGGCTGTGAAGGACTTGAGGCAGCAAGCCCTCCCTCACCTGCTGAATGCCAAGGCAGAGGTAATAGATGCTGTCTGGTTCATAGCGCTCCCCATTGGGCCGTGTTATCTCCTTGACAAACTGGGCCAGGCCGTAGTTGAGCTCAGCTGCTGTGCAGGCCAAGATATCTTCCTTGATCCTCATGGGCTTGGCTGAGGAGACAAGCACGGCAGCCTCAGGCAACAGCCTGCAGGGGCAGGAGCACCTCAGCACCCCAGGACCCAGCTCCTGGGAGGTTCCTGCCACTCAGCCCCACCCAGACAGGGCACTTACGGCCAAAGCGCAGCTCCTCTCCCTTGCTTGTCTCTCCTCCCGCATACTTGGCTTGCACCCAGGACTTCCAGGCATTCACACCGTACGAGTAGTTCAACACTGTGCAGCTGGGCTGGCTGCTCATTGAGTCCCGGGAACAGCTTTCAGAGAGCACCAGACGCTTCTGCCCCTGCAGAGAGGTGTACTGTGAGACTGGGCACCTACCCGGGACAGATGCAGGAGTCCTGGCCACCCCTCAGACCTGCTGACTGCCAGCTCCCTCCCCACTGTACCGGTGCGCATGCCAGCAAGCATCCTTGCCAACAAGGCCCATTAGTTATGAGGACCACAGGCAGGAAAGAGGCCAGCTCTCACACGACCTGTGGTATTCAAAGCTCCTCTGAAGTGACAGGCAAGCATTTTCATTCCATGAGTGGCCCACAGGCCAGGCATGCCCTAGAAGGAGAGGGCACAACCTTCCCAGAACACCAAAGCCTCTGGCACACTTCACCTTGTACACAGAATAATAGAATAGTTAGGGTTGGAAAGGACCTTAAGATCATCCAGTTCCAATCCCCTGCCATGGGCAGGGATGCCTCACGCTAGACCATGTCACCCAAGAATCTGTCCAACCTGGCCTTGAACACTGCCAGGGATGGAGCATCCCACAGAGCAGCTCTTACTCCAAGCCCAAAGAGCATTAAGCAGGCAATACCCATTGAAAGCTCACCTTTCGGACAACACGAGGCAGATCTTGCTCTGTGGACACATCATCTGGTCCCACCAATCCACAGTCAAATAGAAAGTCCACACTGGGGTTGATGTCTAGAGGGTCTGAAAGTAAGCACAGACAGAAGGGCTCAGCTGAGACTTCTCATCCTGTTCCCTGCACTGGCCTGGTTCTTACAGCAAGATGAAGAGGGAACATGCAGCCGAACACTTCACAACCTCCACCTCTGTCTGGCATGAACTTTTAGCCACAGCCCAGCAGAGGAAATACAGCTCTGTCAGATGCTGCAAAGCTTTCTTAGACTAACCAGAGCCCCCCAGTCTTCCTTCTGACAGCTTTTTTTGTTTATTCGTATTTTAAACCTGAGGAACATTCCTCATACTCTTGTGCCAGGCTAGCATGGCACAGGCACCCCAATTCCCTGTCTTTTGCTGCTAGCATGCCTCAGCACTGCTGTTCACGTGCAAGTCCCTGCCTCTTCTTCCATTTCTGCCTGCTAATGAACACAGAGCAATTCTGCTGTCTCACAGGATGCCATGTCCTGTCCAGGTCTCTCTCTTGCCTTGCTGGATCCTCTGAAATCACCATCCATAAGCATACTAGTGCAGCTACTCTGGTCTTAGTGCTGTTAAAACAGCTTCTCATTCCCCCTTCTCTGCAGACCTATGATCGCAACAGGTCAGTTAGTCTAGGCAAACACACACTCCTTCAAAAGTGCTGATCTCCTCACCCCTGCTGCAAGCAGTCATCTGCAAGAACTCCCAGTCTCTGGCCTCAATCCTGCTCAGTCAGAGGGGATAGGGAGGCAAGTTCACACAGCTCTTAATGCTGCTGGCAATGGTCAGCCAAGGGCAGTGGGAGGACCCTGCTGCAGCATGAGCAGCCCTGCATGCCTGCTTCACCCAGCGCTTACTCTTAGGGAAGTCAGCCTCCAGGTCCTGGCCCGGCTCATCGAGAACATTTGCCATCTTGACAGCCATAGCCAACACATCGTCCCGTGCTGGTCCAAACAGATCACAGTCCTCCAGAAGACCCTCTGCACTTTGGTTACTCACCAGGTCTGCAATGCAAAAGCAGATCATAAACCCAACTTTCAAGAAAGTCTTTTTTCTGTTTTCCCTGTGACAGCTGGGAAATGAAGTCAGTCTCCTGGCAGCAGAGCAGGTCCATGACATCTGCACTGCCCAGCTTTCCCTGGACAGCAAGGCATCTGACATTCCTCCTCGCCATAGCCCTCGTCACTGGTGCTTGAGAAATGGAGCCCCCCAGTAAAAAGACCTGTGAGGTCAGGACTGCTGGTCTTCTGGTTGTGAAGCTGCTTTAGGCAAGAGCCTGAACAGCCACCTGAATAAACAGTGCTGCACATGTGCCACAAGACTGGCATCCCAAAAAGGAACAGTGGCAGACACCACTCCCTGCTGCAGCTTTTCCCTCCTGGTACCTCCTCAGCAGAAGTTGAGGACTTGCTCTTTCCTGTTGCCTTTTCAAAGGCTTTGGAATGCTTTGAGAGAGCTGAAGTCCAGGCAGATTATCTAGCTTCAAGAGCTGGCAAACCCCACATCATCTCAGCTGTTGGGCCAGACCAAACCATGGCAGCAACCTACCGCACAGATCCGAAGAGGCCTTGTCCAGTTCCTCAGCCTCTGCAATCATTTCAGCCATGGCCAAGATGTCAGCCTCCAGGGGATTGGAGGGGATCTTCACCTTCAGCTCCTCAATAGTCTCCACAATCTTATCTGTGCTCTCCAGCGTGGTGGGCAGGAACATTGGCACAGGTACCTGTCAACAGCAGCACACCAGACAGAAAACTGAGACTCAGCCAACAAGTGCAAAAGCAGAGACAGGAGAAGAGGATGGACACAGAAGCAAGGCAGGATCAAGACAGTAAGGAAACATGAGCAGGTGGAGCATGTCGCTTACCGGGACAGGCATGGAGAAAGGCACAGGTACTTTCTGGCAGTACATATGCATAGGCACAGGCACGAAGATCGGGACAGGGATTGGCAACACAATCACCTGGGGCTTCCAGTCAGCCTCTGACAAGAGCAAAAGTACATCAGTTAGCCTGCTCCCAGCAGCTCCTCACAGCAGTCCACAGCCCTGCTGTGCACTGCCATACCCCAGCCATCCAGCACCAAGCCCCTCTTGCCACCAGCTTTTATGACTCATGGGCAGAGCTGGATCAGCAGCAAGCCAAACAGCCCTGCAACAAGAGAAGCTCGGCAGAGATGCAAGCCCTGCTCTTACGTGGCCCTACTGAGAGTTACCTTGCATATCATAGAATCCCAGACTGGTTTGTATTGGAAGAGACCTTAAAGCTCACCCAGTTCCAACCCCTCCCATGGGCAGGACACCTTCCACTAGAGCAGGTTGCTCCAAGCCCCTGTGTCCAACCTGGCCTTGAACACTGCCAGGGATGGGGCAGCCACAGCTTCTCTGGGCACCCTGTGCCAGCGCCTCAGCACCCTCACAGGGAAGAGCTTCTGCCTAAGAGCTCATCTCAATCTCCCCCCTGCAGGTTAAAGCCATTCCCCCTTGTCCTACCACTACTTGCTCTTATAAAAGAGATTCTGGAGACCACACACACATGCCCAAAAGGAGCTACACAGTGGAACCTGCTCAGCAGATAGCCCCTCAGGCGAGCTGACAAACTCCAGAGGAAGAGCTGTCCCACAAGAGGTGTGATCATGCTGCAGTGCTTTGTGTGTCTCTCCTTTTGCTGCTGATGGAAATGGGCTCCCTATCTCCCACCCTGCTGCGTGTGCCCTGCAGTGCCCTGAGACTCTTCAGCATGGTGCCAACAACCCAGCCACTCCACACAGCATTCCAAGCTGGATTCACATTTATTCTGGAGCAGGGATGTGGCACTGGCCTTTTCAAAAAGCTCCTGCAATCCTGTCATTATGTCTTGTTTTCCTACCTGTTTGACATCCTTTGGACTTCATTTCTATCTTGCAGGAAACGCCCCGGTTCTGCATCAGTGGCTTACACATGGCAGCTTTGTTTTTCCTAGGGGTGGCTGGAAGCACAGGGGCAGGGGGTGGTGGCGCAGCTGGAGACATCTGGGCTGAGGAGGCCTTCGCTGAGAGCTGAGGAAACGCAGAAAGCAGGAGGTTGGTGCCCACCTGGGGCAGCACCACCTCTTCCCCACCATATGTACAGCTGCAAGGACTCCCACAGCACCTCCTGGAGTCTGGCAGTGCCCTACCTACACACACAGACCTGGAGAAGGACTGCCAAGCTGCTACTACAGCAACCCTGTACTGCACCTCTGCAGCTGCCAGCAGGGAGCCTGGCACTGGTGGGAAAGTGACTGTCCCCAGGCACAGGGGAGCACAGTCGCAGGCTGACTGGGCACCTATCATCAATTCCCAGGCAATGGTTATTCTTCCTCCTTGCAGGAGATACGCTGATGCTGTCCTCCCCAGCAGCTCTTACCAGCTTCCACTACTCAGCCGTCTTACAATGCACTGGTAGCAGAGGAATGAAATCTCCCTGAGCAATGGCAGATCTGCCGTCTCTTTGGGACAGCCCCTTTGTGCTATTTTGCAAACTCCTACCTCCAATGTGCCTTACCGTGTTAGTCTCTGCCTTCTGTAGGGAAGGAGCAGGTGGCTTTGGCTCTGAAGTTTGACCTGTAAGAGAAAGCAACAGCTGTAAGTTCAAGAGCTCCTGGGCCAACAGGCCCCAATGCTGGGACTGAAGGTGGCAGCAGCCAGAGCACAGGGACAAGCTCCCCAGAAACTGCTCCTGGCCGCTCCAGGAACAGTTAATGTTTCCACGATTTCTAGTCCTAGCAGCTCAGAAGACACTACACCTACAAAATCAAATTATTCCCATGTCATTTTGTGCTCCCTTACAGTCCACCCAATCCCCATTACAGCAGGTCAGGAGAAATCCCAGCCCCTTGTAGAGAGAATCCAGGGCTCTACTCCCAGCTCTGCCTATTGGCTTGCTGTACCGAGCCATGGCCCTTCCCTGTGCCTCCATCTCCCTGCTACAAAGATCTTGGCAAAGTGCTTCGAGATCCCTAGGAAGAAGGTGACAGAGCTAGCAGTAGCGCTACGAGATATCCCAGAAAGCACAGACAGCTTTGCCCCAGCCCAAGGGATGCAATGGATTTCCCCTAGGAAAGAGGGGATCACCTGCAGGGAAGAGGCACATGTGGTGGACACTAGTCTCAAGTGGTGACAGTATCATCCTGGCTTGGATGATAATTCCAGCTCATTTGCGCTGCAGAGAACCTGCACCCATCTCAAACGCTGAGGAGCTAAAAGAGCACCTTCATCCAAGTCTCCAGTGAGCCCTGGTTACCCATGTGGCTGGGAAAAAGAACTGCCTTCTACAGCACTGATGAATCACGGGCCATGCATGAAGGAGAAACTTGCAAGGAAAACAGCAGGTCTCAGCACCCATAGGGAGTGGCAGGTCCATTTGCACCTCCTACACAGATAGGCTCTCCAGGAAAGACCCAATGGACATTCGCACTGTGCAGCTTTCCTCTGTCCCAAGGAAACGCAGGATTGCTCTTGAAAAACTGGAGGCCCAGAAGGCTTCATTTGCTGACCACCACATGGGGATGGACAAGTTCCTTTTGGAGGAAGCTCCTTAGCCTGCAGCTGAGCATTCAGCCATAGGATCTGCAACAGTCTCAATGGGTCCAAGAACTCTCCCTCACCAGCCCAAAGTGGACAGACAGCAGGTCTAGGTGGGAGACATCAATGGCTTGAATGAGAAAAGACAAGCTATGGGAAATTAGCAGAGTTTCTGCCACAGCAGAATCAAAAGCAAAGTTGATTACCCCAGAGACCAATGATTCAGAGCTAAGGGGAACAAGATCCTCCTGCCACAAAGCTCCATGTGCTACATGTTCAGGCTTCCAGGAAAGCTGTAGCCTGTTCTTTGTTCTCATCCCAACACCACCCAGGAGCTGCAAAGGAGCTGCATTGCCTGCACCAATCATGACTTCTGACCCTCTGTCCTCACCAGCTGGATGGCCCCATGCAGAGCCAGTTCCCCTTGTAAGTCTCTGGGCACAGTTCTGTGGCAGAAGCTCCTCAATCCCTCATCACACAGACTGTTCCCAGCAAAGGAATGGCCACTTTTATTGCCAGCAAGCACTCACAAGATCACTGGGGTGGCAGCAGCCACTGGGTCACAGGAATGAATGGTTTTAGGCAACGACTGGCTGCAGGAGAAGAAGCAAGCAGTCAGCACTCTGCTCAAGATGGGCCTGAAATCCAGACAGTCCCTTGTGAGCTATCAACACAGCTACCAGGTCCACAGGAGACCCTGGCTGGACCAGGCAGAAGCTATTCCTCACCACACACTGACAAGCTGCTCCTCCCAAAATCCCACACACAGCATTCTGGGCTGGAAAACTGTGTAAGCAACATGGCAGGCCCTGGCTCCATCACGCTTCCTCAAGCTTAGCAGTATGGCACAGTCCTGGGACAAGGGTGTCCACAGCTATCCCACAACTGGCAAGGAATGAGTGTGCCAGGACACACAGAGGGTCCAGTGCCACCAGTGTCATTCAGCAAGCATGGCAGCTGCTGGGGCAGACCATCTCAGCTCAGCTGAGTGCTCACCACTGCTGACAAGCTTTTCCTTGGCTGCCCTCAAAGCCCTGTGCCTCACAGGGTGCATGGAGAGGCAGCTGTGGCATGGTGAAGCGTGGTGCCCGACATGCCGAAAAGCAAAGTTCTCGAGGGACCTCCAGAGATGTGGCAGAGACGGGGCTCAGAGGGTGGTGGTGGTGAAGGTACTTCTCAGTTTGTGGTCCGTAGCTCCAAGGAGAAATGGTGTGAAACATGCTTCCCTCTGCAGGCAGAGCTTGCTCTCTGTGCCTGTGTCCCAAAAGCAGTGTTACTAGTCCCTCACAAGTGAGATGCCTTGAAAGGAGCGGGCAAATGGAACAGCATGGCTAGGGCTGTAGAATCACTTGATGAGCTACAGGAGCCAGCAAGTTTAACACCTCTTCCTCCCCTGGGCAGCAGGACAGTCTGTTTCCCATCAAGCAGACTTTCCCGGGGCACCCGGAGAGAGTGCAGAATTTTCTGCCAGCAGAAAATAGAAACCAACAGTTCTTTATTCAGGTCACTCCAGCGTGCTGCCACTTGAGCCGTTGCCTCATGTAGCCTTTTATGGAGGGTGGCTCTTGGAGGGCAGGTTGGGAGTCCTCTTGCTGGGGGAACCTGCTGCTTCTGGCAGAGCAGCTCTGCTTTGCTGACTAAGCAGCACTGACATCCAGGGCTTCCCCCATCTTGCATTCAGTCCAGTGCTGTCAGAAGAGGAACCAGGAAGAGTCTAGAGATGGAGGATGAGGTCTCTCGCCAGAAGATTGTCTTGGTTTCCCCTCCTTGGTGCACCCCAGTCAGGGTTTTACACCTCATGCCTTTTGCTGCCAGAGAGGGCGGCAAAGCCCTGAGCCTGTGATGCATGTATCTGTTGAAGCTTGACGAACCAAAGCGAGTCCCACCATGAGCCGCAGGTATTTTAACAAGATCACACAGATTATCTAGAAGATCGTGGCCTATGAAAGACCAAGCAGAATGAGACTACACAAGTGTCCAAGGGCCAAGCGATGTCTTGTCACTGTCACTACGAGCACCTTCCATCCTGAGGGACCCCAAAGCACTTTGCAATCTTCCATAAGCAACTGGCTCAAGTTAATGATAGGAAATGGGGCAACAGGCAGTTAAAATCTCCTCTCCAGCTGGAACTCCACAGATGCAGAATGGGGTTATCCGGGACATGGGGTTGGCAACTCCTCAAAGCTGCAGCGATCTTTGGGTAAGTGGTAGGACTCCAATCTAACATCACAAGACAAGAGTGCTTCCAGCAGCTCAGTGCTCCCTCAAGATCGTTCTAGGTTCAGCTCTGGCTGAGGAGAGCCCACCTACAGCATCACCAGCACCACTTCCTGCAGCACCCTGCTTTTTCCTTGAATGTTTCCCATCCAAGCACTGACCTGGCCAAATCCTGATTAGTTTATGAGATCTGAGAAGGTCACAGCTCGGAGGTGGTGTGGGGCTGCAGGTGGATTATCATGCCAAACCACGCTGTCCCCTAACCCTGTAAATCGAGTTCTCCGCTGGCAACATGAGGATGTTAAATCCCCGAGTATCCTCGCTAAGAGTGTGAGCTACAGGCAGCACGCTGGCACCGGCTCCTCCCGTCTGGGCCCTGTGTGTCATAGAACCATAGACGTTAGAGATGGAGAAGCCCCATTAGGTCCCACTCCGTCCTTTTCCCCCCCCAAGGGCCAGTGCAGGATTGTTCCCTAGCGTCTCATCCAGTTCTGGGCAGGAAGCTTCCACCCCTTGCTGTTCAGTCTTCCCTGTGTCTCTCGGACTGAGCTATGCAGGTCCCCTCCCTCCCTCCTACTCACTGTTCAGCAGGCTCTCGGGCCCCTTCTGCGTGTCCAGGTTGGGCTGGTTCTGTTGGTTGTAAAATCGCAGCAGACACTGCTGGTTGCAGAAGTGTTTGATTTGCCCCCGCCAGTGGATGGTTTCCAGCAGCTTCCCCTGACGCTTGCAGGCATGGCACCGAGCTGCCTAAAGCCCGCATCAGCAGGAGAGAAACAACGAGTAACTAACCACACCCCCTCCGAGTGCAACACAACTCTCCGGTGAAAGGTGCACATAGCAAGGCGCTGTGAGCTTCCCCACAGCAGTGCCCTGCCAGTGCCAGCCGGGGCCTCCAGCGGTGCGAACTTCTCACAGCAGCACTAGCCGCGGATCCAGCACTGTGAGCTTCCTCAGTGCAGTGCTCTGGCAGGATCAGCTGGGGACTCCAGCTACGTGAGCTTCCCCGTAGCAGTGTCCCGTCATTGCCAGGCAGGACTCCAGCAGTGCCAGGTTCTCCGCAGCAGTGCCAGCCAGACTCCAGCAGTGTGAACTTCCTCAGTGCAATGCCCACATATCTGGGTGCTGTGCCCACCACAGCACTTAGCACAAGCTGCCAGTGCCAATACTGACCTTGAAGTACCAGAGCAAGTATTTGCTTTTGCAGTCTTCACTACAGAAGTCCCAGGTACTGCCCTCCAGCTGCTCGGTGACCGCCCGCTGGCAGGTCTGAGAACAGTAGGTGCACGTGATGCAGCACAGGCCCAGGTTCTTGGTGAAATCCTGTTTGTAAAGAAGCACACACCCTGCGGAGAAACAATAGGAGTGAAACCTTCCCAGGATGAACTGGGGGGCCTCCCTGACCCAAACATGACCAGAATCCAGGTCTGCGGAGACAACAGAGCACACACACTGTAGGGAACAATCCAGCACTGGCCCCTGGGGCTGGGATAAGATGGGACCTCATGGGGACTTGCCATCTCTCACCTCCATGCTTCTAGGAAGAGTCTGACTCCAACCTCCTGTGTGCAGGAACCCAGCAGGCAGGGCAAGGCCAGGTCAGGCCAGCCCAGACGCAAGAGTAGAAGTGCATGATGACAGGAGGAGCGGAGCTGCCACCTGCTGTCTCCCCAGCCCCCAGAGAGAGAAAAGCTGTGAGAAAGCCCTCCCCAAGGACACAATGATCGGTAAAGATCTTGCCCTAGGGCCTGGCTGGACAGCAAGCCATCCCCACAGACAGTCCTCCCTTCACTGCATGGCAAGGCTCTCGCCCCAGGGCCTGGCTAAGACAGTTTCCCCTCTTCCTCTCCATGCTCTCTTCTCTTCCCCCAGCACGGGCTGGCCTGGGAGCTCTGACTCTCCTGTGCCTTCCCCAAGTACCTTCGCTGCAGAAGTTCTTCTCCACTCCAGAGAAGCGGATCTTCTCATGCAGCAGCTTCTCCTGCTTGCAGTGCTCACACTGAGACACCACCCCATGCAGCCGCTTGAAGTCCTCACAGCAGTCCTTGCAACAGAACTGATACACCTTGTCCTGCCAAAGAGACCACCACCTGGTCAGCCAGGCTTGGCAGGAGGTCCCCATGCTTCTCGGGGAAGCAAGAGCCAGCCTACAGGTTGAGCCAAGTCCCCAGCTCTCCTGGCAGAGTCTGGCAGAAGAGGTCTCCTCCTGCCCTTCTGACATCCTGCTGAACATCAGGAGCGCAGCATTTGGCGCTCAGTCTCCAGGCACATTTCTGCAGCTAAGGCCTTCAGAGCACTGGCACAAAAGGAGCTCTGCTTTGAGCAGCAAGAGGAAGGAGGTGGGGTTGGCTTCCACCTCAACATCCCCTTGGGAAAAAGTCCTCACCTGCCAGTCTAGGATCTCCGGCTTCCCACTGAAAAGATTGTGGCAGTAATGGCAGTTAAGGTGGATCCCACCTTCCGGGCTGGTGCGCTGCAGGAGACAGAGACAGCTCATGGAGAGAGACACAAGCAGATGGCAGCAAGCACCCGCTTCGCACTGCCATCATCTCCTACCTCCTCCACCACTCGCAGCAGCCTGCCTGCCCCTGCTCAGCCCTGCGCTTGGGGCCACTCACAGTTAGTCCATCACATGTTTTGAGCTCCTGGCAAGCAGATTCTTGAGCAATTTCACTTTTCTTCCAGTGTACTGGGTCCAGCTCTTCTCAGGAAGGCAAGCTTTCAAGCTGCCATCCCTCTGGATTTAAAGATATTAAGAGATGAGGGATCTACTACCTCTTCTCAGAATTCCTCTGTAAGACTTTGAAACATAGGGGCCTAGTTTCTACTTTCAAGGTAATGGAACTTCAGAATTCAAGTAGATGTTCTCATCCCACCTTTCTCTGCTAGATTAAACAGCCATTTAGCACTCGGTGTCTTGTCCACAAGGACATATTTATTAATAAAGTCATCTTCCTGATTTTCTTTCTGATAACCTCAGATAAGGTGCTCTGTGCCTCAGTACATGCATTTTTCAAGCCCAAATGTAATTTTTCTGTCTTTTTTTTAGCATACTTCAATTTTTTCTTCAATATTGAAAATCAATTGGACATCCCATGAACATCCTCCCTATCTGTGCAACATTCTAGATAGCTCTTTTGCTCCTTAGCCCCCAGACTTTAACTCTCTGTTCCTCTGTTTGTACTTGCAATAACTTAATTAATCCTTCTCTCTGTGGTTGTAAACTGAGATATTCACACTGAAAGGCTTATCTGCTGTACTCCCAGGGCCTTTGTAAAATCTTTCCTTTCCCAGAACTTACATCCCCATACTACCTGAGTAAGGCTGATACAGTAAGGCTGATCTTGCAGTAAAACAACGCTGTGTTCAAGCACATGTTAGGAGGAATCAGTCTTGTCAGGCAATACAATTGCTTTCCTTTCTATAACTGCCCTGACCTCAGCAGCAGTTAACAGTTCACTGGTTTTTGTTTCATCTGCAAAATTTTATCATGCTTACTTTGACCTTATTGCCAGATGATTGATGAAGATGTTCAACTCCTTGGGCTTAATACCAATCCCCAAGAAGCCATCTTGAAACACTCTTGTCAGTGGTTTTCCTGACACAAGTGCATTCTAAGATCTGCCAGTAAGACAGCTCCCAATCCAGGTTAGGCATGGGTTTACTCATAGGTTACAATCCCGACTTCATGTGGCAATAAATTCAAGTTACATGAATTAAGTGAAGACTTTGGTGACTGGAAAATGGGAAACATTGCAATCATTTTTAAGAAGGGTAGGAAGGAGGACCCTCAGAACTACCAACCTGTCAGCCTTGCCTCTGTGCCTGGCAAGCTCATGGAACAGATCCTCCTAAGGAGCTATGCTAAGGCATGAAGAGGACAAGACAGCATGGCTTTACCAAGAGCAAGTCTTGCCTGACCAACCTAGTGGCCTTCTATGGCGGAGGGACTACATTAGTGGACAAGGGAAGAGCTATGGATGTCATCTGTCTGGACTTCTGTAAGGCCTTTGACACAGTCCCAAACAACATCCTTCTCTCTAAATGGGAGTGATGTGGATTCCATGGATTGACTGTTCAGTGGACAAGGAATTGGTTGCACGGTCGCATCCAGAGGGTGTTGGTCAATGGCTCAATGTCCAGATGGAGATTAGTGACGAGTAGTGTCCCTCAGGGGCTTGTATTGAGGCCAGTATTATTTAACATCTTCATCAATGATGCAGACAGTGGAAACGAGCACCCTCACAAGTCTGTCTCTGACACTAAGCTGTGTGGTGCTGTTGACATGCGGAAGGGAAGGGATGGGATCCAGAGGGACTGAGACAAGCTCAAGAAGTTGGCCCATGTGAACCTCATGAGGTTCAATAAGGGTGAGTGCAGGGTCTTGCATGTGGGTCAGGGCCACCCCAGTATCAATACAGGCTGGAGGATGAATGGATTCAGAGCAGCCCTGCCAAGGACTTTGGGGTACTGGTGGATGAAAAGCTGGACATGAGCTGACAATGTGTGCTTGCAGCGCAGAAACCAACCACATCCTGAGCTGTATCCAAAGAAGCGTGGCCAGCAGGTTGAGGAAGGTAATTCTGCTCTTCTACTCTGGTCTGGTGCAACCCCACCTGGAGTACTGTTTCCAACTCTGAAGGCCTCAGCACAGGAAAGACATGGACCTGCTGGAGCAGGTCTAGAGAAGGACCACAAAGATGCTCTGAGGGCTGAAGCACCTCTATGGAGACAGGCTCAGAGAGTTGGGGTTGCTTGGCCTGAAGAAGGCTCCAGGGAGACCTTACTGCAGCCTTTCAATACTTAAACAGAGTTTATAAGAAAGATGGGAACAAACCTTTTAGTAGGACTTGTTACAATAGGACAAGACATAATGGTTTTCATTTAAGAGAGGAGATTTAGATTAGATAAAAGAAGAAATTTTGTGCAATGAGAATGGTAAAATCCTGGCACAGGTTGTCCAGAGAGGTGGTGGATGCCCCATCCCTGGAGACATTGCAGGCCAGGCTGGATGTGGTTCTGAGCAATCTGCTCTGGTTGAACATGTCCCTGCTCATGGCAGGGGGGTTGGAGTGGATGAGCTTTGAAGGTCCCTTCTAATCCAAACTATTCTAGAATTTAAGTCTTCTGAATTCTACAAGTGTAGAACCTCTACAGGCACTCTATGAAAACCATTCATGATCGCAGCAAAGGATAACATCAAACAAACAAAAAAAACCCACCAACCAAAAACCCAAAAAAAGAAAACCCAACACAAAAAGCACAAGAAAAAAATCTCACAAACCCAAATGCTGCAACTGTCAGTAACTAACTCTCTACCTCCGAATTCTCTAAGGTTTTCACAGTTGCCCAAAGCATGTCCTGACCTAAGCTTCCCAGGTCTTCCTGCCTGTTGCTTTGTTCTTTGACAACTCTACAAAACTAGTATTCTTCCAGTTGCCTTTGAATACCACAGCATTTCACGTACACTGAAACATAACATGAGGAGATTGAAAACCACTAGTCAAGCCTTTGAGGATTATTAAACATGAGATATCCAGGCCTTCTGCTTGTCAACTTTAAGGCAACACATCCTAGACGTCTTGTGTTCTTTGGTGACACCTTGCTCAGAGGGCAGCTGTCTCTTTCCACCCCACTACCAGGTGCCCACCATGCTCTGCTAGCTTACTTCTGCGCTTTTGCTCATGTCCTCATAAGGCCATTACATCCCAAACCACTCATACAGCACAGCTCTGCACTGCACTCCCACTGGGCAGAACCTGATAGATGGAGTGAATTACAGTCCATCTTATCCCAATGGACAGAGGGGAGATAGGGCCAAGACTGAGTTATGGGCAGCTACAGTCACTACAACTCTTGTACTCCATCAGAGACCTTCTTATGGACCCTCCCTGAGGAGCTTTAGGAAGCTGAAGCCTCTGCTAAGTGTGAAAGGAGGCACAAGCTCTACTGCCCAGCCCAGCATGAAGGATTATTTCAATACCTGGAATTTGGTCCAGCAGCTGGGGCTGCAGAACTGGTAGACAACCCGGTCTGTCTTGTTGTAATAGCAGGGTTCAGATAAACTCTTTCTGCAGAAGCTGCAGGGTCTAGGGGCACCTGATGAAACAGACAGGCATTGGTGAGGGCAGCAGCACAGGATGTGGGATTGGATTCTGAGGATGGCATGGAAGCTGCTCACTCATTCTTGGTATGTCAAGCTATTATCAAAAAGCAAGGGACAAGAACACCAGGAAACCTAGAGCACCGGATTCTGCTAGGACAAAAATGTTAAACATGGATGGAAAGCAGAGTGTTTCAAGGAAGTGACCCTGGCTCTACAGGAATTTGGGCAAAAACCAGTCTGCATTTTACATCAGAGACCACACTCATTCCTGGACACCCTGGTACTCCATGTAATGGAAACAGCAACGCCAGCACAGTACAGCACTATAGCTGCTTTCTGCATTCTCAAGAACAGCAATGTATACTACCCCTCACTATTAAGATGTCTACATGCAAGGGTTCCTCCCTCTCCAAATCTCCTCCACTTCTCTCACTAGACTCCTCCCCAGGCAAGTAACACACCTTCTTTCCAGCCTCATCCACAAGCAATAAATGGTACCAAGGAAGGAGCTAGAATGGACAGGTGACTGGTTCCCTGTATGTAGGTGCTCTTACCAACCAAGCCTGACTGCTTCACTTTGTGGGAGGTAGTGCAGCAAATGGAGCAGAACAGGCCCATCTTGCCACTGCGATCCACGTTGGGCAGCATGTCAAAGTTCTTGCACAGTGTCTTGCACCACATGCACGGGTAGACCCGAGTGTTCTTCTGCAAACACAGAGCAGAACAGAGCTGCCAGGAACACCATCACAGCCAATGAGGTCCAACCCTCATATCCTACCCCACTATCACATTCACCACTGGGCAGCTCTCCTGCAGGAACACCTGATGCCAGAGCCAGGCTCACAGTCTGCAGGTTCAGGCTGCCTTTGGCACCTCACTTTCTCAATTCATGGATACTCTGGCAGGAATACAGAGTTTGGCAATCTGACCGAGACAGTTAAGTGCAGCCTGCTCAGGCTACAGAGGAACATGTCTATATTTGAGGAGACATCTAAAAGAAGCCAGCCCATACTAGCTACATATACCAGCATCACTGCACAGTCCAGCTTATGGAATGCCTGACCCGTGGTCAGGTCCAAGAGGGTCTGCATACAGAATAAATAAATTCTGTTGGCCTGCTTCAAATTTTCTCCCCAGCAATCTCTTAAATGCTTTGTCAGCAATAAAAGGCCAAGGGGATTCAATTCACCTGCTACTGCATGAAGTGCCCTGTGCCACCCCAAGCAAAAGAGCTGTGTGCCCAGAGACCCGCCACCCTAGGCAGCTGTCTCAACTCACCTTCTTATAACTGTTGAGACAGGCAGAGTCGCAGAAGCGTTTTTGCTGGCCTTCGTGGAAGAGGTACTCCAGCGGCAAGCCCTTGTTGTAGATGTAAAGTCCACAGTTATCACAGCAGTTGGTTTTCAGCCCCTTGGTGGCCCGGAACTTGGTGAAGCATGCATCACTGCAGATGCGGTGAACCACGCTCCCATTGCTGACCTCATGCTGGATCTGCAGAGACATCGTTCCTGTCACTCCCCCAAATCACCGTATGCCTCCTTCCAACATGCGTGCACCACTACAACCATGACCCCTGGGAGAATAGGCTGCTACACGTAAACTGGGGCAAGTACCACAATGGAAGCTGGAGTGGACTCAGGCTGACCTCCATCACTAAAAGTCAGCAGAGCAATCTGGGAGAGCAGAGTAGCAGGAAGCAGTGAGCTTCATGGTGGGGAGAAGCAGAAGCCTTATTTCTTCTGCTGTAACAAGGGCTTGTTCACAGCAACAAGGAAGGACCTGGCAGTGAGTCCAAGCCAATTCAAGTGCTAAGACCTCACACCATGGATGAACCCAACAAATGCCCTGTGATGGCCCCCAGGCAGGACCAAGTTCTGCAGGTCACAAGCACCTCATCCAGGACATGAAGCACAAAGGATCCATTTACCTCACCAGGTTTGTAGCAGACACTGCAGCGGCTGGTGTCCAATACATCTGCAGACTGATGTGCTGGTCTGTGCTGCTGGGCCTCATAGAGGGAGAGGCAGACAGAGGTGCAGAACTCATGGAAAGAGGCTCCTGAACCGATCTGGGCAACCACAGAGTCCTTGGTGTTCCAGATCTCCCTGGCATATGGAGGGGATGTGTTACTGCAGAGGCACATCAGTTCTGCCAGGAAGGTACAGGACGGCACACTGCAATGCACAGGACTTCCTGGGGTCCCAAAAGGGTGGCAAGAACTGTCTCATAGCACCTGCTGTCCCAAGTCAGAGATATGGTGCCTGAAGATGGAGCATGCAGGAGGTGGTTTTGAGAGGAGGCTGAGATATGTGGCATCGAGTGTGTGGACAGGCAGGGAAAGGCAGTAACGTGAAAAGGGTGTAGGGAGCATGGGATATATGGTGTGTAAAGGAAGACATGAGGCAGCAGCTGGCATTGGACAGGAGCGATGTGGGTGAATGGCAAGCATGAGGGTCACAGGGATGGGGACTGGCAAGTAGAGCTGTGGGGTAGGTGGATGGGGTCACAAGCAGGGGAGCATTGAGGAGAGGAAAAGGAATACATACTTTTTACAGAAGGTGCATATCTTCTTGCCAGGTGGTTTTTTGGAGAAGGTGGTGAGACAGGAGCTGGAGCAGAAGAGCTGAGGGAGCCCTTTCCGCTGGTAGGCAGTCTGGCCTTTCTGCAGCGGCGTTTGGCAGTTGGCACAAGTCATCTTGGTGACAGTAGAGCGGGCAGCTCGCTGAGCCAGCTGAGTGCGTAAAGACATGCGAGTAGAGCGGCGCGTACGAAAAGGAACAAAATCCTCATCATTGGGATCATCCACCATGGCATCAGAGTCTTCGTCAGAGACCGGAACTGCAAAGCAGCAGAGAAAGATGCACAGAAATCCCTCATTAGAAACTGAGACAGAAATCTCCACCATGAGACACATGCTGAGGCTTTCTGGGAGTCACCTTTCTGGAGTCCCTCTACATGCTTTGTGCCTGTCTGGGTGGAATGATAAAGGGACCCTTAAAAGGTATTCTGTTGGAACTGGAGATGAGTCAGCAGGTTTTTGAGCGGACTGGACTTAAGTCCGATTTCTCTCTAGGAATCAGGATTTGCCAAGATGGAGCAGAAGTCCAAAGTGAACATTTACAGCAGGAAACCCTTCAAGCCCTTAAAGGGACCCAGCTGGATCACCAGCTTCCAGCAGAGGCAGGCATTGAAGCAGCAACATAAAAATACTAGGGAATAGCAGGGTGACACTCAACATCTCAACCAGAGACTTCATGGTCTTCTGCAGGCAAATCCCCTAAATGTAATCTTCCTTCAGAGAGCCTGCAGCCACAGAGACCAAAGGCAGAAAGTTCCTAGCTGAGGAGACAGAAGATGGATTTCCTGGGAACAACCCATCTTCCTCCATTACTTGGTGTTTGTAAAAATATTACAACCCTCCCTTTAACATAAGTGCCCTGAGAAAGCAAGGCAAGTATCCAAGGATGAAGACTCACAGGGTGAAGGTACCTGTTCTGCATAAGAGAAAGGTCTGCACAGAAGCTCCAGAGTTCCCACTGCACTCACACCATGAACCACCTGCCCACAGTAAGCCTGCACCCTGTTCTTGGGCTGAAAACAGGCACTGGCCAGCCCTAGTTACTCACTGCTCTCTGAGGAGTTCACAGTTTCAGGCCTGGCAGCTTCTGATCTTCTGGCTCGTTCACTTCTTTTCTGCTCCTAGAAGACATTAAAAAAATATTTAGGCTAAGCATCTGCTAGGACAACCATGGGCAAATATCCCAGACCATGGTGGAATTCCAACTTCTGGGATCTGCTTTCCCAGTAACTAGGCTGAAAACAGGTAATTCCACAGATACCTGACCAGAGTTGGCAAGAGAGGAGATAGGAAGAAGTAGGCTTATGAGAATGACATTCCAGCTGGAGGTAGCAGAAACACTCTGAAGACACATTAAAGAACAGTGGCAGCGCACAGGGATCACTCCATCACAGCAGACACGAAAACACCTTCCCAGAGGGGTGACAAGACAGCCAGTGTCCCTCACAGGGTCTGACAATGCCAGCCACCCCCTATGCTCCTGTAGCATATATACTTTGACTGCATTATTCTTACCTTCTCAGTTGGAAGCTCGCTTCCCTTCCCAGACAGGCCTTCCCCTGGAACAGAAGCACAAAACACACTTGCATCTAACATCTTGCTTTTCTCTAACAGAAGGGGACAGGTGTTGCCCTTTGGGTCAGTCTGCACATGAGGCCTCAGACAGTCCTGGCTAAGAAGCACAGTTCTGGTGGTGATCAGACACAGGAAAGCTCCTAAACCATCTATAGCTAGCGATACAAACACATGGTCTGGGAGAAGTCCTTTAAGGGGGAGACCTCCCTGCAAGGGAGAGGCATGCTGGACAGTTGCCTTCAACTGCTTCTGACCAAGACTGAGCATCTCCTGAGGAGGTCCAGCCTAGGCAGAGGGACTTTACCTATTGGAAACACTTTCCATTTGACCCACAGTTCCAGCAAAGAAGGAACTCCAGTGATGAAGAGCATGAGCTAAGCTGATGTGCAGCTGCAGCTTTATCAGGGAACCTCCTAGCTGACACAAGCATCAAAAAACAAAGATAAAGCTATGAAAGCTAGGGCAAAAGCTTGTGTGCATCAAGGGAGGAGCTGCCAGAGCATTATTCCCTATAAGCAAGACTCCTTCCCCAAATCTAGCCCATCAGGAGCATTGACAATTTCCATAACAGGGGACGATGGGCAAAGTGGAAATGCAAGACAGACTCCAGCTTCAGCAATGTGCAGGATGACCTCCTGAGCAAAACGAAGCCAAATTCTGCAGAGAAAATGACCTACCTGCAGGTAGTGAGGCTTCCTGTGCTTTCAGTACACTATTTTCTTTAAGTGAGCTGTTCCCACTATTATCCCCTTCCTCTGCCTGGTTTTCCTCTGTGGGCTCAGGGGGCAAAGCTGCAGTTCTGTTGCCCATGCTCAGTTCCACCTCTGATTCCCCTGTTGGCCCTTCCCTCTGCACAGGTGAGCTTTTCCTTGGTGCCTTCAACCTTGTCTTCTTTGTCTGTTTAAGACTGGGTTGGGAGGGGGCCATTGGCAGACTTGAGGATTGTTCTGTGATTTCTTCCATGGCTGGGGCACTGCTGAGGTTCTCAGAGTCAGGAACAGGCTGTCGGGGTGATTCAGGGGTGTTGTCATCAGACAGTGCAGGAATAGCAGCAGCACCATCTTCCTTAATATCCCCACAATCACTTCTTGGTGAATCTCCCCCTTCTTTCCATGTTTCTGGAACAAGGGCTTCCCTAGAGAGGGCAGAGGAGTCTGCTGGTCTATCCTCTACTTCCTGGGAAGGATGTACCTTATACAGCGCATCCGGACCCTCTGATTTACCCAGCTCCACCAAGTCGGCAGTTTTATCCAAGTCATCCAAAACATCAGGTTTCTCCAGCATGTCTAAGACAGCAGGTTTACCTAGAACGAGGCTGTTTGATTTGCTTAGCTCAGACAGGCTGTCTGCTTTCGCTAGAAGGCCCAAGTTTCCATCTGCAGTCATCTGCTTAGACTGATCCCAGTCAGGGGTCTGAAGTACTGAAACTTCCTCAGTAGAAGCTGTTTGGGAGGCCAGGAGATCTTCACCAAACTCCATGTCAGCAGGAAGATCACCAATAAGCGGTTTGTTAGGTAAGGACAAGGGGTCCAAAGAGCCCGGAAATTCGCTGGAATCCATTTAGAAGATGGCAACTGGAAAGGAGAGAAAGACTTGCAAGTTAATGAAAAGCAGTCTAACACAGCACATGAATTGTCCACTCTTCTGAACAATGTTGGAGTAAAACAAGGCAGCAGGACACAGCAAACCTTTGGGAACTCTACAGCCTCCATACATCTCATCACAGCATGGCAACCAGACTTGCTTCTGATAAATAACACAGTGGGGTATCAGAAATGACTTGGGTACCAACTTGAGGCTTCACACAGCTGTTCTGTGTGTAATGCCTCCTTCCCTGCCTTTGTCTGTCTCACCAGACCTAAATAACCTGGTCTGTCCTTTCTCCTGGTCTTTACTCATGAAGCTAACATATCTATGTTTAAAATAACTTTTCTCTTAAACATAGAGGCAGAAAGATCTCTACAGGTCTGTAGATTGTGCCTTGAACAACATACAGGATGACAAGATGCAGGAATTTTGTCAGAGGACAGATATAAACAGGTATGAACCATAAACTACAGCTATAGTGTAGTCTCAAAACTGTAGGAGATAATAGTCACAGAATCCCAGGCTGGTTTGTGTTGGAAGGAACCTCAAAACTCATCCAGCCCTCTGCTATGGGCAGGGACCCCTTCCACTGGAGCAGCTTGCTCCAAGCCCCTGTGTCCAACCTGGCCTTGAACACTGCCAGGGATGGGGCAGCCACAGCTTCTCTGGGCACCCTGTGCCAGCGCCTCAGCACCCTCACAATGATGCAAGACAAGACCAACAAACTTAATGGGAGACAATATTGATCTTCATCAAGAAACGTAGTGATAGGACAAGGGGGAATGGGTTCAAACTGAAACAATGGAGATTTAGGTTAGGTATAAGGAAGAATTTCTTCAGTGTGAGAGTGGTGAGGCAATGGAACAGGTTGCTTAGAGAACCACTCCATGATTCTGTGATTCTAAAACAAGCTGTTAGTAGACACTACAGGGAAGTCACAAGAATCAGAAGATGTGTCACCAACCTATCAACCCCTATTAGAAATATTCTACTTCTAAATTTGGCACTGTTTTAGGCCCTGAAGCAGAAGATTCAGTATTCCTGTCTATTGGGGCTTATTACAGGCATAACTCACCTATATGAATGAAGGAGGAAGGCCGAAATAATTTCACTGGTGAAGGCTGATTAATTCTTTCATTGTATCCTTCCCCCTGAAAGAATAACCAAGTCTCACAGATGGTTTGTTCAGAACTGAACAGGACATACTTGGACAGAGAAAGTACCCAACTTCTGAAATTCGTTTAAGCAAGACTTTAGGGAATTGTACCCTACTCCATACCCCGGAGTTCAAAATCATTGCCTCCTTATTTTATCTTAAAACACAGCAACAATTTCTGTTTCACAGCAGCCGATAACGTACTGTTCCCGCAATCACAAACAGAAACTACACAAGATGTAATCTTCAGAGATTCCTAGCAAGTTTCACCACTGAAGACACTGATGATTCCATTCACTCTTTAGTTACAGAGGAGACGAAGCTTCTAGAATGAGCCAATTCAAGAGCAATTCAGGACCTAATATGTGTTTTCAGGTGACTGACAGAAAGAATAACAAAGTAAAATAGAAACAAAGACATTTGAAAGAAAGCTCCTAAGGACTGGAAGCAGGTGAGAACCCTCCCAAAATGATAAACACATTTTTTCTGCTGTTCAGAAAGCAAACAATGCCTCTTTCTCCAAGATGCCCCCCACTCAGATTTCCAGACAGCAGACTTTACAATAATAAGCAGCAGAAAAGTCAAGTCACCACATGCATAAGGAAACTTTATTTATAGGTATACTTAACAGGACTAACATCCTCCTCAAATTCACCTTCAGATACTTTGCATGAGTCTGCAATGAACCACAAAGGCAATACTCATACAGTAGTTGCCAGTTTCAGCTGGCCTAGTCTTTGCTTGGTAGAAATAGATTTTGGGAACAGTTCAGAGCATAAGAAATCCATTTGGGCATTCCCTCCCAGAGAATAAAGCAAGCATCAATTCAACTATGATCTTGCCGTGCTTCTCATGTGCCCTACAAATAGACCAAAAGAATCTGGTTTCAACAGTGCATACCTTAACACTGATTTCAAATTCCGGGTGCAAAATCATCATGATCGTAGAATCACAGGCTAGTTTGCGTTCAAGGGACCTCAAAGCTCCTCCAGCTCCAACCCCTGCCACGGGCAGGGACACCTTCCACTGGAGCAGCTTGCTCCAAGCCCCTGTGTCCAACCTGGCCTTGAACACTGCCAGGGATGGGGCAGCCACAGCTTCCCTGGGCACCCTGGGCCAGCGCCTCAGTACCCTCACAATGATGCAAGACAAGACCAACAAACTTAATGGGAGACAATAATGACCAACAAAATGGTCTTAAAAAGAATAAATAATCTGAAGATTAAGTTAACTCCAAACTATTGATATGTGGTTGGGACAGATACACAGACCTTTCTGCAGACCCAGGAGTCTGGAGTAAGACCACTCAAATGCATGTTCTGGTTGGAAGCACAGCACCTGCCCTTTCCGTTCAAGATCCAATCCACTTTCATCAGCTCTGACCAAGAGATAGCAGCTCTGTTTCTATCAGAACAGGTCATGCATTCTGGTGAATGACCCAAAAATTTCTTCTTGGGACATGCAGAGCTATGGACTCCTGCAGTCAGTCAAACAAGAGGACCATGTATTCTAATACCCTGTTCCTACAAAGAATGGATACTTGGGAAGAGAGAATAAGACACAACTAAGAGGACATTCCTCTTCAGCACATCCTCCAATCAAGTGGCAATCAGCTGCTGAAGAACTGCTTGAGTTGCACTGAGACTCTTACCAATAAGAGTCTGTACTGGGCAAATCCTCTCTGAATCTGCCTAACCCCCTCTCTGAACCAGTGTCAGTGGCAACGTGTTCTGCAGCCCCACATTTAGTTTTTAAAATATTGTCCTTTTGTTTATTTGAAGAGTGCTGCAGCAGAGCTCTGTGAGAAGGCAACACAGAGCAGGTAAGTGCTGACTTTTGATGTATTAAGCCAGGTTGTAAGGGGCTTGCAGCAAGCTGCTCTAGTGGAAGGTGTCCCTGCCCATGGCAGGGGGTTGGAGCTGGATGAGCTCTAACGTCCCCTCCAACACAAACCGTTCTACAATTCTATGAATCTGGAAAAGCTAATGGAGTTTGAGTTGAGGCAGGACCCAAGGAGGTGATGTTGACAAGCAGTCTGAGCAGGAAAGCAAGCAATGTCCCTGGCCATCACTGCAATTCTGTTTTCCTTCAATGAAGTCTTTACAGTGGTTTTCAGCTGCCAGCTGATGAGGATGAAGAGAGTAGCCCTCAGAACAGGAGAGAACTATGCTTTCCAGGTCTGTGGGTAACTTTGAAGTCAAACTCAACTTGAGAAAATTAGAGCTGCAGAAGGGTAAGAAATGCTACTTCTGTTTGCATTCATTCACATTCTTCTTGGCTCTCTGCTGAGCTTCAAGGTGAGTTAGGCTTCCAATTGAACATCCACTTTACCTTTGGTAAAATTTATTCCCTTTTGTTCCAAAAGGAAAAGAAATAGCTTATTGTTTCTGGCGATGCTGAAATGATCCACCACAAGTCATTGTCTTTTTTATCCCAGAATCAGCTAATGCACAGCTGCTGAGCTCTGCTTGAAATCTTCCTCTTTTCTAGCCACGTACCTGGCAGTGAGGAGAGTACACTGAAAAATGACTTAGCCAAAGGGAGAGGACGCAGTAGATATGACTGCTCTGCTGGACATTTGGAAACTCCTTACTTAGGACACAGCACCATCCTCTCCAGAATACTCAGCAACAGATAATCCTGGGAAGATCAAGTTCAAGGAGTCCCCTGTGCAAAAGTCTGAAGCAGACTGCTTCTCAGGTAGCATGCAAGAGTTTCTGAAGAAGCCGCCCAAGGAAACTGCAGCTGCCCCATCCCTTCCAACCCAAACAACTTTGAGATTCTGTGATTCCATGATTCTAAATGATAGGATGACTGAGGGTCTGCCCTGAGTGGGCAGGACTGGCATAGAATCATAGAATAGTTAGGGTTGGAAAGCACCTTAAGATCATCCAGTTCCAACCCCCCTGCCATGGGCAGGGACACCTCACACTAAACCATGGCACCCAAGGCTCTGTCCAACCTGGCCTTGAACACCGCCAAGGATGGAGCATTCACAATTTCCCTGGGCAACCCATTCCAGTGCCTCACCACCCTTACAGTAAAGCATTTCTTCCTTAGATCCAATCTAAACTTCCCCTGTTTAAGTTTTAACCTGTTACTCCTTGTTGACAGCCAGATCCAACATGTTACTACCAAACCTGACATGCATTTCCTGCCAAAGGAGGGGAACATGGATCTCCTCTCAGACCTGGAAGCTCAGAGGGAGCCATCGCCACCAGGACACCCAAGTACACCAAGTGACTACCTGAGATTTTATCTAGCTTATTAAAGACATCAGCGGTGCTGTAACCGTGCAGATCTTTCACATCTCAGTGTCCTCAGGTAACTATTAGTAGAGGAATATGTGGCCTACCTACAAAAAAAGAGGAGCTAACATCAGACATTTAATTAAAATCAGGCAGTAAGAAAAAAATAACTCTAACAGATCTCTCTTGATGAAGGGAATATCTCAGAAGTCTTTACTGCCCACAAAATAGCATGGCCATGAAGTTACTGTTTTCCTCCACCAAAGGAACAGCAACTGCTTAGGTACCTATCCTAGACTTTTGTTCATGGGTATGGGTATGGATTCAGATTTTCAAGACTTTTGAAGGCTGAAGGGATTTATCTTTTTTTGCTACTAGAGATCATTTGAAATATGAAAAGTGTTAATAGCTACAAAAAATTAGGACACTTATATCAACATCCCAGGTAATCCCTACCTACAAGTTCTGTAAGACCTGAGCAGATCTCTGGAGGAAGTTCCTACTTTTTGTGCCAAATTTTAGAATAAACAGTAACTCCCAACCCATCAGACCATTACCATCTTATCCTTGGCTAGTGTCTACACTTGATGACATATACTGAAAAAGCTGAGATGCTTCATAGAACCATATAATGGTTTTGGTTGAAAGGGACCTTAAAGATCATCTGGGTCCAACCCCTATGTCATGGTTTTCAAATAACAATAATAAAAAAAATAATAAATAATAATAAAACACCGTAATGCAAGAATCCCACTGCTTTAAGAATCAACAGTGATTCAGGAAACACCTTTCAGTGACAAGCCAATTTTGTTCATTGAGAAGAAATGGGGAGACATGACCCATCTCAAAAAAAACCCCACAAGGTAAGATCAACAGCAGAGGACTCTTCGGAGATACAAACAAACAAATATGAGGACTCAAACAGCTGGATACCAAAGTTGGACAAACTCAGAAACACCTCTTTCCAGATTAATACTCCCTAAAACTACCCCAAGGAAGATGGAGCCAGTAGGGGCTGGGCTCTGCTCCCAAGGAACAAGGGATAGGACAAGAGGAACCGGCCTCAAGCTGCACCAGGGCAGGTTTAGATGGAGCTGAGGAACAATTCCTGCCCCAGAGGGTGCTCAGGCATTGGAACAGGCTGCCCAGGGCAGGGCTGCAGGCACCGTCCCTGCAAGTGTTCACACAGCGTGGAGACGAGGCCTCAGTGCCATGGGTTAGTGGTGGCCTTGGCAGTGCTGGGGTAAGGGTTGGACTGGAGGAGCTTAAAGGGCTGTTCCAGCGTGGTCGATTTAGATAACTGACCAAGGATATGTAAACCCTCTGTGACTTGGAGATTTTACAGCAGCATTCTGTGACTCTGTCCAAGTCAGCTATAGCTACTGCAGATGTCACTGGTCAACTTCTTCAGCTTGCGCTCTGCAGGCAGGCCTCAGTGAACAGTTGTCTCATCTCACAAATGTATTATTGGTTTCCTCAGAGTGCACCCAGCAGTAGCTGTCACTATGTCCCCTTCAGGACAGTCTTCACTGTCACATGTGACTTGAACTGCCTATGCAACAGGAACTGGTAGAAAGGGTAAAGAAGGAACTTCCCAGAATATCAGCAGCAGCCTTAAGACTGCAGTGATGGCTTTTAACAGCCCCAAAGCCAGAAGGTATCAAGTTCATTACTAGATTTTTCTACAGCAGGGCACCAGCTTAGGGTGCAGGTCTCAAACTTTGTGTAGCTATTTCCAGGATGGAACTAGAGGAACAAGGGGCTCCTAGGAAGTAGGGGTTGGAACTAGGTGAGCTTTAAAGGTCTCTTCCAACCCAAACCATTCTATGATTCTACGATAGCAATTACCCAAATCAAGAAAGCGTGAACTCTCCAATACAGAGCAGATGGTGCTGCAAAACAGCAGAATTGCCTGGAATTAGATTTACCAGGAGATTTCCTGTAACACTTCAAAAGGTACTTGACAGCACTGCTCAGATGTCAGCACTGGTTGCTGTTAACCCAACATCTCTGTATTAGCAGTAAACTCTAAGATAGCCAACAGGAGCATGCCCATCCATCCAGGACACCATCCTGGCAGCAGCTTGAAACTGCTTGAAGACTCTCATGTCTTTGCATAAGACCAGGATTCCCACCCACCCCACCCCCAAGCACTAAGCATCAAGGCTTTGTAACAGAGAAAGGAGCAACACATCTAAGTACACTCTAACACAACTTGTTTTCTTTACACATGTTAAGACAGAGTCTTAGCAGCAATGCCTGGAGAGCAATAGCTTCTAGAACCAACTGCACTTGAAGATCAAGTCAGAGAGAAAACTCTCCTGTTACTTGTACAGCTTTGTGTCTATAACGAATAAGCAACATTTCTTCCAAGGCTCACCACTTGCCACATAACAACATCTGCCCCACTAAAATAGCATTATACACAGGGGAAGAAGGTGAGTGGGTAAAAAACCTTTGGGAGTACTAGCTGAAGCACAACAGAAAAGCATGGAGGTGCACGGCATGTTCAAGCAGCATCTGTTGAAACTGCCCTGATGGTAAGAAGACACTGATTGAAAGACAGACATAGACAGTAGACCTGGAAGTGGCCAGAAAGAAATGGCCTCAGGGTTTCTGTCTGTTGCCCAAATGCTGCAGGAGGGCATCTGACCAGGCTGGGAACAGGCCACAGGCTCCCTGGCTCTGGAGGTCCTCAAAACTTAACTGGACGAAGCCCTGAATGACGTAGTCTCAAGTCAGCTTTGCTGTGAGCAGGAGGTCAGTTAGACTAGAGACTTCCAGAGGTGCCTTCCAACCTAAATCAGTCTGTGATTCTTTGAATAAACATTACTGCACAGAGAAGAGAGAGAAGACAAGAGGGCAGAATCTCAGGAAGGGTGTATCTTTGAGAGCAAGCTATCTAATTTTTTGGCTTTTCAGAGACAAAATACTGGAAGCTGAAGGTAAGCTGTCTCCTTGGCCTTGCTGACAAGTCTCAGAATGCTCTGCAAGGTGCCAGGTCCCCAAAAATGGATCCCAGTGTCGGAATGTTTCACCTCCCATGCAGCTGTACAAACTGGCACTGGGTAAGGCTGTGTTGAACAGGCCAATGTCTCACCCCAGCCTAGTGACTGACTCCATTCATTCTCTTTATGCTGCCGAGGGCTGAGCAGCAGAACAGGCTTACAGGAAGTGGCCAGAAGACACCCCCGGAGCCCACAGCCAGCAGGACTGGTGAAGATGGCCTCAAGCACTGCCCTTTTCTGACCTACTGCCAGCAGAAGAAGTTAACACTTAAAACACTGCTGAGATTAAAACACGATTCCAGTGAAACCTTGCTAGAACAACCTTTGCTAAGCTAACAAATTCCTTGTCACAGCTGTAGCCTATTGCATACTTCCCTTGGATTGCTTTACCATAACCCTTCTGTATTAGAGGCTTTTGCTAGCACACCAGTGTCCATCAGGGTCGCGTATCCCAGCATCACTGACCACAGAACATCCCTAAAAGAAATTACACAAGGGGCTTTGCTCCTGAAGGCCAGGGATGCAGCCTCAGCCCCTTGTTCTGGATGTGGAGGAGTCTGCAGAGACTTATTGTCAAAGCACACTCCAAAGCAAGGGCACTTGCAGTAAGAGGGATATAAGCAGCTGTGGAGAGAAACAGAGATGGTGCAAATATGTACTCTGGGGCTGTGAGCTGCAGCTTGGCCATTACAGGCAGCAGCTCTGTAGGCTGTGGCTATTCCTTTAGTAAAGCTGGACTGGCAATAACAGAGCAACAATCATATCACCAGCTTTGGTCCCAGGATAGGCAGGGTTAGACAAGAAAATGCAGATTAAGTTTTCTCAGAGAATGTAGCAGCCCTGAGAGGGGAAGAATCTACAGCCTAAACGAAGAGGCTGAAGCACAGCAGGAGAAGGCAAGAGCACAAATGAAGCAGCTCTCACCCTCATCAGAAAGAGATTTCAGAAACCATTCCCCAGCATTCAGCTGAGCTTCCTATCCCCCACCATCAGCTGACACAGCCCATGGCCAGCACTGCCTCTGTCCACACAAGCAATTTGTGACTGCTATAGCCTTTTCCTGTGCCAGGCACCCACCGCAGCCAGCTCCCAGCCTCGCCAGCGCCCACCCTCCTGCTTCCGGGGCCAGTCCTGCCTCTGCAAACCCATGGGAGACACTAATTCACCCAGGTCACCTCGCTGGCCACTGCCATGCTGCTTACATGCAGCCAGTTAGAGAGGTTTCAACAGGTCGGGGCTTGGTCTCTCCCAGCGGCATCAGCAGCCCGGTAAGGCTGCTCCTTTCTCTCACAGAGCCTGGTCCTTGAGGGCAGCGCATGGTGCCCAGGAACCCACAGACTCACACTCCAGTCCCTGCTCTGATCCAGAGCCACCATCCCCACACAGGGGGAAGCAGGACAGAGCAGGTGGCCAGGTCAACGGACCTGCAGCTGCATGTTTTCGGAGCTCCACAGGCTACACTACCCCAGGTGGTGACACCACCATTAAGGCTGCGTCGCCCAAAGCCTTTACCCAAGGCGCGGGGAGAGGTGACCAAGGAAGGTGCTGGGGCAGAGCACCGGGTGGGCACTGCCCCACAGCAGGGACAGAGATGGGCACTACTAAGGCAGGCGTTCCAGGAGCTGGCGTCAGCCCCATGAAGCGCGGAGCCCGGCACGTCCCAGCACGGGCGGGGGACGCTCCATCCCTGCGCCCCTCGCAGAGAGGCTGCGTGCGATGGGTGCGGCACCCCCAGGCCCGCAAAGGGCCCGCACGCGGCGAGCGCGGGTCGGGGGAGGGTTCCGCCCTCCCCCGCAGACACTGGCGCAGGACCCGCCCCCCGCCGCAGGGCGCCCCCAAGCGGTCGCCACCGCGGGGGTGGTGCAAGCCCCGCCCCCTACCGGAGCGATAGGCCCCGCCCCCCGGGCGGGCATCCGTCCGGGACCCGCGCCGCACGCGCCTGCCCCGCCCCCCCCCCGGGGGGCCAAGCACCGACGCCCCACGCTCGGGGCCCTGTGCCGCCTCCGCTCCAGCTGCTGCCCAGGGCAGCCGCAGGGAGGTGCCTGCGGCCGGCACCCCTCATACCTGGCACCCAGCGCTGCGCCGCCCGCGTTACCCAGAGCCCGGATTCGGGTCGCGGCCCCTTTAAATGGAAGCGCCGCTCGGAGCCCTCAGCGCGCTGCAGCCCGCGGGGGGGCAGAGGCAGCGCCCTATTGGCTGTACAGAGCGAGGGACGCTTTTCTATTGGTCGCGGCGAAGCCTGGGCTCGCGAGACTCTCTTGCAGGCGGCGGCCTCGGAAAAGCGGAGAGGAAGTCCAGGATTGGCGCCTCAGCCCGCACTCCACCGGGAGGCAGGAAAACCCGAAGCGGACTAGCGCGGAGGAGCAGGGACCCTTGAAAAGACAGAGCGGCGCCGAACGCGGGCAGCGCCCGTACCCCGGCGGGGCACGGCGAGAGGCGGGGGACCGTGCGCGGCGAGAGGCGCGGCCCGAAACGGGGTGCCCCGCTCCCCGCCGGTGCCCGCGCGGCCACCCGCAAAATACGGAGCGGATCGCGAGTAGTAAGATTGCCACCCCACTCCCTCCCCCCCCCCCTTAACCCTATCGCTGCCGCTTCGCACGACCCGGGCCCGCTGCCGCCCCGGGGGGACCATTTCGACCTCGCCGCCACAGCCTCTACTTGCCCGCGGGGGGAGCCGCCCGGCCGCTTCCAGGCGCCGCCACCGCCTCCCCGGAGCTGGAGAGTCTCCCCGGGGCGGTGAGTGACAGCGCGACTGGGCGGGGCTTCATCAGGGCCCGGACGCCGCTCCGCCCTTAGGAGGGGCTGCCCCGGCCACCGCCCCCTCCGGCTCCCCTCCCCCACTCAGGCCCCGCTCCCTTCCATGCCCGCGGACCCCACGCTCCCCGGGCTCCCCTCCCGCGTTCATGACACCCCCGACATGGGCTCTCCCGCCCACGGCGCACTCCAACACGCACCCCTCCTCCACCATGCACCCGCGTGCCAGGCCGCGCCTCCCCAGCTCTCGGGGGCTCTCTCCCGCCCGAGGGTGATCCCACCACTCCCTCCCCGTGGCCGCCCCACTCCTTCACCCGCCGGGACACAGCCCCGGCCCGATTCGTTGTCCCCCGCGGGGTCCGCGGTGCGCAGCGCCGGGGCCGGGAGGAGAAGTCAGGGCGACCTCCGGGGAGGGGAACCGGCCACGCCGTCGGCCGCACTCGCTCCGGCAGGGCTGCTGTGCCCGGAGAGCAGGCTGGCCAGGGGCGCACGGCACCCGCTCTGTTACTTGCGGCAGGACGCGGGAGGGTTTACTGAAAGGCAGTGAAATTGCCCACGCCGCGACCGCCCCGAGGCCCCGCAGGCCGGCTCCTCCTGTCGAGCCCTGCCCGCCCGCAGCGGGGCAGCACCGCCCCGGCCGAGGTGGCTGGCGGACAGGGGGAAGGCACCAGGGCGCATGAGGCAGGGCGCGAGCACGGAGCTGGCGCTCGCCCGAGGTACGTCGAGCACACCAAAACCGCTCTTCTGCCGCCGACCCCGGAGGGGGGAAACGGAGGAGAGTGTGAACACACCGTGGCACCCGCTCAGCCCCCGCCTCTGTCTCTTTAAAGCGCGCGGCCCCTGCCGCGCCTGCGTGTGCTCTCGTCTCAGTGCGCCTGCGCTGCTTGCCCCGGCGGCTGTGGGGTTCCTTTGTCCCTCGGCTGCCGCGCAACCAAGCCTTGTTCCCGCCGCGATGATTGGCAGCGCGCGCGGCAGGCTGCCACCGCCGTGGGAGCCAATCGGCTCCCCCTGGAGGGCTTACGGGGGCGGGTAGTCCCGCCCCTCCTCGCCCAAGGGCTGTGAGTGGCGGCTAACACGGCCAGTGGCGGCGCGGAGCTGGAGACGGAAAGCCAATGGGAGCTCGGGTGGTGGGCGCCTGGTTAGGTTGTGTGAGTACTGGCTACGCGCGCGCTCTCCTCCGTGCCGCTGAGAGGATAGCAGGCCGCCGTCTGCCGGGGAGCCGGGGTCCGCCGCCAGGTGAGCCCAGACGACAGCGGGACTTTGGCTCGGCTCTGCTGCGGGCCTGACGCTTGCAAGTGGCCGTTGCCACCGGGCCTTGCTGCGATCTGCGCGGTCCGCCCCGCCGCTGCGTGCGGCCGCTGTGGCTGGCGGGCAGGCCCCGGCGAGGCGGGGCAGGGGTCGGTGGAAGCCGCCTGGGGGCCGCGAGCGACCGGGCGTGTTTGCTTTTAGGTGGAGAAGATGCAGGGCAACAAGGGCTTCAACATGGAGAAGCAGAACCACGCTCCGCGGAAACAGCACCAGCCGCACCCACCACCGTCCATCCCCGCCAACGGGCAGCAGGCCAACAGCCAGAGTGAGTCCCGGGGCCGCCGCGCCGGGCCGCCCGGCCCTGCTTTGGGTAGGCGTTGAGCGACCGCCCTCGCTGCGTAGCGTAACTTCGGGTCTCGGTCGGCTGCCGGCCCGCACGGGTGCGGTGGGTCTTTGCGGAAACTAACGAACTCGCTTTTTCACTTTAAAGCAATAAACTTTCAGGCCCTCGAGCAAACAGCGCTTGCGTTCGCTGTCCGCTCCAGTAGTCGGGCTTACCCGTTGTTGCAGGCGGGTGTTTGAATTGCAGCAGGGTTATTTTGGGGGCTTGTTTTGCTTAATCTGTTCAAAGATGGATGCAGCTGCAGTATGTTTGACTGGGGTTTCTTCATAAGTTTCTTGTGCTCCTGAAACTGCGCAGTGGTGTAGAGGTTCCTTTGTCTCAAATTCTTAAGAAAAGCTCGCTTGAAAAAAGAAGTTCAGGAAGTCTTTGAACCCCTAACGGTGTTTCTGTAAACGTTGAAAATACGTGATGGCTCCTTTCCCTTGCCTCCGTTTCTTTTTGTAATCCAGCCGTAACGGGTGGTTTCTCAACACAGGTTTCTCTAAGTGCTAGTAAAACGAATTTGCTGTAAGAGTACAGCTATAGAAAGAACGTTGTTATAGCAATCTGCAGTCACTTGTTAGTACTAAATTTTTACTTGGGAGGGACCAGCTTTACTTCATATTTCAGCACTCAGGTACTAGCTAATATTGAACTAGTGTGTTTCCAGGTTTTTTCTCAATCACTGTGGCATGTAGCTCTGCTGTTGGGATACAGAAGAGGTGCTTGTGAGCTGAGGCAGCATCAGTGGCTTCTGACGCGTTATCTAATCTGGCTTGATAGTTTAGAAGCGTGGCAGCAAGGTATTGCAATTAGCATTTTCAGGGAAGAATTGCTTTAGTTATATTAGTTTTTCATTTTTTAGGTTCGGACACTTTCACTGTTCAAACCAAAACACTGAGAAGTCACATGAACTTTTGAATGATTCCTTTGGGGGGAAACACACAAATCTTGGGCTAGTAAAAAAATTCCTGCATATTTTTATTAGGTGGCTCTGTTAAACAGTTTCCTTATCAGGTCGTAGAAGATAATAGACAGGGGTGGCAGTCCAGTCCTTTCCAGTCAGATTGGAAACAGTACAGCAGAACAACTGTATTGTGGTATTCTTACAGGAATCAGCTTATAGTGAGTGACTATATCTCAGATTCCTTTGAGCGAATCTGCTCAAGGCAGGACAGTGATAGTGGTACAATTCTGCTGTAAGTCCCTCCTAGTGTGCTCACAAGCCTTGCAGTTAATCCCCAAGCACTTCTGCTAATGGTGTGGCATTCACAGGACAAAACACTTATGCACCCTGTGTGTGTGAAGTAGATAACTTCCACTGCTTTTCCACAGATAGTACTGTCAAATTGATTTTATTTATTATTTGATTGATTTTACTTATTTTTTTGTGTTAGTCATAGATGTGTGCTTATTCTATAAAAGAGTTGTCTCTGCATGTCTTGCATGAGTTGTCTTTGCATGAATAGCATTTACTGATCAGTGCCATGCTTTATAGCCTGAATCAAGCCACTCATGATCATAGTTTTATTTCATATGTGTGACTGTGAGATGTCCTCAGCAAAGCAAAGGGATTGCATTCTATGGCTTGTCGTCTGTGTGAGGAGGTTTGATATGCATTTAGGAAAATGGGTACAGGAAGGTAGAGTGATGATAAAGCCACCTCTGTATCTGGCATGTAACAGATCTTCCAGGATTGTGCTGGACTCTTGCTGAATTAAGGGTTAAAGTTTGTATATGCATGTGGGGATTTCAGAATGTTCCTACAATCTGTCCTGTTTATTAGTGCTAGCTATAGCATTGCTTATAGGTTTTGTTCACTAATGTATTTTTTTCTGAGAAATCACCTGTATGGCTGGGTTTTGGGAGGTGAGGTTTTTTTCCCCACCATTTTCACCATTCCAGCCTTCTCTCCAGCTTGGAACCCAGGACTCTAGAACCCAAATCCCATCTCACAGAATGACAGCTGTCTCAGATGTTATCTGTGGGCAAAATTTCCTGTTTGCATATTTGTCTGGACATCTGGGCTTGGAGTTTGTTTTGTTTGGGGGGGGGGTAGGGACTTTGTTTAATTTTGTTTTCTGTTTGTTTTGGGTGGGGGGAGGGTTGTTTGGTTGTTTTTTCGTAGAAACCTGGTTGCTGGCCAAACTGGTATTTCTATAATTGTTCAGGTTGTAACAGCAAAGTAGTGTATTGTGTCTACACTTGGATTTTGTTGTGGGCCAATCATCTTGACCAGATCTCCAAAAGTTGGGTGAAATACCTTTATTTTGAGCTGCGGTGTTGTCCTTTTCTCCAGTTCTAAGTTGTCTTTCGCTGTTGTTAATGAGCATGGAGGTCCAAGTACATGTTTTGTTTAAGGAGACTATAGACCTATTCTGAAATCAGATCTCTTTGTTGCTGGAGAGGTTTGAGACTGAAGTGAATGGGTAGTGTTGCCTATGTCTCTGTGTTCACTCTGATGAAACCTAATAGAATTTATCCCCCCAACTGTAGAGCAGCTGTGTACCTTATTCCCCTCAGATGAAGGCCTGACTATTGACCTGAAGAACTTCCGGAAACCTGGTGAAAAGACCTTCACCCAAAGAAGCCGCCTGTTTGTGGGGAATCTGCCCCCTGATATTACAGAGGAAGAGATGAGAAAGTTATTTGAGAAGTACGGCAAGGCAGGTGAAGTCTTCATCCACAAGGATAAAGGCTTTGGCTTTATCAGGCTGGTGAGTGACATGCTGCCTTTGGGGTGTTTGTGGCAGTGACTCATGCTGGAGGGGTGTTGCTAATTGAAAGTAGTAGATGTTCAGATAGCTTGCTAGTTAAGCCTCCTGTTGATTTTAGTAACCTGGAATATGGGATCAGCTCATACAAGTGGTTTGTCTAGACGTTTTATGAAAGGGAATGTGAATTCAGGCAGTTCGTGGCAGGATTTATTAAGTTTATTTATTAAGGTTTTATCTGATTAAGTTATTCTGAAGTCAGCTGGTAGAAAACAGAAGGAAGACATGAGTGTGATGCTGTTATAGACAAGGTGACTTCCATATTCTGGAAGGGTTGAACATGGAATTTCTATGGATATAGGAGGCCGTGCAGTATTACTGGAGTGATGAATGCTCTTGAAGTAGGGGATCTCTAGGTGATCACATAAAGTGTAGCTCGGAGGTAGGCAGCTAGCAACATGGTGGTTCTCAAACTTTATTGGATCATGAAAGTCTTAAGGTGAGTGTATGAAACAAGGTTCCCACACCAAAGTGGGCACTTTGCTGTAGTGTAGTTGCCTGGTGGTGACTTAAATGAGTGGAAGTGCATGAAACTGGCATAGGGTGTTTTTTGTGGATTGTCATACAATCAGCATTTCCTTTTACAGTTAGCAGACTTGGCTAGTAGTTGGATTGTTGGATTTGTTCTGGTTTTGGGTTGGTTTTTTTTTTTGCTAATCTTTAAGAAGAATCCTGCTTTGTAGCCTTAATGTAGTTATGGCTGATACATAATGATCATTTAAGTGTTAGCTTAGTTTGTACTGGCTGCTGAATTAAGCTTATGGTGATACATTCCCCTGCCCAGCTCTGCACATACCTATTCAGGTAGAGTAACTGATGATAGACAACACCTATGGTTTGTTAGGGCACTTTTTACCATGCTTTGGGAAGATTATTTGTTCCTCTCTGTGAACTACTTGATCAGGAGAAATAGGCTTGTTCTGACACTGGCTGATTCTGTACTACATTGAGAGTTTTAATGCTAACTTTTTTTATCTTCAGGAAACTCGCACTCTGGCAGAGATTGCAAAGGTGGAACTAGACAACATGCCTCTACGTGGGAAGCAGCTAAGAGTGCGTTTTGCGTGCCACAGTGCATCACTGACAGTCAGGAACCTGCCTCAGTTTGTGTCCAATGAGCTCCTGGAGGAAGCCTTCTCAGTGTTTGGCCAGGTGGAAAGGGCTGTGGTTATTGTGGATGACAGAGGACGATCCTCTGGGAAAGGCATTGTGGAGTTCTCAGGGAAGCCTGCTGCTAGGAAAGCCCTGGATAGATGTAGCGATGGGTCTTTCCTGCTAACTACGTAAGTATGGAGGGTGAGAAGCGGTACACTTTCATGTGTGCAGGTTGAGGGGTGGCATTGTCTTGTGAGCAATGTTTCTTGACACCAGAGCAAGACAGATGGGGAGGAGGTGGTAGGTGGTTTGCCTGGGGAGAGTTTTACTGAGCTTTGTTCCAACAAGAGTGAGTCTGCTGAAACTCGGGTCTGAAAACTTTATTCTGGGAAGCTGCTAGTGGGGTAAATGCATGAAACTTATCGATAAGCTCTTTCTGGATAAAGCCTTCTTAAGGTAATTAAAGCAGCATTTAAGAAGCAGGAGCTGTTTCAGAAACCATCCATATAATTTGTTAGAAATTAAGCTCAAGTGTGTTAATTGTGCACTCTGGGTCGCTTCAGAAGGCAAGTCTTGGGATGGGACTCCGCTCAGCAGCAGGCATTACTGGTGTGGAATGCTGATCTGCCACTGTGGGCATGGGATCTGTCAGAGGAGGTGGCCGGGTAGATTGTTTGGATTTTTCACCGTAATAAACTTTGTTGCCTAATAATTCAAGACCAAGGAAAAAAGCGTGTTCTTGCATAATTATGTCAACTTGCTCAGGTAAATTACTAATTCTAGGTACATTCCACAGCATATGGCTTGTTGCTCTAATTCAAGAGTGATTTTTTCTTGGAAATAAAATTACTGTATATTTTGTATGAATACACCTACAATTTGTGAAAAGAATACCTCCTGAAATTGGGGCTATACCCCTAATTTCCAAAATAACTTTATAAGCTTTGTACTTCTCACTTCTCTCCTTGTTCTTGGAGGCCTGCATATGGCAGAATCATACACCCATGCACAACACATTCTGTTTCGAAGAGCAGATGTTGGGGGTTGTTGTTGTTGTTTGGGTTTTGGGGTGGTGGGGTTTGGTTTGGTTTTGGGGCTTGAGGTTTTTTGTTTGCATTGGGGGTTTTTTTAATATCTGAGAGCTTTCCCCTGAGGCTCTTCGGGGATAACCAGCAGAGTGCATAGCGCTCTGCAGGATTGCCGTTGGGGAGCTTTTGCTGATTTGGAAGTTTATATCCTGAAAGAACCATGAAAACGTGTTTTTAAAAGTGGTCATGCAAGACTAACCACTACCAATGTATGACTGAGAGCACCTGAGGGTAACATTCAGTCTTTTTGTAGCTCTTAGTGCATCTCATATCTGGGACAGCAAAGCAGTATGTTGCTTATTTCTAGTTATGGTTTGGTTTTAATTAAATTTGTTCAGGTTTGTCCTAGTTCATGATGGTGGCAGCTAGATAAACGTTGCAGTTGATTCATGTTGGAAAAGAAGACTGCTCATTTTGAAATATGAATATGCCACATCAAACTGAAAAGCTACATTGTGGATCTTCAGATGAGGAGAGAGATTTTAGCCTCTGTCCTGCCTTCCTGCTGGAGTCTGGCCACTGCAGCTTCCTCAGCTATGACAAATGGGGTTGAGGGGCTAATGAGAAGCTGCAGTGCTGCTGTGCTGAGAATGAGCAGTGTCAGTGCTGTGGTGGGGAGTTAATTCAGAGGTTGGGAACACTTCTGTTAAATACTTTCTTCTTCATGCAGAAACCAGGAGGACAGAAGCACATGTGTGCAGTGTTTGTGTTGTGAAGTGCACCAGTGGATTTCTTAGGGAGGGGGAAGGGAATTCAGACAGGGCCCAACAGGTACTTTAGGGCACTGCTGCTTGGCAATAATGGCACATGGTCGTCTCACAGGAGAGTATGCCTGAATGGTACAGCCAACAGTCTCCAGTGAGGAGAGTGTAGTTACTCTTTGCTTTATTTAGGCAGCTATAAAAAGGCACACAAAGACTTTTGCAGCCCATGGTTGGCCATGTAGCAAGAGAAGAAAGGGAGGGAAAAAAAATGCACATTCTAGGGACTACAAAACTTCATACTGAGTAGGTCCTACTGGAGCATGTCAGGTTTTAGTTACGCTGTTAATTTGAACCAGTAACTGCAAATATTTTTTCAGTACAATTTTGGTTTGGATTTAACAAGGATTTTGATTAACAGTTCAACTCCCATTCTAGAAAGAAAGAAAAAGGTGTTCAAATTGATTTCTGGTTTCAGTTTGGTTGAGATCCCCAACTGCTCTGAATTTCTTTGGGAGTGCTAAAAGCACTCTTACACAAGTTCAGACACAGTACTTTTCCTACAGGCTGCAAGCTTTCTTACACTGCAAGCTCCTTGGATTTTCTTAGAAGCACATAATCTTTTCTTTACAGATTCCCTCGCCCTGTCACTGTGGAGCCCATGGATCAGTATGATGATGAAGAGGGACTACCAGAGAAACTAGTCATTAAAAACCAGCAATATCACAAGTATGTGCCTGCCATGTGACAGGAGATGAGATTACCTGTGGACTAGGGCATTGAATAGTGTCTCAGTCATCAGAGAGTGACTTGTCAGTACTCTAAAGGTCGTCCTTGTTTCTGTAAATGTGACCTGACTCTGGAAAGAGAACTGTGTACTCTGTTCTCTTGCCATGGTCAGCTGAAAGCAAGCAGTGAGTTTGAATCCACACTGCTGGACAAGACTGGCAGCCTCCACGTATTTTTCATAAGTCTGTTTCAGTTCTTGGAATAAAAAATTGGGTCAGTTTGAGATAACATGAGATCCCCTTGCCCATGTGAGAAGCTGAAGAAAAGACTTAGGTTATGTGCTCTTAAGTGTTACGGAAAGTCTGCAGAGGAAACAGGTGAAACCCGCAGTGAAAATTTAAGGAATGATGTGAATAGCATTAGGAGATTGTAGAGCTATTTATGTATAAGGCCATGGTCTTTGAAGGCTTCCTAGTATAAGTAGGTATCATGTGATCCAGGCAGTGGATATTAGTAAACAATGTGAGGTCATGAATTTTTTGAGTAAGAAAGACTATGGAGCTTCAGAAGCTGAGAGGCTGCATTAGGCGTAGTCATGTGCTTCAGGTTCAGGGGCTGCAGCGAATAGTGAAATACACGCATTTGGGCAGTGCTTGTTTCAGAGGTGGATCTGTCCGTAAGATACACAGCAGGAGCAAAGGCTGTTTCTTTCCATAGTATTTCTAAATATTTTTTGGTGTCTTATAAAAGCAGTGCCATTGCTTATTATGGAGGAGAGCAGGACAGTTTCCATGTATAATTAAATCTGCAGGAGGATTCTGGCAAAGCTGCTCTGTTCAATAAGCTGATTCCTGAGGAGCAGACACTTACGCATAGCTATTTGTGAGAAAATAGAAAACAAAGCGGTTCCTTAATTGTTTTACTAAGAAATGCTTTTCTGACTGTTAAAAGGATCTGCCGCTGCATTTAATGCACAAGTGTGTTTTTCTTGGTTCCTCCTTGCTCTGTTGAAGTGTTCACTAGCTCTTCCTTGCTTGACAGGGAGCGTGAGCAGCCTCCTCGGTTTGCACAGCCTGGCAGCTTTGAATACGAATATGCCATGCGTTGGAAGGCCCTAATAGAAATGGAGAAGCAGCAGCAAGAGCAAGTAGACCGCAACATCAAGGAAGCTCGAGAGAAGCTGGAAATGGAAATGGAAGCAGCTCGCCATGAGCACCAGGTTATGCTCATGCGGCAAGGTATCAATCCAAGGCAAATACAGTATCAGAACATGGCCCTGCAACAACCAGGGGTAGTACTGTAGTAGACTGGCTAGAGTCCACTGAAGTTGAGCCAAGTTGAGCTGCTTGACTTGTAACCAAGCATGGTGTGGCAAACAAATGGAGAGATGTTACTGTGTTGCTGGAGGCTGTTACCTTACTGTCTTGTGTATTATGGTTCTAGTTTAGGAACTTGTTAAGAGGTGGCATAGGAGATGAGTTTGAGTTCTTTACTGTTGTCTCTTACAGATTTAATGAGACGCCAGGAAGAGCTGAGGAGAATGGAGGAATTGCATAACCAAGAAGTACAAAAACGTAAACAGCTGGAACTCAGGTAAGGGGGCAGGTTATGAAGTGCTGTGAACCCATAATATTATGGAATAAAATGCTTCTTCAGTGCACCTAGTTGTTCAGTGTAACAATTTAATTATTACCTAAAATGTGACTGGTTTGGGCCTTTTTGTTCATAGGGGGAGTGTACAGGTGGTTTGAGATGGAAGAGTTAAGAGTTTCTTCCACTGATTATTATTGGGTTTTTTTACAGTTCTATGTCTCAGTTTAGCTCCTTGACAGAGCAGATAGAAAAATCAGAATCAGGGCAGTGATTCAGTGAATTCAGCACTGCAGGCTGGAAAACCCTGTTCTAGCATCTATCTCTTCATTTGAGGGATAACTTAGTCTCAGAGATTTCTCTTTCTATTCCAGCTCTTTCTTATCTCAGGCTCATTTTGAGAAGCCCCAGGAAGATCTCCAGACTACTTCTGTAATAGAAGGGTCTTGAAAACTGTTTGGCTTGAATGCGTTATGTTGCATGTTGTCGGCATGTATTTGGGAGCTGCCGTGTACATAGAATCGTTTAGGTTGGAAAAGACTTTTAAGATCAAGTCCAACTGTAAACCTAACTCTGCCAAGTCCATAGGTAAACCATGTCCATAAGTGCCACATCTATACATCTTTTAAATACCTCCAGGGTTGGTGACTCCACCACTGCCCTGGGCAGCCTGTTTCAGTGCTTGAGAGCCCTTTCAGAGAAGAAATTATTCGTAATACCCAATTTAAACCTCCCGTGGTGTCTCTTGAGGCTGATACCTCTTGTCCTGTCACTTGCTGCTTGGGAAAAGAGACCAACCCTCACCTCACTACAGCCTCCTTTCAGGTTGTTGTAAAGACCAATAAGATTGCCCCTCAGCCCCCTTTTAGTTAGACCACAGTTCCCTCAGCCACTTCTCATGAAAGATACTCCTGGGTGTGTTCGTATTGTTTTTATAATGAACTCCTTAAAATGAAAAGTGTTGGAAATGTGCACAAACATGCACATACATGTTCTCATTATAAGTTACCTAATATTTTACAGCCTTAGCAAAATAATGTTCTTAAAGTTGTAGATTTCCAAACAAGACCAGTTGGGCAGCACTGCTATGCTGTGATGCATACGGTTGGGCTATATTGTGCTGAGTATTCTTGGACCTTTTTTACAGGCAAGAGGAAGAACGCAGGCGCCGTGAGGAGGAAATGAGAAGACAGCAAGAAGAGATGATGAGACGCCAGCAGGAAGGCTTTAAAGGGAATTTTGCTGATGCGGTATGAGTGCTTCTACCTTCCCATTACATCTGGACACAGCACAGGGCTTTCTGTGAATGCTTAACTTGTTGGTTGATAGACTGTACATTTTTTCTGTATTCTGCTCTAAATTATTGACTCCCTTCAGTCTTAATACAGCTTAATCTGGGGAATACAAATACCCCAGTTACTGTCCCACTGCTGTTCATGTAGGGCCCTTATTAGCTGTCTTGCTCTTCAGAAGAATATATCCTAACTGATTTTATTCTGACAGTAACAAAGATGAACTCTTTTGAAGGATTGCTGCAGAATCCTGTTATGGTCATATGGCTAGTTATATCTGTAGCCTGCAGTTTGTCTTAGTCATGCTTAGATGAAATGGTCCCAGCTTGAGGCACTGCTGCAGGCATGATAGTTGCTTGTAGTTGGTCAGGTATTTTCTTGTAATGTAAAATGTGTGGTACCTGCCTTTTAATAGTAGTATCTCTAGTTCTATAAAGAGCGATGTGTTTCCAGTCCCAGCAAGTTTCTATTGTGGAGGCAGCTGAAGTGCTGTTGAGGTGGTATAATGGCATGGAGGCAACTGGGTGGCAATGTTCTTGTATCCTCGTGAAATATTTAGCTGTTTTCCTCAGGGGTCAATTTATGTTGAAACAAGAGAGCCAAAACCATGTGACTTACCTAAATATGTGAATATTAGCTGGTGTAGCAGAACTCCTGGTTTCTCTAAGTAATAGTGCCTTCATATGCTAAATAGTGGCACTGAGACTACAGGTGAAGTGAAATCTGTTTTTCAGTTCCCACTATGGAAAAAGTAGTACCCTCACTGAAGTGAGGAGGTGCTCTGAATTTTGCAGTGGGGAAGAGCTGTTGTGTGTCCTGTGCTCTATTAGTAAATGAGAAACTGAACTTGCTAACTGGTATTTTAATGCAACTGACCCACTGCTGTGTCTTTATGTAAGCTTGCATTCCTTTCAACTGGAAAAGCTTCTTAGCTATGCTGAGAAAGTAGCAAAACTAACACTATTTCATGTGTTACTGCTGCTCAGCAGATCTTCCCATCCAGATATCAGATATCTCTTAATCATAGAATCATAGAATAGTTAGGGTTGGAAAGGACCTTAAGGTCATCCAGTTCCAACCCCCCTGCCATGGGCAGGGACACCCCACACTAAACCATGCCACCCAAGGCCTCATCCAACCTGGCCTTGAACACCGCCAAGGATGGAGCACTCACAACCTCCCTGAGCAACCCATTCCAGTGCCTCAGCACCCTCACAGTAAAGAATTTCTTCCTTAGATCCGATCTAAACTTCCTCTGTTTTAAGTTTTAACCCGTTACCCCTTGTCCTGTCACTACAGTCCCTGATGAATAGTCCCTCCCCAGCATCTCTATAGCCCCCCTTCAGATACTGGAAGGCTGCTGTGAGGTCTCCATGCAGCCTTCTCTTCTCCGGGCTGAACAGCCCCAACTTTCTCAGCCTGTCTCCATACAGGAGGTGCTCCAGCCCCTGATCATCCTCATGGCCCTCCTCCGGACTTGCTCCAACAGTTCCATGTCCTTTTTATGTTGAGGACACCAGAACTGCACACAATACTCCATGTGAGGTCCTATGAGAGCAGAGTAGAGGGGCAGGATCGCCTCCTTGGACCTGCTGGTCACGCTCCTCTTGATGCAGCCCAGGATACGGTTGCTTTCTGGGCTGCGAGCACACACTGAAGCCGGCTCATGTTTAGTTTCTCATCGACCAACACCCCCAAGTCCTTCTCCACAGGGCTGCTCTGAATCTCTTCTCTGCCCAACCTGTAGCTGTGCCTGGGATTGCTCCGACCCAGGTGCAGGACCTTGCACTTGGCATGGTTAAACTTCACAAGGTTGGCATCAGCCCACCTCACAAGCGTGTCGAGGTCCCTCTGCATGGCATCCCTTCCCTCCAGCGTATCAATGGAACCACACAGCTTGGTGTCATCGGCAAACTTGCTGAGGGTGCTCTCAATCCCACTGTCCATGTCACCGACAAAGATGTTGAACAAGACCGGTCCCAACACGGATCCCTGAGGGACACCACTCGTTACTGGTCTCCAAATGCTGCTGTTTGGCAAAATCTGCATGCACAGCTTTGCTGCTGGATGTTTTACCATGATTGTGAAAAACAGTCCTTCAGAATGAGATTGTTTTAAATAAGACCTGTGTGTTAAGCAGTTACAGTGTGAAGATACCTCAGATCCTCCTTTTCTTAGTTAACCCTGGGAATGACTTTTCTACAGTTCTCAGCAGCAAACCTCAAAACTCACTAAACTTGGGTAATTACTTTTTTTTTTTTTTTTTAAAGCCTGAATTTTTATCATTTTATATGAGTGTCTCTTTTTCCAGAGGGAGCCACCAGACATGCGGATGGGACAGATGAGTATGGGAGGTAAGAGTGTTCTCTTTGTTCTATGCATGTTCCTTTTCTCCTTTACAAAATCTGTACAATATTTGAGTAGTCTTATTTTACTGGCTTTTATTTAGAAACTCAGTTGTACTAATCTTCTCCCAGTTCGCTAACAGGCAGTGTTCACATGACACCAAACCACAAAATCTGGGTATGTGGCACTGCTGTACATCGTGAAAGACTCAGTTCAGTAAGCAAAAGACTTTGTTGACATTGCCATTGGACCCATAGTGTGCTTCAGAAGTTTGTACTGATACAGGAGCTGGTATGACGCATAGTGCTAGACTGTGAGTCCAGGAAATAATCTTGATTACTGTACTTCCATATTTTGACTACATGGTTCAGGCCATGTGTACAAGAGCAAGTGAAAAGGCTTAGTGGTTACTGAAGGTGGTGAGTGTTAAAGCCTGCTGTAGTTTCAGATAGTACTGGAATGCAAGATCAGTTTGTCTTGACCTGGTGGTGCAAAGCTAGCTAATGGACTAGTCCTCTGTCCCTGAATATAGCACTATGTGGAGTTTACACAGTGCTTGCACACAGTGCTTGTACGGTGTTTTGTGGCTCTGGAGTGATGAGTAGACCCCAGTCACTGCATCTGCCAGGACTGTTCTTCAGTCATCTTTTTCCAGGTACCATTGGCATGAACAATAGAGGAGCCATGGGTGGTACCAATGTCCCAGCTGCCGCACCTCCTGCGACTGGTCCTGGAGCTATGATACCTGATGGAGCCATGGGAATGGTAATGTATCTCCATCTGCTTTTGTGCACACCTTTTAAATGCAGATTGTTTTCATTGTTAAGCAATGAAAATAACTATGCTGCTGAAGTTGAGCTTGTTTGTCTGACTAGACCTGTTGCTTAACTCCTGCTGAAGTCTTGAAGTTAATCTCGCCTAGGTCCTGGCTGATGATTTTTCAGAAGATTGAACCAAGTTTAATAACTACTTACAGTCTTAGCAATAATATATGGTTAAATTTTAAAAGGCATAATGGAAAGCACTTTGTTGAATGTGTGTTTTGAAAGTAGGTTCTTGCAGGCACAAAACCAGGCTGTCAGGATTGTTGTGTCCATCACCAGTTTTAAAAACAATTCTCTCCTATGCTGATAGGGTAAAATGAGTATGGTGATAGTGAGTATGCTCAAATGAGTTCAGCTCATTTGCTTAGGAGGTAAAGAGCAAATAATCAGTGGAGGTTATGCTTATTTATTTGCCTTTTTAAACTTAGATATTCAGTTTTAAGCTTTACTGCAGAGCTGTACAATAGACCATGGCTTCTGTGGCATCTCTCATTCTTCTTTGTAATACAGAGCATCAATCCTCTCTCAGTGTCAGCACCCCCAGACAGCAGCAGTACCAGCAGCAGTCAGGTTTGTCCAGAAATGAATCTTCCTTTAGCAGTTTGTATCAGTTGGTCTAATAAACAATTCTCATTAATTCTTATTTAAAACCTTCCTTCTCAGACTTCTTGATCCTATCATGAATTTTACATTAGGGATTTTTTTTGTATGCCATGAAGAACAGCTTTATTTATCTATAAGCTTTTGTACCTAAGTGGTGGGGACACTAGAGTGGCTGAGGTTAAGAAAATGTGTACTACACAAGGAAATTAAGGGGGAAGATGAAGAGAGGAATTGAAAGGGGAGGTAGTTCAGATCAATATAACAAAATAATACGGTATTTCCAAAAAGCAGTAAGCTGTTTCTCTAATGGGCAGAAAAATGTGCAGTCTTTTTAGAAACTATCCTGGCTGTGTGCTTGTTTTTAGGAGTTACTGGGCCATTGAATTCCAGCTTTTTATTCAGGTAGGGAGCAGTTACTTTGCGTGTTTGCTCCAGCTGCTTGGAGTGATTGCAGTGTCCTTCCCTGTGATGTATCCTACAGGAGAAGTTCATGATTTTTCAGAATTTTTCATCTGTAGGGAGGGGGAAAAGGTAGGAGTGCTGTGTTACTGCTAGTGCCTCGCCTGCACTGCTGGTGAAGTGAGCATTGAGGACCTTCCCATTGAGAGTTTCACTGAAGTTTGGGTCAGGCAATACCATGGAGTCATCTACAGTATTAACACTAGTTATGATGTGCATATGTGTACATCACATAACACTGCATATATTTATATATATATATATATATATCACTGCTGTAAATCTGTGGACAAAGCGTGCATGGAACCCAGGAGCATGGTGTAAAGCAGCTCTCCTCTGTGAAGGCACTTAGCCCCAGTATGGGGGAAGGAAGAGGCAGTGGTTGCCTCTAGAACCTTCCCCAAAGGAAATACCGTCCACCATGAGGACATTCAAGCAGTGGAGCAGGTTGCCCAGGGAGGTTGTGCAGTCTTCATCCTTGGATGTTTTCAAGACTGATTGGATAAAGCCGTGGCTAACCTGGCCTGACCTCGCAGCTGACTGCACTTTTGAGCAGGAGGTTGGACTAGAGACCTTGTGATGTACCTTCCAACCTGAATTCTCTTTTGATCACCTCCCTGCTGGAAGCAAGAGGCTGTGCAATAGCACTAACCCAGCTGGGAAAGTGGAGAGCCAAAGGAATGGAAATAGCAGGATAGGATTAGAGCACAGACTTATTTTGGAATTGGAATATTGTGTGCACCTGGGTTGTGGTAGTGCTGTAGGATCAGTATATTGCCCCCCTGTATTCTATTTGGGTGAAGGAATATGACTGGAATGTGAAGTCTTGCTTGCCCAGGCTGCATTACTCACACACTCCACTAGTCAATGAGATAGTGCAAAGTGTATTCAATTGTGCTGGACTACAAGTTATGCAGGGAAAGAGACTTGGTCCTGCCAGTCCAGTTTTGGGGTGTGCGGGCTCTTTTATGAGCTGAAGTTTTGTAGCAAGGTCGGCTGGAATTGTGAAATCCTGGTAAAATCTGAATCAGCTCAAATGGCGTTTAACTGCCCATTGTTCCTTGTTTTCCTTCCCTGCCTCTTCTGCATTTGTCCTCATCACAAGACTCCACCACCACCTGCAGACCGCTTTGGCCAGAGTGGCGCGATGGAGGGCCTCGGAGCAATGGGAGGGAATCCACCTGCCTTCAACAGAGGAAATCCAGGGGCTGATTTTGGTTCTAACAAGCGTCGCAGATACTAACAGGATTAAGCTACTCCCTGCACACACCCCAAAAAGGAAAGGAATCTTGGCAGGCCACGCAGGGCTCAAATCAAGGGGGTAGGGTGATGCTATTAAAAATAGTTAATTAGGGCCTGTTTTGGTAAAGCCACTCTAGGCCAAGGGGGGCGCAGTCTGACTGGTAAAGGTTTTAGAAGAATTCATGTGGTGCATTCCTATAATTTCAATGTGAAAAATGGGTTCTGGGAGGCTGCTGTGGTTGTTAAGCCGGTAAAATCCAGCAAGGACCCTCATGCCTTGACCATTCCAGGTTTCCTGTTTGCAGCTGGAGTCCTGAGACTAAACTAGATAAAAATTGCAGTGTCTTGGCATTTTTTTAGTGTAGTGTACCCTGCTGAAGAGCACAGGGAAGTTTCTGGATAATTAGGGCAGCATCTGGGTACTTTGCAGCTCCCATGATTCTGTAAATTGATACAGCTTCAAATGATCCATCATGTAGTTAATTGGGGCAGATTTTATGTTTGGGGTTATTTTGGTTTTGTTCTGTTTATTTTTCTTCTAACTTGTAGTTATTCCTTTATCTGGACTACCTGTTTCTTTGAAGTAGTTGACTGTCGTGTGCAGCCGGAATGGCTGTGGGAGGCTCTTCTTTGGATGGATTTTTTTTTTGATAACGTGTTGTATTGCTGTTCATTTTTACTGGTAGTAAAGTACAATCTATTGGACAAAGATACTGTATCTCTTGCTGAAGATTTAACTAAAATGTTTGTATAGTCTTAACCTTGCCTGTCTTTTGTGTAGAAGTACTACAAGATTTTTCATTTAGTGTAAACTGTTTGAACACAAGCTGTAATTGTTCCACTAAGAAGTCTGAGTTTGAGGAATGTTACAGGAATGCATTATTAAAGTGGATTTTAAGCCTTTTTTATCTGGTGTCTTCTCTTACGAGTGTTTGTTTGGTTGGTTGGTTTGTTTTTAATAAAAATGTATCCATATGGATTGGTGTAAACCATGCTTCAGGTTATGGTGCAAAAGTTATCGCATAGCCTTGAAAAGAGGGTGTTTAACCTCAGGAGATTCACAGAACCCCAGCCTGGTTTGTGTTGAAGGGACCTTAAAGCTCCTCCAGCTCCAACCCCTGCCACGGGCAGGGACCCCTTCCACTGGAGCAGCTTGCTCCAAGCCCCTGTGTCCAACCTGGCCTTGAACACTGCCAGGGATGGGGCAGCCACAGCTTCTCTGGGCACCCTGGGCCAGCGCCTCAGCACCCTCACAGGGAAGAGCTGAGCTTCAGCCTCTGCACAGAAGGGAACACTCCCCTCTGCATGCTGTTCCAGATTGCTGGCTGTTACGGAGTTGCAGACTGATGGGGTATTTTGACTATCATGAGGAGGAAACCCTTGCTCTTTGCTGTCATATCCAGTCGGCTTGTTTAAAATGCATTTATGCAAAATCAGTTCATACCAGATTAAGGGCTGATGAGCATTCTGGTTCCTTGAATTTTGCTCTTAGCTTTAAACTGCCATCATTTTTGGACTTAAGAATTTACAACTTGTTCTTTATGCAGCTTCCCCTAAACAGCAGTGGCTGCATTTGCAAGAATCAAAGAGAAATCTGAAAAATTGAACTCACACACGGACAATTTTGTAACACCAAAGCAGGAGACAAACATTTCCTTTTTTTTTTTTTTTTTTTGGCACACCATGTCTCACCAAATCCCGCCCATTACTGCAGAAAGGTACAAGTGGTGTAACACACTGTAATACACTAAACTTACTACACCAGTGAGCTACCTTTGGAAGCTGAAAGAAGGAAGATGTGATTTGCTATGGCCTTGCTGAAAGGAGCCGTTGTTCCCTCTGCTGTCTTGGTTGTGGTCCTGGTACCTGACTAGTCTACGTGGTGAGTCACCTCTGTGTCAGAGGTAGCCAAAAAGAAAGGAAGAGAGCAGGGAACTCAGCCAGGCTCTCTGCTGCCTTTAGGACACTTTTCCTGCCCATTCTGCTCTAACTGAGCTCATAATGACCATGTTTTAAGGTCACGGGGCCCTCCAAAACAAAACCTGTAAACCCCCAGACTTCCCACCAGTTTAGGCTGTTCCAAGCAACAGGTTTTTATTACAGATGGCAGCTAATGATGAGAAAACTGTGTCTTCAGATTAGACTGAACTCTTCATTTTGGCTTGGTTCCTGTTGATGACCAAAGTGTGCTTTTTGATGTGTTTTCTGAGCAAGTGGGCTCCTTTAGTAGCTCAGCTCTGAAGAGATGAAATTTTCTCTGGGAAGCAAGGCAGTGCCTGAGGTACAGGGAGAAAATTCTCATTAACTGGGCAGCTGATTTCCAATTTAAAGGTGTAATTGTTCAATGAGACCAGAGTGTTGGGGCAACGGCTCTGTAATAACCCAAGCTGCAGAAGGGCAGTGTTCTTGAAGGGAGAGATGAAGGTTGCCCACATGCCCATTTCTGATGATTTTTATGGTTTTTTTCCAAGCTGTTCTCTCAGCTGTTGAGTACAATCAGTACAGACCTCTTGGATAACTGCTGGCACTGAGCAGTGCTGACAGAAGAAGAGCAGTTGGGCAGAAATTCTGCTGGAGAATTGCTCACATGTATTCTTATGGGGAATACTTTATTTCACAGGTAACTAGAACATGAATTCTGCCTACAAGCATATGTAGCTGTAGTATTTTTGTCAGGGATTTTCCTTTATCTAACCAGACTTTTGTATGGAGGAACTATTCCATGCTTTAGGACTGAACTCCCTTTACACTGCCCTGGATTCCACAGGGTATCCTGAGGACCCAGGGTTGAGCAGGAGTTTTCTTCCACAGAGGCATCCAGCATGTTCTCCCCGGGACTCTGGGGGACTGTTTTAAACTGACCCTGATCATTCAAGGGCAAACACATTAAGTTGGGTTTAAGAATCATTTGGTCATTTTTTCTACTTCCTTTTTGTTCTGTTCTACATTAAACCAAATAGGCTCTATTTTTAATTCTTTACTGCCCCATTCCTTGCTGGCTTTAACCTTCCAGAGGGGAGATTGAGATGAGCTTTTAGCAGAAGCTCTTCCCTGTGAGGGTGCTGAGGCACTGGCACAGGGTGCCCAAAGGTTTCCCCTGGAGTGCATCTCTGTTTCACCTTGTCCTCCCTGGGGATCCTCCCCTGTGCCGAGAGCTGTGGACACCCCAATCTACCCTTTGTCACTGATGGGCTGTGCTCCTGGTAGGTTCTGTCTTCCAAGCCTCATTACCTGCAGACCTTTGCAGCAGAGCAGCGGAGGAGCGAGGGCAGAGCAGTGCTGCTGTGGGCTGTGGGCTGCTGCTCCTCTGGTGCTGAGGGGGCTCTGCTCAGCTGCAGCCCCCCATGTGTCTGCTGGTCCCTCTGCAGGGACAAGCCCTGCTGTGGGAGTCAGCCACAGCATCCTCATGGTGTTTGCTCCCAGCATGCGTGACAATTTGAGCTCCCAGTTCTTGCTGGCACTGGGATGGTGACAGCTGCAGCCCTGCTGCCAGCCTGTGGAAAGGACAAGGAGATCTGAAACCCTATCACTCGGTCCAGCCCCCAGGACTGCAAATTCCCTGAGCTTCGTGGGTCCCAAGTGATTCTTCCCACCTGAACAGAGGCTCTGGATGCCAACAGCATTTTTTTTCACTCATCTTTGGGACTGCTGTGTCATTTATTGTCTTGAGGCACTGCAGACCTTTGAGGGAGGTACCAGCTTGAAACCATGCCATTCATGCTAGCATGACAGTTCACCAGTGCCCTCATGTTTCCCTCCTAGCTTTTGTGTGGATGTGGGTTTAAACACAGGCTACCCAGGTCTGAGGAGGCCTGGTGGTGACAGTGGTACATGTCCTTCCCTCCTGCGGGGCTGTCTTCCTTGCTAACAAGGTGACAGAGAAAAGCCTGACGTTACTGCTGGTGATGGCATCACAAGGTGAGGATGGCAGAACTGAGCTGGAGGTGAACAGCAGTGCAGTGCAAAATGAGTCTGGAGTCATCTCCCTGGTGACCTCCAGAATTTTGGCAAAGGTTCATCCTGACTCTGGACTTTGGAGATCCCCTCGGATCCTGCAGGCTGTTGTAGTGGGATTAACTGGGCTAAACCAACATCATGGGACGGGCATGGGGTTATATAAGCCACAGTGTGCCCTGTGGGTTCCCCTCCCAAGCAGGCTCCCTGGGCAGCTTCTACCTCCAGGACTTGTCCTTTGCCCTGTCTGGTAGTGCCAAGGGCTTATGTCAAGCCAAATTCCTGAGCAGAAATGCTTTCCTGGTGCTGTGTGCTCTGGGAGGTCAGGGCAGTGCCCAGGAAACGGAGGTGTCCAGCTGTCCCTGCAAACAGGAACCACAAAAAGAAAAGAGTATTTGTTGCAGATGCTTGCAGGAATTAAATAAAACCTTTGATCTGTAGAGTTTTGTAAAGGAAAACCCTTGGGTCCCAGAATGGGTGCAGGAAGCCTCCTGGGTACAGGGGACCCATGTAACATTTTGTGCTCATCTTCTATGGTGACAATAATCTTTATTCCTTGGCTGCACAAGACCCTGCATCAAAGGGTGTCTTGGCCACGTGCACTGCTTTGGTCCGCTGGACCCTCTGTCAAGCAGAAGGTGGTGGTTTTGGGGCTGGGGCAGGTCAGCACAGGTTTCGCCCTGTGACTTTGGGAAGTTATTTCCCTTCTTTTTCAGGAAATTTTTAGCTGCTTCTATAACTGCTGAAGAAACTGAGAGCATTTTGTCAAGAGAAGTCACAGGTTGCCCTGAGCTGACTGTGAGCACTGTGGTGCTGCCAGTGCCTCCATGCCAGATGCTGGCAGGACAGTGGGTGCTGGAGGTCCTCTGCCCAGCCTGCAGTGTCCATCCCCTCTGCTGGCTGCAGGGCAGGACAGAAGTGCTTCTCGAGATAACATGAGCGCCGGGTCCTGTCAGCTGCTGAGCTGCTGTGTCCATCTTTAGCCTGCTCTCCGGTTACCAACCACCTCCTCTGGCTGCCTCCAAAAATAGGCAAAGCCACCTCCCGGTGCCTGGGCTGGAAACTGTGGGAAAGCAGAGAGGGAGGATCACAGGTAGGGATGAGACCAACAGATTTTTGTGGAAGGAGTGAAGGAAGCCACAAGTACATCTGAGCTATGGCATCGCTGTGCTACAACAAGGGCTGTGGGCAGAGGTTTGATCCTGAGCACAACACCAATGGTAAGTGGGTTTGTCTGCTTTGTACTGGGACGAGTGGAATGTGTGCAGTTTTCCTGGTCTCAGAACCAGCCTTGGATGCAATGCCACGGCCTGAGCTGCCAAACAAGGCTGAGCTGAGCCCAGGATGGCAGGAGCTGGTGTCACAGGTGGCTCATGGGCAGGATTGCTCCTCCTGAAACCCCCTGACTTTCCCTTTTCAGATTCTTGCCTGTATCACCCGGGTGTCCCCATCTTCCACGATGCCCTGAAGGTGAGTGGGGCAGGAGCCAGGTCTGCAGCTGCAGCCTTCTGCCTGGTGGGATTGCGTACACCTGACCAGTCTGTCATCTCCTGGTGCCTAGGGCTGGTCTTGTTGCAAGAAACGCACAACAGACTTCTCAGAGTTCCTCTCCATCAAGGTGAGTGACCCACCAGCCCAAATGCACCCACTGCTCCTCTGTTCTCTCCTCCTTGCTCCTGCTCTGTGCTGTTCTGTCCCATCCTGTGCCAAGGCTGCCCTCTTTGCCCGTCAGCCAGGGATTTCCTATCTGCTTCCAAGGAGCCTGCAAGGGTGCTACTGTCAAAGTGTGGGGTGGGCAGTCCTGGAGAAGGGTGTCCAAAGGAGCTATAATCCCCTACCAGAATCCTGCAAGGGTGAACACAAATGCTCCAAGCACAAGCACAGCTGTGAAAGTCTGAGTAGTGCTGGGGTTGGGGGGGGGGGGGGGGAAAGAGGCAGCAGAGGACCAAGGATATGGGGGAGACTCTTGCTGCCCTTCAGCTACCAGGCTGGGGTGCAACAGAGCTGAGATCTGTCTGCCATGGCCCTGGTGAGGCTGCCACACTGTCTTGTCCCTGGGAATCCCTGCAGCCTCAATCCCTGCCCTGGTGCAGTATCAGAGCCCATCCCTCCAGGACACAGAACCAGAAAAGCACAGAAACTTGCAGGGTTTGGGAGGAGGTGCCAGGTCAGGGAGGACAAAGCAGGCATCAGGCTTGCCTCTGCTGCTCAGGGGTGCACAAAGGGATTTCACAGCAAGCAGAAGCCTCCTGAGACTTTCAGCCAAGGAGAGACCTCAGACAATCAGAAGGCCAAACCAGTGGAGGAGCACATCATCCAAGGACCAAAATCAGCTGAGAAGATGCAACGGGAAAGACCAAGGTGAGGTGGGCTCAGCTAACAGTGTTGCCTTGCGGTCCCACTCCTTCTGCATGCATTCTGCATGCATTCTTGAGGAAGTGCTGCTGCTTCCTCTGGAGACGCAGAGACACGCTGCGAAAAACCCCAAACCCTAACTCAGCTTTTGCTGCTGCTGTTTCCCAGCTCTGATGAGCCAAGACAACCGCTGCCCATTAAAGTATCCAGGTCTCTGGAACAGGCACTGGAGAAACGGAACCTGTCCTCCAAAGATGAGGCACTCGAGGGCAGTTGCACAAGTAGTGGCGAGCTGATGGACGGCGTTGGGATTGCACATGGCAAGTTCAGCATGGGGTTTTGCATGGCAGGTTCAGCACAGGCTGGCAGGTGCTGCATGCTCAGCACCAGCAAACCCCCAGAGCTGTATCTTGAGGCACATTGCAATGGGCTGTGCTCAGGGGCCATCCATGAGAAGCTGGGGAGCTGGTGGTGGGGCTACAGGTAGGGTTTCGGGGTGCATGCTCCAGGGTGAAGCTGTGCTGCTCTCACAGGGGAGACGACTGCCCAGGTGAGAGTTGGCACCGCCTGCAAGAATGCAGCCTGCAAGGTGGTGAGTACCCAGCAGGTCTCATCTTCACATGGCCAGCAGTGTTGCAGGTCCAGCTTAAGGGCTCGTCTTCCAGTTCCACAAGGTGCTGTGCTGGTGGGAGTGCCCATCAGCTCTGTATGTCCCTGCTCATCCCACCCCTAGAGCAGCTGACTCTGTCACTTCCCAGCCAGATTCCTGCCAGAGGCTTCTAGATTCCTGATTGGAGGTACATTTGTATTTCACTGCTGCTAATTGCTTGCAATGAAATGTAGCACATATTCAGGATATGGGCATATAGATAAAATGCATGTGGAATAATTCCCGCCTACATTTAATTAATGCAGCAGAGCCCCGTTTGTATCTCACCCCAAGGCCGCCTGGTGTACCCTGCCTCGAGGAGTCCACCTGGACCTGAATGTGTTCGTGTGTAACCTGATCTAGGTGGCCCTGCTTTGGCAGGGGGGTTGGACTGGATGATCTCCAGAGGTCCCTTCCAACCCTAAGAATCCTGGGATTGTATGTGCTGGAGGGACCAAGCTGCGGGAGGGCTGGCAAGCTTGGAAAGCGGCAGAGGGGGAAGCAGAGAGAAAAGATAGCAGGTGGATAAGGACATGAGGCTGACATGCTCTGGGAAGGATGGGAAAGGATGGGAAAGGATGGGAAAGGATGGGAAAGGACAGAATGGACAAACAGCCCCTTGCACCTTGCAGCAAGTTTCTGTGGTGTACAAACTTGCCCACTGACCTGATGTTGCCCAGTTCCAGGGTGCAATCAGGCTGTGTTTAGGATATGGCATACAAAAGGGCTGCTGCCAGGGTGTCAGGGATGGCTCTGGAGTGCTGGTGAGCTCAGGGTGGCTGCCCTGATGGCACAAGCAGGGAGCAGGCAGCAGGGCCAGGCTGCCAGAGAGGGAGAGTTCCAGAGTAAGTCCTCACAGATCCTGGACCTGGTGAAAGGGTGATGCTGGGCATCATGCTGTGCGCTAAGCAGGGACGGGCACCAATGGGCAGATGAATGGCTGTGTCAGGCTGCATCGTGCCTGAGGCACAGCCAAAAATTTTGTCTGCTTCTTGCTCCACAGATCTACCAAGGCCCAGAGAGCAACACAGAGGTTTGTACTTTCCATCCTGGTGTTCCTGTCTTCCATGAGGGGTAAGAAACAACTCTTCACCAGGAAGCACACTGACCCTGCTGTAAGTGCCACATTGCAGGGCTGTGTGGCCTCAGCAATGTGGCTGGTGCAGTTGTGGGTAACACCCCCGAGGTGGGCAGGGGGAGCTGCTGGCTTCAAGCCGCTCTCCCCCCCCCGCCCCCAGAGCCTGCTTCTGCGGGCGCTCCCCGCTCAGGTCAGCGCGCTCTGTGCAGGGTGAAGTACTGGAGCTGCTGCGGAGTCAAAACCACGGACTTCAGCACCTTCCTGGAACAGCCGGGCTGCAGCCGTGGGCGGCACTGCTGGGCAGGGAAGGGGGTAAGAGGGCTCTTGGCGGGAGGGAGCTCTGTGAGCACAGTCCGCTTGCTGGCACCCGAGGGTGCTCCTTCCCTTGCTCTGCATTCACACAGAGTTCTGCGTTTAATTCTCTTAATTTTCATAATTGCCACAGATGACTGTGCAGGGTTGAATGCCTCAGCGTCACCCATCTGCTATTTAAAATGCTGCTCCTGCATTCACAAAAACGTGTCAGCTCTCACAGCCAACAGGCAGACATGCAATCGGAAGCTGCACAAAGCAGGAGCTGGCCCCAGGCACAGCACAGGCAGCGCTGACGGCTGCTGCACAGAGGCAGGCTGCTGGACATGGGAAAAACCCTCCAAAAACCCTCAAAAGTTTTGTCAGATGACTGAATCTGGTTTTAATGAAGCTTTCCCTCTGCAACTGCTTTTCAGGAGGGATCTAATCTATATAGCAACACGGTGTTGTGGCAGGGCAATAGGGAGAATATCTGAATTCCCAGTGTTGTGTGCGTATGTGTAAGTTTCCCCAGGAAAACTCTAGGCTGTAAACAGGCTTGAGCTGGGAAAGCCACACCAAAGTGGCCCAGGATATTGCTGAAAAGTGCACCATGTTCCTCTGAGCTAGGACTGCTCTGAAAAACCTCCTCTGACACCAGACTGTTGTTTGTCCTGGAGCAGAAAACATGTAGTGGATATAAAGGAAGCTGCAGGGAATGAACTGTGATGTTGTGATGCATATGCTTTGTGCTAATTGTCACCTGAGTTTGGGGCTGGGGCTCATCCTGGGGCATTTCTTTAGCTGGCAATGATAAGGACTGCTGGGGGCTTGTCTCCTGGAGATGCTCCAGAAATGCCTGGTGCAGTCAAAGCTGCCTGTGGCATGGAGGAGGTGTGGGTCCTGTGGGAGAAAAGTGAAATATGACCAGTTGGGTCTCATCTGCCTCCAAAATTTAGCATGGTGGTGTGATGCAGCAACAGTTCCGACACTGCCCTCCAGACTGAGTTTTCTGACTCTGCACAGCATGTATGAGCTTGGGCGCAGCAAAGTGACTCTGGAACAAGAAGGGGATATCTCTGATCTTAACATGTCCTTAACTGCCTCCGCTCAAAAAAAAGCACAAAAGGCAGGGCTTGATCTTGTTTGGCTGATACCAGCCTCAGCCACTGCTCTGCAAAGGAGCATCCTCTGGTACAGACATCCCCTCTGTTTGAAGTGTGTTTGGGCTAGACACTGTGCCATGATGGCTTCCTCTCCATGGCAGGACAAGAAGGCAGTGTCATGCCGGCAGGATTGGCATCAAACCAGCAGCCAGGTGGTGGTGACGGTCTATGCCAAGAACCCGCTGCCTGCCCTCAGCAGCGTGAAAGCCAACCGCACCGTGGTGAGTGAGGCTGGCAGAGCTGGGCTGGGGGTGGGGGTGTGTGCTTTCATGGCATCTGATTTTGATCAACGGCCAGGAACCGGCCATGTGCCTGGTGCTCTTTGATGGCCTGTTTGGTCTATTGCTGCAGCTGGGGTTGGCACTGCAAACCTGCTGTCACAAAGCTGAGAGCCCCTTGGCTTTGCTGCTGCAGGAGCATCTGCCCAGCCACTCTGGCTCAGCAGCTTTCAGCTTCAGTAGGTGGCTTTGCTGATCTTGAATCCCTCAGCTGGTGGCACAGGTAAACCTGGCATGCTCTGAAGGGGGTGAAATGCTTCCAGGGAGTGAAATGATGCCAAGGGTATCCCCAGACCATTACACCAGAGCCAGGACATCGGATGTGTTATGGTGCTTTGAGGCAGATGCACTGTCTGGGGAAGAGTTCTGGCAGTGATGTGCTACCAACTCACGTAATTTTCTGTTGATCTTTCAGCTTGAGATTCACGTCATCTTTGAAGGGAATAAGATTTTCCAGGCTGAAATGAATCTTTGGGGGGTAAGGTTCTGTTTACTCTGATTTCCCTATTCCAGTAGTCTGCATGGGGCTGGGCTGCAAAGCTGCAAGCTAGCCTGTGCTTGCTCTTGTTCCTGGGCCAGGTCACCCATGTACTGACATTCATAGCCATCTCTGTTTGGAAATACCTTTGGGGTTATGACAAGGGCTGTTTCAGAGGCTCTTTGATTTCTCCACTGCTTGCTGGCTGGGGAGGAGCAGTGAGACTCAGGAATTTATGTGTGCATTTCTCGCCTTTCTTTCTGGTGTGTGCTGCCAGCTGTGGGTATGCCTGTGTTTCGGCAGCTTTTACTGCTGTGGGGAGAAGGCTGTGCTGCAGCCCTGCATGTGGCTGTGGCTAGCTGAGCTCCCCTGAGCTCTGTACCAGCACTGCACTCCTGCTTAGATGAAGCTGGACACCATGAAGCTCAGCTGCAGCCCAGGTTTCATCCTGCTCTATCTCCTGGCACAGGAGGAGAAGAAATTCCTCCTCTCTTCTGTGGCAGGGCTCTGCCAGAAGGGAAAGGAGGAGCGTGTGCTGCCTGCCCTTCTCTGCCCAGCTCACTGCACTTTTCCCTCTCTCTAGGTCATTGAAACAAACAAGAGCTTCGTGAGCATGGTCCCTACCAAGGTGGAGATCACACTTTGCAAAACCAGCTGTGGCTCCTGGGCCAGGCTGGAGCTCCCCCAAAGCAGGTCACACTCCTGTGGTGAGCAGGAGAAGGCTGACAGCACAAAGGAGCCTAGGGCCGTACAGGAGGAGGATTCAGATGACAACTTGAGCTGGTCAGAGGATGATGAGGAGGAGCTGGAAATGGGAATATCAAGCAACTGACAATCAAGTGCATCAGTGGCTGAGCAGTTCTGGCTCCTGAGCTGCTGGGAACCTTGGCACCCATTCCAGAGGAGCAGACCTGACCCAGAGCCATGTGCAGGCTGCAGCACACCCTCTCCCCTGGTCAAGCAGCAAGTAATAAAAACCCAGTGCAAAGGTTATATTCTGAAATCCCTGACAAGTGCTTAGGGAACACCAGTGAGCTGAGCCCCGCCATTCTCTCCCACTCCAGTGACCAGGTGGGCAGGACAACGGGAGGAGCTCCAGTGCCTGCCCCTCGGGTCGTCCTGCCGGACCCCGCTGCCTCTACCTCGCAGGGGCGCCGGGCCCAGGAGGTGTCAAGAAGGAGATGGCAGCCGCGGGCACGAGCGGAACGACCCCGCTTCCACGGTGCCGGCGGGGTTCGAGCTTCCCTCGGCAAAGGCCTCTACGACGTGACACGAAGGCCGCGGAGCGGTGGTCGCTCAGGTCCCGTCGCTGTATAACAACACCAGCGCTGGCGGCAGAGCGGCGCGCACCGCTGACCGACAGCGGGCAGAGCCTGCGGCTGCCCCGCCCTCCGGCAGCGGCGCCCCCTGGCGGGCCCTCCGGGCACAGTGGCGCGGCAGAGGGCGCGTGCGCGCGGCGCGGCAGGGGCGGGCGCCGGGGTGCGGCCGGGTAAAGGGTCCCGCCGCCGCCCCGGGAGCTGCGGCCGCTGGCGGCGCGGGAGGCGAGCGCGGTGCGGGAGGCGCGGTGCCAGTGCGCGGGGACGAGTGGCGTTCCTGGGCTCCCCGCGTGCGGCGCCTTGGCGGGCCCTGCCGGGCCCTGAGGTGAACCAAGCTGAACTGAGGTGCGGTGGCTGCGGCCCGGTGGCGGAGCGGGCCCCTGCGGGCCGCGGGCGTTGCTCTTCAGCATTGCTGCCGGGCGGAGGCCGGCACAAGCGGCACTCTGAAGGGTGTGGGGGGGAAGATCCTCGGCGTCCGGCCGCCGCCACTCTCGTTGTCAGCGGGGCGGTGGCCCGCGGCCGTCGCTGGCCTCTCCCTGCCTGGGAGCTGCCGCGGTTTCCTTCTCCGGAAAAGAGGTTCACGCGATGCCCCGCAGGTAGCGCGGCCGGCTCCGGAGGAGGGAAGCGAGGCAACCACCCCCAGCTGCGAGGAGAGTGGCGTTCTTCGTTCCCAGAGGGTGCGGAGATGCGGTGCGGGTCCTGGCTTCTGCAGACGGGCTTTGCGGAATTGAATGTGCTCATCAGGGGGCCTGGAGATGCTGGAGACGTAGGGGAAGCGGAATGAGTTCGGAACAAGGTTTTTCTGGTCCCATTTCTCGCCCAGGGATGTGCAGGGAGCGGGAATGGTTCCGTGAACAGGTCCTGCACTTCCTTCTTCTGTTCGAAGGTTGGGCTCTTCTAAAGTTAGGCTGATGCTAATCTGTATCAGGAATGCAGTGACAAATTTAAGGTGACCTCTGCTCCCAACAGATTTAGTAAAAAGTTGGCGTATGGTGATGAGTTACTATTTTCTGAAGGTCTCTTGTTTCAGTGCTAAGGGTGGATTTTCCTTTATAAGGATACATCAGAGTAATCATATTTGACCAATTCTCTAAAAACTGCCAAGTTGTTGTCTCAGGAAGAGTAGAGCAAGATAGTTACCTAAAATATTTTGAGTGCTGAGGGGTTTCCACAGGAGTTTCAGGTATTGTCTTAAGCTTGCTTTCATAAGCTTAATGGTGCTCTTCTTGAGTTTTACAAACTCTCAGTATTTCTGTAATCCTGTACTGAGGAATTCCTAGTTTAACCGCAAACCCTGAGAAGCGATGCTACCTTTGATTTGTTCTGCACCTCCCTCTTTCTGATTTAATGTCACTTCATTGTTTGGTTTTGGGATTTTTTGTTTGTTTGCTTAAGACCCAGTGAATAGTCAGTGTGCATTTACTTTTTATAAGCACTTGTGATTCTAATTGTATTTACTCTGAGTTGTAAAAAGAACCCAAAAACCCACCAAAAAACTTTAAATGCTTTTGTTTTTTGTGTCCCTATGGTTGCAACATGTGTCCTGTGCTGGGGTGCAGTGGTCCTTATGCCGCCACCATCAGCCATGTGCTCTTTCTCCCAAGCTTAGTTTTTGATTATAAAAGATTATGGGTCTCATCTTTGTCAGGTGTAAAATCCATAACTTGAAGGCTCTGTTTAGCCAGTTTTCCAGTGTTAACTACACACAAGTTTTTCCGTAGGGAGCTTTGAGACATGTTTGGTATTTTAAATTACCACTTCCATTAAAAAAAAAAAAAAAAGAAGTTCAACAAGGCCAAGGGCAAGGTCCTGTCCCTCGGTCGGGGCAACCTCCAGCACAAACACAGGCTGGGGAAGACTGGACGGAACAGCCCTGACAAGAAGGGCTTGGGGTGTTGGGTAAGGAGAAACTCCCCACGACGTGGCTTCAGTGAGCGCTTGAGCCCAGAACCCCCCTGTGTGCTGGGTGCAGCCCCAGAGCGTGAGCAGCATCTCAGGGAGGGGATCCTGCCCCTCTGCTGTGCTCTGGGGAGACCCCCCTGCAGTCCTGATCCAGCTCTGGGGCAACAGCACCAGAAGGATGTGGAGCTGCTGGAGTGAGTGCAGAGGAGGTCAAGGAGATGCTGCAGGGGCTGGAGCAGCTCTGCTCTGGAGCCAGGCTGACAGATCTGGGCTGGGGCAGCCTGGAGAAGAGAAGGCTCCTGAAGGGGAGACCTTAGAGCAGCTCCAGTGCCTAAAGGGGCTGCAGGAAACCTGGAGAGGGGCTTTGGACAAGGGCCTGCAGGGACAGGCCAAGGGGAATGGCTTGAACCTGCCAGAGGGGAGACTGAGATTTTCCTGGTATACACATTGTCCCTCAAATGCAACAGTGGCTTTGTTATAACTTTTCTTAAAAAACAGTGTTTGAAGTGCCAGTGAATGTCAGGTGATAAAAGATGATGGGAAGATGGACTAGAAATTGGCTTTTTTTTTTTTTTCCACCTCAAATAGGAATCAGGGATGCTTTAGCTGGATTTATCGTTCATCCTGCAATGTGCTTAATGTGCCTTTTTACAGAACCTCATGTCTGAGGTAATTGTCTTGTCTTCTTTTATCCAGCAATAATGAATAAGGCATTGCCACAGTCTACAAAAGGTAAGGCAGACATGTTATTTGCTCTTTATGAACTGACTGTGATAACCCAGACCTCTGCATGTCTTGCATGAATCCATTCTTCTGCATGTGGTTTCAGTAGGAAAATCAAGTTTAATATTATGCAGCTTTTGATTATGGCAAGATAGCTGCCACATTCTTACTCTGGTGATTTAAATATCTACTGAAGTCCTGGTTTTTAGCTCCTGTATGATTGTGCAGTGACACCTTGATGTAGTGTTATTTTGCCAGCTTGTTTCTAATGCTCTTTGCAAGTATTTATTATTCAGTAAGCAATCTTGGGTTCATAGAATTTAAGGTCACTGGTACTTGGTTACTAATATCATTGCTCTCCTATAAAATTTGGAGTACAAGTGTCTGTAATAAAAGTGTTGATGCAGTGAGGTTTGTCTGGTTGAGGTGCCCAAATACCTCTTGCAGACCATTTTGTTTTCACTGTGGTTCCCCAGAGAATACTGCTTACATGGTAAAGCTTATTTTCGATTCATCCCTGAAAAAAAAAAAAATCTGTAAATTGGTAAACCAATTTCAGCCTAATTTGACAAGGAAGAGATTTAAAAAGCACTGTATGAAAGGTTTTGGATGGTTTCTCTTTATTTCTTTGAAAAAACTTTTTGTGCCAAAAGGGGCAAGGCCTTTCTAGCATTCACACTGAGGAAACAACCAGAGAGAACTCTGCTCTTTTTCAGCACCACTCGTATGTGCATGGGTGTTGAACCTGCAGGCAGAGCTCTGCAGAAAGCAAGCTTGCTTGATTCAGGTGTTCACATGGAGTCTTGGGCTCCATGGTTCTTATGCTACTGAAATCTGGCTTGGCTTGTTGATTCCCCCCTCTCTGCTGCCACTCAGGCTGTTGCCGTCTGTTTTGTTTCTCTTGCAGGTTTCTCTGGCAGGACAGAAAGCAGTGTGGAAAACTGTGAAAGGCACTGAGAAGTCCAAGTAGGTCATTCATTGCTGAAGGGTAATAGGGATGAAGTCTCCTGTTTAACTTTTTTACTCTTTCTTGGCATGCGTTCTAAAAGTCTGGCACCAAAACAATGGTGAGTAAGCTGAGCTGTTGTGGAATAGTAACACAGTCTTAATTAAATTGCAGAGAGCCCTTTCTCTTTCCTGTCAGGTCTGGTGGCTAAGTTGCACACATAAAAACTCTTCATTCCTTTGCAAGACTGAGGATGGTAGCATATACTTAGAGATGCTTTATCCACCCAATGCATTGTTGAATGTTTCTGCCCGACTTCACCTATCAGGCAGATAGAGTGAATCATCTCTGATCCAGTTTTTGTTACTGGAAGATGAACAATTAAGTCATTCAGATTTTTTAAGTTCTGCTTCTGCTTGCTTCTGATAAAGCAGTGTCCGTCTTCTGAGCCTGCAGAACAGGGAGGGATTGATCAAAGGTTGTAGTTGAACAGAATAACACAGCTTAGTTTAGGTGGTTTCAGCTGAACTCCTACTGTGTTTTCTGCTCTTTTTTTGGCCAAAATAAGGCCTACCCAAACTGGAAACAGAGACATGGAAGACTTGACAAACTGTGAAAATGAGCAGTATTAAAGCTAAAGAGCAATATTAAAGCTAAAATCTGCCTAACAGAGAGGCATGTGGTGTTAATGTAGCAAGGGCAGAGGCATATCCTGTTAAGAAGTAGTTCCTCTGCCAAGAGTTTTTTGACATGCAGGTATTATAAAACCCATAAATCTAGAAAACCCCAGAAGAATTCAGGTTCATGTTTCCTCTCTGTTTTCTGTCTCTGTTTTCTCCCTTCTCTGAGTAGAGATATTAAAGGAAAGATATGGAAGTTTTTTCTCTTCCACAAAAAAAAATTTGATGCAACATGAACTTATTCTGTGGTTTCACTTATGGTAGCTTTGTAGGAACAGGGAGTGGAATCCAAACAGTTAATTTCCCTAGCAGATATCCAGCTGGATTACAGAAGAGCAAGCTGTCCATATTAATGCTACCAGTAGGATAAGTAATTAGGTCAGAATGGGAGCAGCTCTCCAGATGATGTCTTGACATGTCGACTGAAATCTTGTACATTCCAAAGGAAGTGCCAGGTGTGCAGGCAGCTGTAGACTTTGCAGCATCTTCTGAGAAGGAAACTGACCCCGTCAGGAATGCCAGTTTTCTAATTCTACGGCAGTGGTGGACAAGATAGGAATAACTCTCATCTACATATTTTTGCACAACACTTCTTTGTGGGTTGTTTGGTTTTGGGTGGATTTTTATTTTACTTTATTTTTAATTATATTTCTATGCAAATGATTCCCATTCTGCTGTAACTGCTGGAACTCTTCATGTTCTGATGATCTTCCACTTCAGTTGTAATGAAAGTTCTTTCTTTGGCAGGACTAAGCAACCTGAATTACCTCTTGCTACTCTTGACTCACTCTATTCTCTTGCTGAACAGCTTTTAAACTAAAATTGGCTTTGAAGCTTGTGCCCAGCTTTTCTGTTTCTAAATTCTAAACCTTGGTCTTGATGTGTTGACGTGTTAATCTGTATTTTTCTCTTTTTCAGTTCTTGTCCCCTTACCTCTTCTTTAGAAAGAGTTTTTCTCTCAAAAATTCTTTTGTAGCTCACCAAAAAAGCCTCAAACAAACCCTAAACTATTTTTCCTACTCTTGGTAATGTTTGTTGGTAATTTTGTTTTTGGAGCATGTTTGGTTTTTTTTTTCCCAGCACACGTTTATATTCAAATAGCATGCAGTACCAAGTTCAGAGGTGCTGGAGAAATAAAAAGAATTCTCCATGCAAATTTTAACCCCAGCTACTTGCTATCTTATGAGAGTTTTATTGCTAGGCAAATTGTTTACAAGAAAAGAATAGAGACTTCACACATTTTGAACAAAGTGATATGTGAATTTACTAGAAAAGGTCTGATGGAGGTAATATTGTTTGCTTGGTTGTGGCTTAAATGAAAAAAAAGCTTTGTTTTCCTCATGTAAATCTTTAACCATAAGACACCAGCTCACAACAAGAAGTTTCTGGGGTGTAGGAACTTCTTTCTACTCTTTTGTGGTTATAATTTACCTTAATTTTTTTTTTTTGTTTTGTTTTTGTTTAAGACAACCTACTTTAAAGGAACCCTGCAAAGAGAAACATACTTAAAAGCCTACAAGCTCTTTAGTTGTATTTATAGAATCATAGAATAGTTTGAGTTGGAAAGGACCTTAAGATCATCTAGTTCCAACCATCCTGCCATGGGCAGGGACACCTCACACTAAACCATGTCACCCAAGGCTCTGTCCAACCTGGCCTTGAACACCGCTAGGGATAGAGCATTCACAATTTCCTTGGGCAACCCATTCCAGTGCCTCACCACCCTCTCAGTAAAGAATTTCTTCCTTATATCCAATCTAAACTTCCTCTGTTTTAAGTTTTAACCCGTTACCCCTTGTCCTGTCACTACAGTCCCTGATGAATAGTCCCTCCCCAGCATCCTTGTAGGCCCCCTTCAGATACTGGAAGGCTGCTGTGAGGTCTCCACGCAGCCTTCTCTTCTCTGGGCTGAACAGCCCCAACTTTCTCAGCCTGTCTCCATACAGGAGGTGCTCCAGTCCCCTGATCATCCTCATGGCCCTCCTCTGGACTTGCTCCAACAGTTCCATGTCCTTTTTATGTTGAGGACACCAGAACTGCACACAATGCTCCAAGTGAGGTCCTATGAGAGCAGAGTAGAGGGGCAGGATCACCTCCTTGGACCTGCTGGTCACGCTCCTCTTGATGCAGCCCAGGATACGGTTGCTTTCTGGGCTGCGAGCGCACACTGAAGCCGGCTCATGTTCATTTTCTCATCGACCAACACCCCCAAGTCCTTCTCTGCAGGGCTGCTCTGAATCTCTTCTCTGCCCAACCTGTAGCTGTGCCTGGGATTGCTCCGACCCAGGTGCAGGACCTTGCACTTGGCATGGTTAAACTTCATCAGGTTGGCATCAGCCCACCTCACAAGCGTGTCAAGGTCCCTCTGCATGGCATCCCTTCCCTCCAGCGTATCAATGGAACCACACAGCTTGGTGTCATCGGCAAACTTGCTGAGGGTGCACTCAATCCCACTGTCCATGTCACCGACAAAGATGTTGAACAAGACTGGTCCCAACACGGATCCCTGAGGGACACAACTTGTTACTGATCTCTAGCTGGACATTGAGCCATTGACCACAACTCTTTGTGTGTGGCCATCCAGCCAGTTCTGTGTCCACCGAGTGGTCCATCTATCAGATTGATTTGTGTAGTTCATACTTAGCCTGATGCTTTGGCATGTTTGCATGGAGTTACTTGTTACTGTAAATGTTGCTCTTCTAAAATCCAAGCCTTGTGAAGTAAATGAAGATACTAATGATGTGAAAGAGCATTTGTGTTCCAGGCTTTTTTATTACCCTGCTACTGTTCTCTGAATTGAAAGCTCTAATGACCTCTCAATTAAAGGCCCAAGAAAATAAGCTTTGGATAGCACTTTGATTATAAATGTTAAATCAGGTCGAGCCAAGCTACTTTAGCTTCTGATGGTATGGGACAATGTGGCTTTTCAGTTTACCTATATTTGAAACTGCCTCTATTGTCTTAGAATATTGGTGGTCACATGTCAGTGCCCAGTATGTGTGGGTAGGGGTGCAATTCTGGGATACCTTTTCTTTCTGTGAAAAGCTCTGGATGGAAATGGCTAGAGTTATAAGCCCTTGGGGGAGCACATGGTCTGTGTGAGATCTGTTTTTAAGTCTTTGCAATTTGTTTATTTCAGAAACTAGGAGCTGGGCGCATAAAGGGTTTTGTGTGTCTTGTTCTCCATGAGACTTTTGTTGCTATAGTTGAGTTTTTATTTAGTGTATCCAGCTGACTTAGTTCTGCCACCTCTGAGATGTCACTTGTTATGGACTGATCAAAAGAGTGGTTTGCTGCACAGGTAGTTCATTTGGGAAGAAACTTTTGCTCTGGAATTCTTGGTCACTACTAAGTTTTTTCAGCACAGCATCGTCTAGTAAGTACTATAGTTGTTTGAAGTAAATGCAGGAATGGGCTTTAAAACCTGCTCTTCATGATGTGGTATGGCGGTATTTTGGCAGCAACTGCAGTGTATGGTGTTCCTCCCCCATGATTCATTCCCACCATATGCTGCCACTGGCTTGGTTGTAGCAGCACTGTTGATTGTGGTACTATGTGGTGGTGAACTGAATGAAACAAGTTACCACTTTTCTTCAGTGTGTGATCACAGCTGAGGAGGTGGCATGCTACATGGGTGGGAGGGGGAAACAGGGATTGGAAACTTCTGAAGAGAGCCTTGCTGCTGGTGAGGGTGTGGCAGTGTCTCAGAATAGGTACTGATCTGTCCTACAGGGAGAGCAGCTGTAGAGAGAAGGTTGGGGAGTTATGATTGCATCTTTAGGCAGAACAGTGTTACGATATTAAAATACATGCTGTCTTTGTCACTGTTTGCTCATAGCACTTAGAACCTTTGTGTTCAGAAATACCCTGTGTTGTATGTTGCCAGTAACAGTGTTCAATTTCTATTAATAATATAATGCTAAAAATGTTTAATTTGTAATGTTGTAATTAATTTTGTATTAAAAGGGACTTCAACTTTGGAGTTTGCAAAATGCAAGAAATATTTCTAAGCCTCTACTTTGAAAGAACTTATCTTTTTTTCTATTTTTTTTTTCCTAGCCTTATTAAATGAAAATCTTGGTGCAAGTGTTCTGGAATAATAGATGCAGTCCTGCTGTCAGCTTTTGCTGGTCAGTGCTGTTCTTCATTTACTGATTACTTTTACAATGTGCACTTGCATATACATCTCTCTTTTCATGTGACTGGAGCCTTGAAACGGGAGGCTGTGTTTTTTTTGATGTATGATGAAAATCACCTGTATGCTTTTCTGCCAAAGCTCAAAAGTACGTGCTGGATTTCATTTCAGGTGATTCATGTTTTAGAAATGTCATTCCTGCCATTTTCAAAAAGGATAAACTGCTTCTGTAACTTCTTCCTGCTTGTTTTCCTCCCAGCTTTTCCCATCCCGTGTCCTGCTGGATCTTTCTGGAGCAAGGTTTCTGCACTGCTTCCCACCACTGACTGGTTTTCAATAGTGCATTTGTACATACATTGACACTTCCTTAAGCATTGTATGTTGTAATGACCACGGTTGATACCACTCGAGTGGCCTGTTGCAGCTTTGTGCTAAAAGCTTAAGTCTATTTTCACTTGGTACAGAGGAACCATATATGCTTTCAGTGGGAGAACAGCAGTATGTGGATACAGATATAGACTTAACCAAAAAGGACAAAGCTGAGACTTAAATGGTACTGAGTTGTTGATTTGCTTGGATGGCCTTGAGGAAGTTGGAGGGAGGGGGTTCCATGACTTCCATAAGTGAAGTACTTCACTATTGCTCATTTTAATATGTTCCCATTGCTATTTTGAAGGTGTTGGAGCTGTGATCTTTCTAGAATAGGCAATCTAGTTCCTCCCACTATTTGTTTCTTCTGTTTGAAGCAGTGTATTTGCTGCTGCTTGCAAGTTGAGGATTACTGGTCGTACCTCAAAGGCATTTGGGTGAAAAGGCACATGCAAGTTCAGGCTAGCGGTGGAAGCTCCAGACTATAACAAATGTACAACAAATGACTCCTTGTAGTTGTTCCATGCTATATTCAAAGTTCCTGATGTTCATGTGATGAAAGTTTAGAATGAATTTAGTTTTAGGCTACATCCATTTGATTATCAAGCCTACACATCATGTATTGGGAAAAGGATAGGAAAGCCTTTAAGTGTCACATACCTCCTTGCAACAATTTCACAGTCTGCCTCGGAAGGCTGGTTGCTGATCCTTCACAGCATGTATTTTTCTAATAGTATATTACCTGTATTGTAACTCAAGCCTATTAAGTTGTGCTTGTTCTGCTACTGATTAGTGAGAATAATCTGTTCTTGGCTCCTTCAGAAAAAATACTTATGTATTCTAATCTGGGTAGTATGGCTAGTTATATTTCAAAGAATAACATTTTCTTGTAAATGCTACTTTCTGAACCTTTTATCTGGTATCTTCTAAATAATGCAGTTTCTTGAGATATGATTGCTCCAGTGAATTATTATAGTAAAATGTAGCAGTGCAGACCAGTTTGGTTTATTATACAATTTTTGAATGTTTCTTTGCTTAGGCGGTAGACTATGTAGCAAGAGGTGTGAATCTTGGAGGGAGTGTATGGAGGTACATGTGAACCTATAAATGACAGAGTATCTTGTTACTAGGTCTGAGGTCATGATCCCTTTCCACTTGCAGGTACCTCTAAGGACTTGTCCCTTTGGCTGTGGGGAAACTGCCTGTCAGTAAGGCAAGACTGTGGGAATTTGGCTAATTTGTATTTACGTGGTTGGAGTGGAGCCAGTTGTCACTGAGCTCTCAACTCCTTGCATCTCCATGTCACTATTGCCTTTCTAGCCTGTGAGCACTTCACAGTGGCTTCTGAGACACTGAGTATGTCTAGCTGTGATAAGAAATTGTTAGCTTATCTTTAAAATTACTGTAATTGACTGTGCTTTTTCTAACTGTTTTCTTGCTTTGTGCAGGACTCTGTTTCTGGGTGAAGAATGCAGACTATAAAGTGTGTAGTTGTTGGAGATGGTGCTGTGGGAAAAACTTGTCTTCTCATCAGCTATACCACCAATGCCTTCCCAGAAGAGTACATCCCTACTGTGTTTGACAACTACAGTGCCCAAATGACTGTTGATGGCCGGACTGTTAGCCTGAATCTCTGGGACACTGCAGGCCAGGAGGAATATGACCGCCTGCGCACTCTCTCATATCCTCAAACCAATGTATTCGTCATCTGTTTCTCCATTGGTAGCCCCTCTTCCTATGCAAATGTGAGGCACAAATGGCATCCTGAAGTTTCTCACCACTGTCCAAATGTTCCTGTTCTTTTAGTGGGCACGAAGAGAGACTTAAGAAATGACCTGGAAACAGTCAAAAAGTTGAAAGAGCAAAGCTTGGCTCCCACTACCCCGCAGCAGGGAACTTCACTGGCTAAACAAATTGGAGCAGTCAAATATTTGGAGTGCTCAGCATTGAATCAGGAGGGTGTTCGTGAGGTGTTTGCTGAAGCTGTGCGTGCAGTTCTGTATCCTGTGACAAAGAAGAACACAAGAAAATGTGTCTTATTGTAGTTACCTGGAGTGATGGAGGTTCAAAGTTGAATACTGACTAGAATCTTGGAGGGCTCTTTAATGAGTTAAATTGATGATTCGCATCTTGCACTAACAGCTCTAAGCAGAAATGGTTTATGCAACGAATATTCTTGCAGTCTTATTGCTTCAGGGAAACTGAAACAGAGGGGTTTTTTTTCTAGCTGAGAGGTCAAATATCTACTTTTTTTCTAAAGTTCCAGTCTCCAGCTTCTCCAGGGATCACTTGGCTTTTGTCCTTATTTTGTGAGGAAAATAAAAGAAGGTACTTCTTTGAAGCCAGACTTTTTTACTAGACAGACATCAGTTACTAGATTTGTTGAAAAGCACAGATTATGATAACTTTGCTCTAAGTATAGCTGCTGCTTTTCCCATCCCTTATTTTACTGATCTGTTTTACAAACAGAAGTCTGACTATGCAGTTCTTTTGATTTGTCAATTTAAGTCTTGAAAACAATTTGTTTACATGCAAAAATGCCTGAAATATTTCTGAGATTCACCTTAGAGTGAACTGTGATCATTTATATGAAGAGTTAGCATACAGTGTGTTTAATGTAATGAGCAAGACCCAGGTAACACCTGCAGTGATTTTATTAATAGAAGTAGGAGGTGATTTCTCCTAATGTACGGAATTTAGGATAATGATGAATCACTGAAATGAGCAATTTTCATACTTTTGAATTGGAGAGGTGAAAGAGTAGTTTAGATGCAAGTCTTTCATAATAATCTAAACTGAGTTTTGATTTCACTCTCCGAAGAGATTTTGCACCTTGAGGATAAAGTTCAGTTACCTTCTCAGACTGCCTGAGGTAGTTGCAATGACACTTCTCAAAATGAGATTTTCAGTGTGATACCTTTCATGAATTCCAGAGACTTGATAGCAGCCCATTTACCATTTGCTCTTGAGGAATTCATTGCTTCACTTCTTACTGTTCTTGGGCCACCACCTGAGAGTTTTATGGCATGTTGCTTTGTTGCTTTTCTGGGAGAACACTGACAGGAAAATTTGGAGGTTCTGTTTACAGGAACCAGGAACCCTTGTTTCTTCCTGGCAACTCACTCATGGTTTCAGTTAAATTTATAATGGTTAGTCATTCACTGAATAGATTTACTTGGGCAGGTTTTTTTCTTTCTAGTAGGTGATCACTTAATATAAACTCTTTTAACTGAAGTTCTATTTATATCCTTTTTAACTTTCTTTAGTGTCTCTAGTGAGTGGCAGCTGGCTTTACTTTCAGGGTGCACTGTTCTTGATGTGTCATTCTGGGACCAGCTGAGAAGTGAGTGCATGAAACCTTCCTTAGACTTAACCTTACAGCTTGGTGGTATGAAAGCAGCATGCTTCAAAGCTACTTTGTGTGAAACCAGTGGGGCTGGAGTGAGCTTTGTTGTCTGAGGTTGACAGTGCTGTCTTTGTCTGGGTGCAGCCTCAATGAGTAATTCAGGACTTGCTTTCTTGTGATTCCCACACATGCAAAAGTGCATTGGTGTATATCCTGGACAGAAAAAAAGCCTCATTTTAGCATGAGAACAGAGAGTAAATCAAGAAGGGTTTAGGGATATTGTGTTAATTTGACCTTGCTTTATCTGATACATGCAAAAATACCAGGTGGATAGAAACATTCATATTTGTGCCCTAATTCCCTTTGAGGAGGATGTGCCCTTCTTCGGCGTGTGTAACCGATGCTCCAATTCTTGTGTATCTGAGGTACACTTGTATTTGTATTGCTTTAGCAAACTGCAACCCATAATTTATAAACTGCAGTTAATCCAAATACTGGTATATGTGTCTAGTGAACCAATGCAGAGGTCCAAATGTTGCCTTATTGCAAGCAACACCAAAACACCTGTTATGTATGTTTGCAGAAGCCTAGGGGCTCTGAGTATTTTTCTTCACCAAGTGCCATTGCACCTCTTGCACTCATGGAAATGCTGTTCCAGATATGGCTCCTGTTGCTGCACCCTGCAGGCTTCTGAGGCTGTAGTATTTTAGTTAGGTAACCTCTACTCACCATGTTCTGCCTTTACTTTAGTAGTAGGCCTTTACTGTGGGCTTGACTTGGAGATAGTAATTAACTGTGCCTTGTAATTCAAGATTATTTTCTGTAGGTAAATTTCAGTAACTGCATAAAAAGGCTTTATCTTGTTTACAATATATTTATGTAAACCAGTGCACACGGGTGTTTTTAATACTAGTCAGGCCTAAATCAACTGTCTAGTCACCCCAGTGCAAGCCCCTTTGCTTCATTCAGAGATGTAATTCGAAGTGTTTGTGACATGTTTGAACTGCTCTTAAATAGACTTAATTTCAACATCAGGCACCTCTTTCCCCCCCCCTTCTTTTTTTTGTACTGAAGCTACTACTGTTTTAAAAAGTTTTTACTTTTTTTGCATACTGAAATTGTTTAGTTCTGCATATTTTGTGGTTATTCTGAACTGGATGACAGTAACTCTGTGGAGAAGAAATCTTGTGAGCAAGTATTACTGCACACACCTCCTGTTCCTCTAGGCTCACAGAGCAGCCAACCTGGTGTTAACTGGAAGAGTGTGTATTGAGATAAAATTCATCTACTTAATCAATTTATTTGAATTGATTCCATTATCCTAGAACACTTTATCCCCATCTAGATTACTTACTAAGTGGATCACACAACAGTATGGAGGAGAATAACATGATAGTGATGAAAATGAGCAGAAGGTGAACTTTGAACTCTATCAAAAACTTCAGGGGATTTGGTGTACCTCATTAACTGTTGCTTAGGTGTCACGTGTTTCTGTTGCTTTCTGCCAGGAGCAGAAGCCCTGCTTGGCTGGCAGCTCAGCTGGTTTTTTCCAGCCTCTGCTTTGCATGAGGAAAAGCTTCAGGAGCACACAGATACCATGAGCTTTTCCATTCCATGGGCATTTTAAGTTTGTGATCTTCCTTTCCCTCCCTGCCTACAATTCTTGATGTGTTTTATTGTAAGTAGTCCAGTGCTTCAGTCTACAGTCCGTTCTGTGCCTTTCACATGTTGTTTTTGTTTTTCTCCATTGGACAGGAAGCAAATACAGATTTCACACAATGCCACAGCTGGATTTTATCAAATTTTTGTTTTAATCAAGAACATTTTGGGAGATCAGAAAACACAAGTTAAGCTGTGTGTGGGTTTTCTCTACTGTTCAAGATTCCTCAGTTTGTTACTGATAGGAATGCAGTGTGTATGTCTATGTCTTAATTCACAGAAGAGACTCTCTATGAAGAGGCTGATTTTAATTTTTCAGTGCATGAATGATTTCTGAAATAAGTGGTTTTTTTTGAAATATAGCTGAAGCCATCCACAAGGAACTGAGCAGGACAGGAATTGTGTGACCAGAGGATGACATGGGGTGTGCTTAGATGTGCAAGTGCTTTCTCCAGTGTGTGGCGGAGCTATTTCTATGGAACCTAAGGGGGAAGGGCCTCGCCGTGCTGTCTCCCAGTGCTGAACCTTGCTCGTGGTGCTGCCTGGGCAGACCGCGAGGAGCCAATGGACTGAGGAGCGCCCATCGGCGTCGGGAGCTCAGGACTCCAAGTGTGGTACTGATACATACACTGGCAACTTGATTTTATACTATAAACTTGTATTACAGCTAACAGTTTTAAAGGATTTTTTTGTTATTTTTGGTTTAAATTATGCAGAATTATGTTGCAATAAACATTTTCTCCTCTTTCTGTCTCTCGTATTAACTCCCCCGGCTGTTTGTAACGCACTCGTTATAAACGTAGTTCTTTCCTGTGGAAAGCCAGGGCCCGTTTCTGAGATGCAATAAACTGTTTCTCGGTGAACGCTGGCGCCTTCTCGCTTCCTTGGGGCGGGGTGGGGCCGCGCGGGGGCGCTGTTGGCAGAGCCCGAGTGTCGCTTCCGGTTCCCGCTTCCGGGTCGGCAGCGCAGCGATGTCGGACTCGGAGAGCGAGGAGGAGGGGGAAGGTGGCCGCGCCGAGCCCTTCTCGCTGGCCGGGTTCCTCTTCGGCAACATCAATGAGGCGGGGCAGCTGGAGGGGGATAGCGTCCTCGACAAGGTAGGGCTGTGTCGCTCCGGCGAAGCGCCGCTGCGGCGCGGGCTGAGGGACGGGAAAGGAGCCCTGTGCCCAGTGGCTCGGGTCTGCGGCGGGCTGGGAAAGGGGAGTCGGTTGGCCGGGCTCTGGCGCAGGCTGCAGGACGGGATCGAGCCTGACAAGGGGCCCGGCCTTCCTGGCGGAGCCTCTGCGCTGGGACGTGGCTCTGGTCTCCCCAGGAATCCAAGAAGCACCTGGCTGGGTTGGGTGTGCTGGGACTGGGCAATCTGATCACCGAGATCACAGCCAGCGAGGAGGACAGCCCGGAGTCCGATGGAGCCCACCTGGATGAGGAAGGTTAGGCACTGGGGTGCCTGCAGTTAAACCGTAGAGGGGCTGCAGGATCAGAACTCTTACTAGAGAGGAAGAAAAGCACCCAGATAATCATACAGGGAATATTGTGATTTATCTGATCAGAGGCCCTCTAGCAAAAGGCCTTGCCTTCTCCTTGCCAGAGTGACCCCACATTATCTCCTGGTCACTTTTGTACTTGTTCTCTTTAATTTTTATATAAGTGGGGTTTTTTTACTTGTTGTTTCTCCCTCATAAATAAGTTTATTCTATGTTTATTCTGTGTTAAACCTGTTTAGTGCACAATATTATCATATCCCTTTTTTTAATTTAAACTGCTTGTTGAATGGTTTTATTGTGTAAGTGAAAGGTATTCCTTCTGCTAAAGTTGGATGGGAAATTCAAATTACCATTCTGGATGGGAAATTCAGAGCTCTTGGAGCTGTTGGTTGGAGTGATGTTAATCAGATGTATTTGTTCCTCTAAGAAAAGAAAACATAGGAAAGGATTCATGTGGACACATCGAAGTCTGACGTTAGATATCCATATTAGGATAAAGTTCTTTGTGACTAGATTTCTTTTCTTCCTAGGCTGGGTTAAAAGCACAGAAGATGCTGTTGATTATTCAGATATTAATGAAGTGGCAGAAGATGAGAGCCGTAGGTATAAGCAGGCAATGGGCAGCCTGCAGCCAGTTCAAAGACCAGGTAAATGGGATTAGTGTTACAGCTGTAGCTGTAGAAGGCATTTTGGGGTAATGGGCCTTGACAGTTTCTATATGGGTGGCATTGTACCTTTTTACTCCTTGCTTCAAGAGCCTAATACAAGCTTTTGTAGAACTATGTTCACTGGATGAAGCCACTGGTTGGTATCTTCCTGTTTTAATGAATTAGTTCCTCGTTAAGACTAAAACTATACTCAGAAAAGAAACTAGGACCCTCCTTTTGCTCTGGGAACTGCTGCAGAGAATTCGCAATACCTGCTTATGTTTTGTTAATCATTGTTCTTAAGAAGAGGGTTATGCAGCAGGCCTGGTGCTTCGTGGAGATACTCAGAGGTAGATATAAGGTCCTGATCCTTTAGAGAGTCACTTCAATCTTAATATTTCTCTCCTGGTTTACCCCGATTTTTTTTTTTTCTGAAATGGCTTTCTGCAGAACGCAGTTTGGTTCTTTTGTTGGTCCCAGGGATCTCTGGTCTGGAAAAGATTTTCAAAACCATGAAGCCTTTCCCTTTCAGTAGCTGCTAGTGTAAATGCTAAATCTTTGCATGTTCCTTAAAGCTGCCTTACACTTAACCTTCTGTTGACATGTTGTGGTTAGTGGGATGTAAAGCTGATTAGGACTTTTTAACCACATTTTTACTACATTTTTCTTGATTCTTTGCAGCTTTATTTGCTTTGCAAAGCGTGAATAAGGGAAGTGATAGCATAATATACATATATATGCTAAGTGCTTCAGTCGTCTTTCTGTCAGTTTGCCTTTTCCCTTCCTTCGCATTCTTTCTCAAGCTTCAATCTTGCAAATGAGTATGTGCAGAAAGCTGAACTTGTGAGAGTTCTGCATCTTCTTACAAAATGAGGATGGTCTCCTCAGTAAGGGAATACATGCTCATCAGATTGAGACAGGTATAAGATAGTATCAATGGGAAGGATGCCTGGTTCCTTTTTATTGTCTGTTTAATATGCAGTCTTGTCTCCTGACTGGTTAGATGAAGATGAGGATGATTATGATGCTGACTGTGAAGATATTGATTCCAAGTTGATGCCACCACCACCGCCACCTCCAGTATCTGGAAAGAAAGAAGATGAAAAGGACACAGCTGCAGCTGGTGAGTGGTTCTTCCTCTCTCTGGCAATGTGAATATCTGAAGGAAGCAAACACTGATGTGCAGCAGTTCATTCTGCAGCAAGCACCACATGTCATCAGAATTCAGTCTGCAGACTTCATCTAAAGGTGGGTTTTCATCCTGATATGCGATGGTAAAGGATTGTCTGAAATGTAAGGTGAAATATTTTATTTCCAGTGATTGATAAAATACTGATACTGACAATGAAACTGCTTTTTTTTTTATCTCATCCTCTCAGTTGTGGCTGGGAAATGCACCTGGAACGCTTAGGATAAAATGCAAGGTTAAACCAGAATGGTACTGATAACACCTGCAGAGGCTTAATTTTTGCATACCTTGGTATAAAAACAGTAGTTGTGGCATTATGGGGTTGTATTAGGGGACAGGGAGGAAACCTGTTTGTTTATAAGGTGCTTGTTCTATTGTAGTATCTGAAGATGGAGACGGTATCATTTTGCCCTCCATCATTGCTCCTTCCTCTGCTGCCTCCGACAAGGTGGATTTCAGCAGCAGCTCTGATTCTGAGTCAGAGATGGGACCTCAAGAAGCCAGGCAGGCAGAATCCAAGGAAGGCAAACTCACACTTCCTCTTGCAGGAATCATGCAGCGAGATGCTACCAAACAGTTGCCAAGTGTTACAGAGCTCTTCCCGGAATTTCGACCAGGCAAGGTATTGTAAGAAATGTGAAAGTGACAGAAACTGTATCACGTAAGCCCTCTAAATATGCATCATACAGTATTAAGGCTCTGTAGTAAGTAATCATGTAGATGTTCTTGCTCACCTCAGTGCTGTCTTTACTTTCTGTGTGCTGCTGTTTCCAGACTGCTTAATATGCAATGCTTTTCCTGCCATTTGGAGGAGCCTCTTAGAAAGCATCATGTAAATCAGGGTGTGAAATAGTATTTTGCAGTTCTGTAAGACCATAGCACAGGTATCTTTATCTTTGAAAATTGTTTTTTTGAGTTAGTAGAGAATACTTTTGCCAGATGATTAAAAACCATAATGCTAATCTGTCTGCTTTCTTTTTTTTCCTGGCAAATACTTGCTCCTCCTTTCATGCTGTCCTGAACCTGGTCTGCTCTTTCTAAAAGAGCACATTTGTGATCTGTATCCTTTATTTAATCCTCCCTTGTAACTGCTTGGATTGTGGATCAGAAATAACCACGGTAACAAGCTGGCTGAAAGAATGATCATTTCTTGCACAAAGCAAATTCATTACGATACTTTCCTAAATGATACCAAATAGTAAATGTAGTGGATGTATTTCAGTAATTATTTTGAAATTTTTAAAGGTATCGAGAGGAAAGGTAGGAGGGGAAGGAGAATAAAGACGTGCTTACAGTTGCCAAACAGATGGTTGGGAGCCAGGATAACTTGGTTTCATTGGGTGCCTCTATCACAGCCTTTGTTTAAACAGCTGAGTAGCTTGCATAATTAAATGGCATGTTTTAATGATTTAGCTAGCCTCTGTCTATCAAAAATCTAGGTGAGACTAGCACAGAAGTTAGCCTTCTGAATGCTCCCTTGGCTTTTGCAAATTTGGTGTTCCCTGTGTTAGTAAATTTTTCATCAGTTGTTGTGCTCATTTCTTTGCTGCTCAACATATTACATTATGTCAGGGACTGGCTTGGTGCTGAACATGCCCAATGGGTGTAGAAATCAGTGCAAGCTGTTAATGCTGAGCACTTTCCATAATTAAGTCATGAGCACTAGAGCTGGCAAAGCCTGAAATCCTCTCTATTTTGCTATGAGGATGGGCTGATGTCTGAGAATGTATATGTTAATGTAGCAGTTTTTCTTGATGAAACCACTTAAAATAGCAGGTGGAGAAGCAGACTTTTGTGCTTGATTTAAACTGTTAGCAGCTTGCCTGTGTCTGAGATCTTTGCCCTTTGTCTTGGCCAGAGGGTTCAGAAGTAATCTGGGGGAGTTTTGAGAAGAAGGATAACATAGATGTGGGCAGAGATGGACAGAGTGGCTGTATAAACATTATTCCCTTTGGGAATTATCGTAACAGATTAACAGGGAACATTAATAGGATATCTTCTTACAAATCTCTGTTTTTTCAGTTAGTTTGTGAGTAATGCTTTCAGTCTTCATGAGAGTGCTCTGAAGAAACAATTGTCAGTGCTTGAAAACCTGCAACCATAATTGACTAGAAACAGAAGAGGAAGTTTGTAATTGTTATTAGTGTGGGTGCTGGAGGTATGAAGTATGCTTGTAGGGGACCTCTGTTACGATGGAAATAAAAATGAGTGTACTCTTTCTGGACCGTGGTATTTGTTGTTATCTGGCTGCTTAAGAAATCTCTGCTTCTATAACTGTCTTCTGGCTTTGTCTCTTTTGCTAATAATTTTGTCAACTCTTCTTGAATCTTCATGTGTCTTTTTCAAGGTTATGGATTGCTCAAAATGAAAATAATTATTTCCATGTGGCATCTTACCACAAGCTCACTATGTAAAGGCAGACTTTCTTGCATCTGTTGGATTTGTGTCTGAAATTAAGAATAAATCTTTTTGAAAAGAAAGGATCCATCAAACAGATCAGAAACTTTTTTCAAGTGTAACCAAGAGCTTGTTGATTGCATTGGGGGTTGTGGTTGTGGTACAGGCCAAGCTTCTGAATTTTAAGAGTGCTCTTTCTCATTACTGTTTTTCAGGCGAGGAAAAGACAGACAAGCATTCTACAGTGGTTTTTTTCTTCTCTGACTCTTGTTTTTTTCCTAATCTAGGTACTGCGTTTCCTGCGTCTCTTTGGCCCTGGAAAGAATGTTCCATCGGTTTGGCGTAGTGCCCGAAGGAAACGCAAGAAGAAACATCGGGAGTTGGCACAAGAAATGCAAATACAGGAGGGTGAAGTTGTAGTTGAGAGTGGAATGGAAGGAAAATCTCCTTGGGAATATGAGTTTGCTGCTCCTCCCCCTCCTGAGCAGTGCCTTTCAGATGATGAGGTGGGATATCTGAGACTTAGAGAGGGTCTCCAGCTGGCTCTGGGGGGTAGCAGTGGATTGGACAGCAACTTTTAGAATAAAGAGCTTTTCTTCCAAAGTAAAACTGGAGGACAGGGTTGGCTTGTATTCCAGCTTTGCAGAAGCTCTTCTACAGATACTAGTCAGTGACTTCAGATGATTGCTTCTTACTGAGAAGGCTGCATCTGTGGTACAGGATCAGTAGGAGAGTTTATCCTCTTTGTATCAAGAAGAAATCTCTGTGTTCTTGGAAGTCTAATTGCAGAACATTCTTAAGGCAGCTAGTAAGTATGGAAAAGCAATTCTTAGAGATACTTTTCTGTCCCGAGAGTAAGCTTGGAAACTTGGAAGGAAGAAACCTCTTACTAACACTTAGACCAGTAGTGTAACCATTCCCTCCTTTGGTGTGCTTCAGATTACCATGATGGCACCTGTGGAATCAAAATTTTCCCAGTCAGCTGGTGATACAGACAAAATAACAGATACCAAGCCGAAAGTGGCAGAATGGCGCTATGGGCCAGCACAGCTCTGGTATGATATGCTGGGGATCCCTGAAGATGGCAGTGGATTTGATTATGGTTTCAAGCTGAAAGAGAAGAAGGAGGAGGAGGAAACTAAAGGCCATGCAGATGAGGAGGTGAGAGGGGAACTGTAGGGGAAGGTGTGGAGATTTTTGTGGCACAGGAGACTGCTGCACAATGAGAGCTTGGTGATGGGCCAGTGGATGGTTGTGCACTGTGCAAAATTGAAACTTTTTTATTCTTTCTCCTTTAGTTTGAAAGAAGAGTCAGTGCAGGTCTTCAAACAATTATTCTTTCCTTCCAGGATGCAAGGTTGATGGATGAGAAGGATGATCTGCTAGCTGATGAGCACTTTCTTATGGTGACACAGCTCCAATGGGAGGATGATGTTATCTGGAACGGAGAAGATGTCAAGCACAAAGGGACTAAGACACAGCGAGCAAGTCTGGCAGGCTGGTTGCCATCCAGCATGACTAGAAATGCTACTGCATACAATGCCCAACAAGGTAACTGGTGATCTGATACGAACTGTACTTGCTGTAGTTGAGCTGACCCATTGCATGATTTAATCTCAAATAAAGAACATAATTCTTCCTGTCAGGGAATGTTTTTTTTTGAAAATCACAGCTCTGCTAAGAATTTTGGGACTCTTGCTCTCTTTCGAAGAACAGAGTAGGTCCTTTCTGTTAAAGGGAGTATCAACTATGGCTTTCTTCTCACCATGGGGAATACCAGATGCTAGATCCACCTACACTGGTATCAAATAGTGCCGCACTTAGGATGTCTGCCGTTTATAGGACAATGGAATTTTTTTCATATAGTTGCCTTTTTTTTTTTCTAGCTGGAAGAATTGTGTAAAAAATCTTCTGAAGTTTACTCTGAATTAATAATGATACTCTGTTTTTTTTCTAGATAGGAAGTAACAGTTCTTGCAAGCCTTAGACTTCTCTTAGATAGAGATGGATTTGAAATTTAAATTGCTTGTGTAGAATGAATGCTTATCATCTGTTACATCTTACCCTGCTTCCACAAGGAAAAACTGATGGGAATGTCAGATCTTTATTGGGTACTAGTATCAATTCTTTACTGTTCAGCTATGAATACAAGACACGGAGTGGGGTAGGTGAATTGGAGATAGCTTTTTGTAGCAATTTTTGTTTCAGCACAGTTGTGCCTTCGCTATTCAGGCCTGGGCTTGCTGTGCTTGAGTCCCATCAAAAGCTACAGTAACATGTTAAACATGGTTGGTCTCTTCATGTGTGTTACATCTCATGCTTTCTAGAAGTATTAGGTGACATAAGCCACATGGGAGCATAGGTGAGTTGGTCTGCCCTGGGAGGAGCTGCTTCCACAGAACGATTCGTTGAGGTCTGCTTGATCATCCTTTTTTCTGTGACGGTGACATAAGACTTCTCTGCCGGAGGCCAGAACAACAGTTCTGTCAATGGCAACTGTCTGCTTAAGGCCTTTCACTTTTATAGGGACCATGTAGAAATGCATGTTATCTATTGTCATGCTGCTTATGCAAAGCAAGCCAAACGTAACTTCGAAGAGGCTGCAGACTTCAGTAAGCTGTGGGTGAATGTGTTTTGTAAGTCAGTGTCCCTGCCCATGGCAGAGTTGGAGCTAGATGATCTTTAAGTTCGCTTCCAAATCATACTGTTCTGTGATTCTATGAAGTCTTACCCATATTAATGACACATTGACACTCTGTGATATGAGCAGTAGGCCCATCCTGTTTCAGCCTAGACATCGCTCTCCATGCAACCCTCATGTTCTGATTTAAGACAGTGCAATTCCCCCTAACCCTCCCACTCAAGCTCACTTTACTTTTGTTTTCCTTTTCTCTAGGTTTGAACCGCAGTGGCTCTTTGCTCAATCCTCCAATTCCACTAGTACAGAAACCAAATGTAGCAGGAGTCCTAGGTATAGCAAAGGGCAAAGAAAAGCAAATCCCTGAACAGCAAGGTAATAAGGATGTCAATCTTTGGCCTATGAATAGGTGCATGTGACACATGTTTTTGTATACAGACTTGTATTACACAGACTTGTGTTTTGTGCAATAGCAGGGTCATTTTTTTGGCAACAAGGTATAGATAAAAGGGATACTTGTTTTCTTTGTAACCTGTTAGAGGCCATATTTAATTTTGGGAGATTCTCTGTGTTTCAGTGAAGCAAAATCTCAAACGGCTGGTAAAGCTGAGACTTGGGGCTCTGCTTCCTTTTTGCTTCTGAGAGTTTTCTTTTACCTTTTAGAGATCTTGGCTCAGGAAGCCCTGAAAGATGGGGAAGGATGAGAGAATAAGATGTGGAGATGAGTTCTGAAATGGTTATCTGCCAAGGCAGTGTGTAAAACTCTTAAGGATTCTACCTTATGATTGTTTCAGTTTCTGTGGATGAAGACAAGACCTGGTACTCTATTTTCCCAATTGATAATGAAGAGTTAGTATATGGCCGTTGGGAAGACAATATCATCTGGGATGATCAGGCAATGGAAACCTACTTGGATCCTCCTGTCTTAACACTTGATCCAAATGATGAAAACATAATTCTAGGTATGTTTATGGCATCCATAAATTTGGCTCAAATGGGAAAAGACAAGTGGAAGAAAGGATTTATAGTCACAGGGTAATGGAGATAAATGGATTGGGGCAATACTTACGGTCTTTCTTTGTTCTAGCTTTTGAAGATGTTTTGCAGGTAATCAAAGGCTACAGCAGAAGACGATGCTAGTAGCTGGTGTCATATATACTTTCAGCTCCCAAGTTAGAAGCAGTAACAACAGAGTAGAACTTATAATGCCCTGAAACTTAATTTTAACATGATTAATCTGACCCTTGGTGTGTTTTAGAAGCAACTGAGTTAATTTTACTTTCATGCTTGTTGGTTTGAAGAGGGAAGGTGGAGAAGTAAACCACAAATTAGCCCATGCTATTCTAAAACATGGCTTGTATTCGAAGCCTGAAGAAACAGACTCCTTAAGCCTCTTTCAGGCTACGGTAATGGCACATGGGAGCAATGACTTTGCATAATATCTGTTAGCATTCTTGTTGCTGCTACAAACTTAGTCAAAATTCCTGAAGTTTGATTTGAAAGTATTCCCTGCTTGTATTGCTGCAAGCTGGAGAGATTTTTCTCTTCTTTGGACACTAAAATCACCACTTTCTCTTAGATGTCTCTTTAGATTATCAGTCTTCAAGCAGCCTTATGTAATTTAAGGATAAGCATATCTTGCTACACTTTTGTATGGCCTGGGTTGCATTTCCTTCCTCAGGAAAGTGGGCCAGGTCTAAGAATTTCTGTATTTATTGATTGGAATGTTTTGGCGCTAGCCAGCAACCTTGAAAATCACTCTTAACTTGAGATTATTAAAGACAGACTCGTACTCATTTGCAAGATTGAAATTTAAGAAAATGTGAAGGAAGGGAAAAGGCGAACTGACAGAAAGATGTATGTATATATATGTATGTTAGTGTTTACCAAGCCCATGTCACTGGGCCCTGAATCTTGGGTGAAAACTGTACTTGGAAAGTCCATGCTTCACAAATTGCTAACTTAAAATTCATGCTACTTGGAATTTTTCAGGAATCCCTTTTGGGTTCAACTCCATATTATCTTTGGATTCAGACTCACTTTTGTGTTTTATATATGTGGGGAAGAAAAGGATTATTAGTACACGTAGTTGGGAAGCAGCGTTGGCACTCCTGTTGCCTTGACTCTCAACTGTAGAATAACCTTGGCAGAACTGTTGGCTATTTCTTGTACTTTTAATGATTAGTTTATTGGTAAATTTTGTGTTGAGCAGAGGATAGCCCAACCAATCCCCACAATATTCTCTTCCCACTCAAATCTACTCACTGCTGAAGAAAGTAAGGTAGAGATTTAAGCATGGAGCTTTTCTCTGTTTGTTGAGCATGTTTCATATTAACCAGCATGGAGGAAAAGAAGGAGGAGTGCAGGAGGGCAGTCAACTTGGAAACTGAACATAAAGGCAAAAATGTCTGGATCAAGCTGCAGCTCAGGAGGAGGTTGTGGGAAATAACAAATCCATGTTTTCTGTACCCCAGGGTGAGTACCCTGCAGTGTGATTGCTTGTGTTTTTAGAAATTCCTGATGAAAAGGAAGAAATGACTTCGAACTCTCCATCCAAGGAGAACAAGAAAGAATCTTCTCTAAAGAAGAGTCGAATCCTGTTGGGAAAAACAGGTGTCATTAAGGAAGAACCACAGCAGGTCAGCATAAGCTTTAGCACTTTGCAGGTTGGGAATGATGTGGGAGGGGCAATTTTTTTCTTTCTGACGTGTCTCCCTCTGTGTTTCAAAATTGAATTAGAACATGTCTCAGCCAGAGGTGAAAGATCCCTGGAACCTGTCCAACGATGAGTTTTACTACCCCAAACAGCAGGGCCTTCGAGGAACTTTCGGAGGCAACATCATTCAGGTAGTCATAGTAGTATTTGCTATAGAGTGAGAAATAGATAGAATGTCTTGATAGGAGATTTCTAGCTGAGAGTTAGAAAGAGTGAGACTTAGGATTTGTAGAAAACCAGAATTTAGATTACAGCAGGTCAGTTAAGTGTTCATGAGATTTTTAATGTTGTTTAACTAAAAGATTAAGGAGTTTGAACTAACTTTTCTTGATTGCCCCATCAAACTGTGGTTTAGGTACTGAGTCTTGCTGTGTCATATTTGCCACACATTTGTATGGTCTGTCTTTCTGGGGTGCTGTTCTTTCTGAAGCAGTAGTAAGAAAGCGGAATGTGGTGCAAATATTCAAGAGGTGAGGCTGTACACCTGCTACTAGTGGTGTTTTAATCTAGATATTATAAAAATAATTAAGATAATGATGAATTTGAAGCACTGCTCACTAGCCTTGACTGAAGATGTAGTATTTTTTTCCTCCTTCAATGTGGTATTAAGTGACCCCTTCTAAAACCTCATCTAATTCCAGCCTCTTCTTTAATAGGAAAAATTTATGTAATTCTAAATGCACTTCTTTCCCACTGGTAGGGATAATGCCTTTGCATGCTTCTAGTTAATTAAAGAATCTTCTTTTTGAGTATCATTTGAAATACTAAAAATACTGTTGTCTCTGTATGGAAAGGAAAGATTTATATATGGACTAATCACTTTCTGTCAAAAGGCGACATGATGATAGATGAATCTCAATGCACTAGCCTCACTGCTAGCAGACCTAAAAATATTATCAGGTTCTGTCATATAAGGGTTAGTAGGATGATCTTGGTTTTGAGATGATAGATCTCAGTCTTACTGCACATTTTGTTCCTGTGTTAGCACTCTATCCCAGCAGTGGAACTTCGCCAGCCATTCTTTCCCACCCATATGGGTCCTATGAAGCTCCGACAGTTTCATCGGCCTCCCCTGAAGAAATACTCTTTTGGTGCCTTATCCCAGCCAGGGCCTCATGCTGTGCAACCTCTACTGAAGCACATAAAAAAGAAAGCCAAGGTACAGTTATTTTTCTCTGTGTCTGAAGTCTGCTGTGGCTCTATTTGCACAGCAGATCTGTTTGATGTGCTGTTTTCTTAACATTGGTTTTTTTCACTAGCACAGATGAGAGAGCAAGAGCGTCAGGCTTCTGGTGGGGGTGAAATGTTCTTCATGCGCACACCACAGGACCTAACTGGCAAGGATGGAGATCTCATCCTTGCCGAATACAGTGAAGAAAATGCCCCTTTAATGATGCAGGTTGGCATGGCAACAAAGATTAAAAATTACTACAAAAGGGTGAGTATGCAGGTTTTACTGTTGGACAGTGATTTTCTTCTGCCTCTTGCTGAATGCTCACTGCACCTTCGTTGCACATTGCAGAAACCTGGCAAAGATCCTGGAGCTCCAGATTGCAAATATGGAGAGACTGTTTATTGTCACACTTCTCCATTCCTGGGTTCTCTGCATCCAGGCCAGTTACTGCAGGTAAGAAAAGCAAGCATAAGAAGACAGAAAAGATTAACATGGAGTAATAGGCAGAATGTTTTGTGCCCTGTTTATTGAATCACAAATAATGCTGAACTTCCAAAGAACCTCAGATTCAGTTTCCTTTCCAGTTTGTCTTTTTGTTTACTGATAATAATTCAGTTCTTGGTTTGTGATTTGGTTTGTTTTTTTTTTTTTTTTTTAATCTCTGTTGCATGTGGGGTTTTTTTAAACTGTTGTAGGAACGATAGGAATTGCAGGAAGTGAATCTTTGCTGCTTTGCTTTGGAATGGTATTATAAATACTGTTACGAGAGGACTGAGTGGAAGGTCAAAGCTGCTTGAATGTTGGGAAGGTATAGAAAACCTAGGTGTTGGAGGATATAAAAAACACGGATTTGTCGTGGTCTGGCTTGAATGAGCAAAATCTTACGTGTACTTTCTGAGAATTGCACTACTAGTTGTCTGCTGGATGCCAGTTACTAGTCAGGTTTATAGACTTCTGCTTTTATGAGCATTCCTCTGTTGCTGAAATACAGCTGAGATTAGGAGAGGAATTAAGAATATTGTAAAGATCACCTGCTTACAAAATTCATGATAAACGTAAAAATATCATGTAATGCTAGCTGCTCTTGCTGCAGTAAGAATTCTGTCCATGCAGGAAAAAAAGTAAGTTGAAGGTTGATATTAGAGATTCATCACAGAACTGGCAATACTAGTGGTTCAAGCCTGAGAAGACTTCATTTGGATAAAACAGGACTTCTGGAAAGCTTGAAGTGAGGCCAAGGGCCATCTCAGGAAAGCTTTGCAATGTAGATGAAGGTTGTGTGAGAGAGTAGAAGTGGGTAAGGCTAGTGGAAGCCCTACAGGTAGAGAAAACCCCTTATAAAAGGATGGTCTTTCCAGTTCCACTCAGTCTAGTGCCTCCTTGGTGCTAGTTCAAACTTTCTTACCTTTAAATGCTGAACTTTGCTGCTCTCTGCTTTTCTGGTTAGGTTCTCACAACCTCCATTCCTGAGCAAAGTCTTCAGTCCTAGCTTCTGTGCCTTCTCCCATTCCCAGCTGTGTGTGTGTCCCCTGGACTGGTTTCTGTGGTTATAGTGTTCTTCTGCATATCATAGAATCATTGTAGAATCATAGAATGATTTTGGTTGGAAGGTTGCTCCAAGCCCCTGTGTCCAACCTGGCCTTGAACACTGCCAGGGATGGGGCAGCCACAGCTTCTCTGGGCACCCTGGGCCAGCGCCTCAGCACCCTCACAGGGAAGAGCTTCTGCCTAAGAGCTCATCTCAGTCTCCCCTCTGGCAGGTTAAAGCCATTCCCCTTGTCCTGTCCCTACAGACCCTTGTCCAAAGCCCCTCTCCAGGTTTCCTGCAGCCCCTTTAGGCACTGGAGCTGCTCTAAGGTCTTCCCTTAAGGAGTCTTCTCCAGGCTGCACCAGCCCAGATCTGTCAGCCTGGCTCCACGGCAGAGCTGCTCCAGCCCTCGCAGCATCTCTGTGACCTCCTCTGGACTTGCTCCAGCAACTCAACATCCTTCTGGTGCTGTTGCCCCAGAGCTGAATCAGGACTGCAGGGGGGGTCTCCCCAGAGCACAGCAGAGGGGCAGGATCCCCTCCCTGAACTGCTGCTCACACTTTGGGAGTGCAGCCCAGCACAGGGAGGGTTCTGGTCTCAAGGACACACTCAAGTCAGGTCATGGGGAGCTTCTCCTTACCCAACACCTCTTCAGGCTGCTCCATCCAGTCTCCCCCAGCCTGTGTTTGTGCTGGGGGTTGGCCCAACCCAGGGGCAGGACCATGCACTTGGCCTTACTGAACATCATGAGGTTCTCACGGTTCCACCTCTACAGCCTGTCCTGGTCCTTCTGGATCCCATCCCTTCCCTCCAGCATGTCGACAGCACCACTCATCACTCGTCTCTACTTGGACATCGAGCTGTTGAGCACAACTCTATGAGTGCAACCATCCAGCCAATTCCTTATCCACTGAGTGGTCCATCCATCAAATCTATGTCTCTACAGTTTAGAGACAAGGATGTTGTGTGGGACAATGTCAAATGCCTTGCACAAGTCCAGGTAGATGATGTCAGTTGCTCTTCCCTTATACAAATTTGTCAGGCACAGTCTGCCCTTAGTGAAGCCATGTTAGCTGTCACCAATCACTTCCTTGTTGTCCATGTGCCTTAGTATGGTTTCTAGGAGGATCTGCTCCATGATCTTGCCGGTCACCAAGGTGAGACTGACTGGTCTGTAGTTCCCTGGGTCTTTCTTGTTTCCCTTTTAAATGTGGCAGTTGTATTTCCCCTTTTCCAGGAGTTTCACCAGACTGCCATGACTTCTTAAATATGATGGATAATGACTTGACATCTACATTCCCCAGTTCCCCTGGGATGCATGGATGCATCTTGTCAGGTCCCATGGTCTTGAGCACCTTCAGGTTCCTTAGATGATCTTGAACCTGATCTTCTACAGCAGGCAGTTCTTCGTTCTCCCAGTCCCAGCCCTTGCCTTCTGTGATTTGGGCAGTGTGGCTGGAGCTCTTTGTGTGTTCTTTCTGTCCCTTTTAAAGTGCTTCCTTAAAGGTTAGTCAAAAGAGTCCTTCAAACTCTTTCTGCATTTGTTCTAGGTTTTGTTATGCTTTTGTGCTTCCTTGGTTATTCTCTGCATAATGAAGGAATGTTATGACTGTGCACCTATGTACGTTGTGGTACGAATGAGGCTGTACCATTGAAATGACTGTTGTTTATTGTGAAGATCTTTTTTGTTGAGTTACAGGAAATTTTATCGATACCTGACTTTCAAACTTTGATTTGTTTCTCTGATTAGGCATTTGAAAACAACCTTTTCCGGGCGCCTATCTATCTACATAAGATGCCTGAAACCGATTTCCTGATTATCCGGACGCGACAAGGCTATTATGTTCGAGAATTAGTGGATATTTTTGTAGTTGGTCAGGAGTGCCCACTTTATGAAGTACCTGGTCCCAACTCTAAACGAGCTAACACCCACATCAGAGATTTTCTGCAGGTATGTGAAAAGAGGCAGTCTGAAGATCTGAGGGGTCTTTGGAGAAAGCCCATGACATAGGCATGGGTTTCATGTCGACAGCTTTGCCCTGAGATGTTCATTGCCCTTTCTTTTTGTTGCTGTGAGGTGAGAGCACGATAAGAATTGGAGGTTAACCATACAGATCATTTTGATTGTCATATAAGCAATGATATATAGCATGCTTCCTCTGTTTATTTGCATCCTATCTGATAAGTATATGGTAGAGGCTAAAATAAAATGTTATACAATTATATAAGGTCTAGGAAACTGAAGAAATTAGAATGAACTTTGAAGTGATTATGCCAGATAAAATGACAGTTCCTTGAGTGTTACTGAGAGGCAATAAGGGATTTTTTGCAGGTTCTTTTCTCTTTTTCGACATAATTAGAGTTGCTTCACAGGTTTTTGTTGATTTCGTAGATCCTGAGATAGCTAAGCTTTGGGACTGTCAGTGACCATTCAAATAAATATCTACAAATTTAGATTTTTGAAAACACTTCAAGTAACTTATTGTCAGCTTAATTCAGAATTATAACTCAAGAGGTACTTGCAGAGTGATAAAATCCCTGCTGTACTCAGAGTTCAAGTTTCTGTACCAAAGCATGAATATTTCTAATTTACCACAGAATTTCAAAACAACTTTTTTTTCCTCATCTGATTCTCACAAATAGCTGAACCTGAAGCAGATAATGTGGCTTGGAAAACTTTACTAAGTAAATTCTCAAGAAAAAAGGGGTCTTAAGTAGGAAGTCTGAAGTAGTCATTATAAACAGCATTGTCTGTGCTGTCTGCCAGTTTGTTGCATTCTTTCTTCAGACATCACAGATGAGTCTTGTTTTGCAGGTGTTTATTTATCGCCTCTTCTGGAAAAGCAGAGACCGTCCTCGGAGAATTCGCATGGAAGATATCAAGAAGGCCTTTCCCTCCCACTCGGAGAGCAGCATCCGGAAGCGGCTAAAGCTTTGTGCTGATTTCAAACGCACAGGTAAAGATCTCATGTGGTGGCCAGCCATTCTTTGCTGCTTTTGGAGTTTCTTGTCCCTGCTCGTTCGTTATAGGGGGTTTGGACTAGATGACTTCTGAAGTCTCTTCCAACCCAAATCATTCTGTGATTCTGTGAAAACCTCCTCCTGATAAACAATTTCTGAAAACATCTATTTGAAGAATTTAAGTAATCTGATAGGGGTTTTTTTTGTTGTTGTTGTTCCCATTTTTATAAATGTGTACTTCTTTTTGGCACAGCTGTGCTTGGTGGTGAAACATGACTACAGTCTAGACTTTTTTTTTCCCATTTGGGCAATGATTTACTCCTGAAGTAACAATGGACGACACCACCACATACACATTTTCTTCCCTCTGTACATGGCTATGTTGTGTTTGCAGGCAAAAAATGCCACTAGAAGCTTTTCCCTTCTTCTTGGGTCTAACAGTGCTCTGAGAGCCTGAGTTCTGACTTCTCTTCTAATACCTAAAGGGGCCCTACAAGAAATCTGGGGAGGGACTTTTTGCAAGGGACAGGAAAAGGGGGAATGGCCTTAAACTGCCAGAAGGGAGATTGAGATGAGCTCTTAGGCAGAAGTTCTTCCCTGTGAGGGTGCTGAGGCACTGGCCCAGGGTGCCCAGAGAAGCTGTGGCTGCCCCATCCCTGGCAGTGTTCAAGGCCAGGTTGGACACAGGGGCTTGGAGCAAGCTGCTCCAGTGGAAGATGTCCCTGCCCGTGGCAGGGAGTTGGAACTGGATGAGGTTTCAGGTCCCTCCCAGCTCAAGCCATTCTGTGATTATATGAGCTTTTTGTATATACATAATGATAAACAGGTGGTAATACAAAGGTTGTTCATGGGGAAAAGTAGTTTGAGAAAGTGAAAGGTAGATTAAATGCTTTTGGAATGCAGTTTCTACACTGAATATGCATGAATATACGACAGTTTGTTGATAAAATAGGGACAGAGTTAGGAGTATTGGTTGTACAAATGCAGAACAAAAACACCTCTTGCTTTCAGTGGTCTGAGTGTCATGGATTTGTCACACTTGCTCCTCTTGCCAGCATTGTAGCAGGATACAAATCTTGAAATACGGTTAGAATTATGATGGCATCCAACATTTGTGGGAAACTACTCGGTGTTTGATCTGTGCCTTTTTCAGGGATGGACTCAAATTGGTGGGTTTTAAAGCCAGATTTCAGATTGCCAACAGAAGAAGAGATCAGAGCAATGGTATCCCCAGAACAGTGCTGTGCTTATTACAGCATGATTGCAGCTGAGCAGCGACTGAAGGTAAATGCTCCTTATAGGCTGTAAGAGAAGTTACTGCCAAGTAGTTCTGGAAGGCTGAGGCTAGGTAACACCTTCTGCCTAAAACTAATTTTGCTATAAAGTAGGCATATTAGGCCCCTGAGTACTGCACAGCTTGCTAGGTTTTCTGCTGTGTAAAAAGGAAGTTAAGATCTTAAAGAGAGAGACATTCTTACCACCTGTTATTTAGATACTGAATTAGCTATGCTAAAAGGTAGCAAAAGAAAGATATGAGAAAGGGCCTATGGTACTACATGGAGCTCTACAACAGAAAGTAACCAGTATGGGGCTGTGAAAGACAATTTTTTTTTTTTTTGATGGTGGGTGCAGTATTTAGTTATGTAGCTTGTCAAAATACTGGGCAGTTTGCACAGCATCATCTGTGATACTGTGGGTTGCAGTGAATCCTGTGAACAACTGTCGATGTTGTGTTTGTTCAGCATGACAATCCTCCACAGGAGATTCATAATATACCTCAGTTCTCTCTCCAGTAACCTTTCTAAGACTTTTGGTTCGCATTTTTCCCTAATATTTCTCTTCAGGATGCAGGTTATGGGGAGAAATCCTTCTTTGCACCAGAAGAGGAGAATGAAGAAGATTTCCAAATGAAGATTGATGATGAGGTACTGTCAGGGTGATGCATGAGCATGCATGCCAATGTATAAATCTACATGGCAGGAAAGAAATGAGGCCTTTAAAGGACATACTTTAAGTCGGACTCAGTAGATCAAATGTTCTTCTGACTTTTTTGAGAAATTTGCTGCCAAGCTTATACCTGTGTTTGGGAATCTTTCTTGCCAGGTCCTTTCAGGACTAGGCTTTTTGCCTTAAATGCCTTTTGTGAGGTATCTAGCATTTGGTTGTTCATAGAGGTTTTATCAAGGCAGCCAAAGGATCAGGAAGTGGAATTCACCCTCATTATGTCAGTTGAACAGTTCTCAGTATGATTGGAAGAATCCAAAATAAAAAGCTTGGAATTCATGTATGGTAGTAGAATTGTGAGGACATGTTTCTTGCTGGCAGGTGCGCACAGCTCCATGGAACACCACACGAGCTTTCATTGCTGCTATGAAGGGCAAGTGCCTACTTGAAGTGACTGGTGTAGCAGATCCTACTGGTTGTGGTGAAGGATTTTCTTATGTGAAGATTCCAAACAAGCCAACTCAGCAGAAGGTATAGCCCCAAGGTTGGGTTGGACATGAGGCAATAACTGGAAAGTCATGTGGGAGAAATGGAGTAAATATGGGGCACCAGGAACAGAAAATATCAGATGAGCCTAGAAAAGACTTAATTGATGACATTAATAATAATTATCTTTCTCTGAGCAGGATGATAAAGAACCTCAGCCAGTGAAAAAGACAGTGACTGGGACAGATGCTGATCTGCGCCGACTTTCTCTCAAAAACGCCAAACAGCTTTTGCGTAAATTTGGAGTGCCTGAAGAGGAGGTAAGCATGGACCTGGAGCAGGTTACAGAGTTCTCTTCACTAACAGATTCAGCAGCTGATAGTGGAAAGAATGTGTCCATTTCTGCTCTGACCTTGGGTGGAAATGGGTTGAAATCCACAGTCAGCTCTCTCATTTGTCTCTAAAGTCATTTCTAGTGTGTCTTCCTCTTTGCAGATAAAGAAGCTGTCCCGGTGGGAAGTGATTGATGTGGTACGTACAATGTCTACAGAGCAGGCTCGTTCAGGGGAAGGTCCTATGAGCAAATTTGCACGGGGTTCTCGGTTTTCTGTAGCAGAACATCAGGAGAGGTACAAAGAAGAGTGTCAGCGCATCTTTGATTTACAAAATAAGTAAGTTCTTATCTGATGTTTACAGCCTTGAGCCCCACCCTGTCCCCATCTTGAAAGTCCAGCACTGTGTATGCCTGGGGCTTACTGATATGTAGTGGTATAGATATTCGTTTGGCTGGTTGGGCCCACAAAATATAGCACTGAGAAAGAGGACTTTGGCTGTTAATAGCAACTTATGGGTTAGCCCTCTTATTTTCTTCCTCTCTGTGTGCCCACCCACCTGCCCTTCTGCCTGTCCTGTCTGTCCTTTCTGCCTTTTTTTTGTTCATTTGTTTTCTTAACAGCAGTTTACCATCTCTCTCTTGGATAGCAACTACCAATTTTATGTCCTGTTATTTAGAACTGCCAGAAGAATTAATGCGTTATTTGTTAGGCCAAAACCTGATAGTGGGGAGGGAGTATAGTACTGTTGATGATGAAGAGAACAACTTGTTGGAGAAGATTGGCTGGGAACAATTGATCTTTTGGACATGGGGATTACAAGAGGACTGAGAAGGGAATATATTATGCCTATTCTTGTAGTGACTTGCAACATTAATTTTCAAACCTTTGTGTCATATTTACCATTGATTTTCTGGGAAGGTAACAGGCTGATTATTCTGGGGGTTGGCGGAGAGATGTGGAGGGGCAACAGTAACTGACTTTCAAAGTGCCTCCTGTTTCAGGGTTTTGGAATCCACTGAGATCCTGTCAACAGACACAGACAGCAGCTCAGCTGAAGACAGTGACTTTGAAGAAATGGGAAAGAACATTGAGAATATGTTACAGAACAAGAAAACTAGTTCTCAGCTCTCTCGGGAAAGAGAAGAGCAGGAACGAAAGGAATTGCAAAGAATGCTTCTGGGAGAAGACAGTGGTAATGACAAAGAGAGGGGCAGAAAGGACAGGAGAGACAAAAAGGGGCTGTGTAAGTAACTTCAGCCACCAGAATGTGCCTGGGAAGGTATGCAGAACTTTGTGTCAGGTTGCAAAGTGTGCTGATCTGGCCTCTCAGAGGAGAATGTAGATTTCTTACAGGGAGAATGTATGGACATGCTTATCTGGTGCTTCTTCTCCTGAGAAGTCACTGGCTGAAAATCCATTTAAAGTGTTTTCTTTGCCCCATAGCTTTGCTTATTTTGAGCTATTAACTTAATCTGGAATTTCTTTAGATATTCACCACTGCTTACTGCTTGAGTTTCCTTTTTTTTTGAGGGGGGGGGCAGGTAGTGGAAGGGTGGAGTGGTATGTTTGAAGAGTGATATTCTCCAGACGTATTCAGAAACAGTTCCTGCAGTCAGCTCATGGTATTCCAATTGGATCTTGTTTGTAAACACAGCTATGTGTGTGAAACAGGTAGGCACAATATGTAGGTTTATAGTGTCTGTTACACTCTGTTCTGTAGTGATGTGTTTGGGAGGCAACTGGGCAGCTGGAGATGTCTCTCTTTTAACTGCATTCAAGAGAACTTGACATGTACCTAAACTAGCAGGTAGAAATATCTGACCTTTGAATGAACTTCTGTCTGTATGATGGAGCTCATGACCACTCTTTCTTGCTGCATGTGTATAAGCAAAGTTGAACTCTGCTGTGTCTGGATCAGCATTATTGTTGCTGTTGTAAACCCAGATCAGGAATAAATCACTAATTAAATAATTACTGTAATAATTTAGTAAGGGATTTGCGGAAGACTTGCTGATGATTATTGCCTTATGAAATTATATCTGTTATTTTGAACAAAATCTCTGTGGTCACGTGAGACAAAGCTAGCTCACTGGTTGTAACGCATGATGGAGAACTGGGTAATTGTTGACCTTCAGTTTCTGCCAGATCTCCACACCCATGATGAAAACCAACGTGACTATAAGCAATCTACAGGGCCTTAATTGCAGTTGCCTTATGGGTTGTGCTTAGGCACCTGCAGGTCCTTGTTGACAAGCTGTTCCTTCTGTATTTATAATCTGTGTGGATAATTCAGCAGTTAACTTTGTTTCAGATTAATATTTGTCATGATAAGAGAACATGAACAAGCAAGGGGGAAAGACTTCAATTGCTTAGGTTTTCCTGAAGCGTGTCTTGGAAGCTTTTAAGCCAAAACTATCTGCTGATTTAAACAACGATGCTTCTACAGTGTGAAAGAAATTAAAAGTAAATTAAACACTTTCTTGTAGCATCAGCTTCAGGAGCCTCAGCAAACTCTCACAAAGATGATGACACTGCCTCTGTAACCAGCCTTAATTCCTCTGCCACTGGCCGTCGCCTCAAAATCTATCGCACGTTTAGAGATGAGGATGGGAAAGAATATGTGAGGTGTGAGACAGTTCGGAAGCCTGCAGTTATTGATGCCTACTGCCGAATACGGACTACGAAGGATGAAGAGTTTATGTAAGACCTATATATAATTTTTTTTTTTTTTTTTCAGATTTTGCCTGTAGACTACTTCATTTTATTGGCAGTATGAAGAAATGTAGACTTTAGTGTAAAAGCCTGGCACTTATGTAATTATGTAGAGAAATAAATTTAATGGCTGTCCATTTGGAGGGCAGTATGAATTTTGTGCAGTGATTAATGTGACGGAAGAGTACCTGGTAAATCACCAACTTGAACGAAAAACCTTGTGTGTTGTATTTTGGTGTCCGCCCCAGACGGAAGTTTGCTCTGTTTGATGAACAGCACCGTGAGGAAATGCGTAAGGAGCGGCGCAGGATCCAGGAACAGTTACGGCGGTTAAAACGGAACCAAGAAAAAGAGAAACTTAAGGGCCCTCCAGAAAAGAAACCCAAGAAAATGAAAGAGCGTCCAGACTTGAAAGTAAGCACATCCATTCATAAAGCATACTAACAGGTCTTGGGGATTGGAGAAGTTTTCTGTTCTAGTGATGTACTAGAGGTCTGACTAGAGGATTTTAATGATACTTTGCCTCTAAACTAAGAGCTTAATTCTGGTCTGTCATCTTTCTTATGCTTCTGCAGCTAAAATGTGGAGCATGTGGTGCAATTGGCCATATGAGGACTAATAAGTTCTGCCCTCTGTACTACCAAACAAATGCCCCGCCTTCTAATCCTGTTGCAATGACAGAGGAGCAGGAGGAAGAGCTGGAAAAAACAGTAATTCACAATGATAATGAAGAACTCATCAAAGTTGAAGGAACAAAAATTGTCTTGGGAAAACAACTGATTGAGAGGTAAGGGAAGAAACAGAGATACGGTTAGATAGTAAGAAAAAACAATTTACAGCTTAGTGCAGAATACACGTTAGTGTATTAATCACAAGAAAAAGTGGCAGGGCTTTCATAGACTATTGCTATAGTATTTTGATTGTGTGTTTGGTATAATGGCTGATGGGGACAAATGGTCTCAATTGACAGAAGGACTGGAGAAAGCAGTCTGTGGTTTTTTTTTTTTCGCCTAGTGCGGATGAGGTTCGCAGGAAATCACTGGTCCTGAAGTTTCCCAAACAGCAGCTTCCTCCAAAGAAGAAGCGGCGAGTAGGGACAACTGTTCACTGTGATTACTTGAATGTGAGTGAAGGTGTTACTGAGCTGATGGCAGCATCTCTATTTCTGTTTGTACCTGCTGGCCAGTTTCTTTACTACTCCTATGCGTCCTCTACATGGACCAATAAATTAATAAATTGCCTAGCACTTGTGTGGGTAAATATTTTGCATCTTGAAACTGCCTTAACTTTTCTGTCTCTGATTTCTTCAGCGTCCTCATAAGTCTATCCACCGACGGCGAACAGATCCCATGGTGACACTGTCGTCCATATTGGAGGGCATCATTAATGACATAAGGGATCTTCCTAATGTAAGTTTAAGTTATGAGACCAAAAAACTGTGTCTTAAGCAATAGGGTTGAAGTAGGTTATGTGTTGTAGACAGCAAAATTAGGGTAGGCTTTTCTCAGGTGAGTGTAGGCTACTCCTTTTTCCCCCTGCTCTGCACACAGTGTGCATTATTTCTAAAGTTATTTCAGCTCAGAATCTTTTTGAGATGAAAATGTCCACATCAGAAAATACTGTTGAATATTTCTATATTGAGATATACTCAAAGCCTGGGATGTGGGGTGTTTTTTGGTTTTGTGGTTTGTTTTTTTTTTTTTTTCTGTAAAAGCAGAAAAGGATAAATAATGCTTGATGTAGCAACATGAAATACTTTGATATATGTGGCACTATGCTTCTTTACTTAACTGTTTCTGACCAGATTTTATCAGAAACATGAGAAATAAAAAGATTAAATTGAAGATTTGAGATTTTCAGGTTCAGTTTCTTGACTTCTGTGCTGCATAACCAAAAATAACATTTGAAAATGTTTGTGAGATTCTTCTTCTTATAATGGTATTAAAGAATATATTGTAGAAGAAAGTGATAGCTGCCATGGGGCTGAGCTTATCATATATTCCCTGGTGCATTTAAGGAGCTGATCATGTAAAGGGGATCACATATATGTTAGTACCTCTTGAACTAAGGATAGTTAAATTTAGATTAGCTGTGCTAGTATTGTGTAATGAGCATTCATTCTTTTCTTTTCATCCTCAGACATACCCCTTTCATACTCCTGTAAATCCAAAAGTTGTTAAAGATTATTATAAGATCATTACTCGGCCCATGGATTTACAGACCCTGCGTGAAAACGTTCGTAAGCGCCAGTACCCATCCCGAGAAGAGTTCCGAGAACATCTGGAACTGATTGTTAAGAACAGTGCAACATACAATGGTAGGCTATTAACAACATAGGGAAACTTTTCATTAACGTTAATGAGTAATTCATAAATAAGGAAGAAGTGGACTCTAGCATTTAACAATAACTAAACAATAACTGTGAATGCTGGAGAGGAACTTTTTACAAGAGCATTTAGTGATGGTACAAGGGGGAATGGTTTTGAACTGACAGAGGGAAGATGTAGAAGTTAGGCAGAAGCTCTTCCCTGTGAGGGTGCTGAGGCGCTGGCACAGGGTGCCCAGAGAAGCTGTGGCTGCCCCATCCCTGGCAGTGTTCAGGGCCAGGCTGGAATAGGCTTGGAGCAACCTGCTCTAGAGGAAGGTGTCCCTGCCGGTGGCAGGGGTTCAGCTAGATGATCTTTAAGGTCACTTCCAACCCAAACCAGTTTGTGATTCTATGATTTTGTGTAGTAACTGAAGTTCAGTTACAGACCTATGTGACTGAAGACACTGGTGCATGTATTCATAGAATCATAGAATGGTATTAAGTCAAACTGCACTGAAGCAAAGCCCTGCATATGCCCTTCATACAGGGTGAAGCTAAGCAAAACACTGTTTTCAGTAAATACATTATGACTGTCCTTTCTTTTTGCTTTCAGACATGGATTGGTGCCGAGATACTTGTGAACTGATTTTTTTAATATCATGCTCTAGTGAATGAGTCTTTCAATACAAATAGGAATAATTCACACCTGTTGAAGTCATTCTCTTGGAGCATGCAGCTTTGAGTTTACTGTAATAATTTTGTGTATTTTACTACTTGCAATTATTTTTTCCCCATTTGGGAAAGTCAGAAAGCTAGCTTAAAGAAAACAAAAAGCGTAGATTCTGCAATAGAGCATGCATTTACTAAGGAAACGTGCTGATTCATTGGGCAACCGTAGGTCAGCTGTATTGTGACCACTCATAGAAAGGTATTTGTCCAGAAAGTATTTATTTGACAAATAAAAACACTTCCCAGCTGCATTGTCTCTCTGGGTATGCAGGGTAACATTGACAGCACTGATTTTGTCTTACTGTTTCCTTTATTATTTTGTCAGCTAAATCCCTGTTTTATCCTAATAAATCAGATTTTTTTTTCATACTTCTCTTGCAAATATTTGTTTTCATGTGTGAGGAATCATGAAATAATTTAAAGCTGCAGTTTTCATGATTCCTTAATGTCCGTCTTGCCTTCCTTAGCAGTTCTGCTTCAATGACTGATTTAGTGAAGAAAACGGAAATTTCATGGCTTATACTCTGAAGATTAGCTAAAGGTGGAGGGCTTAGAAGTCAGTCTTCCATGGGCACAGCTGCTTTCCTGTAGGGTTTCCAAACCTTAACAGAATGTATACCAGAAGTGTGAATATTTGCTACAAATAATCTTTTCTCCTATGAAATCCATGCTATACTTTAGTAATTGTGTGTATTGAGAATATACTTGCTATAAATATAATGAGTGATGCTTTAGGAGTAAAGATTAAGTCATACTAAGTGACATAATTGCCTTTTTAATCAGGCTGGAGTATCTCACTGTACTTGCTCTATGTTTGCAGGGCCAAAGCACTCACTGACACAAATATCTCAGTCCATGCTGGACCTGTGTGATGAAAAGCTGAAAGAGGCAAGTCTTGTGAATGAATTGTGGTCAGAGAGGAGAGGGGAGGGATGTTCAGACATGGTGGAGGATTTTGAGGATAGAAGACTTGTGTAGGCAAAACACAGAGCTTTAGGGAGAATGGTAGAATAATAAGGGAACTCCTCCCTACCCTAAGATATATTTGAATTTTTACAATTGTAAACAGTTCACATTAGAGTCTTTCTCAAAAAACAGGTGCTCATTTATTACTCTAGTTACTTTGTCTTGTATGTAGGCTTGTATCTAGGCTATTAACCCCCCTTACAAGTGTCTTCATGAAAAGGTGAATGGGAATCTCTTGGGACAGAGTTTCCTGACATTAACAGTTATTAATCTAGGGTCAACCACTGATGTTCCTTACTTCTGTTGCAGAAGGAAGATAAACTGGCTCGATTAGAAAAAGCAATAAATCCCCTCCTGGATGATGATGATCAAGTGGCCTTTTCTTTCATTTTGGATAACATTGTCACTCAAAAGATGATGGCAGTTCCAGATGTATGTAGCTTAAGTAGAATGTGTATGTCATGTGCAAAATGTGTTGATTGTAGTCCTGTGGCTACATATTTACCTTGTGATTGAAAGAGTGCTTTGCCAGGGAGCTGGCTCGTGATTTTCTGAAAGGCACAGGCACACCTGTACTCACCCCCTTCACTAGAGCAAAAGGACAGTGAAGCCTGGGTTCCAGGTTTTTTTCCTGCTGCTCTCACTTCTGAATGGTTCTTGTGTCAATCTCCCATTAATGTGAAATCACTGATTTTCATTAAGCATGGTAACTGTAAAACATACTCTCCTGCTGCTTATAGCACTTGCCTTGGTAGCACTCTGCAAAGTTTTCAGATGCACACGAAATATAAGCTGATTTCTAATTGATCAGGTTTACCCAGTATTGTACTAGTTTGTTATTATTAAAAAAACCCAGACGCCTTTAAGCTTATCAAAAACCGCACATACCAAGACTTCAGTGTCATTCTATAGTGTGCATTGTGTCTGGATGGAGTAAGGAACAAGAGTCTGCAGAGGTTAGACTGACAGAAAGGGCTTAATGCCTGTCCTCTTTAATTTGTTGATTCCATTCTCTATTGTCACCATGTGGTCATTTCTGATGTTTAGAAAGGATTTTGGAGTTTTTCTGTGCCGTCTCACCTTGATGAACAGATAAATGGGTATATATAGCCCCCATTGTAAGATCAAACCTAGGTTTATGTTTGTTTACTGTACAAGCAGTGAATGTTCTTGCTGGACATTAGTTTCGTGGTGGAGGAAACAGTGATGTAAAATAGAAAAGTCCTTTATATGATTATTAGTATTTTGTATTACATGTTCCTACGGCCAAACAGGTTGCAACAGGCTTAGTTAAAAGTCCAACTGGTAGATCTTTTTAGTGTGTCCCTCCTGAAGCTAAATGATATCTCCATCATCTTTACCAAGTCTTGGGAAATGGGAGAGGTGCCTGAGGACTGGAGGAAAGCAAATGTCACTCCAGTCTTCAAAAAGGGCAAGAAGGAGGACCCGGGTAACTATAGACCGGTCAGCCTCACCTCCATCCCTGGGAAAGTGATGGAACACCTTATCCTTGGTGCCATCTTAAGGCATATCAAGGATAAGAGGGTTATGAGGGGCAGTCAGCATGGCTTTACCAAGGGGAAGTCATGCTTGACCAACCTCATAGCCTTTTATGAGGAAATAACATTGTGGATGGATGATGGCAGAGCGGTGGATGTGGTCTACCTTGACTTCAGCAAAGCATTTGACACAGTCTCCCACAGCATCCTCATAGCTAAACTGAGGAAGTGTGGTCTGGATGATCAGGTAGTGAGGTGGACTGCGAACTGGCTGAAGGAGAGAAGCCAGAGAGTTGTAGTCTATGGGGCGGAGTCTAGTTGGAGGCCGGTATCTAGTGGAGTGCCTCAAGGGTCAGTACTGGGACCAGTATTATTTAATATATTCATCAACGATTTAGATGAGGGAATTGAGTGTACTGTCAGCAAGTTTGCTGATGACACTAAGCTGGGAGGAGTGGCTGACACGCCAGAAGGCTGTGCTGCCATCCAGCGAGACCTGGACAGGCTGGAGAGTTGAGCAGGGAATAACTTGATGAAATATAACAAGGGAAAGTGTAGAGTCCTGCATCTGGGCAGGAACAACCCCAGGTTCCAGTATAGGTTGGGGAACGACCTGTTAGAGAGCAGTGCAGGGGAGAGGGACCTGGGGGTCCTAGTGGACGGCAGGATGACCATGAGCCAACACTCTGCCCTTGTGGCCAAGAAGGCCAATGGCATCCTAGGGTGTATTAGAAGGGGGGTGGTCAGTAGGTCGAGAGAGGTCCTCCTTCCCCTCTACTCTGCCCTGGTGAGACCGCATCTGGAATATTGTGTCCAGTTCTGGGCCCCTCAGTTCAAGAAGGACAGGGACCTGCTGGAGAGAGTCCAGCGCAGGGCAACTAAGATGATTAAGGGAGTGGAGCATCTCCCTTATGAGGAAAGACTGAGGGAGCTGGGTCTCTATAGTTTGGAGAAGAGGAGACTGAGGGGTGACCTTATTAGTGTATATAAAGGGGGAGTGTCACAAGGATGGAGCCAGGCTCTTCTCAGTGGCAAACAATGATAGGACAAGGGGTAATGGGTACAAACTGGAACACAAGAGGTTCCACTTAAACTGGAGAAGAAACTTCTACTCAGTGAGGGTGACGGAACACTGGAACAGGCTGCCCAGGGAGGTTGTGGAGTCTCCTTCTCTGGAGACATTCAAAACCCGCCTGGACACATTCCTGTGTAACCTCATCTAGGTGTTCCTGCTCTGGCAGGGGGATTGGACTAGATGATCTTTTGAGGTCTCTTCCAATCTCTAGCAGACTGTGATACTGTGATTGGGTTCAAGACACCTTCTGATGAATACTTCCCATACATTTTGAGTGTTAATCAGTTCTGGAGACTTGCTTTATGAAATTTGTAGCTCAAATTAAGAAATTCTACACAGACGCTTTCTAAACTTGTCTGTTTTCTTTCCTTCAGTCTTGGCCATTTCATCATCCAGTTAACAAAAAGTTTGTTCCTGATTATTACAAGGTGATTGTTAATCCAATGGATCTGGAGACTATCCGCAAGGTATGTAGCTTGAACTGAGTAGCCTCTTGAGAGGTATTGAGACTTGAATACTTACTGGGTGATAATCTCTTCCAGAATATCTCCAAACACAAATACCAGAGCAGAGAGACTTTCCTTGATGATGTTAACCTCATCCTTGCCAACAGCATTAAGTACAATGGTAGGTGGTGAAAACAAGGTTACAGCTTCCTTCTATACTTAACTGAATACATCTGGGCACCTGTTCTATAGTGCTGTTAAAGCCTGAAGCTGTGAATCCTGACCTTGATTGTAGCTTGCCTTTCCTGCAGAGAAAGTAGATGCTTAAACAGTGATATTTTCACTATCACATGGTGCTTTATTTGTGATCTTGTGCAAAATGGGGCAGTTAACCCTTGGGCAGGATTTTCTACTTGTTCAGTACACATCTCTGCTTCAGGGATTTGTTTCCTTGAGACCGTGACAGGGTTCAACTGTCCTATCTCCTAAATAATATTTTTAATGCTGCCACAGACTGGTTGCTCTTTGTCAGCTGAATGTGAACTCTGCTTTAGAGGATCATAGAATAAACCAGGTTGGAAAAGACCTTTAAGCTCATTCAGTCCAACCATCCCTCCAGGACTGCAAAGGCCACCACTAACCCATGGCACTGAGGCCTTGTCTCCACGGTGTGTGAACACTTGCAGGGACGGTGACTGCAGCCCTGCCCTGGGCAGCCTGTGCCAATGCCTGAGCACCCTCTGGGGAAGGAGTTGTTCCTCAGCTCCATCTAAACCTGCCCTGGTGCAGCTTGATGCTGTTTCCTCTTGTCCTGTCACTAGTTCCTTGGGAGAAGAGACTGACCCCACCTCACTACAACCTCCCTTCAGGCAGTTGTAGAGAGCGATCAGGTCTCCCCTGAGCCTTCTCTTCTCCAGACTGAGCCCCCCAGGTCCCTCAGCCCTTCCCCATCACACTGTGCTCCAGGCCCCGCACCAGCTCCGTTGCCCTTCTCTGGCCCTGCTTCAGCCCCTCAATGTCTCTCTTGCAGTGAGGGGCTCAGAGCTGAACACAGGATTCGAGGTGCGGCCTCACCAGTGCCCAGTGCAGGGGCACAGTCGCTGCCCTGGCCCTGCTGCCACACTATTGCTGGTACACGCCAGGATGCTGGTGGCTTCCTGGCTGCCTGGGCACAAGCTGCTCATGCTCAGCTCCATCAATCAGCACCCCCAGCTCCTTTCCCATGAGCAGTTTCCAGCCACTCTTCCCCAAGCCTGGGGCGTTGCAAGGTGGTGTTGTGGCCCAAGTGCAGGACCTGGCGCTTTGTCTTATGGAACCTCATCCCACTGGCCACAGCCCATTGATCCAGCCTGCCCAGATCCTTGTGCAGAGCCTGCTATCCTCCACCAGATCAACACTCCCACCCAACTTGGTATTGTCCACAAATTTACTGAGGGTGCCCTCAATCCTCTCATACAGATCATCAATGAAAATATTAAACAACCAAGCCCTGAGAGACACCACTAGTGACTGGTCATCAGCTAGATGTAATACCAAATACCACTGCTTTCTGGGCTCTGCCATCCGTCCAGTTTCCAACCCAGCAAAGAATCCATTTATCCAGGCCATAAGCAGCCAGTTTCTCCAGGAGAACGCTATGGGAGACAGTGTCAATGCTTTACTAAAGTTTGAGTAGACAGTGTCCACAGCCTTTCCCTCATCAACTTTTTGCAGAAGATCAAGCAGGGCCTGCCCTTCATGAACCCATGCTGACTGAGCCTGATACCCCTGTTTTCCTGCATGTGCTGTGTGATCTCACTCAGGATCATCTGCTCCATGACTTTCTTCAGTGCTGAGGTCAGGCTGACAGGCCTGTAGTCTCTGGGGTTCTTCTTCCTGACCTTTTTGTAGAGAGGCATTACATTGGCCAGCCTCCAATCATAGAATCATACAATGATTTGTGTTGGAAGGGCCCTTAAAGCTCATCCAGCTCCAACCCCCTGCCACAGGCAGGGACACCTTCCACTAGAGCAGCTTGCTCCAAGCCTCGTTCAACCTGGCCTTGAACACTGCTGGGGCAGCCACAGCTCCTCTGGGCACCCTGTGCCAGTGTCCCACCACCCTCACAGGGAAGAACTCCTTCCTTCTATCCTGTTTAAGTTTAAATCCATTCCCCCTTGTCTTATCACTACAGTCCCTGATGCAGAGTCTCTCTTCAGCATCCTTGTAGGCCCCTTCAGACACTGGAAGGCTGCTTTGCGGTCTCCATGCAGCTTCTCTTTTCCAGGCTGAACAGCCCCAATTTTCTCAGCCTGTCTTCGTATGGGAGGTGCTCCAGCCCTAGGTCATCCTTGTGGCCTACTCTGGACTTGCTCCAGTACCTCCATGTCCTTCTGATGTTGGGGACACCAGAACTGCACACAGTGCTGCAAGTGGGGTCTCACGAGAGCAGAGTAGAGGGACAGGATCACCTCCTTGGACCTGCTGGTCACACTGCTTTTGATGCCGTCCAGGACATAGGCGATTTCTTGGCTGCAGTCGCACACTGAAGTGGCTCATGTTCAGTTTCTCATCAACCAGCACCCCCAAAGTCATTCTCTGTAGGGCAGCTTTGAACCACTCCTCCAACCAACCTGTAGCTGTGCCTGGGATTGCTCTGACCCAGGTGCAAGACCTTGCACTTTGCATTGTTGACCTTCATGAGTTGGCATTGGCCATCTCTCAAGTGTGTCCTGGTCCCTCTGTATCCCATCCCTCCCCTTTGGTGTGTTGACCAAACTATACAGCTCAGTGTCTGAGAGCACGCTCAATCCCACTGTCCATGTTGCTGACAAAGATGTCGAACAGGATCAGTCCCAACACTGACCCCTGAGGGACACCACTCATTACTGGTCTCCAACTGGACATTGAGCCATTGATCACAACTCTCTGCATGTGGCAATCCAGCCAATTCATCCACCGAGTGGTCCATCCGTCAGATTCATGTCTCTCCAGTTTAGAGACAAGGATGTTGTGTGGGACAATGTCAAACACTTTGCACAAGTCCAGGAGACCTGCCCACTAGTCTGCTGATAAATGATGGTGAGTGTCTTAGCACGTTTCTCTACCAGTTCCTTCAGCACTCTTAGACTTGTGTATGTCTAAGTGGAGCAGGGAGTCACTAACCATTTCTTCCTAGATTATGGGGACTTTGGTCAGCTCTCCATCTCCGTCATCCAACTCAGGACTGAATACCCTGAGGATGGCTGGTTTGACTATTTCTCCTTAGATGAGAAGGCTTTGGGATTTAGGGACCTGTGTAGTGAAAGCTGTGTAACCAAAAACAGTTTTTCTCTTTCAGCAGCTAGAACTGAGCAAATGTGAGAATACATAAAGAGATTTGTTTCTTACTACAGGCCCAGACAGTCAGTACACAAAAACAGCCCAGGAGATTGTAAACATCTGTTATCAGACTTTAGCTGAGGTATGTGGACTGCTCACTCTACTGCAAAATTTTTGTATGTCTGAATTTTTTGTTCTGCAACTTTAGCAAGCTTCTTTCTTTTTAGTATGATGAGCACCTGACTCAACTTGAGAGAGACATCTCTACTGCTAAGGAAGCAGCACTAGAGGAGGCAGATCTGGAAAGTCTTGATCCTATGACCCCTGGTCCCTACACTCCACAGGCAAGTGACCATGCAAAGTTTTCACTTCCTTTTAGATTCAGTCTCCTGGATGTTTGATCCAGAATTGCCTCTTTGTTTACTGTTCTCCATCCATCTGCAGTTTTCTTTTTAGTGGAGTGTCTTTTTGAATAGTGTGTTAGCAGCTATTTTTTAAGGATATATATGAGAAGTGGTTATGATGCTTCAGGGAGTGAGATATCTAAGACAAAAAAGGAAATTTCCCAACCAACTTGCAAAACTGATCAAGGATGAGCTGTGTACAGCCAGGCACAACTGAGCGTTGATTGGAAACTCAAAGAACGTGCAAGTGTAGCAGTTTGAAAACTTCAGAAGACAAGCAGTGGAAAGGTAAGGAGAACATGAAGAAAAATCAATGCTGTACTTCTGAGAAAAAGCCAAAGAGCTGTTTCGTGGAGGTATGATTTAACAGTCTTATTATGATGAGCAAAGAAAGTGCTTGATATGGTCAGTGCAGTCTGAATCCTCTACATTCTTTGGTGAGATTCTTTAAATTTCTTTATTTTGGTTCCAATGGAAATAACATTTTTTTACTCTTTATTTTTATATAGCAGACAGTTGTGTGTATTAGTTATTTTGTATGTATTCTTGACCAAGTTGGAAGCATTATTTTTATACTAGAGATTGTATGACAGACTGCTTTTTCAGCGTTTACATTTTGACAAGATTTTATAAGCTATTTAGACTTCTTTATTTTTGTTGTCTTGACTCAGGTTGTTTTTAAAAACATCGGTAAAAAACCTTACATGAATTACAAGTTCATTCCTGAAAAACAAAATTGCCTTTGGAATTTGCCCAGTAAATAATAATTCAGGGAATGTCATCCTAGTGTCTGAGATACAGAATGAATCACAGAATCACCGGATGATTTGTGTTGGAAGGGACCTTAAAGCTCATCCCAGTTCCAACCCCCTGCCACAGGCAGAGACACCTTCCATTAGAGCAGGTTGCTCCAAGCCCCATCCAACCTGGCCTTGAACACTGCCAGGGATGGAGCATTTACCAGTTCTTTGGGCAACCTGTACCAGTGGCTCACCACCCGCACAGTAAGGATCTTGTGCCTTTTATCTAAACTAAACTTCCACTGTTTTAGTTTAAACCCATCACCCCTTGTAGTGTTGCTATAGTCCCTAATGAAGAGTCCCTCTCCAGCATCCTTGTAGGCCCCCTTCAGGTACTGGAAAGCTGCTATGAAGTCTCCACACAGCTTCTCTTCTTCAGGCTGGTTTCTGGGCTGCAAGTGCACTGAAGCTGGCGCATGTTCAGTTTCTCAGTGACCAGCATCCCCAAGTCCTTCTCTGCAAGGCTGCTCTGAATCTCTTCTTTGCCCAACCTGTAGCTGTGCCTGGGATTGCCCCAACCCAGGTGTAGGACCTTGCACTTTGCATTGTTGAACTTCATGAGGTTGGCATTGGTCACCTCACAAGCATGTCAGCGTCCTTCTAGATCTAATCACTTCCCTTCAGTGTATCAATTGAACCACACAGCTTGGCGTGTCTTCGGCAAACTTGATGAGGGTGCATCAATCTCACTGTCCATGTCATTGACAAAGATGTTGAACAGGATCGTCCCAACATTGACCCCTAAGGTACACCACTCATTACCTATCTCCAGTTGGACATTAAGCTGTTTACCGCAACTCTCTGCACGCGGTCATCCAGCCAATGCTTTATCCGTCAGGTGTCCATCCTTCCAATAGTAGAATGCAATTTCTGGGCAATATTTAACAACATCCATCTCTCCACACAAAAAAATAAAAAAACCCAACAACCCCAAACTGTAGCATTTTAGGATGTTAGAAAGGACTTGGTAGGAATAATGATTGAATTCAATGGGATGAGAATACTGCAACTGAGCTTCATGGAAAAAGACCTTCCTGGCAATGAGAAGTGTCAGGCTACAAGGAAGTCTTTGGAGATTAGCTGTTGAAACTATCTGTTGACACATTTTGAGGAAAATTTTGTGGAACCAGGGATGATTGCAATACCTCAGAGAATGGGGGACAAAAATGTCACTCTCCTTTCTATCTGATGGTTTCCTTCCCCAGAGTAGTATTACCTGTTATGATTTTTTTTCTAGGTTGGTTATCAGGAGAGAGGAAAAGAGGCCTGAGCAATGAACTGCCTATTAGCTGTCTATTCCTTCTCTGTGCTTGCTAAAGGAGAGACCTTCCTGAGCTCTCACTTGTCATCTGAAGGCCACTCTTTCCCTCTACTTCTTGGCTGGAGATACACTCTCATTTTCCACACTCCCAGACTTGTCACAGATGGCAGGTCTGGTGATGGTCGCTTGGCTTTAGTTCCATTTATTTCAATTGCAGTTGTGATGACCCGTACTTACCTCTATGTGTCTTCAAGAGTTGGATTCCAGGCTATAAAAAGCAAATACATCAAGTAGAGAGCTGTATGTGATTACATGTCTGTTTAAATTCTTAGGAAGCCTGTTTTACGTAATTTAAGCATTACTGCTGCTGCTTTTAACAATTTCAGGATTGTCATGATATAAACACTGTGTATTATAAAGGTATTTTATCAAAGTCCTAATATGTAGTTTCTCAGGAATTCTTCTGAGGTTGAAGGGCATGCAAACTCCAGACTGACTTTTAGAACACTTTATCCAAACTCCTCCCTCTCTCCCTTCTTTTTGTTTTGTTTTGTTATTTTAGGGACTCTTGAGACAGTGATTTACACAGAATTGACTGAAAGTTGAATCTTTGCTATTTCATATGTGGTAGACCTTTTCCAGTTCTGATAGCAGCATTTCTGATTGGAACACAATTTCCATTGTAGGAAGGGAAATTAAAAGGGGCATGCCGAGTCAACCCAAAGGTTGATGTAATCAAGTATTCTGTCTGTGGCAGGGACCAGAAATAAGCAGATGTAAACATACAGTAATTCTTCTTAAAGTGAAACCTCTTTGCTTCTGGCAATTGGCTGTTCAGGCACCTTAGATTGGTGGTGTGTCTGGGCCATTGTATTTATGAGCTACAGAAAGGACTATTCTCTATAAATCTGTCTAATCCTTTTGGAGTCCATTAAGGATTTTGGCCTCTGTAAGATTGCACTGCATAGAAGCACTAACTTCTGTTTTAAAATCTGCTGTTTGGCAAACTTCAAGCCTGAGGTTATGAGCAATTTTATTTTACCATGTTTGTTCTTTAAGAATAAATATCTTATTTTGATTAAACAGTGTTTAATACAAACACTGTGCCAAGAAATGGGTTTTTCATTTAGTCCTGAAATCCATCCCAGTCTTACCTCTCAAGATACTGTTCTGTTCTCAGTTCAGTGCCTGAGAGTGTTATGTCTCCTGTTTCCACATATACTTTAGCCACCTGATTTGTATGATACCAACACTTCCCTCAGTATGTCACATGATGCTTCAGTCTATCAAGATGAGAGCAATTTTTTCGCTGTGGACACTCCTGTCATTACCCCAGAGAAGCAAGGAACTCAGGTCAGAATCCTCCAGTTTTTCACGTGGTTGGAGAGCTGGGATAGATAAGCAAATAACTGAAAGAAGGCAATTACTTTGTGGGAAACAGGTGACAAAGATCTCCAGGTTTCCCAAGCAGAGAAGAGAATCCATTTCAAAAGTTACACAATTTCCTTCGTTTTGACTGCTCAAAGGAAAAATTGAAAGAGCACTGGGAACTGAGACAGTACAAAACAAAGAATAGAGCATTAAAAACTGCAAAAGAATCTGTCTAAGGCTACATGTTTGCTTCACTGCTTCTGGGAGTAGAAACCTGGTTTCTACAAAGGGCTAATATGCAATGCCTTGTTGATTCTGAATATAGAAATGGTGAAGTATATTCTACAGATGTGGAATGTAGTAATTAGATTATTATGGTTGATTGCAGTGATTAGAAGCTGTAGAAATACCTGGGAAGAGATCGCTGCCACTGTAGATACTTTATAGTAGTAAAAGAAAAAAAAAAAACCAAACCAAAACCAAACAAGTTAAAGGTGTTAAACCATTATAAATGAACTTGCTACAGTAAACACAGAATATTTTTTCTTAGTCTTTATTCTATATTAAACAAAAAATTGTTGGAGGAAATAGCAGAAGGAAATGCAGTAATATGACCATGAAAATAAATTACCAGGAGGAGGAAGAAGGTGAGGAGGGCCATGAAGCTGCAGGTGGTACCAGAAAGACTAGTGAGAGCTATTCTGAGCAATCCAAAGAGAGATTGAATATAGAATCGTAGAATCATAGAATAGTTAGGGTTGGAAAGGACCTTAAGATCATCTAGTTCCAACCCCCCTGCCATGGGCAGGGACACCTCACACTAAACCATGGCACCCAAGGCCTCATCCAACCTGGCCTTGAACACCACCAGGGATGGATCGTTCACAACTTCCTTGGCAACCCATTCCAGTGCCTCACCACCCTCTCAGTAAAGAACTTCTTCCTTATATCCAATCTAAACTTCACCTGTTTAAGTTTTAACCCGTTACCCCTTGTCCTATCACTACAGTCCCTAACGAAGAGTCCATCCCCAGCATCTCTATAGCCCCCCTTCAGATACTGGAAGGCTGCTGTGAGGTCTCCACGCAGCCTTCTCTTCTCCAGGCTGAACAGCCCCAACTTTCTCAGCCTGTCTCCATACAGGAGGTGCTCCAGCCCCTGATCATCCTCGTGGCCCTCCTCTGGACTTGCTCCAACAGTTCCATGTCCTTTTTATGTTGAGGACACCAGAACTGCACACAATGCTCCATGTGAGGTCTTATTAGAGCAGAGTAGAGGGGCAGGATCACTTCCTTCGACCTGCTGGTCATGCTTCTTTTGATGCAGCCCAGGATATGGTTGCTTTCTGGGCTGCGAGCGCACACTGAAGCCGGCTCATGTTCATTTTCTCATCGACCAACACCCCCAAGTCCTTCCCCGCAGGGCTGCTCTGAATCTCTTCTCTGTCCAACCTGTAGCTGTGCCTGGGATTGCTCTGACCCAGGTGTAGGACCTTGCACTTATCATGGTTAAACTTCCTTAAGGTTGGCATCAGCCCACCTCACAAGCGTGTCAAGGTCCCTCTGCATGGCATCCCTTCCCTCCAGCGTATCAACTGAACCACACAGCTTGGTGTCATCGGCAAACTTGCTGAGGGTGCTCTCAATCCCACTGTCCATGTCACCGACAAAGATGTTGAACAAGACTGGTCCCAACACCAATCCCTGAGGGACACCACTCATTAGTGGTCTCCATCTGGATATTGAGCCATTGACCACAACTCTTTGCATGCGGCCATCCAGCCAGTATAAATACTTCCATCTAGTATTGGGTCTGTCTCTAGATTTGAGAATGTTGTCTAGATTTGCAAGCTTTCAGCTTTCTATAGACTTTCAATTTATAGACTTTGGGACAGAATCTGCATGTCCTCTTTACCTTGGAATTGTGGTGATGGAGGGAAGAACAGGAGAGAGAAGACCAGGAGAAGATTTGTTGAAACCGTTGTCTGCTTTTAGAGTAGTTTGTGAAAATAAGCACTTTTTAGGACCTGGTGGTATTTTCCAGAAGTAGGTTGGTAAACAAAGAAATTACGGTGCTGTAAGGCTGGAGATTCCCTTTTCAACTATGAGCATGTGAGGGTAAAAGTGTGTGGAGACTGCTTGCTCTCTGATCTTCGAATAAAGAGAGATGCAATCCTTGCTCTAGAAGTGCTATACATATATTTTTCTTTTTACCTTTACCCCCTTTACTCCCACACCCATCATTGTGGTCCAGGTGTCAGTCTTTGTTGTATGTCCACTAGTGCCTCCCTCAATGGTATTGCTATTTGTGTTCCCCATTCAGATGCGCCAGGGGCGAGGTAGGCTGGGCGAGGAAGACTCTGACGTAGATATTGAAGGGTTTGATGAGGATGATGATGGGAAACCTAAGACTCCAGCCCCAGTGAGTATGTTTACAGAAATCCCAGCCACATGATAACTTGCATACTTGTGGCAGAAGTCTTCATAGTATAAGGGCTGTCTTCTGTGTCTGCCGCCCTGAAGGACAGCAGTATTGATAGCAGTAGCTAGACTTTTAAATGTAGTTTGAAAATATTAGTATTATGAAATGAATGAATACTTCAGATTGAATAGTGTGATAAATCATAGCCATGTCCTGGAAATGGCAGCAGTAGTTTATATGTTGTTTGACCTTCACTATCCCTGTATGACCTAGGAAGTTGAAGATGCAGATGGTGACCTTGCTGATGAAGAAGGATCAGCACAGCAGCCCCAGGCCAGTGTCCTCTATGAAGATTTGCTCATGTCTGAGGGAGAGGATGATGATGAGGGCAGTGATGAAGAGGGAGATAATCCTTTCTCATGTAGGTGTCCTTTTTTATAAAAGGTTGAATAGGAACTGGTTGTTTGCAAACCCAGCTAATCTCATGCTTTCATCACAAAAACATGCATTAGAGAGATCAGAGCATACCTGGGATTACATAGGCCACATGGTCTAGCCATCAAGAAGGAAGACAGACCAAAGGGCAAGGTGAGAAACTGGCTGAACATAAATGGAACTGAAAACAAAAAGAAGTAAGAGTGCTCTAAGTACAGACACAAAAGAAAGCAGACTTAAGACAAGATATGGTCAACTGCATTTCATAAAGTGAAATTGCACATGGTTCTGGAAAGACTGAGACTGTGATTTGGTGTGCAGAGCCAATGGTCAGTTTAGTAAAAGCAAAGCATTCAGTTTAATAAGAGAGTGTGGTCAATGCATCAAGAACTGGAAGAGCTGTCTGGAGGTTCTTCAGATTATTTCCCTGTTTTACTAAAAAACTTGTTATGCAGAAAAGTTCATAGTGGCAGTTAGTGGTGGCTTATGAAAATTATTAGGGGCAAGGATGGGGAAATTATTTGGAGTAGACAAGCAAATAAGGTCTTTTTGAGTAATGGTGGTTATGAGATTGCTTTTGAATAACATCAGAATTGGGCACTCAGTAAGTGGTATCACCTTCCAGATACCCTTGTGCTACCTTGTGGAGACCCTACTTCATATACATGCCTTACAGACCATATTGTAGCCTTTAAACAAATAGAGTGGGTATGTAACTGACAGAAAAAAACTGTTGGATTTGTGACTAAACATTGCTTTATTACACAGCTATCCAACTGAGTGAGAGTGGCAGCGACTCTGATATAGAGCCCAATGCAGTGAGACCTAAACAACTTCATGTTATTCAAGAAAACACACGAATGGGCATGGACAATGAAGAAAGCATGATGTCTTATGAAGGAGATGGTGGGGAGACAACTCATGTTATGGAGGACAGTAATATCAGGTAATTGGAGCTGAAAATCCCTTCTCTTCAAGATTTCTGAACTGTTTATCATATGAAGCTGAAGATTATCTCATTTCTTTTAATTTTTGTCACTGTTTTTAATGTTGCAGCCATTATTACCATAATTGCAATTTACTACTTATTGACAGAAATTCGATTCTGCTGTTAGATATTCACTAATAAAAGCATTAGCTAAATGTAAAAAAGGAAAAAAAAGTGGGTTTTGTCAGATGATTTCCTGTACACAGTGGTTTTTGAAGACTAATAAAGGCTTTTATAAGTTGTTTTGGAAACTGCAAGATGCCTTTGAAATTAAAAGATAACTTAGTCAATTAACTTCACGGGGTTTGGTTTGGTTTTTTTCTTTAAGAACAAGCATTTCCTTACTTGAAAAGAAACTGCTCGGTTGCAGTCCAAATGAATAGGAGGATGCATAGTCTATATTTTGGAAGGAGGTCCATTATTAGAAAATGACAAGTACAGCACTGACTGGAGAGAATCTACTCTTTTCTTCTCTGGCCATTCCGTAGAGTATTAGCAATAGATTCTCTGGGGTTTGCTTGCTTTCCTACTTGTGAGATTTAGTCCTTTGATGTTACTAATAGCATTACTTTAATGATATTATTATGACATTTGCCCGATAAATTATCATAGAGGTAGCTATGCCAGGTCAGGCAAATGGTCCAGCCCAGTACCTTGGCAATAGTTAGCAGAAAATGCTAGAGAAGATGAGAATGGACCGTCTACCTGCCTGTCCACAGTAAAGGCGATAGATGGAAGGTGTTGGAGTGATGTTTTTCCTCCTCTGGGTGCATTAGAGTAGGATGAGGATACTGAGAGAATTGTTTCATCAGAAGAACTGTGAGGGTTTTTTTTTAAATTTGGCCACTGGCAGAATTGAAGTGTACAGTGGTTCTGAGTGTTCCACAAGGACTTCAAGCCAAGGAACTTTTACAGGAGTTAAATACAGAAATGTCAGTGTCAGCAGAGGATATGAAACAATGGTATAATACGAATATCTTCTTTCTTCCAGTTATGGCAGCTATGAAGAACCAGACCCAAAGTCCAACACACGAGATACAAGTTTCAGCAGTATTGGAGGGTATGAGATCTCGGAAGAGGAGGAAGAGGAAGAACAGCAACGCTGTGGCCCAAGCGTATTGAGTCAGGTCCATCTGTCTGAGGATGAGGAAGACAGCGAGGACTTCCATTCCATGGCAGGAGACAGTGACCTGGATTCAGACGAATGAACTCCCCTTCCTGAGTTCATGGTCATCCCAGTTTGATATAAGGAACAGTATAGTGTGGACTGTATTAGCAAGAAGTAGATTTTTTTAATGTAGTATTTTAATTGCTCATAAAAATGTGTGATGTGATTGAGTAAATGGTGAAAAGTAAGCCTTGGACACGCACACCCTTCTGAGGTTTTGGGCTGTTGTAGCCTGTGTAAGATCCAAAATGAAGATTTGTATGGTTTGTTCTTCAGTTTTAGGTCAGTATAGACATCAAATAATTTCTCATCAATACTGGCCTATTGGATACATGCACTTCTGTCAGGAGAAAAAAGACTGCTTGGATTAAAATAGCTGCAGTTGATGACCTAGGAAGTCATTTCATAAAGAAAGTTTTTTCTCTGGGACCACAGCGTGAAGGCCACGGCTGGAGCCTTATCCCAGTTGCCTATTTTAAATACTGCAGTGAACAGCTGCCCTGGTTTTTTTTTTTTTTTCTGTTTTGAAGTTGCAGTTAGTCTGAGAAATCAGAATTTGGGCCTTTGAGTCTTCTTGAAGGTTCATTATTGACAGGGCGCCCTCAGTTTTGGTCACTGGGGAGGCACACGTGGACCCGAGGCTGTGTGTGGAATTTTGCTGCAGGGGTCACTGTGAAAAAATTCGGGGGCTGGGCCCCCCTCTTGCGCCCTGGCCTCGCCTTCCCGGCAGTCTCCGCGCCAGCAGCCCCCGACTGCACCGCGGGTGCCACTGCGGGGCACCCGCACCATGGGAGGTGGGGGCAGTTGCGCACGCGCAACTCCGTTGCGTTTGTTGCAACGGCTGAGCGGAAGAATACCTGCACTGATGAAGTTAGAGGTGCCCAGAATGGCGAGGCCGCTTGTCGGAGAACGGACTACTCGGAAGGAGACGAAGGAAGTGTTTGTCGAAGTCCCTCCGCGTCGCGGGGCCTCTCCGCAGGCTCGGTGGCTGGCTGCGCCCGGACTACTTGCTCTGCAGAAACTAGTTCCGGCCGCAACCATTCGGCACTTCGTTGCCTTCCGCCACCGCCATTTCGGAAGCTGTTGCCTCAGCGCGTCGGGGTTGTGGGTAGCTCGGTTTTGTGCTGCGCGCTTCAGTCGATTTGGTCTCTCCGCACCTGTGGCCCTTCTGCTACTTTCACCAGAGCTCCGCCGCCACTCTTTCCTGATGGCGACCTCCGTGGGGAACGTGGCTGACAGCACAGGTACTGTGGCCTGCCGAGCGGGGACGGGCGCGCCGGGGACTAGCGGCGCTGCAGCCCTGCGTAGGCCGGGCCCTGCTTTTGCTGGGGATTGCCCAGCGGCCTGCGTCCCTGAGGCCGCCCTGAGCTCTGCGCTTATTGGGCCCTCTCCTGGCGGAGTTTTCCAGAAGCCGCGGCCTGGGCGAGGTGGTGGCTCTCCCCGCCTTTGTGCTTGTCCCCTTCCCCGTCTCGGGCGCCGACTGGCTGTCGCGCGGGTTCTTGTCGGTGCTGCTCTTGGAGGAGCACAGCGCGATTACTTCTTAATGCGGCGTTCTCTTATTGTTTGTTATATTTATCCGACTGTCAGGTGACTGCATTAGAGGACGACGTAGGATAAAAACCTGACCCAAAATGTGCGTTGGCTGGTCCGGAAACTCTCGCTACACTTAAGGAGCAATTCTTCTGCGGCATAGCCGAGAAGTAAAGTGTTTCTCTGGGCAATAAGATGGAGTGCTCTAGCTAAGAAAGATCCTATTGTACATATAGTTTACAGATCCATAACTTGGGGTATAGGGGAGAATAAAGAAGAAATCGCAGTTTGACTGTAGAGCAAGGAAAAGAAGTGTTCTTACTGAAAGGTTGAAAGGGCAACACAGCCTTATCTCTCAAATTTTGGAGGGGGAGGCTCTGCAAGGAAGAGTATTAAAAGCGGAAAAGTCTGGGAGAAGTGGGGGGGGGGAATAGATTCTCCGGAGAAAGAGGTGGTGTAGCAGTACAGAGATACAGAAATGGTGGTGATACAGAAGTGGAGATGGAGAAGCAAAGTGCTCCAATACGGTGTTTTGTTGTCCCTCAGCTAGGACTGTGTCTAGTCAGCGAGGCCACAGCATCCTTTTGCGACCTTGATTTGTAGAGGTGAAAAGAATATGTGCATGCTTGGGGAGAGTCCTGTGCTCCTCATCCATCACCACCTCCCTTGGTAACTGCTCCTGTCTGGGCCTTAGGTTTTACCTAAATGTAAGGTTGATCATGAGTGTGTGGTAAGTGTTTAGGATGTTACTTCTGGGGAAAAAAGCCCCTAGTCTTGAGTACATCTGTCATCTATGTGGGTTTTGTTTTGCTTTTAATCTGTAGATGTCTTTAAGGTCGTAAAGTAAAGGTCATTGTCATAGCATGTGCTAGCCTTTTCCAAGGTCATAGTCAAAGCATGTAGCACAATTAGCCTAAGTATGCAAAAGTAGGTAAGAGATTGATATGTCTGTGATTATTCACTGCAGCTGTTTTCTTTGAAAATAGATTCAGCGAGCAACCATTGATGGCTGTGTTATGAATTATTTGGGTTGTGGAACTTTTCTTCAGCCAGCTTTCTGTTAAAAGTTCAGCTCATGTTGAACTGTGATAAAGATGACCACCCACGTAGTACTTTTCAGTGAGTTTTTCAAGGATCATTGCTAAAATATTTGTTTGGAAGTAGATGGACTGGCTATTTTAAACTGAATTTTAAAGGTTTGCTTAATGTCCTCTGTGGGGCTTTGTTTTGCGCTGGGACTTGGTAAAAGAATAAAAAAAGGTGTTTCACTTATTTTGTTGCTCTTGTTAGCAGTTCTTACTCCCACACATTAATTACAGTAATTCTGCAGCACCTTATTTCTTGCCCTGGGAGGTGCAACTTAAGTTTCGCTTTCTGCTTCAGTAGGCAAAATGTAGCATTTAGATAATGGTTGGGAGTGTCTTTCCAAATGGTGATGAGAATTTAAGTATGAACTTCTTTGGGTTTTCTTGGTGGTTTTTTCTTTTTTTTCTTTTGGTTTTTGTTTTTCTTTTCCACTGTCTGGATTCACTATGTTTGCTTTGTGCCATTGGCAGAACTTGAAAATACACAAGACTGCCAGAGATCTTAAACCTATGTGGCTGTTAACAGCAGGAGGGAGGGAGGGAGTGAGGAACAGTGTATTGGTAGTCTAGTACTAGTGTTATTACTGTCATACTAGTTATACTAGTTTGTATATAGTTATATTATATATAGTTTATATATAATAGTATAACATGTCATACATGTTATACTAGTGTTATTACTGTCAGCACTTTGAACGTTTATAAATGGCGCTTCATTCTCATGTTGAGTAACAGTAGTATCTGTTTATTACCAGTGGTTTTAACCAGATACTGAAGTCCACTTTTCTCTTAGTCATGTTTGGAAACCTATTTAGCTAGGTTTATAGAAAATGGAAATCTAATCTGGCTGAAGATACTTGACTATTGTCAGGTATCTCAGAGTAGCTTTACTAGTTTAAACCTACTGTGAATCATGCTCATGTTTTTAGGACTGACAGTGTTATCTGGAAAAACAACTTCATTTACACTATTTCATTTAGTGGTTGTAGTCTTATCCGCAAAACCCGCTAGTGCTAAAAAAGTGATTTTGAAAGTGATTTACAGAAACCCCAATTTCATAAAACAAACACTACATAGTAACTCTGTACCTAATCTCTTTGTGATTATTGTCTCTAAAGTTCTCACAAAAGAAGAGGATTTTATAGTTACAGTATAATTGCAAAAATACATGTACGCAAGTGTTGAGGTGTTTCCTTGTATTAGGAAAGATTTATCTGTTTCATTTAAATTCAGAATTTTAAAACTACATCCAGGTAGGAAGTGTTTAATGATTTAAGTGACTGCAGAGAAGAGAGACTTGCATTAATTAACCTTTTAATAGTATGAGTCATTAATATAAAGACAGAATTGGAAGGCCAGCACTTCTTCCTGGGATGAACAGTTGTGGTATATTAATAAAGAACTGTGCTTTGTAAGAAATTTTATTTACTTTTCACACTTAAGGGGGTGTTCTATTGAAGTATTCTGCTCTCCACAATTGGATCTTAAATACTACTACCATTTTGTCACTCCCATTCCAGCCAAGCCTCCAGAAGCAGTAACTCATTTCCTGTACCCTGTTTAATGATTCTTTCTGTAGGTCAGTTGCATAATCCTTGAAAGTGTGTGTTTGTCTCTCATCACATTGGTGCTCACCAGCATCAATTTTTGTTCTGTGAGGGAATTTTCACTAATTATAGAGGATTCAAGGAATGACTTTTTTTTTTTTTTTTTACCTTCCTTTAAGGGTTTTTGCTTTTGGTGCAGCGAAAACTTTCTTTTGCTGAAATCCTTTGAAGTCTTTGTCTGCTGTCCTTCATTTCCCTATTAAGCTTTTAGAACTTGTTTTTAATATTAAAAATCATAAGATGTAAAGTTTTGGGGGAGAGTGAAGGAAAGTCATTGTTCTGTTAGCACTACTACTGTTATGAACCAAAGTACAATATCATGTCATAGAGTCATAGAGTGGTTTGTGTTGGAAAGGACCCTAAGATTATCTAGTTCCAACCCCCTTCCATAGGCAGGGACACCTCACTACTAGACCATGTCACCCAAGGCTCTGTCCAGCCTGGCCTTGAACACTGCCAGGGATGGAGCATTTACCAGTTCTTTGGGCAACTTGTTCTGGTGCTTCACCACCCTGACAGTAAAGAATTTTTTCCTTATATCTAACCTGAATGTCAGGAATATCTTTAAAAATACTTGAGGTCAATGCAAAATGTTTGCAAATACTCACAGCCATTACAGTCTACATGTTTCTTATAGTTATCTGATGAAGTTATGGACTTGTACAGGTAATGTTAAAAATAACAGTAATAGGTTGGGGCATGAACATCTGAGAGTTCAAAATTTGATGTGCTGTAGTGTTTTATGTCATCTCAAACATTTTCATCCTTCAGTTATGTATGTGCTTTTATATTGGTTGGGGGGGGGATGTTGTGTGGTTTTGGTTTTTTGTGTGTATGTGTGTGTGTTTGGTTTTGTTTTGTTCCCATTATCTAACTTTTTGTTTTCCCCCCTTAAATGTTTTGGTGATTCTCCAGAACCAACGAAACGTATGCTTTCCTTCCAAGGGTTAGCGGAGTTGGCTCATCGTGAGTATCAGGCAGGAGACTTTGAAGCAGCAGAGAGACACTGCATGCAGCTTTGGAGACAAGAGCCTGATAACACTGGTGTGCTTTTATTACTGTCATCCATTCACTTCCAGTGTCGCAGATTGGACAGGTAGGAGACTTAAGGAGCTATGTCAAGCTTTCTTTGTAGTTTGCTCCTCTGATAGTACTGAGCATAGCTAATAAAGGTTGTATTCTAACACTGATGTCTTTTTTTATCACTGAATGCAAATACTAACTTCATGGCAGCAGTAAGGACTGGTCAAAAATAATGGTCTTCCTTTTTGAATTTTGTTAGGGTAAGATAAATACAAATTAGGATGGCTAGCTTTACAACAAACAACAGATCTTGCCATTATTCTCATGTTATTTTAATATTGCCTGCATTAAGTCAACCATACTTGTGTGTACTTGGAGGTATTTACATGTGTAAATAAAGGCTTATTTATGCCACCTGCAGTGTGGGGTTTATGGTTTTGTTGTTTTTTTTAAGTTTCAAGACTGATTATTTGCTGTGAAATGGCATGCTTAGTTAAGGATTTTTGTCATTGAAAGTTGCATCTATATTCTTTCTGCTTGCCTGTTCCTGATACTGCTTTCTGTGTCTCGAGCATTTTTAACTTCTCTTGATCTAGCTGTAAATGTGTTTGTGCTAATGACCTTTGGACTGAAATTTGTTTTATATAGGCTTCTGAATGAAGTTGTAATAGCAGTTCAGATACAGGGAAAATAAAATGGGGGAAGATTCAACGGAATTTTACATCTATATCTGTCAGTTGTGCCTTGCTTCTTGAAAAGAATATTGAGTGGGACATTGCTTAAAAGCATACAAATGTTGAAGAGGCTTCACGGGATTTCTGTAGTGTTTTCTCCAAGTGCATCAAGTTCAGGTTTGGTGAGGTGACTTGAACCCTACTTACTGTAAATGAGAGTTATCTTTCCTCAGCAGAATCTCAAGTAGGAGCAGGGAAGGTGATAATTTAAGCTAGGACCTTAAACATAACACAGCTCTGTAAAGCCAGATTTGTTGGCTGTATGTTTGGCTCAGTTAAGCATGAATGTTCATTAACAAACTAGGTAACCAGGCAAACACTGAAAGTAGGTGGTGTTTGTTTGGGCTTTTTGTTTGGTTAGTTTTTTTTGCCAATTTGTTGAATTTTCTTCCAGGTCTGCTCACTTCAGCACTTTGGCTATTAAACAGAATCCACTGTTGGCCGAAGCCTACTCGAATCTAGGCAATGTGTACAAGGAACGTGGACAGCTACAAGAAGCAATTGAGCATTATAGACACGCACTACGCCTCAAACCAGATTTCATTGATGGATATATTAATTTGGCTGCTGCGCTGGTAGCTGCAGGTGACATGGAAGGAGCAGTACAGGCATATGTGTCTGCCCTTCAGTACAACCCTGTAAGTAATGCTTTGTTTTTATAGAAGAGCTCCATACTTCTTGTCACAGGACACACAAATAACAGGTTTCAAGCAAGTGATAAACCTTCCCTCTAACCTGTACACCATAAACTTGATGATCTACTTAATACTTCTCTTAAGGATCTTTGAAAGGCTTGTGTTACAAGAAGTTTTATATTGCAGTACAGTAAGGGATGCTGATTGTGTACTTATCTGTATTGTTGAAATAACAAAAAATCAAGAATTCTCTCTCTAAGCTGAAGTCAGATGTTTCAGTGAATGACCTCATACTTTAGCTTTGTGTGCTTCAAGGTACTATTACAGTGAGAGAATCACTGCTCAGTCTTGAATGTGAGTTCTTAAAAAATCATCAGGTATTACCTTATCACAGTGTCAGAAATTTCATGGTGGTGAGAGTGGCCTTCCTTAGATTTCCACTGGGGGCTGGTTTAGAGAAACATCGTTTTTATGTTTCATAGGCTGAAGCTGAGTATTTGTCTAAAAGAGACTTGTATAAAATAGATCTGGTATTTGGATTTTTGATTGTAACTGTTTTGAATAGACATTTTTAGTAAACTGTATCAGACTGCTATCTTCTCTTCGTTTTGTATCAAACTCAAATAACTTGTTTAGTACTACTCAGCATGATGAAGGTATCTGCTTGCTATTTGGTCATATATTTTGTAAAGCAAACAAACAAAAACAAACCAAAACTTAAAACACAGCATTTGTCTGGTGTGCATATATTCTTTTTGCTTTGGAAAAGCAAATGCAAACCCAGTCCAGCAAGAGCCCAGAGTCTATGTTCTTCAGGGTAGGTGAACTTGTCAAATTCATTATGCTAAGGGTAGTAGAGTTTATGCATTGGTTAGAAGTACTGTAAGATGGTGTTTTCTTAAGGAGATTTGTTTAGGTTAGAAACTTCTTTTGTTAGCATTGACAGAAATGTCCCCATTTTCTCTGGTCTTTACTGCTAGATGGTGAAACATGAAACCAGAACGCATTGCAAGACTGTTGAAAATGGATGGATTAGTGGAAAAAAAAAAGGGAGAAAAACTGCTTTGGGGATACAGGAAGCAAAATCATTATGAAGTCTATTTAAAACCTATTTAAAAGAATGCAGGTTTGCAGTAGTGCTTTAAAAAAACAAAACCAAAGCCCCCACCCACCCCCCAAAAAAAAAAGAACACACCGGGGAGGGGGGTGTGGGTGTGGAGCTTCAAGAAGGCTGGAGAATGGCTTTTTGCAAGGGCATGTAGGACAAGGGGAAACAGCTTTAACGTACCAGAGGGGAGGTTGAGATGAGAGCTGGGGCAGTTCTTCCCTGTGAGGGTGGTGAGCACTGGCACAGGGTGCACGGGAAAGCTGTGGCTGCCCCATCCTTGGCAGTGTTCAAGGCCAGGTTGGACGCTGGGGCTTGGAGCAATCTGCTCTGGTGGAAGGTGTCCCTGCCTGTGGCAAGGGTTGGAACTGGATGAGCTTTAGGGTCCCTTCCAACGCAAACCAGTCTGGGATTTTATGATTCGTACTTATATATATATCCTGTATGTATATTATGATTCGTACTTGTGTATGGCAAAAGAACTTAAGCTGCTTGTGGCAAGGGGCATTTGTTTTTTGTTTTATGTTTCCATATGAAGAGGACTTACATGAAATACTGCTTTTTTGCTTCTTTCTACTTTCTTATGGTTGTATTGTTACAGTACTAAAATCAGTAAGGTGGTCTGTTGGCTGTAAGTATTAGGTCAAAAAAATAATTAACATTCGTGATGTATTTATTTATTTAAAATAAGCAGTAGAGGACTGGGGTTTTCATTGGAAAGTTCTCTGTGAAGACCTTTGGGATGCCTGAAGTCCTGAAGCTGATAGTGTGACTTTGATGTTTCAGGACTTGTACTGTGTTCGTAGTGACCTGGGGAACCTGCTCAAAGCCCTGGGTCGCTTGGAAGAAGCCAAGGTAGGTGTTGCGTACAATACATGTAAACATCAGTGTTTTGAAAACTTGAACTTTGCACCAAGTCTTCAGATCTGCGTTGATCTACAGACAATCTGAGAAACTGCTGAAAACTGAAGGCACTGAAACACCCCAAAGTAGTTGTAGGGCAAGATATGGCATGTCCATGTTTAAAAGTTGGTTTAAGTCAAGAAATGGAACGTTACCCAGCCTTTCTGCTGAACTAGACTATCTGATACCATTCTGAAGTATTGGCCAGGGGCTCCATCATGCTTTTACCTGGAAATAAGTTACAGTCCTTCAAATCTGAGGTTTGCCTGCTCGTGCCAAGCAGAGAGCATGTGTTTAGCTTGAGATCCCTGTACAATGCAGGTGCTACTGAAAACGCTGCTCTTCTGAAGTCCTTTGTGGCTTGTAAGTGGAGAAGAAACTTATCCAAATGTTTCCTTGTAATATTGGCTTTTAAAGATTTTTATTCTTTTTAACTTTTCCCTTCCCTTTATAGCGGAAGAAAGGCTAATAAATGATCAATAGCTGCAGTATGTGACACCCCCCCCCCCAAGTATCTTCATGTCTTCCCTCTCCCCTCCCCCAAAATAAAGAAATCAGAAGGACAAAGCTGGTTTGTTTGAGAAATGAACTGATCGAAAGAAAACTTGCTGTAGTGGAAAGGTGGCTTCTAGCAGTCTTGTGTTTCCTAAACTGCAAATTTGAACACCAAGATGAGTTTAAAATTCTTGGCATATTAAAACTTGGATTGCACAAAGAAATTGTCTTGTTACAAGCCACCTTACGCGTCCGCGCTGCAGGGGTGAGGAGTGTGGAGAAATCAGAAACACTCTGGACTCCATGTCTGTCACTCCAAGCCCCACGCGCATGCTAAAAAGTGGAGTGTATGAACAGCGTAGCTGTCTGTTTGGCTGCAGCACCATTTGGGGAGGGTTGTGATCTTTATGGGGTAATGGGAGTGCAGGTTCAAAGTTCGCTATTTTTTTTGATTTCTCATCACAACTTGGATGTGTGTACCGTCCTAGGGCAGCCTGATTGATTTGGTCGGATCCAGGTTGAAAATACTTTGTAGCAGCATTTAGGGTTTGAACAGTCTTGGTGACGCTTGGTCCGCCCACCAAGCGGACAGCTAACATGAATTGCACTTCACTGCAGCTTTAGTGTGACTGGTATAGGCCAAGATACTGCGCCTGCCTTAGGTTGCTGACTTCTTTGTTTCAGAGCTCTGGAGACACCTAGTTTGAAAGTGTTATTCTGTTTTGTGAGAATTTAATAAATGAGGAAAAACATCTTGAGTAAATTGCAATGTGTTTCTTTGGTTATCAGTCCATTTGAAAGATCAAGCCAGCAGGTTCCTTACAGTTTGAACTAAAATTGAATCTCTTTGTAGATATTTCAGAGCCTTTCTTCCAAAAAAAAAAAAAAAAAAAAAAAAAAAGTCCCTGCTGTATGCAATTGCCCTGATTAACCCTCTCCTGTCTGCATGTCTCCCTTGTTACACACAGATTGTCCTCATTCCCATGTGTTAAGACATGTCCAAAAAAAATGCAATTGCTTTGTTGAACTCTTACTAATGATCTTGTTTTATTTTCTCTCTTGTTTTTGGTTTTTCACCACTGATATTGTATTTAGAAGGTTTCAGGTGGGTGAAACCTCCTATTCCATGCGTAAGGTGCCTCGCTGAAGGGAGCTCGAGGCCTGGATCTAGGGCAGACACACACCTCCTCCTCCTCTTCCAGCAAGGAACGCACCGAAAAGTCACATGATGAGAAATATGGTAACGGGTTTGTAACTGCCACAGCAAAACCATTTGCCTCCATGCCTGAATCTTCTGTCTTGTGGCTTCAGAAACAGCTTAAAATATTTAATTACAAGCAAGTAATATAAGAATATTTTATACTAGTAGCCACAAATTCTTTCAAAGAAATAAAATAAAAGTAAATTTTAATTTTATTTATTTATTTATTTATTTATTTATTTAAGAAATAATTGGAGATAGTTAATAGTAAAAGCTTCTAACTCTTCTGGTTGTTCATTTTTTTCCTTTTTTTCTTCTTTGTTTGGATTGCAGCGTTCTGCTCTTCTGATGATGCGCTGTGATCCTGCAGTAGCGCAAAGGCTGCGCAGCGGTAACGCGCATTGCGTGCGATTAAGCCCTCGTGAACGGTTGACTAGATGATTAATCTCTGATTGGGTGACTGCCCAAGCTCCAGGCTGTAGCCGTTTGGATAAAATTGGGTTGTAATTCATTTTAGAGTCCAGACATCAAATTTAACATGCAAGTTTCTGTATGGGCCTGCCTGGTAGATTAATGATTCTGGTTGGCCGTTCACTGGACCTAGGGGCAATCAATCTAGCAAAGCAGTTCGCAGCGATAGCGTGGCGCCGTGCTGTTTAGGATGCGCAGCGATTTCTTGCGCTTGCATTACAGGGACCTAAACCTTCATGCAATCCTGTCATTTGAGGTTTTGAAGCTGCAGATGATGAAATGTATGTGAAGCTGTGAAATAAGATACCCACTGAGTGTATCGGCTCACTTGACAAGGACCGTTAGAACTGAAGAATCTTTTTCAGTAGTTTTTCTGGTTTTTTTAAGTAGTTTCTATCCGGTTTAGAATATTTCACAATTTCATAATTTATTTCACAGCAAAGTTGTTTTTACACCATAGGGATTTTGTTTTTATGCACTTAAAGGTGGCAGATACTTGTGCTAAGTTACTTGAATTGTTTCTGAGATGATTCCTGTGGTGACCTGGTGTCTAAAGGTATGTTAATTTGTTAGCAGCATAACTGAGAAATGGTGGGCTTGCACCTGGGTTTTGGTTGGCGCTGGCGCAGGATCAACAGCAGTTTGCAGCGCATTAGTTTTGGCGCAAGCTAGCCTATACTGCAGGGTCACTTTTGGCTGTTTAGAGAAGGCATACTAACAATTTTTTTTTTCTCTTTTTTTTTTTTTTTTTTTTTTTTTTTTTTAATTTTTTTACAAATATCCCCTTTCCCTTGTATCTCTCTTCTTTAACTGTTTCAAGGCCTGTTACCTAAAAGCAATTGAGACTCAACCAAACTTTGCAGTGGCCTGGAGTAATCTTGGCTGTGTTTTCAATGCTCAAGGAGAAATTTGGCTTGCAATTCATCACTTTGAAAAGGTAACTCTCTACAGCCAGTCAGCTTTGCTGCTAGTTTTTATTGTCCATGCAGTTGTTTGCTTGTAGGTGATAGAAATTTGATCACCAGAGAACTTCTTATGATCCTGTTAGTTAACATCCCGTTAGTTACCATCCTGTGTTGATCAATGTTTCAGGCTGTCTGTATGCCACTAGAGAGATATATTTAAAATTGCCCTAAGGACTTCACACAAATGTCAAATATAAGAAAATTCATTAAGTTGTTTCGTGGTTCTTTTCTGGAATAAATTTTTCAAAGCCTAATCTGATGGGAATTCTGCATGTTTGATAGGAGAGAGGAAGGAACAACTTTCTGCTTAAACTGATTTTTCATTGTGATTTTGTTTCAGGTATTACTGTCTTTCGAGTAACAGAGGAGAACAGTTTTAAGTGTCACACTAATTCCTCTTCTCCAGAATTATTTTTCACCACTGTTGTTCAGATTTCTCTGTATTGATGTCATTAACTAATTTTCTTATACCTTTCACTAAGTATCTAAGTTGCATCTTAATTCAGTTTCTATAATCTCTTAAGCTTCTGAAGTGACTTAAGACCACATTTAAAAAGTGGTGACATTTTCTTTCTGGTAGTCATGACTTAAGATCTACAAAAATTATAACTGCTTGGGATTTTTTTTTCTTTTTTAATCTCTGCCTAGTTAGTGGTAGATTATGAAGTATTTTAATTTGGAAATAATAGTTCCTGTAAGAAAGATTGTAAGCGTGGCCTGACAAATACTCAGATATAGCTTATTACTGCATCTTCTGTAACTTTGTCGGGTCTAAATCTTTTTTTGCACTTTATTTGTTTGGAAGGGAGTGTTTTAGTTTAATGTCTACTGAATTTTCCCTACATATGCAATGAACTTGCTCTTTTCTTGCTCTTGTGAATCTGTCTCTATTTTCCTGTGCTACTGAAGTTTTAAAATGCTGTCTTATTTTGTGGTAGATCAAGGATGTGGATCAGGTTTTTTAGTGTTTTCTTGCCTAAAACCAAGTTAAAGGGAGCATAGCATGGGTAGGCAGGAGTGTTAAGTATGATCAGCCTAGCATGAAATGAATGCTTAACACTTAATTCTGCAGTAGTTGCAACTGACTGGGTAAGCAAACGAGTAAGTTTGAATATAGTGTATGCTGTCATTTCTACAGGTAAATGGCTGATGCTCTATGATTTATATAACTTAAGTTTTCCTTAATTACTTGGTAATTGATAAAGTCTTAGATGCTTACAGATTGGGTTTGTCAGATCAAAACCAAAACAAACGCAAACCAAAACAACCACAAACAAAAAACAACCACAAGAAACAACCAGCTAGGTTTCATAGGAGATGTTTTTCTGTTGATGCTCAAAACCTGTTAACCTCAAAAATATTTTCAGGCTGTAACACTTGACCCAAATTTTTTGGATGCTTACATCAATCTGGGAAATGTCCTGAAGGAGGCAAGGATATTCGACAGGTAAGCAGATAAGTATTGTTGCTCTCAGTGCCCTGTCAGATGTATCAAGATAAAAATTAGCTTCCTGATGTAAAATCATTTTGGACAGCATAGCAGAGACTTCTGTTATAAGCCAAGCAAGCAAATGTGCTATTTGAAATATATATATAGTGAGTTACTGGAATGATAAAATATATAATCCAGTGGAATGTATTTATTGTTACTTTCTTGTACTTTATAAGATACTAAAAATGATAGTTTCTGAAGGTATTGGTGGAAATAGATTTGAAATTGTCCTGGGTTCAGCAGTAGCAGTCAGTTTTTCTCCTTCTTAGTAGCTGTTGCAGCACTGTGTTTTTGACTTTTGGCCTGGGAACAAAGCTGATAACACTGATGTTTAGACTGACCAAGGACTTTGTGAGTCTCATGCTCTGCCAGGGAGGAGGAGGGGCCGGGAGGAAGCAGGGACAGGACACCTGACCCAAACTAGCCAAAGAGGTATTCCATACCACAGCATGTCATGCCCGGGGATGTAACTGGGAGCTACCCGGAAGGGCACGTCCTCTTTTCAGTCGGGCTCTCTTTTCCGGCGAGCGGTATCATATTCTCTTCCCTTGTTATTTCTCTTATCATTATTATTATTGGTGGCAGCAGCAGTGATTTGTGTTATACCACGATTGTGTTAAACCACAACAGAAATACAGGCTGGGGAGGGTTAAGGTAGATGCCTGAGAAAGGCATGAGCCCTTGAGTTCTCTGCTTTCATTATGTGATTCAGGATATAATCTATAAAAGTCTCTTCTAAAAGCTTTCTTCTGTGTATGACAAGCTGAAATTCAGCTAAGCATCTGGTGGAATATTCTCTATTTGTTACGTGCCTGCATCATATTTACTGCATTGGGTTGCAGTACTGTCGCTGTTGTTTTGAACTAACTTGTTTTGAGACCTCTCATCTGATACATGAATCTTACTTTTGCTTCTAGAAGAGGACCCAGGTTGTGTTGTTTATATACAGTGTACCATATTGCATCTGTTAATTGGATTATAATCTCTGGAAGCTGTAGTTTGTGGCTTCAAATTTAACACAAGCTTGCAGGGAACAGGTTAATTATTCTAACTAGCTGCATTGCACGCTGTAAATGATACAATGATTGCTCTTGAACAGTGAATTAATGGACCGAACAGGGTCATGTTTCCTCAGCATTTTGGAATTTACATCACCTTTTTGAGAATTTATTTACTATGTATATTGTTGTGATTTGTTTAGAAATAGGATTTGAATACATCTGTCATTTTGATAGTGCTATAGGAGCATATAATTAAAAATCTCACTTTTGAATAAAGTGAAGTTTGAACTGTAAGTAAAGCATGATACATAGGTTAGTGGAGACAATAAAGACATGTAATGATATACTGTTTGTATTGTTGCAGTTGAATAATGAACTGGAAAAAAGTGGAAAAAATCTCATGCTTGTCCTAGTAATGAAGAGTGCTTAAAAAAAGTAGATGAAAGGTTTCCTTTTTTTCCAAAGACTTACTTTTATCACTGTACAACATCAGGTGGGAGGAAGACATTCCTGTTTTATGAAATACTTCTTCTAGTCTGCTAGTCATTACAAAATTCATCATAGCTTTATAATAGCATTCATCATAATCCCTTGATTGTCCTTTTAATTCAGGCAGTACTCTTCTGTGTTTTCAGTAACATCTTACAGGACAGATTTGTATGTGAGTTAATACATATTCCTATTTGGTGGGGTTTTTTTATGTAAATCATTTTTTATGACCAAGGTGAATAAAATTGCTGTTCTGTGGATAATTGTTTACCTTGTTTTTCTTGTTACAGAGCTGTAGCAGCTTATCTACGAGCTTTGAGTTTGAGTCCAAATCATGCAGTTGTGCATGGCAACCTTGCCTGTGTGTATTATGAGCAAGGACTAATAGATCTAGCAATAGACACCTACAGGAGGGCTATTGAACTGCAACCCCACTTCCCTGATGCCTATTGTAACTTGGCCAATGCCTTGAAGGAGAAAGGCAGTGTAAGGAGTACTTTTTTTCTTTTTAAATTTTTTTAAAAGTACATGAATGCTTATTTTAGACCCCAAGTGTCACCAGCTCTATCACGATGAGATGTTACCCTCAGTCATGAGGAAGAATAATTCTGGAAATCTCCACCTTGAACTTGTTAAAAGTGATGATATAATGATTCCCCATAAGCAGTGCTGTTACAACAAAAATTACCATATTAACAGTATCGGTTTTTTTGAAGGTGGTAGAAGCAGAAGAATGCTACAATACAGCTCTGCGACTTTGTCCCACTCATGCAGATTCTCTCAACAATCTAGCAAACATCAAACGGGAACAGGGGAATATTGAGGAAGCTGTCCGTCTTTATCGAAAGGCTCTTGAGGTACAGTTGAATGTGGGGAGGGAGAGCTGTGGAATTCAAGTTGGGAATGTGTAATAAGATGAGGGTTTTTTTCCCTTTTCGGTCATAAGTGAAGGAACATCTGTTCAGAGACTCAAGTCATAAAAAGAAGATTAAGAAATGCACAAGTATTTTTTTGATATCATGTACTTGAGAAACTTGAAAGATTCTACTTTTTCTTCCAGGTGTTTCCAGAGTTTGCTGCTGCGCATTCAAATTTAGCTAGTGTTCTGCAACAGCAAGGAAAGTTACAGGAAGCTCTGATGCATTACAAAGAGGCTATTAGGTAAATGGATGCTATCTGTAATAGTCCCGGTCTTTCTTAACAGGAAAGTACCATAGCTCTTTACAGAATGTGACTTATAGTAGCATATTTTAACTCAGATAGTTGCTTTGCAAACCCAAAAATTAGTATGGTTTCTCTTTGGAGGAGGAGCTTTTATTGTTCATGTTAATGTATGTTACCTTTATTTCTCAGAATCAGCCCCACATTTGCAGATGCTTACTCTAATATGGGAAATACTTTGAAGGAGATGCAGGATGTTCAAGGAGCTCTACAGTGCTACACCCGTGCCATTCAGATAAACCCAGCTTTTGCTGATGCCCACAGCAATCTGGCCTCTATTCACAAGGTAACACATGCAAATGATTCACTCTTAAGAGTATGGTGGGGCATTGTGTGTACTTACCCTGAGTATATTTTTATCTGCTGACTCATTTCTGTGTCCTTACAGGATTCAGGGAATATACCAGAAGCCATTGCCTCTTACCGCACTGCTCTCAAACTGAAACCTGATTTCCCAGATGCCTACTGCAACTTGGCTCACTGTTTGCAGGTGAGGAAGATAAGGTTTTGATTGTATTTCTTAAGATTCCTCTGCAGAAAATATTAAGTATGCTCACTTCAACAAATCACTAATTTAAATTTACAGAGTGGACTTAAGACTTAAATCAGAAGATAAGACTGTATAGTAACCAACAGTTATTATTGAAGTTTTCACTTCCATTTGTGAAAGAAGCATTAGTGTCAACTTGTGAAATATGTGGTATAGATCAAGGGAAGCTGTTGTCCTAATACTCTATCAATTTCTCCCCTTTTTCTAGATTGTCTGTGATTGGACAGACTATGATGAAAGAATGAAGAAGCTGGTTAGCATTGTAGCTGATCAGCTGGAGAAAAATAGACTGCCTTCTGTCCACCCACATCATAGCATGCTGTATCCCCTTTCTCACAGTTTTAGGAAGGCTATTGCTGAGAGACATGGAAATCTGTGTTTGGACAAGGTAGGAAGTTGCAATTCAAGTACTTCAGTTTTCCCTGTTCCTACTTGTTGTGGTTTAAGCCCAGGCTGTAAATTAGAACCATGCAGTCTACTTCCCCCCCACCTTTCTTCCCTCCGCTTCTGGAGGGATGGGGAGGAGAATCAAAAAAATGCAACTTCCACGGGTTGAAATAAGAACAGTTTAGTAACTAAGGTATAACACAAATCACTACTGCTACCACCAATAATAATAATGATAAAGGAAATAACAAGGAAGAGAATACAACCGCTCATCAACCAGTACCTCACCCCCATCCCGCAGTGATCTAGCCCTGCCAGGAACTCTCAGTTCTACATCCCGGCCATGACGTGCTGTGGCGTGGAATACCTCTTTGGCTAGTTTGGGTCAAGTGTCCTGTCTCTGCTTCCTCCCAGCTTCCCCTCCTCCCTGGCAGAGCATGAGACTCACAAAGTCCTTGGTCAGACTAAACATTCTGACCAGCAACTGAAAACATCGGTTTTATCAGTACTGTCCCAGGCCAAAAGTCAAAAACACAGCGCTGCACCAGCTACTAAGGAGAAAAAAATGACTGCTACTGCTAAACCAGGACACTACTGAAACTCTAATACTTACATAGTTAGCGTTAGCCTTTGTAAGGTTTCTGAGTCACTGTCCTGTAGGGAGATGGTGCATACTGTTACTCATCTAATTTTGAAAAGTATGTATGAGGTGTGTATTGGAAAAGCAGAGTGAGTAAATTATTTCCTGACAGTAAGATAAATCCAGGCAGCTGTGTGATAGTATCTCTCAAAATCTGGTCCTTTCCAGCATCTGTAATGCTTGTAACCTGACCTTGCCTCTAGTGAATCCTTGCTGGAACATGAGTTTTGTGTTCAGTTAGCTCTGGGCTTTCAAAATGCACTTGCTAAAGTGGTTATGGCAGCAGTGTTACAGGGGTGATGCATCACATTAGGAAGTATTTGTTGTTACTCTGTTCTGAAGTACTTTGTGTACAGTAGACTAGATTCTTCCAAAACCACATACTCTCTTGCTGAATTACTTAACTGTGTGCTGTTTCCACAAGTCTGCACAGCACCTCAAGCTGCTAAGAGTGCAGTTGCAGTCAATGGCAAATTCTTTAACTAAAATTTGATGCAACTTTTTTCTTTTCAACCAGAAGGCCATAGCTGTGGGCGCTTTTGAATGCTGAGATGGTTTACTTGTGCAGGTTGCCAATTGTAATTGAAAATGCACTGTCAGCCAGTGGAGGGGTCTGGTTAGCTAATATAAAAATCTTAAACTTCAGAAGGTAACAGTTAGCTTTCAAACTGGCTTGTCTTAATAGGCTGATAATACCGACTGATGTCTGGGGAAGGTGGTGAGCATAAGAACAGAAAACATGCGGTGGTGCTTGACAGAAATACTGTTCTGGTCACAAGTGTGGTTTGTAGTTTGAGAACTTCCTGGTCATAGTGGTATGGTATCAGTATATTTAATAATCAGAAATGGAATACTTGAAAAATAAACTGGTAGTAAAGCAGTAATGTCAGCTTGGAGTAGTTATGTCTGTCTTTGGCTGAGTGTAGGTACATGATGCATCGTATCACAGTTTGTGGATGTGACACTCTGCTCCAGTGGAGTACATACAATGCAGGTTTGAAACAACTGGTGCCCACAGACCACTTACTTGAATGTGGGATAAGGCTAGTTCTGCAAACTCAAGTGTTGGGGGTTTTTATCCCTCTGTTTAGCATTTGATTTTGGTTTTTGAGTTTATGAACAGTTGTGTGTTTTCTTGACAGATTAATGTTCTTCACAAGCCATCATATGAGCATCCCAAGGACTTGAAGGCCAGTGAAGGTCGACTTCGCATTGGCTATGTGAGCTCTGATTTTGGAAACCATCCAACCTCACATCTAATGCAGTCAATCCCAGGCATGCATAACCCAGACAAATTTGAGGTAAAAATATAAATGGCATGCTTAAAGCTTTAAATATGGCTGTAAGTGGCATCTTTTTCTTGGTGCAGACAGGTAAACTAGGGAAGGGCAAATTTTGTTTTTAGGCTGTTTGTTGGTTTTGTTTGTTTGTTTTTTTGGGGGGGGTGGTTCGAGTTGGGGTTTTTTTTTCCTTCTGTTAGTGGGCTTTTTATCCTATGGGTTGAAGAGTTCTCCAGCCTGAGTCATCCTCTTTTACCAATATGAAGTGTTACTTAGAAAGTAGGCAAATTAGATACCTGTCCTTAGAATTACAGTAGAATTTATGGTCCCTGGAAAACCTTTTTTAAGTTTCTGCAGCTGTTGTTTGTGTAGATGTGTTTTAGTATCAAGCTACTACTGGCTGGTTACTTCAGGTTTACAGATAGGCATCTGTTGGGTTTTTTTGTTTGTTTTTTTTTTTTTTCTGTTTTGTTTTGTTCACTCTGTGCTGCTGCTGTTGTTTTACAGGTATTTTAATTTGGGCTACCTGAATTGCAAATACAAACTTCAGTTGGTTCTGGCTATTGCTTTTTCAAAAGTAAATGATATATCACACTTACTCCAGAAGGAGACTTTACAATTTAGCAATACTAAGGACAGTTATGTCTATAATTACTTGTGTGTCCTGTTAAGGGATTTAGTCTGTAAATAGATCTAATTCCCAGTTAGGCTGTTTTCCCCATGACTGTTTAAATTGCCTTGGTTTTGAGCTCCTGTTTTCCATGACCTGAGAATTTGTTTATCCCTGTAAGGGACTGTAAGTCTTTCCTTCTTGCAAAACTGTGGTGTGTTTCGTTTTGATTTTTGATCTTTCTTGATTTTGTGTGTTTTGTGTTTTTTTCTGCCCTACCTTCTTGCTTTTTCCTTGTTGTGAAGTCTTTGTCATCTGAAATGCTTATGGCAAAGCTGCATGCTTGAATTACCAGAAGTGTGACTATGAAGTGGAATTTTTCATGAAACAAATTGGTGGTCTCAGTACGTGGGGTGTGGGGAGAATATATTATTTAATCAGTTTAAGACAAAGGGCAGGCTGTCTTGTTCTGGATTTCTAAAGCTCTACAGAGCTTAATTTAAATGGCAAATAGAAGTTCTCTATTATTATACTAAAACCATGCTTTTGTCTTGCAAGACAATAAATTTTGTTGGTGCAATTTCTTTTATATTTGTATGTGCTATGTTAGTGAAAAATGCCTGTTTGCATGATTTCTGAACCTTGAATTTCTCAGATTTGCGGTTTCTTAACTGGGGAGAACTAGTCACCATTTAAAGAATCTGTTAAAAAGCTTCCCTGAGGCTTAGCTTGTCTGTTTAACCTGAGTCATCATTGTGATTCTCATTAATTACAAATTCAAAGGTGTCTTGTAAAAGGGGTTCTTGGAAAATTTAATACTTATGCAAATACACTTCTTAAAATTACTATACCTTGCACTGATGAGAATATTGTATATATATATATGTCTATGTAAGATGCAATGTCATACTCAAGCACCAGAACTAGGTAAAACTGGGGCCTGGTGCAAATATGTCAAAATGCCTGTCTCCTCCCCTTCCCTTTTGATGTCTTTCTCAGCTAGTAAATGCCACACAAATAAATATAATGCAGTTTATTTATTTGTGTAATTATTTATTTTTAAATTATATATATTTGTAAATGCTAAAATTTATAAAATATAATTTAAAATTATAAATTTTAAGTGTAAATTAAATAAAACTTAGATTAAATTATAATGTAGTTATTAATAATTTAATAAATTATTTATAAATTGAGTTATAAATCAAGCAAATAAATTATAAGTTAAAATTTTATAAATTACAACATTTTGGGATGTGAATGCTCCATCCCTGGTGGTGTTCAAGGCCAGGTTGGACAGAGCCTTGGATGACATGGTTTAGTGTGAGGTGTCCCTGCCCACAGCAGGGGGGTTGGAACTAGATGATCTTAAGGTCCCTTCTAACCCTAACTTCTCTGTGAGTCTATGATTTATGAATTAATATGAAACTAGATGTAACTTTGCTAGTGTAATTTAAAATTGCAATACCATATGTTTTAGAGCAAAGTGATTTGTTGCCAAGTTGTTGCAGGTAGACAATTTTGGTGCCTTGTAGGTATTCTGTTACGCCCTGAGCCCTGATGATGGTACAAACTTCCGTGTAAAAGTGATGGCTGAAGCAAATCATTTCATTGACTTATCTCAGGTGAGCTTTTTTTATGTGCTGACCTTTTAGCAAACCTAAAAGAAGAAAATATCAACCTGTAATTTTGAGATGTTTAGTTGAAATAATTTCTTGAATTCTGTGGATTTTAGTCTTGACAATTTGGGAGTTTGTAGTTATATTGGTGTTGTGACTTACCTGGGATGCAGTGGTTACTGCGTGACCTCTGTGATTAGTAAAATATCTACCAAAAGGCTAATGTTTGGTAACATTTGGTAAACCAAAATGTTTGGTAACTTACAGGTGTTTTTAGGTTTTTCTTTTTAAGTTCCATGTGAAAACTGATGAGGATTTCAGTATGTACAGAAGTCAAGGAGCTGTTACACTATTTTAAGATAACTAACAGAACCCTAAAGCAGCATGGGATAATCAGTGTACATTAATAATGGAACTGTATTGGCACTAGGACAGTCCCAGATTAGTTGACAGATGACACTTATGTGTAGTTTTTAAACTCAAGTTGTTCAGAACCTGCTCTCATAAGTAAAAACGCTAAATTGATGTTAGCAGAATTGCTCTTTGAGATGGATTTTTGTAAAGTCGATTTTTTTAAAATGTTTTTTTAGAGTGCTAGTTATGCTTGTGGAAAGCCATCCATATCCTGCATTTGCAGCTGTGGATGTTGAAAGCCCTGGATTATAGTGAAGAGAGCAGCGATTTCATATTTGTTGTTATACCTAACAGCTCTCTAGGAAAAACTATTTCCTTTGCCCAAAGTGATACATTGAGTTTTCTTGAGGCATCAAACTTGTATTTTTAGGTTACTGTGCAACATGTAGAGATTTGTACAGAAAGGTCGAACAGGTAGAAATCATTTGCTATTGCTTTACAATGATCTATTGCATTAGCAGTGTAACTCAATGAAAGTTAGAATACAACAGCTCTGATTGTTGTCTACATGGGGATATAGCTGCTCATGTGCATGCATTTACCGTGCTCTAAGATGTGAAGTAGCTTTCCCTTTTTACAAAAGTGAAGTACTTTTATGGTGCATGCTAATTTTAGAGTGAGTCAGCATTAGCGGTAGCTGCAGAGTAATTAATTGGCTTACTCTTGATCCTCAGTTTGAAGGAATTTCTGTGCATTGCCTTAGTTTGGGAATCTACCAGTTGAGTTTTGTACTGCCTACACAAGCTTTGATCATTAATTAAGGCTTACAGGAGTGGTGATAGTGGAGCTGTTTTAGTTTAAATAGCCTCAGTTTCTAGCCTGAGGTTTTTGTTTTACTGCTGCTGAGCTAGATGTCTCAAATATTTTTTTTTATCTGCTTGTAGATAATGACTAATTATATAATTAGTAGTTGGGGGAATTTAAAACTGTTGGAAATTGTTTGCCTTTCAGTATTAGATAAGAAGTACATTGTAATTTCTAAGGCTTTACTTCTGTTCTTGCAAGTCATTTGTAATACCTTGTGTGAAGTTCCTGCTCTTCTTTGCTTTTGATTTAGCCAAGAACTGAAGCAGTTTCAGTGTTGCTTGAAGCTTCTTCTGTGGTCCATTTGTGATATTTTTCTGCATGACTTGCTGAGCTTGGCAACACTTAAGTATTGAGGAGGCAATCTTCATGTACCACAGTTAAAGTTTCTGTCATCAACTGCTTCACATTTTGGCTTCAACAAGGAGTTTTTTTGAGTTGAGGGCTTTTTACTCCTGGTTTATAGAGGTATAGGATTTAAGTCTCACCTAAATTACACTATGCAGTTGGTATTTATCCATTGGTATGCTGATGACTAACCACATTTATTACTAAAAGCCTGAAAACAAAAATAACTTACGTTTGGTTTTGGTTTTGGTTGTGTTTTTTTTCTTCCCTTCAGATACCATGCAATGGAAAAGCAGCAGACCGCATCCATCAGGATGGGATACACATTCTCATTAATATGAATGGTTACACCAAAGGAGCCCGAAACGAATTATTTGCGCTGAGACCAGCACCTATTCAGGTAACTAAGTTAGAGGGCTCTGTATCTCCAAAAAACCCCTTATGAATAGGAAGAGTTTCTCTTTTTCTTCTGGCAAAGTGGAAAAAATGTTGAAGGCTCATGTTGATCTGTGAGAGAGACTTTTTAGGGCTTGACATGTGTGAGGCAAATAGGATCATTCTGTTGAAGCAAAGTAGTTTGGGGTTTTTATGTGCTTTATGGGCAGTTGACTGTGTCCTGAAAGAGAGCTCTGTAATTCTGTACACCACTGTCTTTCTTGCATTAGTGAGAACAAAGAAAAGGTATTTGAAGCAGTTGTGGAAATAAGTTGTTGCGTTTTAAAATTTCTTTAGCCTTACAGAAATTCTAGTTATTCAGAATCCATGTGAAAGGATTTTCTAAAATGCCTATGGAAAGAGAATAGGAGACGCCTGAATTGGAGTCACTCTAGGTTATGGAAGTTGTCTCAGCTAAGAGAAGCTGTAATTACTGATTAGTTAGTACTCTGGCTATAGCTTCATGTAATTGGATAATTTGGTCTGCTGCTTGAGCCAAATCCATTTTAGAACATCCTTGAACTGTTCACTGTCTTGGTTGTGAAAGTTTGGGATTAGTGATTACTCTTCAGTTGATAAAGCACAAGAAAGAACTTGAATCTGTAGGTTGAAAATTTAACTTAAAATGCATTGATTTGTAACTTCCTTTATTTTTGCAATGCACCTGGGACTGGAGCCTTGCTTTCCTGTTTTTTAGGCAATGTGGCTAGGCTATCCTGGAACCAGTGGGGCATTATTCATGGATTATATCATCACAGATAAAGAAACTTCTCCAGTTGAGGTGGCTGAGCAGTATTCAGAGAAATTGGCATACATGCCAAACACTTTCTTTATTGGAGACCATGCCAACATGTTCCCCCATCTGAAGGTATGTTGGAAGATAAGGCAAGAAAAGTAGGTGTTTTCCATAGTTGTGTTTATAAAATGGCACTTAGTATATATATTACTTGGTAATGGCTCTTTTAACTTTTTTAAAACTTTTTTTTTAACAGAAAAAAGCAGTCATTGATTTCAAGTCCAATGGTCATATTTATGATAACAGAATTGTTTTGAATGGCATTGACTTGAAGGCTTTCCTTGACAGCCTCCCTGATGTCAAGATTGTTAAGGTGAGAGCTACTCCTTTGTGTATTTAGTCTTAGGGACCGAAGCTAGTGCTTTCTCTGATGCTTACATGATTTATCTTAGATGAAGTGTCCTGACAGTTGTGACAATGCAGACAGCAGTGCTGCTCTCAGTATGCCAGTCATTCCTATGAACACAATTGCAGAAGCTGTAATTGAGATGATTAATCGTGGGCAAATTCAGATAACTATCAATGGATTCAACATCAGTAATGGACTAGCAACTACTCAGGTGAGGCATTTCATTTTCTTGGGGTTTATATATGTGTGTGTGTTAACATAGCAAGGAAGAATGTCCTCCATACTGTCTGTCTGTTTCCATCTTGATTTGTTTAGTTCTCATACTTCAGGAAACTCACAAATATGTTATAAGCCACAAATGTACTGGAACATGAACTTTCCTCCACAAAGATAGAAAAGTTACATCAAGAGGTGTCTGAAGTCCAGAGGAATTTAATCTTGTTGCGTAAACAAGACACTTGGCTGTTCAGAATTTGAAGACAAGATGTACTCACTGCCTGCAGCCTACAGGGCATTTGTGAGCTGTTACTCAGTTTCAGTTGTGATTTTCCTTTAGAAAAAGAAAGACGGATAATACAGGCAAAGTTATTCCACTGTGTCTCAACATTGTTTATTTATCTCCTTACATCCTTCTGAAGTGTGTACTATACCACCAGCCCACAGTGCTTTACAGTTCGTGGGATTTTAGTGATAGTGACAGTTACTGGTTTTGTTTAATACTTCTTCCTTTTCAAAACAGTTATTCCTTTTTCAAAACACTATTTTTGACATTGGCATAACTCTGTAGACTTCCGAATTTTTAGTTTACAGTCTTCAGGAGACTCATATTAATTTACACAAGACCTTTTATTATCACTGTTCTATCCATGTGTTGTATCACACCTTGGTTTTGTTTTATGAGTTTTGTTCACAGCTGAACACAGTTCAGCTTTCATTTAAGTTGGCAATAGTTTATGTTTTAGTTCGGTTGATAAGTTTATTAGCATTTTTTCCTGAAATTATTCTCCTCTGAGCATAATAGAGAATTCTTGTCTTGGCACTCCACCACTAAGATGAAGCAATATAAGCTCTGTTGGCATGCTTTTAAACCAGGATTTCTATATTTTGATCACAATAATACAACCTTTCTTTGTGCATGTTCTAATATAATATCAGCTACTTTTGGGCATAGGTCAATGAAAACTCTGCATTGTGTTTTTGAGGTCTCCTCAGTGACCTATAAGGGAGCACTGTTACTAACTTACTGAACTAAATTATCTTTGCATCTTCCAATAGAGTCAGTGACTGAGACATTGTCATTCATGTCAAATTAGCAAACAGTATGCTTGTTCTGGCTGGCTGCCCTGCCACTGAGCTAAATGTTAAATATATATGGAGAAGAAAGAAAAAACCAACTGAACAAGACTCTGTATCTGTGTTCTGTCTGTGGTTTATCTTTGATCCCACCGTTGGCTGTCATTATTTAAAAAAAAAATAAAAAATTTAACAATCATACTTCCATTTTACTAATCCTCAAGACTTTCGTGTGGTATTCTGATTATCCCAACTTTGTCCTCTGCTGGTTTTTTATTAGCCTATACCTATTGTTTGTGAAGGCTGTAAGATAAGTTCTTTTTGAAAAGTCCATATATAACTCTTCTAGTTTCATTTTCAGCACCTCCTGTTATTTGCTTTTTGGCTAGTTCCTTACAGCCTGTCAGTTATATATTAGTCTGTCTCTTCAGTCTTGACTATCTGTTCTGTGCTTATCTACAAAAAAAAAAAAAAAAACCACCCCTAAAAAAGCCAAAAAACGAACCACAAAAATGCAGCTAGACAAGAAAATCCCCTTTTGCTTTCTGGATAGTTGTGTTTGGTTCTTTTTTTTTTTTTTTTTTTTTTTATTCCCCCGTGAAGGCTTAACTTCATTTTTGGTTCACGGAAATAAAGTGACCTTAAGGAGAGGAGGAGTCTGTGTGTAATGCCTTTTCGTATGATTCATCTTTTCAGTTAGTTAATTAGAATTTCAGGGAGCTACAGCAAGGGCATGAAGATGCTCGGTGTTGTGTGCCTTGGTGGTTGCAATGTTGTGGTATCCACAAGCATGCATGCATAGCAGTTAAATTCTTGTTGTGGGAAGGTAGATAATTATTATTTGGTATAATAAAACCCAAAGGTACGGTTCCAGTAAGGGGTGGTGCTAAGGGGTGGTGCTAAGGGGTGGTGCAGTGTTTCTCTGCCCAGTCTCGTTCCTGCACTTTCAGTGTTGCAATAGTGTTGTGGGTTTTTTGTTTGTTTTGGTTTTCGTGGGGTTTTTGTTTGTTTGTTTGTTTTTTTTAATTTTTCTTTAGATAAACAACAAAGCAGCCACTGGTGAAGAAGTTCCACGCACTATAATTGTTACTACCCGTTCTCAGTATGGCTTACCAGAGGATGCTGTTGTATACTGTAACTTTAATCAGTTGTATAAGATTGATCCTTCCACTTTACAGATGTGGGCTAATGTGAGTATCTGTATTTAATACAAAATTTAAGGTCAGAGTTCTGGAACATAGATGTTCTGTTCAAGTTAGCAGAAACTCCGTGCAAGTTAAGACTGAAAATGTTCTGTGGAATACATTGACCCTGAGCTATTTGAATCCTTATGATGCTCATGTTGCAGTACTTGGTGTTAACAGAAAATAGGATTTTTTAGATTGATTTCAAATCACATTTGTGCTTCTACCCAGTTAAAAATCATGTTAAGCTCAAGTATACTGGTATTACATTGTGAAACAAGTTTGGTCTTCCTTAGTCTGCACAATTAAGTCATGGAATTGTAGGATGGTTTGGGTTGGAAAGGACCTTAAGACCATCCAGTTCCAATCCCCTGCCATGAACAGGGACACCTTCCACTAGAGCAGGTTGCTCCAGCCTCTGTTCAGCCTGGCCTTGAGCACTGCCAGGAATGGGGCAGTCAAAGCTTCTCTGGACAGCCGGTGCCAGTATCTCACCACTCTCACAGTAAAGAACTTCGTCCTTATATCTAACCTAAGTCTTCCCTGTTTAAGTTTAAACCCATTCCCCCTTGTCTTGTCACTACAGTCCCCCTCTCCAGCATCCTTGTAAGCTCCTTCCAGATGCTGGAAGGCTGCTATGAGGTCTCCATGCAGCATTTATTCTTCAGGCTGAATAGCCCCAGTTATTTACTGGCCTTGGCACTTCATAGATTTATAGATCTGCACAGTGAGCATGTATCATGGTCCAGTTTATAGTGTACTGCTGAAAGTTACTTGAGGGGTAATTTTTTGGATTCCATAATCATAGAATCATAGAATAGGGTTGGAAAGGACCTTAAGATCATCTAGTTCCAACCCCCCTGCCATGGGCAGGGACACCTCACACTAAACCATGTCACCTAAGGCCTCATCCAACCTGGCCTTGAACACCACCAGGGATGGATCGTTCACAACTTCCTTGGCAACCCATTCCAGTGCCTCACCACCCTCTCAGTAAAGAATTTCTTCCTTATACCCAATCTAAACTTCCCCTGTTTAAGTTTTGACCCGTTACCCCTTGTCCTGTCACTACAGTCCCTGATGAAGAGTCCATCCCCAGCATCCTTGTAGGCCCCCTTCAGATACTGGAAGACTGCTATGAGGTCTCCACGCAGCCTTCTCTTCTCGAGGCTGAACAGCTCCAACTTTCTCAGCCTGATATAGGCTATATATAGGCCTATAAATAAAGGAGTTCATAAATTTCAGGACTTGCCTTTTAAGTTGTGCTCTGGGAAGTACTGCTCAGAGTTGCTGTTTCTCTCGGTGGGATTAGGTAGAAATGTAATCATAGTTACTCTGCTTGAAATGGTGATCTGTTCTTTTTTTTTTTTTTCCTTCCCTGCTTTATACCTCAGACGACTAAAGTACTACACTTCTTGCTTCATTTGGTATGTGGTAATTCCTTGTTCAAAAAAGGAGTTTGTTTCTGACTGAACTTTATGTATTTGCTTCTTCAATTTTGTTACAGATCCTAAAAAGAGTTCCAAACAGCGTGCTGTGGCTGCTGCGCTTCCCAGCTGTAGGAGAACCCAATATTCAGCAATATGCACAAAACTTGGGTCTTTCCCAAAACAGAATAATCTTTTCTCCTGTTGCCCCCAAAGAAGAACATGTGAGAAGAGGACAGTTGGCTGATGTTTGTCTAGACACTCCGCTTTGCAATGGGCACACAACTGGGATGGATGTACTCTGGGCTGGGACACCAATGGTCACTATGCCAGGTAATGCGAGGGGGGAAACTGCATAGAACAGATCATAGAATAGTTTGGATTGGAAGGGACCCTCAGTGGTCATCTTAGTCCACCTCCCAACCCCCATAAGCAGGAGATGTTCAACCAGGCCAGGTTGCTCAGAGCCACATCCAGCCTGGCCTGCAATGTCTCCAGGGATGGGGCATCTACCACCTCTCTGGACAACTTGTGCCAGGATTTTTCCACCCTCACTCTACAAAGTTTCTTCCCCTTGTCCAGCCTCAATCTCCCTCTTTTAAACCCATCACCCCTCATCCTGCTGCAACAGACCCTGCTGAAAAGCCTCTTCCTATCTTTCTTATAGGCCACTTTTAAGCACTGAAAGGCCACAATAAGGTGTCCCCAGTCTTCTCTTCTCCAGCTGAACACCACCAACTCTCTCAGCCTTTACTTACAGGGGAGGTGCTCCAGCCCCTGACGATTTTTGTGATCCTTCTCTGGACCCTCTCCAACAGGTTCATGTCTTTCCTGTCCTGAGGACTCCAGAGCTGGATGCAAGTACTGTAGGGGCATCTCACCAGAGCAGAGTAGAGGGGCAGAATAACCTCCCTTGACCTGCTGGTCATGCTCCTCTGGATGCAGCCCAAGATACGATTGGCCTTCTGGGCTGTGAGCGCATGCTTCCACGTCATGGATTTGAATATTGTTAATTTTAAAACAATAAGCAGCAAGCCCAACAAACGTTGCTGCCTCTTGTAGATGCAGAGGTATGTCATGCACTGCAGTATGTTACTTGGTAGGTTTACTCCTGTATTAATTTTTTTTGTCTGTTTACAGGCGAGACTCTTGCTTCACGTGTTGCTGCCTCCCAGCTTACTTGCCTGGGTTGTCTGGAGCTCATTGCAAAAAGTAGACAGGAATATGAAGATATTGCTGTGAAACTGGGAACTGATCTGGAATAGTAAGCAAACTTGTACTGTATAATGCGTTAACAGTAAGAAAGGAAAGTGCTGGCACAGTGCTGAGACCAGTACTTTTAATCTTGCAGATCTTTTAACATTTAAAGGAGCTAGGCAATCTTCATCTAGAGCTTTCTTGTCTTGCAGTTAACTCAGCTTCTGCTTTTACGGTAAACTTAATGGTGCTGCCTGTTCTGAAGAAATTGCTCATTTGCAGGCAGTTTACCTTTTCATTGGTGTTTTGGTTTGTTTTTTTTTTAATTGAAAATTAAGCAGTTCCTCACTTACTGCAAGTTAAAATAATCCTGTAAAGTCCCTCTAGTAACGCAGTGAGTTAATGCATTAATGCTGCAGCTCTTCTGGGTTGAGGTGATCATGCTGCTCTGTATCAGAAATTATGAGGGGATGCAACAGTATGAATTTGGTGGAAGTGGGGGAGCAGATATTTTTGGAACAGTTGTATTGGCGGTTCTGGGTTAGCTGAAAAGTGCTTGGAACCTTGTGACCTCTTTAACTTGGGGTTTGGGTTTTTTGTTGTTGTTTTGTTGTTGTTTTTTTTTGGTAGCCTGAAAAAAATTCGTGGCAAAGTCTGGAAGCAGAGAATATCTAGTCCTTTGTTTAACACGAAACAGTACACAATGGACCTGGAGCAGCTTTATCTTCAGATGTGGGATCACTATGCTGCTGGCAACAAACCGGACCACATGATTAAGCCAGTAGAGGCCAGTGAGTCTGCATGAAGAGACAGTCTGCCCACCTGGAATTCTCCAGGAACTGAGCCTCTTAAACACTTCTGTCGAGATGATGAGCTGAAACTGTGCATTTCTACTTAAACTGCCTGGTACTCTGTGGCTGAAGTAATACATGACAGTGGTTAAAGCACAGCCAGAGACTTCTTTCTTGCATGATAGGGAAAGACTCATTAAGAGCCTCAGATCCTTTTATTCCATGAGGAGTTTGAATGGGATTGAGCTGTGTACATGCGAGCCTGTGTGTATGAGTGATGTAGTGGTTGCTGGGGGAAGTTTGAACTGCCCAACCAAATATTATGACTTCATGGACTGATCTAATCTTCCTACAAATCTCTCTCCTTTTATGTGTATTGGGAATTGAAGCATTTTAACATTTGATTTTGGGTAGTCCTGCTGGTATATGTGTGGTTAATTAGTGTGGCTCCCTGCATTAAATTCTGAACTGTGTGGACTGAAAGGGCAGATTTGCTGGTGGAGTCTTTTTTTTTTTTTTAAATAGGTTTTATAAACCACTTGAGCCTGTATCAGCCTTCTAATGTTTGACCTCTTATTTTGGAGCTCTCTATAATGCATTGGTTTAGATAAAGACTTTGGGCTTTTTTTGTTTAGTTTTTAAGCTTCTCAAGTAACTCAGCTGATAGGCTTCATTAAGACAGCTGTTTATAAAACCAAATTTGATTTGAAATTAATTCTCCCCACGAGTGTTTGAGGTAAACACAAACTGGTGCCAAATACAGCTCTTTCAGGAATGATTGTTAATTATGTATAGAGGCTCAGGCCTAGGTACTGTAGCAAAGACTTTAAACAGAAAATAAAGCTTTGGTTTGCCAGTTTGATTTGACCAGTGTTTCACATTTGCTGCTGCCCTTGTGCTGTTGCCAGAGAAGTATTCTGAACGGCTGGCCTTGCATCTTTCTTTCTGTAATTTTGTTTTAAATAGTGTTATTTAAATTCATATGTATTTATTTAAAAAGCAGAAATAATCTCGCCACCCAACCATGAAAGATCTGGTGTGTGTGCCTGCTTAATTTGCAAGTGTTACTGGGGGCTCACACTAGTGTGTTCCTTGTGCCCTTCCCATTGCTCTTAACTCGCACACTGTATTATCTTGCAGGTCAAGGACTCTGTGTAAATTACTGGTTTTGTTTTGAATAAGCAACACCAACATTCCCCAGCTCCCTGCTCACTGGTGGCTCAATATAAACGAGTGTCAACCTCGCTCATCGTGCCATTGAGTTTTGTCTTTTGATTGCAATTGGCTTGGCCTCCCGTTCATGCGAGGGCTGCTGCTCCCTGCCGCGGAGCCACCCCTTCGGCGGTACCGGGGCTGCGGAAGCTCTCCGCTCTCTGGCGCCGCGGGCGCTAGGGCGCCTCTGGTGCTGACGGCCTGGGACGCGCTTGCAGCCGTGGTTTCTCCGTGCGCAGGCGCAGAGCCGCGCGCAGGCGGTCCAGCCCGGTGACCCGGAAGCGCTGCGGCGGGGCGCGCGCGGTTTAAAGCAGATGGAGAAGGCGGCGGTGCGTGGGGTGCCTTCGCCTTTCCCCCGGCTAGGCTTGGCGCTGCGCGGCGCTTTGCTCACGGTCTCTTTCCTTTGCAGCTCGAGGCGGCACGGGACGGGGTTCCACCGCAGCAGAGACGCCTGCACGCCTGCTGGGGCGGTGAGGGCCGCGGGGAGCGCCCCGCCGCTGCCACACCCCTACACGGTCGGTGCGGGGCCGGGCCCCGCTCCGGCGGCGGCTCCTCCAGCTCCTGCGATGGCGGCTTCTGGTGTGGTTTGGCCTCGGGCGGCAGGAGCCCGGGGAGAGAGAGGTGAGGAGGCGCTTGGCTAAGCGCAACCCCGGCCCCCTCTCCTGCGGTATGCTTCCTGACTGTATTGAAACCTAGCTTCGGGTTAGGGCTTCGAATGTTTTACAATAATTGGTTGGTATTAGCATGTATCAAAATTACAGTCTTTGAGATACTTTGGGGGTACTGGTGGATGAAAGGTTGGACATGACCAGGGAGTGTGTGCTCACAGCCCAGAAGGCCAGTCATATCTTGGGCTGCATCCAGAGGAGCATGACCAGCAGGTCAAGGGAGGTCATTCTGCCCCTCTATTCTGCTCTGGTGAGATGCCCCTACAGTACTTGCATCCAGCTCTGGAGTCCTCAGGACAGGAAAGACATGAACCTGTTGGAGAGGGTCCAGAGAAGGATCACAAAAATCGTCAGGGGCTGGAGCACCTCCCCTGTAAGTAAAGGCTGAGAGAGTTGGTGGTGTTCAGCTGGAGAAGAGAAGACTGGGGACACCTTATTGTGGCCTTTCAGTGCTTAAAAGTGGCCTATAAGAAAGATAGGAAGAGGCTTTTCAGCAGGGTCTGTTGCAGCAGGATGAGGGGTGATGGGTTTAAAAGAGGGAGATTGAGGCTGGACAAGGGGAAGAAACTTTGTAGAGTGAGGGTGGAAAAATCCTGGCACAGGTTGTCCAGAGAGGTGGTGGGTGCCCCATCCCTGGAGACATTGCAGGCCAGGCTGGATGTGGCTCTGAGCAACCTGGCCTGTATGGAGTAGTGGACTAAGATGACCACTGAGGGTCCCTTCCAACCCAAACTATTCTATGATAAATTTGAGCAACTTTGATGTAATTAAAAGAAGCTGTCAAGCTGTCTTCACGTTTTTAAACAGTCGCATAATGCATTTTTTAACTTGTTAATGTTTGGGTTTTGTCAGAATAGGAAATAAAGTTTGGTAAGAGTATTTTGTCTTGCCTCTACATCTGCATGAGAATTCCAGTGGAAGTGCCAACACATCTGTCTGCATCTTAAAAGAGCTTTAGGAAAGCTGCTGTTCGCTAAATATTCATAGCAGCTGTGTACTTTATACAAAAGCTGTGCACTTTATACAAAAGTAGCTTGTTTTTTCTTGTATATTTTGGGGTTTCAGACTTCATACAACACAGCATCCTCTGCCTGATCATATACCATGTGTAAGATGAGAAACAAGCTTTCTGTCCCCTCTGAATACTGATAAATACTTAAATTGCTATTGAAGCCAATGTAATGGTCTAAGCTTGTGTCTCCCTATGGTTCAGTTGTTCAGATTTTGGCATTGAATGATTGCTACTTGAATATTGAATGTATATAGTTGTTATAAATTTAATATGCTGGTTCTGATAGTTCTATTTAAAATTAAAGTTCAGCCTATTTGAGACATTCAGTGCTTTTTTTCCGTGTGTATTTGCTTCTTGGTGGTCACAGGTACTTCAGGGGAGATGCAGATATACTTGCTGTTGACCTAATGTTCTTGATACTATCCTGCACTTAATTTTTTGCAGCCATGCCCTGTACGTCTCTTCCAGCAGTGATGATGAATTTGAAATGTGTGAGTAATAGCACATTAGGGTTTTTTCCTCTGAAGAAGTATGAAAGTTACATGTCTAATTAGAGTGAAGTGATTTTTATGCATTATTTTCTTTCCTTGCTCCTGCTGCAAAGTACATTTTCTCCTTGCAGTGCAGTGTTGGTAGCTGTATGCCACAGAGTGTTCTTGAATCTTATGTCTCAATCCTCGATGCTTTTTGCCTTGCATTATTTTTCTTGTTGCCTCAGTTTTGTTTGTTCCCTATAACTTGCTTTCTTCTCAGACTATAGAGCATCTTTGAATAACCATTTTCTCTAAGCAGTTACTGTTCCAAACATGTCTAAACTACTCAGAATTCTCTCTTGCATGCTTTTGCTTCATGACTCTTAACCACTTAGGATGTTTTGGGGTTTTCATACTGGCTCAAGGTCTTGGTATGGTGGAAGTGCATACTGAATTTTACGTGGTGTCTTCTGCTGTCCATAACTTTATGTCTAGCCTATACATACAAAACCTGATGTTTGTATTTTTCTTTTTGTTAATAGCCATTAATGACTATTGTTTTGTGCTAGAGTAATTGAGTACAGGGTGGTTTGGGTTTTTTTGCCCTGTTGCAAGAGTTCTATTTAGCTTGTTCCTTAGATGAACTAATCATGGCTCTGCCACACCTCAGGTGGGTTTCAAGCTGGTGAGTAGTTTAAAGGTTTTAAAGTATGTTTGCAGTATGTTCCTCATTATGTATTCAAGATTTGAACAGAGATGGTAGCAGAAAAGGTAAGACAAGAAGTCATATCTGTTTATTTTGCCTTCTGCATATTGTTCTTCTGTTAGTCCAGCTGCTTTTAAAGCAGCTTTCTCATTAAAAAAAAAAGCAGGTTTCTTATTACTTTAGAGTTTATACTATGCTCCATCTCAGTTCCATGTGAATGACCTTAAGCATTGTTAAGCCTTACTGCTTACATCCAGTTGAATTAAAACATGATGTGTATAGTTCACTGCACTATTATTGGGCTTTCAGATCTGGTAAATATTTCAATACTGTCCATTCATTAAGTTATTAGCTCTCTCCCTGTAATTTTTAAAGTTATTTGATAGTCCGCTCTTTTTTTCTACTCCGTTTTTTTTTTTTTTTTTCTTCCCTTCCTCCATCCAGGAGGCTGTTGAGGCTGAAGTCAAGTGTCAGCTCGGGTAGGGAAGATAGCTGAGAGTAACTAGTTGGGTCTTAGAGCAGAATATTTGGAAAGCTATTCTATTGCCATGCTATCACTATCCTGAAAATTGTAGGAAAGAGTGAAGGAAAAATATGTGCCAAGAGATGAGAAACTAAAGGGAATTGGTTTATTAAGTAGCAAGTTGTATTTGTCTGTAAGCCTTTGTCTGCTGGCATTTGTTCTTCAGTAGGCCACCTTGATGAAGTGACTTGGAAGGCAGCAGATGCCATGTTTACTTCTTTTGTGATGAAGGTAGTGGTGAAGACTGCCATGTGCTAAAGTTGAAAATAACTCACTGCTCTAAACACTTTTTGAGCTTCAAGTTTTTGAATTCTTTTTTACCCTTCCCCTTGTGCTCTTCTTCAAAGATGATAACACTCAGTCCCATGCTATGCTTATGGCACAATGCGGAAGTTTATAATCCCATTGAAGTCATACATGCAGCTTCATGTATGGGAAGAAGGAAGAGCAAACACTCCTTAAGTGCTCTTGTGGCTAGTTGCGTTCTGATGAAGGGACAATGGTTTCCTTTCTCCCTAGCCTGATTTATGCTTTAATGAAGTTTGTTCCCCTTCAGCTTTCTTGAATCTCTCATAATTGTGTATGAAATTTTGATGGCATTTCTTTAAGACTCACTGCTTCAAGCATGTGCAGTACAACTGCTTGAGTGGTGTTTTTGTTGTTAGCAGTCACCACAGTATTCCTGGAATGATTAAAATGCAGTGGGGTATTGTTACCATTTTGTTTGACACTTTTTGTGTGTGTGTGTTTTTTTTTTTGGGGGGGGTGGTGGTGGTGGTGGTTTTTTTTGTTTTTGAGTCTCTTACTGGAATAACCATATGGACAACTCTTTGCAGCAGAAAAGCTATTACCTACAGGTACTGAAATGCTTGGAGAAAATACTGATAAACCCATTCAATTCCATCCCCAGTGGTCCACATATATGAGAAGGCTGTACTGGATACTGCAAGATACATAACAGCACTTCTCTGGCTTTGTGCTGGGCAAGGATTGACTGTGAAGGAAATGCTAGAAAGCTTTAGGGAATTGAGAGTTGGAATTATATATAAAGGATTCTTATGTTTGGTAGCTGTTTTAGTTTTGTGGGGGTTTGGGGGTTTTTTTTTTTTTGTTTTTAAGGCTTTAGACCAAATTTTTACTAAAATTTTTCTAAAAAATAGAAGCATAACAAAAGAAATAGAACCTTGTTCTTAATGATGTTTTCTTTTTTCAGTTTTAGCTAGAATGAAAACTCCAAAATCTGTTTCAAAAAAGGCATATGTGAGGTGGGTGCTGTAGTTAATGGCTTTTATATATTAGGTTTCTGTATCACATCTACTATTCAGAATACAGAAAAATTAGTAAAAGTTTTAGTGGTTCATAGGCAGATATGTTTATAGGAGTGAGCACAGACAGAAGCTGGTGTTCGGTCTGTATGTTCAGGTCAAATGTAAAATGGTATGTTTGGAGGTGTACGTGCTCTGTTGCCGTTTCTGTTAATGAACGTGGTTGGTAACATTTGCTGTGAGCAACTGATGATGTTATATTGTGTGGCTTTTTTTTGTTTGCTTTTTTTGCGAAGGCATACTTACTGTTCTATTTTCCTGTTTATGCCTCCCATTTTTCATGGTATTCGTTCATTTTGCAGTTTGAAGGACTCAGTCGATGATTTGGATGATTTCTGCTTGGACTTGAAAGTGAGAAAAAGCCCAACAAAGCATGGCAAGTCAACAGCAAATACAGAGCAGGCATTTTAATGGGTGGAAAGTTAGCATTCATTTCTGAGCTCATAAATTTCTGGGAAAGCTTGTTAAACATAAGTTCACTTTGTCTCTTGCTTGGGGCTTTTCTGTTTCCCATGGGAGTAAAAGAAGAAAGTATGGTCATACTGTTCTGACAAGTATATATTTTGAAGCATTGCAGTAGATCTGTAGATACAGACTGTGGACTACCTGCTAGCATTTGGGTCTGTGAAAACAGTGTAACTCATGGCTGATTAGACTGAGCAAATGTGGGATGATCACTATGAAGAGAGGACTTAGGATATGCAAATTAGTGTTCCAGTGGCTGTAGTAGCTCATTCTGTGGTCAAAAGACTGAGTAAAGAAAGAAGGTAATTGTTGTTAAGCTAGATACCTTTGATTCAATGCACATTTTGGCCAGGATGTTGCAGAGCCACAGATAATGCTTTAATTTGGAACTTCTTTAGCCAAAGTCCTATGCATAATCCTGTTAACACTGGCTACAAGATGCTTAAGCAAACCATTACTTGTGGGGCTTCAGTGCTTGTCTGAGCAGAGGATCCCTGTTTTCCCCCAAAGGATGGAAAGTGCCTTGGTTTACTAACATTCAGAGCCTGACTGCACCTGTCTGGTGCACTTCCCATTGATAGGCGCAAGCTGGACTTCAGTAGAATGAGTGAACAGGGCTCTGGAATTCTTTACACAGCCAGTAGGCCAGTGATCAGGTGCTAGAATTTTGGTAGATGAGGGATGATAACAGTGATCTCATGTGAACCTGGAAAAGCTCTGACCCCTGATAAAGAAGGATGGGATCTTTTGCAGCTGGTGAGAATGTCAACCTTGAAACATGTATACAAACTGCAGGCTGTAAAAAACTAATGGAGTGGTTTCTGGAGGGGAAATGGGGGAAGCACAGTGGACCAGAAGCATCATTAAAAAAAAAAATAAGTCACCAAGAGATCTGACATGATCCCTTGTTCTTGATAGGTCAAATTTGAGATGTTAGAAGCCTTGCTTTTTGACAGATGTGCACTTTGTGATGTAAGCTATAGTCTGATCTTCACTTGGTGGTTTTATAAAACTTCAGTATGAAATGTTCAGCTTCTGCATGCACATAGCTTTTGTTACTGGGAATGAAAATTATGCCAGCATTAGTTACTATTCAGAATTGTTAGGCTTGATGGCTGATGTGTACATACATGTGGTTTAAGGTAATTTAAAAAGAAAAAAGTATTAAAAAAAACCATCTTTTGGTGACTTTCCATTTAGTATGATGATAAATGGGCAAGCTATAATAAAGCAAATGAGAAAATATGTTTCTATTCTTTGTATTTTCTTATCTTTTTCAAGGACTTTTTTTTTTTCTGTTAAGACAGAGGTAAATTTCCTAAATGAAATTATCAAAACTTTAAGCTGTTTCTTTTGAATTGCAGGACAGAAGGATCTTCAGACCATGAAGAAGTGGATGCCTTCTGGAAAGAAAAACAGTTGCTGTCAAGAGCTGCAGTATCCAGAGGCTTCAAGTGACACTGATGATTCTGTCTTTGTAGAATCTGACTACCAAAAAGGGAGAGTAAAAGACCTGAAAGAGAGTCAGAAGCTCATAAAACTCCCACCTCCACAAAATTTGAGAGAGTCAATCTCCAGAGGCAGTCCAGACTTGCAGCCCAGAAGAATAGAAAGGAGCTGTGAAAAAAGTACAGAAAATAAAATGCCAACTGTGGCATTACAACAAAGTACAGAAGTAGAATCAGATAGCTCAGATGGTGAATTTGAATCATTAATAGAACAGATAAGGAAAGGAAGTATACCTCAAAAACCTATCTTAAGCACAGATAAAACGGTCCACCAACCAAGCACAAGAGGTGAGCAATTGTTCTTGGCTGACTTGCAAGCTACTGACAGCAATGGTGTAGTGCTAATTGCCTAATTATTTTCATTTGTGTGGCGTATGCTTTAGAAGTGCAACCCAGCATCTTGCAATTGAATTTGATGCAGTCAGAAATTATTCCTCTTGAGTATTGTGATTCTGTTAGTCTTGTGGTATTAAAGTTTTACGTTTTTCAGCATTGCTTGTTTTTGTAATTCCTGTAACTGTAGGCATTTTAAAAATTGTTCTTAAAACAAATCTAACTGGTAGTTTTGAATGATGTTCCCCAGCCAACAGAGAGAAGGCCTACTGAAACCACAGACCTTGAAGTGGTCCTTTATTTCTGGTGTGAGGGTCAGTCATTTTACTAGTCTGTCCAGATGTGGAATGGGTATATAGGTAGCTATCTGATCAGAACTTGATTGTGAAACAAATAATGTGACTTATGGTACATGACAGAAGGTTAATTTTTTTCTTCAAATGGTATCTCTGCATTCCTGCTCCCAGTGTGTGGGTGGTGTATTTTGAATTGTGAAGTGTTAAGGAATACCTAAGTGAGGTCACAAATGCTTTTCCCTCCAGTTCCTCCCAGCTGAATGTTTGAAAGCTTGAAATCTGCCACTCCTTCATTGAATGTCAATTTTTGTACTATATAACAGCAAATTACCTTTCCCTCAGTTGTATATGCCTTTGTATTAAAGTATGCACAGTAAGAGTGTGTGTGCTGAGGTGGAGTATTTAACTTTTTCATCTTTGTCTGTTACTTGGTTGCTGATGTCTGTGTTCCAGATTCTTTGTAATCCTGTGACTTTTTCTGTTGAACTAGAAAATAACAAGTCACTCTGTGAAGATGGCCAGCCTTTGAAAGGGAGGGGAGTCAAGACACCAAGGCCAAATGCCATTTCACTTCAAGAAACACCTTCCAGGATAACGGCTTCTGCAAGAATTCCTAGGAACAAATTGGTCAGTTGCTCACAGTTAGCAAAGACAGAGGAAAGGTAAATTTGTTTTTTTTGTAGGTTTGGTTTTTTGTGGGGTTCCCCCCCCACTACGTTCTTTAACCGTTATACGTGGACAAATAGATGCTAAGCATTTTGCTTAGGATGACATTCTGATTTTTCTGGTACCTAGAAACTTCTGCTACCAAATCAGCAGTTGTTAAGTAGCTGTAAATCAAAGCTTTCAGTCACGGGTGTGACAGGGAGAATATAAACTAATCTCTACTTAGAGGAATTAATGGCTAAAAAATGTGGCAAATACCAAATCTTTTTTGTAAATGGTAGCTCTCTTGCTATTCCTTGTCTTGGCACAGCATACTTCTGACATGGCTGGCCCTATACATTCTATTTATCTATCTGCTATTTGTGACCTCACTTAGGTCACTTAGGCATTTCTGTAACACTTCACCAGTTCAAAATACACCACCCGCACACTGGGAGCAGGAATGCAGAGGTACCATTTGAAGAAAAAAATTACTTTAACCTTCTGTCATGTACTGTAAGTCACATTATTTGTTTCACGATCAAGTTCTGATCAGATAGCTACCTGTATCCCCATTCCACATCTGGACAGATTGGTAAAATGACTGACCCTCACACCAGATTATAGACTCTATTTATCCATCCAGACTGATGCTATTAGTAATACATGCCTTTTTAACAAGCTTGCTTTGATATTTTTGACCTATATTCTCAGAACTTGCAGAATTGGTCTTTCTTTTTCTACAGATGCAGCTTAAGCTTTTCATGAGAACATCCTTTTCATTTATGGTGGTAGCTGCCTTTGTTCTGCCTTTTAGCCATGTGATGTTTCCTTTAGTCATTTTATGATTGTGTATACCAATACAAACCTTTAAAACTTTAAAAGTATCAACTAAAAAAGCTGATACTTTGTCAGAATGCTGCAGTATTGGAGTTAGTAAAATACCTGCTTCCCCTGCGTGAATTCCTGAGGATTCCCAAAAGGCAAGGAGGATGGAGCGAGGAGATGGCTGGTCTCTTCTCCAAAGGAGCAAGTGACAGGACAAGAGGAAACAGCCTTAAACTGTGCCAGGAGAGGTTTAGACTGAAGATTAGGAACAGTTTCTTCCCCAGAAGGTGCTCAGACATTGGAACAGGCTGCCCAGGGCAGTGGTGGAGTCACCATCCCTGGAAGTGTTCACACGCTGTGTAGATGAGGCCCTCAGTGCCATGGGCTAGTGGTGGCCTTGGCAGTGCTGGGGAACAGTTGAACTTGATGATCTTGAAGGTCTTTCCCAAGCTGGTTGGTTTGACGATTTCTGTGTTTCTGAAAATACTCTTTATTGTTGGTGATCATGTTAGGGCTGTTCAGATATGGATCGAGTTTTGGTATAATAATGGCTCACTGTGTCACAAAGATCTGAGCTACCCTCTTTTCCTATTTAGGAGTCCTCATAGTCTAGTTTTGTGAATTAATAAAGTAATTTCAGGACTGTTGATCGAAGGTGGTGATCCTGCCCCTCTCCTCTGCTCTCGTGAGACCTCACTTGGGAGTATTGTGTACAGTTCTGGTGTCCTCAACATAAAAAGGACATGGAGGTGTTGGAGCAAGTCCAGAGGAGGCCATGAGGATGATAAGGGGGCTGGAGCACCTTCTGTGTGAAGACAGGCTGAGAAAGTTGGGGCTGTTCAACCTGGAGAAGAGAAGCTGCATGGAGGCCTCATAGCAGCCTTCCAGTATCTGAAGGGGGCTGCAGGGATGCTGGGGAGGGACTGTAGTGATAAGACAAAGGGTTAGAACTTAAACAGGGGAAGTTTAGGTTAGATATAAAGAAGTTCTTTACTATGAGGGTGGTGAGCCACTGGAATGGATTGCACAAGGAAATTGTGAATGCTTCATCCCTGGCAGTGTTCAGGGCCAGGTTGGATAGTCTTGGGTGACATGGTCTAGTGTGAGGTGTTCCTGCCCATAGCAGGGGGGTTGAAACTAGATGATCTTAAGGTCCTTTCCAACCCTAACTCTTCTATGATTCTATGATTCTGTTGCAACAGCTCTGCCACTTCATGCCCCTGAAGGGGGAAGAAGATGCTATAAGCCTGTGCTTCCCACTGCCTCCTGAGGGCAAGCCAGAGAAAAGTCAGGAGAGCTTTATGTCAATGGCAGCATTCCAGAGATCTTTATTGGCTATGAAGTGGCTATTATTTTCAATTTACTTCAGTAAACTGCTTTATGTTTTTTCTTGCAGGCTTAGGGTGTGCTCAGTGCCTGGCTGTTTCTTGCAAGATCTCTCAAATCCAGATTCCCACTATGTGACGTATTTCAAGAAAAATAAAGAGGAGTTGGCATGGAAACTTTACTGTCTGTATAATAGCACCATCTTTGACCAGAAGGTTGACTTCAAAACAACACCTACAATTTTAAAATGTTAAAAAGTTGCTCCTTGCCTTTTGATGTGATTGGTCTTTATCCTCTTTAGTTAGTAGAAGTTAAGCTTTACAGCAATGGCTTATGTTTGAGTTAGTTCAGGCAATTTCTTTGAAAGGGTTTTATTACCACTGTGGTGCAGTGATTTACAGCTTGGCTTGCTTTCGCAGCTGTAGCGGTGTACTATCTGTAAGCGAGCAGTCTGGATGTTGTCCAAGAGTCCTTGATGAGAGAAACTGCTACATGAGGGGCCTTTGATCAGTTTCATCTTTGAGTGGGTGCCTGATACTTATCTTCATGGATTTTATAGTACCTGCATGGTTGTCAGCTAAGCAGCCTGGGAATGTTTCTGTTGCTTCCTCTGTGGTAGCAGACCCCAGCAAAGGCAGCTATGGCTTTGCTGCTGAAAGAAGGTTGCATACCACTGTTGCTCATTAAGCTTTTACAGAAGTAACATGTACTAGTGAACTCTTCAGCATTGTCATAGCCTAATAGCTAATTGTAACACAACTTTCTAGCCTGCAGCTGACAAAAGGCAAGTGGTGGGAGCATATGTTGGGGATAAGGGAGGTAGCTAATGAGTAAAAGCTCTTCCCTTTGTTGCTAGGGCCTGTCATGCTACGTGCAGTTTTCCTTTGTTCCTATTGCGTGTTCATGTTTACCATTCTGGAACAGACAAAAAAGCTGCTTATTCTTTCACTAACAGTTTTGGGTGAACCTTAAGCTGTAAGTTGTGTTCAAATTGAAGGTTCAATTTCAGAGAACTGCTGTCTTGACCTTTAAATCTTCTGGGATACTAGAGACTCTCCTCTGGTGAGAAACATCTGTGAAAGGAAGGATGCTGCTCTCAGTAATTCCAATAGCATTTCCTTCAGGAGGGGAAAGGTGTCTCTGCAGCTGAGAAAATGTTGTGGAGCTGAGCAAGGACACATTGAGGTCATGGAAGCTGAGCTGATCGGGCTCACTGCTGCTGAAAGCAAAATACTTTGCTCACCAGTGCTTCAGCCGTGTACCTGTACTAGCACTTAGCTACTTAACTACTGCTGGACCATTTATTTAAGCTTATTAACTAATTTGGATGACAAAAAAATGGTAGTAAAAGAACAGAGTTAACAGATATTATGAGGGCTTATCAAATCAAGAGCAGCACAGAGAATAAGCAAGGGATGATTATTCACCCTCTCACAGTGCATCAAGTTAAAATGGCAATTTGCAGGTTCAGAACAACCAAAGCAAATGATACTTGACCTCTAAATTATTAAGCAGTAGAGCTTCTGATAGGAGACTGTAATTGTGGTCTGTGTGCTAACCATGCACGTGGTTAAGAACATACATACGTGTACTCCCAAAACCACCAGAAAACACTTTTAAGGGCTATTTAATAAAGAGGAACCACCTGTGGCTCAGTGAGGTGGTGTCTTGCAAAATGACTAGCAAAAATAGAAGTCATCTTTTTTGAAGAGGAAATTTTTCTGTTTAATTGATGACGTTGTATTTCCTCTTAAGCAGCATGTGTTAGCCACTGTTGGACACAGAATAGAGGAGTCAGGGGACTTCTTGTCTCATCCTGCATTGTGAAACTCCCAGTGTTGGTTACAGAAAAGCTGATGATGGGGGCGACAAGGAGGAGGGTGGGTTTACATCTTGAATGCCAAGAGTGTTAAGGGCACTAACAGGCACATCCTCTGCTGGCTTTGCAGTTAATATAAGGGGAAGCCAGAAGTTCAGAAGGAGAGATGTAGGAGAGGGCAGATTACACATACTGTTTTGTTTTGCAGTTACCAGACAAAATGGAAATAATCTGGAATAAGAAAATGAGAAAAACAGCAGGATATTGTGTAACTGGGCAGACAGAAGGTCCTGAAGCAAAGCGTTATGCTCGCATAGAACTTTCTGAGAAAGTCTGTGACTCTGCAGGTAGGTAAAAGAAAAAATACGTTGATTCTTCTTTGAGAAAGCAAGTTCTAGAGACAAAAACATGAATGTGAGGCTTAATTGATATGGAACAGGACCCTGCTTTGGTATTTCATATTATCTTGAATAAATAATTCCATTAATTGTAGTACTCGTCTTCACAGCCCTTCTGAGAGGCTAGACAAATTTACAGAAATGTGAGAGCAGAGATATATTAATGCTAACTGCAATATTTTGCTTATATTATTGATTTGAGCACCTATAGGTTACTCATATGTACTGTAATGGCAATCTAAAATCTGACTCATCTGTCATAGCTAGCCACCTTGTTGGTCGTATTTGAATCTGGAATTAAGATAGATCAGTGTCAAAATAAGTTCTGTTATGTGGTGGGTACTGTAACTGTTACTTCTCCCTCATCCCCTCTCAATTTGGGGAACTTAATGTTTCACTTACCATAGAAGAACCAGTTCTGTAAATGATAGAATATTTTTAAGTAGGCTTAATAAATCTTATCATAGATCAGATCATGAGAGATCATAGTATCATAGAAGCCCAGACTGGTTTGGATTGGAAGGAACTTTAAAGATTATCCATTTCCAACCCGTTACCACGGGCACGGACAGCTTCCACTAGAGCAGGTTGCTCCAAGCACTGTCTAGCCTTGCCTTGAACACTGCCAGGGATGGGGCAGCCACAGCTTCTCTGGGCACCCTGTGCCAGTGCCTCAGCACCCTCACAGGGAAGAGCTTCTGCCTAAGAGCTCATCTCAGTCTCCCTTCTGGCGGGTGAAAACCATTCCCCTTGTCATGTCCCTACAGGCCTTTGTCCAAAGCCCCTTTCCAGCTTTCTTATCGGCCTTTTTATATATTGGATGACTTATAAGGTGTTCCTGGAGCCTTCCCTTCTTCAGGCTGAACAAGGCTAATTCTTTCAGCCTGTCTCCATAGGAGAGGTGCTCCAGAACTGGAGCATACAACTGCCCTGGAGTTACAACAGAGTACCCTGGGAATCTGTTTCGAGGGGTTAGTAGTCCACAAGTGCTCATCAGTTTTTAAGAAGTACCTTTTAGAAGCAGGGGAGTGAACAATCCTGTGTCATAAGACAAGCAGGCAGGGCAGGAGACTAGCTTGGCTGAACAGGGAGCTCTTTGTGGAGGTCAAGGGGAAAAAGAAATTGTATGATCTCTGGAAGTAAGGTCTGGATTTGCAGGAAGGTTACAGAGCTGTGGTTTTTATATGCAGGGTGAAGACATGAAAGGCCAGAGCTCATTTGGAGTTGAAGCTGGCCAGTGTTGTCAGATATCAAGGAAGGCTTTTTTTTAGATATGTTAATAGCAAGAGGAGGTCTAAAGAAAATATTGGTCTGATGTTTATGGTCAGCAGACTAAATAGGGATGAATGAAAAAGCAGAGGTATTCAATGCTACTTTTTGCCTCAGTCTTTACTAGAACTGTCAGACCTTGGTCTGCTCAGTCTCCTGAGTTGGAGGACTACAAGTGTGGACACTGAAATTGTCAAGAACCAGCTGTATGTCCACATACATGTCACAAGTCCATGGGGCCTAGTGGGATTCACCACACAGTACTGAAAGAGTTAGCCAAAGTTACAGCAGGACACCACTTGGATCATCTATGAAAGGTCTTGGGAGCCTGGGGAGGTCCCTGCTGGCTAGAAGCCAGCCAGTGTTATTCCAGTTTGCAAGAATGACATGGAGGAGGATGCAGAAAACTAGAGACCTGTTAGTCTAACCTCACTTTCTGCAAAAATCATGGGAGATGGTTATATTGGGTACTATTGAACAACATTTAAAGAATAATGCAACATAAGACACAGTCAGCATGGGTTCACAAACGGAAAGGCCTGTTTAACTGATCTGATATCCTGCTATGATAAGGTCACCCACTTAGTGGATGAAGGAAGGCAGTGGATGTAGTTTCTTTGGTATTTAGTAAGGCTTTTGATACTGGCCCTCACAGCATCCTTCTGGACAAATTGTCCAACTGTGGGATGAATAGGTTCATGGTGTTCTGAGTGAAGAACTGGCTGAAGGGCAGATCTCAAAGGGTTGCAGTGCGTGGGGCTACATCGGGCTCGCGATGGGTCACCGGTGGTGTTCCTCAGGGTTTCATTATAGGGCCAGTCCTGTTCAATATATTTATCAATTATATGGATGCAGGAGTTGAATGTGCCTTTAGCAAGTTTGCTGATGATACCAAACTGGGAGGTGTTGTTAACTCTTGAGGGAAGATGCCTTGCAGAGGGGTCTAGCTAGATTGGAGCATTGGGTGATGATTAACGAGATGAAATTTAGCAAGTCCAAATGTTGGATTCTGCACCTGGGATGAAATAATGCTGGGCACAAGTATAAACCGGGAGAGGAATGCAGAGCAGCTCTGCAGAAATGGATCTGGGGTGCTGGTTGACAGCAGGCTCAGTAGGAGCCAGCAGTGTGCCCTGGCAGCCAAGAGGGCAAACCGCATCCTGGAGTGCATCAATCACAGTATAATTAGCTGGTGAAAAGAAGTCACTGTCCTGCTGTATTCAGCTTTGGTGTGGCCTCATCTTAAGTGTTGTGGGTGGTTCTGGGCCCCATAACATAGTAAGGATGTGAAGGTACTTAAATGCATCCAGAGGAGGGCAACAAAGCTGGTGAAAGGTCTGGAAGAAATGGCCTATGAGGAGTGACAAAGGACTTTGAGTTTGTCTAGTTTGAGGAAAAGGAGGCTGAGGGGTGACCTCATTGCTCTGTACAGCTTCCTGAAGAGGGGAATTGCTGAGCTCCTCTCTGTGGTATCCAGAGATAGGACATATGGGAATGGTTCAAAGCTGTGCCAGGAGACCACTGAACATCAGAAAGCATTTCTTTACCATGAGGGTGGTTAAACACTGGAACAGGCTTTCTAGAGAGGTGATCGATGCACCCCGTGCCTCTCAGTGTTTAAGAGGCACTGGAACAATGCCCTTAGTGCCATGCTTTAACTTTTGGGCAGGCAGTTGGATGAGGTGATCACTGTACGTCTCGTCCAACTGAAATATTCTATTCTAATTGTGGAGAAACTCTGCTCTAGTTGTTTCTGGAGGAAAAATCTCAATGTTACAAAAAAAAAACCAGTGAATTTTGGTCTATATAAAGGTGTTTAGGGTCTCATCTAAATTAAAAAAAAAAAAAAAAAACAAAAAAAAACAGAAAACAAAACAACAAAACAAACAGGAAAAAAAAACCCCAAAACCGAACCAACCAAGCAGAAAAAAACCAAACAGATTAGGTGTGTAGGGATGTAACTAGGATGCAGAATTAAGGCTAATCACATAACTGGAAATCCACTGAGTAAAATCTTGGTTTGGGACATTTTATCTGATCAAAACATTGGTGATTCCAACCTCCAAAATAAGTCAAAGAATCGTAGAATGGTTTGGGTTGGAAAGGACCTTAAGATTATCTAGTTCCAACCCCTGTCATGGGCAGGGCTGCCTCACACTAGACCATGTCACCCAAGACTGTCCAAGCCGACTTTGAACACTGCCACGGATGGAGCATTTACCGCTTCTTTGGGCAGCTTGTTCCAGCACCTCACCACCCTCACAGTAAAGAACTTCTTCGTTAGATCTAACCTGAACTTGCCCTGTTTAAGTTTGAACCCATTGCATCTTGTCCTGTCACTCAAATCCCTGATGAAGTCTTGCATCTCTATAATAAGTGTTAAAGCATTGGCCAAGGATGAAAGTCTGTACTTCCCTGTACCTGACTGATCTCAGTATCTTTTGTTTGCCTTACTCCAAGATCGTCTTCGAGACACACTAGTTCATGAAGCTTGCCATGCAGCCACCTGGCTGATAAATGGTGTTCGCGATGGACATGGACAATTCTGGAGATACTATGCCAATAAATCAACTGTGATTCATCCAGAACTGCCGATAGTAGCACGTTGCCACAGCTATGAGATTAATTACAAATTCATCTATGAGTGTGTTCTGTGCAAAGCTACGTGAGTAATGTTTTGGTCTTGCATATGACTGTGTATTAACTTTGTCTCTAATTTGGCACTCTCCTATATCTAGAAATTATGGGTCTCTTAAACTGGGGTACTCTTGAGTTGTCACTTCGCAGTTCCTAAGCCCTCAACCTCATTATGCCATTCCACATGTTTGTTTTCAGGTAGTCTCAGTTCCATTTCAGAAGTCAGGACAGGCAGAAGTATCTTCCGAGAGCCACTGATGATGATGGAAGGTCTTTGAGAAGGAGTAACAGATCAGAATATGTGCTTTGGCTTTTAATGACATGGCAGGAAAAGGTCACTTCATGTGGCTGCTCTCACCTTTCAGACATTGCTCAAATGATGTGAATTTGGATTCACCTTCTACTGTAGTTAATATTGAGTGAACTTGTGAAAGTTTTTGACCACTTAACTCTGATGTCATGATAATTGATCCCATTATAGGCTTTTTGGTAGGAGGAGTATTTCCACTCTTATCTAAGTACTACATCAGAGAATCAGCTAGGTTGGAAATGACCTTTAAGATCAACTCTAACTGTTACCCCAGGACTCCCAGGTCCACCTCTAAACAATATCAAGAGTAATACTTGTAGGCCTACACTGATAGAACAATGAATGGATCTGGCACATCCCTGTAGAATGCATGTAAGTAAAATACTAGCATGTGTTGAAGAAATGAGCCATTCCAAGTTCATTTGACATCTGTTCACATTTTACATTTTAGAAAGTAACATCTTTGAATGTTACTTTGAATGTGCCATGACAACAATCTAGGTTTGATCTAAGGAAAAGCAGTCCACAGGGTGTGCTAGACATGGCATGGTTGGTTGAATTGCTTTTTATATGCTTATCCTTGTAAAGATACTGAGAACCATCTAATGCTGAAGGAAGTCAGTAGTAACTGGAATTCAAAAGCAGAACAAATCCCCATAAAAACTAGGCACAAAATGTGTCACAGTATTTAGATACTAGAATAAAGTACCAGAAGAAACTTTCTGGTGTTTGTATCTTTGACTTGAATTAAGACTAAACATTTTTCCTAATCATGTTATGGTAGTATTAAGTAAAATGTAGAAACCAACAATATAATGATTTCTATTTGTTTAAAAGTATAAAACCTATAGTCAGTTTTCTAGTTGATCTTTTACCTCATGGACTCTTTCAACTTGTGTATCTATTAAAGGAAAATAGATATCTGCAGCCACACAGGTGTCAGCAGCACTGTAATGTGAAGAACTGAAGTTGGAGACATACTTACTGATAGATTGCAACATTGGTCATCAGACTTCCATCTTGCTTAGTGTATTTGTTAAATGAGAACTATATGTGTTGCTGAGATAAAGCATAAGTAATAGTTGCTATGGTAATTTCCCAGGTTTTTTACCTTTCGTGGGTGTGGAAAGTGTCACCTTTTCTGGAAGATCATAGCTGACCCCAGGCTTCTGTATGCAGTGACCTTGGTCTCAGTGGGAGAGCATGAAGTTTTGTGAATTCAGTTCTGCATAGCCTGGGAAAATGGTTGACAATGGAATGGTGTGCGGGTTTTTAATATTAAAAAATAATAAATTATCTCCCCCTTCCCTCCCCCCCTTAAGGGCTAAATGCATCCTTAAAAGCATGCATGGAATTATTTTTTTTTTTTTCCGTCAGGGTCATGCATGCTACTTCCAGAAGCACCAGAGGGAAAGGGTATTTCATGTATAAAAGAATCTTCCTGAAGTAGTTAATATGATTATGCAATGCATTAGTTACTTAGGTGCAACAGAGCATTGAGAAGATTCAAATACCTAAAGGAAGCTGACAAGAAGTTTTCAGAGGGACTTCTCACAAGGGCTTGTAGGAACAGGACAAGGGAGAATGGCTTTAACCTGCCAGAGAGGAGATTAAGATTAGACATTAGGAAGAAATTATTTTCTAAGAGGCCCTGGCACAGTGTGCCCGAGAAGCTGTGGCTGCTTCATCCCTGGAAGTGTTCAAGCCAGGCTGGACAGTGCTTGGAGCAACCTGGCAGGGATTCGAACTAAATGAGCTTTAAAGTTCTTTCCAACACGCCATTCTATGATTCTATGATATGATGATGGCTTTGAGGAGAAACTTGAAGGGGGGGTAGTTGATACATGGGTTGTGGAGGTGTGTTGAATTGTTGGAGCACTTTATACTACTAGACTGAGAGTAAAAGAGACACAGTAAGGACCCAAGCTGAAAAAGCAGTGGAAAAAGTTCTAGGGTAGAGAAACATATAATACAGATTCGATTGTTCCACTATGTGAAGTATGTAGTCTTTTCCTTGTTCTAAAATGCTAGCTTAGAAATCTGACCTAAGTAGCCTGGCAGAAGAGAAAGGAGCCCTTTCCTACAAGTACTGTCTACAGCAATTGTGAAATCAAAGTGCTTATTTTTCCATTTCAGGACTGGACGTCATTCCAAGTCTCTGGACACAGAGCGCTTTGTGTGTGCATTCTGCGGAGGGCAGCTGGTCCTGAGACGGCCCACTCGGAAGGGTGGCACTCCTGCTAGGACACATCTAACGCCATTTGCAAAGCATGTGAAAGAAAACTGTGGACTTATTAAGAGAGAGCAGCATGGGCTGAGTCCTGCAGAAGTCATGCAGGAGCTCAGTGCTGATTTTGCTTTAAAAACTAGGCTTCAAGATTCCTTGTAATATCTCAATACACTCCTTTTTTGATGCTGTTTAAATTTTGCATGTTGTAGTATATAACATTAGTCTAAGAATGTGTTTCAGAATATTCCAGATAATCATAGAATAGAATCATAGAATAGTTAGGGTTGGAAAGGACCTTAAGATCATCCAGTTCCAACCGTCCTGCCATGGGCAGGGACACCTCACACTAACCATGCCAGCCAAGGCCTCATCCAACCTGGCCTTGAACACCGCCAAGGATGGAGCATTCACAACCTCCCTGGGCAACCCATTCCAGTGCCTCACCACCCTAACAGTAAAGAATTTCTTCCTTAGATCCAATCTAAACTTCCCCTGTTTAAGTTTTGACCTGTTACCCCTTGTCCTGTCACTACAGTTACTAACGAAGAGTCCATCCCCAGCATCCTTGTGGGCCCCCTTCAGATACTGGAAGGCTGCTATGAGGTCTCCACGCAGGCTTCTCTTCTCCGGGCTGAACAGCCCCAACTTTCTCAGCCTATCTTCATACAGGAGGTGCTCCAGTCCTCTGATCATCCTCGTGGCCTCCTCTGGACTTGTTCCAACAGTTCCATGTCCTTTTTATGTTGAGGACACCAAAACTGCACACAGTACTCCAAGTGAAGTCTCACAAGAGCAGAGTAGAGGGGCAGGATCACTTCCTTCAACCTGCTGGTCATGCTCCTTTTGATGCAGCCCAGGATAGGGTTGGCTTTCTGGGTTGTGAGTGCACTCTGAATCCGGCTCATGTTTAGTTTCTCATCGACCAACACCCCCAAGTACTTTTCCGCAGGGCTGCTCTGAATCTCTTCTCTGCCCAACCTGTAGCTGTGCCTGGGATTGCTCCGACCCAGGTGCAGGACCTTGCACTTGGCATGGTTAAACTTCATCAGGTTGGCATCAGCCCACCTCGCAAGCGTGTCAAGGTCCCTCTGGATGGCATCCCTTCCCTCCAGCGTATCAGCAGAACCACACAGCTTGGTGTCATCGGCAAACTTGCTGAGGGTGCTCTCAATCCCACTGTCCATGTCACCGACAAAGATGTTAGAACAAGAACTGGTCCCAGCACTGATCCCTGAGGGACACCACTCGTTACTGGTCTCCAGCTGGACATTGAGCCATTGACCACAACTCTTCGCATGCGGCCATCCAGCCAGTTCTTTATCCACCGAGTGGTCCACCCATCAAATTGATGTCTCTCCAATTTAGAGACAAGGATGTCATGTGGGACAGCGTCAAACACTTTGCACAAGTCCAGGTAGATGACGTCAACTGCTCTGCCCGTCCATCAGTTTCGTAGCCCCATCATAGAAGGCCACCAGATTGGTCAGGCAGGATTTCCCCTTAGTGAAGCCATGCTGGCTGTCACCAACCACCTCCTTGTTTTTCATGTGCCTTAGCATGCCTTCCAGGAGAATCTGTTCTAAGATTTTGCCAGGCAAATCTTAGAGGTGAGACTGACTGCTCTGTAATTCCCCGGATCATCCATTTTCCCCTTCTTGAAAATGGGGGTTATATTTCCCTTTTTCCAGTTGTCGAGAACTTCACCTGACTGCCATGACTTTTCATATATGATGGCCAGTGGCTTAGCAACTTCATTTCGCCAGCTCCTTCAGGACCCGCGGATGGATTTCGTGAGGTCCCATGGACTTGTGTACGTTTAGGTTTTTAAGATGGTCTCAAACCAGATCCTCTCCTACAGTGGGCCTAAGGTCTTCATTCTTACAGGCCCTGTGTCTGCCTTCCAAGACGGGTGGTGTGGTCAGAGCCTTTGCCAGTGAAGACCAAGGCAAAGAAGTCATTGAGAATCTCAGCCTTCTCCAAATCCTGGGTAGCTAATTCTCCCAATATCTTCTGGAGGGGGCCTGCATTGTCCCTAGTCTGTCTTTTATTCGCTACGTGCCTATAGAATCCTTTCCTGTTATCCTTAACATCCCTAGCCAAGTTTAATTCTAACTGGGCCTTAGCTTTCCTAACCTGGTCCCTAGCTTCCCAGACAACATCCCTGTATTCTTCCCAGGCCGCCTGTCCCTGCTTCCACCTTCTGTAAGCCTCTGTTTTCATTTGAATTTTCCTGAGCAGCTCCTTATCCATCCAAGGAGGTCTCCTGGCCCTCCTGCTGCACTTTCTTCTAGTTGGGATGCAACACGCCTGAGCTTGGAGCAGGTGATCCTTGAATAACAACCAACAGTCTTGGGCCCCCCTGCCCTCTAGGGCTGTATCCCATGGAACCTTACTAAGCAGGTTCCTGAAGAGGCCAAAGTCTGCTCTCTTGAAGTCCAGGGCAGTGAGCTTGCTGCACGCTCTTCTCACTGTCCCGAGGATCTCGAATTCGACCATCTCATGGTCACTGCAACCAAGGCTGCCCTGGAGCATCACATTTCCAACGAGCCCTTCCCTGTTGGTGAGCACGAGGTCAAGCATGTCACCTCTCCTTGTCGGCTCCTCTATTACTTGCAGAAGGAAGTTGTCTTCCACACAATCGAGGAACCTTCTGGATTGCTTGTGCCGGGCTGTACCTTCACTCCAACAGATGTCAGGGTGGTTGAAGTCCTCCATGAGAATAAGGGCCTACGAGCGTGAGGCCGTTCCTATCTGCCTATAGAGCACTTCATCCACAGATTCCTCTTGAGCAGGCAGCCTGTAACTGATCCCCACAGTAATGTCTCCCATTGCTGTTCTCCCTTTAACCCTGACCCACAAACTGTCGACTGCTCACTCGTCCCCAGAGTTCCATACTCTCCAGCCTATCCCTAACATAAATAGCAGCTCCCCCTCCCCGCCTGCCAGGCCTGTCTTTTCTAAAGAGCCTGTAACCTTCCATTCCAACACTCCAGTCATAGGAGCCATCCCACCATGTTTCTGTGATGCCTACTATATCATACTCCCGTAGTCGTGCACACATCTCTAATTCCTCTTGTTTGTTTCCCATGCTACGGGCGTTTGTATAGAGGCATCTGAGCCGAGCTCCAAATGAAGCCGGCTCATTGGCTGGAGCGGCTGGAATATCTCTGCATCGCTCCGAGCATTTATTGTAGGTGCTGGCAACTGACTGGGTGTGTTGGGATGAGACAATGCCCCCCTCCTCCAACACATCTAGTTTAAAGCAACCTTGACCAGCCTGGCAAGTCTCCTACCAAAACCACTCTTCCTTTTCTTTGCCAGACTAGCTCCACCAGCCCCCAGTAGACCTGGCCTACTAACTTGGGCCCCATGTTCAAGACACCCAAACCCCTGACTATGACACCACCCTTTTAACCATTTATTAACCTGGCCAATCCTCCTAGCTTTTTTAAGGTCCTCCCCTGTATCCTGGAGAATTGACGAAAAGACAATCTGAGCTCCAGAGCCCCTAACCACCTCTCCCAGGGCTCTGTAGTCCTTCTTTATGTTCTCCAGGCTACTGCTGTCAATATCACTAGCGCCCACATGGATCACCAGAAGTGGGTAGTAGTCCGTGGGACTCACTAGAGCAGGCAGCCTCTCTGCAACATCCCTGATCTGTGCCCCAGGTAGGCAACACACCTCCCTTGAGATCGAGTCAGGCTGACAGATGGGTGCTTCTGTCCCTTTCAAAGTAGAGTCCCCTACCACTACGACCTGCCTCCTTTTCCTGGCAGCACCAGTAGTGATCTTCTTTACCGATGCACCAGCCGGTTGTTTCTGGTGCAAGTGCCCTTCCTTCTTAGCACCCTGGAGGACAGCAAAGCGGTTCTGGGTGGGGACAACAGATTTAGGAGGAAGCCCCTTGCTTTTAATTGTCCTCTTCCTCCTTTTTTTGTTGTTACTATTTCCCAGCTTCCTGGGTTGACAGCCTCCTCCACTCCTCCATGAGCTGTAGGGGACACTTGAGGCCCCTGCACAGTCTGGGCCTGGAGCAAGCAGTGCTGCTTCCTCCCAGCTTCCCTGACATCTTGCACCCTATTGATAGCATCCTGCAGCTCAGCCCCTGCTGCAGGAGGGCCTCCACCAAGGAGCAACGAGTGCAGCCCTGCCCATTGGGCACGGTTCCCTCACGAGACCAGTGCAGGCACTCTCTACACTCTGAGCATTGCACTGTAGCCTCCCCTCTCACCAGCTCTGAGTGCCTACGCTGGCCACTGCTGGGGCAGCCAGAGCAGAGCTCCCAGACTGGGCCCTGGTCATACGGTGAGTACTCACCATCCTGCTCGTTTGCCCGTGCAAACTGCCTCGACCCGCCCTGTTCGCCACGCTCCTGCTCACTTGCGCTCCCAGGGGCAGGTTTTTAACCAGTCAGGGCTGGTGCCACTCCTCGTGGCTCTGCCCCCTGTGAGTCCCTGCTCGCGTCAGCTGAGCTGCCAGCTCCTGGGCAAGTCCTGTCGAGGAGCTGAGGCTCCCTCGGCCCTGGCTGCTCTGAGTTGAGGCTCCCGGACGCTGATCTCCTCCCCGCTCCGGTGTTGAAGGTGTTCTCTCTCGAGCTGCTCACCTGAGCAATTGACCAATATTTTGGCATTAAATACTTCTAATAAAAGAAACCTTACAGACTGTTCTAAAATTGGCAGGAGTGAACGAGAAGTGTAATGATGATAGAAAGTCCATGGCAATGCACAAAATGCAGTTCAAGGCCCTTCATGGGACTGACTTGTTATGTTTGTTATGTTTGGAATTTTCTGAATGGTATTTACACGTAGTGCTTCATAGCATGTCTTCAGTGTCTCCAGCAAGCAATGGGTTTACTCTTTCATCTGGGTAGCTGATATGCTGTAAACTGTGTGCTGAAGAACTGCTAGGCATTCATCTGTCCATTCTTGCTTAGATGCAAGATGAATCCAGGCCCAAAAGCCAAAATCCCTTGGTCTGTCTGGATGGCTTCCAGTGCCAGGCCTGAGGAAGGCCTCAATATGGGTTCAGGCATTCTCCCAGAATGTTTCTTGAGTGATTCTTGGCTGGTTTTGTTAAAAGCGGTAGGTAAGTGATGCCTCAAATCTGTTGGAGAAAGTGTGAATTTCTGCAAAGCTCTGGTCCATAGTGAGATCAAGCTCTTGATTCAGTTTTAGTTTGCCTTTATCACTGAGATTCATAGAAGCCAGTGAACACAACTATATGCTGTTGCCTGCTATATAACACTTCTATAGCTCATCAGGTAGATGCCCATCTCCACTACTGGGCTTTGAAAAGAAGATATGTGCTGTCATGATCATCAGCAGAGAGTGAAGTTATGGGAAAAGCCGGCAGCAGGAGTCTCCCAGGACTGTCCTCAGGTCACCATCGACTGACCCTGACTTCCCTCCAGTCATCACCTCAACAAGGAATGAACTTTGATGAAACCAGATGAGCTCAGCAGTGACCAGATGAGTTCTGCGGTGTTGTCAGCAGGCAACAATCCAACACTACACACCATCTCTCCTGCCCTGAAAGGCGGTTACTGACAGATGGAGCCCAACATCATGGACTGAATGAATACAGCATATTTATGGGAATGGTCCATGGACTAAGGAATGATATCTATCTCTCTGTGTGTGTCTGTGTGTATAAAATAAATAAATATATATATATAATATGGAATAAGAGGTGGATACTGTCCTGCTTCAGTTGTAACAGTTATTTTTTTCTCCTTCTTAGTAGCAGGTGCAGTGCTGTGGTTTGGCTTTAGTCTGAGAACAATGCTGTAACACACCAATGTTCTAGTTGTTGCTCAGTCCAATCAAGGACTTTTCAGTCTCATAGCTCTGCCAGTGAGGAGGGGCACAAGAAGCCAGGAGGAAACAGAGACAGGACACCTGACTGAAACTAACCAAAGGGGTATTCCATACCACAGCATGTTATGCCCCATGTATAAACTGGGGGCAGTCACCTGGAAGGCCCAGATCACTGCTTGAATCAGGCTGGGTATCGGTCGGCTGGTGCTGAGCAATTGTACTCTCTTCCCTTGTTATTTCCCTTATTATTACTGGTGGTAGCAGTAGTGGTTTGTGTTATACCTTAGTTACTGTACTGCCCTTATCTCAACCCATGGGAGTTACATTCTTTTGATTCTCCTCCCCATCCCTCCAGGAGTGGGGAGAGGAAGAAGTGGGGAAAGAGCAAGCAGCTGCATGGTTCTGTTACAGGCTGGGCTTAAACCACGACACCTGCAAATCTGTTCCCTTGCCGGAGAATGTACTTTTTCTGTTATGGGATCCCAAAGGAAATAGAGAAACTGCGAAAGTAGAAGAGCCATCCAAAAGTTCCAGTGACAGCACTGTTACCGAAACGGAGGAAAGGAAGAAGAACAAAGCACCCAAGAAGCTGAAGCTTGTCCATGAGATCCCCATGGAACTGGCTGTAAATGATGTGCCTGACCTGCTGGAGGCCAAACTGAAGAGCTTAGTGAAAAAGGATGTTTGGAATGGCTCTGCCAAGTTAAAGCTCCAGGTAAAGGAAGTGAATTGCTTCGGAATTGGTAGTGGCTCACGTAGCACTGCTGTCATCAGAAGCTGATGCATATGATGTGCTGCTCAGCTAAAGGAACTTGCTACCTTTGATTTCTGTTCTCTTTGTGTGCTAGATTCCCAAACTTGACAATCGGAGGTCTAGAGAAACAGGGAAGAGAGAAATAGGCCAATGGATTGGAGTCATTCATCCTTGAGATCCAGGTAAGAGATGAACATAAAGAAATGAGAATGCCTGGAGAGCAGGTAGAAGTGTCTTGTGCAGCTTGGCTGATCTGAATGCAGTGGAGTTGTCTGGGCTGGGGGGAGACAATTTGAAGAGCTCACCTTTTGTCTTTCAGTAATTTTTCCACTACCTCTAGGCTTGCCAAGCACATTGGGACTTGACAGAAATGCAAGACTTTCCCCAAGTGTGTCTAACACATTAGGCTTTAGGTTCCCAGTATCTCTTCTGTGTGCCTAGCTGGGAGTTTTGGAACACTTGCACTTGGGCTGTAAAGAAGCTACAGCTCCTCAAGAACCACTGCTGTGCAGTTAAGTGCATGTGAAGTTCTGGTGGTTGCAGCTTTACCATCATGTACCTGGTGTGCATGTGTCTATACACTTGCTGTGTTAACACCATGCTCCTGGTAATGCTGGGAGCAGGAGCTCAGATTTGGGAGGGTTGAGTGATAATCTCCTGGCCAGCGCAGGCAGCGCCCCAGGAGTCCACTGTCCGGCCCTGTTACGAGGGGGTGACCAGGTGGTTTTATGCTTCTGCACTCAGTGGTATTTGATGGGAGCGCTTGCTTTGTTCTTTGCAGGAGAAGCTTTACCAAGAGCAGCATCAGTTTTTCTCATCAGGGGAGCAAAGAGAAGACATTTCTAGAAAACTTAGTGAGGCTTCCGTTTGGATGGAGGAGGGCTCTGCAGCTGCAACTAAGGTACTGCTGCGTGTATTCAGGATACCAGGCACTGTCCCTAACATGGAAGTAACCACACAGGCTGACTGAAGATCAATCCACCTTGATCCTTTGTAATATGGTTTTTGCAAGTCTCTTGCTTCCCCAGCGCATTTTGCACAGAATAAAACGCCAAGTTCTCACAGCTGTGAATGAGCAGCTTCCCTTGTATTCACTTCCCCATATTCAATTGTATTCTTACATTCTCTTCCATTAAATTGTCTCAGAACCTCTGCTCTTGTATTCACTCTCATTCTGGGGGAAGGCGGAGAAGGGAATTGGAGGGAGGCGGGGAAGGGAACAGAGGGAAAGGAAAGGAGGGAAGGAAGGAGGGGAAAAAAGGAACGAAGGGAGGAAGGAGGGAAGAAAGAGGGAAGGAAGAAGCGAAGGAGGCATTTATGGCCATTTCTATCCCATTTTTCCCATTTCTTACCAGTTTTAAGCCATTTTTGGCTATTTCCAACCCATTTTTGCCATTTCTAACCTATTTAAATCCCATTTTTCCCATTTCTAAACCATTCCTGGCCATTTCTAACCCAATTTTGGCCACTTCTAACCCGTTTTAACCTCTTATTGGCTATTTCTAAACTCTTTTTGCCATTTCTAACCCAGTTTTGCCCACTTCTAACCCATTACAAGACATTTTGGCCTCTTTTTAAACCATTTTTTCCCCATTTCTCTCTTGTTTTAAGGCATCTATAGCCACTTCAAACCCATTTTTGCCCATTTCTAACCAGTTTTAAGCAATTTTTGGCCATTTCTATCCCACTTTTCCCATTTCTAACCCATTTTAGGCAATTTTTGTCTTTTTCTAACCCATTTTTGACTGTTTCTCATTTCTAAGGGGCCCTTTGTAACCCTGTTTTGCTCAATTCTAACACTTTCTAAGCCATTTCGGCCACTTCTAAACCAGTTTTGTCCATTTCTAACCGTTTTTCACCCACTTCTAACCTATATTAAGCCTATTTTGGCTATTTCTAAAAATTTTTTCCCAATTTTCTAAACCAATTTTTTTGCCACTTCAAACCCATTTTTGCCCATTTCTAACCCCTTTTGAGCCATTTTTGGCCATTTCTAAACCATTTTAAACCTTTTTTTGTCTCTTTCGCAACAATTTAACGCCATTTCTATACCGAAAACGTGAGCGTGTGCTGCCACCATGTGTCCAAACGTCGGTACTGCAGGCGGTGGGGAACGGAAGAGCGAAGCGGCTCCGGGCGCCGCTCGCTGCTGCCATCATGGGTCGGAATCTCGGAGCTGATGGGAGGGGGGCGCCGAGCTATGGCCCCGGGCACCGCCCGCTGCTCCCATTCTCTGTCGAAAATGCAGCACTGCAGTGGGTGGGGATGGGGGAAAGCGGCTGGGAGCTGCTTTCCGGTGCTACCGAGTGCCCAAAACGCGGCACGGGAAGAGGGGAAACAGAAGTATGGCGGCGGGGGACGAACGCTGCTGCCATCATGTGGCCAATATTCGGTACTGTACGCGGTGTAGAAAGGCGGCTGCCCGTGTGGCGCCGAACCAATCAGAGCGGAGGGACGGCCGGGCTACGAGTGATTGCCAGGCTGAACAGCCAATGGCGAGCGGGGCGTGGCCACGGCCGGAGGCGGGGGCGGGACTAGGAGTGACTGACAGCCGCTTCAGCCAATGGCGAGCGAGTGCGGCGGGGCCACGGCGGACCGGAAGAGGGGCGGGTTTAGGTGGGATTGATAGCCGCCTCAGCCAATGGCTCTTCCGGACTCCTGTGGTTCCACACGAGCAGCCGCCATTCTACACCGCGTGCAGTACGGAATATTCGCCACAAGACGGCAGCAGCGCTCGTCTCCCGCCGCCATACTTCTGTTTCCCCGCTTCCCGTGCCGCGTTTTGGGCGCTCGGTAGCACCGGAAAGCGGCTCCCAGCCGCTTTCACCCATCCCCACCCACGACTTCCGGTCCGCCGTGGCCCCGCCCCGCTCGCTCCCCATTGGCTGAGGCGGCTGTCAGTCACAGCAAGCCCCGCCCCCGACTTCCGGTCCGCCGTGGCCCCGCCCCGCTCGCTCCCCATTCGCTGAGGCGGCTGTCAGTCACTGCAAGCCCCGCCCCCGGCCTCCGGTCCGCCGTGGCCCCGCCCCGCTCGCTCCCCATTCGCTGAGGCGGCTGTCAGTCACTGCAAGCCCCGCCCCCGGCTTCCGATCCGCCGTGGCCCCGCCCCGCTCGCTCCCCATTGGCTGAGGCGGCTGTCAGTCACGCCTAGCCCCGCCCCCGGCTTCCGGTCCGCCGTGGCCCCGCCCCGCTCGCTCCCCATTGGCTGAGGCGGCTGTCAGTCACTGCAAGCCCCGCCCCCGGCCTCCGGTCCGCCGTGGCCCCGCCCCGCTCGCTCCCCATTGGCTGAGGCGGCTGTCAGTCACTGCAAGCCCCGCCCCCGGCTTCCGGTCCGCCGTGGCCCCGCCCCGCTCGCTCCCCATTGGCTGAGGCGGCTGTCAGTCACTGCAAGCCCCGCCCCCGGCCTCCGGTCCGCCGTGGCCCCGCCCCGCTCGCTCCCCATTGGCTGAGGCGGCTGTCAGTCACGCCAAGCCCCGCCCCCGACTTCCGGTCCACCGTGGCCCCGCCCCGCTCGCTCCCCATTGGCTGAGGCAGCTGTCACTCACGCCTAGGCCCTCCCCCGACTTCCGGTCCGCCGTGGCCCCGCCCCGCTCGCTCCCCATTGGCTGAGGCGGCTGTCAGTCACTGCAAGCCCCGCCCCCGACTTCCGGTCCGCCGTGGCCCCGCCCCGCTCGCTCCCCATTGGCTGAGGCGGCTGTCAGGCACGCCTAGCCCCGCCCCCGGCTTCCGGTCCGCCGTGGCCCCGCCCCTCTCGCTCCCCATTCGCTTAGGCGGCTGTCAGTCACTGCAAGCCCCGCCCCCGGCTTCCGGTCCGCCGTGGCCCCGCCCCGCTCGCTCCCCATTGGCTGAGGCGGCTGTCAGTCACTGCAAGCCCCGCCCCCGACTTCCGGTCCGCCGTGGCCCCGCCCCGCTCGCTCCCCATTCGCTGAGCGGCTGTCAGTCAGCCCAAGCCCCGCCTCCGCTTCCGGCCTGTCGTGGCCCCGCCCCCCTCGGTCCTTATTGGCTGAGGCCACAAGACGGCAGCAGCGCTCGTCTCCCGCCGCCATACTTCTGTTTCCCCGCTTCCCGTGCCGCGTTTTGGGCACTCGGTAGCACCGGAAAGCAGCTCCCAGCCGCTTTCCCCCATCCCCACCCACTGCAGTGCTGCATTTTCGACAGAGAATGGGAGCAGCGGGCGGTGCCCGGGGCCATAGCGCGGCGTCCCCCTCCCATCAGCACCGAGATTCCGACCCATGATGGCAGCAGCGAGCGGCGCCCGGAGCCGCTTCCCTCTCCCGTTCCCCACCACCTGCAGTACCGACGTTTGGACACATGGTGGCAGCACACGCTCAATTCTTCGGGGCTGCCCAGGCAACGGGCTCCGAAACTGCTGCTCCCCGCCCATTTTCCATCCTCCGGGAAGCGCTCCCCGGAGCAGTTTTTGTGGTTTTGGAAACCCAACAGCGTGTCTCTCGCAGGCATCACCTACACACACAGAGCTCCTGCCCTCGCTTTGCCACCTAAAGCTCCGTCCGCGCACGGCTTCTCGAGTGCCTGCTCTCGGGCATCCTGGAGCGGGGATGTGCTCCTGGAGAAAGCACGCTGGGGTTTGCTCTATTCAAGAGCCCTTTTCTCTCTCAGACCCTCTCTGGGCTACAGACACCAGCCCAAAAGCCAAGCGCTGCTCATCCTACCTCTTTTATCCCAGGTGGTGGTTTGCCCCCGCCCCCCCCCCCGCCCCCGCCCCCGCCCCCCCTGCCCCCGCCCCCCCCCGCGCCCCCGCCCCTGGGCTTTGAGGGAGGGGCTGTGGGTGCTGCCTGGGTTATAAAGGCACAGGGCTGCAGGGAGGAACTTATTCAGCTCTTGGGCTTCAGCTGGGTGAGTTCGCTGGGGTTTGTTTTGTCTTTTGTCGCTTTGGAGTCTTGTGGTGCTTTGTGCTGGTGTGTTTTGATGCTTGCTGCAATGGAATCAGCTGTGTGAAGAGCTCTGGGACGTTTCCAGGTTTCCCAGTGTGTGCATGAGCAAGTGTTTCTGTAAGGCTTTCTTTTCGGAGGTGTTTTGTTTATAGGAGGGGTTTAGGTTTCTTAAGGTCGCTTCTTGGTGCGTTCTGTTGGTTTTGTTATTGGGGTCTGGATGTTTTCTTTACTGAAAGCAGAGCTTTGAGGCTGCTTTTCACCACTTGTGTTCTGTATTGGGCTGTGAGCTGGAAACGTTACTGCTAGGAGACCCAAAGTGGAGCAGTGACAAGGAGGTGGCAGCAGGAGTCACGTTTTCAGTGTCAGCGGCTCGGTGAAGGGAGCAGCGTGCCTGCTGGTTGTTGCCCATTTCCTCCAGCTGGGGATCTCACGAGCAGCTCCACCGCCGCAGCGGTCCGGCCGTGCTCTGCCCTCTGTTTTTTTCCCTGCCCTTGCGTCGAGTGCTCTCGAGTATCCTCAGTCACAGCACAGGGAGTGCAAGTGTCCGGCCCCTGCTCCCACGGTTGAGGAGCCGCTACGGAAAGCTGGTGCTGGGCATCCCCTACACGTGGAGGCATCCGGAGCGGTGCCACCAGTCTGAGGAGCAACCGTGGGTAGGGGATGGCCAGCGGCAGCTTTGCGTCCCGGCCCCCCGGCTGCGGGAGCGGGGGCCGGAGCCTCGCGCTCCGTGCGCAGTGTTCCGGGAAGCCCGAGAGAGGGCGCCGGAGAGGCGGTGCGCAGGTGGGGTTTGAGGTGGCCCAGCGAGGTCTGGAGATCGAAGGCAGGTTCAGGTCGTGTCCTTGTAAAGCCCTGCGCCGGGTCTGTTTCGAGTTCTCTGCCTCTCCCCTTAGTGCTTCTCCAGACACATTTCAGGGGTCTGTGCCTCAGTTTCCCCACCTGGAAGCCAGGAAGAACAGCGATTTTCCCCCGCTGCTCTGCGTTTTCCAGGTTGCTGTTTTTATTCGGTCCTCCTCTGTATTGCTTTGGAAGGCAGCTGCCACCAGTAAGCACTAAATAGTCCTTGCTGGCCTCAGGTTTGAGTCAGCTACGCAGGTGTCGGCCGATCTGTGCTGCAGGGAAAAGAGTGTGCTGGTGACACCAGTCCTCCATGGGCAGTAAGCAAAGGGTCCGAAGGCAAATGGGGGGAACAGAAACACCTAAAGCCTTTTTTCAGGGTTCCAGCACCTTCTCCCAAGCGGTTGCATCTTTTTGGCGCTCCCTGATGTTTTGCAGAGCTCTGCTGCTGCTGGATTGTATTAGCAAACAGGCTCAGAGCACTCCAGTGCTGCTTTTGCTGGGCTGACCTTGTCAATTCTCGTTTGTTTTTCCTCAGCCTTGTCGCAGCTCTTGTCTGCATGCGATCATCCAGAGCAAGACCAGGGGAAGCCCGGGGAAGGCTGCTGGGATGCCTTCCATCCGCTCCCTGCGCACCAGAAACCGGATCGTCCGGCGGTAAGGAACGTCTGCGTGCTTTTGTACATCGTACGCAACCTGTAAAATTGCTTTATTGCCAAGTTACCGTCGGGTATTACCCAGAAGCGACTGAGAAATTTGGGGTGAGCTTTGTCTACAGGTAGAGATGAGGAATCCGAAGCGTGTCTTTCTGTAGGAAATACCCGTGTTTAGGTGAGACTCAAATCTATCTGGAGAAGACGTTGTTGCTTATGCTCCTGCTGAAGTCTGTTTGGGAGAGATCCCAGGCAAGGGTGGCTCTGTCTAAATAACAAGGATTATTAGTTTGGGCCCTTCTTACTGGCTGGGAAGGCTTCTGAAGCAGCACACCAGTGTGCTGGGAATCTGATGGGAGGCGTAAAGGGCTCTGCTGATGTTTCCTGGGACTTGAAAGCTTGTGATGGAAGGGAAACGAGAAAGAAGCAGTCACGGAGTTGCAGGAGCTGAAGCGAGTGAGATAGGTGCTCAGTAACTTTGAGTGCTTAAAGTGTGTGACGAAGGAAGTGTCGTTGCTCCCTTTGGTTAAGAGGCAGGTTTCTGCTGGCCTGGGAAAAGCATTTCTAAATCTGAGCTGGCACGGCGGTGGTTTGAAGCGCGGCCCCTCTCTACCTTCCCTTCCCTAGCAGTTCATCTGTTCGTTGCGGTCAGGCTTTGCCCTGGGGTTTGCCAGGGATGTCCAGAAATGCCCGGTCTGCCTTGCCGTGGTTTCTCTCTAAACCGGACACGCGGAGGAGAGGCCGCTGCGGGTTCTAAGGGTTGCCTCGGTAAGAGACGCATTTTGTCCAGGTCACTCGGAGGCTGAGTCGGGAGGAGGCAAATGGATGCTTGATTACTCGGGAGCAAGGAAAGGGCTGATAATATCTGCACTTCTGCACTTCTGCAGGTGGAGATGATGAGGAAGAGCCCAGGGATCAGGATGAAGCTAGATTGACTCTTACCCTGCCGAAACCTCTGCGCATCGAAGGCGTGCACCAGCTCCCTGCGCCGCAGCGGCAGCCCCATGGTATGTGGCGCTCAGCAGGGAACCTCCAGCATTCCTGTCGTCACTGCCGTCATCCGGGATCCATCCCGGAGGCCCAGGAAAATCTCTCAGTGGGTGATGGCCAGGAGCACCCTGGGGTGCCGGGCTGCAGCAGCACCTGAGGCAGCAGCTCCCGGTGCTGATCCCGGTGGCGTTCCCGATATTCCTGGCCCTCCGTGCCCAGCAGCAGGGACTCCCCGGGGGACAGGCGGCCCACCCGACCCAGCGAGCCCCGTAGGGCCCCTGAAGTACCCCGTGGGGCCCCCACACCCCATAAGTACCCCAACACCAGTTGACTGTTTGCTGCACTTTCACTTTTATTTACTTTTTTTTGCATTTCATTCAGATTTATTCACTTTTATTAACTTTTATTTCCTTTTTAATCACTTTATTGACATTTTTTTGACTTTTTTCTTCAGTTTTCTTTCAGTTTTCGTTCGGTTTTCTTCTGATTTGATTTACTCACTTTTAGTAACTTCCCCCCCACCCCCCCCAGTTACCCCATAGCGACCCAGAGCAACCCGTGGACATCCCATAGACCCCAGTAGATCCCCTACAGCGACCCCCCAGGCTCATAGACTCCCTACGGACATCCCATAGGGTCCCAGAGACACCCCACAGCAACTCTCAGCAAACCGTGGACATGCCACAGTGACCTACAGAGACCCACAGACACCACATAGTGACCTATAGACACCCAGAGCAACCCGTACACAGCCCATGGCCACCCGCCCGTGGTCCCGTGACAACCCTTATGACTTATGGTGGTGTGATGTCACCAGGACTGGGATGACATCATCATCAACCACCATGGCGCCCCACAGGGCCCCCACTACCCACCTGCCCCCCATAGGTACCCCAGGTTTTTCATTTGCTTCCATTCATTTTTAGGAAATTTCGTTCACTTCTATTTGAGATTCATTCAGGCTTATTCACTTTTATTCCCTTTTATTTACTTTAATTTACTTTTTCTAATCGCTTTATTCACTTTGCTTTGCTGTTTACTGACTTGATGCAGTTTTAGTCAGCTTTATTTGCTGTGCATTCATTTTTGTTCTTCAGATTGATTTACTTTGTAGTCCTTTTTAGTAACTTTTTTTGGTGGTGGTGGTTTTTTGTTGGGTTTTTTTTTTTTAGATGCCCCATAGCAACCCACAGAAACTCATGGACACTCCGTAGAGTCCCGTACACCCTATAGACATCCCATAGGGATGGACGGCAACCGATAGACACCCGACAGCAACCCACGGACCCTCCACAGAGACCCATATAGACCCTGTAGTGACCCATAGGTGCCCATAACAACCCCCAGTGACACATAGAGACCCCAGAGTGACCCCCCCCCCACTGCCCTACGGCGACCTGTAGCACCCCAGGGACACCCTCCACTTCCCCGTGGTGTCCTAAAGACCCACAACTCATGCCCCATGAAATTTCTTATTCTCTTTTGGGGTGTTTTTCAGTTTTTCATCATGTATAATCACTTTTATGCACTTTTCATTGAATTTCTTCAGTTTAATTCACTTTGTATTTGGGTTTTAGTCACTTTTTGCTCACTTTCATTCAAGTTGTATTCAGATTGATTACCTTTTGATTCTCTTTTTCATGACATTATGATTGGTGTGGGCTGGGTATGGGGCCAAGGGGGGGAGAATAAAGTCCTGGGGGTGTTGTCTGTGCTGTGGGGGGGGCTGTGGGAGGTGCGGGGTTAATAAAGTCCTGGTGCTGTTGTCTGTGCTGGGGGGGGGCTCTGGGGGGTGCGGGGTTAATAAAGTCCTGGGGCTGTTGTCTGTGCTAACCAGAGGTGTTAATTCGGGTGTAGTAGGTGGCACTTGGGGTACCATAGGTGTTAGGTTGGCTATCATAGGTGGCACTTAGGGAACCATAGGTGTTAGGTGGGTATCATAGCTTGCAGTTAGGGACCGTAGGTGTTATGTTGGGCATCATAGCTGGCACGTAGGGAACCAGAGGTCTTAATTTGGGTATCATAGGTGGCACTTGGGGTACAGTAGGCGTTAGGTTGGGCATCGTAGGTGGCACTTGGGGTACCATAGGTGTTAGGTTGGCTATCATAGGTGGCACTTTGGGAAGTGTAGGTGTTAGGTGGGAATCATAGGTGGCACTTAGGGAAGTGTAGGTGCTAGGTGGGTATCATAGGTGGCATTTTGCATACTATAGGTGTTAGGTTGGGCATCATAGGTGGCACTTTGGGTGCCATAGGTGTTAATTTGGCTATTATAGGTGGCACTTAGGGAAGCATAGGTGTTAGGTTGGGTAGCATAGGTGGCACTTTGCATAATATACGTTTTAGGTTGCGTATCATAAGTGGCACTTAGGATACCATAGATGTTTGCTTGTGTATCATAGGTGGGCTTTAGGGACCATAGGTGTAAGGTTGGCCACCATAGAGAGCACTTTGCATACTGTAGGTGATAGGTTGGGTATTATAGGTGGCACTTTGCATACTATAGCTGTTAGGTTGGGCGTCATAGGTGGCACTTTGGGTACTATAAGTTTTAATTTGGGTATCGTCGGTGGCACTTGGGGTACAGTAGGCGTTAGGTTGGCTATCATAGGTGGCACTTAGGGAACCATAGGTGTTAGGTTGGGTAGCATAGGTGGCACTTTTGGAAGTGTAGGTGTTAGGTGGGTATCACAGGTGGCACTTAGGGACCATAGGTGTTAATTTGGGTATCAGAGGTGGCACTTTGGGTACCATAGGTGTTAGGTTGGGTATCATAGGTGGCACTTTGCATAATATATGTGTTAGGTTGCGTATCATTAGGTATCATTATAAGCGGCACTTAGGGTACCATAGATGTTTGGTTGTATTTCATAGGTGGGCTTTAGGGACCATAGGTGTAAAGTTTGGGCACCACAGGGAGCACTTTGCATACTGTTTGTCATAGGTTGGGTATTATAGGTGGCACTTTGCGTACTATAGGTGTTAGGTTGGGCATCATCGGTGGCACTTTGGGTACCATAAGTGTTAATTTGGGTATCATAGGTGGCACTTACGGAATTATAGGTGTTAGGAGGGTATCATAGGTGGCACTTTGCATAATATACGTGTTAGGTTGCGTATCATAAGTGGCACTTAGGGTACCATAGATGTTTGGTTGTGTATCATAGGTGGGATTTAGGGACCATAGGTGTAAGGTTGGGTATCATAGGGAGCACTTTGCATACTGTAGGTGTTAGGTTGGGTATCATAGGTGACACTTAGGGAAACATAGGTGTTAGGTTGGGCATCATAGGTGGCACTTAGGGAACCATAGGTATTATGTTGTGCATCATAGGTGGCACTTAGGGAACCATAGGTGTTAGGTGGGTATCATAGGTTGCAGTTTGGGACCATAGGTGTTAGGCTGGGCATCATAGGTGGCACTTAGGGAACCCTAGGTGTTAATTTGGGTATTGTAGGTGGCAGTTTGGGTACCATAGGTGTTAGGTTAGGCAGCATAGGTGGCACTTTGGATACTGTAGGTGTTAGGTGGGTATCATAGGTGGCACTTTGCATACTATAGGTGTTAGGTTGGGCATCATAGGTGGCACTTTGGGTACCATAGGTGTTAATTTGGCTATCATAGGTGGCACTTTGCATAATATACGTGTTAGGTTGCGTATCATAAGTGGCACTTAGGTTACCATAGATGTTTGGTTGTGTATCATAGCTGGGCTTTAGGGACTATAGGTGTAAGGTTGGGTATCATAGAGAGAACTTTGCATACTGTAGGTCATAGGTTGGGCATCATAGGTGGAACTTAGGGTACCATAAGTGTTTATATGGGTATTGTAGTTGGCACTTAGGGAACCACAGGTGTTAGGTTGGGCAGCATAGGTGGCAGTTTGGGAAGTGTAGGTGTTAGGTGGGTATCATAGGTGGCACTTTGCATACTGTAGGTGTTAGGTTGCCTCTCATAAGTGGTACTTAGGGAACAATACTTTAGGTTTGATATCACAAGTGGGGCTTTGGGTACCATAGACGTTAGGT